>NC_136920.1:20100120-21314889 GCF_949752795.1 Hyperoodon ampullatus
CCAAAACTCAGCTTGTATAGAATTGTTCCTTTTGGTCTGATGTTGATATTGCGTAGTGATGTAGTTCTTACCCTATTTTCTGCTCCACACCACTTACACGTTTATTACATTTTTGAAGGATGTGTGGTGATTTTCTACTAGGAGATAGTTGAAGGGTCTGAGAGTTTTTGGAGGCAGGGCTGTATATGTGTAATTTAAGAAGGCCTCTTTGGGTTCCTGGTTCACACTTTGTCTGGGAGTTGAGGAGATAGTTGGGGTGGGGATGAGGTGCCTCCTTCCTCAGCATTCCAGATTGAGAACCACTAAGGTAGACTCTCCAAATACAATGATTTTAATGCAGACCAACTGGGAGAAGGCAAATGAGGGTCAGTGGAAAGTGTAAACTATGAACTGTATTATAAGACATGCCATTTTGCAACTTAACTATATAATTTAAAAAATTAATATCAAGTATAGTGTTTCCAGATAGACCTTCTGAAGAATCAGCACTAACAAAGCTATAAACCTTTACAAAGATTGTGAAAGTTGTTTGTAAAGAGTGCTATTAAATAATTAAAACACTTATATTCTTTAGCAGGCTAAACATTTTCTCTGAGATTTTGTTTAAACTTTAAATTTGCCAAACAAAAGAATTTTGAAGAAACTAATGCTGAGTGAAGCCTTAAGACCAAGCTGGAAAGAATTTGAGACAAGCATTTTTGTAGGTGATTGGAGGAAGGGGGCCAGAGACTTCATGTTTCAGTATTTAAAATTTCACTTAATCCATGTATTTTTAGTATCATACTTTAACCTCACTTGTGCCAAGTGACCCCAAGTTCAGAATATTTTTGACTTAACCTCCTCAGAGAGTAATCCCTAGTTTTCTATAGGAATGGTAGTGAGGTTTGAGAGTGATCCAAACAGTTTTCCTTCTGAACTATATATACCTCCTCTTTCAGAGTTAGGTGGCGTTTCTTATTCTCAAACATTTCTGAGATTTTGTAGCATGAACCCTCTACTTCTAAGGCTTCCCAGAGCCAGCTTAAATTCTAGATTTATTTGGGTTACAAGAAACTACTACATGCCAATTTACTTTCCATCTTCCACAAGATGTATCCTCTCCTATAACCTTTGCCTCTGTGGGTCTTTGATTTAAAAATCACTTTACTGTCTTTTTAGTGATGATAACTAGAAGTTGTAACCAGCTTCTTTCATTTAGCAGTATAGTTTGAAAATATTTTCATGTATTTGGATATTCTTCGATAATGTGGTTTAATAGCTATACAGAATTTATAATTGGGGTAAACTATAATTCATTTAGTTACTATATTTTAATGTATATTTATATTTAGATAAATATAAATATGTATATTTATTTTATGTATATATATTGTTCTCATTTTTATGATTATGAAAATAATGTGATAAAAATCCTTGTGACTGCATCTTTGTGCATCTGATTATGTCCTTGGGATAAAATATGACCCTTGAAAACATTTGGTACATGTGTGGGAGTGAGTGTATTTATCCATGCTCTTGAATCCCTCAGGGACACTCAATCATTCTCCTGCCAGTTGAAGGATCTGGGTGAGAGTTTTAGAATCATGGCTCTGTCAGGCTGTCATGAAATCATTTTAGATTTGTTTGGACTTATATTTTAATGATAAACTCTTTTTATGGGGTGAGAGAACTCACAAGTTTTCAGAAAATAAATCATGCTGTTGACATTTAGAGATGCAGCCCCGAAGTCTTTTTGTTTTTTTTTAAACAGTCTTATTAAGATAAAATTGACATACAAAAAACTGCACATGTTTAAAGTATACAATTTGATGAATTTGGACATAAGCATACACTCCTTGTTGTTGTTAACTATAGGTACTATGTTGCCCCAGATCTTTTGATGTACTTTAGAAAATTGGAAAGCCTTAATTAAGGAGTCAGAGGTGGTGGTCATGTTAATAAAGTAGGTAGGATCAATGAACAGCTGTCCTCAATCTAACTCAAACTTTATTGACATGAACTCAGAGGTGTTTGCATTCATTCATTCATCCATCGTTTTTAATCAACAATTTCGTACTGAGTATTTGCCATGTGACAGGCACTGTTCTAGGAGCAAGATCTATAAAAGTGAATAAAACAGGCCTGGTCCATATTTTCATAGAGTGTATTATTTAACCATAGAGAAGTTGGCAAGTGGAAGGAATTCTAGCAGACAGAGAATAAGAATTCATAGCATATGGGCAAGATTCCAGAGAGAGCTACCTTATCATGTTAGAGAATTCATTTGTTAGGTGCTACTATGAGCCAAAGACTGTGCTAAGTGCTCCAAAATCTAGTGAAACACTTCAAAGAAGACTATGAATCAGATATTATTATCATCTACTTTTTTAGAAGGGGAAATAGACTGAGAGTTTAAGAAAATTTTTCAAGGCCCATAATTAACAAGTGGCATAGTCAGGTTCACCCTGATTGACGCCAAGACTATACTTGAACCTGCACTGCCTCCCCATCAACCCCAATGTGTAAGAAATTAGAAAGGGTCCAAACATATGAAATCCACTGGAAGAGTCATGCCTCACACAAACTTATTTTGCAGGTGCCTGAAGTTACCTCTTGACTGCAGTGAGATTTTATAATGTAAACACAACTTTCTAAATGAGCCCAACAAAGACCAGATTTTAAAAAAAAATTTTTTAATTTTTGTTTAATTTTTGTTTTTTTAACATCTTTATTGGAGTATAACTGCTTTACAATGGTGTATTAGTTTCTGCTGTATAACAAAGTGAATTAGCTCTACATATACATATATCCCCATATCTCCTCCCTCTTGTGTACTTTGTGACCACCCAGAGGGGTGGGATAGGGAGGGTGGGAGGGAGACGCAAGAAGGAGAAGAGCAGATTTTTTATTGAACTTATACTCTGTCAAAGTCACATTGCTAGTCCTTGAAACTATGTCAAATTTAATAATTATGACCGTTTTACAGATGAGAAACAGTTTTTGGGGAAAAAAGTAAACGTTTTCTTTCTTTCTTTTTTTCTTTTGTTTTCTTTTTTTCCCCCGAAGTCCCACAGAGAGGTGAGGTAGGATTTAGCCCCAGGTGTGTTTGGCCCCAAACTCATACCACCTTCAGCAAATTAGGATTGATGACTCAGGAAACACCTAACGATTCAAGGACCTTAGAAATAATAGAAAAAATCTGAAAGATTACGTTTATTACATGATAGAGTTGCTATTCTTTATTTTGTCAGGTAAGTGCAAATGGATGTGTTTCAACCCTTCATTATGCCTCCCGAAGCTTTTAAAATCCAGTCCCACATGTCACATTCATCAAGAAACTGAGAAAATAGAGTTTAGCTTATTTTACTATTAAGTACACCTGGCTCAAATTGAAAGTATTTGTCAGCAGGTCATTGTGACTTCAAAGTAGGGAGAGAAGACACTTTGAGAGAAGTACTGTTGTGGTGCTTAGAAATTTCATTAATATCTTGGATAGTAGAATGAGTGTGCTTATTAAATATCCCATTGACAGGAAGTTGGATGTGTTGGTTAATGCCTTGGAAAGAGGATTGAAATTGAAAATGACCTTAACAGTTGGGAGAAGTGGGAAGATAGAAAAAGGGTGAAATTCAGTAGCTTGAAAAACTGACGGTAGAAAGAAACATCAATATGCTTCACTGTTTCATTAAATTTATCAAATGGAAGAATATCAGGGCTGTTGGCCCGTGGTGGTATGGCCGATAATGATGATGATTATTAAAAGTAACATCCCGAGTTTTCTAGGAGATAACAGTAGAAATCAGTGGAGGAATAATTGATTTTCATGCCTGTGTGAAAGTCTAGGTGATTTAAATGTTGGTACAAATTTGTCTTGAATGGCAGCATGTGACTGAATCATATTTAACCAGGTCCTTCTAGCTATGATACTTAAGTTGAATTCTTTATTCTTTTTTCCCCAGAGAAAGCTATGTATCTAAACACCAGGTCATGGGAGAAGGAGAATCCATTTTAAGAATGGACTTTACAGGAAATGTAGGTTGGGGGTCCAAGGTTATGAGTAAGCCTCTTTTAAAACATAAGGTGGCACATAATCTTAGTGTGTGATAATAAAGCAAAAATGGCAGTTCATACAGCACAACGATAAGCAATGGTGTGTACCAGGGTATTTCTGACAGGCTAAGTAATAATCTTCATTCATGACTGTCTTTCCTTTATATCCGTTTCTATCCATTGAGATATATAGCAGGTTCTGTTTTGTAACTGGTCAAGAAGGAAGAATTGTTTCTTTGGGAGGGGGTCAGGTTGGTAACAGAAGAGGACAGACTGATGTGTCAGTGTCTGTTTTGGGTCAGGACAGCTGGGTTGGCTTTGACATTCTATGGTTAGGAAAATTAGGACCAAAATATGATCAGATTTTTGTTAAGACCCTAAGCATAGGCAGAGGTTTATCAAGGCCTAATAACTAAGTTGGGCATAGAGTTTAAAAGGAAGACCTTCTCCCTCCCTTCTGTATGAAGCCCAGAAAGACTCTGGCACTCCAAAGATTAGATGAATTATCATTCAGAATGCTTTCAGTTTCAGATAACAGTAAAAGCCAACCCAAACTGATTAAAGCAAAAAGTATGTCTGTTAGCTCTCTTAATAGAAATATTCTGGGCTATCTCTTCTAGCTTTAGGCATAGTTGTATTCAGAGGCTCAAATGAGGTCACCACCACTTGGTAATTTTCCAACACTCCAACTGGCTCTTCTCTGTATTGGCTCCCTACTCAGATTGGCTCCCTACTTAGTTTGACTCCTTTGTGATGGCAAGGTGGCTGCCAGAAATTGTAGCTTTTCATTTTAATCCCTTATTTTCATCTACAGTTATTACAAAGGTCTTGGGTCTCACTCTTGCTAGTCTGAAAGGGGTCACATGCTGTTATTGGCGTCAGGCCACCCAGACTACCCAGTTTGACAATGATGGAGGCATGGTCACCAAGAGGACCATGAGGTACTATGACTAGAGGCAGAAAACAGAAATATCAACAAACAAATGTCCACCAAAGACGTGAGCTTTGGAGGCATGTAGGGGCACCGCCCTTTGCATGCATATGAGACTTCACATGTTGGATCTGGGCTCCAGGGAACCAAGGCTTCCCCAAATGGCTCCTCAGGCAGGAACATGGACTAAAAGGAAGCAGAGGAGGAAGGGATGTTGTGGTGGGTATGCCTCACAAACTAAGATGTTTTCATGTGTCTCTTTAAGGTCTCCGAGAAAGAAGGGGGCTCAGGGCTCTTTGAGGAGAAATTATTTTTTGGCAGTTGGGTTAAAGGGGGCTGACACTGCAAGAAATTGATCATTGAAAGAAAATGTAGCTCTAGTTTGCATTTACAGGTTGATGAATTGC
Organism: Hyperoodon ampullatus; assembly: GCF_949752795.1. Taxonomy (NCBI): domain Eukaryota; kingdom Metazoa; phylum Chordata; class Mammalia; order Artiodactyla; family Ziphiidae; genus Hyperoodon; species Hyperoodon ampullatus. The sequence continues at coordinate 20,105,488 of NC_136920.1, forward strand.
ATAGAATTTGGATTACAACATAGTTCTTTTTGTGGGATTTAGTGTGAAATAAATTGAACATGTATGGATTAACCACTTGAAGAAGGAGAGTAGAAATAAGACCCAGAAAGCTATTTCCTTTCAAGAATTGTTGGTGAGACGATTTGATGACTATGTGAAACGATGCTAATTTTGACACTAAGACCTGGGATGATTTGCAAGTTCCTCATACTTGATCTAAAATTATTACAATAATAATAGCTCAAAGTTTATTGCTATGTACTAGGCACTGTTGTAAGCACTTTCCATGAATTATCTCAATCAGATTCTTGTGGTAACTCTAGGAGTAGATAGTATTGTTGTTACCATTTCGTGATGGGGAAACTGGCATACAGACAGGTTAAATTCTGTCTAGGACCAGGACCCCCATGGCTGGTAAGTAGCTGAGTCAAGATATAAACTCCAGGCTGTCTAATTCTAGCACTCAGACTCTTAATCAAGCCATGTGTTCTCTCTTAGAGAACAAAGGCAGGACTGCTGCTTGTGACATAATTCAGCTTAGGCTAGAATGGGGCAGGGGTTCATTCTTTGTCCTTCGCTCCCTCCCTCCCTCCCTCCCTCCCTTCCATCCATCCTTCCTTCCTTCCTTCCTCCCTCCCTCCCTTCCTTCCTTCCTTCCTCCCTCCCTCCCTCCCTCCCTTCCTTCCTTCCTTCCTTTCTCTCTGCCTCCTTTCATTTCTTCTTTCCTCCCTTCCTTCCTTCCTTCCCTCCCTCCCTCCCTCCCTCCCTTCCTTCTTTCCTTCCTTCCTTCCTTTCTTCCTTTCTCTCTGCCTCCTTTCATTTCTTCTTTCCTCCCTTCCTTCCTTCCCTCCCTCCCTCCCTCCCACTTCCTTCCTTTCCATTCTCTTTCTCTTATTATTCATTGGCCTAAAAACTCTGGGCAATTCCCACACTGAAGGTATACCTCTCCCCTCCCCAGTTATGAAATAGATTTACTTGCTTGGATACCTACATGTTTCAGAATTCTGGATGGGAAGTATAAAGGCTCATTCTTATATGAAATTAGAGTGACGTATTAATGTAGCATGAAATGGGATCTTGTTCAACTCCTGCCTTTTGAACTCTTGATGTATTTTGCTATTTTTCATTGGTGGTGGTACATGTTTCTCACTGTAACTCATTTTGGGGGGCACTTCAGGTGTGGAGACTAATGGGCACTTACAGCAGCCTGCCTGCATGTGTTCTAAACACAGATGCCTTTGGGCAATTGCTTGTGGAAAGAAGGGTCATTGTACTTAAAGGCTTTAAACTAGCACAGTATGACAGGTTTAATGAAAACTTTAACCTCGTCAAAGTGTCAAAGTTTCTTGTAAGGCATGAACAGAGGTCCTTTTAAAACCGCCTGGTCGTCTGATGTCCAGAGATACATCCCCTCAGTTTCAGACGTACACAAACCTGTGTTTGCGTTTGGGAGCAGAGTAGGCTCTACAAGAAGAGTGAGGAGAATGGACTGGTGTTTTCTGTGTTTAACAGCATAAGTGGCATAGAAAGAAAGAGCAAAGCTGTGGGCATAGAAAATGTGCAAGAATAGCACAGCCATGTACCCTTAACTTAGAGTCACCAGTTGTTACCACTATCTACTTTTCCGTCCTCCCTCCTCTTTCTTTCTGTCTGTCTCCACACACAACACACATGTACACCACATACAATAATGTGTGTGTATGTTGAATCTTTGAGAGTACTTTGCCCATAAATGCTTTAACAACTACATCCTAAGGACAAAGACATTCTCCTGCGTAATCACGATGCGATGATCACATTCAGGAAGTTCAACAGTGATAATAATGTTTCCAATACACAATTTATATTCAAAATTTTCCAATTATCAATATTCTCTTTTATATTTTTCTTCTGATCCAGGATGCAACCAGAGGTCACACATGGCCATTTACTCATCATGCCTCTTTAATTTCCTTCAACTGAGAACAGTTCCCTAGCCTTTTATTATCTTTCTTGATTATGACTTTTTGAAGAGCCAAGGCTGGTTGTTGGCAGAACGTCTTTTGATTTGAATGCATCTGATGGTTTACTTAGGAGTTAATTATGGTTAAATAGGTTTTTTTTTAAACATCTTTATTGGAGTATAATTGCTTTACAATGGTGTGTTAGTTTCTGCTTTATAACAAAGTGAATCAGCTATACATATACATATATCCCCATATCTCCTCCCTCTTGCGTCTCCCTCCCACCCTCCTTATCCCACCCCTCTAGGTGGACACAAAGCACCGAGCTGATCTCCCTGTGCTATGCGGCTGCTTCCCACTAGCTATCTATTTTACATTTGGTAGTGTATATATGTCCATGCTACTCTCTCACTTCGTCACACCTTCCCCTTCCCCGTGTCCTCAAGTCCATTCTCTACGTCCATGTTTTTATTCCTGTCCTGACCCTAGGTTCTTCAGAACCTTTTTTTTTTTTTTTAGATTCCACATATATGTGTTAACATACAGTATTTGTTTTTCTCTTTCTGATTTACTTCACTCTGTATGACAGTCTAAGTCCATCCACCTCATGGTTAAATAGTTTTGACTGGAGTATTCCATGGGTGATATTATCTCCTCCATCTCTGACATCTGAAGGTTTATAAGGTTCCTTTGCCCTGTTTTTGGTGATATTAAGTTTAACAACTTGGTTAAGATGGTGTCTGTTAGATTTCTCCATTACAAATGTACCTTTTCCTAGTAGCTCAAGCTTTGAAGTCTGAGATACCTGATTTTGCATTTTGGCTCTGCCACTCACTAGTCATATAGAATTTGTCAAATTAGGCCATAACTCATCTGTCAGTTTTTTATGTCTAAAGTGGGGACAACCATACCTTCTTATATGGCTCTTGTAAGAATTAGACATTATGACACAGATATGTACCCAACAAATGGCAGTTATGGTCATTTTGCTACGAGTACAGTAGATCTGAGTTCAAATTCTATCTCTAAGGTACTTAGGTTTTTAAAGCTTTGGTTTGCTATTAATGTCAGGGAGATAATAGTAGTATCTATTTCAGAGGTCAGCAAACTTTCTCTAAAGGGCTAGGTAGTAGTTATTTTAGTCTTTGCAGGCCATATGGTCCATGTTGTGACTACTCAATTCTGCTATGGTAGTATAAAAACAGAGATAGATAATATATAATCAAATGGGTACACTGTGTTCCCAATACGCTATTTATGGACACTGAAATTTGAATTTCATATAATTTTCATGTCATGAAATGTTATTTTTCTTTTGAATTTTCCCCCTCAACTATTTAAAAACATAAAAAACATACTTAGCTTGCAGGCTGTACAAAAACAGGTGCAGGCAGCAGGTTGGCTTTGGTCCACAGATCATAATTTTCCAGAGCCTTATTTATTTCATTAAGAATGAAATACTATGTATTATGTAAAGTGCTTAATGCCTGGCACTGGCATTAAAGAAACTGTAACAATTCTTTGGTCAAACTTTTACTATTTTCAATTGTGCTTAAAGCTTGTAGATTTTTAAAAAATCAAATGTGTAACAAATTGTAAAAAAAAAAAAAAAAATGACCACCAATTACTTGCATCTCCCCACAGCAAGAGATTGAGTCTATTTTTCTCATCCTTGAATGTGGGCTGTCTGGTGGCTTCTTTTAACCAATAAAATGTGTCAGAGGAGATGTTGGGCAGTTTCCAAGCCTAGGTAGCCATGGAAGTTTTGTAGCATTCACTTTTGTCAGAAAATTCTGAGATTCTATGCAGAAGCCTGTGCTACCCTGGTGATTATGAGACTCTGTGGAGAGAGGCCCCTGATGTCCCAGACATCTCAGCTTTACCACCTGAGGTTCAGGCCAGCTGACATTATATGAAGCAGAGATGAGTTATCCTAGGTGAGCCCTGATCAGATTGCCAACCCACAAAATCATGAGCAATTAAATAATTATTATTTTTAAATCACCTGGTTTTGGAGTCATTTGTTATGCCAGCAAAAGCTAACTATACGAGATGCTACTTGTATCAGAAAGGAAGGTATTGAAGGTTGCAATAAAGTCAGACACTTGAGCTGACTCTTTTCCTATTCAGTCTAGTTCAGACAGAGTCCTAAAAAGCAGAAAAGGACTAAGAGGAAGATATGCAGTGGGAGAAAAAGGCATTTCAGGGCATGAGAAGTGGACAGAGGTACATGCTGGCCAAAGTGAGCATCACTTTGTTACAAGTGTTTGAAAACTATAGGACTAATAGTGTAAGTAACTAGTAAGAAAAATATGGTCAAGATGAATAGTTCTAAATTTGAGTTAGCATTGGTCATACATTTCAGGCTATGAAAAGCATTGATAACCTAAATAGCCATATCTGACTTAAACTGTGAGTATGCTATGCGTCTAGATCTTTTTTTTTCATTGCATTGTAGTTAAAAAATCAGACTAGGCATACATGGGAACTGTGACTGATATAAGGAGATGAGGGTATGGTGAAAGCAGAAGCATCACAGGTGCAGACTGGGACTTAGAGTATACCTTTGGAAGATAAGAACACATTGCAGCTTTCACCAGAGAGAGCACAATTCAAAGAACTGAAGCTCTAGAGAGAGTAGTTAAGGAATAAGTTTACTCTCCAGCCTCACTAACTCATGTTTACATGATACGGCTCCAGCCTGCAAGTTGGAGTCCTTGAAGCTGACTCCAATTCCACATGGTCATCTCACTCTTAACTATGCCTGCTGCCATCTTGTTTATTCCATTGCTGAATCCCAGGGATTCTGTTTCTCTCATTTTAATGATTTATTATTTAGAAACATGCAAATCAATTCATTTATTTTTACCTTGAGCTCTTTACTTGTGAATTGTCAGTAAAATATTCTTTGTTACCTCTCAGGATCAGATACAGGGCTGGATTGGAGTCTGCTCAGTATTAGTGAATAGTAAGACATATTGCTGTTTATGTCATCCATTCATGAAATAGATAATTACTGCTAAGCATCCTTCTGGATGCAAGAGATGGGGCAGTGACCACAGACTTTAGGAACTTTACAGTTTGTTATTTATTTAACAAATATTTATTCAACAACTTAGTACTATGTTTTAGTTCTCTAACTGGAGCTTCAGAATAGGTTTGAGACTTGGCTAAATGGCATAATATGTTAAGTTTCACGAAAATTTTTTTCTTTCTTCGTCCAGACAAGAAGAGATTTTTTTTAACAACTAAAGCCTAATCTATAATCAGCCATATTGGCAAAACTGCATAGATTTTCCTCAGAATCTTTCTTTTTTTAAATTATTTTTGCCCTCTCTCGTCCTTTCCAAGTGCCTCTGAACAGTTCTCCTCCTGCCATGTCTGAAATGTAAGAGAGATAGCCAGTCTAATTCTATCTATAAAGCCATTTCCCTGCATTCCCCTTAGACTTTATGCAGCAATATAAATCTCAGATAATGTGTCCAGGTTAGCAGAGTTACTTAAAAGAGCGTACAGTCAGTTGGCACATTTATTAATATAATATATAACAGGGCTGTAACTGTACAGTAACTTCTATTTAGTCAAAAAGGTGGGGAAAAAGTACTGCTGAGGTTTACGGGGCCGACTGTGGGCCTGTGAGGTGAGTTATGTACCCAGATAGCTCTTGTGTATCATAAGCTGGAAGCTAGTAAACCATCTTTAAACTCTGCGGTGTCTCTCCTTTAGAAGAAATGAATTTATTGTTTCCTGGCTACTCTCAACAAAAAGTTTTCTGCCCACATGTGACACTAGGCAGGTCATTTAGGGAAAAGAAAAGGCTTTTTAGGTTGGACAGGAGCTGGTGGGATGTCAGCACCAAGGAAGTTGTAGATCACAAATTGTCATTTCCATTCTACAACAGTAAGTGTCCTTGGCTAGGTAAATTAGTGAGACAGTTAGCACTTATTACAACACAGTGCTATACTGAAATGACCTGTTTGTGTATCTGCCTCCCTCCCTGCACTGTGAACCTTTTTTTAAAAAAAATAAATAAATATATTTGTTTGTTTTTATTTTTGGCTGTGTTGGGTCTTCGTCGCTTTGCATGGGCTTTCTCTAGTTGCTGCGAGCAGGGACTACTCTTTGCTGTGGTGCGCGGGCCTCTCATTGCCTTGGCCTCATCCGCTGCAGAGCATGGGCTCTAGAGCTCAGGCTCAGCAATTGTGGCGCACAGGCCCAGTTGCTCCACGGCATGTGGGATCTTCCCGGGCCAGGGATCGAACCCGTGTTCCCTGCACTGGCAGGCAGACTCCCAACCCCTGTGCCACCAGGGAAGCCCTGGACTGTGAACCTTTTGAAGACGTGCACTGTTTCTTATTCATCTTTGTGTTTCCAGTGACTCAAGACATTTATGTACTTAAAAAAAAAATCACTGTAACTATCCTAAGTCTGCTTTTTGTTTTCTTTCTCCCTCCCCACCCCGTCCCCCGTGGTGACAGCTACCATGTCTAATGCACTGCAGAATCCTAATTCCAATGTGGAATATCTTTCCTGTAAGAGGGGAAACATAAGTATGTATTGACTCAAATGAAATGTATATCTATCAGTAAAACCTTTACAAAGAGAAGGGACAGTCCTTTCCTTTGAGGGTACCAAGAAAGGGGAAAGCTGATCTTGGTCTCTGTAACAACAACAAGTAATAGTAATAAAAGCATCCCTAACAAGGTGACTTCTAAATGCCCTTGGTAGATGACATTAGTAGAGGAAACTCATGGACCCTTTGCATTCTAAGTTCTCAGACACACAGACATATTCTTCAATCCTTGCCTTCCTCTTTCTGGTTACAGGTTTTAGAAAACTTGTGTCCTTCACTGTACTCAGTTGCACCAATGAGCATCATGTCATGAAATCCTGATATATGAGACAGCAAAGCATGCAATATGATAAAATATGATTACTCGTATCAAAGAGAGATTCTTTGTACTTTTAAGAGATATTTCCAAGAAATTCTTGTATATAATTCCCGTAGCATGTTTATAATATTGCTTAATGCAGATTTACATATAATCATCCTCAACTTATCAAACAACTTTTACTATTTTCCATAATCCTAAAATAACTTATAAACATTTTCTCAAACGATGAAAAAATAAAACCGTGTTCAGAAGCTGGTTCTTCAAGCCCACTGATCTAGTTACAAGACCTGTGGCCTGTAGTTGAAGAATCTGCATCATGTTGGGGCTCAGTATCACTCAGTGAATGCTTCCTTCTTCATGCTTGACTTGTGCTTGTACATACGTACAAAATAATCTATATGCGTGATGTTTTGCATTTCTGATGTGCTCTAAAAGTGATAAAAACGTGACTGGTGCTTCTGTTAAAATACACTAAAGCAGAAAGACATCTTGGGAAGTTATTTCTAAAGTACTAGAAGAAAGATAGAGAGCCAGCCAGCATAAGAGAGCGCACCAGCCAGGGAGAGCATCTATTTTCATCGTCATGTTAGGGAGTTATTGAGAATGAATTTTAAGGTTAGACTTTGCTAAAGAAAAAACGATTTAGTAGTTTTACTCAGACTATTTTTGTGCTGAAATTTTCTTTGCACTTGGCACTTCTTTGACTTATGCCTGTTCTTTTTCCTTTTCCTTTTTTAGGTTGGTTCACAAGTACTAAGCTGCTGGTAGGAAGGTGTGTTACTTTCTAAGAACATGGAAAAGACACACTGTGAGGTTCTCATGTTCAGGAATTTTAGCAGAATTTTCTACATTTCAAATGTAGGAAGGAGGCTCCCATAAAACAAACTGATTTATTAATCTTTCTTTAAAAAAAAAATCCCCTTATAGGAGAGGCTAAGGATGTTTTGGTTGAGCATGTTTCGGTTTGCTAGATAAAATCTCAGGTCCTTTCAAGCTTGGACTTCAGGCTTTACTGAGATTTATTAGATTCTAGAAGACAGTTCAGCCCTCAAACAAATATGTGGGTGGTTCCCCCTTATTATGTGGCCAGAGCTCTGACTCTTTAGTGGGTTAGGAGAACCTCTGTTTTCTCTAATCAGAGAAGTCAAGATTCAGTGGTAACAACAGACATGAAAGGGAGAAACACAGACCAGAGTTGGTTGGGGGAGCTTCTTCTGAGACCAGGGAAAGGATGCAAAGAGGCAGGCTCTGTGAGAGGCACAGGGGTGAAAATGACACCCTGCATGCTTGCAGTGCCCCGGGGCAATAGTGTGTTCATCTAGGGTGCTCCATGGTGTGACTAGGGAGTATGACATCATGGCTCTTAGCTTCCTTGCTTTGATGGTGACTTCTGTGTCCACGTTTGAAATAAGAGCACAGGAATCACCCACTTTCAAGGAACTGTGCAGGCATGAGCAAATAAGCACGCTGGCAATGGCCACTGTGAGTTAAGGAACACAGGGTCTTTTTCATAGAATCTGTACAGTAAAGGACCCCAGATTCTTATATGTCATTAGAGAGGTAAAAGGCTCCCCCAGCCCTCCTTTCCCCCGCCAATGGAAATTGAATTTTCCTCCAGTGAAGCAGATTTAACTAATTTAAGAGAAATAAATGGGCCATTTCTCACCCTAGTATTACAAGGTAAAATCCATGCTTACAAAAATATATTTGTAAAGTGTTCAATACGATGCCTAAAAGATGAGTAATCAACAGATTATTTCTGTTATTCTTAATAAATCAGCTGCAGCGCATTCAAGTCCTTTGTAAAAGTAAGATAAAAATACTACTTAAGGTCTTCTGCCCATTTTTGGATTGGGTTGTTTGTTTTTTTGTTATTGAGCTGCATGAGCTGTTTGTAAATTTTGGACCTAGGGATAAGACAGGAATAAAGACACAGACCTATCCTCAAGAATGGACTTGAGGATATGGGAAGGGGGAAGGGTAAGCTGTGACAAAGTGAGAGAGTGGCAGGGACATATATGCACTACCAAATGTAAAGTAGATAGCTAGTGGGAAGCAACTGCATAGCACAGGGAGATCAGCTCGTGCTTTGTGACCACCTAGAGGGGTGGGATAGGGAAGGTGGGAGGGAGGGAGACGCAAGAGGGAAGAGATATGGGAACATATGTATATGTATAACTGATTCACTTTGTTATAAAGCAGAAACTAACACACCATTGTAAAGCAATTATACTCCAATAAAGATGTAAAAAAAAATACTACTTTATAAAGTTGTTCTAAGAATTCAAAGAAGATTAGAAATGCCTGTAACAGTGATTACTATATATAATGCAGACATAAAAGGTAGTCAATAAACCGGAGCTACTCTTAATATTTATGTATATTTCTTTTACTATATATTTTATTTAGGAGCTGATATATATATAAAGTTCTGGAAGAAAATCATACAACAAACTGTGTCCTGTAGCTAGTTTGCTTGCTAAATTAATTATCAGTATGAAATCCAATGAACAAAGTGATGTGATTTTTCTTTTTCAGTTGGATGATTCAGATGTATTCTTTTCACAAGCTCTCTTCACTTTCTCTTAAGGTTTCTTGTTTTATTTCTGGGGAAATAGGATCTTGGCTCTTTGCTTTTTCTTAATGTCCCTCATGGATATGTCATGAGTATTATAATGATGCCTTCACAAAAACACTAAGTCCTTTTTCTCAGTCTGAAGCCATGGGCTTCTGTTTCTGTAGACTGAGTTGATCAAACTCAGATTTGGGTCCTGCCAAGATGAGAGGTTCAGAGTGGAAGCTTCTGAGCTTCAGCAATACTATGATCCTGTTTCTTTCCACAAAGAATGATTGGCCTTGAGCCATCTGAAGGAGGTGTTTTGATGTGGTATTAACTCCTTTTAGAAAGCATCCATAATCTGAGATGCTACACTCCTGGACTATTGAGACTGCTGATTCCTTATTCCTGTAACATGGCTGTGTACATCAGAGGCTGGAGCTGTTTGGAGTGTATGAGAGAAACTACATAAATGTATACTAATTGTGTAGTAAAGCACTTTTTATGATATAAATTTGAGTCAAGAAATATATTAAAGGTCAGTAGGGGAAATTCTACAGCCTGCTCAAGTAATTCATCTGAATTGATAATAATCTTTAAACATTTTAAAGTCAACTAGTAATTTATGAATACTTTCTGGTAAAGAGATTCAAGCAATATAGATAAAATGAAAGTTATTTTTGAAAATCATTAGAAATTTCAGTTTCCTCCCCTAAGGCAACTACTGTTAACCATTTTGTTAATTACCTTGGGACTTTCTAGTGTGTGTGTGTGTGTGTGTGTAATATATCATTTTATTTTGTGAAATTTCCTCCTACAAATAGGTCATACTTTATCACTTTATTTTACAAATTTAATTTCATTGAACACATTTAATATTTCTGTACTCCACAGTATAGATTTCCATTGTTTAATTATACCTCTCTTGGTGGACATTTAAACTCTCTAATAGTTTGCTATTATGGACATCTGGAGATAGCTCTGTGCAACTGTTAGGAACAGAGACTATGCAGCCAGCTCCTGAATTAGTTTGGGCAAGTTACTTACCACTGTGCCTCAGTTTCTTGATATGAAAACAAGCCATTGTTTTGTGTTAAATAAGTTAATATATGTAAGGTGCTTGGAATCATACTAGCCACACAAGTTTTAGAATAGTAATTGCTATTTGTAATTTGGTTTTTTTTTTTTTTTTTTTGCGGTACGCGGGCCTCTCACTGTTGTGGCCTCTCCCGTTGTGGAGCACAGGCTCTGGACACGCAGGCTCAGCGGCCATGGCTCACGGGCCCAGCCGCTCCGCGGCATGTGGGGTCTTCCCGGACCGCGGCATGAACCTGTGTCCCCTGCATCGGCAGGCGGACTCTCAACCACTGCGCCACCAGGGAGGCCCCGCTATTTGTAATTTTATAATGACTGTCTTAATATGTGCTTCCTTTCTTTTACTTTCTCTTTCCCTCTCCTCCCACTTTCCTTCCTCCCCTCCCCCTTCTCTTGATCATTTTCTCTCTTCTTTTGGCTAGATATGAAGAAGTGGAATAACTGTGTCCAAGTGTATGTTTATTTAATTTTTAAAATAGATACTCTAAAACATACTCCAAAAAATGGCTTACCAATTTATATTACCACCAGAAGAGTATTACAGTAAATGCTTCCTCTTTCCTTCTCCAAAACTTGTTATTATCAACCTTCTTAATTTTTGCCAATCTGTTTTGGCTAAAAAGGCTTTCTTAGTATACATTCGATCCTTGAACAACACGAGGGTTAGGAGGCCAACCGTCCACACAGTGGAAAATCCGTATAACTTACAGTTGGCCTTCTTCCGTATCTGTGGCTCCTTCACATCCACAGTTCCACGTCCACACACTTGGAAAAAAATCTGAGTATAAGTGGACCTGTGCAGTTCAAACCCCTGTTGTTCAAGGGTCAACTGTAGTCTTAATTTACATTTCCCTAAGTACTGTGGGTTTGTGTGTGTGTGTGTGTTTTCAATTAAACTTTAATTTTGAGTTGCATTGTAGAGTTCCATGAATTTGTAAGAAATAATAGAGATCCATGTATCCTTTATCCATTTTCCCCCAATGGTAACATCTTATAAAATTACAGTACAATTTCACAATCAGGATGCTTGCATTAATTCAGTCAAGATACAAAATATTCTATCAATCTAAGGCTCCTTCATGTTACACTTTTATAGCCACTTCCAATTCTACCCCACAAACTTAACTCCTGGCAAACAGTAATCTGTACTCCATTTCTAAGATTTTGTCATTAAAAAATATATATATATATTTATTTATTTTGGCCATGCTGGGTCTGGTTGTGGCATGCGGGATCTTTAGTGGCGGCATGCAGACTCTTAGTTGCGGCAGGCGGACTTCATACTTGTGGCATGAGGACTTCTTAGTTGCGGCATGCGTGCGGGATCTAGTTCCCTGACCAGGGATTGAACCGGGGCCCCTGCATTGGGAGCATGGAGTCTTTCCCACTGGACCACCAGGGAAGTCCCAACTTTGTCATTTTTAAGAATGTTATATAAATGGAGTCATACAGTATGTAACCTTTTGGGATTGGTGTTTGGCATGGCCTAATTCTCTGGAGAATAGTGTGTATTTTTAGTACTATTTTCATTTCTTCTTCAAGTTACTTGTTTATAATATTTGTATATTTTTTCTCCTGAATTATTTATATTTTACTTATTGATTTTTGAAGCTATTATATATTTTGTATGTTAATCTTTGTTTTGTTATGAATACTATAAATGTTTCCTCATTTGTCACTTGTCATTTAATTCTGTTTATAGTCTTTTGTTTTTAGAAATATTACCTGCTGAGAAAGTCAAGTTTGTTAATGCATCCTTCTCTGAAATTTCCATTTATTTTAGAATTTTATTTTATTTATTTTTTTATAGCAGGGTCTTATTAGTTACTGATTTTATACATATTAGAGTATACATGTCAGTCAAAATCTCCCAGTTCATCCCACCACCACCTCCCCACCACTTTTCCCCGTTGGTGTCCATACGTTTGTTTTCTAATTCTGTGTCTCAGACTCTGCCCTGCAACCTGGTTCATGTGTACCATTTTTCTAGGTTCCACATATATGTGTTAATATATGATCATTGTTTTTCTCTTTCTGGCTTACTTCACTCTGTATGACAGTCTCTAGATCTATCCATGTCTCTACAAATGACCCAATTTCGTTCCTTTTTATGGCTGAGTAATATTTCATTATATATATGTACCACAGCTTTATCCATTCATCTGTTAATGGGCATTTAGGTTGCTTCCATGACCTGGCTATTGTAAATAATGCTGCAATGAACATTGGGGTGCATGTATCTTTTTGAAGTACAGTTTTATCTGGGGATATGCCCAGTAGTGGGATTGCTGGGTCGTATGGTATTTCTATTTTTACTTCTTTAAGGAACCTCCATACTGTTTTCCATAGTGGCTGTAGCAATTTACATTCCCACAAACACTGAAAGAGGGTTCCCTTTTCTCCACACCCTCTCCATCATTTGTTGTTTGTAGATTTTCTGAGGATGTCCATTCTAACTGGTGTGAGGTGATACCTCATTGTAGTTTTGATTTGCATTTCTCTAAAAATTAATAATGTTGAGCAGCTTTTCATGTGCTTCTTGGCCATCTGTATGTCTTTTTTGGAGAAATGTCTCTTTAGGTCTTCTGCCCAGTTTTGGATTGGATTGTTTTTTTTTTAACATTGAGCTGCATGAGCTGTTTATATATTTTGGAGATGAATCCTTTGTCCATTGATTTGTTTGCAAATATTTTCTCCCATTCTGAGGATTGTCTTTTAGTCTTGCTTGTAGTTTCCTTTGCTTTGCAAAAGTTTTTGAGTTTCATTAGGTCCCGTTTGTTTATTTCTGTTTTTATTTCCTTTACTCTAGGAGGTGGATCAAAAAAGATCTTGCTGTGATTTATATCAAAGAGTGTTCTTCCTATGTTTTCCTCTAAGAATTTTACAGTGTCCAGTCTTATATTTAGGTCTCTAATCCATTTTGAGTTTATTTTTGTGTATGGTGTTAGGGAGTGTTCTAATTTCATTCTTTTACATGTAGCTGTCCAGTTTTCCGAGCACCACTTATTGAAGAGACTGTCTTTTCTTCATTGTATATCCTTGCCTCCTTTTTCATAGATTAGTTGACCATAGGTTTGTGGGTTTATCTTTGGCCTTTCTGTCCTGTTCCATTGATCTAAATTTCTGTTTTTGTGCCAGTATCATACTGTCTTGATTACTGTAGCTCTGTAGTATAGTCTGAAGTCAGGGAATCTGATTCCTCCAGCTCCATTTTTTTCCTTCAAGACTGCTTTGACTATTTGGGGTCTTTGTGTCACCATACAAATTTTAAGATATTTTGTTCTAGTTCTGTAAAAAATGCCGTTGGTAATTTGATACGAATTGCACTGAATCTGTAGATTGCTTGGGTAGTATAGTTATTTTCACAATATTGATCCTTCAAATACAAGAACATGGTATATCTCTCCATCTGTTGGTATCATCTTTAATTTCTTTCATCAGTGTCTTATAGTTTTCTGCATACAGGTCTTTTGTCTCCCTAGGTAGGTTTATTCCTAGGTATTTTATTCTTTTTGTTGCAATGGTAAATGGGAGTGTTTCCTTAATTTCACTTTTAGACTTTCCATCATTAGTGTATGGGAATGCAAGAGATTTCTGTGCATTAATTTTGTATCCTGCAACTTTACCAAATTCATTGATTAGCTCGAGTAGTTTTCTGTTGGCATCTTCAGGATTCTCTATGTATAGTACCATGTCATCTACAAACAGTGACAGTTTTACTTCTTCTTTTCCAATTTGTATTCCTTTTTTAAAATTATTTTTATTTTTATTAGTTTCTGCTTTATAACAAAGTGAATCAGTCATACATATACATCTGTTCCCATATCCCTTTCCTCATGCATCTCCCTCCCTCCCACCCTCCCCATCCCACCCCTCCAGGCGGTCACAAAGCACCGAGCTGATCTCCCTGTGCTCTGCGGCTGCTTCCCACTATCCATCTACCTTATGTTTGGTAGTGTATATATGTCCATGCCTCTCTTTCGCTTTGTCACAGCTTACCCTTCCCCCTCCCCTTATCCTCAAGTCCATTCTCAAGTAGGTCTGTGTCTTTATTCCTGTTTTACCCCTAGGTTCTTCATGACATTTTTTTTTCTTAAATTCCATATATATGTGTTAGCATACGGTATTTGTCTTTCTCTTTCTGACTGACTTCACTCTGTATGACAGACTCTAGGTCTATCCACCTCATTACAAATAGCTCAGTTTCGTTTCTTTTTATGGCTGAGTAATATTCCATTGTATATATGTGCCACATCTTCTTTTATTTTTTTTTTCTTCTCTGATTCCCATGGCTAGGACTTCCAAAACTATGTTAAATAATAGTGGCAAGAGTGGACATCCTTGCCTTGTTCCTGATCTTAGAGAAAATGCTTTCAGTTTTTCACCATTGAGAATGATGTTTGCTGTGGGTTTGTCATATTTGGCCTTTATTATGTTGAGGTACGTTCCCTCCATGCCCACTTTCTGGAGAGTTTTTATCATAAATGGGTGTTGAATTTTGTCAAAAGTTTTTTCTGCATCTATTGAGATAATGATCATATGGTTTCTTTTCTTCAGTTTGTTAATATGGTGTATCACATTGATTGATTTCCATATATTGAAGAATCCTTGCATCCCTGGGATAAATCCCACTTGTTTATGGTGTATTCTTTTAATATGTTGCTGGATTCTGTTTGCTAGTATTTTGTTGAGGATTTTTGCATCTATATTCATTAGTGATATTGGTCTGTAGTTTTCTTTTTTTTGTGGTATCTTTGTCTGGTTTTGGTATCCGGGTGACGGTGGCCTCATAGATGAATTTGGGAGTTTCCTTCCTCTGCAATTTTTTGCAAGAGTTGGGAAGGATGGGTGTTAGCTCTTCTCTAAATGTTTGATAGAATTCTCCTGTGAAGCCATCTGGTCTTGGACTTCTGTTTGTTGGAAGAGTTTTAATCACAGTTTCAATTTAATTACTTGTGATTGGTCTGTTCATAGTTTCTATTTCTTCTTTTGATTTCCATTTGCATGGAATATCTTTTTCTATCCTCTCAATTTCAGTCTATATGTGTCCCTAGGTCTGAAGTGGGTCTCTTTTAAACAGCATATATATGGGTCTTGTTTTTGCATCCATTCAGCAAGACTGTGTCTTTTTGTTTGAGCATTTAGTCCATTCACTTTTAAAGTAATTATTGATATGTATATTCCTATTACAATTTTCTTAATTGTTATGGGTTTGTTTTTGTGTTTCTTCTCTTGTGTTTCCCACTTAGAGAAGTTCCTTTATCATTTGTTGTAGAGCTGGTTTGGTGGTGCTGAATTCTCTTAGCTTTTGCTTGTCTGTAAAGCTTTTGATTTTTCCATCGAATCTGAATGAGATCCTTGCAGAGTAGAGTAATCTTGGTTGTAGGTTCTTCCCTTTCATCACTTTAAGTATGTCATGTCACTCCCTTTTGGCTTATAGAGTTTCTGCTGAGAAATCAGCTCTTAACCTTATGGGAGTTCCCTTGTATGTTATTTGTCATTTTTCCCTTGCTGCTTTCAGTAATTTTTCTTTGTTTTTAATTTTTGCCAACTTGATTACTAAGTTTGTTGGCATCTTCCTCTTCGGTTTATCCTGCCTGGGACTCTGTGCTTCCTGGACTTCGGAGACTATTTCCTTTCCCATCTTAGGAAAGTTTTCAACTATAATCTCTTGAAATATTTTCTTGAGTCCTTTCTCTCTCTCTTTTGCTTCTGGGACCCCTATAATGCAAATGTTGTTGTGTTTAATGTTGTCCCAGGGGTCTCTTTGGCTGTCTTCATTTCTTTTCATTCTTTTTTCTTTATTCTCTTCACAGTAGTGAATTCCACCATTCTGTCTTCTAGGTCACTTATCCATTCTTCTGCCTCAGTTTTTCTTCTATTGATTCCTTCTAGTGTAGTTTTCAGTTCAGTTATTGTATTGTTCATCTCTGTTTGTTTGTTCTTTAATTCTTCTAGGTCTTTGTTAAATATTTCTTGCATCTTCTCGATCTTTGCCCCCATTCTTTTTCCGAGGTCCTGGATCATCTTCACTATCATTATTCTGAATTCTTTTTCTAGAAGGTTGCCTATCTCCACTTCCTTTAGTTTTTTTCTGGGTTTTTATCCTGTTCCTTCATCTGGTACATAGCCCTTTGCCTTTTCATCTTGTCTATCTTTCTGTGAATGTGGTTTTTGTTCCACAGGCTGCAGGATTGTAGTTCTTCTTGCTTCTGCTGTCTCCCCTCTGGTGAGTGAGTCTATCTATCAGGAGACTTATGCAAGTTTCCTGATGGGAGGGACTGGTGGTGGGTAGAGCTAGCTGTTGCTCTGGTGGGCAGAGCCCAGTAAAACTTTAATCCGCTTGTCTGCTGATGGGTGGGGCTGGGTTCCTTCCCTGTTGGTTGTTTGGCCTGAGGCAACCCAACACTGGAGCCTACCCTGGGCTCTTTCGTGGGGCTAATGGCAGACCTGGGAGAGCTCACGCCAAGGAGTAGTTCCCAGAACTTCTGCTGCCAGTGTCTTTGTCCACACGATGAGCCACAGCCACCCCCGCCTCTGCATGAGACCCTCCAACACTAGCAGGTAGGTCTAGTTCAGTCTCCTATGGGGTCACTGCTCCTTCCCCTGGGTCTGGATGCGAACACTACTTTGTGTGCGCCCTCCAAGAGTGGAGTGTCTGTTTCCCCCAGTCCTGTTGACGTCCTGCAATTAAATCCCTCTAGCCTTCAAATTCTGATTCTCTAGATATTCCTCCTCCTGTTGCCGGACCTCCAGTTTGGAAAGCCTGACGTGGGGCTCCGAACCTTCACTCCAGTGGGTGGACTTCTGTGATATAAATATTCTCCAGTCTGTGAGTCACCCACCCAGCAGTAATGGGATTTGCTTTTATTGTGATTGCACCCCTTGTATCATCTCATTTTGGCTTCTCCTTTGTCTTTGGATGTCAGGTATCTTTTTTGGTGAGTTCCAGTGTCTTCCTGTTGATGATTGTTCAGCAGTTAGTTGTGATTCTGGTGCTCTTGCAAGAGGGAGTAAGAGCACGTCCTTCTACTCCACCATCTTGAAACAATCTCTGAAATTTCCATTTTTATCTCCTAAAACAAGTCTTTCCTACCCCCACGTTTTCTGTGCGCATGTGTGTTTGTGTGTGTGTGTGTGTATATACACATATATAAATGTAGCTAAGTAAACAAATACATGTATGTGTATCTTCTGTGTTTTATTATGCTTTTATACTTCATTTCAGGGATCACAAAACAGATTATGGTGTATTTGTTATGACCACCAATACTTTAAAAGGCAATGTAAGAATGGACTAGGCAGTTATGCTCAAATATTATATAATCATTTTAACATCTACTTTTTTTATACTAGGCTAATATCACAGGTCTGTATTAAAAGCATACCCCTTGCAAGTTTGAACCTCTGTGTTTTTTTTTTTAATGGTTAGCTGTTAATGTATCTTTAATCTGTTTGTTTTCCAAAAAGATAACCCATTTTCCCAACACAATTTATACTATTTAATATACTTATCTTTTAGCATTAAGAAATTCAAGCTTAAGTATCTCTCATTATATTTGAACTATTTCCTTCTGCGTTGGTGTCAGGACATTTTGAAATATTTGTAATAGTGTAAATTTCTCCTTACAACCCTTTCATATTTATAGTAATACAGAGAGATAGCAGTTAGTCACAGTTGTGATATCTAAAGGAGAATACACTGAAGCTATAGAATGTCAGATTTGGGTATATTAGAGACAATTTTTTGGAAAGTTCAACACTTGCAATTTGGGATTTTACTGAGAAAATTAGACCTAGTCAGAAATAAGATTAGATCTCAACTCCTCTGATGTCCAATCTACTGTATTTATTTCCAAGTTACCTGGACATTAACACCTGAGCAAGGACCTCAGGGAATAGGGCCAACTCCCTGCTAGAGTGACTCTTAGGAGACTGGCAAAAGTGATAACTAATGGCCAGGGAAGTGGAAATACTTGAATTTCCCTGGAAAAGGGTTGAGGAAGAGACTGGTAGGAAAAAAGGGGAGGAAAAGAGATTGAGAGATGTTGTCATACTCAAATTAGTGCATAATGTTGGGCTAGGAGACCCCGCAGAGGATTTTGATCTGAGGTAGGGCCTGGGGACCTACCATTCACCAAGACATCAGGAATATGCTGGTGTGAAGTGCACCAGACTCACTAACTCACTAAGAAGTTCAGTGGTGGATGGCTCTCCTCTGCAGGCAAGTCACAAACTGGGCTCATTATTATCAACAGGACAGTGGGCCCAAGTAATGGAGGTTGGGTGATGTTTAACTGCCTGAAGTCAGGAGATCACAATTGTAACTGCTGGAAAGGTGGAAGGGCAGCAAAGGGGGTTTGACTAATAGATGGTTATAGATACAGTTAATGGTTCCCTAGGTGCAGAAGAGTCCGGCCAACCACAGTGCCTCTTAATATCTGTAGCCCCAAAAGCAGAAAGCTGAGGGTGTTTACCCCCATAAAAAGTCAACAATCCCTTGCTCAGTCTCAGACTAAAGCCAATTTTTTATCTGGAACCATTGGCCCATGAGGTGGCCAGGTCCTTCTGAGGAAGGACCTGAAGCACTGTGGCAAGTATATACTATTGTGATTCCTATATTCCTTCCCAAAAAGGACATAGAGCTATTACTCAGGTGACTGTAAACTATGGAAAGGGCAATATCTATGTATTTCAAGGGTCCAGGCACAGGTCTGAATTGACATTGATACTTGAAAACTGAAAGCCTCATAACTGTCCCCTTAGTTGGAGTAGGGACTTACAGGGACCAGGTAAGAAATGGAATCCTGGCTAAAGTCTGGCTCACGGTGTATCCACTGTATCTGTGGACAAGCACTATGGTCATTTCCCCTGTAACCAAGTGTATATTGGAATTGATGTATTTGGCAGTTGGAACAACCCTCATATGAAGGCCCAGGTGATGACATCATAGTGGGGAAGGCCAAGTGGAAACCTCTGAACCTTCACCCCCTGGCCAAAGTAGTTCATAACAAACAAAGCAAAGCAATGTTGTATCTTTAGGCAGAGATTAGTGCCGGGTTTTAGACCTAAAGATTTAGGATGCTGGTTCCTGTCACGTCTCTATTTGATTCACTGGTCTAACCCCTGCAGAAATGTAATGAATCCTAAAGGTTGACTATAGCGTTGACCACCACAGTCTTAATCAAGTTGCAGCCCTGATTACACTTGCTTTGTTGGACATGGTGTTATTGTTAGAGCACATAAATAAGACCTCAGGTACATGATATTGATTTGGTGAATGTGTTCTTTTCCATGTCCATTATAAGTAAGGATTAGAAACAATACATATTTATGGAAGAGAGACAAAATTATTAATTTACATTTTTGTCTCAGGGCTATGTTAACTTTCCTGCCCTATGTCATAGAATAGTCTGAAGAGATCTGGATATCCCACAGAATGTTACACTGGTCCATTGCATTGATGACATCATGATCATCAAAGAGGATGGGCAAGAGGTGGCTAGGATGCTAGATGCTTTTAGACTCATGCACTCCAGAGAGTGGGTAATAAACACTATGAAGGTTTAGGGACCTGCCATTTCAATGCAATTTTTAGGGTTTCAGGGGTGAGGACCATCTGGGATGTCTGCTTCAATATAAAAGAAAAATTGCTATGCCTTTTATTTCCTTCCACAAAGAGGTACCTGTTAAACGTTGTTGGGTTCTTTGTTTTTTTAAAATAAATTTATTTATTTTTGGCTGAGTTGGGTCTTTGTTGCTGCGCACAGGCTTTCCCCAGTTGCGGCGAGTGGGGTCTACTCTTCATTGTGGTGTGCGGGCTTCTCATTGTGGTGGCTTCTCTTGTTGCGGAACACAGGTTCTAGGCGCATGGGCTTCAGTAGTTGTGGCACGTGGGCTCTAGAGCGCAGGCTCAGTAGTTGTGGCGCACGGGTTTAGTTGCTCCGCGGCTTGTGAGATCTTCCTGGACCAGGGCTCAAACCCGTGTCCCCTGCGTTGGCAGGTGGATTCTTAACCACTGCACCACCAGGGAAGCCCCTTTGTTGGGTTCTGAAGGCAATGCATTAGACACCTAGGAATGCTGCTCCAGTCCTTTTAGCTGGTGACATGGAAGGCTTCAAGCTTTGAGTGGTCCCTGGAGCAGGAAAGGGCTCTGCACCAGAGCCAGGCTGCAGTACAAAAAGCCATGCTGCTTGGACCATATGATCCAGCACAACCCATGATTTTGGAGGTGTTGGTGGTAAGAAGATTTGCAGTGTGGGGTTTTTTGGCAAGGCCCTCATGGAGAATCACAACACAGTCCCTGGGAGACTGGAGTAAGGTGATGACATTCTCAGCATAGAAATATATGCCTTTTTAGGAACAGTTTCCTGATAGAGGGCCCAGTAACACTTGACCATGGGGCACAAAGTGACCAAATGTCTGGAACTGAGTTCGGTTCTGTTGGACATGCCAGGTCAAAATTCAGATGGGCTAGCAGCAGTAACTCCTTGGATGGAAATGGTAAAGTATGGGGCCCAAGCAGGACCAGAAGGCCTGAATAATGTATACCAGTGCCCCATTCTTTATTCATGCTTATGTCCACATGGGAGGTCTCAAAAGACCAGTTGAAGGAGGATGAAATACTCTGAGTTTGATGTGTGGATGGGTTGATTTAGTATTTGGGTTGAAATAGATGGTAACTGAAAATAGATGGTAAGCCACATTACCATTATTATAGCCACATTCAGGGATAAGAATTTGATGGGAACCCCAATGCAGACCAGTGGCCCCATTTTATTCAGCTCTCTGATCTCTGGAACTGTTTTCTCA
Organism: Hyperoodon ampullatus; assembly: GCF_949752795.1. Lineage (NCBI taxonomy): Eukaryota > Metazoa > Chordata > Mammalia > Artiodactyla > Ziphiidae > Hyperoodon > Hyperoodon ampullatus. The sequence goes on from NC_136920.1 coordinate 20,126,790, forward strand.
CAAATTATAGTTGTTTAATCTGCTCCAAACTCTGATTCTTGCTTCTTCAGCTCAGTGAGAAGTCCATGTTCTACTTTGCTTCTACTCCCTGTACCCTGGTTCTGAAAGTGCTCCCAAATAGGAAGTTGCAGGAATATGGGCTCGGCTTCTGTATTTCCTTTCTCTCAGTGCTTACAATACTGTTCTAACTGTTGTTCGATTCCTGAAAACAGTTGCATCATACAGTTTTTCTAGTTTTATCTCTGATATGGCAGAAAGGCAAGTTCAATTCTGGTCACTCCATCGTCATTGAGACTGGAAGCCCCTCTCTCCTCTGTTTTAAACTGAGTTAATGTAAAGACATAGATGACTAGTCTGAAACAGTTCATGACAGTCAGGTTTCAAATTTAGATCTAATTCACAATCCATTGTTATATTCAGTACATCCAGGAGGTCAGATTTTTATATATAAAATAAATTCTGTTCGATACATATACCATTTAGGCTTTTAATAATTCTGTTTGATTACAAATACCATTTAGGCTTGTGGGGCAAGTTTGGGCTCATTGGAAAAGTGTGCTGTACTCAGCTTTTGATGGCTGCCATGGTTATGCAAGGGGAATATCATGGCCAGAATGGTTTACTCTCTAAGCCCTGTATTAAACCAATGTTTTTAAGAAATCAGTAGACAAGTGATTTGTTAGAACTGAAGAGTCATGACTTCAGTAAGTGATTTGGGATTCCCCTTGTGGGTTTCACCTCCTGTTTTTCTGATTATGAAGAAACACATGGATGTCTCCTGGATAGAGATGGTTTGAATTGAGTTGACATGGGGGGGTGTGGGTCCATTTACTATCCTGGTAGATTTTTGGTTCACCCTTTGGTGCACTACACTCTTCAGTTCTCATCCTTCGCGTTTAATAATGGGTCTTAAGTGAGACAGTGTGGAAGTTCATGTGTTAGACTGTATGGGTGAGAAATGCCTGCAGTTTCCTGTGGGTCAGTTATATTTTACTGAAGGCTTCTATCCCTGAAAAATGGGAACCGAAGATCCAAACGGCTCAATTAGAAGTTGTTTTAAGCATACATTTTTGGATCCAAGGATGTTTGGCTAATTTTACAGTTGGCTTTAGTTGGAGTCATTATTGAATGTCTCCTGCATAAATTATACTATATTCAAAATGTGAAAATTCTCATTTCGGCAGCAGCCACTCAAGTGAAAAACTGAAAATCCCCAAACAGAAAATTAGCAAACATTTGTTCTGTCATAGCTCAAACACGTGATGTTCTTTCCCCCCCTGAAGAAAATTATCCTGGCCTCCTTGCCAATATATGCAACTGTTTTACAACATCCCAGGGGAAAGGCACCCCGTGGCAACCAATGAGCTGATTATTTAATCATAAAAGACAAGGGTTTAAATAAGAGAGATAAAAATGTCTTCAGGAGAGTCACTGGGGACACCAGGATTTAGCTCTGCATATAACTCAGCCCTGCTCACTATTCTGGAAAGCTGGGAATGGAAGGAGGCACAGTTGAATGCAGCTTGGTGGAGACCCCCCCCAGGAGAGCTGCCTTCCCGTCTCAGCATCACATTTTGTTCAGTGAGTTGATATTTTGCAAGTTGAACCAAATGTATGGACCAGGGGAAACTTCTAAATATCAGACCTTCTCCCCCCGCCCCCTGTTCATCCCTGGGAGGCAGCTAAGGGTTGGCGCTGATGGGAGAAGATATGAAGAAATAGGATCTAGTGAGTCCCTGTTCCCTTCGCACTGCCGGAGTCTCCCAACTATGGAGCGGGGATTGATAGAAACCGCAGCGAGGTTTGGTGAGGGGGGAATTTGTGGGCAGAAAAGACCAGTGTTCAGTCCCTGAGTGAGGCCCAGGAGAGTGAGCAGAGTCCTCTGAGGTGGCAGTCGTTTATGGAAATGGCGGCGTGCTGGGTCTAGGAATTAGAGGGACGAGGGCAGCCCCCTGAGCCTTTCACATGCCCAGACATTCTCACGGGGCAGGGGCAAGAAGATAGCCCAGAGAGACTGGCAGCCCTGAAGGAGCCTAAACAAGGAAGAGGCAGCATGGCCTCCATCAGGGATCTGATGACTGGAGGGCATGGTAGGACTGTGGACATCAGCACCAGACGCAGCAGGATGTGCAGATTGTGGGGACAAGTTACATATTAGTGGAAGGCCACAAAGGTCCTAGGATGGCTGTGGACCTGCTATCTCACCCTAGCACTGCCTGATGCTAACAAAAACCTTCCTCTGCCCAGCCCTTTATAGGGCTGAAAATCTTGAACTTCCCCATCTAAAACCTATGTTGACTGAATTTGCCCAACATTGACTGAGTTCACCTGTAAATACTAGGTAAAATTTCTTTTATTAGGTAGAAAAGTTGATATTTCAGACAGATACTAAGTTCAGTGGTAAGGACAGTATAAGAAAATTGAACTTTTTATATTTGTATTTGCGGCTTTTGAAATTCATAACAATTTTCACTGGGTTTAATATCCAAACTGTGTTTTTCCCATGGAAAACTTAAGCCTTATTCAGATAGCTAAAATGGCTACATCCCTCTAAAACCCTTCCTCTGGTTTCTTCCCCAAGGTGGCAGTGTAAATTCTTATTCCTACTGAGGAACACCAAAATTCAAATTATTCTTTTTATGATGCTTATCACATCTCATCTTTTACTGTGGTTATTTATAAATATGGTAAATACATTATTTGTATATTATATTGTAATAAGGATACTTATTCAGAGAGGTTAGGTTATTAATAAATAGTGAACTTCATTTCACATCTTCAAGATTTCTTGGTTTCAAATACTCTATTTTTTTTAAAGATTTTTTTTATGTGGACCATTTTTATTTTATTTTAATTTTAACATCTTTATTGGAGTATAATTGCTTTACAGTGCTGTGTTAGTTTCTGCTTTACAACAAAGTGAATCAGCTATACATATACATATATCCCCATATCTCCTCCCTCTTGCGCCTCCCTCCCACCCTCCCTGTCCCACCCCTCTAGGTGGTCAGAGAAGAACCGAGCTGATTTCCCTGTGCTATGCAGCTGCTTCCCACTAGCTATCTATTTTACATTTGGTAGTATATATAAGTCCATGCCACTCTCTCACTTCGTCCCAGCTTACCCTTCCCTCTCCCCATATCCTCAAGTCCATTCTCTACATTTGCTTCTTTATTCCTGTCCTGCTCCTAGGTTCTTCAGAACCATTTTTTTTTTTTTAGATTCCATATATATGTGTTAGCATACGGTATTTGTTTTTCTCTTTCTGACTTACTTCACTCTGTATGACAGTCCCTAGGTCCATCCACCTCACTACAAATAGCTCAGTTTCGTTCCTTTTTATGGCTGAGTAATATTCCATTGTATATATGTGCCACATCTTCTTTATCCATTCATCTGTTGATGGACACTTAGGTTGCTTCCATGTCCTGGCTATTGTAAATAGTGCTGCAATGAACATTGTGGTACATAACTCTTTTTGAATTATGTTTTTCTCTGGGTATATGCCCAGTAGTGGGATTGCTGGATAGTATGGTAGCTCTATACTTAGTCTTTTAAGGAACCTCCATACTGTTCTCCATAGTGGCTGTATCAATTTACATTCCCACCAACAGTGCAAGAGCGTTCCCTTTTCTCCATACTCCCTCCAGCATTTATTGTTTGTAGATTTTTTGATGATGGCCATTCTGAATGGTGTGAGGTGATACCTACCTCATTGTAGTTTTGATTTGCATTTCTCTAATGATTAGTGATGTTGAGCATTCTTTCATGTGCCTGTTGGATATCTGTATATCTTCTTTGGAGAAAGGTCTATTTAGGTCTTCTGCCCACTTTTGGATTGGGTTGTTTGTTTTTTTGGTATTGAGCTGCATGAGCTGCTGGTATATTATGGAGATTAATCCTTTGTCAGTTGCTTCATTTGCAAATATTTTCTCCCATTCTGAGGGTTGTCTTTTCATCTTGTTTATGGTTTCCTTTGCTGGGCAAAAGGTGTTAAGTTTCATTAGGTCCCATTTTTTATTTTTGTTTTAATTTCCATTTATCTATGAGGTGGATCAAAAAGGATCTTGCTGTGATTTATGTCACAGAGTGTTCTGCCTACGTTTTCCTCTAAGAGTTTTATAGTGTCTGGCATTACATTTAAGTCTTCAATCCATTTTGGGTTTATTTTTGTGTATGGTGTTAGAGAGTGTTCTAATTTTATTCTTTTACATGTAGCTGTCCAGTTTTCCCAGCACCACTTGTTGAAGAGGCTGTCTTTTCTCCATTATACATTCTTGACTCCTTTATCAAAAAAAAAAAGGTGACCATATGTGCATGGGTTTATCTTAGTGCTTTCTATCCTGTTCCATTGATCTATATTTCTGTTTTTGTGCCAGTACCATACTGTCTTGATTACTGTAGCTTTTTAGTATAGTCTGAAGTATGGGAGCCTGATTTCTCCAGCTCTGTTTTTCTTTCTCAAGATTGCTTTGGTTATTTGGGGTCTTTTGTGTTTCCATACAAATTGTGAAATTTTTTGTTCTAGGTCTGTCAAAAATGCCATTGGTGGTTTGATAGGGATTGCATTGAATCTGTAGATTGCTTTGGGTAGTATAGTCATTTTTACAATGTTGAGTCTTCCAATCCAAGAACATGGTATATCTCTCCAACCATTTGTATCGTCTTTAATTTCTTTCATCAGTGTCTTATAGTTTTCTGCATACAGGATTTTTGTTTCCTTAGGTAGGTTTATTCCTAGCTATTTTATTCTTTTTGTTGCAGTGGTAAATGGGAGTGTTTCCTTAATTTCTCTTTCAGATTTTTCATCATTATTGTATAGGAATGCAAGAGATTTCTGTGCATTCATTTTGTATCCTGCTACTTTACCAAATTCATTGATTAGCTCTAGTAGTTTTCTGGTAGTATCTTTAGGATTCTCTAGGTATAGTATGTCATCTGTAAATAGTGACAGCTTTACTTCTTCTTTTCCAATTTGGATACCTTTTATTTCTTTTTCTTCTCTGATTGCTGTTGCTAAAACTTCCAAAGCTATGTTGAATAATAATGGCGAGAGTGGGCAACATTGTCTTGCTCCTGATCTTAGCGGAAATGGTTTCAGTTTTTTGCCATTGAGAATGATGTTGGCTGTGGGTTTGTCATTTATGGCCTTTATTATGATGAGGTAAGTTCCCTCTATGCCTACTTTCTGGAGGGTTTTTATCATAAATGGGTGTTGAATTTTGTTGAAAGCTTTTTCTGCATCTATTGAGATGATCATATGGTTTTTATCCTTCAGTTTGTTAATATGGTTTATCACATTGATTGATTTGCCTATATTAAAAAATCCTTGCATTCCTGGGATAAACCTGATAAATCATGGTGGATGATCCTTTTAATGTGCTGTTGGATTCTGTTTCCTAGTATTCTGTTGAGGATTTTTGCATCTATGTTCATCAGTGATATTGGCCTGTAGTTTTCTTTCTTTGTGACATCTTTGTCTGGTTTTGGTATCAGGGTGATGGTGGCCTCATAGAATGAGTTTGGGTGTGTCCCTGCCTCTGCTGTATTTTGGAAGTTTGACAAGGATAGGTGTTAGCTCTTCTCTAAATGTTTGATAGAATTCTCCTGTGAAACCATCTGGTCCTGGGCTTTTGTTTGCTGGAAGATTTTTAATCATAGTCTCAATCAGTGCTTGTGATTGGTCTGTTTATATTTTCTGTTTCTTCCTGGTTCAGTCTTGGAAGCTTGTACTTTTCTAAGAATGTGTCCATTTCTTCCAGGTTGTCCATTTTATTAGCATAGAGTTGCTTGCAGGAATTTCTCATGATCCTTTGTATTTCTGCAGTGTAAGTTGTTACTTCTTCCTTTTCATTTCTAATTCTATTGATTTGAGTCTTCTCCCTTTTTTTCTGATGAGTCTGGATAATGGTTTATCTATTTTGTTTATCTTTAGTTTTATTGATCTTTGCTATTTTTTCCTTCATTTCTTTTTCATTTATTTCTGATCTGATCTTTATGATTTCTTTCCTTCTGCTAACTTTGGGGTTTTTTTTTGTTCTTTCTCTAATTGCTGTAGGTGTAAGGTTAGGTTGTTTATTTAGATGTTTCTTGTTTCTTGAGGTAGGATTGTATTGCTCTAAATGCCCTTCTTAGAACTGCTTTTGCTTCATCCCATAGGTTTTGGGTCGTTGTGTTTTCACTGTCATTTGTTTCTAGGTAATTTTTGATGTCCTCTTTGATGTCTTTAGTGATTTCTTGGTTATTTAGTAGCGTATTGTTTAGCCCCCATGTGTTTGTATTTTTTACAGATTTTTTCCTGTAATTGATATCTAGTCTCATAGTGTTGTGGTCAGAAAAGATACTTGATACGACTTCAATTTTCTTAAATTTACCAAGGCTTGATTTGTGACCTAACATATAATCTATCCTGGAGAATGTTCCATGAACACTTGAGAAAAATGTGTATTCTGTTGTTTTTGAATGGAATGTCCTATAAATATCAATTAAGTCCATCTTGTTTAATGTACCATTTAATGCTTGTGTTTCCTTAGTTATTTTCAATTCGGATATCTGTCCATTGATGAAAGTGGGGTGTTAAAGTCCCCTATTGTGATTGTGTTACTGTCAGTTTCCACTTTTATGGCTGTTAGCATTTGCCCTATGTTTTGAGGTGCTCCTATGTTGAGTGCATATATATTTACAATTGTTATCTCTTCTTCTTGAATTGATCCCTTGATCATTATGTAGTGTCCTTCTTTGTCTCTTGTAATAGTCTTTATTTTAAAGTCTATTTTGTCTGATATGAGAATTGCTACTCCAGCTTTCTTTTGATTTCCATTTGCATGGAATATCTTTTTCCATCCCCTCACTTCAGTCTGTGTGTGTCCCTAGGTCTGAAGTGGGTCTCTTGTAGACAGCATATATATGGGCATTGTTTTTGTATCCATTTAGCCAGCCTGTGTCTTTTGTTTGGAGCATTTAGTCCATTTACATTTAAGGTAATTATCGATGTGTATGTTCCTATTACCATTTTCTTAATTGTTTTGGGTTTGTTATTGTAGGTCTTTTCCCTCTCTTGTGTTTCCTGCCTAGAGAATTTCCTTTAACATTTGTTGTAAAGTTGGTTTGGTGGTGCTGAATTCTCTTAGCTTTTGCTTGTCTGTAAAGCTTTTGATTTCTCTGTCAAATCTGAATGAGATCCTTGATGGATAGAGTAATCTTGGTTGTAGGTTTTTCCTTTTCATCACTTTAAATATGTACTGCCACTCCCTTCTGGCTTGCAGAGTTTCTGCTGAAAGATCAGCTGTTAACCTTATGGGGATTCCCTGTATGTTATTTGTTGTTTTTCCCTTTCTGCTTTTAATATTTTTTCATTGTATTTAATTTTTGATAGTTTTATTAATATGTGTCTTGGTGTTTTTCTCCTTGGATTTATCCTGTATGGTACTGTCTGTGCTTCCTGGTTTTGATTAACTATTTTCTTTCCCATGTTAGGGAAGTTTTCAACTATAATCTCTTGAAATATTTTCTCAGTCCCTTTCTTTTTCTCTTCTGCTTCTGGGACCCCCTATAATTTGAATGTTGGTGCATTTAATGTTGTCCCAGAGGTCTCTGAGACTGTCCTGAATTCTTTTCATTCTTCTCTGCAGTAGTTTTTTCCACTCTTTTATCGTCCAGGTCACTTATCCATTCTTCTGCCTCAGTTATTCTGCTATTGATTCCTTCCAGAGAATTCTTAATTTCATTTATTTTTTTGTTCATCGTTGTTTGCTCTTTAGTTCTTCTAGGTCCTTGTTAAACGTTTCTTGTATTTTATCCATTCTGTTTGCAAGAGTTTGGATCATATTTACTATCATTACTCGGAATTCTTTTTCAAGTAGACTGCCTATTTCCTCTTCATTTGTTTGGTCTGGTGGGTTTTTACCTTGCTCCTTCATCTGCTGTGTGTTTCTCTGTCTTCTCATTTTGCTTAACTTACTGTGTTTGGGGTCTCCTTTTCTCAAGCTGCCAGTTCATAGTTCCTGTTGTTTTTGGTGTCTGCCCCCTGTGGCTAAGGTTGGTTCAGTGGGTTGTGTAGCCCTCCTGTTGGAGGGGACTGGTGCCTGTGTTCTGGTGGATGTGGCTGGATCTTGTCTTTCTGGTGGGCAGGACCGCATGCCAGTGGTGTGTTTTGGGGTATCTGTTACCTTATTATGATTATAGGCAGCTAGTCTGCTAATGGGTGGGGTTATGTTCCTGTCTTGCTAGTTGTTTGGCATAGGTGTCCAGCACTGTAGCTTGCTGGTCATTGAGTGGAGCTGCGTCTTATCATTGAGATGGAGATTTCTGGTTGAGTTTGTGCCGTTTGTTATTACATGGAGCCAGGTGGTCTCTGGTGGACCAATATTCTGAAGTTGGCTCTCCCACCTCAGAGGTACAAGCCTGATACCCGGCCGGAGTGCCAAGACCCTGTCAGTGACATGGCTCAGAAGAAAAGAGGAAAGAAAGAAAGAAAGAAAGAGAGAGAGAGAGAGAAAGAAAGAAAGAAAGAAAGAAAGAAAGAAAATAATAAAATAAAGTTATTAAGTTTATTAAAATAAAAAACAAAAAATAATTATTAAAAATTAAAAAATTAAAACGTTATAAAAAAAGAAAAAAAAAGAAAGAGGAGAGCAACCATACCAAAAAATAAATCCACCAATGATAACAAGTGCTAAAAACTATAATAAAAAAAACGGAAACAAAACAAAAACAAAGAGCTTCCCTGGTGGCGCAGTGGTTGAGAATCTGCCTGCTAATGAAGGGGACACGGGTTCGAGCCGTGGTCTGGGAGGATCCCACATGCCGCGGAGCAGCTGGGCCCGTGAGCCACAACTACTGAGCCTGCGTGTCTGGAGCCTGTGCTCTGCAACAAGAGAGGCCACGATAGTGAGAGACCCGCGCACCGCGATGAAGAGTGGCCCCCGCTTGCCACAACTAGAGAAAGCCCTTGCACAGAAACGAAGGCGCAACACAGCAAAAATAAATAAATTAATTAATAAACTCCTACCCACAACATTAAAAAAACAAAAACAAAAACAAAAACAAAAAAAGAGACAGAACCCTAGGACAAATGCTAAAAGCAAAGCTATAGAGACAAAATTCACACAAAGAAGCATACACACACACTCATAAGAAGAGAAAAATGAAAAAAAATATATATTGTAGCTTCCAAAGTCCACCTCCTCAATTTGAGATGATTCATTGTCTATTCAGGTATTCAACAGATGCAGGGTACATCAGGTTGACTGTGGAGATTTAATCCGCTGCTCCTGAGGCTGCACAGAGAGATTCCCCTTTCTCTTCTTTGTTCGCACAGCTCCCGGGGTTCAGCATAGGATTTGGCCCCGCCTCTGCATGTAGGTTGACTGAGGGCATCTGTTCTTCACTCAGACAGTACGGGGTTAAAGTAGCAGCTGATTAGGGGGCTCTGGCTCACTCATGCCGGGGGGAGGGAGGGGTATGGAATGCCGGGTGAACCTAAGGCGGCAGAGGCTGGTATGATGTTGCAACAGCCTGAGGAACGCCATGTGTTCCCCCGGGGAAGTTGTCCCCGGATCACGGGACACTGGCAATGGCGGGCTGCACAGGCTCCCAGGAGGGGAGGTGTGGATAGTGACCTGCACTTCCGCACAGGCTTCTTGGTGGCTGCAGCAGCAGCCTTAGCGTCCCATGCCCGTCTCTGGCGTCCACACTGATAACCGCGGCTCACACCCGTCTCTGGAGCTCGTTTAGGCGGTGCTCTGAATCCCTTCTCCTCGTGCACCCCAAAACAATGGTCTCTTGCCTCTTAGGCAGGTCCAGACTTTTTCCAGGACTCCCTCTTGTCTAGCTGTGGTGCACTAGCCCCTTCAGGCTGTGTTCACGCAGCCATCCCTAGTCCTCTCCCTGGGATCTGACCTCCGAAGCCCGAGCCTCAGCTCCCAGCCCCCACCCTCCCCTGCAGGTGAGCAGACAAGCCTCTCGGGCTGGTGGGTGCTGGTCGGCACCCATCCTCTGTGCGGGAATCTCTCTGCTTTGCCCTCTGCACCCCTGTTGCTGCGCTCTCCTCCATGGCTCCAAAGCTCCCCCCCCGGCCACCCCCCATCTCCACAAGTGAAGGGGTTTTCTAGTGTGTGGAAACTTTCCCTCCTTCACAGCTCCCTCCCAGAGGTGCAGGTCCCAATTCTTTTGTCTCTTTTTTTTTTTATTAGTTTTATTTATTTTTTTTTTTATTTTATTTTATTTATTTATTTATTTATTTTTATTTATTTATTTTTTTTTTATTAGTTTCTGCTTTATAACAAAGTGAATCAGTCATACATATACATCTGTTCCCACATCCCTTCCCTCATGCATCTCCCTCCCTCCCACCCTCCCCATCCCACCCCTCCAGGCGGTCACAAAGCACCGAGCTGATCTCCCTGTGCTCTGCGGCTGCTTCCCACTATCTATCTACCTTACGTTTGGTAGTGTATATATGTCCATGCCTCTCTTTCCCTTTGTCACAGCTTACCCTTCCCCTTCCCCATATCCTCAAGTCCATTCTCAAGTAGGTCTGTGTCTTTATTCCCGTTTTACCCCTAGGTTCTTCATGACATTTTTTTTTTTTTAAATTCCATATATATGTGTTAGCATACGGTATTTGTCTTTCTCTTTCTGACTTACTTCACTCTGTATGACAGACTCTAGGTCTATCCACCTCATTACAAATAGCTCAGTTTCGTTTCTTTTTATGGCTGAGTAATATTCCATTGTATATATGTGCCACATCTTCTTTATCCATTCATCCGATGATGGACACTTAGGTTGTTTCCAGCTCCGGGCTATTGTGAATAGAGCTGCAATGAACATTTTGGTACATGTCTCTTTTTGAATTATGGTTTTCTCAGGGTATATGCCTAGTAGTGGGATTGCTGGGTCATATGGTAGTTCTATTTTTAGTTTTTTAAGGAACCTCCATACTGTTCTCCATAGTGGCTGTACCAATTCACATTCCCACCAGCAGTGCAAGAGTGTTCCCTTTTCTCCACACCCTCTCCAGCATTTATTGTTTCTAGATTTCTTGATGATGGCCATTCTGACTGGTGTGAGATGATATCTCATTGTAGTTTTGATTTGCATTTCTCTAATGATTAATGATGTTGAGCATTCTTTCATGTGTTTGTTGGCAGTCTGTATATCTTCTTTGGAGAAATGCCTATTTAAGTCTTCTGCCCATTTTTGGATTGGGTTGTTTGTTTTTTTGCTATTGAGCTGCATGAGCTGTTTATAAATTTTGGAGATTAATCCTTTGTCAGTTGCTTCATTTGCAAATATTTTCTCCCATTCTGAGGGTTGTCTTTTGGTCTTGTTTATGGTTTCCTTTGCTGTGCAAAAGCTTTGAAGTTTCATTAGGTCCCATTTGTTTATCTTTGTTTTTAGTTCCATTTCTCTAGGAGGTGGGTCCAAAAGGATCTTGCTGTGATTTATGTCATAGAGTGTTCTACCTATGTTTTCCTCTAAGAGTTTGATAGTTTCTGGCCTTACACTTAGGTCTTTAATCCATTTTGAGCTTATTTTTGTGTATGGTGTTAGGGAATGATCTAATCTCATACTTTTACATGTCCCTGTCCAGTTTTCCCAGCACCACTTATTGAAGAGGCTGTCCTTTCTCCACTGTACATTCCTGCCTCCTTTATCAAAGATAAGTTGGCCATATGTGCGTGGGTTTATCTCTGGGCTTTCTATCCTGATCCACTGATCTATCTTTCTGTTTTTATGCCAGTACCACACTGTCTTAATTACTGTAGCTTTGTAGTATAGTCTGAAGTCAGGCAGCCTGATTCCTCCAGCTCCGTTTTTCGTTCTCAAGATTGCTTTGGCTATTCGAGGTCTTTTGTTTTTCCAAACAAATTTTGAAATTTTTTGTTCTAGTTCTGTGAAAAATGCCAGTGGTAGTTTGATAGGGATTGCATTGAATCTGTAGATTGCTTTGGGTAGTAGAGTCATTTTCACAATATTGATTCTTCCAATCCAGGAGCATGGTATATCTCTCCATCTATTTATATCATCTTTAATTTCTTTCATCAGTGTCTTATAATTTTCTGCATACAGGTCTTTTGTCTCCTTAGGTAGGTTTATTCCTAGATATTTTATTCTTTTTGTTGCAATGGTAAATGGGAGTGTTTTCTTGATTTCATTTTCAGATTTTTCATCATTAGTGTACAGGAATGCCAGAGATTTCTGTGCATTAATTTTGTATCCTGCTACTTTACCAAATTCATTGATTAGCTCTAGTAGTTTTTCGGTAGCATCTTTAGGATTCTCTATGTATAGTATCATGTCATCTGCAAACAGTGACAGCTTTACTTCTTCTTTTCCAATTTGGATTCCTTTTATTTCCTTTTCTTCTCTGATTGCTGTGGCTAAAACTTCCAAAACTATGTTGAATAAGAGTGGTGAGAGTGGGCAGCCTTGTCTTGTTCCTGATCTTAGTGGAAATGGTTTCAGTTTTTCACCATTGAGGACAATGTTGGCTGTGGGTTTGTCATATATGGCCTTTATTATGTTGAGGAAAGTTCCCTCTATGCCTACTTTCTGCAGGGTTTTTATCATAAATGGGTGTTGAATTTTGTCGAAAGCTTTCTCTGCATCTATTGAGATGATCATATGGTTTTTCTCCTTCAACTTGTTAATATGGTGTATCACATTGATTGATTTGCGTATATTGAAGAATCCTTGCATTCCTGGAATAAACCCCCCTTGATCATGGTGTATGATCCTTTTAATGTGCTGTTGGATTCTGTTTGCTAGTATTTTGTTGAGGATTTTTGCATCTATGTTCATCAGTGATATTGGCCTGTAGTTTTCTTTCTTTGTGACATCCTTGCCTGGTTTTGGTATCAAGGTGATGGTGGCCTCGTAGAATGAGTTTGGGAGTGTTCCTTCCTCTGATATTGTTTGGAAGAGTTTGAGAAGGATGGGTGTTAGCTCTTCTCTAAATGTTTGATAGAATTCGCCTGTGAAGCCATCTGGTCCTGGGCTTTTGTTTGATGGAAGATTTTTAATCACAGTTTCAATTTCAGTGCTTGTGATTGGTCTATTCATATTTTCTATTTCTTCCTGAGTCAGTCTTGGTAGGTTGTGCATTTCTAAGAATTTGTCCATTTCTTCCAGGTTGTCCATTTTATTGGCATAGAGTTGCTTATAGTAATCTCTCATGATCTTTTGTATTTCTGCAGTGTCAGTTGTTACTTCTCCTTTTTCATTTCTAATTCTACTGATTTGAGTCTTCTCCCTTCTTTTCTTGATGAGTCTGGCTAATGGTTTGTCAATTTTGTTTATCTTCTCAAAGAACCAGCTTTTAGTTTGGTTGATCTTTGCTATCGTTTCCTTCATTTCTTTTTCATTTATTTCTGATCTGATCTTTATGATTTCTTTCCTTCTGCTAACTTTGGGGGTTTTTTGTTCTTCTTTCTCTAATTGCTTTAGGTGCAGGGTCAGGTTGTTTACTCGAAATGTTTCCTGTTTCCTAAGGTGGGATTGTATTGCTATAAACTTCCCCCTTAGAACTGCTTTTGCTGCGTCCCATAGGTTTTGGGTCGTCGTGTCTCCATTGTCATTTGTTTCTAAGTATTTCTTAATTTCCTCTTTGATTTCTTCAGTGATCACTTCATTATTGAGTAGTGTATTGTTTAGCCTCCATGTGTTTGTATTTTTTACAGATCTTTTCCTGTAATTGATGTCTAGTCTCATAGCATTGTGGTCGGAAAAGATACTTGATACAATTTCAATTTTCTTAAATTTACCAAGGCTTGATTTGTGACCCAAGATATGATCTATCCTGGAGAATGTTCCATGAGCACTTGAGAAAAATGTGTATTCTGTTGTTTTTGGGTGGAATGTCCTATAAATATCAACTAAGTCCATCTTGTTTAATGTATCATTTAAAGCTTGTGTTTCCTTATTTATTTTCATTTTGGATGATCTGTCCATTGGTGAAAGTGGGGTGTTAAAGTCCCCTACTATGATTGTGTTACTGTCGATTTCCCCTTTTATGGCTGTTAGTATTTGCCTTATGTATTGAGGTGCTCCTATGTTGGGTGCATAAATATTTACAATTGTTATATCTTCTTCTTGGATCGATCCCTTTATCGTTATGTAGTGTCCTTCTTTGTCTCTTCTAATAGTCTTTATTTTAAAGTCTATTTTGTCTGATATAAGAATTGCTACTCCAGCTTTCTTTTGATTTCCATTTGCATGGAATATCTTTTTCCATCCCCTTACTTTCAATCTGTATGTGTCTCTAGGTCTGAAGTGGGTCTCTTGTAGACAGCATATATATGGGTCTTGTTTTTGTATCCATTCAGCCACTCTGTGTCTTTTGGTGGGAGCATTTAGTCCATTTACATTTAAGGTAATTATTGATATGTATGTTCCTATTCCCATTTCCTTAATGGCTTTGGGTTTGTTATTGTAGGTATAGTCCTTCTGTTGTGTTTCTTGCCTAGAGAAGTTCCTTTAGCATTTGTTGTAAAGCTGGTTTGGTGGTGCTGAACTCTCTCAGCTTTTGCTTGTCTGTAAAGGTTTTAATTTCTCCATCAAATCTGAATGAGATCCTTGCTGGGTAGAGTAATCTTGGTTGCAGGTTTCTCTCCTTCATCACTTTAATTATGTCCTGCCACTCCCTTCTGGCTTGTAGAGTTTCTGCTGAGAGATCAGCTGTTAACCTGATGGGGATTCCCTTGTGTGTTATTTGTTGTTTTTCCCTTGCTGCTTTTAATATGATTTCTTTGTGTTTAATTTTTGACAGTTTGATTAATATGTGTCTTGGCGTATTTCTCCTTGGATTTATTCTGTATGGGACTCTCTGTGCCTCCTGGACTTGATTAACTATTTCCTTTCCCATATTAGGGAAGTTTTCAACTATAATCTCTTCAAATATTTTCTCAGTCCCTTTCTTTTTCTCTTCTTCTTCTGGAACCCCTATAATTCGAATGTTGGTGCGTTTAATGTTGTCCCAGAGGTCTCTGAGACTGTCCTCTGTTCTTTTCATTCTTTTTTCTTTATTTTTCTCTGCATCAGTTATTTCCACTATTTTATCTTCCACCTCACTTATCCGTTCTTCTGCCTCAGTTATTCTGCTATTGATCCCATCTAGAGTATTTTTCATTTCATTTATTGTGTTTTTAATCGATGCTTGATTCATCTTTAGTTCTTCTAGGTCCTTGTTAACTGTTTCTTGCATATTGTCTATTCTATTTCCAAGATTTTGGATCTGGGAAATGGAATCTTGGATCAGCTTTACTATCATTATTCTGAATTCTTTTTCAGGTAGACTGCCTATTACCTCTTCATTTGTTAGGTCTGGTAGGTTTTTATCTTGCTCCTTCACCTGCTGTGTGTTTTTCTGCTTTCTCATTTTGCTTATGTTACTGTGTTTGGGGTCTCCTTTTTGCAGGCTGCAGATTCGTAGTTCCCGTTGTTTTTGGTGTCTGTCCCCCGTGGCTAAGGTTGTTTCAGTAGGTTGTGTAGGCTTCCTGGTGGGGGGGGACTAATGCCTGTGTTCTGGTGGTTGAAGCTCGATCTTGTCTTTCTGGTGGACAGGTCCACGTCTGGTGGTGTGTTTTGGGGTGCCTGTGGCCTTATTATGTTTTTAGGTATCCTCTCTGCTAATGGGTGGGGTTGTGTTCCTGCCTTGCTAGTTGCTTGGCATAGGGTGACCAGCACTGTAGCTTGCTGGTCGTTGACTGAAGCTGGGTGCTGGTGTTGAGATGGAGATCCCTGGGAGATTTTCGCTGCTTGATATTATGTGGAGCTGGGAGGTCTCTTGTGGACCCGTGTCCTGAAGTTGGCTCTCCCACTTCAGAGGCACAGCACTAACTCCTGGCTGCAGCACCAAGAGCCTTTCATCCACCCGGCTCAGAATAACAGTGAGAAAAAGTAGAAAGAAATAATTAGTAGAGGAAAGAAAGAGAGATTGAAAGAAAGGAAGAAGGGAAGTAAGGAAGGAAGGAAGAAAGAAAGAAAGGAGGGAGGGAGGAAGGATGGAAAGAAAGGAAAGAAAGGAGGGAGGGAGGGAGGAATGAAAGCAAAAGGAAGAGTGAATGGAAGAAGAGAGGGAGGGAGGGAGGAAGGAAAGAAAGAAAGAAAGACAGGAGGGAGGGAGGGAGGGAGGAAGGAAAGAAAAAGAAAGTGGAAAGAAGAAGGGTGGGAGGGAGGGAGGGATGGAGGAAAGAAAAAGAAAGAAGGAAAGGAGGAACGGAGGGAGGGAGGGAGGAAGGGAAGGGAGGAAAAAAAGAAAGAGCAGGTGAAGTAAAATAGAATAAAGTATGAAATATAGTAGCGTTATTAAAATTAAAAAGTAATTATTGAAAAAAAACACGGACCGAAAGAACCCTGGGACATATGGTGGAAGCAAAGCTATACAGAGAGAATCTTACACAGAAGATTACACATACACATTCACAAAAAGAGAGCAGGGGGAAAAATCAAAAATCTTGCTCTCCAAGTCCACCTCCTCGATTTGGGATAATTCGTTGTAAAAAGAGGAAAAGGGCGAAAAGTCTGAAATCTTGCTAAGTCCACCTCCTTAATTTGAGATAATTCGTTGTAAAAAGAGGAAAAAAAAAAGGGGGGGGAAAGTCTTAAATCTTGTCCTCAAGGTCCACTTCCTCAATTTGGGATGATTCGCTGTCTATTCATGCACTCCACAGACGCAGGGCACATCAAATGGACCGTGGAGCTTTAATCCGCTGCCTCGGAGGCTGCACAGAGAGATTTCCCTGTCTCTGCTCTCACAGCTCCCGGGTCTCAGCCTTGGACCTGGCCCCGCCTCTGCGCGTAGGTCGCCGGAGGGCGTCCGTTCTTCGCTCAGACAGGACGGGTTTAAAGGAGCCGCTGATTCGGGGGCTCTGGCTCACTCAGGCAGAGGGGAGGGAGGGGAATGCCCTCTCCTCGCGCACCAGGCAACAAAAGGGAAAAAAGTCTCTTGCCTCTCCGGTAGCTCCAGACCCTTTCCCCGGACTCCCTCCGGGCTAGCACTAACCCCTTCAGGCTCTCTTCCTGCCGCCAGCCCCAGACCTCTCCCTGCGCTCCGACTGAAAGCCGATACCCGAGCCTCAGCTCCCAGCCCCGCCCGCCCTGGCGGCCGAGCAGACAAGTCTCTCGGGCTGGTGTGTGCCTGAGGGCACCGATCCTCTGTGCCAAAATCTCTCTGCTTTGCCCTCCACACCCCTGTTGCTGTGCTCTCCTCCGCTACTCCGAAGCTTTCCCCCTCTGCCACCTGCAGTCTCCGCCCGCGAAGGGGCTTGTAGTGTGTAGAAACCTTCCCTCCTTCACGGCTCCCTCCCACTGGTGCAGGTCCCGTCCATATCCTATTGTCTCTGTTTATTCTTTTTTTCTTTTGACCTACCCAGGTATGTGGGGAGTTTCTTGCCTTTTGGGGGGTCTGAGGTCTTCTGTCAGCGTTCAGTAGGTGTTCTGTTGGAGTTGTTCCACGTGTAGACCAATTTCTGATGTATCTGTGGGGAGGAAGGTGATCTCCGCGTCTTACTCTTCCGCCATCTTCCTCCGGCTCTTCCTTTTGTCTCTTTTTTCTTTTGCCCTACCCAGTTACATGTGGAGTTTCTTGCCTTTTGGGAAGTCTGAGGTCTTCTGCCAGTATTCAGTAGGTGTTCTGTAGGAGTTGTTCCACATTTAGATGTATTTCTGATGTACTTGTGGGGAGGAAGGCGATCTCCATATCTCAGTCCTCCACCATCTTGAAGGTCTCCCTGATGTGGACCTTTTTTTTTTTTTTTGCGGTACGCGGGCCTCTCACTGTTGTGGCCCCTCCCATTGCAGAGCACAGGCTCTGGACGCACAGGCTCAGCAGCCATGGCTCACAGGCCCAGCCACTCCGCGGCATGTGGGATCTTCCCAGACCAGGGCACGAACCCATGTCCCCTGCATCGGCAGGTGGACTCTCAACCACTGTGCCACCAGGGAAGCTCGATGTGGACCATTTTTAAAGTCTTTATTTAATTTGTTACAATATTGCTTCTGTTTTATGATTTTTGGGGTATTTTTGGCCCCGAGGCATGTGGTATCTTGGCTCCCTGATCAGGGATCAGACCTGTACCCTGGCATTGAAAGGCAAAGTCTTAACTACTGGCCCACCAGGGAAGTCCCTAAAATACTCTATTTTTGTTGTTTCCTTTCAGTGGTTCTCAATCCTGGTGTGTATTAGAACTACTCTAGATTCTTTTTAAAAAGTACCAATGTCCTGGCCCTATCTGGAACCAAGTAAGTCAGTATCCCAGGACAGAATTAATATTCTTCCCTCCTTCTCTCTCTCTTTCCTTTCCTCTATTTCTTCCTCTCTTCCTTTGTCTCTTCTTTAATGCACAAGACCTCCCTCCCTATTTCTCTCTCTGTTGTGTGTCCAGGAGATAGATCCCAGTGCCTCCTTCAACAGCTCTTTCCCTTGTTTGTTCCTGTGACTGCCTCCATCAGCTTTTTAGGTAAACCAAGGACAAGATAGATAGCAAATAATACAGTTTAAGCCACTGGCAATATTGGGTCCCATTTGATAGAGGAACTTCTGGGTAATTGATTTTCAACTCTTTTGTTCCCTTATTACATGATGAGACCAAAGGTAGAGGAAGAACAATGGTTCTGCGTAATGAATAAAAATATTAGATGAGGGAGTAATCAAGCTACAAACTTCTAATGATTGTCACCCTGGAGGCCTCAAGGAGGGAAGCTGTTGTTTGTCTACATTGACCCTAGTAGATGCACTAGAGGACTCTACTGCCCCAACATCTTGTCTGGCAGCTGATAATTAATAAAAGTAATCATACAAACATTACCATTCAGGGATTGTTTTATCTGATGACTATATTTCTAGTGAAGGGGTCAAGAACTGTATCATTTGGAAGCAACATCAAAAAGACTTGTTGTTCATCTCTAAGTAGGCAGAAGATAGTGCTGGACTAGCAGGATCGCTCTGCACACTGAGCTTTTGTGTCTTTAATATGACTTGTTTCTAACTTCCAGAGTTGCTATACAAGTGTGTGGGGGGCAGTGCATATGGGATGAGCTTGAGGGGCGTGCTGAGCAGCAAAGGAAGGAGGGAATGACAGCAGATGAATGGTCATCATCTGATGATGAGCTTTATCCGTCTTGCCCCTATATTTCTTACAGCCATCCCCTTCCCTTACTGTCCCAGAACTCTCCATCTTGGGAATATAGAGCTTATTTGTTAGCACTTTGTTAACAGTCTCTCTCCTAGGCCCTGGAGCCTGCGTGTGCTTTTCTAGGAGTTGTGGGTCAGGGTGTCATTGCTTGATTTCAGGTCCAATCTTATCTACCTTACAGATTAGCCTTGTACCTTTGAACAAATCATTTCCCACCTGTAAATCTCAGTTTCCTCAGTTATCCGGTCACGTTGATAATAATGACTCTCTGACTTTGTGACCTGGGAACTCTGTTTTCACCTTTGCCATTGGAGCAAAGCCTCATTTTCTTGGTCTGTATGAGATTCTGGTTGCAGACTGCACTGAAGTGCATGGTGTCAAATTCTTCCACGAAGCTTTTCATTATTAGAATCATTTTGATGTAGATCAAATTCTTGCTGTGGTCTCATGTTTCATATTCTTCCACATACATGTAGAGATTTTATGTTAAAAATATTCATATTTTGTGAAAGAAACAGTATCTCAACCCCATTGGAATGTTATTATCATTTGTACCAACTTGTTCAACCTCTAAATAACTGGCAAAATTGTGACTACTGATGCTGCTACTAGCACCAAATATTTCTCTTTTACCAGGGTAAAGCTGGAGTTTCCAGGGCTTATAGTAGATAGTAATGAAAAAAAAAATATATATATATATATATTTATGTTACCAGACTGATGCTGGATATTATATTTCCAACTATAGATACACTACAGGTTATACCTTATTTTAATGAAACTGAATGGTCACATTCTATTCTTTTCTGCCTTCAAGAAAACCTTTTGCAGTCAACTATGTTGATAAACAGCATGGCTTGAAAATTTGCAGGGTGGGAGACAATGCATTGAAATCATCCTGCATAGAATGGGATGCTCAGTACATGGTAGGTATGATGATGATTATTAAGCACAAGCATATACTCAGTACGAGCTCTGTGCCTAGGACTGGTTAATTCCTGGGAATATGAGTGGATATCTTCCCTATCCTCAGGGAATTTAAAGACTGCTTTATTTATTAAATGGCTTTAAGCCCCTTTTTTGTTACATACCTGTCTGTGGGGACAACCTCTTTATTGGCTTAGAGTGGGTGCCTAGCCTGAAGTTGAGTTAGACCCTGTCTTATCTTGTCCTACAGCCCATCTTCCTCCTGTCCCAGGGCACCCATGCCCCAGACAGTTTACTGGGCTTCTCAGCCGCAGTGCAGCAACTGGTCCCTTAAAAACTAGGTTTCAAAACTTCCTCTTTTACTATAATATTTCCCAATTAAAGTTCATATACTGAAATCAGTAGCTTTATCTAAGTAGCAGGAAAATAATCTTATTGAACAAATTCATCTTAAGAATTTACTAAAGGAGCAAGAAGGGGAGATTGCTCAGTTTCTATAATATATTTGTTCCTTTTTTAATCAGGTTATTCAACAATCATTTACTGACCCCGACAGATAGTAGAAATACAAAATAAGACAGAGTAGTTTCTGATTTCAAGTAATTTACATTTAAAAGCTTTCAAGACCCTTTTGGGCTATGTCAGAGAACCACAAAATGATTACTTTCTCCCTGCTCAAGCCAGTTCATCTCTGGATATTTCAAACATGGTAATTTCATAAATGAAATTATATGTTTTATATATTATAAATTATATATTATATAATTTTATGAACAAGTTGTATATTTTCTGTGTCCATCCTAGCGAAGTGACCTTAAATCCATCCTTAATGGATATAAAAATAAATATTACCTATATTTAAATTTACCCCAAATATCCATATAAAAGACTTCCTTTTTTTTTATGCCCTCAAAATCTTTGGAAATTCTTTATCTTAAAGTGTGGCCTACTCATGTATATAAGCAATTCAAAAAATCCATGTTAACTAAAAATAAAAAACCCAAATTTCAGGTAGAATGGGGAAGGTGTATTTGAGTCCTCAGATGGGAGAGTGATGGAAATAGAAGAAATTCTCAAGGATGGTTGTGGTTAAGAGCTCAAGCTTTGGAGTCACAGGCAAGGATTATCTCCCACTCCATCACTAAATCATTGTGTGATCTCCGACAATTGGCTTGACCCCTTTGAACTTAGAACTTGTTAAATAGGGGCTATAATACCTAACTCAAAGGATTGTATTAAGTATTAAGTATGAAATGCTTGTAAAACATTTAGTACAATGCTTGGCATGTGGAAAGTGCCCAATAAATGTTTACTTTCCCATTTTATGGATGAGGAAACTGAGAACAAGAGAGGCTGCTTACCTGCCTGAGATCACACAGCAAGCCAGTGGCACAAAGCCTAAAGTCCTTTTTTATACTGATGCATACAGAGACAGTTCACTATTTCTTAAGTCAAGTACTATTCCTGGACTCTTTAAGTCTACATAAAGATCCCTGGGACTTTTGAGCCTGCCTTGATCCTAGACAGAGTTCCCTTAGTGCTTGTGTGTTTGGGTGTTTCTGTGTATGTATGAGTGTGTCTGTGTCTGTGTTTACAGATGCCCATGATTCTGGTTCCAACCCTTCAATCCCTCCTAGGGGAGGACAAGGGCCCTTTGTTCTGCAGGGACTTTTTGACAGAATTAAAGTCCTTCTGCTTAAGGAAAAGAACAGTCAAACAAATTTAGACTTGGCACTTTCTTAATCATTTGAATTCAGAGGCTTGACTAATGCTTTCTACATAGATCATTCAGAAGGATGTCTCAGGGTCTGAGAGACTTACAGGAAGACTCATGGGAGTTTTTCCTATAGATCAGTGATTCTCAAACTTGACCCTGGCATAGAATCACAGAAGGGGCTTTTTTTTTGTGTGGTACGTGGGCCTCTCACTGTTGTGGCCTCTCCCGTGGCGGAGCACAGGCTCCGGACGCGCAGGCTCAGCGGCCATGGCTCACGGGCCCAGCCGCTCTGCGGCATGTGGGATCTTCCCGGACCGGAGCACGAAACCGTATCCCCTGCATCGGCAGGCGGACTCTCAAGCACTGCGCCACCAGGGAAGCCTGAAAGGGCTTTTTAAATCACAGATCACTGGGCCCCAGCGCCCCCAAGTTTCTGATTTAGCAGGTCTGCAGCAAAACTCTAGAATATGCATTTCTAATAAGTTCCCAAGTGATGCTGATGCTTTTTGGCTGGTGACCACACTTTTAGAACCATTGCTTAGATCTTTACCAAAGAGTACTTCCCCAGCCTGAAGAATGGTGACACTGGGCAAGGAGAGCTCAGCAGATTTAGTGTTTTCAGAATGAGTTCAACTGTCCAGAAAGTGCCAACAAAAAGGAGAAATACTTCTTTATAGATGGGTTCACGTACTAGGATAAACCATATGATGATTTACTCTTTGTGACTAGTGACACCTTCGTTGAAAACAGAAGAGTTATTTATTAGATGTAGGAAATTCAAATCCCATTTACAAATTCAAATCCCATTCTTTAGACTGATGGGAAGAACATGAACTTTAGCCTTCCAGGCTCAAATTGTGGTCTACAATTTATTTGCTTCAAAACCTTGAAGAAAGTTAGTTAATTTCTCTAAGCTCAACTATAAAATGGAGATATTAAAACCTAATCTTGAAAGACTGTTGTGAGGGCTTAACAAAGTGTTTGGCTGACAGTAGGAATTGAAGCAGATATTTATGGTATTATTCAAAAAAGTGGTAGTTTTCCTGTTACTTGACTTTAGAGTGCTGAATCAGAGAATATGAGCCCATAAATGCCTCTAAACTAAACCTCTAGATACCTTTTCCTTTCAGGCTATCACTGCAACTAAAATTCATGCAATTCTATTTAAAAATCTTCATTGATTTAATGTCAAGTTAAATAGGATTAGTGGTTCTATACTTCATTCAATTCAATGTGCACATGTTGTAGGCAAACATGTCCAAAAGAGTTAATTCTACCGAAAAGTGTTGTTTGATCATTCAAAGACATGAAAACCACTGGTTGACCAATTGTTGACTTTTTGAGGGCTACAAACTTAAAACAAAACCAACAAAAAGC
Organism: Hyperoodon ampullatus; assembly: GCF_949752795.1. Lineage (NCBI taxonomy): Eukaryota > Metazoa > Chordata > Mammalia > Artiodactyla > Ziphiidae > Hyperoodon > Hyperoodon ampullatus. The sequence goes on from NC_136920.1 coordinate 20,149,950, forward strand.
AAAGTATTGGCTGAGAGTTAGAAAATTAGTTGAAAATTATTTGTAGGATTATATATAAAATGTTTTCTGTAATTTATTGACAATTTATGGCATTTTCAAGATCACTTTTGCTTACATAGATTTTGTCTAACATGGTAACCTCAGTACCTGATGACTATGTAAGAGGCAACTCTGCCCAACCTCACTGACTACATAGTTTGCTATTTAAAACTGGTTTTCATGAATCGATGGTTAATGTGTGTAAATAACTTGCATGATTGGGTAAACAATCACATGACTTAAATGGTCAGTGCTATCTCTGATTTTTAAGACTTCATTATTCTTAGAATCATGTCAGGGTCAGTATAGAGGAATGACATTGAACTTATTATTTATTCCTAATTAGGTGACCCCTTGTGGATGACTATAACTTCACTGTATATTTGATTCTATTTGACAACCAGACAATGTGACTCTCCTCTCATTCATCTGTGACTGAATGGGTTTCAGCAATATGGGTTTCAGCAATAGTCATAGACTATCAGGGTTGGAAAAGATAACAAAACTAAGTTGTCACCCTGGTTAATCTCTAGAGGGAGCTCAAGACGTCACTGCCCCCTTCACCGCATCCATTCAAAGATGAGCAAGTTGCAAGTAAAGGAATAAAAAGGCATTCTCAGGGACACATGATTGAACATGAAGTTTAGGAGAAAATCTTTAAGTGGAGAAACAAAAGAGTTTTATCTAAAACATGAATGTGACTCTTTCTGCTCTTTCCTAAGTTTCCTGTAGTTGGGTAGTTTAGCATTTTCTCCAACAAAACAGGAAATTTTCTCCAATAGAACAGGGAATGGTTCTCTTAAGCCCATCTATTTCAGGTCTTGACTTTATTATTTAGACTCATTTTATGTAATCCTTTCAATATCTAAGTGCTGAGATCCAGGAAGGCCAAACCAATGTGTGATTCTGGAGGAGAGAGGCCAAGGAGAAGGCTGCTTGACTCCCCTAGAATGTACAGCATGTGACACAACAAGTGAAAAAGCTAAATAGAATACCAGCTGGTGATATGGGGCCAAGGCTCATCCAATAATAATGGGCATCCATTGGGAGCATATACCGCTTGAGAAGCTTCTGTAGTTGCTGGTAACATGGATTCTGGAGGCCAATAATGTCCTCCAGTCTCTCTGTCTTATTAGAAGTAGGGCTTATCAATAAAAATATTACCTCACTCTCACATGGTGCATTTGCCAACATTAAAACGTGCTTTAAAATACATTTAAGTGATGTATAAAATATACAAATTTATGTATAATGCTTATACTTGCATAGTAAAATTTTGGACGGCTAAACAAGAAACTGTTGACATTTGTTCCTGTCCAGTAACTTTGAGCTCTGTCTACACTGGGCTCTGGGGGCAAAAGAAAGGCTTACTGTTCATTGTACCATTGTTTGTGTGTGTGTGTGTGTGTGTGTGTGTGTACCAAGTGCTTCTATTCCTTTTCAATAAATGTTATACACTAAAATGGTCATTGTAGTTATTTCTAGGTTTTAGGTTTAGAAGTGATTTATTTCTCTCTCTCTCTTTTAAAATGTCTTTCTGTTTTCTGATGATTTTTTTTTGCAATGATCATCTATTACTTTAAAACTAAGCAAAAATAATTGAAAGAGATTCATTGTTTAATGCTTAAAAACAGCTCTATGATATGAATGATATTAATCTCTCTGGGTTTGAATTTCTAGTAGGATTAAGTAATTTGTCTAAGATCTTATCTGGCAAAACTGGGACTTCTGACACATCCTACCATTTGATAAGAACAAAGGATTAAGTCTTCTTAACGTCCACTCCCCGTAGGGACCCCACTAGTCACAGCACCATTTCATGGTGTTTTCTTCAAATGCCTCATCAAGATGAGTTCATTTGAACTTTGTGGATGCCTGTAAGTCAAAAATTGGGGAGAAAGGGCCTTAAAGATAGGACTGACCTTCTTTTACTTATATTATTCAAGGGGTTTCTTTATCTTTTAAAGTTATATTTCTCTGGGTACATTCATAGGGACCAGAAAGATGTATTAGATTTCAGTTCCTACTGTCTGCAAAAAGGCAATTAACAAGTGGCACCAGCTCAGACATGCTTCTTCTAATTCATCTGAACGGTACTGAAGGAGAGCAGCAGAACTACTATTCTCCTGCAGCCTCACTGTTGCTCGTTAAGGTGGCTTTATGGTCTCATTTTTGGCCTGGCTGCTTTCCAGAAGGATTTACCAGAGTTCTTATGGAGAAGCCACTGTGAGGCTGAGGTGAAAGTGAGCCCAAGGCCCAGAATTGAATTTCTGCTAGTCAAAGGATGTTACTGATTAGGCAGGAATGGCCAACGCCTTGGATAAGTACCACCACTCCTGTTCCCATGGCTGTGGCAGTCATTGCTAATTCATTTCTTGGCTGAGTTTGCGTATAGTTTCTGCACCCCCTTGTCACATCACTCTAGGAAGTTACAACCAATTAACCATTGTTTGTCATGCAAGAAGTTGAAACCTGTTTGGCACCCCTGAAATAAAGTGGGCACGCAATAAGAAACCACTTAGCCGAGACATTCTGTGTGTCCATGCTTAGAGCACCACCACCACCAGACTTATTTTATTGGATTGGCCAAAATGTTCGTTTGGGTTTTTCCATAAGATCTTACAGAAATACCCAAATGACCTTTTTGGCCAAGCCAATATTTCCTGGTTCAAGTTTACAACAATCCCAGTTACTTTTCTTTGATTATGCTCCAGTTTCCCTTGATCTCTTTAGCTTGTCTCATGAGGAACTGAACACAACACATCATTCCAAGAATGATCTGATTAGACCAGAGGAGAAAGAATAGGATGCTTACCTTCCTCAACCTGAGAAGGTTCTCTATCTGTTGATGCAGCAACATTTATCACCTCCTAGATCATGTGTCACTGTGGCCCTATATCTACTCCATCCTGTAGAAGAGTGTTTAGAATAAAAAAAAAATTCAAGATATTCCATGCAAATGGGAATCAAAAGAAAGCTGGAGTAGCAATACTCCTATCAGATAAGATAGACTTTAAAGTAAAGACTATTACAAGAGGCAAGGAAGGACACTACATAATGATCAAAGGATCAATCCGAGAAGAGGATATAGGAGAACCTCAATACAAAAGGCAAATGCTAACAGCTGTAAAAGGAGAAATCAACAGTAACACAATAATAGTGGGGGAGTTTAACACCCCACTTACACCAATGAACAGTTCATCCAAACAGAAAATAAATAAGGAAACACAGGTTTTAAATGACACAATAGACCAAATAGACTTAGTTGATATTTACAGAACATTCCACCCAAAAGTGGCAGAATACACTTTCTTCTCGAGTGCTCATGAAACATTCTCCATGATAGATCACATCCTGGGTCACATATCAAGCCTTTTAAAGAAAGGAAAATTTAAGAAAATTGAAATCATATCAAGCATCTTCTCCGACCACAGTGCTATGAGATTAGAAATGAGTTACAGGAAAAAACCTGTAAAAAATACAAACACATGGAGGCTAAACAATACACTACTAAATAACCAAGAGATCACTGAAGAAATCAAAGAGGAAATCAAAAAATACCTAGAAACAAATGACAATGAAAACACGATGACCCAAAACCTATAGAATACAGCAAAAGCAGTTCTATATGGGAAGTTTATAGCAATACAATCCTACCTCAAGAAACAAGAAAGATCTCAAATAAACATCCTAACCTTACATCTAAAGCTACTAGAGAAAAAAGAACAAACAAAACCCAAAGTTAGTAGAAGGAAAGAAATCATAAAGATCAGAGCAGAAATAAATGAAATAGAAATGAAGAAAACAATAGCAAAGATCAATAAAACTAAAAGCTGGTTCTTTGAGAAGATAAACAAAATTGATAAACCATTAGCCAGACTCATCAAGTAAAGAAGGGAGAGGACGCAAATCAGTAAAATTAGAAATGAAAAAGGAGAACTTACACTGACATCATAGAAATACAAAGGATCATAAGAGAGTACTACAAGCAACTATATGCCAATAAAATGGACAACCTGGATGAAATGGACAAATTCTTGGAAAAGTACAACCTTCCAAGACTGAACCAAGAAGAAATAGAAAATATGAACAGACCAAACACAAGTAATGAAATTGAAACTGTAATTTAAAATCTTCCAACAAACAAAAGTCCAGGACCAGATGGTATCACAGGTGACTTCTGTCAAACATTTACAGAAGAGTTAGAACGTATCCTTCTCAAACTCTTCCAAAATATTGCAGAGGGTGGAACACTCCTAAACTCATTCTACAAGGCTACCATCACCCTGATACCAAAACCAGACAAAGATATCACAAAAAAAGAAAATTACAGGCCAGTATCTCTGATTAACATAGATGCAGAAATCCTCAACAGAATGCTAGCAAACAGAATCCAACAACACAGTAAAAGGATCATACACCATGATCAAGTGGGATTTATTCCAGGGATGCAAGGATCCTTCAATATATGCAAATCAATCACTGTGACACACCATATTAATAAATAAAGAATAAAAACTGTATGATCATCTCAATAGATGCAGAAAAAGCTTCCAACAAAATTCAACACCCATTTATGATAAAAACTCTCCAGAAAGTGGGCAAAGAGGGAACATACCTCAACATAATAAAGGCCATGTATGACAAACTCACAGCAAACATTATTCTCAATGGTGAAAACTGAAAGCATTTCCTCTAAGATCAAGAACAAGACAAAGGTTTCCACTCTCACCACTATTATTCAACATAGTTTTGGAAGTCCTAGCCATGGCAATCAGAGAAGAAAAAGAAATAAAAGGAATTCAAATTGGAAAAGAAGTAAAACTGTCACTGTTTACAGACGACATGATACTATACACAGAAAATCCTAAAGATGCCACCAGAAAACTACTAGAGCTAATTGGTGAATTTGGTAAAATTGCAAGATACAAAATGCACAGAAATCTCTTGCATTCCTGTACACTAACAATGAAAGGACAGAAAGAGAAATTAAGGAAACAATCCCATTTATCATTGCAACAAAAATAATAAAAGCCCTAGGAATAAACCCACCGACGGGGAAAAAAGGACCTGTATGCAGAAAACTAAAAGACACTCTTGAAAGAAATCAAAGACGACACAAACATATGGAGAGATATACCATATCTTGGATTGGAAGAATAAGTATTGTGAAAATGACTATACTACCCAAAGCAATCTACAGATTTAATGCAATCCCTATCAAATTACCAATGGCATTTTTCACAGAACTAGAACAAAATATTTCACAATTTGTCTGGAAACACGAAAGACCCCAAATAACCAAAGCAATCTGGAGAAAGAAAAACGGAGCTCCCTGGCTTCAGACTATACTACAAAGCTACAGTAATCAATACAGTATGGTACTGGCACAAAAACAGAGATATAGATCAATGGAACAGGATAGAAAGCCCAGAGATAAACCCATGCACCTATGGTCACCTAATCTATGACAAAGGAGGCAAAAATATACAATAGAGAAAAGACAGTCTCTTCAATAAGTGCTGCTTGGAAAACTGGACAGCTACATGTAAAAGAATGAAATTAGAACACTCCCTAACCCCATACACAAAAATAAACTCAAAATGGATTAAAGACCTGAATGTAAGGCCAGACACTATAAAACTCTTAGAGGAAAATATAGGCAGAACACACTTTGATACAAATCACAGCAAGATCATTTTTGACCCACCTCCTAGAGTAATGAAAATTAAACAAAAGGGACCCAATTAAACTTAAAAGCTTTTGCACAGCAAAGGAAACCATAAACAGGATGAAAAGACAACCCTCAGAATGGGAGAAAATATTTGCAAATGAAGCAAATGACAAAGGATTTATTTCCAAAATATACAAGCAGCTCATGCAGCTCAATATCAAAAAACCAAACAACCCAATCCAAAAAAGGACGGAAGGCCTAAATAGACATTTCTCCAAAGAAGACATACAGATGGCCAACAAACACATGAAAAGATGCTCAACATCACTAATTATTAGAGAAATGCAAATCAAAACTACAATGAGGTATCACCTCAGACCAGTTAGAATGGGCATCAACAGAAAATCTACAAAGAATAAATGCTGGAGAGTGTGTGGAGAAGAGGGAACCCTCATACACTGTTGGTGGGAATGTAAATTGATACAGCCACTATGGAAAAAAGTATGGAGGTTTCTTAAATAACTAAAAATAGAACTACTGTATGACCCAACAATCCCACTACTGGGCATATACCCAGAGAAAACTATAATTCAATAAATCACATGAACCCCAGTGTTCATTACAATAGCCAGGTCATGGAAGCAACCTAAATGTCCATTGACAGACGAATGGATAAAGAAGATGTGGCATATATATACAATGGAGTATTACTCAGCTATCAAAAAGAATGAAATTGGGTCATTTGCAGAGACATGGATGAACCTAGAGAGTGTCATACAGAGTGAAGCAAGTCAGAAACAGAAAAGCAAATATCGTATAATAACGCATATATGTGGAATCTAGAAAAATGGTATAGATGATCTTATTTGCAAAGCAGAAATAGAGACACAGACATATAGAACGAATGTATGGATGCCGAGGGGGAGAGGGGAGGGGTGGGAGACTGGGATTTACACATATACATTATTGATACTATGTATAAAATAGATAACTGATGGGAACATACTGTAAAGCACAGGGGACTTTACCTAGTACACTGTGGTAACCTAGATGGGAGGGATTCCAAAAGGGAGGGTATATCTGTATGTGTATGACTGATTCATTCTGTTGTGCAGTGGAGGCTAACACAACATTGTAAAGCAATCATACTCCAATAAAAATTAATAAAAAATAATTTCTTTTGGAACCCACATGTAGGGTTATACTTTTATCCCTATTAAATTTTATTATAAGATTTGATTCATCAGTCAACCTTTGGTAATCATTTGGTGCAGAATTCTGTTGTAAAACATGTTTTCTCCTCCTCAAAGATTTCTCACCCACGGATTTGATGAGCAATGTCTTCTATCTTTATTTATGAAGAATCCATGATATTCAGTGTCTCTACATCTCTGCACAAGAGGAGAGTACAGTAGACCCTTCTCCTTCTCTGATTAATTTCCATCTATTCTTCAGTTCTCAGCTGCTGTCTTTCTTGGAAGACTGTCTTAATCCCCAACTCTGTTACTTTTCTCAGACTCCTGACCTTGATTGGTCAGGTGACTCATCTGTGAATTGGAGGATTAAGGATTAGATTCTATTTAAAGTCTCAGGATGCTACCCTGGGTTAACTGGCAAACATCCTGGCTACATTTATTGCCCTCTCTGTTTAGTTTAAAGTGTCATATTGGCTTGTCAAAAACTTTTCCTATTAAATTACTACACAAAGCATAGATTTGCTCTGATCTTAAAAAACAAAACAAAACCAAAAAAACTCTACCATAAGTACTAGGATTCTTTATTGTTTAAGTCTAAAGCAGATTAAATAATAACTGAGAGGAAGGAATTGTTTATATATGGAAATTATTTGCCACTTATGGCACATTGATCCCTGGTTACTCTTCCCCACCCTCCTTCTGTCTTGCCTTCATTGACTTTGGTGACTGCTAAATATATATGTGTGTGAATGTGTGTGTGTGTGTGTGTGTGTATGTGTATATATATATATATATATATATATATATATATATATTATATAAAATCAGCTCAGCTACTAAATCAAGGTACAGGAGATCAGTACTTTTCTTCCCAGGGGATGTATCAACCATCATTAAAGATGCAGACAGCAAAACAGCAATTTGAGCCTCAGAGAGCAGCTTGGAAAAAAAAAAATTGCAGTTGTGTTTTTGCTGCTGGCATTACACTAAATCACACCCAGTCCCTTCATTTGTTAGGGATGCTTTCAGTCTGGGATCAGAACAATTCTATCATGGTAGATTCCACCCCCCCCCCGACCTTTTTTGCAAATAACGTTTTATTTTTCAGAAATCTAGGGCCAAGAAAAAGAGAGCATTGCCTGCTCAGATACAAATGCCTTATCTGTACTTGGACCACAGACAGAGGAATGCAGGCAAGGTTGGATGTGAAAGCATGGCTTGTGGCAGTTGAGTGGGAGAACAAGTCTTTTTTCCATTTTTCGTTTTCAGAAAGCCTCAATCAATACTCCACTTGTAACTGCACCAAGGGGCACAGGAGCAGAGAATCCAATACAAATGCATTAAAACCTTTTAAATTTGACACAGTAGAAAGGCAGAAGTATTCTTGACATTGAATTTCTTGCATCAGGACAATTATTTCAAATTACCTGGGCAAGAGGGCTTTTGGAATAGAGTTTATATCAATGTAACATTACCCTTTGTCTTCTCAGAATTTTAAGGTGTTTTATTTTTTTTAATTAATATTTTATGATTTGGTTGAAATGATCAACAATAGTGAAACCAAATCCCCCTAAAACTGAGTCCCCTTACTGAGTTTATGATTAATCTTTGTATCCAAAACTTTATTCCTTTTCTTTGTTCCCTCTGACTTCAATCCTATGCTAACTGAATGCTAATCAACCAGATGATTAAGATTGCCATTGTTGATAGGACTGTTAATGTACTAAAACTGCTGTTGGTAGATATCATTGTTAATGTACAAATTTAGGTTGTTTCTCCAGGGCAAGATGAGCTCACAGATCCCTGAGCCACAGACCACCTGGCCTGAGAATCATAAACCAGAGACACCCTGACTCCCAAAACTATGATTAGGAAATGTCACAGAAATGTCACTAAATGATGATTAATCCCAACTTCTTTGTTCTTCCCCTTTTAAAAAAAACCCTAACTCAAAGACCAAGTTGGAGTGGATCTGAGATTTGTCTCCCACTCCCTTGCAGTGGTGCCCTGCAAATAAATAAATCCTTCATTTGCTGCAAATACCTGTGCTGTCAAAGTTTGGCTTTCAGTGCCACGGGCACATGGACCCTTGTTTGGTAACAATAATAATGTTGCATTGGAAGTTCTATGGACCTTTGATATAGAACTTGGAAATCAACTAGACTAAAATTTCCTATTTTAAAAATGAGGATTTTGAGGTTTGGATAGGAGAATACCTTGCCAATTAATGGCAGAGTTAGGACTAGAAAAGTTCTACTGGATCTCAGTCCAGATTGAGCCTCAGGGTAAATCCTTTTCAATCTGACCACATTTGCATGAGGTTCTCAGCTGTCTGTGATAGCTGCCACGGATATTTTCATAATTAAAAGGGTAGGAGCCCTGGAAGTCTCGGTATCCTGTCCTGAGCAGGTAATGGTACCTCTCACATGTTCAAACTTTCTTGATTCATGGGTCTATTCTGAACTGAACATTTTTTTAAGGCAAAAGGTCTCATGGCTTAAGAAAGCTAAAAAAGAGAAAAGAAAAAACGAAATGGCTTGGAGGGAAGAACAACACATAAACAATCAGTGAGCATTTTGCTTTGAGGATGTCAAGGTCACTTTTAAGTGCCTAGGTATAGTTCATTTATTGTGAATAATCAGATGCTTTTTCTTTTGACATTTATGCTAGTCCATCTCTTTTGGTAGTGTTGATTGATTATTGGTATATGATCCAGTGCCAGTATGAGTAAATGAGATCACTTGCTGCACATAAGAATAACAGATGGCTGTTTTCAAAAGAAGAAAGTTAATTTTTCAATGATAAATGCCCTTTAATTCATTTTGCTCTCTCCCTAACACTCTTATTCTTTGCTAGATTCTGTAGTATGCAATGCTGGTTTCTCCATATATTAAGATATTGTTTTTCTTTGCCATAATTTGTTAATCAAGTTCCTAACTTTAGTATCAGCAGCACTACCTACAAACCAACTAAGCCATCCTACTTGTCTTCCTTTTTCTATTTTCAATTTTGAGTGACCATTCTTGGTTCCTGATCAGGAAGAATAGCTGAAGTGTCAGGACTGACAGAACAAACCAGAAAGAGATTCACAGCCACCTACTCTGTGAGTCCTGGCTTCTGAGATGAAAGTTGAGGCTGCTAAGAGCTGACCCACTGCTTTGTTAACTGCTCCCTTCATGGACAGAGAGCTTTGCAGATCAGTGAGGCCCTTCCTCTGTCGCCACAGTCTTCACATCTGCTATTTTGCTCCCGTATAGACTTTAGTGCTATGAAACAAAGTTTTCCTGACACCAGGGAACTGCCTTACTCCCTCTGAAGCTAGAATCCAAAGGAAGGAAAGGCTCAAACTGAGCCCCACAGAACCCCCCACAGTGACATCAACATCTCCATGCTGTCCTTTTTTGTTATTCAAAGTAAGAGTGCCACTCTGTTGAAGTAAGTAAGGGGAGTTGCCGAGAGAAGTCAGTTTCTGCCCAACTCCCTTAGGATTCCGTGGATTTTAGGGCAGAGCCTCAGCAGAGCTTTCTAAAGAGACAGCCACATCCTCCACCTGGGTTTGGAAAATCATGCTACATTTTTTCTAGCTCTTCCATCTGCCATCTACCCTTCTGTAATCCTAATTGTAGCTATCAATTATCTTATTGATGTGAAAGGCAAAGGAGAGCTCAGACCTTCTGGAGTTGTTTCGGGAGCTCTAAGTCGGACATGACAATAAAAATGCAGTTTCCCTCATGAAAATCAGGAATTTTTTTTTGTATTTGTAAATTCTCCCCTGACAGTTGTCACAATGAGTCATTTGTAGTCAAATGAGTAAAGTTCTTGTGCAGAGTTACCTTTTAAATGACAGGGTTTTAAAGATATCAGAGATAAATAAGTAGTTGGAGGGGAGGAGAAACTTAGAAAATTTACAAAGCATGGAGAATGTTGAAATGGTTTTATTCCAAGTTAGAATTTTGTTTTCCTGAGTCTTGCAGTTGGGGGTCTAGCTTTGGATGTAAAGACTACTGTCATTGACAGAGAGATTGGGATATATGATGTTTACTGAAATTCATTTTATGTATACCCTTAAGATCACAGACAGCAGTTCCTTTAGATCATATTTGGACATAGATCAACTATTTAACCCCCACTTATTCTCCATCTTCACATGGGCATGGATACACACACACACACATCCTGCCCGTTCCAGGCAAACTTTTAAAGGAAAATATGACCTTGAAAATGAATTTAAAAATTACAAATTGCAAATGTGATATTGAATATAGAAAAAAACAAGACCAGACAATAGATAGTATTCTTCAGAATATGTTATTGTCAGTTAATTCTCTCCTGTGACTATTCATTTCACAACTAAAAAAAAGACAAACACAAAAACAAAAAAACAGCAGTCATCTCAGCATCAAACAAATCTAATAAAATCTTTTCATACAGAATATCTATGATCCATAGTAGCAGCTGTTGCCCATATTTAGCAATTATAAGCATATTATTTAGTATTTATTGAGCACCATAATAGCAGAGTGCTATAAAGTGAATTCTCTTCCTTCCAGGCCAAAAAAAAAAAAAGAAAGAAAGAAAAAGGAAAAAAAAAGTAGGCGGAGAGAGAAAAAAGGCAAATACCTTTGGGAGAGTGCTAAAACAGTTTTGCAAGGTTTAGTAATACATGATATGTTCCAGTTAATTCTGACCATGTTGAAAGTATCTTGAGGATAAAGTATCTTGATGGTAAGGATACATTTCTAGGAAATAATGAGTCTTAAGTCTGTATGATGAAATAAAAACAGGCCTCAAAATCAGTTACACTAGAGATTTGAATATATTGAGTCATAACTTCTAGGACTCCATAGGTGCAGAGTAACCAGAATCCTTAATATTGCAGAAGTTTTGAGCGACTTTTATTCATCACTTAGTTTGACATGGCATTCAGGGAGTGTTTCTCAGCTCCTGCCTCAGTGCAGAGGGTGATTCAACTTCAACTCTACCCATGAATACTTTGTAGCTAGGCCCAGTACAGTATAATAAGATGAACTGCTTTTGTACTGTCAGAACCCCCTAAACACATCCCACATTCCTCTCCTGTTTTCAACACAGAATCACATTTCCAATCTCAACGGGGCTAACTTTTTCTCTTCAAAGACTCTGTGGTAAAGATATCTAGTCCTGATTTAACATTTTCTCTACCTTCTACCCTTTCTAACTCCCAGAGTTTCTCCTTGCCTAATAATTTCCCCATAGAATTCTGGCTTCTCTACTTCCTAGCTATATAATCTCAATTAACTTCTCTAAAACTCTGCAGTCTCATTGGACAAATGGGTGGGGCAATACCTGCTTCAACACAGTAGTGAGTGTGAAATGAGAATTGTACTTGGCAGAGAGTGGATGTTCAATAAATGTTAGTCTTATTTTTTCTTCTCCACATCCTCTGACTCTGAAATATGTCATAAGGAGACCAGGGAGTTGTAGGAAAAAAGGACCTAAGAGACCTCCTGCTGTTCAGCCCCAGGAATATCCTTTCTCAGAATATTGCCATAATTCAGGACCATAGATATTCTTTTAAAATATATACTGATTTATTTCTTTAAATTATTTGTATCATTGTATACACAAAACAGTAGGCTCGGGGCTATAAAGAGAGGTGGCTTGTGCCCTCAAGAAATTTACAATCTGAAAGGGATAGGCAGATACATAAACACAACTATATTATAAGAAAGAATAAATTAAAGGTGCAGCATTATCCTAAAGTTTCCACAAAAAAAACTATTAGAACCAATAAATTAATTCAGTGATTGCAGGATACAAAGACAGCTCACAAAAAATCAGTTACATTCCTATACAAGTAACAATGAACAATCCCCAAAAAGAAATTAAGAAAACACTTTCATTTACAATGACAGTGAAGAAAATATGTGTGAATGAACTTAACCAAGGAGGCTTGTACAATGAAAACTACAAAATGTTGCTAAAGGAAATTAAAGAAGACATAAATAATTTGAAAGACATCTTGTGTTCATGGTTTGGAAGACTTAATGTTGTTAAGATATCAACTCCACTCAGAGTACTCTACGAATTTCATGCAATCCATAAAAAAATCCTAACTACATTTTTTTTGGAGAAATAGAAAAATCCATTCTAAAATTCATATGGAGTCTCAAGGAACCCCAAATTGCCCAAGCAATCTTGAAAAAGAACAAAGTTGGATGATTCAAAACTCTTGATTTAAAAACTTACTTTAAAACTGTAGTAATCAAAACAGTGTGGTACTGGCACAAAGGCAGGCATATAGATCGATGGAATAAAATAGCCCACAACTAAACCCTCATGAATATGGTCAAATGATTTTAGACAAGGGTGCCAAAGCCATCCAATGGAGAAAGGAGTCTTTACAACAAATGGTGCTGGGAAAAGTGGATATCCACGTGCAAAAGAATGAAGTTGAATTCTTACCTTACGCCATATACAAAAATAAATTCAAAATGGATCAAAGGTCTAAATGTAAGAACCGAAACTAGAAAACTCTCAGAAAAAAATAGGGGAAAAGCTTCATGACATTGAGTTTAGTGATAATTTCTTGGATGTGACACTGAAAACAATGGCGACAAAAGAAAAAATAGATAAATTGAACCTCATCAAAATTAAAAATTTTGTGTATCAAAGGACACCATCAACAGAGTGAAAAGGCAAACCACAGAATGGGAGAAATATTAGCAAATAATATATTTGATAATGGATTGATAGCCAGAATATATAAAGAACTCCTATAACTCAACAATAAGAAAACAACCCAATTGAAAAAGGGACAAAGGACTTTGATAGTTCTCCAAAGATATACAGATGGCCAATAAGCACATGAAAAGATGCTCAATATCATTAATCTTTAGAGAAATGCAAATGAAAACTATAATGGGATACCACTTCATACCTGTTAGGATGGCTATTATCAAAACAAACAAACAAAACCAGAATATACAAGTATTGGTGAGGCTGTGGAGAGAGTGGAACCCTTACGCATCACTGGTGGGAACGTAAAATGGTGCAGCTGCTGTGGAGAATATTATGGTGGTTCCTCAAAAAAATTAAACAAAGAATTACCATATAATCCAGCAATTCCACTTCTGGGTATTTCAGTATCCAAAACAGTTAAAAGCAGAGGTTCAAACAGGTATTTTCACACCCATGTTCATAGCAGCCTTATTCACCATAACCAGAAGATGGAAACAACGCAAATGTCCATTGATGGATGAATGGATAAACAGTGTGATGAGTATGTGTGTGTGTGTGTCTATGCAATGGAATATTATTCAGCCTTAAAAAAAGAATGAAATTCTGACACATGCTGTGACATGGATGGACCTCCAAGATGTTATGCTAAGTGAAATAAGCCAGACACAAAGGACAAATATTATATGATTCCACTGATACGAGGTACCTAGAGTAGTCAAATTCATAGAGACAGAAAGGAGAATGGTAGTTGCCAGGGACTGGAGGAGGGGGAAATGAGAATTTATTTTTTAAGGGTACAGAGTGTCAGTTTGGGATGATGAAAAAGTTCTGGAGATGATGATTGTGGTGGTTGCACAATGATATGAACATACTTAATGCCATTGAAGTGTACACTTAAAATGATTAAAATGGAAAATTTATGTTTTTATATTTTAACACAATAAAAAAGTGTAATATGAAAGAGATATTAAGGTCCTTTAGGAACAAATGAGATTCTAAGGGTGTCAACAATACTTCTCAGAGGAGGCATTGTTTAAAGAAAATTTTGAAAGATTGCTAGGAATTTTTTGATCAATATAATTGGAACCCAGGACTTTCAAAGCTGAGTGTAATTGTGCAGTGGCTTGTTTAGTATAAGGTGAGAGCAGGCTATGTTCAATCCTGGGTTCAACAAATATTTACTGAGCATGTACTAAGTACCAGGCATTGTGTTTAGGCATTGGAGATTCTGTAGAGAACAAAACAGCCCTAAATCTCCACCCTAAAGCTTATATTCTAATGTGTGTGTGTGTGTCCGGGTGGGGGGGAGGTGTGGTTAGTGGGAAGTAAGCTTGGTAGAAGAGGGACAAATGGGAGATGGCTTTGAATGCAAGCCTAAGGAATTTAGACTTCAGGGAAACACTAAGACCTTCTTGGCCGAAAATGTGAGTTAGCTAGTGTGAGACAAGATCAGACAAAGACCTGTTGAAACGAATGAGTTACACTAAGGTAGAAGTAATGAAGGCTTGGACTAAGGAAATGGCTGTGGAAAATGAAGACGGGATTTGAAGGTGAAATAGACCAGGAATGGCAAGTGGATAGACAGAATGGGTTAAATATGAAAATGACTGATAATTTTAGCCTGGATGCCTGGGAAGAATCTGGAATCTAACCCCTTAAGTAGAGCCTTCTCTTTGGAAGGCCAACAAGATCCTGAAAGAAAGCTCAGACATTTATAATAATTGACAAAGAGAAAGCAACATGAAATCCTTTCTGTATATTTCAGCATAGGATTAATGAAGATCCCTCTATTTTGTTTATGAGGTTCTATCATTTAACTACCATTTATTGTGGTAAAAGGTTGTTTCTTTGACTCTCCCTACATATCTTGTTATTTCTCTTATGTTGTTGAAAATGTCTTGAGAGTTTAAGTAAAAATGTTGTATTTGATGAAGATACTTTTATTTCATTTGAAGTATTTGATGACTGACTCTACCATTGTAGTGAGATCATAGTTTCATCCAGATGACAAATCAGTCAGGGAACTGTGTCAGACTCTTGTATGATAATTAGGTAATTTATTTAATCCAACTCTGGGAAAATGATTTAGATAAGAAAATAATGAATTCCGATCAGTCCTGTGTATGATATCACACCGTGTGCTTGCTTAATGATTTAACAGCCATGCTAAACAACTGAGCCTTTTAAAGAAGCCATATAAGATGAATGTTAATATAGTCTTATAATTGCCTTTCAAATGTTAAGGAAAATGCTGATTAAAGTTTACATTATGGTTCCTGGCAGATATGGGTGGAAATTAAATATATATTTATACATATTTTAATATTGTAAACCACATCCAAGCAATCAATTTGAGCAGCAGAATAAATATGGCCTCCATTACTTTAAAGGTTCATTGTTTATTTAAAAATATCTTTGGAATGTCACCTGCTCAGATCCATTCCTTCTGCTCTTTTACAGTGAGTTTCTTTGGTTAGTGGCTAACAGTGGTGCCAGCTGATCTGTGGATGCCAGGGGTAAATGTTAATTGCTGGGAGTTGTTACTTATGTAGGTTCTGACTCAGTAAAAATGAGCACCAAAGTGGGAGCCAAGGGACATGATTCTAATCTTGGTTTTGCCTCTTTTTGATCTTGGAGAAGTTATAAAATCCCTGGGCCTCAATTTTCCTACTTACAAAATGGGAGAGTGGATGACCTCTCTGATAGGGTGTAAACTTCGTATATGGTGACTACAAACAGACAGGGCATGACTGAGGATGAGATGGCGGTAGCAATTAAAATTAACCCATTAGGACCAAGTTCATATCTAACAGTTGGCTTTAGAGTTTTGCTTTTAAGCCATTAGACTACAAACTCCCTGATTTCAGGGACTGAATTCTTTTTCATCTTTGTATCCCCAGTGCCTGTCTCATAATATGTACTTGTCTGAGTTTCATTCAATAACAATTTCTTGAATATTTTCTTTGTGCTCAATAGTTTAGCCAGTGGTTAAGAGCCCAGGCTCTGGAATAAAACTGTGTGGTCCCCTAATGGAGAATGCTGGCTTGTCACTTACTAGATGTGCAACATTGGGCAAGTTAACTTCTCTGTGCCCCAGTTTTCTTATCTGTGAAATGGAAGTAATAAAATACCTCTTATTATGCAGTTGTTGTGAGTATTAAGTGACATTATTTGTGTAAAGCTTTTGACATAGAATACTGCACAGAGTAATTGCTTAATGATTTTTTGCTGTGATGGTGATGATGAGGAGGAGGAGGATGAGAAGGGAGAGGGAGAGCAGAAGGTGGAGAAGGGGAAGAGGGGGAGGGAAGAGGGGGGAAGAGAAGGAGAGATGCCCTGGGGGCACAATAAATGTTTATTGAATGAATGCAAGTCTTTAACTATGTATTCCCATCTGTACCCCAGATCTGCCCTAGTGTTATCTTGATTTTGTCACTTGAACCAACACTCTTCTAGGTTCATGCTTTCTTGATTTGGTATATGGGCAGGCAAGTGCCCTTTCTGGCCTATTTTGTCTCCCTTGGTTTTCATTTCTATTTGCTTTTTTAAAAAAAATCAAAATTGTACATATTTTAAAGAGAAAAATTTACAATTTACCTAACAATTCTTGTTATGAGAACAATCCCTTAAAACCTTCTTGTATCTCCTGTTCTACAGAGGCAACCAATTTCAACTCTTTCGGCTGATTCTTTTGAGTCATGCTTTTATTGCAATTTCTGGATAGTCCACTTTTAGGCATAATCTATTGATTTCCCACAATGAAAGATGAAGATTTAGTTGTCTTTGACAGCTGCCATCTCATATACACGTGCACACCTCATCTCTTTACCCTCCGTAGTAGCTACCCTTAGCTATTGTACTTGGGTCACTATTCAGTGTTCACACTATCATCAATAGCAAATACTATTCATAGCTCAGCCATGTAGTGTACATAATTTCTCTTCCTTTCATACACAACATTTTTTCCCTTGGACTTAGTGATTATTGTCTTTGTTTTATGTTGTTTCATAGTTGGCTTATTTTTTGTGACTCAGTAGTTAACTCATCCCTACACTCTTCCCCCATTGAGTAAATTTCCTCTGAATATGGTCAAATACATTAAGAATTAGTTTGTCTTATTTCTTGAAATAATTTTTCTGAAACCTTTTGATCAGTCTGCTCCCCAGCTGTTGCATTAGGAATCTGTTTTCACCATTAGCCTATTATTCGTCTGCCCTCTCTTTTATTAATTCCATATGTTCCTTTTTCTTGCTTTACTTCCTAATTTTGGTGAAGTGTGGTCTCCAGTACTTTCTTGTGGAAGGGAGCTTGGGAAGCAAATTTTTGAGACCTTGCATGTCTAGAAATATCTTCATAATATTCTCACACTTAACTGATAGTTTGGTTAGATGTACAGTTCTGGGCTGGAAATTATTTTTTCCTCAGAATCTGAAGCATTTCTCTATTTTTTCTTTTGGCTTCCAATGTTGCCGTTGAGAAGTCCAGAGCCATTCTAATTCTAAAATCTTTGCAGGAAAGTGTTCTTCTTTTCCGTCTCTGGAAGCTTTTAGGGTGTGTTCTTTATTCTCAGTGTTCTCAAGCTTGATCTTTATATGTCTTGGAATCGGTCTATTTTCATTTACTATGTTGATCATATAATGGCCCATTTATTCTGCAAACTTACTTCCTTCAGTTCTGGAAAATGTTCTTTAATTATTCCTTTAATGATTCCCTACTCTCTCTCCCTACTTCTTCCTCTCTCTTTCTTCTCTTCCTTTTCTTTCTGGAATACCTACTACTCTGACATTAAACCTAGTGGATAGGTCTTCTAATATTTAAAATCTTTTTTTCTCCTATTTTCTATTTCTTTGTTTTCCTATGGCCGTAAAAAAAAAAAAAAAAAAAAAAAAAAAAAAAAAAAAAAAACAACTTCCATTATTCTATTGAGTTGTTTTCCTTTCTGCCACATAATTTTTATTTCCAAAGAATATTTATTTTCATTCTTTAAATGTTCTGGTGTTTTATACCACTCTTTTCTTGATTTTTTAATGCAATATCTACTATTATAAACTTATTATTTAAATGCTAGATTTTTGTTTGGTAGTTTGTTTAATTTTTTCCCATTACTTATTCTTCCTCCAAGTGTTTTTTCCCCCCCCTTTTTCTTTCTTCCTGTCTGTCTGGTTTCTATCAGTTATTTTAGAGTCATACCATTAATAGCTTGAGACAATTGGCTGTCTGCTTATATTTAGAGTGAGACTCAGAAGCTGCTTGGAAGCTGTATGTATAAATAAGGCTTTTCAACTCTGTGTTTCAATAGAGGACTATCTGGCTGAAGTATTTCCTTGAGGAACCTCCTATGTCCATATCCTTAGTTCTTTTCTTTTGGGCTGGTCAGATTCCTCAGAAAAAGGTCTTCCAGTCTCTTGGTTAGTGGGGTTATGGCTGGCTTCCAGTATTATAGAAGAGACAGATGCAGGAAAAAGGCTGAGGCCTCAATATTCGGTATGGATACTTTTACTTCTCCTGGCCCCATTTCAACATGGTAGTCCTGACTTGACCATGCCTGAGTTCTCTGAATCCAGAAACCCCATATTTTAGTATTTTCAGAGAATAAACCTCACCTTTATTTTGAGATAAGAGAAAATCTTGGGACCTAACTACTGTTTAAATACTCTCAACAAATTTTTTTTTTAAATCCTACCTCCACCTTTATTTTCAAAGATACCTAGTGCTTTCGAATTGTTGAGCCTTTTGGAGGATCATGAGGTATAAAGTGATTTGCTTCTTACCTTTTCCTACTGCTGGCTGAATCCCCCCCACTCCCTGTTCTGCTAAATCAGTTATCTCTCATGTATCCACTTTACAGCTTCTAAAATTATGAAATTTTGTTGCCATTGCCTCTTCTTCCACATTATTTGTCCTTGCAGGCTATGTCTTTTAAATGTCTAGTTACTGTTGTTTTAATAGGGTTTCAGGAGTGAGTAGAGAGTATTGCTTGAGTTTAGTTTGTTGTTTAAATTGGAAGAACAAATATGTATTCTTTCCTTAGTGTTGGATTCAACCCAAGTCTTTTCACAGCAGCCTCTACTTACATAGTTCTCTCCTAAGACGTCAGACCCTTGGAAACTACTCCTTACAAATTCCTTTCAGTTTTGGACATCATAACATTATAATTTTCTTAACATCTTACCTGGGCCTCAGACCAGATGCTGACATGGAATCTGTCTTCATTTAACACACTCATCTACTCCAGACTTTTCTCCAACTGGTGAATGTCAGTGACACAGTCTGTATTTCAAAACTAGCTAAAAGGAAAACCATGGTTGGATTTTTTTTAAATCAATTTTACACAATTGGAGAGTAACTGGTTATTTGATTGAATTCAGCTCTATCAACTTGGACTCTTTCTGGGCTTAAAAGAGAAAATACTCAATTTAAACTGCCTTAAGTATTTGGTGGTTCACAATATTAAAAGGATTAGGGTAGTTCTGGTGTCAGTCTTGGTTTGCTCAGGGGCTCAGATGATATCAGAATTTTTTTTCTTTGATGAAGCTTGCTTGAATCCGTTTTGAAATGGTTGATTCCTAAGACAGAAGTTCATGAGAATAAATAATGATAATGTTAAAAGTAATAAAAACATATGTTATGTATTGATATTATATGCTTAAAAAGTAAGTATAATGCCTAATCCATAGCATGTACTTAATAAGTTATTATTATTATTATTAGTGCTAGTCATTCTATTACTACCTTAATCTTTGCAGCAACCTATGTGTTATTTCTGCTACATTTTATAGTTCAGAAAACCAAGGTACAAGACCATTAGTAAACTTGTCCAAAGTCACAGAGCAATAAAGTCACAAAGCTGAGGTCTGAACTGAGGCAAACTGTTTTCACAGTTGAATGCTTAGTGTCAAGGCACCAACAACTTTAAGAACAGCAATCTCTCATTCGTTGACATTCACTACACTTTAGAAACAGGCTCATTTCATCTCATCTGACTATCCTAATATATGCAGGCTGGTAGTATTGTTCCTCTCTGGAGATGAGAAGACTGAGTTTTAAAGCATTTAGGTGATTTTCCCAAGCTATCCAGCTCTACATGGCAGAACTAGGAGTTGGACTCAAGTTGCATTTTTTCCTACTCTACACTGTGCTACTTTAATGCTGAGTTGATGTTTTTAACTTTCAGATGAGCATCTAATTGGTATAGTATTGGGAGCATTTTTAATCCTTATTAATAGATGAGTTCTTGGTGGCTGTATATTTTATTGCTATCTGCTTGACAAAACTAAGCAAGCTGGAAACTAACGAGAGATGGCAGAACATGAACTGACCTTCCAGCCTTTTTGAGATGCTGTTGTACCTGCTCTGGCAGAAGGTCAGAGACAGGAAAAGGCAGGACTGATGGGATGGGGCTGTCAGTAAGAAAGTTCACCTGAAAAGAGACTTGGTGTCAGGAACAGAGACTGGCATTCTTTAGGGCATCTTTGTTACCTAAATTAGATTCCAAAGAGGCCCAGCATGGAGAGGGTATATGAGTTTACACATTACAGATAGGCTTGGGTTTGAAACCTGGTTTTGCTGTTTTTTAGCTGTGTGAGCTTTGAGCTTGTTTCTTAACCAGCCTGAGCTTCATTTTTCTCATTATACAATGGAGGTAAAAAAGTATTCTGAGCTCATAGGGTTGTTGGGTGGGTTAAATACTACAGTGGAGTTAAGTACTTAAGACTGTGCCTGGCACTTAAAAGGGGTCAATAAATGCTAGCTATTATTAATACTAATATTCAGATATAAAAAAATGTTTATTGTTGATCCTCAGAGTCTCATGACACAGATATTTTCTAGAAAACAGATCCCAGTCTGCACACTGAAGAATGGCTTATTCCTTTCCCCTACTGTAAATTTCTTCTATGTTTCACTCCCCCCTTCACCTCCACCCTCAGCCATACTACATGCATAACAGCCCCAAGTTATCCGCTTTGACCTTTTTTTAATAAGGTAATTTTATTCTTTGACATTAGCCTTGAGTGTATGCTGAGGCTTTGTCTGAAATGAAGTTTTGATTACAACTGTTATCAATATCTCAGGCCCCAAATCACCTTTGAGCATTTACACAACACAATCGGTTCCTACCCGATTACTTTTCAGGCTGCTGAGGTTTATCAAAAGGTTAAGGCTAGGCAGAAACTGCTCTTACGTTATAGGCCCATGATGTCAGGTGGGAGGGAATGAGTGGAATCTCAGGTTGAAGCATATCTTTTTATTCCCATGCGTCAGATCAAAGTCTGTCTTTCCTGCACAAAACAAAGTTATATTTCTCTGAGGCTTCAGGGGATAAAATTCTGTCTTGTGTTGGATATCGCAGAATCATGGAACGTGTGAACTGGGAAGAGGAACCATTAAGATCATTGTCACTGGCGTCCTAGTGATCTGTGCAAGTGCTGTGAGGGCAAGGGGTGGATGAGGGACAGCTTCTCAGCCTTCTTGCTTTCACCCTCCACTTTTTCTATTTTATATATTGGAATTCAACATAGCATAAGGGTTTTTAAAGAATAATGAGGTTAGCTGCTAAACAAAATGTTACAGAACCCTTAGCTACTCAGTGTTTTTCAGTTAAGAAAATTAGGGTCAGAAAGATAGTTAGCTGTCTTTTAATTTATGCAACAAATATTAATTGAACGTCTTCTGAAAGCTAGATGTTCATCTAGCTACTGGGAATACAGTGACACACCTAAAGTAGAACAGAGTCTTATTAAGGCATTGGCTCTTGGAGGTAGTGGTGATGTTCTCTATCCACTCTGGAAAATAAATAGAATTTTGTAAAATCATCTATATTTTGCAAAATATAAATCAGGTCTTTCTGGTCACCCTTATTGTTACCTTTCTTAATATTTATTGAGGGGTGGGATGGGGAGGGTGGGAGGGAGGGAGATGCAAGAGGGAAGAGATATGGGGATGTGTGTGTATGTGTAGCTGATTCACTTTGTTATGGGGCAGAGACTAACGGACCATTGTGGAGCAATTATACTCCAATAAAGGTGTTAAAATAAAATAAAGTTATGCTAGTACATTAAAAAAAAAGAATGTTGATTGAAACTTGATATGATCAAGGGCTAACCAGATTTTTTTATTTTTGCTTACTTTTGTCCTATTTTTATGCTCTAACTTCCCAGGGAAGGGGTTGGTGAGGAGAGGTGAAACTAATAGTTGTGAGGGTTTTGGTGGGTGTGGGAAATTTGAATTTTAAATTCGGTAGGAGGAAGTGGTTTGGTAGAACCAGAGGCAGCCTTGTGGGGAAGAGATTAAGGTTATGCTTGGTTGAACCCTAGGGAGGATTCTTATATCTGTCCAAACCATTCTTAATGATATTGCATTATAGAATTAACTATTTACAGTTAACTTAAGCACAAATAGGAACACATCTATAATTACTCAGTAACCACAAATATGATTTTCTGCTGGGTTCTGATGAAATCCTCAGGTAGGTATAGATAAGGAGAAATTCCTTGTCTTATTTCCAATCTAAATGCTTTTCATCTATAATCCTGATCTTAGGAGTTCTCTTCTTTGTCCTTGTTTTGCCTCTTATCCAGATTAGTGAATTCTTCATTGGGCCTGGCAATTTTATTTTTGATCATTAATTCAGTTGCAGAGGGTTCTCAGTCTTTTAATTACTCAAAGTTTGGATTTTAAAAATATGACAGCTTTGTTAATGGACTCTGTTTGCTTTTGGTTTTCATTCTGTGTGATGTCAGATCTCTAAGGATGCAGTCTTCCTTCAGTTAAGTGAACATTTTTGCTGTAGCTGCTTTGGAAGCTCTGGGACTGGAAGGGCAAGAGGTGAGAACAGAAAGGAAGTGAAGAGAGAAATAAAAAGATGGTCATTATAGACCATCTTGGCTTTTGGCAGCAAAAAATACCCTGAAGCCTGAGAGTGACCACAAAGTTTTGTCTTCTACTACTAAAAACACAAAATAACAACACCCTTTGATTAGTTCTTGTATCCCACTCTGAGATGTCATCCCTGTGAGAAACAGCCTGGGAATTTGTGGTTTGACTATTATACACACACAGATGTGTGGACTACAGGAAGAGAAAAAATATATATATATATTTAGTTTTTTTTTTCAATAGAGATGAAGGTCTAAATAAGTGTTGCTTCATTCACAGTCTGAACACTCTCCATCCTCTACTTGTTAGATCCCAGATAAAAATCAAAGCAGCTAGAAGGCTCATCACATAATATATCCAGTTTGAGGCCACACACTGTTATAGTCTTGTCTATTTCAAATGCTTTTGACCTTCATTTATGCAAAGGAAAAAGTCACAATGACAGCTGAACATTAAAACAATTTCAAGACATTGTGATGTGGAGAGTCAAAGGAGAGATTTTGGAGGCAGAATTTGTGGGTGACTGATAATAGCACTGAGGTCCCAGGGACTGACTTTGCAAAGTAATTCTACGGTTACAGGGATTCTTCTATCTGTACAGCAAAGCAGTAACTGCTTTCCTTGGAATCAGACAGGCAAAAGTCTATAATATATTAATCACCCAGGTTCACAGGGATAGGAGATTGTTGCCCATACTCTACTCCTTTGTGAAATGGGGCATGTATTTCCCCCACTATTCTTCTTTTCCAAGCTACTGATGAAAAACATGTCATTTCTGCTTTTATGCCTTATATCAAAGATGAATGTTCTTCAAATAAGAAGAATGCTAAGAGAGTTGAAATTTGGTCTCCTCTAATATATTGGATGGTTCTATATCTGTATCTATACCTATATGTCCAATATGTCATCTATAACTATATGTATATGTATGCCTATATCTATCTGTATCAATATCTATATCCAAGACACAAGGCAAAGAAGAAATGAAATAATCCACATTTATCATTTTAGTTGTGGTTTTCTATCTTGCCAGTTTAGTAGTTGGACAGAAATGAAGTTACCAAGACTTTTGCCACAAAAAGTCTTGATCATTGAGCTGAGTCTTCCATTGCTTAAAGAAATACAGACTTTTTTTTTTTTTTTGCGGTACACAGGCCTCTCACTGTTGTGGCCTCTCCCGCTGCAGAGCACAGGCTCCAGACGCGCAGGCCCAGTGGCCAGGGCTCATGGGCCCAGCCACTTCGCGGCATGTG
The DNA here is from genome assembly GCF_949752795.1 of Hyperoodon ampullatus. NCBI lineage: Eukaryota > Metazoa > Chordata > Mammalia > Artiodactyla > Ziphiidae > Hyperoodon > Hyperoodon ampullatus. The sequence goes on from NC_136920.1 coordinate 20,174,708, forward strand.
GCATCCTCCCAGACCGGGGCATGAACCCATGTCCCCTGCATCAGCAGGCGGACTCTCAACCACTGCGCCACCAGGGAAGCCCAGAAATACAGATTTTTTTGTCTTAATTTGGGAGGCAGTGAGGTAGAGTAAAATAGGATCACATCATTAGGATCATCTATACGTGGATTCAAGCTCTACATTATTCCTCTCGCTGGTTAACCTTGGGAAAGCTACTTTTCTGAGCCTCAGATTTCTCATGTGCAAAATGAGGACATTGCTGACATGGTAAGATTGTTGTAAACTTTAGAAGGAAGTCAGAATGTTCCAGAAGGGAACAAGGAAACTGATAACAGAGTTAAACAGATCCTGGAGAGCTGATACCTTGAGCCTGGTGTTCAGGTAAAAGGCTCAGGTGTTGCTTTCTCTTATTTTATCCAAATAGGTTTTCCTATTCTTTGTTATTGCTGGCCTTCCCAGTCACCTCTCCAGCATCACTACTGCATTACTCTTCACCGTGGCCTTGCATTTTAGAACGTGCTCTCTTTTCTCAGATCGTTGGAGTTAATTTAAGACAAAATAGCTTCAACAGCTCAGCAGATAACAGGCTGCTGAAGAAGACAATGTAGTTAGAAAAGCAAACATTAAAAGACAAGAAAACAGACCACTAGAAATCTTCAGCCTGAATCAAAGCTTAGGTAAGGAGGGCAACTGTGAAAATAAAACAGATGATAGCAGAATGCGAAGATGCTGTAGTTGCTGGTCAGAATATTTTAAGTATCTGTTTAGAAGTTTAATTAAATGGGAAGCAAGACTGTCCTCTGGGTCAACATTTGAAAACTTAAAATTTGCTTCCCCCCTCCCTTTTGGAACAATGCCTGCCCATTCCGTATTCAGTTAATCCAACCACTATTAAAATATGATCCCATCTGGGACGAATCCATTTCTCTAATAGACCTAGATTGAGAAAGTAACCAGGAATATGGTCTTCCTTTGAAAGAGAGTAGTGCTGTGTTCTTATTTTTAGAGAGAGGAGACTTGGTTGCTATTAACCTGTGAAAGTAAATTAACATTCAGAGCAACTCTCTTAAGTGGGCAGATCAAGAAAGAATACAACTTCTTTCATTCTATCCAGTGCAAACATACCAAAACTTTGCCCTTATACATAACATCTTTCATGCAGGACTCTGTTGGTGATTTCACTTATTTCCCCAAGATTTATTGCGGGCAGGAAAGGGATTATGTATCTTTAAGAGTAGACCTGCCTGTGTTCTTGCCATTGTCTCTGTCAAAAGAACATTAATTTGGTACCACTGTCTACTTCCATTATAATCCTTGTCCTGTGAACAGATTCATTACGGACCATTTCTTGTTCCTTTTTACCATGTTTGTCAAAAACTGGAGATTGCACAATAAGGGTAAGAATATAACTTTTATTAAAGTCAATGAAAACTTAGCTTCCATGACAGTGGTGATAATGACATTGTAAAAGGGATCAAGGCTCAATCCTGGTGCACAAGTTCATGTGAGAGGGCATGTTGGGGGCCACCTGGGGGCCTGGGGGAGGCATCGTTGGGGAGGAGTGTAGACATATAGAGTGCAGAGGGCATCTGCGAGTTTTCTTATGGATGGAGCTTATCAGTTATGTTCCAGTTGCTAGAACTAACACCTGCTTCTACTCATGAAAATTAACATTAATTGTTTTTCTTTCAGAGGTAGTGTTATATCAGGAAAAGGATGCAGGCTGACCCCGTTTGGAATATGAGCTCTGACTTACACACTTTGTGGCTCAGTTTCCTTATCTGTAGAATGAAGATAATTATAGAACCTCCTTCATAGGCTTATTGTGGGAAGAAATGAGTTGTGAGGCTAAATCATTTGAAAAGGTGCTAGGCACACAGTATGCATTCGTACTGTGCAAGTTGCTTTGAATCCTTGGTCCTCAGTTTTTCCCATTTGTAAATTAGAGATAATAGCTGCTTTTCAGTGTTGTTGTAGAGATTAACAATAATGAACGTAGAGGACTCCGGCTTTATGATGGGTTAAGTGTGGGCATTGGCTTCTGTACAGGTACAAAGTAGGTGTAGGAATCATTAAAGAAGGATAACATTTGTGCATAGCCTCCACCATTAGTTTGTTAACCATCTTTAAACTCTAGCCATGGTAGAGATAACAAAGGCCCTCCATTGTTAAGCTCCTGTGGCCATCTCTGAGTTCTGAGCTGACTTCTGTGCTTTTCTCTTTTTTACCTTTGTCACAGGCCCTAGAAATCGTTTTGACTCCCCTACTATTTTAGTCTTCTCTTCTGCAAGTCTGGCTGCAGATAGACTTATCCTCATAGGGCCCCCAAGGATAATCACACAAGCCCTTCCTTTTAAATGCTTTACCTCTGATTCTTGAAAGGAGGCAAGAAAAACACACATGGCAAAGTAACGTGGATTTAGGAATATCGCAGAGTAGTACATAGAGACCTGACTTCTGGTCGATATTCTCAAAATCCTTCTTTTATTGCCCAAACACCCTTCTGCTTCTTTTGTTTTATTCCTGCTTCTGAAATTTAAACAACTAGAACTCTTGATGCTGAGGCCTGGAGATGTAATGTAGGCACCCATAAGTGAATTCATGTCCTCTCAGGGGCTACTTGTGCCCAGCAGGCCATATGCATTTCTGAGACCTGGGTAATATTCAATAATGGATGATCCTTAAGTTCCTCACCCTCCAGATCATGCCAAGATGCTCCTTTAGGTTTTTGCTGTTTCCCCATTTGGGGAACTTCTTTTTCCTGTTCCTCTCTATCTATTTGGAGGCAAATCATTCTTCAAGGTTCAACCGAACACACCTATATCATAATACTGCTCCCGAGTATTTCAGCCTATCAATAAATAGGGTATACATCAGGCCTTGTGCCTACCCTGATGACTCCCTTTACTAAATCTCAGCCAAATTTCAGCCCCAAAATCCTATAAGATCTAGCATTTGTCCATAATGGGTAATTTCTTAATAGTGGATAATTACATTGTGTAGTACTTTTTTCTCAAAACTCTTTCATATCTATGAGTTTATTTTATCCTCTTAGTAACCTTACCAAACAGGGAAGTTATTTTTATTCTCATTTGACATATAAAGAAACCAAGCCCCAAGGAACACGTGTGTATTTATGGGTTTGTAGGGAGCTAGTAAATAACTTACCTGGGTAAAAAGATCCCATGGCTAATTTGTGGTTGAGCTGGGACTGGAAGCCTTCTTTTCTTCAAACCTGCACTTTACCCACGAACTCATCTTACCTTTTTATACTCTATTCTGCCCTTTATGTTTTAATCTATAAATATGATTAGTTCCAAATTCCACCCCCCCACACCTGCAGGTAAAAGCTTTTATCAGTGATCTTTTTTTTTTTTTTTTTTTTTTTTTTTTTTTTTTTGTGGTAGGCGGGCCTCTCACTGTTGTGGCCTCTCCCCTTGTGGAGCACAGGCTCCGGACGCGCAGGCCCAGCGGCCATGGCTCACGGGCCCAGCCGCTCCGCGGCACGCGGGATCCTCCCAGACCGGGGCACGAACCCGCGTCCCCTGCATCGGCAGGCGGACTCTCAACCACTGCGCCACCAGGGAAGCCCTATCAGTGATCTTTTAATTCTCATTATAATTAATATAAAAACTGTTGTGTTTAATTAATGAAAAATAGGTTCAATATTAAACTGGTAATGTCAGTAATATGCATGCATAATTATATATAGTAGAAAAATGTAAGATTTGTCATTACACTCACAAAATAATCAACTTTTCTGAAGTAGTCGGAGCTTATTGGAGCTGCAGTAGCAATTCTTGTTATCTTGCCAGTTGATTAGAGACTGAAAATCAGGACAAACTGGCTGAAGCATTCTGAGGGTATAGGAGCTGCATCTGAACAACTTTTTTGAGATAAAACACTGACATTTTTGCTGAAACACAGTATTTCAATATGAGAGCATGAAGAATTAAGAGTACTAGAACCACAGAGTGAGACTAGCAACATCAGCCTGATGGACTTGACGTTTCCTTCCTTTGTGAGAACTTAACCAGGTTCCTCCCTTATGCTGCTCAAACAGCAGTACCGGGTATATACATTGTAAGGGCAAATTAAAAATTCTTCTTGTTGATGGTGGTGAATATTTTGCAATGTATACATATATCAAATCAAGTTGTACATCTTAATATATGCTCATTTTTTGTTGTCAATTAGAACTCAATAAAGTTGGGAAAGAAAAAAGGAAAACAATTGTCCCTATTCTGAATAAGGAAGAGACTCACCCTCCCCCTGCCTCACTCCTTCCCTTTTCTTTAGGAAATCTGTAATTGAAAATCCTTTCCCTGTCTCTTTGAAATGTATATAAACCTTTTTAAAAGTTAAATAAGCCTCTTGGCTTCACAGCCCAGGAATGTCTTTCTCAAGGACCTGGGATCTATCTCTTTGAAATGTAAGCATCAAGAAGATAGTGCCCCCATCTCCCAGTTTCCGTGGGAAGGTAGAAATCTAACTTGTGCAGGTGCTTTGATCGAAGTTGCAAAACTACACTTGTCACAAACATAAGAGAAGTTTATATTTCCTTTGGATAAAGCTAATTAGCTAACATAGATGGTCACCTCAGTTACCAAGTAAATTTATGATAAAACTACGTGTGACAAATGGCGCTGTCAAGTTCTCTTACTTGAGGGCATGTATGTAACGGGTTGTATCTGCTTGGCTATATAAAAGGGTGAGATTTCTTCCTGTTTTTGCAATTTCTTAGTGGATTGCCTATGATCACATTCTGGTTTAAGCTTATTCAATAATAACATTATTTTCTTCTTAGGAGGAGATTTTTAAAAAAAATTCCAATAATGTGTACACCTTACATGAACAAAAACTTTTGAGGACATCATCTGCATTGCATGTCTCCAAACAAGTATTAGTTCCTTAAGAGCTATGTCTTCTGTCCATATTTTTGTATGCCATGAAAGTATCATGATCCGGGACCCTTAGTTAAATCTTGTGTGGTTACCTCTGTGGTGTGACCAACAGAAGGCCCTGGATAAATATTTCATCTAATTTGTTATATGGTCAACTTGCTATATAACAAAATTATGCTACAAGAATTTTGTTTAGTAGTGAGTAGAACATAGCAGCATTAAGCTAGTGCGGGCATATAAAGCTGTTCCTGGCATGCTCACAAGAGCTGAAAAATTGAGGCATTAGGTTCAAACCTCACCACTTCAACTTGTGTTGATACAACTTGAAGAAGACTATCTGGGTTCAATAATCCTCAGTGTTTTGAGACCTGTTCTATAACCTCTGACATATCATCAGTTATACATTGATTTCTCTCAAGGGAAGTGGATAAACCAACCAACGAATTCCAGTTTTCTTTTTCCTGGTGTTGCCATGTTATCTTCTCCCATACACAAACATCATTCTTCCTTCTGTGGATATTTTTCTTGGCAGAGAGATACCTCTGGTCTTCCTTAAGGCTTTAACTCCTTAGTAGACCCACTCATCCATCCTCCCTCACTTAATACAAAGAGCGGCGGCAGACAGAACTTAGGCTGTGCACCTTTTTGAATTGTTGGCTGATTGTCTAGTGGGTATCAGAAAAACATATCAAGGCAAGGCTACAGCCATATCTAGATCTGAGAGTCGAGGCTAAAGCCCTCAAGCTCTGTTATTAAGGATATAGGACTTGCACAGCCTGAGCTGGGAAAGTGAGTCCTCTGTAGGATGGGAAGGAGTGAAAAAGATTGTCAACATTGGTTTCTCTAACTGACTTACCATAAATAGTAAACTAGGGGCTTTGAAAATGCCTATACATCTACTGTCCACTTTCTTCGGGCCATAATATGTGGGTTTAGTTGAATTTCACAGCCAAGGAGAAAAATGAAATCAGATGTAATAGAACACATGCAGGTCAACACATTGCCTTCAGGATAACTGGGCTAATAGGGGGTCAAGCCCATGTGGAAAATTTACAAATGAGATGACACTGGAGAAATTTGGGTGCAGTAAGAACCTGATTAATGAGCACAGCTGCTCATGATCCAGAATCATTCTGTGTCAGTCTCCATTTCAAGCTTATTTGTTGCCTTCTTAAAGTTTGGTGTCTCATCACTGTGCTCCTCAGTCCTGTTCAAAAGTAGCAAAAGGGTAAATCTAACGCCTGTACATTCTCAAATGATTAGCTCAAATTTTAGGGGTTTTTTTTTGAAAGGCTTAAACATCTCATCAGTTTTCTGATTATGCTGATTTCTCTTCTCGCCTCTGTCTCTGCTTCTTTCTTGATGGTATTATGGGTACTGAAATGAGTTAATAAAAAGAGTAGTTCTACCTGTGTTTACTCCTCAGAAACATAGAGAAAGCAGAACTACCAGACAGTCCATTGGGCTTAGAATTAGATGTGGCTCTAAATCCCAGTTCCAACCCTTAACAGCTGTGTGAACTTGGGTAACTTAACTGAAGCTTTCTATGGCAGTTTCCTTTCTAGTGATGCAGGTTTAATGGAGATAATGTTCTGACCGATAGGAAACACTGGGTGAGCGTTAGGCACATTTGATTCTGAAAGATGAGGTGTGGGGGATAAAAGCAAAAGGTTTTCCAGATGGATTAGGATTTGTATATTTCAGAGCAGTGGTCCCCAAGGAAATGCTTCCTGGGGATATAGCAGAATATAGAGAGAAGGGGTATGTGTATTTCTTTAAATATCTTTAAATTTTCTGTCATTAAAAAAGTCAAAACATAAGGGAAAAAAGTTCCGCAGCATCTTCTTAACTATGGGAGGATACCCAGAAGATAAATTAAAAAGACAAAATTAGAAAGAAGGGAAAAAAATAACCATTAGAAAGGAAAACAAATAGAAGCTACAAAATAAGATGATAGAAGTAAGTAAAAATATAAAGAGAATAATTGCAAATTGTCTGAATTTGCCAGTTACAGACAGAGTTTGTTGTGTTGCATTAAAACAAAAATCCAGAAATTGACTGCTTATAAGAGACAGACCCAAAATATTTTAAAATGGGAAAAAAGTTGAAAGTGAAAGGATGGGAGAAGATACACCAAATATTAATCTAAAGAAAAAATATATTACAAACACAGTTTTGAAAACTTAAAAAGAATTATTGTAAACAATTTATGGATCAGAGAATAGAGCATAATGGACATGAGAAAAATACTTAAAATTGAACCATAAATAAAAGTACTGCACATGAAACAACTAAATCAATATAGTAAACCCTCAACGATTATATAGGAAAAGAAGGAAGACTGGAAATTAATGAATTAAGTTTGCAACTCAATGTTAGAAAAAGAAAAACAGAGTAAGCTTAAGGAATATAAAAGGGTGTAATTGGGCTTCCCTGGTGGTGCAGTGGTTGAGAGTCCGCCTGCCGATGCAGGGGACACGGGTTCGTGCCCCGGTCTGGGAAGATCCCACATGCTGCGGAGCGGCTGGGTCCGTGAGCCATGGCCGCTGAGCCTGCGCTCCGCAAAGGGAGAGGCCACAACAGTGAGAGGCCCGCGTACCGCAAAAAAAAAAAAAAAAAAAAAAAAAAGGGTGTAATTAATACATGTACAGATATAAGGTCAAAATCAGGTTATTTGAGAAGGATTATTTTATTATACTTTTTTAAAGATATAGTTTTGGAAAGATTGATCAAGAATAAAAAGGAGAAGGCTCACAATAAAAATATTAGAAATTTAACAAATGGAACATACATAAGTATAGCAGAAATTTAAAAATAATGCAATCTATTAAGTCTATGACAATAAATTTGAATGTAAGTAAATTGACAATGTGCTGGAAAGCTATGCCTTATTAATACTCAAAAGCAAATAGAAAACTTGAATAGATATACAGCCATTAAAGAAATTAAATGAGTGGTTAAAATAAATCTGAAAAATGAAAAAGTCAAAATCATATTGCCCAAATGACTTTCCATAGGCGAATTCTAGCAAACGTTAAAATATAGCTAATTCCAAGTTTGTACAAACTATTCTAGATGACAGAAAAAGTGCTTTCCAGCTCATTTTAAGAGTCAAGTATAAACTTGATATTGAAATCAGAGGTGAGAAAGAAAAATTAGAGACCAATCTCACTAATAAATCAAGCCCTAAATTTAAAAAAAAGCAAGCTGAACCCAGCTATATTTAAGAAAAGAATACATTATAAGCCATTTGTGTTTATTTCAAGAATGTTTTAGAAAATCTATTAATGCAATTTACATTAACAGATGAAAAGAGACAAATCATGTTAGATATAGAAAAACAAGTCAAACAACAACAATGACCCCAAACTTCTTAGCAAACTAGCAATAGTAATAGGAACTTAGTAACAGTGATAGTAATAGTAATAGGAACTTCCTAAACCATGTGAAGGTACATAACAGAAACAGAGAACAAGTTTCATGCCTGATGGGAAAATATCAGATGTATTTCTTCTAAAGACCAGGACAAACCAATGATGCATTTATCACAGCTTTCATTTTATATTGTATGAGAGGCTCTGACATGTGTAATACGACACAAAAATGAAGTAGAAGGTATAAAAATTCAAAAGGAAGAAACAAAACTATTGTTCCTTTCAGAGTCTATTATTGCCTGCATAGAAAATCCAAGGAACCTGTGGATGAACTAATAGAATTAATGAGTTCAAAACAGTGACTGAATTTAAGACCAATATATAAACGTCTTTAATGTTTTTTATATCAGCCACAAACAGCAAATATAATATAGAAAGATAATATGTAAAACATCAAAATTAAAAATGTGTCATATTTTTGTGGAGAAAGTTTTAAATCTTTGTTGAAAGATGTTAATGGCCTAAAGAAGTAGAGAGATATGATATGACTGTGGATGGGAAATCTCAAATCATAAAGATCCTCATTCTCTAAAAATTAATTCATAGACTCATATCATTTGCCTTTAAAGTCCCTGTAGGATTTTCCATGGACCTTGGCAAGCTCATTCTAAAGTTTATATGGAAAAACAAGGGATCAAGAATGGTCAGGGGACTTTTGAAGAAGATCAAAATAGGGGAGCTAAACTTACCAGATATCAAGAATCCTTACAGTGTTTCATTAATTAAAACAAAGTGCTATTAACTCAGAGATAGAAATGTTGAACACAGTAGGAAGCCTATACAGAGTTTATACATAAAGAAACTTGATATGTGACAGAAATACTATTGCAGATCAGGGAGAAAGGAGACACTATTTAAGAAATGATTCTAGGACCACTCATTACCCTCATGAAAAAAGTGGAATTGGATTCATTTCTTACAACCTACTCTAAGATCAATTCTATTTGGATTAAAAATCTGCATGAAAAACAAAATTTCACAGTTTTTAGAACACTAGAAAATGGAACACAAAACTATAAAGGCAAAGATTGATAAAATGAACTGTGTTAAATATTTAAATCTCTACATCAAAAGATATGAAAAAACAGAGTGAGAATGTATGTCACAGAATGAGAGATTTTTGAAACAAAAATAACATACAGGATCATTGTGCAGCATACTTAGAGAACTCCTAGAACACAAGAAGGTAAAGACAATTCAATTTAATAATAGACAAAGAATATGGTAAGATAGATCACCATGTTAAAAAACTCAGAAGGCCAACAAATGTGAACAATGCATACTATCAGTAGTATTCAGGAAAATGCAAATTAGAACTACAATGAGGTATCATTTAGTACCAATGAGACTGACAAAATTAGAATGATTAACAATTTCAATTGTTGCAAGAAAGTGGAACCTTGGGCTCTCTCATACACTGCTGGGAGAAGTATGAATTGATCCAGTAACTTGGAGAGCAACTGACAATAGCTGGTAAAGGAGAGCCTACCCTATGACCTACGTATTAGAATGTTCATTGAAGCATTGCTTGCAATGGTGAAAAAATTGGAACAACATAAATGTCCATTAAAAGGAGAAAGGATAAATCAATTCTATATTCATACAACAGAATCTTTTACAGTGGTTAAAATTAATGAAGTAGAGATAAATGTATCCATATGAATAAATTACAAAAACATAATGCTAAGTGAAGAAAGCAAATTGCAAAAGAATGCTGTTAGTTCAGGTGCTCTAGAATGCAGGCACCAAGACAAAATTAGACACGCAAATAATTTACTGGGGAGAACCATCCGTGAAGGAGAAAGGGAAGGAGCTGGAGAAGGTGGGGAGGGTTTTCAGAGCATGATGCAGGTCTAAGTCCTGTGGAGGAGCTGTACAAACTTGGGCAACTTTCTTAAACTCTTTGTGTTTTTATTTTCAAAAATGTAAAATCAGTATATTATTTAATTATGAAGGTAGTAAGTTAGGAAATGTAAGATACTTACAACAATCCCTGGCACATACTAAGAGCTATAAAGCATTTTTCTATTTCCATCGCAATACATAATACCCCAGATGCCTTATGATATCATGAGCTGGAGTTTAGATGCCTAAACAATAGAATTTAATAACCAAAGTTGCCCATTAAAGTAGATCTGCATTTTGCAGGAATGTATCTGCATTAGCAATCCTCTTGTCCTCAGTTATTGGCTAGGAGTAGCACCAGGCCGGGGAGGACCCAGAGGGAAGCAGCTGTTGTCATCAGGAAATTGCTCTCCATTAGAGCAAGGAGATTTGAGTGGTGCATTATCATGGCTGCCACAAAGATGTACAATATGATTCTGATCATATAAAGTCTGTGATACAGTTCTACGTATTGTTTGTGGATACATAGATATACAGGAAACATTTTAGAACATGCTTTGGAATAAGGGCCAAATTCAGGGTAATGGTTTACTACCGGGACCAGGGAAAGAGGAAAATGGGAACAAAGAGGGCACTTCATTTCATAAATCTTTATTGTTAAAAATCTAAATAGTGGTTACACTGGTATTTACCATATTACACTCTCTATTGTTTTCATTATCCTAATGTATTTTTTAATAATGCACTAAAGCTAATTAAGAAGCAATGTAGTGGGTGTGAGTTACAAAAAGTGGTTGGGAAACCTTGTTTTAATTGAAAAGCAGAAGTCAGGGAGATAGGCACAAATCTCATAAATTCCCATTTAAGACCACGACTGTGAATCTTGTTACATGAAACAAAGTAATCACCGAGTGAAGAACAGTTTTACTGCAGATCAGCTTCTTTTTCCATTCTGGGGCATTGCAGAGGAAGATTTTTTTAACAGATGATAGAGTCACAGATTAGTCTGTGTAACAATTGCAAATGTGCTAAAGCACAGAAGGGACTTTTCTTGTCTTCATGGGAAGGAAAGATGAAGTAATGCCATTGCTGTTATTTTTCTGACACTGTTTCATTATTTATATTTGGTCACTGGTATGAGCATTTTAAGGAGATAGCTAAGAGTTTAAATAGGTCCTAATGAGAATGGAAAAAGAGTATTTAATTTTTTAAGTTCTAAAGTTTAGGCATCTAAATTCCAGCTCATGATATCGAATGGATTATAGGGTGTTATGTGTTATAGTGGAAACAATAGAGCAAATGTTTTACAGCTCTTACTATGTGCCAAGGACTATTGTAAACATTTTACATTTCCTAACTCACTACCCTATGAGTTAAATAATATACTGATTTTGACTTTTTGAAAATAAAGGCACAAGAGTTTAAGAAAGTTGACCAAGTTTGTTCAGCTAGCAAATTCTCTACAATGGCCTCAAGGTCCTGTGTGATCCTGTCCCTTACCTACCTCAGCCTCGTACCATGCACTACCTCCCATAAAATGCTCCAGTGACATAGGTCTCTCTTCCAGTCCCATAAACACATCAAGCCCTTTCTTGCCTCAGGGTGTTCACACGTAATGATTCCACCCTGGAATGTTATTTCTCCCACTATTCCCTTGGTGAAATATTTGTTCAAAACTTTAACCCAATTTTTATTTTTTGTTTTCTTATTACTTAGTTGTAAGAATTTTTATATATTTTAGATACTAATCCTTTTCATTTTTGGAATGGTGTCTTTTGAAGAACAAAGTTTTTAATATCTATAAACATCTATCTGATGAAGGATTTGTACCTAGGATTCACCAAAGAAGATATACAGATGGCAAATGAGCACTAAAAACTGCTCAACATCATTAGTCATTAGGGAAATGCAAACTAAAACCACTAGAATGGAGAAGATAAAAATGACTGACATATGAAATGCTGGTGAGGGTGTGGAACAACTGGAACTCTCATAATCTGCTGATAGGTATATAAAATATACTTTTTTTTGAAATATACCTTCCAAATACACTTTGGAAAACAATTTGGTGGTTTCTTTAAAAGTTAAACATACACCTACCATATGATTCAGCCATTCCATTCCTAGGCATTTTTCCAATTGAAAATAAACCAAATGTCTAAAAAAAAATCCTACACAATGCTCATAGCAACTTTATTTGCATTGGTCCCATATGAGAAAAAACCCGAATGCTCATAAACGGGTGAATGGATAAAAAAATTGGGGGTATATTATATAGCAGAATACATGCAACAACACGGATTGATCTCAAAATGTTTTCCATATTTCCCTGTCTTCTCCAACTTTTGTCTCATTTATTCTAGTAGCTTTGATATAGATGTCAGAGTTTTTTCATAGATGAATATTTTTATTCATTTTGAATTAGTTAGTGTTGATGATGAATGTGATGAATCCTTTCTGCTTTTATTTATTTTCCTTCATTTATGAAAGATATTCTTTTGCTGGGAATATAATGAATAACTGACAGTTTTTTCTTTTAATAATTTAGAGATGTTTTACTATCTCATTATGAGTTATATTTTTCTGCTTCTTTGTATGCCTTCTAATTTTTTATGAAAGATATTCTTTTTTTTTTTTTTTTTTTTTTGCGGTACGCAGGCCTCTCACTGTTGTGGCCTCTCCCGTTGCGGCACACAGTCTCCGGATGCGCAGGCTCAGCGGCCATGGCTCACGGGCCCAGCCGCTCCGCAGCATGTGGGATCTTCCCGGACGGGGCACGAACCCGTGTCCTCTGCATTGGCAGGCGGACTCTCAACCACTGCGCCACCAGGGAAGCCCATGAAAGATATTCTTTTGCTGGGAATATAAACAACTGACAGTTTTTTCTTTTAATAATTTAAAGATGTTGTTTTACTATCTCATTATGAGATATTTTTCTGCTTCTTTGTATGCCTTCTAAATTTTTGATTTGATGATAGGCATATTTAATTTTACCTCATTAAGTACTGGATATTTTTGTATTCCTATACATTTTCTTGAATTTTGTTCTGAGGTGTATTTAATTGACCTTAAAAGAGTTTTGTCCCTTCAAAGCTTTCTGTTAAACTTTGTTAGGCAGGACCAAAACAGCCTTTATTCCAGAACTAAGTTTGTTTCATTATAAGCCAATATCCTTTTGAATACCTTACACCATCCTAGTTAATTACAAAGTTTTTTCTCTCTGGCTTATAGGAACAGAAATATTTCTGGCTTTCTGTGTTCCGTAGGGTTGGTTCTCTATGTTTCTTTTAGGTGATTCTTTATCTGCTGTTGAATAGTTTCCTCACCTCCATGCTCTAGTCAGTACTCAGATGAAGACTTGAGGGGAACTTTTTGTAGATCTCTGGGGTTCTCTCTCTCTGCAGCTTTTCCCTCTATGTGCTCTGCTCAGTGAACTCTAGCCTTCTTGGCCTCTCCAAACTCCAAGATCTCTTTTCTCAGTTCAGTAGGGTCACTGGACTCCACCTAGTTCCCTCTCCCTCTTCTGATAACTGAAAACTCTCTCAGGACAGTAAGCTGGGGCAATCAAAGGTCACACCTCATTTATTTCCCCTCTCTCATGGATAATTTTCCCATGCTACCTTAGGTTCAGTGCTTGAAAATAACTGTCTGGTTTCTAAATTACTTCAGGCCAGAGGTAAAACTCGTCCCTATTACATCATCTTTGCCAGAAGAAGTAGTATTTACTTAGCTAATTCTTAATTGTAATTTTACTCTCTGGTTAAATCTCTCTTCCCTAGGTATGCCTCTCCTGATCACTCTATGTAAGGTAGGCTCCCCCTGTTCTCATAACACTTGGCTATTTTTCTTCAGAATTCTTACACAATTAAAAGGTTTATAGTTATTTGTGGGTTGATTTGTTCAGTAACTATATCCACTACTAAATAATAAACTTTGAGCAAAGACTATACTGTTAAATTCACCTTTGTATCCTTAACACCTAATACTATGCTTAGCGTATGGTATAATTCCAAATACTTGTTGAACAAATAAATGGTTGTAGGACAGGGGCAGTGCACCTCTTTGTGTCACATCTGTGCCAATGTATTCTTATTTGCATTTTGTTGGAATGAAAGTAATATTGAAAATAGATGCTGTTTATCTCAGAGTATTTTCATCTACTTAGCTAACAAAGAGCAACGTTAACTTAGTAGACATATGAGGCTGTTAACATTTTGTTCTTCCAATATGTGAAATTCTAGTTTGTGTGCATTTCTACCTATCATAGCAGTTGTATGTGTATGTGTGTTTTTGTGTGTATGTGTGTGGAGGCTGGTTCATTTGGACTTACTTAGTATCATCAAAATCAGTTCCTTCATCATTGTCACAGATAGAGCCACTATTATGAATAGATTTTGTAGACTTCCAGATTTTTTTCTATGATTTTATATATAAAATTTGGCTTTGTATATTTCAACACTGTGTTGCTAGGAGAATATACGTTTATGCTTCTTATAACTTGTATAATTATTCTTTATCATATGAAATATCCATATTTCCACCTTTTAACTTTTTTTTGCTTTAATTTTATGTTGATTTATATTAGTATTGCTACAGGATTTTTTTGAGGAGATGATTTGCCTATTTCTTTTTGTAATACATTTGTTTTCAATCTCCTGATGACTTTAGTTTTTCTTATCCATTTAATAAATAAATCCATTCATTGTGATTTTTGATGTGTTTGGACTTGTTCTTGCCATGTAATTCTGCATCTTTGTTTTCTCTGTTCTATGAGTTATCTATTGCCATGTATCTAATGCCCCCCCAACTTCATGGCTTTCAACAACAATAATTTTTAAATTATCTTCCTTAGTTTCTATGGTAAGGAATTCAGATGCAGAGAAGAGATGGCTTTTCTCTGTTCTATGATGTTTTGATTATCAACTGGATTCATTTGGAAACTCATTCACTCATATGTTTGGTAGTTAATGCTAGTGTTGGCTAGGAATCTAGCTGGGGCTTTTGACTGAACATTCTCGTGTGGCTTCTCCGTTTGGCTTGGGCTTCCTTACAGTATGGTGACTGGGTTTGAAAGTCAAGTGTACTGAGAGAGCCAGGTAGAAGCCATTTTGTCTTTTATGACCTAGCCTCAGAAGTCAGGAAGCATCACATTCACTGAATCCTATTAGTTGAGATATTTATAAAGTTCTGTCTAGGTTCAAGGGAGGGAATGTAGACTTCATCCCTCAGTGGAGTTGTGTCAACTATACATTTTAAGAAGAACATGTGGCATGGTATATATAGTGGTGTGACCACCTTTAGAAAATACAAATCTGCTGCATCTTGTTTACATTTTTACCTTTTTTCCTATTTTTGTTGAATTGATAAAGTTTGCTTTGTTCTATTTTCCCTCACTACTGGCTTCAAAGTTATTCATTTTATACTTTTAGCTTACCAGTGATTGCTTAAAATTTTTAATATGCATATGTAAACTTACATTTTTCTAACAAACTTGGAGTTAATTCATATCTAGTTCTATCAAACAAGGCAAAAGTAGCACACTTTTACTTCCCTCTGCCTGCCTTACTCTGCCAAAAAATATGTTGTAATTGACTGGATTTTAATATATGTTTGTTATTAAAATACATTTTAAAAATCAGCATTTACTTTATGTTCTAATTTCCTTTTGCTTGCTAAGAGATGATAGAGTGAAATGCTTAATTTCACTGAGGGGTGAGACAATCTGGTCTTGTTAGACTCTTACTAGAAGTGTAACTGGACAATTACTTTGTCTGAGCATTTTTGTCTTTAAAATGGGAGAATATTTAGACCTATTTCTACCTAATAGGTAGAAAAGATATGAGATGATATACATAAAGCACTTAGCACAATGCCTGACACTTAGTAAACTTTCAGTATTGTTTGAAGTATTATCAATGGTTTCTAAATATTTAAATATAAAAACTTCTTGGGACTTCTCTGGTGGTCCAGTGGATAAGAATCTGCACTCCCAGTGCAGGGGGCCTGGGTTGGATCCCTGGTTGGGGAACTAGATCCCACATTCATGCCACAACTAAGAAGCCCACATGCGACAACGAAGAGTTTGCATGCCACAACTAAGAAGCCCGCATGCCGCAATGAAGATCCCGCATGCTGCAACTAAGACCCAGCACAACCAAAATAAATAAATAAAATATATATATTTTAAAAATATAAAAACTTCTTGTGTTTTTCTTCTTATTAGTATCTTTTACTGCTAAAGATCTCTTCCAACTTTTTTCTTTTTTTTTCTTTTTTTTTTTTTTTTGCAGTATGTGGGCCTCTCACTGTTGTGGCCTCTCCCGTTGCGGAGCACAGGCTCAGTGGCCATGGCTTACGGGCCCAGCCGCTCCACGGCATGTGGGATCTTCCTGGACCGGGGCACGAACCCGTGTCCCCTGCATCGGCAGGCGGACTCTCAACCACTGCGCCACCAGGGAAGCCCCAACTTTTTTCTTTATTACTCTGTCTTTCTCCCCAGGCCTTACATGACAAGTATATTGGGTACATGGCTTGGATTTGTTGTGCAAGCATTGACATTCCTAAATATCAGTTTATACTTTGATTACTCTTATGTCAGTTAAATAAGGCCATTCTCAGTGAAAACTGAAAAAAAAAATTTAAAAATCACATGAGATTGATTCTAACATTGACAGTGTGAACCAGTATTCATCATATATCCTTGCTACAAGATTAGAATATCTTGAATGGCATCTAAGCATGTGTCATAAATGGAATAATATATGTCAGGATGAGGGAGTAGACTATAAATTGTTGATCCTTTTATTCTTCCTGGAAATTTGTTCTTACCACCAGTTATTATCCAAGAACCTTACCCCTTTTATTTCTTTTTTTTTTTTTTTTTTTTTTTTTTTGCGGTATGCCGGCCTCTCACTGCTGTGGCCTCTCCTGCCGCGGAGCACAGGCTCCGGACGTGCAGGCCCAGCGGCCATGGCTCACGGGCCCAGCCGCTCTGCGGCACGTGGGATCCTCCCCGACCAGGGCACGAACCTGTGTCCCCTGCACCGGCAGGCTGACTCCCAACCACTGCGCCACCAGGGAAGCCCTTATTTCTATTTTAATCTCTTACTCTTTCCTCTTTTTGGTGTTTAATGAGCACTCAATTTTCACCTAGCTAAGAATACTTGGTAAAGTTGGGTAGCAATGATTAGAGGTTCAGGTTTAAAAAAATCAGAAATATTGTAAGCTACAGAGATGATTCAAAGTCATAGATAACAGCACATGTACCTATCAGAGATGAAAGTGGGAAGGTAAGGATTTGGGTGGTACAGCAATAGGTAGGTGGGCTTTGTAGTGGCAATTGTAGCATAGCTATACTAAGGCAAAGGGGTGTCATGACTCACCATTATATCTCTAGAAATAAATTGGGAGGTTACAAAATAGCTTTAGATATTTTCCCATTTTGTAAAATAACTTATGGGACCAGTCAAATTGTTCCCCCTAAGCAATGACTCCAGGCTGATTGGTTACAATTGGTTGCAATCAGGAGGATAACTCTGTTAGAAATTCTGCTTGCATGTGGATTTGAAGTGTTTGTAGGTGTTCTGAGAAGACTGAATGGGTCATCTGGAAAGTCATCGATCCCTTGAGGCACGTGGGAAAAGAGGAGCATACTACACATCATATATATGAGCAAACCTCTTTATTAGCACAAAACCCATTTCTGTGATACATCTATTCTGAAGAAATTTCTGGGCAAAGAACAAAAATATAGAATAGTGGTTAAACAACTGAGTCCTCGATTAAGACTGCCTGGGTGTGAAATCTAATTCTAAAACCTGCTAGTCATGTCTGTATGAGAAAGTTATTTACCTTTTCTCTGCCTCACTTTTCTCATCCATAAATGGAGTTAATATTAGCTATCTTATAAGGCTGTTGTGAGGATTTAGCAAGGTAATACAGATAAAATGCTTATAACAGTAGTATTCACATCCTAGGCACTCAATAAATATTAGCAATGATTCTTAACACTTGAGAGATTGAGAGTGGCGATGTGGAGAGTAAGTACAAAATATTTGGAATATGTTCTCATACTTGTGATGATTTTTTTAAACTTATTGTATCTCAGGATGTCCTTAATGATTGCTGTTGTTGTACAGATTGTTAGAGGAGATAGTCCAGTGCAAGTGAAACAACACAGCTCAAGGCTTTTTGAGTTCTGGATATGGGCTTGGAGAAGCCACCCTAGTTTTTTTTTTTTTTTTTTTTTTTATTTATTTATTTATTTATTTATTTATTTATTTATTTTTAATTTTTTAATTTTTTTATTTTTATTTTTTGCTTTATCACAAATTTAATCAGTTATATGTATACATATGTTCCCATATCCCCTCCCTTTTGCGTCTCCCTCCCACCCTCCCTATCCCACCCCTCCAGGCGGTCACAAAGCACCGAGCTGATCTCCCTGTGCTATGCGGCTGCTTCCCACTAGCTATCTACCTTACGTTTGGTAGTGTATATATGTCCATGCCGCTCTTTCACTTTGTCACAGCTTACCCTTCCCCCTCCCCATATCCTCAAGTCCATTCTCTAGTAGGTCTGTGTCTTTATTCCTGTCTTACCCCTATGTTCTTCATGACCTTTTTTTTTTCTTAAATTCCATATATATGTGTCAGCATACAGTATTTGTCTTTCTCTTTCTGACTTACTTCACTCTGTATGACAGACTCTAGGTCCATCCACCTCATTACAAATAGTTCAATTTCATTTCTTTTTATGGCTGAGTAATATTCCATTGTATGTATGTGCCACATCTTCTTTACCCATTCATCCGATGATGGACACTTAGGTTGTTTCCATCTCCGGGCTATTGTAAATAGGGCTGCTATGAACATTTTGGTACATGTCTCTTTTTGAATTATGGTTTTCTCAGGGTATATGCCCAGTAGTGGGATTGCAGGGTCATATGGTAGTTCTATTTGTAGTTTTTTAAGGAACCTCCATACCGTTCTCCATAGTGGCTGTACCAATTCACATTCCCACCAGCAGTGCAAGAGTGTTCCCTTTTTTCCACACCCTCTCCAGCACTTATTGTTTCTAGATTTTTTGATGATGGCCATTCTGACTGGCGTGAGATGATATCTCATTGTAGTTTTGATTTGCATTTCTCTAATTAGTAGAGATGTTGAGCATCCTTTCATGTGTTTGTTGGCAGTCTGTATATCTTCTGTGGAGAAATGTCTATTTAGGTCTTCTGCCCATTTTTGGATTGGGTTGTTTGTTTTTTTGTTATTGAGCTGCATGAGCTGCTTATAAATTTTGGAGATTAATCCTTTGTCAGTTGCTTCATTTGCAAATATTTTCTCCCATTCTGAGGGTTGTCTTTTGGTCTTGTTTATGGTTTCCTTTGCTGTGCAAAAGCTTTTAAGTTTCATTAGGTCCCATGTGTTTATTTTTGTCTTTATTTCCATTTCTCTAGGAGGTGGGTCAAAAAGGATCTTGCTGTGATTTATGTCATAGAGTGTTCTGCCTATGTTTTCCTCTAAGAGTTTGATAGTGTCTGGCCTTACATTTAGGTCTTTAATCCATTTTGAGCTTATTTTTGTGTATGGTGTTAGGGAGTGATCGAATCTCATACTTTTACATGTCCCTGTCCAGTTTTCCCAACACCACTTATTGAAGAGACTGTCCTTTCTCCACTGTACATTCCTGCCTCCTTTATCAAAGATAAGGTGACCATATGTCCGTGGGTTTATCTCTGGGCTTTCTATCCTGTTCCATTGATCTATCTTTCTGTTTCTGTGCCAGTACCATACTGTCTTGATTACTGCAGCTTTGTAGTATAGTCTGAAGTCAGGGAGCCTGATTCCTCCAGCTCCATTTTTCGTTCTCAAGATTGCTTTGGCTATTCGGGGTCTTTTGTGTTTCCATACAAATTGTGAAATTTTTTGTTCTAGTTCTGTGAAAAATGCCAGTGGTATTTTGATAGGGATTGCATTGAATCTGTAGATTGCTTTGGGTAGTAGAGTCATTTTCACAATGTTGATTCTTCCAATCCAAGAACATGGTACATCTC
Organism: Hyperoodon ampullatus; assembly: GCF_949752795.1. NCBI lineage: Eukaryota > Metazoa > Chordata > Mammalia > Artiodactyla > Ziphiidae > Hyperoodon > Hyperoodon ampullatus. Next base: position 20,194,945 of record NC_136920.1, read on the forward strand.
TCCATCTATTTGTATCATCTTTAATTTCTTTCATCAGTGTCTTATAATTTTCTGCATACAGGTCTTTTGTCTCCTTAGGTAGGTTTATTCCTAGATATTTTATTCTTTTTGTTGCAATGGTAAATGGGAGTGTTTCCTTGATTTCACTTTCAGATTTTTCATCATTAGTATATAGGAATGCCAGAGATTTCTGTGCATTAATTTTGTATCCTGCAACTTTACCAAATTCATTGATTAGCTCTAGTAGTTTTCTGGTAGCATCTTTAGGATTCTCTATGTATAGTATCATGTCATCTGCAAACAGTGACAGCTTTACTTCTTCTTTTCCAATTTGGATTCCTTTTATTTGCTTTTCTTCTCTGATTGCTGTGGCTAAAACTTCCAAAACTATGTTGAATAAGAGTGGTGAGAGTGGGCAACCTTGTCTTGTTCCTGATCTTAGTGGAAATGGTTTCAGTTTTTCACCATTGAGGACGATGCTGGCTGTGGGTTTGTCATATATGGCCTTTATTATGTTGAGGAAAGTTCCCTCTATGCCTACTTTCTGCAGGGTTTTTATCATGAATGGGTGTTGAATTTTGTCGAAAGCTTTCTCTGCATCTATTGAGATGATCATATGGTTTTTCTCCTTCAATTTGTTAATATGGTGTATCACGTTGATTGATTTGCGTATATTGAAGAATCCTTGCATTCCTGGGATAAACCCCACTTGATCATGGTGTATGATCCTTTTAATGTGCTGTTGGATTCTGTTTGCTAGTATTTTGTTGAGGATTTTTGCATCTATGTTCATCAGTGATATTGGCCTGTAGTTTTCTTTCTTTGTGACATCCTTGTCTGGTTTTGGTATCAAGGTGATGGTGGCCTCGTAGAATGAGTTTGGGAGTGTTCCTCCCTCTGCTATATTTTGGAAGAGTTTGAGAAGGATAGGCGTTAGCTCTTCTCTAAATGCTTGATAGAATTCGCCTGTGAAGCCATCTGGTCCTGGGCTTTTGTTTGTTGGAAGATTTTTTATCACAGTTTCAATTTCAGTGCTTGTGATTGGTCTGTTCATATGTTCTATTTCTTCCTGATTCAGTCTTGGCAGGTTGTGCATTTCTAAGAATTTGTCCATTTCTTCCAGGTTGTCCATTTTATTGGCATAGAGTTGCTTATAGTAATCTCTCACGATCTTTTGTATTTCTGCAGTGTCAGTTGTTACTTCTCCTTTTTCATTTCTAATTCTATTGATTTGAGTCTTCTCCCTTTTTTTCTTGATGAGTCTGGCTAATGGTTTATCAATTTTGTTTATCTTCTCAAAGAACCAGCTTTTAGTTTTATTGATCTTTGCTATTGTTTCCTTCATTTCTTTTTCATTTATTTCTGATCTGATTTTTATGATTTCTTTCCTTCTGCTAACTTTGGGATGTTTTTGTTCTTCTTTCTCTAATTGCTTTAGGTGCAAGGTTAGGTTGTTTAGTCGAGATATTTCCTGTTTCTTAAGGTGGGATTGTATTGCTATAAACTTCCCTCTTAGAACTGCTTTTGCTGCATCCCATAGGTTTTGGGTCGTCGTGTCTCCATTGTCATTTGTTTCTAGGTATTTTTTTATTTCCTCTTTGATTTCTTCAGTGATCACTTCGTTATTAAGTAATGTATTGTTTAGCCTCCATGTGTTTGTATTTTTTATAGCTCTTTTCCTGTAATTGATATCTAGTCTCATAGCATTGTGGTCAGAAAAGATACTTGATACAATTTCAATTTTCTTAAATTTACCAAGGCTTGATTTGTGACCCAAGATATGATCTATCCTGGAGAATGTTCCATGAGCACTTGAGAAAAATGTGTATTCTGTTGTTTTTGGATGGAATGTCCTATAAATATCAATTAAGTCCATCTTGTTTAATGTATCATTTAAAGCTTGTGTTTCCTTATTTATTTTCATTTTGGATGATCTGTCCATTGGTGAAAGTGGGGTGTTAAAGTCCCCTACTATGATTGTGTTACTGTCGATTTCTCCTTTTATGGCTGTTAGCGTTTGCCTTATGTATTGAGGTGCTCCTATGTTGGGTGCATAAATATTTACAATTGTTATATCTTCTTCTTGGATCGATCCCTTGATCATTATGTAGTGTCCTTCTTTGTCTCTTCTAGTAGTCTTTATTTTAAAGTCTATTTTGTCTGATATGAGAATTGCTACTCCAGCTTTCTTTTGGTTTCCATTTGCATGGAATATCTTTTTCCATCCCCTTACTTTCAGTCTGTATGTGTCTCTAGGTCTGAAGTGGGTCTCTTGTAGACAGCATATATATGGGTCTTGTTTTTGTATCCATTCAGCCAATCTGTGTCTTTTGGTGGGAGCGTTTAGTCCATTTACATTTAAGGTAATTATCGATATGTATGTTCCTATTCCCATTTTCTTAATTGTTTTGGGTTCGTTATTGTAGGTCTTTTCCTTCTGTTGTGTTTCTTGCCTAGAGAAGTTCCTTTAGCATTTGTTGTAAAGCTGGTTTGGTGGTGCTGAACTCTCTCAGCTTTTGCTTGTCTGTAAACGTTTTAATTTCTCCATCAAATCTGAATGAGATCCTTGCTGGGTAGAGTAATCTTGGTTGCAGGTTTCTCTCCTTCATCACTTTAATTATGTCCTGCCACTCCCTTCTGGCTTGTAGAGTTTCTGCTGAGAGATCAGCTGTTATCCTGATGGGGATTCCCTTGTGTGTTATTTGTTGTTTTTGCCTTGCTGCTTTTAATATGATTTCTTTGTGTTTAATTTTTGACAGTTTGATTAATATGTGTCTTGGCGTATTTCTCCTTGGATTTATTCTGTATGGGACTCTCTGTGCTTCTTGGACTTGATTAACTATTTCCTTTCCCATATTAGGGAAGTTTTCAACTATAATCTCTTCAAATATTTTCTCAGTCCCTTTCTTTTTCTCTTCTTCTTCTGGAACCCCTATAATTCGAATGTTGGTGCGTTTAATGTTGTCCCAGAGGTCTCTGAGACTGTCCTCTGTTCTTTTCATTCTTTTCTCTTTATTTTGCTCTGCATTAGTTATTTCCACTATTTTATCTTCCACCTCACTTATCCGTTCTTCTGCCTCAGTTATTCTGCTATTGATCCCATCTAGAGTATTTTTCATTTCATTTATTGTGTTTTTAATCGATGCTTGATTCATCTTTAGTTCTACTAGGTCCTTGTTAACTGTTTCTTGCATTTTGTCTATTCTATTTCCAAGATTTTGGATCATCTTTACTATCATTATTCTGAATTCTTTTTCAGATAGACTGCCTATTACCTCTTCATTTGTTAGGTCTGGTGGGTTTTTATCTTGCTCCTTCTCCTGCTGTGTGTTTTTCTGTCTTCTCATTTTGCTTATGTTACTGTGTTTGGGGTCTCCTTTTTGCCGGCTGCAGGTTCGTAGTTCCTGTTGTTTTTGGTGTCTGTCCCCAGTGGCTAAGGTTGGTTTAGTGGGTTGTGTAGGTTTCCTGGTCGAGGGGACTAGTGCCTGTGTTCTGGTGGATGAGGCTGGATCTTGTCTTTCTGGTGGGCAGGTCCACGTCTGGTGGTGTGTTTTGGGGTGTCTGCAGACTTTTTATGATTTTAGGCCACCTCTCTGCTAATGGGTGGCGTTGTGTTCCTGTCTTGCTAGTTGTTTGGCATAGGGTGTCCAGCACTGTAGCTTGCTGGTCGTTGAGTGAAGCTGGGTGCTGGTGTTGAGATGGAGATCTCTGGAAGATTTTCGCCGTTTGATATTATGTGGAGCTGGGAGGTCTCTTGTGGACCAGTGTCCTGAAGTTGGCTCTCCCACCTCAGAGGCACAGTACTGACTCCTGGCTCCTCAATTTGGGATGATTTGTTGTCTATTCATGTATTCCACAGATGCAGGGTACATCAAGTTGATTGTGGAGCTTTAATCCGCTGCTTCTGAGGCTGCTGGGAGAGGTTTCCCTTTCTCTTCTTTGTTCTCACAGCTCCCGGGTCTCAGCTTTGGATTTGGCCCCGCCTCTGCGTGTAGGTCGCCGGAGGGCGTCTGTTCTTCGCTCAGACAGGAAAGGGTTAAAGGAGCAGCCTCTTCGGGAACTCTGGCTCACTCAGGCCGGGCGGGAGGGAGGGGCACGGAGTGCGGGGCGAGCCTGCAGCGGCAGAGGTCGGCGTGACGTTGCACCAGCCCGAGGCGCGCCGTGCGTTCTCCCAGGGAAGCCGCCCCTGGATCCCGGGACCCCGGCAGTGGCGGGCTGCTCAGGCTCCCGGAAGGGCGGTGTGGACAGTGACCTGCGCTCGCACACGGGCTTCTTGGCGGCGGCAGCAGCAGCCCCAGCGTCCCACGCCCGTCACTGGGCTCCGCGCTTTCAGTCGCGACTCGCGCCCGTCTGTGGAGCCCCTTTAAGCAGCGCTCTTAATCCCCTCTCCTCGCGCAGCAGGAAACCAAGAGGGAAGAACAAGTCTCTTGCCTCTTCGGCAGCTCCAGAGTTTTCCCGGACTCCCTCCCGGCTAGCTGTGGCACATTAGCCCCCTTCAGGCTGAGTTCTCGCCGCCAGCCCCAGTCCTCTCCCTGCGCTCTGACCGAAGCCCGAGCCTCAGCTTCCAGCGCCGCCCGCCCCGGCGGGCGAGCAGACAAGCCTCTAGGGCTGGTGAGTGCCGCTCGGCACCGATCCTCTGTGCGGGAATCTCTCCGCTTTGCCCTACCCAGGTATGTGGGGAGTTTCTTGCCTTTTGGGAGGTCTGGGGTCTTCTGCCAGCGTTCAGTAGGTGTTCTGTAGGAGTTGTTCCACGTGTAGCTGTATTTCTGGTGTATCCGTGAGGAGGAAGGTGATCTCCGCGTCTTACTCTTCCGCCATCTTACCCGGAAGTCCACCCTAGTTTTTTAAGCCTCAGTTTTTCCTTTTCTTCCTGACAAGAATATTAATCTTTGTTCTTACTGCCTCACAGGGTTGTCAGAAGATGGAATGCTTTATAAATTATAAAGGGTTGTAGCTGTCTCACATCCTTTTTGGGAGCAGCTGTATATAAATTATAAATAAAAAGTGCTATGCAAATATAAGGAATTATTACTGTTGTATATTCTGGATGTGCCATTCTGAGATATGCATCCACTTAACATTAGTTGTGTGTGTGTGTGTGTGTATGTGTGTGTGTTTGCCTATGTAGGAGGGTACCTGGTTCTAAATAACTCTGTGAGTGTGTGTGTGTGTGTGAATGAAATGCATATATATTGAAAAATGTGATGCCTTATGACAAGTTGATTGTCCTAGAAGGAAAAGGAAAAGAAAACTCTTAAGTTGTGCTAAAAAATCGAATCATCTGACAGTCACATTCCACCAGAATGCTCAAGCACAGCTGGCCGAAAATACAGCAGCCATTCATCACTCAGTCCTGGGAGACAGTGACCAATATAAAGTGCAGGTTGCTTGGAAGAGCAGTTCTTTGGACACAGAATGGTCTTGGGAATATATTGTCTGGTTTATATATAATTATCATTTAAACTGAAATGCTCTTCTCAGGCAAACAGGGGGTAACCTTGTTATGGTACACCAATCTTGACTCTTTGGGGACTATATTCTAGTTGTCTTCTGCTTTGGTTTGGGTTTAAGAGGTAAAGAGGCATTGACATATTATATTTGACTTGATTTGATGAGAGATGGTCTTATGAAGTCTCCATATTTTCTTAATGAAGCCCATATTCTTATACTTGAAGAAAAAAAGGCTGTACTGTTTGGTCCTTGCTTATTTCTCCTGTCTCGTCTCTTCCTGCTCAATGCTAGCAATTTGCACTCCAGCCCTCTGAACAATTTGTGGTTCCCTGAACAATCTTTTTCTCCTGCTTTGAACAGATTGTTCCTTTTGCCTCCAACATTAAAACCTTAAAATTCATCTCTTCTCTCTCCTCCAGCAAGTCTTCTCTAACTCCGCAAGATGAGATCATGAGTCCCTACTATGTGTTCTCCCAAGGTGGCCGTTATGGTGTCTGTGATCTGGACCATAATTTCTTGTTTATTTGTCTGTCTCTCTTACTAGGCTGTAAGCAACTTGAGGGCAGGTTATTGGGTAAATTGGATTTCAATTTTAACTGTGCTGTGGTCTGTATAATCTTGATCATGACTGCTTCTCTAAAGCTTATTTTCTTTATCCATAAAATTATTAGACTAATACCTGCTCTTTTAACCTTGCAGAATATTATGAAGATGAAAAAGATACAAATGTGAAAGCAAATTGAAAGCAAAACCAACATAAATGTAATTTTTAAAAAGTGCTATGGAAATAGGGCATTTAAATTTTTTTGTCTTTTTGATATAAAAATTAAACATTGGTGTTCTCCCTCAGAAGAAGATCTGAGAAAGAGTTTGGTAGAATGGGTTACTATTGAAATAGAAGAGATTATATAGTCCTTAGAGATTAGGAATAAAATCTTTATGCTTCTGGAACTTGGGCTTGGCTAGCTAGAAATCGGTGCTGCTTCCATGGCAAACTGACTAATAAATGTAGCAGATACTAAGTTACTCTGTTAAAAAAATTGTGAAGTCTGTTTTGGGGGAATCATTGTAATTAGGAACTTGGAAATGGTTTTGATGCAGTGAGTGTGTGTTGTGATGAGGTCTTATTTATAAAAACATACTGTTGAAGTTTGAGAGGGCCCCCCAAATAACATCCCTCTTTCTGGTCTAAGTGCTGTATCCATTGAGAATTAAGACAAAGGAGTAAGGCAGATGAGAGAGAAAAACATCACCTTTGTTATTCATAAAACTGATAATGGAAATTACAGCTTATAAATATAGATGAATGAGCTTATTAACACTGAACCTAGAGTTATATAGATGTTTTCACCCATTCACAGATAGCACTGGACCCCTGTGAAACTATCAAAAATGTAGAGGGACAGAGCTATACACACATTCTTTTTGGGAGGACTGGCACCTAATGGGATGAGAAGATATGCCCAGATACTTTTTCCCAACTCACTAATCAGATTAAGCAGTTTTGCCTCTTCTAGAGGCAAAGAGACTGGGATGAGGGCAGGAATATTTTTCTGGTCAAACTTTCTCCTCATTTGAGCATAACAAAAACCAAACAAACCAAAAGACAAAAACAGGAGTGGGAAAGAAGCAGTACCTACTTAACAAGAACCTATCCATTTGTTCCACTTGGGGAATGCCATTTCTAAAGGATTATTTGTTCACAGGCTTTAGCTGAGTGATTGACTTAGCAGGGAGCTACATTGTGATACCATCACCTATCTCAGAACTCAAGACTGTGAAAGAAACACCTGATATAATAGGAATGAAGAAGCCTCTTGCTGCCACCACTATAAAAGAAAACTAAGCTTTTCTATAACAGAAAACTAAGCTCCCATTTTTAAAGCCATCTGATGATTTGTAATACTAAACATTGACTTTGTGCCATAAATTTTGCATACCTCACAACAACCCAGAGACAGTTGCTATTATTCCCACTTATTTTGAATATAGGAACCAAGGCTCAGAGAGGTAAAGTAACTTGCTCAAAATCATAAAGACAGCAAGTGAGATTCAAAGTCAAGATTGTCTAAATCTAAAGCTCATTTTTTCCTCTTTATTGTGAAAATGAAACAAAATATACAGAAAACGGAGAACTCAGTTTCTTCTTACAGCTGTTCTCTGATTTGGATGGGCACGGCTAGTGCGATTTCATATTAAAGCCAGGTCCATGTTAAAGCTTTATTTGTGGGTTCTGTTTTGCTTCTCTGGAAGTGTGTTGATTTCTCCATCAGTCTATGTGAGATGAATAACAGTCTGGACATTTGGATGAAAGTGATAGTGGGTTAGAATGGAAAAATATTGGCAGCCATGGGAATTGTTTTACAGCTATAATTATGCCACTCTTGGCTGCTAAAATAATAATAAATGAAATGTATCTTTTAGAAAGGACTGGAAAGAACTCCACCTTAATCACGGAGATCACTTAGAAAATGTCTCTGTATTTTGAACTTTCAGCAAGATAAATTTGAGTAACTGTGAAGATGTATCCAGTATATATTTGTGTATTAAAGTATAAACTGTTCTTTTGTAGTCCACTCTAGGGTCCCCATATATCCTGACCTAAATGGCATCTCCTCTCCCGTGATGCTGGGTATACTCAGCTATAAAAGAAAAAGCTAGTGTTCTCCTCCTATGCATTTCTCCTTTACTTTTACACTACTACTACGTTTACAACACTTATGACACTTTCGGTCACCAAATGTGTGGAGCTTTTTCCCCACAACAAGCAGTTCTCTGTGACACCAGCTGGGTGTCCTGCAATTTAACTCAATTCTGACACTATTTACCTGGAAATGTTAAGGGCTCAGTCCCACAAGACTTCTCTCACCTACTTCAGATGCCAATCTCAGGTAGTATACTTTTGTGGAGGCTTCATCATGAAGGCATGATTGATCATAATTAACACCATTTTCAGCTTTTCTCTCCTCTCAAGAAAATGGGGAGCAGGGTTGAAAATGCCAAGCTTCTAATCATGGCTTGTTCTTTGCAGTAACTAGCCCTCCTCCAGGAGCCACCCAGGAGCCCACCCAAAGTTGCCTCATTAAAACAAAATACACTCCTATCACTCAAGAAATTATAAGGGTTTCAGGAGCCCTGTGTCAAGAACCAGGAACAAGGACAAATATTAGAACAAAAGATGTTCCCAGTTCTCTTACCACCCAGGAAATTACAAGAGTTTCAGGAACTCTGTGCCAGGAATTAGGGGCAGAGACCAATCTATATTACTGTATTATTTCACACCACCTTAAAGGAAAACTCTCTTTTGTCATTACTTAAATATTTTATGCTTCAAAATGATTTTTAACAAAGAGGCGTAAAGGTGGCACCCTGGTGAAATAGAACAATTTGAGGATTTGAAGTCAAATCTGGGTTTGAATCATGGGCTTTCTATTTACTGGCTAAGTAATTTTGAAAGCCTCAGTTTCCGTACTTGTGACATGAGAATCCTAACAGGTACTGTTGGCTCTGTCTCTGGAGTATTAATAAGTCAGATGCAAGCACAGGGTACTAATATTTATTGAGCTGCCATCTCTGTGAGTACTTTGAAGGATATCACTTAATATTCACAATAAGACAGCTTCAGATTGGCTGCATACAGTAAAATTTAAACTGTAGTACATATTCAGGATTTCTCTTCCCCATCTCTTTCCACCCCAAAAATGTGAGGAAGAGATCCAATATGGGTCAAGGGTGAAATGGATTTCAAGAAGAGCCAGAATTCATAATAATCTACTCCACATCTGTCATGATTGTTGCCACCTCCCAGTGCTGTGGTCACTCACCTCCTTAAAGGAGATGAGCAGGGAAGGAATTCCAGGGAAGTAAATACTAATTATTCTTAGCTAGAAATTTGGCTTCTAATCCCTACATAATCTCCCAAGCTGCTGCATGTGATACAGGACACCAAGACTCCATTTGCCTTTACGATGCAAGGTTCAGAATCAGAGTAGCCTTAAGTACTTGAATCTCCCATGGGAAAAGAGCCTACCCAAGAAGGAAGCCAACAGAGGAAACCACAGCCTGAGAAAGGAGATGACTCAGGAGAGAAAGACTTAATTCCTAATGAAATGATCCAACCATAGCTGAAGACATAATTTCTCTGGAGTTTTCAGTTAATGAGCTAATAAGTACCTTTTATTGCTTAAGTCGGTTTGAGCTGGTCTCTGCCCCTTGTAATCAAGAGATTCCTGCCTAATATATGCATGAACAAAAGCAGCGGACAGAGATTTCAGGAGATGGATGTGACAGAAATGGCAGAGAGAAGGTTAAGATGATTTCATAACTGAGTTGAGATGGAGCTTTGGAGAGGAAAAGTAGAATATGGCTTTGGGGTTGATATTCTGAGTGATAGAATAATCATAATGAAGATTGTTTCCCACTGTGCTGGATTTCTGCCTTTGTCCCTCCAGATACACTCTTTTTCCCTGTCCACCTTGCTCTTTGCCCTAGGATCCTGACCTGTGTGAGTTATGTGAACAAAAGCATCTGTATCTCCTGGCTGCTGGTAGGGTGTAGCCAATGAGGAGAAACCAGAATACATCTTTCTAGTTCCTTTGCTGGCTGTGTCTGTGAAAGACCTTTGCTCTTCTCAATGTAGCCTGATCTTCACGATTCTGTTATGCTGGGTTCTTTATGTCATTCCTCCCACCTTACATCTTTTCAGGTTTATTGTAATCACAGTTATGATGCTGCTAGACTCAGGTTCCTGCACTATCTCTTGTGGTTCCTCTGCTCTCACCCACACCTTTGTAGTTAGTCCCTTGGTAAATCAACACACCTGGAATTATTTTAATTTGAGTGTTTCATCTGTTTCCACTTGGAATACCAAACAGATACACCTTGATAATTAATTCATAGAAGGACATGTTTATGTTGTAACAGTTTCCTCATCTATATCGAGTGCTTTAACATTTTCAAATTTTCATTAGTCTCACAATAACCTCAGAAAGTAAGCAGGTCAGGTGATGTTATTCCAATTTTGTAAAGGAAACCAAGCCTTGGATAAGAAATAGATGTCCTGGGTCACACAACCAACAGGCTACTCTTGAACCAATGTCTTTTGACTCCAAAAGCTGTGTATTTATTCTATCACACCTTGATTTATCAGAAATAAACTAATTTGATTAAAGTGATTGCATTTTACTCTTTTATCTCTAAACTAATAACTAGGTGTTATAGGAATAAGTGTAAACAGATATAGTTCTCCATTAGATAGATGCAACAGACATGTGGTAACATCCAAACAGAGAAAAATTTTGTAAGTGGGCACATAATGAATCTATATTCCGCATATGAAGAGCCACCTTAGATAGGCTGCAAAAATGGTGGGCAAAAATGATTATAGATATGTTTGTACATCTTAAAACAATCAACAGTTCAATATGATTTATGTAGTTGAGATAGGCTAAAACCTCACTAGTATAACAGCTGAGTCATTTGTCTTAGCAAGAATCTTGTTATTGGCGATCAATAATGCAGCCAAGATGACTGATGGCTTTGTTTTCTTGCGGTGCCTTAGCTAGTCTAAATTATTTATTTGACATATTGCCTCTTGGTAGATGTAAGGAAACCACTGATAATATGTTTGCATTGCTTGGGTGTACATCTGAGAAGGAAAAATGGGTATTTTCTTCCTGTCCCTGATCTTGGGGCATATTATATAGGTAGTGATATGTTTTGTAGAATTGTCATGTCATCCACTACACGTATTAGGAAGAATGAGACAGTGGAGTTTTAAAAGTGCCATTCTGGTTGTCCTAAAATGGAATAAACTTCATTACTGTCAAGAGCACAATTCATTGGCAGATATCTGACTTCTTTCCAGCCACAGTGAATATATATGGGCACAGGGCTCTATATACCACACTCTATTGTGATTTATACGGTAAGATGTCTTTCTTTCCCAATAGACAGAGAGGTCTTTGAGGATAAGAACTGCGTCTTATTTGTCTTGGTAATCCCAGTGCCTGGCGCAGAGTCCAACATACAGTAGTTACTTAATAAATGTTTGCTGATGAATGAAATTCAAGAATGAATTAATCAGGCAAAGAATTTGTAGCCTTTGCCTTAGGTTTAGAAGTTATTAACCTCATTCAATAAAGTACTGCTTTGGAGAGAGGCATAAACCAGAAGTCAGATCTTTTTTTTTTTTTTGAATCTCAGTGACAATAGGCAAGTTATTTAACCACCTCAAGCTTCAGTCTTCTTTAGGCAAAGTAAGACAATACTTTCTTCATAGTGTTATTATGGAAATTCAAATGTAAAATTAACTTGAAGAACTTTGTAAACTCTAAATGACCATATAAATAAGAAATTTACATGAGGGTAGTGTTTTACTGTTAAACTGGCTTTACCAAAACAATAGCAACAAAAACCCAGCTCTGACTTGTAGCATTTGCCAATTTTTATGGTATAAATACTCCCACCGTGGCAGATTTCAAACTTACAAAGGTTTGAAAACTAACTAACAAAATTCCTGAATATTTAACAACTGCCTCTTGTGAGCTGGCTTCTAGACACCACTGGGTGAGAAGAAGGGATTTGGCTTAGATGAGTAAGAAATGTGATGCCCTTAGTATCTGTTGACATATGGAGGAGAGTTCTGTACTTTAAGAGGGAAAAGCAGCAGGATATTTCTGGCAAGGATAGACTGAGACTTCAGTTCTGTACTGAGTTGATTAATATGACACCATTGTAGTGATTATCTTAGTGACAGAGAGGTACCCAGATATTCTTTCACCCTTAACAGAATTTTTGGGCGCCAAAATTGAATGATTCATTTAACAAATATTTATTTATCTTAGGTGGGCAGAGGGTCACTGCGGGAAAAGTACTAAACGTGGTGAATCATTAGGTGATTTGGGGTTCACGGAACAGGTTCACATTGGCCTTTTTTTTGGGAAAGGAGGTTTAATGGAAGTGTAACAGGGAAGAGCCAAATCTGACTACATGTTGGATCTGTTTCTTTTACTTTAACCTTTGCTTCCTGGTTGCTTTTGTTCACTAAAAGGATACTGTCTGTACATAATGGTCTGCCTTGGGGAACCCTGCCCCTCTGCCTGAATGTTAAACCGAAGTGCCTTTGTTCAGGGAAATATCCAGACCCTGTCCACCTGTGGATGGCTGCAAGAAAGAAGAAATTACCACATCCCCCCCCCGAGGCGGTCATTCCAGGGGATATTTGCAAAACTTACGGCCTTTTTACTTTACTTCCTCATCACCTCCCCCTCTCTGTGCTATAAAAGAAACTGGCATCCAAAGCCCGGGAAGATGGTTATTTAGAGACACTAGTCTGCCATCTTCTTGGTCCGCTGGCTTTCCAAATAAAGTCATATGCCCTGCCTCAACACCTCATCTCCGATTTGTTGTCCTGTCGTGCGGCGAGCAGAGCAAGCTTGCACTTGATAACAAAAGGACACCCTGGACCTGACCAGGAGATATCGGAATTCGGGATAGCTCTATAGGTATCTCTTCTCTTGGTCTTCATGATCTCTTATGGCATCTTGGTTTCTCTCTATTTGTCTGCTTCATCTTTTCCACACTTTTAGTAATGCAACAGACACGCAATTGTGTTTTAGGTCACATTTTTGTCTGATGGACTTAACGTACCCTAACCCATATTCATAGGGACATATCAAAAGTTTAGTGTGACTAAGTTAACGTGCAAGTCAGGAAGTGATTTTCAACTTTTAGCGTCCATTAGAGTCACCTGGAGAGTTAGTGAAAATCACATTCTGGGAATGCATATAATTGTCACTATAATTCAGTCTCCTGGGGTGGAGCCCAGGAAAATAAGCAACGTAGATGATCTGACGCAGGTGGTTGGAAAGAGACGTGCAAAAAACATGCCAATTTTTAAGTACCTTACCTTTCATGGTTGGACTTTATCTTCCAGGTCAGTGGTTCTCAACTTCGGCTGCACACTGGAATCACTTGGGAGCTTTAAAAAATGTACTGGTGCTTGACATTCAAAAAATTCAAATTTACTTGATCTGGTATGTGGTGTAGCATCAGGATTTTTTAAAAGCTCCTCAAGTGACTAATGTGCAGCCAAGTTTGAAAACCATTGTGCTATGGGGAGCTTCTGAAGGGCTTTAAGCAGGTACGCTGTTTAAGAGGGAGGTGTTTGAATTACTCTAACAGCCGAAGAGAGAAGGGAACTGAGAGCTATAATACTGGTAGTCTCAAACAGGAATGAAAGGACAGGATGTTTTGACCAGAAAGTGGGATAATCAAATTTAAGATTTCAAAGGTAGAGGACAAGTTCCAGGTGAATACAAGAACTGCAGTGTGGCCAGGGGCTTGAGTGGCTGAATTAGAACATAAGTAAAGGTTGCTGGAGTTAAGAAGGTCAGTGAACAGAGAAGCTGGGCTAGAAGGTAGTGACAAGGAGGGATAGAAGGAATATTGTCATGTTTAAGAACCTCAGAGAAAGATGGTTTTTACAGAAAGATGGGAGAGTAATAAAGGTCTGGAGGTAGGATATCATGAAACAAGAAGTATTCTGACCCTACATGGTGACTCTGGGAAGAAAAGGAGGTGACTGTGTGCATGAGAGAGAAAGGAAAAAAGGAAAGGAAAAATTTGGAAAGGGGTTACTGGGGGCATGGTTACCTAAGAGAGAGACAGGTATTAGTTAAGTCAGGGGTTGGAGAGAATATTCCGGGATCAGATACACCGTTCAACAATTGAAGAAGTTTTAGAGGGTGCATTAGGAATGTCAGAATGAAGGTTGAGTTTGGCGCTGGGGTAGAATAGAGTTGGTAGTCATTGGGGCTGCCCGCAAGTATTACAGTTCTCTCTTCTTCAGGGTGCATGGCATAATTGCACTTTCCATCCTTCTGGAATTGAGGGTGTTCCTTTGACTTGCAAGGACCAACATGACAGGTGAACAGAAGTGATGTGTGTTACTTCTAGATATACGCTTTAAGAGCTTGTTCAGGATGTACCATATCCACTTTGATCTGCCTTGGCAGACATTGACATTTTAAATACTGAAGCCATATCAACCTGGGGTCCTGGACCAGTGCCCTCCTGCTGATCCATGATAGACACAAAACAGGAACAGGGATTGAACCTTTGTGTTTTTTAAACCACTGAAAGTTTGAATTTGTTGGTTACCTCAGCATAACCTAGTTTGTTCTGACTGATATAGAAATTAGTGCCTCAAAGTGGTGCTGCTATTAAAAAAATAAAATATATGGCATTTGCTTAGGGACTTAATGATAAAAAACAAGGAGCTGCTTCAAAGACTGGAAAAGTGATAATCCATGCTCTTCTGTGCTAAAGCATTTGCCCAAACTGGCACTTGAGGTGACTGGGGAGGCAGACTATGTACCTATGAGTGCAGGCCCATGGTAAAAGTTCAGAGAACAAAGCATTAGTATCATGTGTTAGTTGTAGATGGCTGTATTTGGGGGGAAAAGGGCAGATTTGCAAGCAGGAATGAAAGGAAATAAAATATATACACAAAAAAGTACTTCACAATTAGAAAAGTAAAATACTTCACAATTCCAAACAGAAAAAGATATAACTCAGAAAACTTTGGAACAGAAAAGAACAATTAAAACAGGATTAGAGCAAGCATCAATTTAAAAGTATGGCTATCACTCCCATTGTAGATTGGTTTACCTCAAAGTAGAGGTCCAGCTAAGAATTTGTTGCCCAATTATGTGGTATAACATGGTACAGAGCTCTCTAGAAATTGTCCTAGTTTTCTGGCACTTTCAGTGCAAAAACTGTGAAGGTCCAAGGGAAACTGGAAAGAGTCTGCGATGGACATTTTGCCTGAATGAGAAATGAGCCTTGTGGTTTTAAGCTGCTGAACATTTTGGCATAGCTTGTTAGTACAGCATAAACTAGCCTATTCTGACTGCTGCAGGAAGAGAAGGATCACAGTATGGGGAATAGATGTGGGGAGCTGACCAGAGTACTCTATTTTTACTCCTAATGAAGTATGAGGAAGTGAGGCCAATGGGATTAGCTAGGCTCAGAGGTCTAATGGTACTCTGGGTCACAGTGCTGCCAGTCGAGGCTGGCTAGTGGCACGTGTAGGCAGAAGGCATATTTACTTTGACAATTTTTCATTTGTTTTTCAAGTGAACTCCCTAAGGACCCTTCAAATAATTTAACCCACCCCTTAAATTCACACGCAAACTTTTGGATGCACATCTATTGCATGGTATGTGGTATTCTTATCCTGTGAATTTTGGGGGGTCTCAGCACTTGTGGTCAGCTAGAGGTTTCTAGACCAGTTTGAACTGACTAGGGAAAGCCTTAGTTGTTGCATTTGTATCCTCCCTTTGGAGGATAACCTTAGGCTCAGAATTATAGTGATTGAATGTGAATGAGATCTGGGACTTTTTATTTTTATTTACTTTTCTTGTTCAAATGAAATGAATATGCATTGTACTGGGAAGGCAGACGGGGCTTTTACCAGTGCAGTTGAGAACAGTTAGTTCTTATTTGCTTAACACCATTTCTTAATGTGCAATTGTAAAACTTTTCACAGGATGTTTTAAATGTAATCAATTTTTCATTGCTGTTCCTAATAATTCAAAGAGCCTGATATTTACAATCAAGCCAACTGTGGTCGATATCCATTTTCCCTTAGTTAAATAGGAATTTAACTCATTGACACCAGTGGAGGCTTCTGGAACGAATTCTGTGTATTTATTCTTCTGGGTACCCGAGATGCATGAGTTTGCAGGGCAGACTGTCAAGTATCACAGGGCCAGTGGAGCTTACTGTCATCAGCCCCCTCAGAGCTCACAACCCGGCCCTACTACTTCCCAGAAGTGTACACTTTGGTAACTAGCTTCTCTACGCCTCTGTTTCCTCACTTATAAAATGAGAAATCATTTCTTTAGTAGAACTGTATTAAGAGTAATTGAAATAATGCATTGTTAATCAGGATATATTACTCTCTGTTAGCTGCCAGTGACAAAGATCCAGCCCAAACCAACAAAAACTGAAAGGGAATTTGGGGTCTTGACAGGATTCAGGATATGTTACAGCCAAATGTGGCACCTTGGCATGTTGAATATTTTAAACTGAAGGAATTTGAGAAATGGCAGGTTTAGGAAGGACTTTCTGAAATTCCCCTGAAGCAAGTCAAAAGACCCTCATGTGGGAGGTGCCCTCCCTATACCTGGAGGAAGGGAGCATCCTTATCTCCAAAGATGTAGGGACACTGAGAGGAATTTGAGCCAACAGGCTTTGCTAAGTTCCCCCCAGGTTACTGCTCTTAGCTCATACTTTTCTGTCCTATCACATTTTCTCATGACTTTCCACTCTTCATCAAAACTAATATAAAAAACACTCAGGTTGAGTTGTTTCTTGGGGTCTTCATTTCCTTATGAAGGCCTGTGTCAGGTAAAACTTACATTAAATAAATTTGTGTGCTTTTCCCCTTGTTAATGTCTTCTGTTATAGGGGTCCAGCTGAGATGGGCATAGGAAAGATACTTTCCTTTCCTTCAGACTCATGTAGGAAGCGTATGTACAGTTTTGCTGATTTCAGGGAAAAGCGGGATCCAGGCACTCAAATAATGCAGGCGTCTTCTTTCTGCTGTTTGTATCAATATGTGGTCTCATCCTTTCCTTTCAGATCCAGGTTCTAAGTCAGGGGCACCAAGCAGGTTTCGAACCATGAGGAAGAAAAGAGTTTGGGGAGAATAAGCAGAGAAAAATGGCAAGTTAATGACTTTTTCAATAGCTTCCATGAGTTTACCTTCACACTACTTTCTTGAACATCTCTTCATCGTATCCTAAGCCAGGGATCCATAAGCTACAGCCAGCCAGTGGGGCCATATCTGGCGTCTGCCTGCTTTTGTAAAAGGAATGTCATTGGAATACAACCACACTTGCTCATTTATGTACTGTCTCTGGCTGCTGTTATGCTACGATGACATTGTTGATTAGCTGTGATAGTGATCACATGGCCTGCAAAGCCTAAAGTGTTTACTATCTGGCCATTTCCAGAAAAAGTTTGCTGGCCCTTTACAGAAAAATGTTTAAACTAGTGATCTTCGAAGTGGCTTGTTTACCAGATAGTATGCAAGACAGCCCATTGAGAAAACAGAAAAATATATTTCAGCTTGTACTTTTTCTCATTTTCCTTTTTTTAAAATTTCAGCTTTATTAAGGTATAATTGACAAAAAATTGGAAGATATTTAAATTGTACATTGCAGTGATTTGATATATATTTATATTCATTGTGAAAGGATCTAGTTAACATTCATCACCTCACATATTTATCTTTTTTTGTGTGTGTGTGAGAACATTTAAGTTCTACCCTTAGCAAATTTCAATTATACAACACAGTGTTATCATTTATAGTCAACATGTTATACATTAGATCCTCAGACCTTATTCCTCTTATAGCTGAAAATTTGCACCCTTTTACCAATCTCTCCTTATCTCTCCCACCCCTTCAGTCACTGGCAATCACTTTCTACTCTCTGTTTCTAGGAGTTTTTTTTTTTAGATTCCACGTATGTTACTGTGCAGTATTTGGATTTGTCTGTCTGGCTTATTTCATTTAACATAATGCCCCAGGTCCATCCATGTTATTGCAAATGGTAGGATTTCCTTCTTTTCCATGGTTGAGTAATATTCCACTGTATTTGTATACCACACCTTCTTTATCTATTTTTCTCATTTTCTTTCTAAAATATTTGAAGAGTAAACTTTTCTAATATTTACTGTATATCTTGACAGTATTTAGTGAATGTATATAACTAAAATATATATTTTATATAATATATATTTGTATAATGTGACATTAATGTTATATTAAATATATAGATATGTATTGTATTCATATTAAACTGTAAATATATCTATAACATAATATATATTAAATATATAAGTTACATTTATAAGTATTTAACAATATATATTATATAAACATATTAACAACATGTAATATTTATGTACTTAATCTAATATATAAACATATATGTATATATACTGTATTAGACAGAAAGAAAAGAACTCAAAATTCTGTACCATTTGGAACATCACTTTAGGACCATACACCTGTATTTAACTCTACTCTCCTTCTCATCCCAGCTGGCTATATGTATTTGTTCCTAGGTAGACCTGTGCCTCTCACTCTGCTTGATGAGGTGGTATGCTAAATCTGTTCATTTAGAGATAGATGTAAAATAATAAAAATGTAGCAAAAGGAAGAGGAAAGGAGGCAGGCTGTGTCTCTGATTATTGAAGCCAGGCACACTGTAGAAGCATCAAAAGAATAAGCAGTAAGATATGTCTTATTTCTGAATTTTAAAAGAGAATGGTATTTCTAGTCATTTACCTTTGCCTGGGATTTGAACAAATACAGGTTTTCTGGCAGCAATTATTGATTTTTCAATATTTGTAGAAAATGACACGTTCTGCCACATGTGATATTTAGGAAGTGAGGTGAGTTCTATAAATCCAGAGGATTGGTGATCATGCTACCAGGACAATTTGTAAAATATGTTAAAGCTGATTAATAAGAAATAGAAATGTCAATGAGTTTGTTAAAGTGAAAGAATAAAGGGGTGTTGGAACTCAGTGGGAATACCTCAGGCTTGATTCTACAAGGACTGGCTGGGCTCAGAGTGTGGCAGCCTGGATCAGCCTTTCATCCTCCTGGGAAGATTTGGTTATGGGGCAGAGAAACATTTACCCGGGAGCAGTAGGTGTGTTCGAGGAGGGGGTCGTGTTTCCTGATGTTCTTTCTGTCAATCTGGCCCGCTTTTTTGTAGGTTTTGCTGCTTGGATCTGTTGTATTTCTCCTCCACTTAAAACATACATATGTGCATGAGAGAGAAAAACTGTTGCTATGTGGGGAAGGTTGCTTATGAAATATGGACCCATTTGCATAAAGGGTTGGAAGAAAGGATGGAAGTCCTAAATCTTCATTCTAAGATAAGAGGTTCTTGGAACCTCTTGAAGTGGGTGGACCAGATTGACTCTAACCAATGCCAGGGCAGGCTTTGGCCCCAAGGTTTCTGCTATAAAATTTCCACTGGAGAGAAGAGATGGGGCCAGCAAATTGGCTCCTGCACTGAATCTGTTGAAAGGGGAGGAAGGAAGAATAAGTCTGCGTTTTCGACAAAATGATGGTCCAAGTTCTTCCCTATAGCAAGTTTGTGCCGTGGGGAAATGCAGAGAGAAACCTGTTCCAGAGTTGTGGTACTGGAAACCTGGGTCCGTTTTGGTGTGGGTCAGACTTGACTATTAGAAGTGAGGGAACATTCTTCTCTCATAATTTGAAGGACATTTACATTCTTGGCAAGGAGTTGTATAAGGGAATAGAGCAGGAGATCTGACCTCAACGTCCTTGCTTCAGATGAGACAGGCAGCCCAGAGCAACTAGCCAATGGCTCTTTTCCAAGCAACCAATTTCCTATAGTTGTTTTGGGATGTACCAACCACAAGGGGGCACCACTGGGCAGTGAATCCTGTTCTGAGGCAAAAGAAATTAACTAGCCTTTTTGAGATGGGGGGCTTCTGGAAGGAGCAGGGGAAAGAAGTGCTGTGTAGGGAAAGACTAGATTTCTTGCTTATATGGGTAGGTTGGGGGCATGAGTTGAAGCCATTGTTCCCACCCCATTTACAAAGTGGGAGACGGTAACCACACTTGCAGTGTGCCATGCAGTGCTGTGCTAGCTTTTGAGGTCACAGAGGTGAATTAGACATGTGATGTCTGTGATGATCGGCTTACTCAAGTGTGCAATGAGACAGATAAGAAGAACCCGTGATCTTGGGACATAGTCAAGAAAGGCTTCTTGGAATAGAATGTGGGAACTGATTCTTAGCAGGAAGTGAGGGGACTAAGGTTGTGTCTGTGCAGAAAGCCCACTTGTGCGAAAGAGTAGAGGTATCATAAAGCAGTGTAACCCAGTGAAAGCAATTTGGTACGACTGGGGAGAGGGCTCTGTGGGAGAGTAGCACGCAACTGGAGTTCTTACAAGGTTGAAAAACTTCAGGTCATCAGATGAAAGGCCTTGAATGCCAAGCTAAGAAGTTTGGATGTTAGACGAAATGCAGTGAGGAACCATAAAAGATTTTGTAAAAGGGTAATATCATTGCATTTTTGTTTCATCAGGTTCATTTTATTATGAGTTAAGATATATTGAAGATCTAGAGGCAAAGTCATCCTGTGGGTGAGAATTGTAGAAATCGGGATTTGTTATCAAACCTTATGCACACCATCTGTAGCAGTCATCATGTGACCTGGAATTTGGACAAATAATATGCTTGCCTTTGCAGATAAAGTCCTGTGTACCAATCTCAGACCAGATAATTGAGATAACTCAGATGTGAAATCCAATGTCTTTAACTTTTTGACCTATTCAGCCCTAATTGATATCCTTTCTTCTCAGCCACTCATATGTCTACTTTTGTTCCTCCACAGTATTAACTTGGGTATTGATTACTCACTGTATGTGCCTGTTGGGTCCCAGAGTTTAGGATAAGTCCCAAATTATGCGTGTGCAATAAACAATGTTGTCTATTCAATGGTGTAATATGATTTCTCCCTTTATGCCTCATGAGACTGTAATTGCAAGTCTTATTTCTAACCCAGTAGTGTGCTCGTTTCTTTCTGGTCATTTTATGAAAAGCTATTTTCTGAGGTCAGTCTAGAAGAATCACGGTACACATTAATGCATGCTAAAGGCTCTGAGAAGCCCTGAAGGAAAGACTCTGGCTTTGCTTTTTAAATCAGGATTTCTCAAACTTACTGGATCAAGGAATCTCCTGCATAAGTAATCTATTAAATTCTGCAGAACCAGTGTCTCAGATAATGCATGTAAGACAGAAAGTCTCAAACAATGGGGCTTTCTCTCTTACATGACTATATTTATAATTTAAATGGTAAGTGTTAGATACCCAAGTGTCAATCAGGCCTTTCTTGCATTGAACCTCTTGGTTATTCAACAATCCTTCCAGGCTCTTGGGTAACATTGAACTCTCTGGCACCTAGGAAACAGATAAATAATATTCTGAATAACTGAAGCCAGCTCCAGTCTTACAGAAATGCAAGTGATAATACTAAGCGTTCATGGCAAAAGCCCAAGAGTTGATGACAAAAATGAGTGCTGATTTGTTGATGGAGATGGGAAAGAGGCACAGATTCTGAGGTCTGGGTTTTGTTTTCTGGCCTGAACACTCTGGATGAGGTGTATTCCCTGGCTGTATGTATGTGGATAGGGCACCTGTTTTGTGGAAGCAGGGCTGTAGCACGCTGCTGAGCTGAAAGTGTTAAAAATGCAACCTCCAGATGTTTTTGATTTCAAAGGCAGAATAATTCAGGGTTTAAAAGCACAAACTCTGGGGCTTCCCTGGTGGCGCAGTGGTTGAGGGTCTGCCTGCTAATGCAGGGGACACGGGTTCGAGCCCTGGTCTGGGAAGATCCCACATGCTGCGGAGCAACTAGGCCTGTGAGCCACAACTACTGAGCCTGCGCATCTGGAGCTTGTGCTCCGCAACAAGAGAGGCCGCGACAGTGAGTGGCCCGCGCACCGCGATGAGGAGTGGCCCCCGCTCGCCGCAACTAGAGAAAGCCCACACACAGAAATGAAGACCCAACACAGCCCCCCCCCAAAAAAATAAATAAATAAAATTTAAAAAAGAAAGCAAGGATATTTAAAAAAAAAAAAAAAAAAAAAAAAAAAGCACAAACTCTGGACCCAGCATGCCCCGGGCTCCCAGTTATTACCTATGTGACCCTGGACACATTGATTAACGTTTGTGTGTCTCAATTGACTTCTCCATAAAATGGTGCAAATTATAGTGCCTACATCATAGGGTTGTTGAGAGGACTGAATGAGTTAATCCACATCAATTTCTGGATACAGAGCCTGGTACATAATAAGCATTCTGTACATGTTTGCCACCATTTTATGCTTGGTAACAGTGGGAGGTGGGAGTGATACAAAAAGGAATAAGATGTCACCCTGGTCCTAAAGCTCACAGACGAATACGAGCAAATTCTAATGATTTAGGGTGAGAAATAGATGTATAAAAGCATCCAGGAGAGAGGTAGTATAATGTGTGTTAAGAGAACAATTTCCAGGGTCAAAGAGATGTGGGTTCAAATTCTGACTCTGCTACTGGCAGGAGCTTAGATGGTGATAAACTTTCTGGGCCTTAGTTAATCATGTGGAAGACTAATACTAACATTAAAGTTACAGATGTTGGTTGTTATTATTATTTATTATTAGTGAGCTAGCACAGGGGAGAGGAGAGAGAGATCTTTGTGGAGGAGATACCTTCTTGATTTGGCCCACCTGCCTACTGTGGGGAATTCTTTCCACCAAAGTCTGCATCTTTACCTGACTCTCTCCTCACACAGTGAAGAAAAGGAGGTTGATGGTGTGAAGTGGGCACCAGAAAGGGCCTCCCCAAGTTGGTTCTAGCACTCTCTAGACAGATGAGCACAAGATGCTTTCCTGTCCTGCCACACCATTTCCTCCAGGTTCTGCATCCTCAGTCACTCAGGACTGAATTCAGTCCAGGAATCCACATTTGGATGACCTAATAGGTTCCTCTCCGTCTCTCCGAGCCCTGTAACCCTCCCCCTGTCACAAACATGACCGAGGCTATCCTTAGCACTGATGTAAGCTTGGGTTGATAATTTTTCATGAGACACTGGGGAGTCGTCTCCTGGCCTTCTTGAGTTTCACTGTGGCAGGTCCTCAACATCTGGACTCCATGGCCGGGAGATTTGAAGTCTTGTCAGGTGGGTGCCATCTAACTGAGCAGTTGCAAGGGCACATCTGGAAGGGCAGTGCCATCCTGTGGCTTCAAAGGGGGCCAGGAGGTAGTAAGCAATTTTTTAGCCCTTCTGGTGTGGAGCCAGTACAGACAGATATCCTGCAGCGTGGCCCCGACCTTTTCTCACTGTGTGAGGGGCACTCGACCTTGCTTTCAGTGCTACACATTGGCCTCTTCCTTGGTGGAGGATGCTTCTGAAATGAAACACTATCCCAGGCTGCTGAGTAGAACAGAAGGGTCACCTTAGGGGAAGGGAAGACCAGTGTGGCCAGAGCTCTCTCCTGGAGTTTCTCACCTCTCACTACTCCCTCCCACCCTGCACCTGGGAGCCTGTGACTCTTCACACAGATGAAGGAGGGGGTAAAGGCAGAAACCCTAAATGCAGGACTACAGGCAGGAAGAAGAGTGAAAGCATTGGTTTGTTTAATGACTTTTTTCATGTTCTCTTTGTGAGTTTGTTTTGTTTTTGTCACTGGCTCCCTTTGGAGGGATAAAGCTTTCATCTAGCCAGGAAAACCTTAGCTTCAGGGATACGATTATATGATTAGCTCTGTCTGAGAGAAGTCCCAATTGCTACCTCTGCTACTGCACACCTGAGCCACCTACTCTTTGGGTTCACCCCTATCCTGTGGAGGTATAGGAACCCAGATGAATTCCTGATAGAAGCGAGAACTGGTGCAGATAGATATTCAGGGTAGGAATTTGGCAGCATCTAACCAAGTATATATGCATGTGCCTTATGATCCAGCAAGTCATCTTCTGAATATACATTCAAACAAATTCTTGCATGGACCTGTAAGGGGACATGTATGGGGATATTTACTGTAGTATTGTTTGTAAAGATTTGGAAGTAATTCTGGGTGATTTGAATATCCATCCCTGGAGAAATAAGTAGGTACAATATAGTAGGCTCCACTAAGGAGCACTAAACAGCATTTAGAAGTGAGATGTACCCATAGCAACATGTGTAAATCTTAAAAATGCAATACTAGATTTTTTAAAAAGAACAAACTGAGATTTATAGCATAACACTATAAAAATGCATTCAGAGAAAACAATAATACATGTTTTATAAGAACCCATACAAATAAAAGGGTAAGCATCAAGTATATTATAATATTTGGGATACATGAGAATAAATAATACAGGAAAGAAATCTTATGCAAACCAATGATGATGGTGTCACAAGAAATGAAGAATGTATTAATCCACTGAAAATTAGGTAAACAAAATCTGATCAAAATCAATTACTACTTGGTCATGTCAAGTTAAATAAGTAAGATGGGAAGTTGTTGTTCCTGTCTTTCACTAATTTATCCCCAAACCTGATTGTTTGGAGCATTAACTCACAGTTGAACTCTTTCAGGTCAAACTGCTCTCCTCTTGAAAACCCCTGGGACAACTAGAAGATTTGGCACATAACATTTCTCAGTTCTTTTGTAGATCATTCCAGACACATTCTAGTCTTTTGTGCCAGCAAGTTCCCAGCCATTGTCACCTCTTCCTTCTCTTTATGATTTTTCAAAACAAATAGTTCCTCTCCCTGCACCACTGCTGATCCCACCAGCTCAGGTTAGGCTCCATCTCAGGAATGTTCAGGATCCCTTATGATATTACTCACACCTCTATCACTCCTGTCTTTGGCTTCCAATCTTCATATTACAGGACAGCATTTCTTCCTTCATCTAATAGTTTTTTTTTAACTGAATATGTATTTTGTGCAAGCTCTTGGGTTAGGTGTTAGGGAAAAAATATGGTTGAGTCTGTATTAGTTTCCTATTGCTACGGCAAGAAGTTACCGTAAATTTGGTGGGTTAAAACAACAGAAATTTATTATTTTATAGTTTTGGAAGTCAGAAGTCCAAAACCAGTTTCACTGGGCTAACATCAAGGCATCAGCATGCCTGTGATCCTTCTGGAGGCTCTGGGGTAGAATCTGTAACCTTGTCTTTTTCAGCTTCTAGAGGCCACCTGCGTTCTTTGTCTTATGACCTCTTCTTTCATCTTCAAAGCCAGAAGCTTAGCATCTACTTTCCTCTCTGACCTCTGCTTCCATCATTACGTCTTCTCTCTCTGACTCTGATCCTCCTGCTGCTCTCTTAAATCTACTGTTATGATTACATTGGGCTCATCCAGATATTCCAGGATCATCTCCCAACATGAAGATCCTTAATCACATCTGCAAAGTCCCATTTACTACATAAGGTCACATATTTATAGATTCTGGGAATTAGGACATGGACATCTTTTAGAGGGTAGTTATTCAGCCTACAACAGAGTCCTTGCTCTTAAGCCATTCATAGCCTAGTAGGGTACACCAACCAAACAGGTTGATAGCAGTTAGAGTAGAGAGGGGTGAATGTCATGACCAGGGAAGCACAGGATAAAAGAAGAAAACTTAGTCTGATTTAGGGTTCAGACTGACTCCCCAGGGTTATGTTCAAGAGATGTATAAGCTAGTAGGGTGTGGCTGTGTGAAGAGAAGAGGGGGTGAGCACCGTGTGCAAAGACCTAGAGGGGAGAGAGAATCGGCAGTCAAAGCTGACGTACTTCCTGCTCTCTCTACGTACTTCCTGCTCTCTCTACACATCCTCTTTGTTCCACCTCACTGCCTTTGCTTATCTTCTTTCTTTTGTTTGTAATGCCTTTCTCACCACTCTACCTATCCTTCAATATTCCTTCAGAAAGTCTACATCTATATTCCACAAGTAGCATGATCACTCCGATGAATTCCCGTAGCTTTTTATCTGTACCCTTCTTATACTCGTTTTAACTTTGGCATATAGGTTACAGGCTCTGAAACACTTGATAGAAGTGTTTTTATGTATCTTTTCTTTTCTCTTCTGAACTTGAGACTGGAATCAGTAGGAGACTGTAAATTCCGCCTCCCCACCCTTCCTTCCCTTTCCAAGCTGTTTACTACAGCATCAAGAGCATTATAGACTACCAGCAAGTACTGAATGATTAAACAAACAATAACACATCTAAATTCAATTATGTATCAGTGTCTCTGGCTCCAGCCACACTGGGCATACCTGAGAAACACATGGTTTCTCACACTGACGAGGTTTTTAATTTGATTTTTAAAGATACAGTGAGGACAAATTGAACCAAACTATCCATCTATTTACTTAAAAGTGACCATTATAATAAGTATACAGACAGAGTGAAAACAATATTTTGGGTTTATTGATAATGATTAATTGTTGACTCCATATTAACCTGTGGAAGTGGTGGTGATATGAGTATATTCACTGTTTTGGTGGAGACATATAGAGGGGATATGAAGATTCGGATTGAGATAACTTTTTAAACTACATTTTTTCTTTGTTTGCAGTGGGTATAATCAGCATGTTCTCAGCACTTTCATGTGTGTCTGGTTGTTGTAGCCTTTGAGACTAGACTCTCCACTGGGACCTTTATATCACCTGCGTGTCCTCTGAGAGAGTCCCCAGCCTACCCTATCTCCACCTTTGAGATCCTCCAGGTTTTATCTCCTGATCTGGGGAGCCAGATGAGCCCCCATGCTCAACTACCTGCTTAAGTTCGCTGTCACCTTAGGTGGCTCTTGTTCATTTTTCATTCACTCTGACAACTTTGGGATTTGAGATTTTGCCAGAGGTTGCATAATTAGCAGGCAAATTATCTGGGCTATAAATCCTTTTCTGCATGAGACTGTCAGAATGAATCCCATCATGACTGTCTTCCCTTTTTATCTTAGGCATTATCACATGATCATGGCTTTCAGATAATCTGTCACCTGAATGATTGGAATTGAGGCTAAGAACTTGATGAGACAAGCTTTGGAAAATTGAAAAAAAATTGGGGTTGGGGTACATCTGATTTACAGAGTATGCATTTTCAATCCCATTTCACAGATATCCATTTGCCTAGTTGACTTCTCTTGGACATCTCAAAGGTCCACGAAACTTTAAAGATCCACAGTCAAACCATGGCCTCCCCTCAAAGCCTGGTCCTAAAGCTCTGCTCTTCATTTAGTGAATAGCACCACCATCTATCCAGTTGCACAGTCCAGAAATCTGGGGTGAATCCTTATCCCCTTCCTCTGCCTACTCCCCTCATCCAATACAGCACCACCTCATGTTGAGTTTACCTCCTAAATGTGTCTTGAATTCATCATCTTTTCTTCATCTTTTCTTCTACCATACCAGCTACCTGTCACCTCTGAGACTTCCTGTTTGTGAAAGAAGTGATTATGTCCCTCTCCTCAGCTATTGAAGTAGTTTCCTAAAGTTCCATCCTTTATTCAGCCCCTTCTCTAATCCATTCATTGATATTTAGGCAGACTGGTCTTTAAACTCTGTAAATATGATCATGCCAGTACCCTTTGAAACAATGTTCTGTGACTTTCCACTGCCTTTAGGACTAAACAAAATGCTGACAAGGCTTACACTGTAATGTGTGGTTTGGTCACTTCCTACGTCACACCATTCAACATCCTCACTCTACCCACGACCACCACTACCTCGCTCTAACCATGTACTTTGTAGTTCTTTCTGTTTACCATTATCTTCCTCCTAGCTCTCCACCGAATTATATTACACTTTCTGTATTCACTGTAAGTGATACCCTTTCCTCTCCTCTTGACTAATTTCATAATCCTTACACTTTTATCACTCAGGGAAATCTCTGATGTTTTTGAGTGGGTCAGACCTTCCTATATGGACTGGCAGAATACACCAAATTTCTTCCTAGCCCTTATCACAGTTGAAGTTTTACATTTCCTTGTTTAAATATTTAATTCATGCCAATTTTCCCTATTAAATTGTAAGTTCCATGAAGGTAGGGCCACATCTCATCATGGTTTTCCCCAGAGTTTGGTACAGAGTCAGAACTTAATAAATATTTGTTGAATGAATGAATTAAAGTCTGTTACATACAGCCAACTCTGCATGTACCCTGTCTGAAATAAAATGAGATTTACTCCTGAAAGTGGCAAACAACAGTCCCTACATATTTTGAAATGCATAGTGACATATAACCAAAGAAATGGGGAGAAAAAGAGAAGCTAAAGAGACTTAATTCAAAGTGCATTTCTAAAGGTAGCCTGAGACAGTCTGGTTTGGTCAGGAAGACAGAACCACTACCAAAAATATAGATGTAAAGGCTTTAAATCAGGAATTAGCACACATAGGAATGTAGGAGGAGCTGGGGAGTGAAAGCTATAGTAAGAGAACTGGAGAAATAGTCACTAACCACTTCAAAGCATTGGCACAGGTAGAATCATGGGAGCTTTTGAGAAAGTTTGAGAAACCACTGAGTCTGGCTATTACAAAGAGGGACCCCATGGCAAGTCCTGCTAGGCTGCTGTGATTGCGAAGTGGGGAGCTTCTGGGGAGGTCTGAGAAATTGCCAAGTCAGGAGAAGCTGCCTTGCCTGACCCTTATGACTTCTTAATATTAATGACAGTTTCACTTGTACTTTCCAAATCTCCTGGGAAGTCCTCTCATTGGCGATCCCTAACTTAAAACTACATAGGAAAGGGATTCTGGGAAGCAACAAAAGTGGTGGTGGTGCTGACAGTTTGGCAATAGATCAACATAGCCCAGGAAGGTTTTGGCTTGATTCCTTTTTGGGGCTATCTCTAGGCACATCATTTTGAACTGGACCTGCTAAACTCAGTCCTGAGGTCCACTCCAGAATTTGACTTTTTTTTTTTAAGGTGTCATGGTATAGATAAAAATAAAGGTAAGTTTTAACATGTACTGATTAATCTTCTGGTGGAATCCAGATTTTCTGGTCTCTGGGATAATTTTCAAAAGAACAGATACTAAATGTATGATCTGAGTCTAAAGGGTCATTAGACAGTGTATGAGCCTGACCAGTCTTGTAAGTATATGCAACCATTTCTCCTCTTTGGTCTGGAGCTTTCCCATCCATAAAAGAAATGAAAGTCCCCTCCACCATGGTACAATAATGGTAATAATAACTATAGTGTTTGTTTATGGAATGCTTATCATGTATCATGTTTATGATTTATGTACATTAGCTCTTATCCATACTACTACCCAGGAAGAATGAATGTACAGAAGCAGTAATGCGTATTTGGGTTGTTATGAATTTTGAATGAGATATCTGTTATGCACCTAGAATGCTGCCTAATACAGAATTGACGTTCAAGTGACCTGTGCTACTGTCAGTATATGTCAGTGTAGGGATTCAACACTTTGTTCATAATACAGATTTTTATTTTAAAGGTAGACATCATTATTATATAATCCTCATAAATAAGAGTGATTAATTGTGAAAAAAAAAGAAAATTACAAATGCTTTAGTGTTTTGGTTCTCATCTATTCTTGGCATTCATCTGTCACTGATATCTCCATATACAAATAAATAAAGAATAAAAAAGATAGCATACTACCCTAATCTTTGTGATTAACTTTCATTTTTCAGAGTATTTTCACATATGTAGCATCATTTTATCCCCTCAATAACCCTTTAAGATAGGTTGTCCAATAATTATTCACTTCATTTTATAGGTGTAGAAACTAAAACTCTTGGTTGGTTAATGAAAAAAGAAGAAATTATATTTATTGGGTTCTTACAATGTACAGGGAATTTTTAACCTCGATTGCAGTCATGTGAGTTTCCCCTTTTACAGATACAAAACAGAGACTAATACTTTATTTATTTATTTATTTATTTATTAATATTTATTTATTTTTTATTAGTTTCTGCTTTATAACAAAGTGAATCAGTCATACATACACATCTGTTCCCACATCCCTTCCCTATTGCGTCTCCCTCCCTCCCACCCTCCCTATCCCACCCCTCCAGGCGGTCACAAAGCACCGAGCTGATCTCCCTGTGCTCTGCGGCTGCTTCCCACTATCTATCTACCTTACGTTTGGTAGTGTATATATGTCCATGCCTCTCTTTCGCTTTGTCACAGCTTACCCTTCACCCTCCCCATATCCTCAAGTCCGTTCTCAAGTAGGTCTGTGTCTTTATTCCCATTTTACCCCTAGGTTCTTCATGACATTTTTTTTTTAAAATTCCATATATATGTGTTAGCATACAGTATTTGTCTTTCTCTTTCTGACTTACTTCACTCTGTATGACAGACTCTAGGTCTATCCACCTCATTACAAATAGCTCAGTTTCGTTCCTTTTTATGGCTGAGTAATATTCCATTGTATATATGTGCCACATCTTCTTTATCCATTCATCCGATGATGGACACTTAGGTTGTTTCCAGCTCCGGGCTATTGTGAATAAAGCTGCAATGAACATTTTGGTACATGTCTCTTTTTGAATTATGGTTTTCTCAGGGTATATGCCCAGTAGTGGGATTGCTGGGTCATATGGTAGTTCTATTTTTAGTTTTTTAAGGAACCTCCATACTGTTCTCCATAGTGGCTGTACCAATTCACATTCCCACCAGCAGTGCAAGAGTGTTCCCTTTTCTCCACACCCTCTCCAGCATTTATTGTTTCTAGATTTCTTGATGATGGCCATTCTGACTGGTGTGAGATGATATCTCATTGTAGTTTTGATTTGCATTTCTCTAATGATTAAAGATGTTGAGCATTCTTTCATGTGTTTGTTGGCAGTCCGTATATCTTCTTTGGAGAAATGCCTATTTAAGTCTTCTGCCCATTTTTGGATTGGGTTTTTTGTTCTTTTGCTATTGAGCTGCATGAGCTGTTTATAAATTTTGGAGATTAATCCTTTGTCAGTTGCTTCATTTGCAAATATTTTCTCCCATTCTGAGGGTTGTCTTTTGGTCTTGTTTATGGTTTCCTTTGCTGTGCAAAAGCTTTGAAGTTTCATTAGGTCCCATTTGTTTATCTTTGTTTTTAGTTCCATTTCTCTAGGAGGTGGGTCCAAAAGGATCTTGCTGTGATTTATGTCATAGAGTGTTCTACCTATGTTTTCCTCTAAGAGTTTGATAGTTTCTGGCCTTACATTTAGGTCTTTAATCCATTTTGAGCTTATTTTTGTGTATGGTGTTAGGGAATGATCTAATCTCATACTTTTACATGTCCCTGTCCAGTTTTCGCAGCACCACTTATTGAAGAGGCTGTCCTTTCTCCACTGTACATTCCTGCCTCCTTTATCAAAGATAAGTTGGCCATATGTGCGTGGGTTTATCTCTGGGCTTTCTATCCTGATCCACTGATCTATCTTTCTGTTTTTATGCCAGTACCACACTGTCTTAATTACTGTAGCTTTGTTGTATAGTCTGAAGTCAGGGAGCCTGATTCCTCCAGCTCCGTTTTTCGTTCTCAAGATTGCTTTGGCTATTCGGGGTCTTTTGTTTTTCCAAACAAATTTTGAAATTTTTTGTTCTAGTTCTGTGAAAAATGCCATTGGTAGTTTGATAGGGATTGCATTGAATCTGTAGATTGCTTTGGGTAGTAGAGTCATTTTCACAATATTGATTCTTCCAATCCAGGAGCATGGTATATCTCTCCATCTATTTGTATCCTCTTTAATTTCTTTCATCAGTGTCTTATAATTTTCTGCATACAGGTCTTTTGTCTCCTTAGGTAGGTTTATTCCTAGATATTTTATTCTTTTTGTTGCAATGGTAAATGGGAGTGTTTTCTTGATTTCATTTTCAGATTTTTCATCATTAGTGTACAGGAATGCCAGAGATTTCTGTGCATTAATTTTGTATCCTGCTACTTTACCAGATTCATTGATTAGCTCTAGTAGTTTTTCGGTAGCATCTTTAGGATTCTCTATGTATAGTATCATGTCATCTGCAAACAGTGACAGCTTTACTTCTTCTTTTCCAATTTGGATTCCTTTTATTTCCTTTTCTTCTCTGATTGCTGTGGGTAAAACTTCCAAAACTAGGTTGCATAAGAGTGGTGAGAGTGGGCAGCCTTGTCTTGTTCCTCATCTTAGTGGAAATGGTTTCAGTTTTTCACCATTGAGGACGATGCTGGCTGTGGGTTTGTCATATATGGCCTTTATTATGTTGAGGAAAGTTCCCTCTATGCCTGCTTTCTGCAGGGTTTTTATCATAAATGGGTGTTGAATTTTGTCGAAAGCTTTCTCTGCATCTATTGAGATGATCATATGGTTTTTCTCCTTCAACTTGTTAATATGGTGTATCACGTTGATTGATTTGCGTATATTGAAGAATCCTTGCATTCCTGGAATAAACCCCACTTGATCATGGTGTATGATCCTTTTAATGTGCTGTTGGATTCTGTTTGCTAGTATTTTGTTGAGGATTTTTACATCTATGTTCATCAGTGATATTGGCCTGTAGTTTTCTTTCTTTGTGACATCCTTGCCTGGTTTTGGTATCAAGGTGATGGTGGCCTCGTAGAATGAGTTTGGGAGTGTTCCTTCCTCTGATATTGTTTGGAAGAGTTTGAGAAGGATGGGTGTTAGCTCTTCTCTCAATGTTTGATAGAATTCGCCTGTGAAGCCATCTGGTCCTGGGCTTTTGTTTGATGGAAGATTTTTAATCACAGTTTCAATTTCAGTGCTTGTGATTGGTCTATTCATATTTTCTATTTCTTCCTGAGTCAGTCTTGGTAGGTTGTGCATTTCTAAGCATTTGTCCATTTCTTCCAGGTTGTCCATTTTATTGGCATAGAGTTTCTTGTAGTAATCTCTCATGATCTTTTGTATTTCTGCAGTGTCAGTTGTTACTTCTCCTTTTTCATTTCTAATTCTATTGATTTGAGTCTTCTCCCTTTTTTTCTTGATGAGTCTGGCTAACAGTTTATCAATTTTGTTTATCTTCTCAAAGAACCAGCTTTTAGTTTTATTGATCTTTGCTATTGTTTCCTTCATTTCTTTTTCATTTATTTCTGATCTGATCTTTATGATTTCTTTCCTTCTGCTAACTTTGGGGGTTTTTTGTTCTTCTTTCTCTAATTGCTTTAGGTGCAGGGTCAGGTTGTTTACTCGAAATGTTTCCTGTTTCTTAAGGTGGGATTGTATTGCTATAAACTTCCCCCTTAGAACTGCTTTTTCTGCATCCCATAGGTTTTGGGTCGTCGTGTCTCCATTGTCATTTGTTTCTAGGTATTTTTTAATTTCCTCTTTGATTTCTTCAGTGATCACTTCGTTATTGAGTAGTGTATTGTTTAGGCTCCATGTGTTTGTATTTTTTACAGATCTTTTCCTGTAATTGATGTCTAGTCTCATAGCATTGTGGTCGGAAAAGATACTTGATACAATTTCAATTTTCTTAAATTTACCAAGGCTTGATTTGTGACCCAAGATATGATCTATCCTGGAGAATGTTCCATGAGAACTTGAGAAAAATGTGTATTCTGTTGTTTTTGGATGGAATGTCCTATAAATATCAACTAAGTCCATCTTGTTTAATGTATCATTTAAAGCTTGTGTTTCCTTATTTATTTTCATTTTGGATGATCTGTCCATTGGTGAAAGTGGGGTGTTAAAGTCCCCTACTATGATTGTGTTACTGTCGATTTCCCCTTTTATGGCTGTTAGTATTTGCCTTATGTATTGAGGTGCTCCTATGTTGGGTGCATAAATATTTACAATTGTTATATCTTCTTCTTGGATCGATCCCTTTATCGTTATGTAGTGTCCTTCTTTGTCTCTTCTAATAGTCTTTATTTTGAAGTCTATTTTGTCTGATATAAGAATTGCTACTCCAGCTTTCTTTTGATTTCCATTTGCATGGAATATCTTTTTCCATCCCCTTACTTTCAATCTGTATGTGTCTCTAGGTCTGAAGTGGGTCTCTTGTAGACAGCATATATATGGGTCTTGTTTTTGTATCCATTCAGCCACTCTGTGTCTTTTGGTGGGAGCATTTAGTCCATTTACATTTAAGGTAATTATTGATATGTATGTTTCTATTCCCATTTCCTTAATTGCTTTGGGTTCGTTATTGTAGGTATATTCCTTCTGTTGTGTTTCTTGCCTAGAGAAGTTCCTTTAGCATTTGTCGTAAAGCTGGTTTGGTGGTGCTGAACTCTCTCAGCTTTTGCTTGTCTGTAAAGGTTTTAATTTCTCCATCAAATCTGAATGAGATCCTTGCTGGGTAGAGTAATCTTGGTTGCAGGTTTCTCTCCTTCATCACTTTAATTATGTCCTGCCACTCCCTTCTGGCTTGTAGAGTTTCTGCTGAGAGATCAGCTGTTAACCTGATGGGGATTCCCTTGTGTGTTATTTGTTGTTTTTCCCTTGCTGCTTTTAATATGATTTCTTTGTGTTTAATTTTTGACAGTTTGATTAATATGTGTCTTGGTGTATTTCTCCTTGGATTTATTCTGTATGGGACTCTCTGTGCCTCCTGGACTTGATTAACTATTTCCTTTCCCATATTAGGGAAGTTTTCAACTATAATCTCTTCAAATATTTTCTCAGTCCCTTTCTTTTTCTCTTCTTCTTCTGGAACCCCTATAATTCGAATGTTGGTGCATTTAATGTTGTCCCAGAGGTCTGTGAGACTGTCCTCTATTCTTTTCATTCTTTTTTCTTTATTTTGCTCTGCATCAGTTATTTCCACTATTTTATCTTCCACCTCACTTATCCGTTCTTCTGCCTCAGTTATTCTGCTATTGATCCCATCTAGAGTATTTTTCATTTCATTTATTGTGTTTTTAATCGATGCTTGATTCATCTTTAGTTCTTCTAGGTCCTTGTTAACTGTTTCTTGCATTTTGTCTATCCTATTTCCAAGATTTTGGATCATCTTTACTATCATTATTCTTAATTCTTTTTCAGGTAGACTGCCTATTACCTCTTCATTTGTTAGGTCTGGTAGGTTTTTATCTTGCTCCTTCACCTGCTGTGTGTTTTTCTGCTTTCTCATTTTGCTTATGTTACTGTGTTTGGGGTCTCCTTTTTGCAGGCTGCAGATTCGTAGTTCCCGTTGTTTTTGGTATCTGTCCCCCGTGGCTAAGGTTGTTTCAGTAGGTTGTGTAGGCTTCCTGGTGGGGGGGACTAATGCCTGTGTTCTGGTGGTTGAGGCTCGGTCTTGTCTTTCTGGTGGACAGGTCCACGTCTGGTGGTGTGTTTTGGGGTGCCTGTGGCCTTATTATGTTTTTAGGTAGCCTCTCTGCTAATGGGTGGGGTTGTGTTCCTGCCTTGCTAGTTGTTTGGCATAGGGTGACAAGCACTGTAGCTTGCTGGTCGTTGACTGAAGCTGGGTGCTGGTGTTGAGATGGAGATCCCTGGGAGATTTTCGCTGCTTGATATTATGTGGAGCTGGGAGGTCTCTTGTGGACCCGTGTCCTGAGGTTGTCTCTCCCACTTCAGAGGCACAGCACTGACTCCTGGCTGCAGCACCAAGAGCCTTTCATCCACCCGGCTCAGAATAACAGTGAGAAAAAGTAGAAAGAAAGAATTAGTAGAAGAAAGAAAGAGAGAGGGAAAGAAAGGAAGAAGGGAAGAAAGGAAGGAAGGAAGGAAGAAATAAAGAAAGGGAGGGAGGAAGGATGGAAAGAAAGAAGGAAAGAAAGGAGGGAGGGAGGGAGGAATGAAAGCAAAAGGAAGAGTGAATGGAAGAAGGGAGGGAGGGAGGAAGGAAAGAAAGAAAGAAAGACAGGAGGGAGGGAGGGAGGAAGGAAAGAAAAAGAAAGTGGAAAGAAGAAGGGTGGGAGGGAGGGAGGGAGGAAAGAAAAAGAAAGAAGGAAAGGAGGAGCGGAGGGAGGGAGGGAGGAAGGGAAGGTAGGAAAAAAAGAGCAGGTAAAGTAAAATAGAATAAAGTGTGAAATATAGTAGCGTTATTAAAATTAAAAAGTAATTATTGAAAAAAAAAACACGGACCGATAGAACCCTGGGACATATGGTGGAAGCAAAGCTATACAGAGAGAATCTTACACAGAAGATTACACATACACATTCACAAAAAGAGAGCAGGGGGAAAAATCAAAAATCTTGCTCTCCAAGTCCACCTCCTCGATTTGGGATAATTTGTTGTAAAAAGAGGAAAAGGGCGAGAAGTCTGAAATCTTGCTAAGTCCACCTCCTTAATTTGGGATAATTCGTTGTAAAAAGGGGGGAAAGTCTTAAATCTTGTCCTCAAAGTCCACTTCCTCAATTTGGGATGATTCGCTGTCCATTCATACACTCCACAGACGCAGGGCACATCAAATGGACCGTGGAGCTTTAATCCACTGCCTCCGAGGCTGCACAGAGAGATTTCCCTGTCTCTGCTCTCACAACTCCCGGGTCTCAGCCTTGGACCTGGCCCCGCCTCTGCGCGTAGGTCGCCGGAGGGCGTCCGTTCTTCGCTCAGGCAGGACGGGTTTAAAGGAGCCGCTGATTCGGGGGCTCTGGCTCACTCAGGCAGAGGGGAGGGAGGGGAATGCCCTCTCCTCGCGCACCAGGCAACAAAAGGGAAAAAAGTCTCTTGCCTCTCCGGTAGCTCCAGACCCTTTCCCCGGACTCCCTCCGGGCTATCACTAACCCCTTCAGGCTCTCTTCCTGCCGCCAGCCCCAGACCTCTCCCTGCGCTGCGACTGAAAGCCGATACCCGAGCCTCAGCTCCCAGCCCCACCCGCCCCGGCGGCGAGCAGACAAGCCTCTCGGGCTGGTGTGTGCCTGAGGGCACCGATCCTCTGTGCCAAAATCTCTCCGCTTTGCCCTCCGCACCCCTGTTGCTGTGCTCTCCTCCGCTACTCCGAAGCTTTCCCCCTCCGCCACCTGCAGTCTCCGCCCGCGAAGGGGCTTGTAGTGTGTAGAAACCTTCCCTCCTTCACGGCTCCCTCCCACTGGTGCAGGTCCCGTCCATATCCTATTGTCTCTGTTTATTCTTTTTTTCTTTTGACCTACCCAGGTATGTGGGGAGTTTCTTGCCTTTTGGGGGGTCTGAGGTCTTCTGTCAGCGTTCAGTAGGTGTTCTGTTGGAGTTGTTCCACGTGTAGATGAATTTCTGATGTGTCTGTGGGGAGGAAGGTGATCTCCGCGTGTTACTCTTCCGCCATCTTCCTCCGGCTCCTAATACTTTAAATACATAAATAAAGGTCTACAACTGATGAAGACATTCCAGTCTGGTAATTCAAACCCAGGGCTCTTTGGCTTCAAAGCTGTTAGTCTTTCCATTGTGTCTTTGAAGTCTTATAACCAGTCAAGGACATAGCCTAAACTAGGACCTTGAACCCCAGATCCTTTTCCAAACTGGTAATCTAATCAATAAGGTATTGTTCTACAAAAAAAACTCTAGTTACAGTAAATGTTATGAAATTAACTATTAGAAAAAGAATTGGAACTGTACTTTACTGGCATTTTATTTAACACAGTGTTGTAGAAAGGATGCCATTCAAATGATTAGGCATATTCCTTTCTCTTCAATGAAAACATTAGATAAAATAATTTTAGCTATTTCACGTTTGCTTTTTAAAATTAATTAATTTATTATTTTTGTTTCTTCTCATCAGTGTTCTGTTGTTTCTATGTTTGTGTATGTGCACAGACACATATATACATCACACATATGCACATCTAATTGGGCTCTATCTAAACAAAGGTGTCTATTTTGTATGCTGAGAGTTCTAGCTACAATAGATTACAAGGGATTAAGATGGTGATTACATCTGCTTTCCATCTGGAAACTGAGACCATTACATCCCAGCCTCTGGAATGGACTTTGCAATTTCTCCTTATCTGAAAGGTTACTCATTCTTACCTTTAAACTTGCTGAACAGTTTTCCTCAATAATACCCCTTGATTCAGAGCTCCATAGGTTAATTTTACATTATGTAAAGATCACTTTCCTTTGATTTAAACACTGTCATAATCTTGTATTATGGAACAAGGTTAATCGGATTATACCATATCATTCTCATTATTTCATATATCTTTATCTCATCTCCTCTTATTTATTCCCCTTCTCTTAGTCTCTTAAATCACATGCCATGTGTAGAATGTATTTTAAAAGTTCTTTAAAAAGCTAAATTGCTCTGAGTTTAGAAATTGGCATAAACACTATAATAACAGTTTCTCCATGCTATAAAGAAGTCTGCCTTAAGTATGGGCACACAAACAATGAAAGGAGCTTAAAGTCACAGCATTATAGTTAGAAATGATCTTAGAAGGGTGTTTTCTGTGGGAGTGGGTTCAAAAAATGCTTTTGCATTTGAAAATTAGAGTGTTATTGGTGTCCAGGAAAGAACAATTTTTTGTGGAGCGATGGAGCTGAAGGCAGATTCCCATATCCTGAAGAGGACCAGTAGAAGTAAAAGTAGAGCTGGATGGTAGACTATACTTTCAGAGTATTTAATAGAAAAGATATGGCAGCTTTCAGGAGAATTAGGGTTGATAGAAGGGCCTTGAAAGAATTAGAAGATACATATGCTAAGTTGAACAGATTGGTATTATTTCATAAATGAAATGTTTTCAGTATGGTTATTTGGTCATTTATTGATTCACCTAAATAAACTGCTGAATACTTTTTAAAATCTCATGTCAGCACATAGCCCTCTTCCCTCCCCTCCCTCCCTCCCTCCCTCCCTCCCTCCTTCCTTCCTTCCTTCCCTCCCTCCCTCCCTCCCTTCCTCCCTTCCTTCCTCCCTTTCACCCTTCCTTCTTGCAATTTGGGCATGGATATCAATGTGGTCTTTTCATTCATTGCATCCTGTCAGGTTGTGTGCAGTTTCAATTTGTCTAGTTATTAGCCATGGTAATTTTTTTTTTTTTTTTTTTTTTTTTGCGGTACACAAGCCTCTCACTGTTGTGGCCTCTTCCGTTGCAGAGCACAGGCTCCGATCGTGCAGGCTCAGCGGCCATGGCTCACGGGCCTAGCTGCTCCGTGGCATGTGGGATCTTCCCGGACCGGGACACGAACCCATGTCCCCTGCATCGGCAGGTGGACTCTCAACCACTGCACCACCAGGGAAGCCTGCCATGTTAACTTTGATCACTTCCATCACTCTAAGTTTTTTACCTCTATATTAATAAGTATTTTTGGAAGGTACTGTGAGACTATGTAAATATCCCATCTTATCCAAATTTCACCCATAAGTCATAGCATGTATTGGTGGGTTTTGGCTAAATTATTATGATGATGATTGTCGAGTGATGATTTTCTAATACTATTCCTTCAACATTTATTAGTTGCTATTCCATTGTAAATATATAATTTATATAATCTCCTCATTGTTTAATTTGCTTATTTATATCAGTTTGACCCATGGATTTCCATGTTATTTAATTGGTTGTCATCTGTGGTTATTGTTACCAAAATCTTTGGCATCATTCTTCAGTTTTTTTCTTTCCCTCATACCCCATAATCTAATCCATCATTAAGACCTGGTGGAGGTACCTTCAAATCACATTTAGAATCTATTGACATCTTTCATTTTTGTTATTACCAACATAGTTTAACCTATCTTTATCTTTCTTCTAATTTATTTTAGTGACCTCTTGACTGGTCTCCTTGCCCCACCCTACTTGTCTGTCTCTGAAAAACAACCAGTTTTTCACAAAGCAGCTGAATGATCTCTCCAAAATGCAAATCATATCATGTCACTCACTTCTTTGCTTAAAGTCACATTGTGACTTCCTGTTGCCCTCAGAGTAAAATCCAAATTCTTTACCCTAGACAATTCTAAATGATCTAGCCCTACCTAACTCTCTGACTTTATTTCATTCATTTCTATGCTTTGCTTATCATACTTCAGCTATTTACGGTAATAAGCTTTTTTGGATACATGCCCAATATATTACTTTCCTAGGCTTTGGGCTTGCTGATCACATTTCTTCATTTGATTTGCTTCTCTTTCCTTTAAGGCAGCAGGTTAAGCCTTGCTCATTGGAAAAGCCTGCTTTGACCACCTAAATTAAAATAGCTCCAGTTGCTAGAATGTAACACACTGCAAATGTTTCTGTATCCCCTGTTGCTGTATCCCCAGGGCTGAGCAAAGGGCCTGGCACAAAGCAGGTGTACAATGAGCATTTGTTGGATTTTTTTTTTTTGATACTTTCTGTTACCATTACACCACCTTCCTTGAGTAGATGAGTAGTTCTTATTTTGTTTATGTAAATATAAATAAAACAAATGTAAATGTAAAATAAATAATAAGTATAAATTAAAAGTACTACTTCCTGTCTTCAGCATTTTTAATAGGCTCAGATTTTTGAAAGCTATGTATAAAGATGACAGGATGGTCCTGTTATCAATGATGTCAAAAAGATTGGTATAAAGCTATAAGAATATGTGGAGGATTGAAGTACATACACTACATGCTATAGTGAGGAAAATAAAAGATTCAAAGAAATTTCTTGGTTTTTTACTTGAGCAAGTGACACTTAGTTGGATCATCACCAGAATCACTATTTATCTAGCTGTGAGATTATCAGAGAGTTCTGTCTATACCCATAACTACTACATAGCTGGATGTTCATTTAAAAAATTCTCTCATCTCTTATGAGTAATTTTTCTCTTGAGAGTTTCTGACCCTAGCATCATATATTTTTTCATTGAAATTTTAGAAATCTACCTTCCTAAATTCTAGGTTAAGTAGCTGATAATCTCATATCTTTTATTTGTTTGCTGATTGGATAATTTCGCTTACAAAATTCCATGCTGACCCCACTAACTCCCCAAATTCCTGTGATTTACGTAACACTAATGGTTTCCCCACAGTCCAGTCCAGATAGTCTTATTGCCTCCTCCCATTTCCAAAAGATGGAATGGCCAAAAAGGAAGGGAAACATTTACCAGGGTTCTACTTCTAGGAGAACGGACTTGCAGATGTCAGGAGAATTGTTTTTTTATTGTATGTTTTATGTTTTCAAACTGTCACCATTGTTAAAGCCTCTGAAATCAGAAATACAGACAAATATGCCATAAAAATATTTTGAATTCTTTCTTATTAAACAAACTTTGCAAATTTGGTGAGAACCCCAGATGTGTGCTGTCTTTGTAGGTTTGAGTTTTCTCAACTAGCAACACATTAGTGGCTCTGTCCAATTAATATTAGGTTGCACATTCATTTTATAAATTCTTCTGATTTACAATATTTTTAAAAAAAATTTGCACATGCACACAAGTGGATTCATAAGTCATTTTAC
This sequence comes from Hyperoodon ampullatus, assembly GCF_949752795.1. Classification (NCBI taxonomy): domain Eukaryota; kingdom Metazoa; phylum Chordata; class Mammalia; order Artiodactyla; family Ziphiidae; genus Hyperoodon; species Hyperoodon ampullatus. Next base: position 20,236,201 of record NC_136920.1, read on the forward strand.
TTACCATCATATAAGATTCTTTACTAACTGCCTTATTTATTTACTATATTAGACACATGAGTGAATAGATGGGTAAGCTATTTTAAAAGCATTATGCCTTCTTGCAGATGCTGGGCAGAATATAACTTCATTTCTTAACTGAGTTTTAAGGTGATTTCTTGACATAAGTGCATACTGCCCTTTGAATTAGACTAACAATAATATTGCCAAGGGAAAGTTTGGAAACAACTTTGGCTGTTGGATGAAAAATGACTTGTAGACAAGCAAGAGTGGAGGCAAGGAGGTCAGTTATGAAACTGTTGCAATCATGCTGGTGAGAGATGATGGTGGCTTGAACTAGGATGGCAGCAGTGGAACTGGAGAATAGTGAACAGTTTCAAAATATGCTTTTGAGGTGCTACCAATTGGACGTGCTCATGGGTTGAATGTAGGTGCTGAGGAAAAAAGGGGACATGTTAAAATAAATTGTTAAAAATTATTTGCAAAACAAAATAGATACATTTTTTTCTCCTCTGCATACAATTCTAAGTGGAAATGCCAGTTTACTCAGATAGCTTTTTATTTAGGCATATGATAAAGCAAATATACTTAATAACCATGTCTCCTTGGGCAATTAGGAGGTCAATGAATCCTCTAAAACTGCATGCAAAATTTTAAATTTATGCATGTGCTTTTACTGGGAAGAAAGTCCACAGCTTTCCTCATATTCTCAAAGAAGTCTTTGAACAAGGACAGATTAAAAGCTTCTATTCGTCTGTTATCCCATAAAATGCCAAATAACAAGTCACTCCAAAACTCAGTAACGTAAATCACCATCGTTTGTTCTTACTCACATGCTTTTGTGCCAGCCAAAATCATTCTGCTGATTTTGGTTGGGCCCAGCTGCACCCTGCTCCAGGTCATAGGTTCAGATCAGAGCTATTCCTTTGTCATTCATCTTTCTGGATCCAGTGAGCCCCTTGGGATATGTTGTTTTCATGATGGAAGAAGTACAAGAGTGAAAGCCCAGTCCCACAAGCACATTTCAAGCTTCTGCTTGCATAGTCTCTGCTGACATTCCATTGGTCAAAGTAAATCACATGACAAATTCCAAATACAAGGGATAGGAAAGTTCATTGCATCTTTAAGTGGGAGGGACAGTAAAGTCACATGGTAAAGGACATCCAAAAGTTAAAAGGCAAACTGATATCTTGTTTGTTTATTTCTGATTTTTTTATTTCCCTTTCCAAACTTGTACTACCAAACAAAGTCAAGTTGGCATTTTATGGAGAATGAATATACCAGTTTCTCTCATTCTTGAAGCACCTCCTCCCTGGGCTATGTTTTGTATTTGAGATCTTCCTCAACTAAAGCTCTGATCTTTGGATGTGGCTTGATGGGGACTAATGTGAGATCCTGGAGGTTTATCTTTCTAAATGAGCTTAACTCAATATCCAACCCTAGGACTTGCTAAGATGAATAGTTTTTGCGCTGCTTGACTTTGTGCATCATTCTGACAGTTTGTAGTCGGATCTCAAAGGAACAAAAATCCAATAAAACCAACATACAGGTGCACAAACACAGACACACGCACACACACACACACACACACACACACACCCCACTATCTATAAAGAGATATTTCTTTTCCTTGCAATGCCATTTCAGTTTTCTAGCCGTTAGGTATCCCTGGAGCATTTAATAAAGGGTCTCAAAACTCAGAATATCTTCCCTTTTCCTCCATTTTCAACTCATTCCAAGAAGGAAATATCTTAGTTTGCATCTTTTAAATAAAAACACAAGGAGTGAGATGATCTACTTACAAAATCAGCTAGCAAATGGTGTTCCTGTCAACCTCAGCTGACAGGATTAAAACTCATCTGTGGAATCAGGAACTCCCTGCAATCACATCCAACCAGACTTCAATCAGAACTCAGGCATATGTAAGCTTCTTGATTTCAGATGTTTTTAAAAACACATTTCCTTCCATTCTCTAGATCTTTGCTGAAGAATTTACTTTGCCTTTTCTTGAAAGCACCTCCTCTGGTATGCACATGCAGTTTTTAATCTTTTCCTCTCACCAGCACAAAGATTGAAGCAATCTGTAATTAATGACTTGAAAAATATTTAGCTGGATTTAAAGAAAGAGACCCAAACAGTAAAAAGCTACACATAGTCATGACTCCTTTAATTGAGGGAATGCTAGAGAATTCTGCAAAATTTGCTAAGATACTGAGGCAGTTCCACACTGACCCATACAACGGATATGGAAGCCTGCATATTACTATTTTAGTGGCTCTCCAGACACTGGTTACATAGTCAAAATGTCTAAAGATGATCAATAATTAATCCTGAATATTTAAAGTGTGTTTTTATTTGATGGCAGGGGACTTATCTAGATGACCTCTTTGCATGTCTGCCGATTTAGACCAAATCAAGTTGACTTTATTAAATAGGATTCTCTTTCTCCCTCAAAGCTATCTGTGTTTAGGGAGAAAGCATATAAGTCAATCTCTGCCTACTGATTTCTCTCCTTGTAGAATACGTGAAGGAGAAACATCCTGCAAGGTCTTTCTCTGGCATAGGAGTAAGTAGACAATCTAATCTTAAAGGCATCAAAACATAAGGAAATACATGTGGGGCTCTGGAGTCAGAATGGTTTGCATTTGGATCCTGGCTTACTCTGTGACCTTGAGTTAGTGGATCAACTGGTTTAGTCTCAGTTTCCTTCAAAGGTTTCTGTGGGGATCATGGGAAATAGCGTGTGTAAAGTCAGTTCTCAGTCCAACTCCTGACAAAAAGTAAGCATTTTTAAAACACTGTTTAATAATGAATTGCTCTATCTACTGGCTTTGTTTAAATCTTCAGAAATAAGTGGTGGTATGGACTATGAAAATGAATGAAATGTTAGTTCAAATTGTTGGTCAAAATTAACATTTGAATGTACTATGCACAAAGATTTTTATTCTACCTTCTGGGTGACATGGAACTTTCTTCTTAAATGGCTTTCTAATGAAATAACATCCTCAAAGCAACTTGTCAATAAGTGCTTGTCACCGAGTTCTAATCAAAGTATGAGAATGGAGACCTCATAGTCAAAGGTCGATAAGTCAGATGGATTAGTCTTAAAAGAGTTCCTGGAGGGGGCTGATTTAGAAACAGATTTTAGATAGGTAGAAAGGAACAAGGAGACATTCCCTCTCTCGATCACTGATCTTTTATTTACCCTTTATGTTCTAGGCCCTATCCTCTGTGAAATGAGGGAATCAAAGGTGAAAAGACAAAGTCTCTGAGCAAGCAGAGCCTCTGGTCTAATGCATGATTGTACTGGAACTTAGTGCTTTGGAGAGCATGCCTGAAAACTCTACTCTTTCCTGGTAGTGGCGGGTTTGACTGGGGGTGTAAGAAATGATGCTGGTGATCTGGGTGGGGGGAGCACTGGGGAAAGATTTCAGAGGCCATCCTGAGAAATGTGAGAAAAATTTAGTAGGAAAAATAAGAGGAAACCCTAATAGGTTCTTGATATTTTTGTAGGAAGAAGTGGAATGATCTAAATAGTATTGTAGAATGCTAACTTTGGCAGCTATAAGTGCAATTGATTAGATAAGGGAGAGAATAGGGTTCATTGGATTATATATATACATTTAATATATGATATATGTATATATATAATATATATGTGTATATATAATATAGTAGGAACAACCTCATATTATACATATGTTCTCTAGAGAACAGAATTATTCTCTTCATTTGTGGAGTGTGAGAGAATAATTATAATAGTGAATGAAACCTAGAAGAATCACCAGATCACCCAATAGGTCACTACAGAAGCTGGTTATGTGAATCTTACTCACATTTTATCAATATTTGAACTTATCACTGAGTACCTCTCTGTCCTTCCATTCTTAGTTTATTGGCAAGGCTTTAAAAAAGGAAATGATTAGGCTCTTACCTCCAGTGGGAGGATGTATAGTCAACTTAACTATTTCTAGGATGGTTCACAGTTAGAGCCAGATATTCAAGTGTCTTAGAAACTAAAAATGATGCTTACTTTGCAGAAACAGAGATAGGGTGGGGACAAACATGCTTTACTCTTGTTCAGAGAAAAACTAGATTTGCTGTTTTATATTTTCTCATGAATTTCTCGAAAAGGTACAGAAAGGTTTTTTTTTTAATATTAAAGTGGTATTCATATATTATATCAGATGGTATTTATAATATCTCTCTAATGAACTCAATTGTGCCTCCCCCCCAATTCATATGTTGAAGCCCTAATCCCCAGTGTAAATGTACTTGGAGACAGGGCCTTTAAAGAGGTAGCTAAAGTTAAATGAGGTCATAATGATGGGGCTCTAATCCAATTAAAACTAGTGCCCTTATAAGAACAGAGAGACGTCAGGAATGCATGTGCAGAGAGAAAAAGTCATGCGAGGACACAGAAAGAAGGGCCATTTGCAAGCCAAGGAGAGAGGCCTCAAGAGAATCCAAACTTGCCAGCACTTTGATCTTGTACTTTAAGCTTCAGAAACTGTAAGAAAATAAGTTTCTGTTGTTTAAACCACCCAGTCTGTGGTATTTTGTTATGAGAGCCCTAGCAGACTAATACAACCTCTATATACAAGACATAAATATGAAATTTGAACAAAATATTACAATGTCTATTTCACATTATTTTAGGCAAACAGCCTTTATTGAGCAGGTACTGGGCAGTGTCTCTCTATATCCATTATTTTGTCACAGTTTTGCTATGTGATAATTATTCTTCTTTCCTGAGGTCAATTAGCTGGAAAGTAGCCAATCCCTATCCAATTCAATCCCAAGTCTTGGTTTACAAGTATAATTATTTTTCCATAATTCTATGCTAGTTCTACTGAGTGGAATCTAAAACTCACTGCATTTTAACTCATCACCATTATTGTGTGGCCTCTGGAGATAGAATTATCATTCTGCCCCTTTAATTCTTTCTTGAATTCAGACATGTACTCTACCTCACAGCAACATTGATCAGCTGAAAACAGAGAGCACCTGGTTTTGCTGCAGGCAGCAAGCACATCACTTTTTATGAACACACGTATTATGAACTCATGGTTAGGAAACCTTGCATTGTGTTTCAGTTTAACGGCTATTACTTGTTCAGAGGTCTTGCTGTGTGTTCAGTTTTCCCTCCAAACATCAGAGGGGAATGGGAAACTGAAGTGCCATAAAACACTTGGAGCCTTCATTTATTGCAGATTAATTAGAGAATCAAAGGGGTGGAAAGAGCAGGTCTTCTGCTTCCAAACCGTGGGGAACTAGAGTGTAGCAGAATAAGCCAAATAGACACTAGAGATTGAGATTTTTTTTCATGTTCAGAAGAATACGGTTCATAGGATGTGAAACCTATCATGTCATGAATCATGTAGATTAGGATAATATAAAAACAGGGATTTGTTCACTAAGTGCTGAGCCTCTAGAATGAGGACTTTTATGAAACTCTTCTGATGATGTGCAGCCAGTTTGGAAGTTTAATCTAAAAGATACCTCTCATTTCCAGGTAATTAACATTCTAGGGCTTCCCTGGTGGCGCAGTGGTTGAGAGTCCGCCTGCCGATACAGGGGACACGGGTTCGTGCCCCGGTCCGGGAAGATCCCACATGCCGCGGAGAGGCTGGGCCCATGAGCCATGGCCGCTGAGCCTGCGCATCCGGAGCCTGTGCTCCACAACGGGAGAGGCCACAACAGTGAGAGGCCTGCGTACCGCAAAAAACAACAACAACAACAAAAAGAAAACCCATTCTAATTGACCAGTCATTGACTACAAGGTTGAGACCTTCTCCTTCATACTGTTCCAATTCTTCTTCTCTCTCTCTCATCCTCCACCCACCCCAACACAACAAAGACAGTGTGTATGTAACAAGAAGTATACCCAGAGGATAGGAGGGAAGCTTTTTCCTTTCTCATCCATGGGATCATAATTAAACATCTGGAGGCCCATTTCTAAGGGAAGAGACCACGTGTCTTATGCATGGAATTGCCTCTGAACCACTGAACTTTTCACACAATTGTCAAGGCACTGTTGACTTCCTAATGAACTTGCAACTTCTTAACTTCTTGTTTATTGGGAAAACTCAGCTTATGGTACATGAGAAATTGGAATTAGAGATTCCCAGACACTGTTTCTTCGGCTCCATTAAGGAAACATTTGGAGAGATGGCAGGAGGGGTGTCTGTGATGTTGAGGAATGTGCCAGAAAGGGAGAGCTACAAAATCCTCTGGGTCTATCATCTTTTCCTTTATGTTGTTCCCACTGTGAGATTAGGTGGGCATCCCAGTGACTCATTTTCAGTCAACACAATATCTTTTATGTCTGTTTTTCTCTCATGCTCTTGATTCCATGGATGTGATAGTTGGGAATATGGCAAATTGGATTCATGAAAGAAAATTCTATCCAAAGAAGGGCCAAAAAGCAGCCTATAAAGGATGCTGGATTAGCGTTTTGGAGTGATTTGTTGGAAAGGTAAATAGCATTTTCATTTCTGATGAGATGGACCTGTCACAGCCCCAGGAAATATGTGTGTTTGTGTGTGTGTGTGAGAGAGAGAGAGAGACAGAAAGACAAAGAGACACAGAGAATCCATACTAGTAAAAGGCTTCTGACCAATGTATTGTTTGTATAGGAATAAAAGTGTGTAGTTTATACAGTGCTTTCCACGTAGATTATGTCATTTCATTCTTATAACATCCCTATGATATAAATACTACCCTAGGTTGACAAATAAGGAGGCTGAAAGGTTAAGTGGCTTTGCCCTGCTGGTAGGAGGCATAAATATGGTTTGAATCTATTTTCAGGCAAACATCACGCTCCAACAATGGTGCTACACCGAACACTTACATAGAGTCTGACCTAAGCCATAGAATGCAGTACCCCTACTTACAGAAATTTAGTATAAAAATAAAAACAGTTAATTTTTTATCCCTAACAGTTAATATTGGGCATAAGGGCCTCGGTAAACCAGTGTTTACAGTGAAAGTTTTTTTATTCTTTCTTTTAACATTGTTCCTGATTACAAAAGCAATATACAGATATTCGGTTTCAACTCCAACATAGAAAGAGCTTCGAAGCCATCACTCCCATCTTTTCAACAAGAAGAAACTTACCAAGTAGAAAATGATGACACTTATGGACCCTTCAGAGAATTGAGGCAGTAGGACAAACTGTCACCCTGGAATCTGGAGAGACTGGTGAAAACCAAGAGCCATACGTGGTAGCAACACTTCACTGATAGTTTTGATAAGTTGCTGGAGGCTGAGTATACTCTAGTGTGAAATGAGAAACTCCTGGAAGACCAGTTTTGTAGATTTTACCTCCAGGAACTCCACCAGAATCTCATGGTAAGAACTGAGAAATACCTCCTTAAAAGGGCTCTGACAGGGGAAGGGATAAAGTAACCATTGTGAAATATGTTCAGAAAAACAAAGGACTACTCTTCAGAAGGAAGGACTTTACAAGAGCCTCATCACAGCTGGGAGAAGTTCATGTCTCCTACTTTAGCACCCTTTAACCTTCTTGTCTCACCTGAGGTGGTGGTGGGGAGTGGGGACACATACCACTGGATCAACACTTGTGAAGGTGACAACCCAAGAAGACAGACCCACTAAAGACTAGGATTTAATCATAAGAATATAGAATTCTTCTTTTCTCCAATACCTTATGCCTACACCAATAGGGCTCTAGTGTAACATCAGCATATTCCAGCTGAAAGAGCTGTAAGACGCAAACTCTCTCCGAGGAGGAGTACTTAGGGTAGGCCAAAGTCAAGAGGAGAGACAAAAGCAAGGACATTTGAGGAATTTGAAGTCTCTGGCACTTATGGATTCTAAAAACATTAAATCCTAGCCAGATTTATGTAAATTCTCACACTAAACACCTGTTTACCTAAATTTTTTTATTACCTAATGTGTTCAACATTTAATGAAAAATTATAAGGCAAGAAGAAATCAGTCATAAGAAACAAAGCAAACATCAGAACCAGACTCAGATATGACACAGATGTTGGACATATTAAATAAGGAATTTACAATAACTGTCATGAATATATTAAGGGCTCTAATGGAAAAAGTAGATAGCATACAAGAATAGACGGGCAATACAGACATAGAGATGGAAGAAATAGTAAAAAGAAAGGCTAGAAATGAAAAACTATAACAGAAATGAGGGCCTTTGAGGACTAATCAGTAGAGTAGACATAGCTGAGGAAACAACCAGTGAGCTTGAAGATAAGTCAATAGAAACTTTGCAAACTGAAATGCAAAGAAAGAAAGAAAGTGAGAGAAAAAGGAAACAATGGAAGAAAAGAAAAAGAAAACAGCCTGGAACATCCAAGAACTGTAGGATGAATTCAAAAGGTGTATATGCCAAAAGGAGAAGAAAGAGAGGGGGAAGCAGAAGAAATATTGACTAATGGCTGAAAATATTTCAAAACCACTGAAGCACAAACTGAGGAAACTCAGAGAATACTTTGTAGAATCAATATCAAAACAAAACAAAACTACTGCTAGCATATCTATTCAATCTTCAGAAAACCAAAGAGAAAGAGAATATCTTGAAAGAAGCTGGAGAAAAAAAACACCTTACCTATAGAGAAAAAAGGATAAGAATTATAGTGGACTTCTCATAAGAAAATATGCAAGCAAGAAGAGAGTGGAGTGAACTATTTAAAGTGTTGAAAATAAAACCCACCAATCTAGAATTCTATATCCAGTGAAATGATTCTTTGAATGTAAAGGAGAAACAAAGACTTTCACTTTCATCATCGGCAGATCTGCCCTGCAAGAACTGTTGAGTAATGCTCTTCAGGGGGAAGGAAAATTATATAGGTCAGAAATATGGATCTATATAAAGAAAGGAAGAATATCAGAGAACTAATAAATGAGAGTAAAATAAAATATTTAAATTTTCTTAGTCTTAATTTATCTAAAAACCATTTAATGATAGTAATATTGAGTTGGGTGGATATAGCATATGGATAAGTGAAATAAGTGACAGTAATGTCATAAAAAATGAATGGGAGGAGTTAGGAATATTCTGTTTTGAGATACCTGCATTACACGTGAAGTAGTATAGAGTTATTTCAAAGCAGGATTAGATTAGTCCAAAATGTATATTGGAAACCCTATAGCAACCACCAAAAACTTTAAGAGAGAAGTATAAGTGATATGCTAAGAGAAAAGATAAAAATGGAATCATATAAAATGCTTTATTAAAATAAGAGAAGGCAAAAGAAGAGGGCATGGAGGAAAAGCAAACAGAATAAATAGAGAATAGTCACAAACATGGTGGATATTAAACCCACTATATCAATAATCACTTTAATATAAATGGTCTAAATATTCCAATTAAAAGACAGAGACTCTCAGAATGGATAAAATGGCTGATTCTAGGACTATGGCAGGACATATATGAATCTGGAGCATCTTTTAGTACCAGAAAGTAAGCAACTGCTCTAAAATACAAAACAAAATACCGGCAATGATGTAATATGTCAAAGGGACACAGGAGCCAACTGACGAGCTCCCAATGGCTAAAGCTGAAACCATTTCAGCAACAAAATAAAGTAGTATTGAATTACATCCTAAAGTATGAAGTAAACATCCATGAATGTATACCGATATAAGTAAGTGATTAAATAAATAAATAAATGGTGGAAAACAGACACATTTCTCATGAAGAGTTCCAAATAGTTTATATAGATACTCGGCCCTCAAGAAGGTGGGAGTTAACTCCCCACTCCCTAAGTGCAAGATACTCACAGTGACTTCCTTCCAAAGAGCACAGTATGGAAAGAGGGGAGAAAGAGTAACTTTACAGTGGAAAAATCTAACAAATGCCACCTCAAAATCGACAAAGTCACGATGATAGTATGTACCCCAGATACGGTGCAATAGAAATGCCAATTTTCCTCAGTTTTCTTTCTCCCCAAAACACATAACGCCAACCCAATCATGAAAGAACATCAGACATATTTCTTTTTTATTTTTTGTATAAATACATAATTATTTTAATGTATTTAGAATAATTCTTCCCTTAGTATATAATTAAAAATAGCACACCATTAGATAATTCATATGTAATAGCTGTTGAATTTGCATTGTTTCTTTTTTATTTTAATTTTATTTACTTTTTTATACAGTAGGTTCTTATTAGTCATCAATTTTATACACATCAGTGTATACATGTCAATCCCAATCGCCCAATCCATCCCCACCCGCCCCCCGCAGCTTTCCCCCCTTGGTGTCCATACGTTTGTTCTCTATATCTGTGTCTCAACTTCTGCCCTGCAAACCGGTTCATCTGTACCATTTTCCACATACGTGCGTTAATATACAATATTTGTTTTTCTCTTTCTGACTTACTTCACTCTTTATGACAGTCTCTAGATCCATCCACGTCTCAACAAATGACCCAATTTTGTTCCTTTTTATGGCTTAGTAATATTTCATTGTATATATGTACCACATTGTCTTTATCCATTTCTCTGTCAATGGGCATTTAGGAAGCTTTCATGACCTGGCTATTGTAACTAGTGCTGCAATGAACGTTGGGGTGCATGTGTCTTTTTGAATTATGGTTTTCTCTGGGTATATGCCCAGTAATGGGATTGCTGGATCGTATGGTAATTCTATTTTTAGATTTTTAAGGAAGATCCATACTGTTCTCAATAGTGGCTGTATCAATTTACATTCCCACCAACAGTGCAAGAGGGTTCCCTTTTCTCCACATCCTCTCCAGCATTTGTTGTTTGTAGATTTTCTGATGGTGCCCATTCTAACTGGTGTGAGGTGATACCTCATTGTAGTTTTGATTTGCATTTCTCTAATAATTAGTGATGTTGACCAGCTTCTCATGTGCTTCTTGGCCATCTATATGTCTTCTTCGGAGAAATGTCTATTTAGGTCTTCTGCCCGTTTTTGAATTGGGTTGTTTGTTTCTTTAATATTGAGCTGCAAGAGCTGTTTGTATATTTTGGAGATTAATCCTTTGTCCTATGATTCATTTGCAAAGATTTTCTCCCATTCTGAGGATTGTCTTTTTGTCTTCTTTATGGTTTCCTTTGCTGTGCAAAAGCTTTTAAGTTTCATTAGGTCCCATTTGTTTATTTTTGTTTTTATTTCCATTACTCTAGGAGGTGGATCAAAAAAGATCTTGCTGTGATTTATGTCAAAGAGTGTTCTTCTTTGTTTTCCTCTAAGAGTTTTATAGTGTCCAGTCTTACATTTAGGTCTCGAATACATTTTGAGTTTATTTTTGTGTTTGGTGTTAGGGAATGTTCTAATTTCATTCTTTTACATGTAGCTGTCCAGTTTTCCCAGCACCGCTTATGGAAGAGACTGTCTTTTCTCCATTGTATATCCTTGCCTCCTTTGTCATAGATTAGTTGACCATAGGTGCGTAGGTTTACCTCTGGGCTTTCTATCTTGTTCCATTGATCTGTGTTTCTGTTTTTGTGCCAGTACCATATTGTCTTGATGACTGTAGCTTTATAGTGTAGTCTGAAGTCAGGGAGTCTGATTCCTCCAGCTCCTTTTTTTCCCCTCAAGACTGCTTTGGTTATTCGGGGTCTTTTGTGTCTCCATACAAATTGTAAGATTTTTGGTTCTAGTTCCATAAAAAAATGCCATTGGTAATTTGATAGGGATTGCATTGAATCTGTAGATTGCTTTGGGTAGTATAGTCATTTTCACAATATTGATCCTTCCAATAAAAGAACATGGTATATCTCTCCATCTGTTGGTATCATCTTTAATTTCTTTCATCAGTGCCTTATAGCTTTCTGCCTACATGTCTTTTGTCTCCCTAAGTAGGTTTATTCCTAGGTATTATTCTTCTTGTTGCAATCGTAAATGGGAGTGTTTCCTTAATTTCTCTTTCAGATTTTTCATCATTAGTGTATAGGAATGCAAGAGATTTCTGTGAATTAATTTTATATCCTGGAACTTTACCAAATACATTGATTAGCTCTAGTAGTTTTCTGGTGGCATTTTTAGGATTCTCTATGTATAGTATCATGTCATCTGCAAACAGTGACAGTTTTACTTCTTCTTTTCCAATTTGTATTCCTTTTAAATCTTTTTCTTCTCTGATTGCCGTGTCTAGGACTTCCAAAACTATGTTGAATAATAGTGGTGAGAGTGGACATCCTTGTCTTGTTCCTGATCTCGAGGAAATGCTTTCAGTTTTTTACCATTGAGAATGATGTTTGCTGTGGGTTTGTCGTACATGGCCTTTATTATGTTGAGGTAGGTTCTCTCTGTGCCCACTTTCTGGAGAGTTTTTATCATAAATTGGTGTTGAATTTTGTCAAAAGCTTTTTCTGCATCTATTGAAATAATCATATGGGTTTTTTTCTTCAATTTGTTAATATGGTGTATCACATTGATTGATTTCCATATATTGAAGAATCCTTGCATCCCTGGGATAAATCCCACTTGATCATGGTGTATGATCCTTTTAATGTGTTGTTGGATTCTGTTTGCTACTATTTTGTTGAGTTTTGCATCTATATTCATCAGTGATATTTGTCTGTAAGTTTCTTTTTTGATAGTATCTTTGTCTGGTTTTGGTATCAGGGTGATGGTGGCCTCATAGAATGTGTTTGGGAGTGTTCCTTCATCTGCAATTTTTTGGAAGAGTTTGGGAAGGATGGGTGTTAGCTCTTCTCTAAATATTTGATAGAATTCACCTGTGAAGCCATCTGGTCCTGGACTTTTGTTTGTTGGAAGATTTTTAATCACAGTTTCAATTTCATTACTTGGGATTGATCTGTTCATATTTTCTATTTCTTCCTGGTTCAGTCTTGCAAGGTTATACCTTTCTAAGAATTTGTCCATTTCTTCCAGGTTGTCCATTTTATTGGCATAGAGTTGCTTGTAGGAGTCTCTCAGCATGCTTTGTATTTCGGCTGTGTCTGTTGTAACTTCTCCTTTTTCATTTCTAATTTTATTGATTTGAGTCCTCTCCCCCTTTTTCTTGATGAGTCTGGCTAATGGTTTATCAATTTTGTTTATCTTCTCAAAGAACCAGCTTTCAGTTTTATTGATCTTAGCTATTGTTTTCTTTGTTTCTATTTCTGTTATGATCTTATGAGTTCTTTCCTTCTGCTAACTTTGGGTTTTGTTTGTTCTTCTTTCTCTAGATTTTTAGGTGTAAGGTTAGATTGTTTATTTGAGATTCTTCTTGTTTCTTGAGGTAGGCTTGTACAGATATAAACTTCCCTCTTAGAACTGCTTTTGCTGCATCCCATAGGTTCTGGATCGTCGTGTTTTCATTGTCATTTGTCTCTAGGTATTTTTTTATTTCCTCTTTGATTTCTTCAGTGATCTCTTTGTTATTTAGAAACGTATTGTTTAGCCTCCATGTGTTTGTGTTTTTTACGTTTTTTTCCCTGTAATTCATTTCTAATCTCCTAGCATTGTGGTCAGAAAGGATGCTTGGTATTATTTCAGTTTTCTTAAATTTACTGAGACTTGTTTTGTGACCCAAGATGTGATCTACCCTGGAGAATGTTCCGTGTACACTTGTGAAGAAAGTGTAATCACTGTTTTTGGATGGAATGTCCTATAAATATCAATTAAATCTATCTGGTCTATTGTGTCATTTAAAACTTATGTTTCCTTATTTATTTTCATTTTGGATGATCTGTCCATTGGTGTAAGTGAGATGTTAAAGTCTCCCACTATTACTGTGTTACTGTCGATTTCCTCTTTTTTTTTGCGGTACGCGGGCCTCTCACTGTTGTGGCCTCTCCTGTTGTGGAGCACAGGTTCCGGACACGCAGGCTCAGTGGCTATGGCTCATGGGCCTAGCCGCTCCACGGCATGTGGGATCTTCCCAGACCGGGGCATGAACCCGTGTCCCCTGCATCGGCAGGCGGACTCTCAACCACTGCTCCACCAGGGAAGCCCCGATTTCCTCTTTTATAGCTGGTAGCAGTTGCCTTATGTATTGTGGTGCTCCTCTGTTGGGTGCATATATATTTATAATTGTTATATTTTCTTCTTGGATTGATCCCTTGATCATTTTGTAGTGTCCTTCCTTGTCTCTTGTAACATTCTTTATTTTAAAGTGTATTTTATCTGTTATGAGTATTGCTACTCCAGCTTTCTTTTGATTTCCATTTGCATGGAATATCTTTTTTCATCCCCTCACTTTCAGTCTGTATGTGTCTCTAGGTCTGAAGTGGGTCTCTTGTAGACAGCATATATATGGGTCTTATTTTTGTATCCATTCAGCAAGCCTGTGTCTTTTAGTTGGAGCATTTAATCCATTCACGTTTAAGGTAATTATCGATATTTATGTTCCTATGACCGTTTTCTTAATTGTTTTGGATTTGCTTTCGTAGATCCTTTTCTTCTCTTGTGTTTCCCACTTAGAGAATTTCCTTTAGCATTTGTTGTAGAGCTGGTTTGGTGGTGCTGAATTCTCTTAGCTTTTGCTTGTCTGTAAAGCTTTTGATTTCTCCATCAAATCTGAATGAGATCCTTGCTGGGTAGAGTAATCTTTGTTGTAGATTCTTCCCTTTCATCACTTTAAGTATATCATGACACTCCCTTCTGGCCTGTAGAGTTTCTGCTGAGAAATCTGCTGTTAACCTTATGGAAGTTCCCTTGTATGTTATCTGTCATTTTTCCCTCGCTGCTTTCAATAATTTTTCTTTGTCTTTAATTTTTGCCAATTTAATTACTAGGTGTCTTGGCGTGTTTCTCCTTAGGTTTATCCTGTATGGGACTCTCTGTGCTTCCTGGACTTGGGTGGCTATTTCCTTTCCCATGTTAGGGAAGTTTTTGACTATAATCTCTTCAAATATTTTCTCTGGTCCTTTCTCTCTCTCTTCTCTTTCTGGGACCCCTATAGTGCGAATGTTGTTGCGTTTAATGTTGTCCCAGTGGTCTGTCTCTTAGGCTGTCTTCATTTCTTTTCATTCTTTTTACTTTATTCTGTTCTGCAGCAATGAATTCCACCATTCTGTCTTCCAGGTCACTTATGCATTCTTCTGCCTCAGTTATTCTGCTATTGATTCCTTCTAGTGTAGTTTTCATTTCAGCTATTGTATTATTCATCTCTGTTTGTTTGTTCTTTAATTCTTCTAGGTCTTTGTTAATCATTTCTTGCATCTTCTCGATCTTTGCCTCCATTGTTTTTCTGAGGTCCTGGATCATCTTCGCTATCATTATTCGGAATTCTTTTTCTGGAATGTTGCCTATCTCCACTTCCTTTAGTTGTTTTTCTGGGTTTTATCTTGTTCCTTCATGTGGTACATAGCACTCTGCCTTTTCACCTTGTCTATCTTTCTGTGAATGTGGTTTTTGTTTCACAGGCTCCAGGTTTGCAGTTCTTCTTGCTTCTGTTTTCTGCCCTCTGGTGGATGAGGCTATCTAAGATGCTTGTGCCAGTTTCCTGATCGGAGGGACTGGTGGTGGGTAGAGCTGACTGTTGCTCTGGTGGGCAGAGCTAAGTAAAACTTTAATCTGCTTGACTGCTGATGGGTGGGGCTGGGTTCCCTCCCTTTTGGTTGTTTGGCCTGATGCAACCCAACCCTGGAGCCTACCTGGACTCTTTGGTGGGGCTAATGGCAGACTCGGGGAGGGCTCACGCCAAGGAGTACTTCCTAGAACTTCCGCTGCCAGTGTACTTGTCCCCACGGTGAGCCACAGCCACCCCCCGCCTCTGCAGGATACCCTCCAGCACTAGGAGGTAGGTCTGGTTCAGTCTCCCCTGGCATCACTGCTCCTTCCCCTGGGTCCCAATGTGCACACTGCTTTGTATGTCCCCTCCAAGAGTGGAGTCTCTGTTTTCCCCAGTCCTGTCGAAGTCCTGCAATCAAATCCCACTAGCCTTTAAAGTCTGATTCTCTAGGAATTCCTCCCCCCATTGCCCTACCCCCAGGTTGGGAAGCCTGACGTGGGGCTCAGAACCTTCACTCCAGTGGGTGGGCTTCTGTGGTCTAAGTGTTCTCCACTCTGTGAGTCACCCACCCAGTAGTTATGGGATTTAATTTTACTGTGATTGTGCCCCTCCTACCATCTCATTGTGGCTTCTCCTTTGTCTTTGGATGTGGGGTATCTTTTTTGGTGAGCTCCAGTGCCGTCCTGTTGATGACTGTCCAGCAGCTAGTTGTGATTCTGGTGTTCTCACAAGAGGGAGTGAGTGCACGCCCTTCTACTCTGCCATCCTGGTTCCTTATCCTCCATTCTGCCTATGTTGAATGATGCCTTATTGTTCAGAGTTGTGGCAGAATTCTACTTGTAAAGGGCCTTGCTCTAGTTCCAAAGGGAAGGGCACTTTGTTCTTCTATCTGTAACATGATGCTCTCATCTGACAAGGATTAAGAGAAATGGCACCAGTTAGCCTATTGAACTGCTAGTGTTTGAGGGCCTCCCACAGAGGCGGGGGTGGCTGTGGCCCATCGTGGGGACCAGGACACCGGCAGCAGAAGTTCTAGGAAGTGCTCACCAGCGTGAGCCCTCCCAGAGTCTGCCATCAACCCCAACAAAGAGCCCAGGTAGTCTCCAGTCCAGACATATTTCTATTGAGGAACATTCTGCAAAATACTTGAGCGGTACCCAAAGCCATTAAGCTCATCAAAAACAAGGGAAATCTGGGAGTCTTTCACAGTCAAAAGGAGCCTAGAGACACATGGTCACTAAATGTAATGTGATATCCTGGATGGAATCCTAGAACAGAGGAAAAAAGACATTTAAGTTTAAACTGAAGAAATCTGATTAATGTATGAATCTCATGGAATAAAAAGTAATACATAATTAGTTTAAAGTTATAGAAAACACAAAGTATGAAGAGGAACAAAGAAATTTCCTACAAATAAATATTTTGGTGTATTTCTTTCCACTCTTACTTGTATGAATATGTATGTATCTAAATGCATACCATGAGAGGTATCTTTTCCTTGAAATAATGTCAGATGAATGTCTGATAAATTTAATGAACATATACATGGAATCATAGTTTTTAAAAAGTTGCATATGCTGCTTTTCACTTATCATAATACTTCCCCCATGTTAATTAGGTATTCCTAAAGAGATGATTTTAAGTTCTCCAGGATACTTGACTGATCATACTTTGTTTGATCAGACCACTTTCTTTTGCTTGCTTGTCCTGTGTGTGTTTCAGGTGAGCAGCTCACTGTGCCAGGCTGCACGTCCTATGTACATAGGCTTACCTCCTAGGTGTCATGTGGATCATGCTAAATGATGACTCTGCAGTCCATGAGATCTGGGTTCTAATCTCCACTGCTTAACTGTTGTGTGTTCTTAGGCAAGCCCCTTAACTTTTCTGAGTGGCAATAATCTTCACAGAGTTGTTTTAAGAATGAGATGATGAGCTTGGGAGTTCTCATTGCAGTATCCCGTGTGTAGAAGGTGCTTGATTAATGAGGGTTCTTTCACCCACTTCTAACTTTTGACTGAAAAGCCCTGTGCTATTTCCCAGGTGGCCTAGCTTCAGTAGATTCCTGGTGCCTGGGCGTATGCATCCTCAACATAATAGTTGCTTGGGATGTCACTGGGAAGGTGCTGAGAGATACCAGTTATTAACTATGTGCCAGTCACCATGCTAAGCCCTCAATAGTCAATAAATATTAAATATACCCCCAAACTGTCCAAGGTATCATTATACCTTGCCTAAGATAACATTACTTCTGTATTAATCTGCTCAGGCTGCCATAACAAGATACCATAGACTGGGTGTCTTAAGTAATGGACACTTATTTTCTTACAGTTCTGGAGGCTGGAAATCCAAGATCAAGGTGCTGGTAGGGCTGAGTTCTAGAGATGCCTGTCTTCCTGGGCTGCAGATGACCATCATCCCTCTGTGTCCTCACATGGCCTTTCCTCTTTGTGTGTGTGAAGAGAGAGAGAGAGATCTCCAACACATCTTCCTTTTCTCATAATGACACTGGTCCTGTCAGATTAGGGCCATACTCTTATGACCTCATTTAACCTTAATTTCCTCCTAAAAGGTTCTGTCTCTAAATACAGTCACATTGGGGGTTAGGTCTTGAACATATGAATCTTGGGGGAACACAATTTAGTCCATAATAGCTCCTAAGTGGCAGAGTCAGGATCTAAACACAATTTCATGTACAATTTTAAAGCCACATCTGTCAACTGGCATTGCTTATAATGAGAAGGAAAACAAGCCATTTGGTCAGCGTCATGGGTTGTCATTATCATCCTCCTCATCATTACTTAAAACTTACGAACTCCTCTGTATCTGCAACCATCATTCTTTTCAAAGCCTCTTTCTTTTCTTTGGGCTGTGGTTAGGTCCCTTTCCCGAAATGATGTCAAATGAATGTCAGAAGGAGCTAATGAATTGTGACAACAGACTGAAAGGGGCTGCCTGTTAGTGGGAGGGTTTTGTCAGCTCCAGCTGTGCACATCTCTCCTAATAATACCAATCTCTTGCTCCCAGGAACTTCCATGCAGTCTGTTAGGATCCAGGAATTCAATCTTGTGAGTGGTTGGGGTCATTTTGGGGCTGTTCTGAAGACTAAAGTTTATTTCTTCTTATCCTTTTATAGTCTTTGGTCACTCTATGTCTCTGTCTGTTCTTCCCTTGGCTTTACATCATCATCTCCTCCCTGTCTTTTTTGGTATCAGGTGCAATTTGTGGTCTTGTTTGAAGCCACCAGCTCACTTCACAGATGGCAAATTGCAGTTGAGAGTAATGGGCCTACTCTGTTCAGCCCAGAGAGTATATTAGTGGCTGATAGCCTATAACTGCTGAACATTAGACATCATTCATACTGCTCCAAGGTCATCTGTAAGGGCACCTCTCCCTCCTCTTTCTCACTCTCCTCCATTCCTCTCTCTGCCTCCATCAGATATGAATTACACAAAAGTCATGAGGCCATTAGGAGTTAGTTCTGGGACTATGGAACGATGAGTCTTTGTTACCGATCTGGCTCGGTTTTGCTCCAACTAACTGGGAAGACTGACTGAGCACTGGAACGAAAACTCAATGAAACAGTAAAGCCAGATTTAGCTGCTAAGAAGACATGGGTCATCCCTTACAGGAAGTACTGGCCCCATGCTCTAAGAAGCATCATTTCAAATAGAAAATCAGAAATCAAGCAGCTGGTGGAGTGTGTTCATGGACCATTTGAAATATTAGTTACTATATGTACAACAGGGTGCTGGCAATTCTGATGCTACACTCCAGGCTTAATCTTAATTAAATGAAACAAAGTATGTGAATGTGCCTAGCTTAATGCCTGTAAATGTAATGGTATAAATGTTGCCTGCCTCCCTTCCTTCTTCCTTCCTCCCTCCCTCCCTTCTTTCCTTCCTTCCTTCCTTCCTCCCTCTCTTTTTCTTTCCTTCTTTTTCTTCTTCCCTCTCACTTTCCTTGCTTCCTGAGCCATTCGTATTCACTAGAGAACACTGAGTAGCTGAGAAGAGACTTCATCATAGTCTGAGCTATATTTGATATGTGATTGGGAATTTTCAAATATGTCTTTTTCCTTGGTTTTAGAGCTTTGACACACCTTCCCAGTAAACATTGAGAATCTTTTTGGAAATATTTTGAAATTTTATTTAAGACAGCCATAGTACGACAACTTTCAGACTGTAGGAATGCCCAGGCTCAGCCTTATGAAAGGTTGCATTCCCTTTCATGGCTAAGACTGAGAGGTTTTGGTCAGAGTTGAAGAGAAAGGATGAAGATAGAATAAACTTATGAATCCAAAGCTAGAGGTCTTTCTCAGCGATGGGCATGGGGTCCCTGGGTGGGAAACTTGCTTACCTAGATTTTGAGAACTATTAGAAAAAGGAGGAAAGGAGAATCCAGTAATTATCAAAATTAATAAGCAGGTCAAATGGCAGCTAACCTTGGGATCATGAATTATTGGAGCTCAACAAGACACATGGAAATCATCTAGTTCAGAGATTGAAATAAATTTATCTCATTTGTTCTCATTTGCTCTGGGTAGGGGCAAAATTGATAAAGGCAACACTGAGCTTGTTTAAAACTCAGGTTTTCTGGCTCCTGGTCTAGAGTTTTGTTTTTTGTTATTTGTTTTTAGAAATACCCCACATGGACTCTGTTGAGATGCCACTCTTTGCCTACAGTCCCAAACTGTTCCAAACATTTTCTTTCACCTCCTCACCTCCCCAGAGCCAGTATCCTATATTTAATGATAGATTTTGAGGGGGCTGGTTAAATAGTACTTTTCTTTCCCACCTGAATATCAAGCCAACTGAGAGGTAAGATGAAATAAGAGGCAAATGGAGACCACTATCAATTTGATAATAATAGAGCTGATATTGAATAATGAGGTTTAGGTGTGAGGCAACATGGACCTTTCTAATATTGAATCCCTGTCCCTACTTTGGAACTCTCATCAAGCAAGTCTGTACCTCTAAGGAAGAGCAAGGGAATTGGAAAAGAAGCCAAGAAAATTTAGGGAAAATCATTTTCATGGAAACTAGAGGACTGAGGAATAATTATCCCCCTGCATACCTCCTCTCTCTTCCCAGCACATAAGATAACAATCAAACCCCAAGTCAGAATATATTGTCTGATAATAGAATGTGATATTTAAAACCTGGCTAAACCTTATAAATTCAAAGTAGCTGCTGTGGTTTTCTTTTAACATTTCCTAATCCTTATACACATCCTAGAGCAAAATCTTTTCCTTATAAAATGACAATAAATTAATATGATAAATTTAGTGTGTGCTACTGATCAAGTTGGAGATGACCAAGAGAGAAATACATGGTTATCGAGGGCTTACACTCCTTTTGAATAACAAAATAATAGCTTTTGGGAAATGCTATCTCTGCCTTTAGTTGTCTGTCTCAAAGAGTCATCATAATATATTATGGATGGCTTCAGTTGGAGTTAGCAATATATTTGACCCTTAGATAGCAGTGGCCTGGATTCAAAGTTTAATATTTCTGTCTTATGTTCTTTAGACATTATATTTCTTTATTAGAATCACTGATGGAAAACTCTAGTACCTTTCATCATAGAATACCTTGTCTTACTTTTCCTTTGGTTGATTTGTAGCATCTGCTTTTTCGTTCTCAGTTGTTCATGCTAATCACTGGAGCCATTTCCAAGCACTAAGATGGAAAGATGAATGTCACAGGATACTGAGAGCTGCTCACAAAGAGAACCTGGGAGAAGATCTCCCAACACAAACATCTCCAAATTAGGGTGGAGCTCAGAGGGGCAAGGTGTGGGAAGGAAGTGTTTATTTCTAAAAATAGGATTTGTCCAGAATGTCCATTTAAGAGGTGAGTGGAATAGTGTGCTATCCATACCACCTCCTAAGACTCTGTTAATCACATTGATATTTGTATTTATTAAGTTATATTAAGTTAATAAAGTATTAAGCATTTTTTATGTTATGTCAGCAAATAAAAGAGCCATAGAAAAAGAGCTACAGAAAAGGAAGACTTCACATCAATAACAAAATGATGATAATTTTGTAACAGGTCAGAGGAAACAGCAGTGGAATGACAACGCATTTGGTAAGATCTTGTTTGAGCAGAGGAGGGAATGTGCACAGAGAGGAACCACATCATACATCTAAGGGACATCTGTCTTCACAAATGTCAAGTCCTGTTGGAGTTTAAAGCCCCGTTGCTGCCATGAATTCCTTAGTCCCTGAGTTTCACAATCTTCTCAGCAACTTGTTCCTAAACTTCACCAGTCGCTGCTGTGGAAGTCTCACTTTCAGGCTCTGCCTAAACTCAGTGGAACCCCCTCCCAAAGTGGATGGTAGATCCAGAGCTCAGGGGCTCAGTTTCTTTAGCCATTTTGCTTATTCCATTCTGCCTTGCTTTCCATTCCCAACAATCAGCTTCTTGAATGAGGAAAGCTACCTCATGATATAGCAGCTTGTTCTTTTTCTTTTTCTTGTTCTGCAACAGCTAAGTCATTGGACTTGCCTAGGACTTCAGGTAACTCATGCCTGAGGCAATCACCTGCCCCTTCATTTCTCTCAGGGATTGAGATCTTACTGTTGAAAGACAGTTTTTCCGTCTAGTCCTCTATTATCTGCTGAACTTGAGGCCTCTCATGAACCTGTGCTTACTTGCCATTTCTCCTCATTGTGATTCTCCAACCACTTTCTTAAGAATTCATCTGTTGGCCATTGACTCACACATCTTGGCTTTATGTACCTCTGGAGGCAATACAGTCACAGATCAAGATTTCCAGAGCATATTCTAGTCTGGAGATTTGTGTGCAAGAAGTTTACTAGAGAAGCCCTTGTTGGGGCATGAAGGAAGCAGGATCAGACACAGTTAAATTGTGGTCCATTCTCAACAAAGGCCTCAGCTCATTCCACGGAAGCTCTGATGCTGGGAGTGCTCTTCAGAGTTTCGCTGAAAGGAGGCAATGGGGCCAAGGCTTTATATGTTTACATTTTTCGGTCATTGGACTGAGGCTGTCCCCAGGGAGGATATATGATCTTGGGGAGGAGGCTCTCTTCAGATGACAGACTCTCCTGATTGCTGTCGGCTGACAACACTGAGCAGCTGGAGAATGAGTCCTGAAGGGAGATCCAGTAGAGCACAGTGCAGACTGAAGGCCTGAGATTAGATGAGGGGGGCCCATTGCACATATTTTAAGCACTTTTCTTAGGTTATCTCATTCCGTACTTGCAATGATCCTGTAAAGTAGGTATCGTTATTATTATTTTAATTTTATTTTGTTGTAATAAGAACACTGAACATGAGATCTACCCTCCTGACAAACTTTTAAGTGTACATTTTTGTTGACTATAGGTACAATGTTGCACAACAGATCTCTCTGGAGCTTATTCATCTTGCTTAACTGAAAATTTATGCTCATTGATTAATAACTCCCCATTTCCCACTCCCCCAAGCCCCTGACACCCATCGTTCATCATTCCACTCTTTAATCTATGAATTTGACTATTTTAGATACTTCATATAAGTGGAATCATGCAGTATTTGTCTTTCTGTGACTGGCTTATTTCACTTAGCATAACATTTTCAAGGTTCATCCATGCCATACTATTATTATCTCTATTTTGCTAACAAGAAAACTTAGGGAGGTTATACTATATGAGGGAATTCTGAGTCTGTGGCCCTTTTCCTGTGAGGATCTTTGGGGACTCAGGGGTTTCTGTAAAGTTCATAAAACTCTTGGGGACTCTACAAAATAATGTGTGTATGGTTCATGACCACCAAAAGATTAACCTCACCCTAGAGGACCTCAAAGATCTCACCTAGCTTGGAAATTCAAAATCTGGTGGCCTGTTTTTTTTTTTCTATTGTAGGATTGCAGTCTACAATATATTCTATACCACACTTTAAAAAAGACTGCTAATATTAAGTACAAATTGAAAGCATGGGGTCTCAGTGTTTGTCATACTTTCTTGTCTTTATACAGAGAGAATAAACTATGAATCATCATTAACTGATGTCACATGATCTATGGGCAGTGGCCAAGTTGGAAGGATCTAGGAGTCCTCTAATGTTTTGAAACCTAGCTAATGAAAGTCAGGAATTTCTTCTCCTATAGATAGAACATGAATCTTTTAGGGACCCCAGCTTGTGTTTTGGTGAGACCTACAGCTGTCTGCCTCCTTCCTCCTTCTCTCTTTCTTTCTCCTCCCTTTCTTTCTTCCTTTCCTTTTCTTTTCCCCTTCCTCCCTTCTTCCCTGCCTCCCTTCTTCCCTTCCTCCCTCTCTTTCCCTTCCTTTCTTCCTTTCTTCCTTCCTTCTTTCCTTCCTCTCTCCCTCCCTCCCTCTCTTTCTGTCTTTCTTTTATTTTCTTCCTTCCTTCCTTTTTCCTCCCTTCCTTTCTCCCTCCCTCCCTTCCTCTTTCTTTTTTAGATCTCAACTTGCTTTAGCAGTAAGCTGCCTGGAATTGATAGAGACATTTAAACAGTAACAAGGTATGCAAAGAAATGGAAAGAAATTGCCTCCTGACAGTGCCTGTCAGCTGAATATGGCAGGTAACCATGTAAAACTCCCTCTATTTACAAGAGAGGGTAGGAGAGGGTCATTATCTTGCTCGTTAAGGTTTTGCCTGATCAGCTTTAATTAACTTGAAGTTGGAACAAGTCTATTTCATTTGTCTGTGTAAGTTTTTCTAGTACAGCGGAGAGCAGAAAGAGGAGGCCAGGGTCCAATCACAGAGTTCAGACCTCTGTGAAATGCTGGCTTTACAGGGCCTGCCACTAAGGGTCCTGTGCTTGGTTTCACACTCCTCTGTTGACATCTTATAATTCTTAATGATATTTGAACAAAGAGCCCCACATTTTCAGTTCACACTAAGCCCTGCAAATTATGTAGCTGTTTTAGTAACCCTGAATCATTCATTCACCCTAGATTCAGAGTTTTTTGCATGTAGTGTCAAACCCTAGGGATATCACTCTGTCCTTGAAAATATGATCTCTTTTTTCTTCCTGCTTTATTAAGTTAATTAACATATAATGTGCAAGTTCAGGGTGTACAGTGTGATGATTTGATACACATATATATTGTGGAATGTTTACAACAGCAAGATTATTTGTGCATCCTTCATCTTTCATAGTTACCTTTGTTGTTGTGGTGGTGGGGAGAACATTTAATATCTACTCTCATAGCAACTTTCAAGTATACAATATAGTATTGTTATGTATAGTCACCATGCTGTACATTACATCCCCAAAACTTATTCATTCCTCTTATAACTGGAAGTTTATACCCTTTAATCAATATTTCCTCATTTGCCCCCCTTCTCAGGCCCTGGCAACCACCATTTTACTCTCTGTTTTTATGAGTTTGGCTTTTTTAGATTCCACACGTAAGTGAGATCATATGGTATTTGTCTTTGTCTGAATAATTTCACTAAGCATAATGTCCTCAAGGTCCATCCATATTGTGCCAAGTGGCAGGATTTCCTACTTTTTCATGGCTGAGTAATTTTCCATTGTATATATACGACGTTTACAATATCCATTCATCCACTGATGGACGCTTAGTTTCCATTTCTTGGCTATTGTTAATAATGCTGCAATAAACATGAGAGTGCAGATACCTCATTGAGATTTTCTTTGGACATATACCCAGCAGTGGGATTGCTGGATCATATGGTATTTCTATTTTTAATTTTTTGAGGAACTTTCATACTGTTTTCCATAGTGGCTATGCCAAGTTACATTTCTACTAACAGTGCACAAGGATTCCCTTTTCTCCATGACCTCTCCAGCATTTTTTTATCTTTTGTCTTCAGTAATAGCTGTTCTAACAGGTGGGAAGTGATATCTCACTGTGGTTTTGATTTGTATTTGCCTGATGATTAGTGATGTTGAACATTTTTTCATGTGCTTGTTGGCTATTTGTATGACTTCTTTGGAAAATGTCTATTCAGCTTGTTTGCTTATTTTGTAAATTAGATTATTGTGTGTCTGTGTTTTGCTATTGAGTTTTATGAGTTCCTTATATATTTTGGATATTAATCTCTTGTTAGATATATGGTTTGGAAATGTTTTCTCCCATTCCATAGGTTACCTTTTCATTTTGTTGACTGTTTTTTTTTTTTTGCAGTGTACAAATTTTTAAATTTGATATATTCCCACTTGTTTGTTTTTGCTTTTGTTACTTGTGCTCTTGGTGTCATATCCAAAAAATCATTGCCAAGACTGATGTCAAGGAGCTTTTCTCCTTACGTTTTCTTCCACTAGTTTAAAGGTTTCAGGTCTTACATTTATTATTTAATCCATTTCTGCTTAATTTTTGTGTGTAGGTGTAAGCTAGGGATCTAATTTCATTCTTTTCCATGCGAGTATTCAATTTTTCCAACATCATTTAGTAGAGGATCAATTCTTTCCCAACTGAGTGTTCATGACTCCTTTGTCAAACATTAATTGACCATATATGTGTGTGTTTATTTCTGTGCTCTCAATTTTATTCCATTGGTCTATATGTATGGTTTTATGCCAGTACCATACTGGCATAATATGGTAATATAGTTTTTATTACTATAGCTTTGTAATGTAGTTTGAAATCAGAAAATGTGCTGCCTACAGCTTTGTTCTTTCAAAAGATTGCTTTGGCAAAATCCCACTTGATCATGGTGAATGATCCTTATGATGTGCTGTTGAATTTGGTTTGCTAATATTTTGTTGAGGATTTTTGCATCTGTATTCATCAGGGATATTGACCTGTAGTTTTGTTTCTTGTAGTATCCTTATCTGGCTTTGGTATCAGGGTAATGCTGCCTTCATAAATATGTTTGGAAGTGTTTCCTCCTCCTCTTTAATTTTTTGGGAAGAGTTTGAGAAAGATTGGCATTAATTCTTCTTTAAATGTTTGGTATAATTCACCAGTGAAACCATATGGTCCTGGGCTTTTCTTTGTTGGGAGGCTTTTGATTACTGATTCAATCTCCTTACTTGTTATTGGTCTCTTCAGATTTTCTGTTTCTTCGTGGTTCAGTCTTGATAGGTTGTATGTTTTTAGGAATTTATCCATTTCCTCTAGGTTGTACAATTATTTTTTGGTATCATTGCTCATGGTAGTCTGTTATAAACCTTTGTATTTCTTTGGTATCAGTTTCAGTGTCTTCTCTTTCATTTGTAATTTTATTTATTTGAGTCCTCTCTCTTTTTTTCCTGATAAGTCACTGGGAACTGTGATTGCTCCCACTCTGTGGCTGATACTGGTTGCTCTTGCCCTGTTTCCTTATTCCTAACCATCTCTATACATCTCAGCTTTGCTGATCTCTGGGTGGGATGAAACTAAAGTGGGTTCTTGTGCAGTGCCCCAAAAGGCCAAGGAAGCTAGTCTTATACCCCTTTCTCCCTTTCCCATGAGGGGAGCTCTTTCTAGATGGGGAGTTTCCTCTTGGCACTGAGCAGTGCCAACCTGAGGGATGAGGTGATGCAGGTAAAATGAAGCTGTTCTTTCTTCAGTTTTTGTGCAGTTACACTAAGGCTTTTTGTTCCACTGTGTTGCAGAAGTTTATTAAATGGGATCCTGAGCTCTCTCAGAGCTGGCCGTGTTTGTAGATAGCTGTCATATGGTTGATCTTTGGGGGGTATGGAAGCTGGAGTCTTCTACTCCCCTGTCTTGGTGACATCACTCTTGAAAATAAGTTATTGGTTTCCAATTGCTGTGTGGGAGATGGCAAGGAAAAAGATGCTAGGATTTGACTGGAATCTACATGGCAAAAACAACCTGAAGGAAAACTGTGGGTAAAGGTAAGAAAGGACCCTAATATCTGTTGAGCCTCTACTATGTACCTGTCTTTTATAACTATTATATCATTTAATCATCACAATAATTCTCTAAGGCAGGTGTTTTACAGATGAAGGTCAATGAGGCTAAGTAGCTTACCTAAGATCACATAACTGCTAAATGACAGAGCCTGGAATTGATCTTAGATCACTCTGGTCTCAATGTGGGTAAATACATTATTTCCTGAATATAGCTAGTTTTTGTGTGTGTGTGTGTGTGTGGTACGCGGGCCTTTCACTGTTGTGGTCTCTCCCGTTGTGGAGCACAGGCTCCGGACGTGCAGGCTCAGTGGCCATGGCTCATGGGCCTAGCTGTTCCGTGGCATGTGGGATCTTCCCGGACCGGGGCATGAACCCGTGTCCCCTGCATCAGCAGGTGGACTCTCAACCACTGTGCCACCAGGGAAGCCCTAGTTATTTAATAAGTCTATTTAAAACTGGGTTTAAGAGAGGTGAAATGATTGGATGAAAAAGTTTTGTAGAGAACTGAGGAAAGGGCATGATTTTAGAATATAAATTTTAAGAGAGAGCTGAAGAGGTCAGACCTGGAACTAAAATCTGGATGTGACAATATGTTAAACTAAAAGTGTTACACAAATGCTGAGATACAGAGAACACCATATTCAAAGTGAAGTGCAAATTACAGGTGTACTTTTAAAAGATTTAACCAAAACTGATTATAAAACTCTTAGACCATTTACCCACATTAGAATTTATAAAACAAGTCAGAAAAAGTGAAAGTGGAGCTAAGCTTTGTAAAGAGGAATTCTGGAGAAAGCTTTTGGTGTGCTGTGAATCTCATCACTCAACTCAACTGAGATGCAGAATGTCCCTGCCTTGTATCTCAAACCTAATGACAGACTTCAATGATCAATACTTAATAGGTGTCCTCTGTGGTCTGCAGGACAGAGAGACCTGTTTCTAAAATCTGCTTGAGAAATTTAAATGGCAAGAGCCTGATCAACTGCCTGGTTTGGGGTGGAGCAAAGGAGTTTATTGTAGCAAAGGGATATCTTACATTCCCAGCGTTTGGGGGAAACAGTGAGGGAGTGTTTCAGCTGGGCCAAATGCATGAGAGAGAGCTGGAATATGGTTCACATTAGAGCTATCTACAAGGCTGAACGTTCTTCAGGCAACAGGAACTGACATTATCACCAGCTTCCTAGGGACTGA
The DNA here is from genome assembly GCF_949752795.1 of Hyperoodon ampullatus. NCBI lineage: Eukaryota > Metazoa > Chordata > Mammalia > Artiodactyla > Ziphiidae > Hyperoodon > Hyperoodon ampullatus. The sequence continues at coordinate 20,264,612 of NC_136920.1, forward strand.
CAAAGGAGTAAGTGACTAACTGAAGTGAGATTTATTTGTCAAGATCAAGAAAATTGCAGATAAGAGCATTTCAGTGTTGAATAATGTGTTTCTGAAAAACCCATGAAAGTACCTCCCAGAGAAAGAGTCAGCCCTTCTATACACTCAGCCCAGTGAATACAAAGTAACCCATAATAGTGCCAGCCAAGTAAGATTGCTCCTGCCTTACCTTCTTACTTCTCCTCCATCCTCAGCACCAACCTGGGAAGAGAAACCAGCCACACTTTCATTTTCCCCAAATGTAGGGAGCCAAACAAAGGAAGAGGAGAGTCTTGAACTTTATAGCAAGTTTTTAATTTTGACTGTTGGGTTGGATATTTTAATTTCTAGCCTGCCTAAGAAGAGTGAGAACAATCATAGGGTTCACCTGAGTTTGCACTTAGTTGAAAAGTTCTCCCCACTGAGCACATTTAGAAGGGAAAGGGTTACAAAGTAAAATAACTTCTATTACCTCCCATGACTCACATTTGTGCACCATACTGGCTGATGAGACATGCTCTCTGATTGCGGCAGGTGCTAAAGATATTGACACCAGGCAGTACTCAACAACAGACAGTGGGTGATGTTTGGGAAGATGGTGAAGGTCACATGTGGCAGTCTAGGCAGGTAGCCAGCAGGATAGTTGATTACTTGACTTCTGGGTAGAGTACTATTATAGGTATCTTGGAACTCATGTTTTCTGCAGTAACCTCTTTTGGTGGCCCATCCAGATATCCTTTACTACAGTGGTGCATCCATCCCACACCCACACACCTATATTCATCTCCTAAGAATTTTCCTTGGCTGACATGAGGCTCTTCACACAGAAATGTTTGGGAGATGGTGCCCACCCTCCTGGGGTGGTCCTTTGCCAATGCCTGACAAATATGGGGGTTCAAAAGTCTGACCACTTTCCTTAAAATGGGACAACTTGTAGGTCTACATATACACTAGAGCTCTCTAAGAGATCATACAGAGTGAAGTAAGTCAGAAAGAGAAAGACAAATACCGTATGCTAACACATATATATGGAATTTAAGAAAAAAAAATGTCATGAAGAACCTAGGGGTAAGACAGGAATAAAGACACAGACCTACTAGAGAATGGACTTGGGGATATGGGGAGGGGGATGGGTAAGCTGTGACAAAGCGAGAGAGTGACATGGACATATATACACTACCAAACGTAAAATAGATAGCTAGTGGGAAGCAGCCGCATGGCACAGGGAGATCAGCTCGGTGCTTTGTGACCACCTAGAGGGGTGGGAAAGGGAGGATGCGGGGGAGGGAGACGCAAGAGGGAAGAGATATGGGAACATATGTATATGTATAACTGATTCACTTTGTTATAAAGCAGAAACTAACACACCAGTGTAAAGCAATTATACTCCAATAAAGATGTAGAAAAAAAATAAGAGATCAATCTAAGGATAGATTTCATCAGAATCACATCTTTGCTTAGATTTTTGCTCTGCTCTATCCTGTTTTCTTATCTTTTTACAATTTTCTTTTGAGAACATTCTCTCAGTAAATCACTTGCACAAAAATCCCATCTCAGACTCTGCTTTTAGGGAATCTGCCAGAAGACCAGGAGTGATTCCAGAAAGCTGGATGTAAAGAATGGGATTCTGAAGTGGGATCATCTGCTGGCTGAATGCCCATGAGGACCCCGTCACTGGTGGTAGGTGAAGTATTCCTGATTCCTGGCATAGTGTTGCAGCAGTGAAATTGCTTAGGTTTTTACCTGCGAGGAACTGGGACAGGAAACAGGTGGAGGGGACATATTAGCTTTTGCAATCTCTGAAGTGGGATCATCTGCTGGCTGAATGCCCATGAGGACCCCGTCACTGGTGGTAGGTGAAGTATTCCTGATTCCTGGCATAGTGTTGCAGCAGTGAAATTGCTTAGGTTTTTACCTGCGAGGAACTGGGACAGGAAACAGGTGGAGGGGACATATTAGCTTTTGCAATCTCACTGGAATTTTATTGGAATAATAATTATAGGGCTTTTCGAATTGGGTGCCAGTGCAAAGCACCATTTAATGCATTGAAGAGAGAAAATTACAAGTTTTTATCTATTAATCACCAATTTGAAGCAAAGTGTGAAATTCAGAGGGCCTCCTTGTCAACTTTTAAAGAGATATAATCTCCTGAAACACGGAGGGCAGTCTGAGCTGATGACTAGGATTCTTCAGGTTTTAGAAGAGCACATTCTGTAAATGTGAATACTGCTTTCATCCAGTTACTGGGTGATGTCAAAGGCTTCTTATTTTGAGTGATGTTCAGAGAAAGAAAACCCTCTGCAGCAGGTGCAGGCCATTGCTTTGTCACTTGAACCACATGACTCGGCTGATCTCATGTTACTAGAGGTATTTGTACTAAGCAGAGATGCCATGTGGTGTCTCTGCCAAGCCCTGGCAGGAGAGTCACAGCACAGACCTCTTAAGATTCTGGGGAAAGGCCACACCATCTGCAGAAAAGAACTATACATTATTCAAAAAGTAGCCTCTAGAAAGATATTGGGCCCTGGTAGACACTGGTCATGTGACCATGGGGCATCAATTGAGTGTGCAGCCAGCAGTGTTCATTATGAACTATATGCTGTTACACCCACCAAGTCTACGGTTTAGTGGACCCAGCAGCAATCTGTTGCAAATGGTATAGTAATTCTTCAGTTAGGTTCAGAGGTCAGAGAGTAGCCACGTGAAGAAGTGGCCCTGACTCCCATGTCACTCACTATTATTGCACTGATGATGTTCCCTCAGTTCACACCTGTGGCCTCATGGAGAGTTCCTTATGATGGACTGATAAGAAGAGAGAACTAACAGACAAACTCTGCTTGGTTTATGCATAAAGCAGCTCTAATATACTGGTACAAACCAAAAATAGAGTGTGGTTTCAGGATAGCCCTACTTATGAGTGGCCCTCTAAAACAGTGGTGAGTGGAAATCCTCCCGGTGGGAAGAGTGGAGGAGCTTTAATGGGTTTTCTTGGTCATCTATTTTGTATGGAAAACTAAGTGGCTTGAGTTATACAAACACAGGTGCAGTGAAAAATTGCTTTACTGGTTGGTTAGGAGCCTGAAAGGAGCAAGATTGGAAGATCCATGACAGGGAAGTCTGGGGGAGAGTCATGTTGAAGGACTTATTGAGGGAACAGATACAAAGTATGAAGATTTTTATATCACATAATAAATACCACAGGCTATCTATTGCAGAAGCACCTAAAATTGAGTATATAGGATGACTTGGCCAGTAGATGTTAGCCAGTCTTTGTCCTCAGTCACCCCTTGATTGAACAATGGACTAATGAAAGAAAAAGCCACCGTTACAGTGATGGAGACTATGCATGGGTGATAGCCTGGGCTTCCTCTTCCCAAGGCTCACCTAGTTACCGCCATTGCTGAATGTCAACTTTCTAGTAACAGAGACCAACACTGAGTCTTCAATAATGTACCTTCTCTGGAGGAGACCACACACTTGGTGTAGAATTGTAAAAAGACCCCTTACCATTCTGGAAAAGGTAGCAATTCACCCAGATTTGGACTGACATGTATTCCAGGGATGGTTTGCCTTTTCTGGCTACAGGGCTCAGTCAGCATCACTGAGAGCACTTCCAACATGGGTTCTATATAACTTCTTCTTGAACTAAGGGACCCACTTTATAGCAATGAAGGTACAACATTGGGCATATGACCATGGATCCAGACCCACTGGACCTGTTTTATGACACAACATCTAGAAACTATTGGCTTCATAGAGCAGTGGAATGGCCACTTGAAGGTACAACTGTGGTGCCTGCTTGGAGAGAGCATCCTGTGAGGATGATGCACTATCCTTCAACATGTAATATATCTCCTCAAACCAACAGCCACTGTACGGGGGTGTCCACAAGAGGTAGAATATTGAGTGTAGGAACCAAGAAATGGAAGAAAGAATGTCCTATTTATTATCACTCCCAGTGACCCACTGGGGGAATTTTTTTTTCCCATTCCTACAACTTCAGGCTCTATGGGTCTAGAGTACTTATTTTTAGTGAAGAGATGCTTCCAACAGGAGACCTATTAAGAGTCTCACTACAGCTAAAGTTATAGTTGTTGTCTGGTCAATTTGGGCTTTCCATGTCAATAGATAAGAAGGCACAGAGCAGAGTTACTACACTGAAAGAGGTAATTGACCCTGATCACCATGAGGAGATAAGGCTGCCGCTATGTCATGGGAGCAGGCAAGAATATATGTGACATATTTTTGGCACTACCATGCGAAGTTTTAACTGTAAATGGCAAGTATAGCAACCCTGGTCTGATCAGGGCATGATAAAACAAGTGTTCAGATCCCTCAGGGGTGAGGGTCTGGGTCTTCCATCCAGGCAAGCCACCAGCAGAGGTGAGGGGCATCTCTGTGGGGTGTAGAAGATGATGAGTATTAGTTACCACCTCAGGACCAGCTTCAGTAGCTGAGGCTGGAGTTCATCCCACTGACCCTCTCTGCTTATACATTTACCCAGAAATTATGACCAGCCAGAGACCTAGAGAATGTATGTCTGGATGTAATAAACTTAATGTAAGACAAGGAAGATATTACATATAGATTGATAGGTAAGTAGATAGAGAGGTAGAGTATACAAAACTATATGTACAAAACTCTTAGCACTGATCTGGCATATAATGTGTTCAATAAATGATAGATACTTTTTATCAGTAGAAGTATAATTAGTCTGTGTTCAGCATTATCCATAAACTTCTTTGTGTTTATTCACTCCTTTAAATAATTTTATCCAATTATGGGGAATAGAATCCCAGCTTTATTACTTAGAGCCAATTTGGAGAATGTACCATATATATGTATGTGTGTGTGTGTGTGTGTGTGTGTGTGTGTATACACACAGTCAAGCTTTCTGAGTTTTCCTTGATTTAAACATGATCACAATTAATAGGCAATGTTAAGCAATTATAGTACTTTCTGAAGTGTAGAAATTATGCATACTGCGGAGAAGACTCTTCTAAATCCCTTGCATTATTTTCTGTGTCTCTCTAACTATGTCATAAAATGATATGATTTTCTGCTGCTTTTCTGTGGGCTAGTCATGTCTTCTAATTTGGATGCTTGAAAGCTAGAGACATGTCTCTTATATTGACTGTATCTTTAGCCTAGTGCCTGGCACTGAGTGTATAGCCAATAAAAGCTTGTAGAATAAGTAATAAATGTAATAATGTTAAATCAATTCTTGCTGCTACTCATCAGGGAGTAATCTACCATAGGATTGTCTACATGAGAAGTAACTCAATCACAAATCACTGCGGACAGTCTGGAGCATTTATCCTCAACTTTGAACTAATATTTAAAACCAATCTTTATTTTCTCTAACCCAGGCAATCTCCCCCTTTTACTCTCTCTCCTCTCATCAATCTATCCAGCCTTTTTCTCTTCAGTCTTTGGTCACAATAACATTTTTCTGTACTTTTGTCAGTTGCCATGGAAAATAAACGACTATCCCATTTGAACTATCCCCATGTGATTTCATGTGAGACTGTTATACATCAGACTATTATAAAACAGACTCTAAATTTTGTAAAATCCATTGAGCTACTTTTGTAAGATGTTGTGACAGTCTTTTTCAAGGTCTCACAACTGGTAAGAGAAGGTTAAAGACTCTAGTCCTGGTTTGGATAGTTCCAAAGCCTGTAATACATTATTCAGCAGCTGTACTCTATTACTACTACTCCAGTAGCCAAATACATGGTTTGCTTTGGTCGTCAGCTTTCTCATCTCATTCCTAGTTTTCTATGGTAAGATATGAGAAACAATTTTTCTTCATTGCTCATGTTTCTCACAAGGGGCTTCTGCTTCACTTCTTAAGAGGAAATGGTATTAGAAGGAAACCCAAAGATTTTGTCTTCCTTATCTCAGTTGCTCCTGCATGTAAGAGGAGAGGAGGTTTCTTTTTTTAGCTGATTGGTGATATGTGCTTGTCACCCATCCATTACCCAATGTTAATGACAGAATAGACTATCTCTCTACTCAAGAGGCAGACCTAGAAGTCTCTCTTTTTTCTTTTTCTCACTTACTTGCTCTTGTATTTTTTATAATATCTTTATTGGAGTATAATTGCTTTACAATGTTGTATTAGTTTCAGCTGTATAACAAAGTGAATCAGGTATACATATACATATATACACATATTCCCACCCTTTTGCGTCTCCCTCCCACCCTCCCTATCCCACCCCTCTAGGTGGTAACAAAGCACTGAGCTGATCTCCTTGTGCTATGCGATGCTTCCCACTAGCTATATATTTTACATTTGGTAATGTATATATGTCCATGCCACTCTCTCACTTCGTCCCATCATACCTTTCTGCCTCCCCATGTCAAGTCTATTCTCTACGTCTGCCTCTTTATTCCTGTCCTTCCCCAAGGTTCTTCAGAACCTTTTTTTCCCCCTTAGATTCCATATATATGTGTTAACATACGGTATTTGTTTTTCTCTTTCTGACTTACTTCACTCTGTAAGACATACTCTAGGTCCATCCACCTCACTACAAATAACTCAATTTCATTTCTTCTATGGCTGAGTAATATTCCATTATATATATGTGCCACATCTTCTTTATCCATTCATATGTCGATGGATATTTAGGTTGCTTCCGTGTCCTGGCTATTGTAAATAGTGCTGCAGTGAACATGGTGGTACATGACTCTTTGAATTATTGTTTCCTCAGGATATATACCCAGTAGTGGGATAGCTGGGTCGTATGGTAGTTCTATTTTTAGTTTTTTAAGGAATATCCATACTGTTCTCCATAGTGGCTGTATCAGTTTACATTCCCACCAACAGTGCAAGAGGGTTCCCTTGTCTCCACACCCTCTCCAGCATTTATTGTTTGTAGATTTTTAATGATGGCCATTTTGACTGGTGTGAGGTGATACCTCATTGTGGTTTTGATTTGCATTTCTGTAATAATTAGTGATGCTGAGCATCCTTTCATGTGTTTGTTGGCAATCTGTATGTCTCCTTTGGAGAAATGTCTACTTAGGTCTTCTGCCCATTTTTGGATTGGGTTTTTGTTTTTTTGATAGTGAGCTGCATGAGCTGCTTGTATATTTTGGAGATTAATGCTTTGTCAGTTGCTTTGTTTGCAAATATTTTATCCCATTCTGAGGGTTGTCTTTTCGTCTTCTTTATGGTTTCCTTTGCTGTGCAAAAGCTTTTAATTTCATTAGGTGCCATGTGTTTATTTTTGCTTTTATTTCCATTTCTCTAGGAGGTGGGTCCAAAAGGATCTTGCTGTGATTTATGTCATAGAGTGTTCTGCCTTTGTTTTCCTCTAAGAGTTTTATAGTGTCTGGCCTTATATTTTTAGGTCTTTAATCCATTTTGAGTTTATTTGGGTGTATGGTGTTAAGGAGTGTTCTAATTTCATTCTTTTACATGTAGCTGTCCAGTTTTCCCAGCACTGCTTACTGAAGAGGCTGTCTTTTCTCCATAGTATATTCTTGTCTCCATTATCAAAGATAAGATGACCATATGTGCATGGGTTTATCTCTGGGCTTTCTATCCTGTTCCATTGATTTATATTTCTGTTTTTGTGCCAGTACCATATTGTCTTGATTACTGTAGCTTTGTAGTAGAGCCTGAAGTCAGGGAGCCTGATTCCTCCAGCTCTGTTTTTCTTTCTCAATATTGCGTTGGCTATTAGGGGTCTTTTGTGTTTCCATACAAACTGTGAAATTTTTTGTTCTAGTTCTGCCAAAAATGCCATCGGCAGTTTGATAGGGATTGCACTGAATCTGTAGATAGCTTTGGGTAGTGTAGTCATTTTCACAATGTTGATTCTTCCAATCCAAGAACATAGTATATCTTTCCATCTGTTTGTAGCATCTTTAATTTCTTTCATCGGTATCTTATAGTTGTATGCAAACAGGCCTTTTGTCTCCTTAGGTAGGTTTATTCCTAGGTATTTTATTATTTTTGTTGCAATGGTAAATGAGAGTGCTTCCTTAATTTCTCTTTCAGATTTTTCGTCATTAGTGTATAGGAATGCAAGAGATTTCTGTACATTAATTTTGTATCCTGCTACTTTACCGAATTCCTTGATTAGCTCTAGTAGTTTTCTGGTAGCATCTTTAGGATTCTCTATGTATAGTATCATGTCATCTGCAAAGTTCTTCTTTTCCAATTTGGATTCCTTTTATTTCTTTTTCTTCTCTGATTGCTGTGGCTCAAACTTCCAAAACTATGTTGAATAATAGTGGTGAGAGTGGGCAACCTTGTCTTGTTCCTGATCTTAGTGGGAATGGTTTCAGTTTTTCACCATTGAGAGTGATGTTGGCTGTGTGTTTGTCATATATGGCCTTTATTATGTTGAGGTAAGTTCACTCTATGCCTACTTTCTGGAGAGTTTCTATCATAAATGGGTATTGAATTTTGTTGAAAGCTTTTTCTGCATCTATTGAGATGATCATATGGGTTTCATCCTTCACTTTGTTAATATAATGTATCACATTGATTGACTTGTGTATATTGAAGAATTCTTGCATTCCTGGGATAAACTCACTTGATCATGGTGTATAATCCTTTTAATGTGCTGTTGGATTCTGTTTGCTATCATTTTGTGGAGGACATTTGCATCTATATTCATCAGTGATATCGGCCTGTATTTTTCTTGTTTTGTGACATCTTTGTCTGGTTTTGGTATCAAGGTGATGGTGGCCTTGTAGAATGAGTTTGGAAGTGTTCCTCCTTCTGCTGTATTTTGGAAGAGTTTGAGAAGGATAAGTGTTAGCTCTTCTCTAAATGCTTGATAGAATTTACCTGTGAAGCCATCTGGTCCTGGGCTTGCTTTCTTGGAAGATTTTTATCACAGTTTCAATTTCAGTGCTTGTAATTGGTCTGTTTACATTTCCTATTTCTTCCTGGCTCAGTCTTTGAAGGTTGTGCTTTTCTAAGAATTTGTCCATTTCTTCCAGGTTGTCCATTTTATTGGTATAGAGTTGCTTGTAGAAATCTCTCATGATCCTTTGTATTTCTGCAGTGTCAGTTGTTTCTTCTCCTTTTTCATTTGTAATTCTGTTGATTTGAGTATTTTCCTTTTTTTCCTTGATGAGTCTGGCAAATGGTTTATCAATTTTGTTTATCTTCTCAAAGAACCAGCTTTTAGTTTTATTGATCTTTGCTATTGTTTCCTTCATATCTTTTTCATTTATTTCTGATATGATTTTTATGATTTCTTTCCTTCTGCTTACTTTGGGGTTTTTTTGTTCTTATTTCTCTAATTTCTATAGGTATAAGTTTAGGTTGATTATTTGAGATTTTTCTTGTTTCTTGAGGTAGGATTGTATTGCTCTAAACTTCCCTCTTAGAACTGCTTTTGCTGCATGCCATAGGTTTGGGGTCATCCTGTTTTCATTGTCATTTATTTCTAGGTAATTTTGATTTCCTCTCTGATTTCTTCAGTGATCTCTTGGTTATTTAGTAGTGTATTGTTTAGCCCCCATGTGTTTGTGTTTTTTACAGTTTTTTTCCTGTAATTGATATCTAGTCTCAGAGTGTTGTAGTCAGAAAAGATACTTGATACGATTTCAATTTTGTTAAATTTACCAAGGCTTGATTTGTGACCCAAAATATGATGTATCCTGGAGAATGTTCCATGAGCACTTGAGAAAAGTGTATTCTGTTGTTTTTGGATGGAATATCCTATAAATATCAATTAAGTGCATCTTGTTTAATGTGTCATTTAAAGCTTGTGTTTCCTTATTTATTTTCATTTTGGATGATCTGTCCATTGATGAAAGTGGCGTTTTAAAGTCCCCTACTATGATTGTGTTACTGTCGATTTCCCCTTTTATGGCTGTTAGCATTTGCCTTATGTATTGATGTGCTCCTATGTTGGGTGCATAAATATTTACAATTGGTATATCTTCTTGGATTGATCCCTTGATCATTATGTAGTGTCTTTCTCTCTCTCTTTTAATATTATTTATTTTAAAGTCTATTTTGTCTGATATGAGAATTGCTACTCCAGCTTTCTTTTGATTTCCATTTGCATGGAATATCTTTCACCATCCCCTCACTTTCAGTCTGTATGTGTCCTAGGTCTGAAGTGGGTCTCTTGTAGACAGCATATAGACAGGTCTTCTTTTTGTATCCGTTCAGCCAGTCTATGTCTTTTGGTTGATGCCTTTACTTTTAAGGTAATTACTGATATGTATGTTCTTGTTACCATTTTCTTAATTATTTTGGGTTTGTTATTGTAGGTCTTTTTCTTCTCTTCTGTTTCCTGCCTAGAGAAGTTCCTTTAGCATTTGTTGTAAAGCTGGTTTGGTGATGCTGAATTCTCTTAGCTTTTTTTTTTTTTTGCAGTACGCGGGCCTCTCACTGTTGTGGCCTCTCCTGTTGCGGAGCACAGGCTCCGGATGCACAGGCTCAGTGGCCATGGCTCACGGGCCCAGCTGCTCCACGGCATATGGGATCCTCCCGGACTGGGGCACGAACCCGTATCCCCTGCATCGGCAGGCGTACTCTCAACCACTGCACCACCAGGGAGCCCCTCTCTTAGCTTTTGCTTGTCTGTAAAGGTTTTAATTTCTCTGTTGAATCTGAATGAGATCCTTGCTGGGTAGAGTAATCTTGGTTGTAGTTTTTTCCCTTTCATCACTTTAAACATGTCCTGCCACTTCCTTCTGGCTTGCAGAGTTTCTGCTGAAAGATCAGCTGTTAACGTTATGGGGATTCCCTTGTATGTTATTTGTTGCTTTTTCCTTGCTGCTTTTAATATTTTTGCCTTGTATTTAATTTTTGATAGCTTGATTAATATGTGTCTTACATGTTTCCCCTTGGATTTATCCTGTATTGGACTCTCTGTGCTTCCTGGAGTTGATTGACTATTTCCTTTCCCATATTAGGGAAGTTTTGAACTATAATCTCTTGAAATATTTTGTCAGTCCCTTTCTTTTTCTCTTCTGCTTCTGGGACCCCTATAATTCAAATGTTGGTGTGCTTAATGTTGTCCCAGATGTCTGAAACTGTCCTCAATTCTTTTCATTCTTTTTTATTTATTCGCTCAGCAGTAGTTAGTTCCACTCTTTTATCTTTCAGGTCACTTATCCGTTCTTTTGCCTGAGTTATTCTGCTATTGATTCCTTCTAGAGAATTTTTAATTTCTTTTATTGTGTTGTTCATCATTGTTTGTTTGCTCTTTAGTACTTCTAGGTCCTTGTTAAACATTTCTTGTGTTTTCTGCATTCTATTTCCAAGATTTTGGGTCATCTTTATTATTATTACTCTGAATTATTTTTCAGGTAGACTGCCTATTTCCTTTTCATTTGTTTGATCTGGTGGATTTTAACTTTGCTCCTTCATCTGCTGCATATTTCTCTGTCTTCTCATTTTGCTTAACTTACTGTGTTTGGGGTCTCCTTTTCACAGGGTGCAGGTTTGTATTTCCCATTGTTTTTGGTGTCTGCTCCTAGTTGTGGGTAAGGTTGGTTCAGTGGGTTGTGTACGCTTCCTTGTGCAGGGGACTGGTGCCTATGTTCTGGTGGATAAGGCTGGATCTTTTGTTCCTGGTGAGCAGCACCACATCTGGTGTTGTGTTTTAGGGTGTCCGTGAACTTATTATGATTTTAGCAGCCTCTCTGCTAATGGGTGCAGTTTTGTTCCTGTCTTGCTAGTTATTTGGCAAGGGGTGTGCAGCACTGGAGTTTGCTGGTCCTGTGTGGAGCTTGATCTTAGCGTTGAGATGGAGATCTCTGGGAGAGCTCTCACTGATCTTTATTATGTGGGGTCTCTGGTCTGTGGTGGTCCAATGTCCTGAACTCGGCTCTCCCACCTCAGAGGCTCATACCCGACACCTGGCCGGAGCACCAAGACCCTGTTAGCCACATGGCTTACACGTAGATGTGTTAAATTCTCCAATCCAAAGGCACAGGGTGGCCGGTCTTGTGTACTGTGCTCAGTCATCCAGCCGGGAGCCGTCCTTCGGGCCTTGTCAATAGAGAGAGCCTGCTTTGGATCCAGGTCCAACTGCCTTCCCTAGCATCTATAAGAAGCAGCCAACACCCCCATTGTCCCCTATCTCCGCTGCAACTCGTCATGATCCTGTAGTGCCCGAGGCTCTGCTGCTCTTGTTTTTATTCTTGCCCTTACCCTAACTATCACTGTCTTTTGTAGCTGTCTGCCACATGAACTGGTAAAAAGTGTGGGGGAATCTTTATTGGTGTCTTCCTCCATGTGAAAAGCAGATTAAGTTAGCTGCGTTTCATCAGGAACATGGTTTCTTCACTTTCTCTGACTACAACTAGGTGGTTTAATTTCACTGCTTAAAGTTTTGGAGAGAGTATGAGGCCTGTCATGATTTCCAATTTGAACTCACTACTAATAAGCAACTTTTGACTCTCTGTACCCTTAATTAGCTAAAATCTGGAGAATCCCCTATACCTCCTATTGTATTATTTTGTTGAAAAATTCACCAGTGAAGCTATTTAAACATGAAATTGTAGATTTTAAATATTACAGATTTATTTCTTTAATAGGTATGAGACATTCACTATCTAATATTTCTGGTATTAGTTTAGAAAAATTATGTTTTTTAAAGCAATTTATTCTGTCAACTGACTTTAAACATTTATTGGAATAGAGTTATTCATATTTAAATATCTGCAGAATCTACTGTTATATCTCCTTTTTCATGTAATTAGTAGATCATTGCTTTTTATCTATTCTCCTTTTCTAATATATGCATAAAATGCTATGAAATTCCTTCAAAGCACTGCTTCAGCTTCATCCCACAATTTGGACATGTCATATTTATATTATTGTTCAGTTAAATTATCTAATTCTCCTTGTGATTCCTTTTTCAATTCCATATGCTATTTAGAAGTATGTTGCTTAGTTCCCAAATATTTGGATTTTTTCTGGGTTTTGTTTTTAGCTTAGCTTTTACTGTGGTAAGACAACATATTTAAATGATATGACTACTTAAAATTTCATGAAAGTTGCTATTTTGTTATAAGTTTTGTGTGTGTTTGAAAGTAAAGTTTTGTCATTTTTGTTTGCAGTGTTTTCTATGTCTTTTAAGTCAGTTTTTAAAGCAATGTTTAGATTTTCTATATTGTTACTGATTTCTTGTCAGTTATTGAAGAAGGTATTAAAATTTCTCAATATGATTGTAACTTTATTATTCTTTAGGTTCTGTCAAGTTTTGCCTTATAGACATTAAAGTTGTATTATTAGATACATATATGTAAGAACAGTTATATCTTTTTCATTGATTTATTCTTTTGTTATGAAATGTTCCTCTTTATCTCTAATAATTTTCTTTTGTTTTTTTTTAACGTGGACAATTTTTAAGACTTTATTGAATTTGTTAACAATATTGCTCCTGCTCCATGATTTGATCTTTTGGCCATGAGGCATGTGGGATCCCAGCTCCCCGACCAGGGATTGAACCCATACCCCCCACATTAGAAGGCGAAATCCCAACCACTGGACCACCAGGGAAGTCCCAATGTTCTTTTTTTAATATCTACTTTGTCTTATACTAGTGGGACTGTAATAGCTTTCTTTTGGTTAATGTTTATGTGGCTCATTCCTTTACCTTTCTGTTAATTTTTAAAGAGAGTCTCTTATAAGCAACAAAAAGTGGGGTTTTTTCCTTTTAAATAAAATTTCATAGTCAAATGGTGTTTTAAACTAGTCTTTTAATTGGAATATTTGTCCATTTACATGCTGTGCAATTATTGACATATTTGTGTTCATAGATATCATTTTACCATTTGTCTTTCATTTGTCCCATGATTTTTATAATCATTCCCCTCTACCTTTCTCCTGTTAGACGTATACATTATTTTGTTTAAAATTTTTTCCTCTATTGTTTTATTAATTATGTATTCTTTTGTTATGCTTGTAGTATTTGCTTTAGAGACATTACAGCACACATTCTTGACTCATTAAAATTAGCTCTTTTACTATTACACAGACTGGCTGGATGTTACAAGTTTTCAATTACATTTACTCTCTGCTGCTTTATGTGCTATCCTACATTTTACTTCTATGTATATTTAAAAATCCCTCATGACTCTATTATATAACACATATATTTATCTATATATTAGCACTTTTGTTATTTTTAATTTCTTCTTAGATCTCTTACTTTCGTCTGAGGTCATTTTCCTTCTTTCTGAAAAATTACAGTTTTCTTAGTATTTCTGTTAGTGAGAGATAGGATGGTGATTAATTCCCTCAGTCTTTGTTTTTCTGGGAAAGTTTTAATTTTGCTCTTACTTTTGAAATATATTTTCAGTGGATGTGGAATTCTAAATTGACACTTACCTTCAGTATGTTAAAAATGTCATTGTCTTCCCCATATCATAATTTTGGTCGAGAGGTCAATTTGTAATTCTTATTGTTGCTTCTGTGTAAGTAATGTCTTTTACGTCTAATGATTTTTAAAATTTTCTTTTTTTTTCTTTTTACTTTTCAGCAATTATGATGTATCTGGTTGTGATTTTATTTATATTTATTTATTTATTTATTTTTCGCTGCTTTAGGTCTTCATTGCTGCACACAGGCTTTCTTTAGTTGTGGTGAGTGGGGGCTACTCTTCATTGTGGTGCATGGACTTCTCATGGTGGTGGCTTCTCTTGTTGCAGAGCATGGGCTCTAGGCGTGTGGGCTTCAGTAGTTGTGGCATGCGGGCTCAGTAGTTGTGGCTCGCGGGCTCTAGAGCACAGGCTTGGTCATTGTGGCACACGGGCTTAGTTGCTCTGCGGCATGTGGGATCTTGCCAGACCAGGGCTTGAACCCGTTGTCACCTGCATTGGCAGGCAGATTCTCATCCACTGTGCCACCAGGGAAACCCTATTTATATTTATTTATATTTATCCTGCTTGGGTTTCATAGTTGTTCTTTAATCTGTGAGTTGATATCTTTTGTAAATTTTATAAGATTCTTGGCCATCATCTCTCCAAAAATTGTTTCTTGAACTCTCTTATAATCCACTCTTTATCAAACTCCAATTTACACGTATGTTAAGTTTTTTCACTATACCCATTTATCTCTTTTTCTCCTTTCTACACTTGTTTCTTTCTGTGTTTTAATTTGGACATTATCTATGGACCTTTTAAAAATTTATTTAATTAAGCCACACTTCAGCTGTGCCAAGCTATTCAGAACTCTTAATTTTAATTATGGTATTTTTCAGTTCTATGAATTCCATTTGAGTTTTTAAAAATAATTCTTGCTTTTCTGGCAAAATTCTCTTTGTTTTCTCAAGTATCAATTTATTAATTAAAACTTTTTAAAAGTCAATTTCTGATTAGCTCCAATTTTGGATCATCTGAGAGTTTGTTTTTATTGTGTGTTTTTCTCTTGATCTTGTCTTTTGGTGTGAATACATGGATGATAGAAAACTGCATGGAAAAAAATCTCAGAATAATTATGCTGAGTGAAAGAAGCCAGAATAAAAAGAGTACCTACTCTTTGATTCCATTTATATAAAGTTCTAGAAAATGCATACTAGTCTATACTGAGAGAAAGCAAACCATTGGTGGCCTGGAAATAGGGCAGAAATCAGTCTGTAGACATTTGAAACTTCATAACAACAAATCTAATGAATAATATGATATAAAAAGGAAAGTTTGGACAGGATCATAAAAGGATTATTTTGGGAAGTTACGTTTAGTCTGATTTGGTGGCAGACAATGTGAGGAGTAAAGGAAGTAAACAGTCAGGAGTGATAACATGGGTAGCTATTTTGGTGATGGTGCCATCTATTGAGGTAACACAGGGTAAGAACAGGGTTTTTGAAGGCAAAATGTTGAAAATACTTTCAAACATTTAGTGTTTGTACAGTCATATATATTGATTTGGAGCTCGAGAGAGATCTGGGAGATAAAGAGAAGGCAGTGCAAGCCAAGGCAAAGTGTTGTAGAGAAAGAACAGAGGGCTGACCACAGAGCCGATAAGAGCACCAAATGCTAAGCAGAGAAAGGGGTGGTAAGAAGGTGCTGCGGAAACCAAAAATAAGGAGATTGTAAGAAAGCTAATGTGTCATCAAAGGTCAGAAAGTGGGGCCAACTCTGTAGCTTCTCAAGTCTCCTATCCCATTTGTGTGATATTCTGTCTGCCTCCTATGCTCTTCCCCATTTCATTCCTTGTAAACTGTTCCTCCTTCAAGGAGGCCACCTTTTTTGGAAAGTTCCCCCCTGAGCCCCTCAGGTAGACTTTGGATCACACTTCTTATGGTTCCATTTGTTTTGATTCCGCTCATCACATTACATTTAAATTATCACTCTACAAGCCTATCTCCTTGTCAGACTGTGACTTTTGATTTTGTATTCCCGGCACCACTACATTTCAACCTTGGCTGAATCCCTAGTGCCTAGAGTAGTAATTTTATTGAAGACACTAGAAAGTTATTTGTTGAATGAATAAAAAGGTACTCCAAAAAATGAGGTAATCTAAATTGCTAATGATGAAAAAAAAGCAAACAGTGTTTTAGGGCATATTTTAGGGATTGGCCACAAACCAGCTTAGGCAAGTTCCTGCATTTTCAAGGGAATTAGCTTCCTCAATAAAATTAGGATGTTGGTTAATGATGATATTCTATGTTCTATGACCAGTTCTGTTTCAGCAATTATTTTTATTCTGGATTTAAGTAAATATTTTGATTGAAAAACAACCTTTTTCTTTCTGCCTGTCTCAGTTCTTCCTCTGGTTTGTAAATAGGTGTGGCCTGAGTCTAGAAAGTATTGGATCTCAGTCTCCTTTGTGCCTTTGTAACTTTTATGTTCCATGAGAATTTCTGAAGACAGTTTGGTTAAGACTTACAATTCCAGCAATGTCCTAAATACATGTCAGCAGGTGTGGAAAGGCTGTGGATGAGAAAGTGCCATCACTTCCTGGGTAATTGGAACAAGGAAGAGGACACTGTGCACAGGGATTTGACAGAGGATTAACCTGTCTCCTCTACTGTAAAGCAGTAATGGGCTCATTTGTTACTCATGGCACTGCTTGTCACCACATGACAGGGTTAACACAGTTTCTAGCACACTTGCCCGGGTTCCCTGACCAAATAGCTGAAAGCAGAGATGTGAAGACAGGGCCTGGAAATTGGTCTATTCATAGCACACACTTCAAAGTTCCTAGGATGTATTGCTAGCCATGGATATGTGTACCAATCCATGTGCCTAGTGCTCATTAAACTCTAGGTAGATAAAGGAGATTAGATGGCAAGACTAAAAGTCATGCTTTTTATTTCATATCCCTTTTTTCTATGATTTTCATGGTAATTCATGATTAGGGAAACCCTGAGGCTAATTGCCTGTGTGGTATTGGTGAAACAGGGCTAATCACATAACCAAGTGGAAAGAATATATGCTCTAGTTCCTGGCATAGAACCTGACACTATGAAACTAGAATCAAGACTTTATGATAGTAGGTATTAATACATAAATGCTGACTGATTAAAAAAGAGAGTATTTTCTATGTTGGTGAGAAAATGAACATTTTGTGGACTATGTATTCATTTTTGCATCATAATGAATTGAAAATGGTTAGCATGCCAAGCATATAATTGAAAATGTATTTAAAATATATACATAAGATGTTCATTACAGAATTATTTATAACAATAAACAGTTTGAAATAAACAAAATACCTTTCATCATGGGGTTGGCTAAAAACCTCTGGCATGCCAATCCAAAGCAATATCATGAAGTCATTTTTTAAAAAGTGTAGTATGACTACTGAGCAAAGTTATTGCAGGTACATGGTGATGATAACCATATAACTATGTGTATATGAAGAAAAGCCCATAAAAATAATTGTGTGAGGATAGTGGTCTTTGGATAAATATTTTTCTTACATCTAATTTCCAGATTTAGGGATTAAATATCTCACATGTTTAAAATGGTTTAAAGAAGGTTTCTAATTACCTCAAACACTGACATTTCAGAAAGGAAATACATATAACTTATCTCTGGTGGGTGTGATCCAGGAAAATCAGAGGATCCTGAACAAAGACAGTGTTTTGACATTTGAAAGACAAAAAATAGTAATGGTAGATTTATGTGGTTTCCTTCGCTGGTGAGCTCCAGATAGGTAGGGGTTTGGGTAATTGTCTTTGGATTTGCAGAGGAGTAGACTTAAATCGTAGCTCTGGCCTCTGGAGAAATTGCATAACTTCTTTGAGCCTTGATTCTCCTCTCTGTGACCTGGAGATAATGTCTCTTTCACAAGTTTTTTGGTAACTAATGGATGAAGTAGAATAATATAGGTTAAATACTTAGCACAGTGTTTTCTAATAAGTGCTTAGAAAATTATCTTACTTATGCTGTTTGATGTAACGCACTCCTTGGTTCTTTCAGTGTTCTTGTGAGATGGAAAGGGGTAACCATTCATTATGTTTCCTTTGCAAATGGGGAAATGGAATCCCTAGGCTTGGATGCACTAGTTCAATGTCATCACCAAGACAGGTAAAAACCACTGAAAACGTGAATACAGTTGACCCTTGAACAACACAGGTTTGAACTGTGTGGGTCCACTTATACGAGGATTTTTTTCACTAAATGCCTACTACAGTACCACAGGATCTGTGGTTGGTTGAATCCTCAGATGTGGCATTGCAGATATGGAGGGCTGACTGTAAAGTTACATGCGGATCTTCCACTGCATGGAGGGTCAGCACTCCTAATCTCTGTGTTGTTCAAGGGTCAACTGTATACAGCTCTAGCTTCTCTACATATATCAACCAGGGCAGGGACCAGGGTACATTCAAAAGCTAATGGATTTATTTTTCTCATATCAGGGATAATTATATGGAACCAGGATGTACCATCTTAAAATTTGCAATAAGAATACTACCTCAGAGTAGTATCTCAAACACAAAACTTGAAACCTACGCACTCAGTTAACATGAAGTTTAGTTTCTTTCCATGGATTCTGTCTTTCTACTACCAAAAGAACCTTTCAGAGGCTCACTCATGTGCAAAAAAACCATTATTGTTCCTTAATCTCTGATATGATCATGAGACCAGCGAACTTTACAGCTGTGGTGTGAAGCCGGTACCTCAAGAATAATGTGCCACATCCTTATTTCTGTTGCCAAATCCAGATGTGTGGAGTCCCAGCAGAGGCCTGCACAGAGCAACAGAGGTCCCAGAAGACATGCCTCTACTTGATCTTATCACCTGTCACATCCGAAGCAAAATGATGAGCCTCCTTCTCCACCCACTTTTAACACTGTTCATGCTTCATTGGTAATTTAAGGCCTAAGAGAAAGTCCTTATCTTGTCCAACTTAGCCAAGTGTGCCCCATCCCAAAATTATCTTGGATTTTCAATGATAAAGCTGATACTATGAACTAATAGGATGATTTCTGGAGTGAAGAAGCTGATAACTAGGATGGCTACCTCAGAATAGGTTCCGGTGTCTGAGTCCTCATGAAGCCAGAACTACCATTATCTTCCATGTTCTAGTACCAACCTGCCCATCGTGCCATCTTCTTCCTTCATACCGATTTCATATCAGGAGACTGATAGCCCTTCTGTGTCCCTGGGTCTATATCATGGTCAAGCCAATATACCTGGATAAGTTTTAATGACTTTGAATCTTGGGAACAATGACTTAGGGTCTTAATCTTTTCCTCTAGAAGAATACCTTGGTTTCCTTACAGAGTTTTCCATTTTCTTCCTAAGAAATAAAACTGCATATTTACAGTTTTTCTCGTGCAAAAAAAAAAAAAATATGTATCCAAACTACAACCTCAAATAAACCCTGCCATACATAAACTTTGAATAAAGGCTTTACTTCATTCAAAGCCTTATAACCCATCACATTTATTATTCGTTTAACTTACTCTTTAATATTTATCAGAATAACTTGGTTACATAATTTTAAAAAGCCAAATAGTAATTATAAAAGTTAATATTTATTATTTACTATGAGCCAAATATTGTTCTGGGTATTTTACATATATTATCTTATTTAATCCTCACAATTACCCTTGCAAAACAGGACTCTTGTTATGCTCATTATAAAGATGAAGAAATTGAGGATGAGAGTGGTTAAATAACTCATCCAGGTCACACGGCTACTAGGACTCAGAATGGTAAGTTAAATCCAAGCAGTCTGATGCCAGACCCCGTGCTCTTAATACCAGCAATACTCAGCCTACAAGGCTTCCCTGAAAGAAACATATCCTCTACTCCCCTATGAGACAATCCTCTACTCCCCTATGAGACAATCTCTTCAATTACTTCAATTGTTTCTTCAGGTGCTTACATTCTTATTGTAAGTAATATTCTTTGCTTTACAATTTTAGATGTTATATATTGTGTTTCAGCTATGGAGGATGATATTGCCATCACCACTCTCCTCAATATTTTCCTCCTAGTGTAGTTATATCACCTGTGGCAGAAATCACTATTCATTGTTTACAGTATTATTATTACTAAATGAGTATTTCTCACTGACTTCACTTCTTTATTATACATAGCTATTCATTAGTTGGTGTTAATAATTCTTTCTTTTATTCATTCTCTTAATTTTCTGTTTCTATCACTAATGCTTTTCGCCCAAGCCCTGTTTTTCCTCAAGTTGTATAATTTCTACTAAATACATGAAGAATATGTTGGTTCCTTTTCATTTTTTCTTCAAGCACTACCTTCTGGGATCCCCCAACTTCATGCTCTTTTCCTGGGACTTCCTGTCACTTCCAGCCAGGGTTAGGGCCACTGTTTTTTCACGATCCTTTTTCATGATTTGCTTCCTCATCTTAGTGAAGCAAATGTCTGAGGATCTTCCTGCAGAAAAATGCATGAGCTGTAAATTTTGTGCTCCATGGGTATCATTTAGGGATTGCATCATCTCTATTGACAGATTGTATACATTTTTTCTTAAGTCTGCATCCAATGACATTACATTTGTAATTTGAAATTGACCATAGTATATTTGCTTCATGGAAATCAGCAAACACTATAAATCAGTGCTTTGTTTGTTTGTTTGTTTGATTGATTTTCCAGGAAAGCCTGTTGCTAAACATTTACCAGCATGCCAGTGCTGCTACCTGTTACTTATAAGCCTTTCGGGTGGGGTGGGGGTGGTTTACAGCGAAAGCTGCTGAATCAACTGGTTTCTGGTCAGTATTCTTCTCTGCCAGCACCAGCTAATTGGCTTTCTCCAATCTGCTTACTTTTTCAATGTCTTCCCCTCTTGTAGAAGTTTGTGATTTCTTAGTCATACATCTTTATCTTTCGACTCTTGGTTAAGACAGATTTGAATAGAGGGAAGCAACAAATATATTTTTTTAATCCCACCACACATATCCAGAAATCCCACATTTAAATAGAAAACTCCCTGAGTTCATTGCTGAGGACAGCAGCCCAGGCAAGAGATGGTGCTGCCTTGGATCAGAGAGGTGGCAGTAGAGATGGAGAGAAGTAGATTCGCTTGTGAGATTTATAAAAATAGGAATGGAGTTTCAAGAATGTCTCCCAAGTGTCTGAATGGATGGGTTCACAAAGTGCCATTTGTCATTTAAGAAGAAGATGAAATCTGAAGGAGGAGCAGAGCAGGCGGAGAAGATGAAAAATCTGTATTTGGATGTGTTAAGTCTGACACGCCTCTGGGACATACAAGTAAAGATGTCAAGTTGGCAGGTGGTTATATGAAAATGGAGCACAATAGAGAGGCCTACTGCATTTCCAACTCTCCAACTCTGATTTATTTTTCTTCTAGATAAGCTGCTGGCTCAGTGTAGTTGCATACATGTGTATTCTCATGACCAAGTGTGGGAAAAGGTGAGCAGATCCATGTGTAATTTATTATGCTGTCTTGGGGGGTCCTTGGTAAATTCAGTGGAGATGGAATTTTAGTCCACCTGATCATTGGGCATCCTAATGGTATCTGGTACTGAGGCATGCTGCTAATGAAGCAAACAATCTCTTATTATGGCATTGTCAGAACTCATACCATTCCTCTTGCCTCCATCTCTGGCTGGTATAGCACATAATCTAAACCTTGGCAATATCTTTCATCCCGTGCATGGATAGAGCTATCACCCTTCAACTTCCACTATAAGATACTTTTCTAAGATAGTCCCATGACAGACCTCTAGACTACTGACTCAGCTACCTTTTGCTTCCCCTATTGAGTAGATAGGAATTTCTAGATGCCATCCATGTCCATGGATGATGAGGCAGACTCTAGTGGCACTATCTTTGATTCTTTCTCTTAGCTTTATCCCTCAGCTGTCTGTTAGCCTACCACCTAGATAGCATCTTATTGAAATAAGTACTTCTTCAAAGGAAATAGAAATTTCCCCAATATGTGGCCAGAAAAGTAACAAGCTCTAATTTACTCTTAGCCCAAATTTTATGATTATTTTAAACAGTTTTATCTACTCGGTTTTGACTCAGAATGGAGAGCTAGGACATGTATCTTTCACTGCTTCACCATCCCTTACTGCTATCTGTTTCCTATCCAGAACCTTCTAGACTGGCTTTTGTCTTCTATTTCCTAACAGGTGGGGAGATAAACACTTGCTCACATAATATCCTCCATCTCTCCAATCCATGATTCCTGGTAAGACTCCACTTTCAGACCATGATAAGCTTTGTTTTCTATAGAGGTAATTTCTAGAATTTGAAAATTCAATTTCTTTCTTGACCAATTCTGCCCTTTAAGACTAATATATGTTTATATGCTCTAAAAATGTCAGCCTTGAGAATTGATACAAGCAATATTTTCTTTCTTTCTCTGGATTTTTTTGCTTTAACAATAGGAATCCTTCCCAAAGCAAAGTCTAACTTTTAAAACAATGAAGGAAGTGCCATAACGTAAGAGAGAAACAAAAGTACAGCTATCTGTCTTTACCTATCTATCTATCTGTCTGAATGGTAATTGAAGTAGTAGGGTATGTGTGTGTGGGCGTGCACACAAACTCTTTTAAGAAGCTTAATAGAAATCAGTACCCCGTAGGGGGCAACGTGGACTGGACAAATGGATAGTTTTTTTTTTTTTAAGTAAGAAATAGTAGAGCATGTTTGATTGCTAATGGGAATAAATGATTCAGTAGAGAGAGAGACTTAAGAGATAAGAAAGAGAGAGAATAATTTAAGAACTGAGATTACCGAGGAGTCAAGGAAGAAGGGGACCCAATGCTTCTGATAGGAGGTTGGGTGACTTCTCTTGTTAAAAACAAAAGGTAAGGTGAAGGTACTGACATGTTTATAGATTCAGTAGTGAGACCTGTGGGAGTTCATGGTTAACAGCTCCTCTTTCTCATGAAGTATGATGTAAGGTCATTAATGTGTAAGAGAGGATAGAAGGAGGTGAAAATGTGAAGAGAATTTAGAAGATATGAAATCATATTTGCAGATAAAAGAGGAAGAAAAACACCAAATACAAGACCCTGATTTGGTGATCCTTAGGGTCTTGTTGAGTTTTAGACCTTTGTAATTATTTTACTCATCCATTGGATATGTGAGTGTTTTTCTGATCAACAAGAGCTGAAGCAAGCATCTTCAGAATTTCCCCTACCCCATAATCTCATGCGCCTTTGCAAATTCTGAAGTCTTGTTGTTAGAAGCCAGAAAACACTCTGCCTGTGGTCTTCCTGACAATGGATAGAGGAAGTGGGTTGCTCTCTAAGATTCCATCAGTGCACAAATCACTGCTCTGTTCTTCTGTTCTGATTCCTATGTCCTTTTCAAATTTTCCTGTTCCTCTCTCGTCTCCTAATATCCAAATTGATGGAATAGCTCATGACCTACTCTGAAGCTCAGAGGGTACTTGAAGAAGATCTTTTCTTTGCAATCATGCAGAGGAAGCTATGTTCAGACTGTAGAAGAGGCATATTTGTGCCAGCTTGTTTCTTCACTAGCACTGACACATTGTTCGTTTAATTTGCTCAGTCTACTACTCCATTAGCTTTATCCTATGATGGGGCTGGCCCATTTATCCCTGCTTAAAATTTAATCAGACATTTCACTGCTCATCAGCATTCTAACAGGACCATTTAGAGCACTGAAACTCCACACATCTCTGCTAATTACTGCTAGCTGACAGATGTCACTTTCACTGCCCTCTCTTCCCTGTCTCCTCCAGTTGCACAGACCTGGAGAAGCTTATTCTTTAAATAAACCTTAAAGCAGAAACACAATCAGAGATTAATTGAGAGATGCCAATTCATGTTTCTGCTTGATTGGAATCTAGTCATTTAGGGAGGTTAAAGGCTTCATCTGGTACCTCATCAGGACTTGAAGCCCACTCTCAATTTTTTTGTTGTACAGAGTGAAAGGGTCATAGGAAGTAGAAGGGATGCAGAAGAATGACTAGACTCCCCGATCTACCATGCTTGTCATGCCTTTCTTAGGCTACCGTCTGCTCATGCTTGTTCCTTATTCAGCTGTGAAATTGGAATCACAAGAGGAATGTTGAGTTTTCATTGCCGAGATTCCTCCCATGATGGAGCACAAAGAAAGGTGGGCTGCTTTTGGAGCTAGAGAAAAACATGGCAGGTGACAAGCACTCTTGGCATGTAACAGTAGGCCAAATTTATTTGGTATTATCAAATCCTGGTTCTCTCCAACCACATACTCCCTTCCCCTACCACACACATATAAATGCTGTTTTCAAGGACACTGTAAATGTTATTGCAGGAAGCATCTGAATAGGAAAAAATCATTTAAAATGAGATATTAATAGCTCATGCCCTTTTCTCTGAGACAGTTGCAGAAAGAGTAGGGCCATGTTTTATGCTTCAAAAGTATGGAAGAATTTCAGATGACTGATTGGTATTCTTAGATTGAACAAAATAGGATTTACACAGGCTGATTCTAATTTACCATATCAGTTTTCTAGTGCCATAACAATCCTGCATAACAAACAATCATAAAATTTCAGTGGCATAGAGCAATAAATGTGTTTGCAAGCTATAGCTGCTCTGACCAGGCTCAGGTAATCTCAGATAGCCTTGTTCATGAACCTGCAGTCAGCTGCAACTCGACTGGGTGGTTTGGCTGTTTGGGGCTGTGCTTGCTTATAAGTCTGGAGGTCTCTAAATGATGGGGTTGATCTGCGATAGACTTGGCTAGGATGATTGGGTCAACTTGACTCTGAACCACATGTCCTTCATTTCTGAAAGGCTAGCTCAGACATGTTTTTATTGAAATAAGAGAGCAAGAGAGCAAGCAGAAATGTAGAAACACTTTTTCCAACCTCTTCTTGAATCATATCTATTGAAACCCCATTGGCCAATGTAAGTCTCACAGCCAGGTCCAGAGTCAAATTAGTAGGGTACTTACTATAAGATTATATAGAAAAGGTTGTAGATAGAGGGAATTGTGAAGAATCAGGCAAGGAATACAATAAATCTACTATGCCTAAAGATAAAAGACTGAATGCTTCCTACCTAATATCAGGAACAGGGCAAGGAAATTCACTCTCACCACTTTTATTTAACAGTGACATGCAATAAGGTAAGGGGAAAAAAGGAATAATATTGGAAAGGAAGAAGCAAATCTGTGTTTTCTTAGGATGACAGGGTCAAATTTATAGAAAATCTTAAGGAATTTACTAAAATATTATAATTAATAAGTGGATTTAGCAAGGTCATAGGGTACCAGATTAATATACAAAAATCTATTGTATTTGTGGATACTAGCAACTAAAAATTTGAAAATAAAAGTAAACAAGAAACACTTAGAAATAAATTTTGATGTGTAAGCTCTCATCACTTCACACTACAAGATACTACTAAGATTAATTAAAGAAGACCTAAATAGATGGAGAGTTACATGATGTTCTTGGATTGACAAACTTCGATATTATCATTAAGATAGCAATTTCCTCAAACTTTGTCTTTAGATTTAATATAATCCATACCAAAATCCCAGCATTTTTTCATAAATTGACAAATCAATCCTAAAATTTATATGGAATTGCAAAACACCTGGAATACACAAAACAACTTGGAAAAAAATAAGAAAGTTGGAGAACTAACACTATCTGATTTTAAAACTAATAAAGCTACTGTAATCAACACCATAAGCATTTTTTTAATGTTTGATTTTGTATTTTTTGAAGTATAGTTGATTTACAATGTTGTGTTAATTTCTGCTGTACAGCAAACTGACTCAGTTAAACACATATAAAAATTCTTTTTTATATTCTTTTTCATTATGGTTTATCCCAGGGTATTGAATGTAGTTCTCAGTGCTATATAATAGGACCTTGTTGTTTATCCATTTTATATGTAATAGTTTGCATCTACTAACCCCAAACTCCCAGTCCCTCCCTCCCCAACCCACCCTACCCCTTGACAAGCACAAGTCTGTTCTCTATGTCTGTGAGTCTGTTTCTGTTTCATAGATAAGTTCATTTGTGCCATATGTTAGATTCCACATATAAGTGATATCATATGGTATTTGTCTTTCTCTTTCTGACTTACTTCACTTAGTATGATAATCTCTAGCTGCACCCAAGTTACTGCAGAAGGCATTATTTTGTTCTTTTTTTATGTTCTTTACATATATATAATGGAATATATGCAATATTCCATTGTATATATGTAACACATCTTCTTTATCCATTCATCTGTCAATGGACATTTAGGTTGTTTCCATGTCTTGGCTATTGTGAATGGTGCTGCTATGAACATAGGGGTGTATGTATCTTTTTGAATTACAGTTTTGTCCAGATATATGCCCAGGAGTGGGATTGCTGGATCATATTGTAATTCTATTTTTAGTTTTCTGAGGAACTTCCAATACAGTTTTCCTAGAGGCTGCACCAACTTACATTCCCACCAACACTGTAGGAGCGTTCCCTTTTCTCCACACCCTCTCCAGCTTTTGTTATTCGTAGACTTTTTAATGATGGCCATTCTTCATGGTGTGAGGTGGTACCTTATTGTGGTTTTGATTTTCTAATAATTAGCGATGTTGAGCATCTTTTCATGTGCCTGTTGGCCATTTGTATGTCTTCTTTGGAGAAATGTCTGTTTAGATCTTCCACCCATTTTTCGATTGGGTTGTTTGTTTTTTTGTTGTTGAGTTGTATGAGCTATCTGTATATTTTGGAAATTTAGCCCTTGTCAGTCACATTATTTGCAAATATTTTCTCCCAGTCTGTAGGTTGTCTTTTTGTTTTGTTTATGGTTTCGTTTTCTGTACAGAGCTTGTAAGGTTGATTAGGTCCCATTTGTTTATTTTTGCTTTTGTTTCTATTGCCTTAGGAGATTGACCTAAGAAAACGTTGGTACAATTTATGTCAGAGAAAGTTTTGCAAACGTTTTCTTCTAGGAATTTTATGGTGTCATGTCTTACATTTAAGTCTTTAAGCCATCTTTAGCTTATTTTTGTGTATCGTGTGAGGGTAAATTCTAACTTCATTGATTTACATGTGGCTGTTCAACTTCCCCAATACCACTTGCTGAAGAGACTGTCTTTTTTCCATTGTATATTCTTGCCTCATTTGTTGAAGATTAATTGACTGTAGGTGTGTGGGTTTATTTCTAGGCTCTCTGTTATGTTCCATTGATCCATATGTCTGTTTTTGTGCCAATACCATGCTCTTTTGACTATTGTAACTTTGTGGTACTGTCTGAAGTGTGGGAGGGTTTTGCCTCCTGCTTTGTTTTTTTTCTCAGTATTGCTTTGGCAGTTCTGGGTCTCTTATGGTTCCATATAAGTTTCAGGATTTTTTGTTCTAGTTCTGTGAAAAATGTCATGGGTAATTTAGGTATTACCTAAATGATAGGTATCACATTAAATCTGTAGAATGCTTTGGGTAGTATAGCCATTTTAACAATATTAATCTTTCTAATCCAAGAGCATGGGATATCTTACCATTTCTTTGAATCATCTTCAGTTTCCTTTATTAATGTTTTATAGTTCTCAGCATATAGGTCTTTCACCTTGCTCATGTTTACTCCTAAATATTTTATTATTTTGGATGTGATTTAAAAGGGATTGTTTTTTCACATTCCCTTTCTGATATTTCATTGTTCGTATAAAAAAATGCAACTGTCTTCTATATGTTAATCTTCTATCTTGCTATTTTGCTGAATTCGTTTATCAGTTCTGGTGGTTTTTGTGTGGAGTCCTTAGGGTTTTCTCTATGTAATATCATGTCACCTGAATATAGTGACAATTTTACCTCTTCCCTTCCAGTTTGGATACCCTTTATTTCTTTTCTTGTCTGATTGCTGTGGCTAGGACTTCCAATACTATGTTGAATAGAAATGGTGAGAGTGGGCATTCTTGTCTTGTTCCAAATTGTAGTGGGAAGGCTTTCAACTTTTCACTGTTGAGTATTATATTGGCTAATATAATATATTATAATATACATTATAATATTATAATGTATATTATATCACATCATATCATATTATGTTATATTATATTATATTATATTATATTATATTATATTAGGGAGGCTTAATACCATGCTGTATATCATAAACAGCTTTTATTGTGTTGAGGTATGTTCCCTCTATACCCACTTTGTTAAGAGTTTTTATCATGAATGGATGTTGAATTTTATCGAATGCTTTTTCTGCATCTTTTGAAATGATCATGTGTTTTTTGTCTTTTCTTTTGTTGATGTGGTGTTATCACATTGATTGATTTGCACATGTTGAAAAAAGATTATATTTTTGGTAAATGGTGCTGGAATAACTGTATATCCACATGGAAAAAAAAGGCCCTTCATTCTATTATTACACCTTACAGAAAAATTAAAAGTGGGTCATAGATTAAACATAATAGTTAAAACCATAAAAATTCTAAATTTAAAATTTTTCTAGAAGAAATCAGGATAAAATCTTTGTTTCCTTGAGTTAGACAAAGGTTTCTTAGTTTGGACCCAAAAAGCACAAACCATAAAAGAAGAAGAAAGATGAAATGGACTTCATCAAAATTAAAACTTGATTGTCGAAAGCTACTGTTAAGAAAATGAAAAAGTAAGCCATAGATTTGGAGAAAACATTTGCAAAAAAAACATATCAGACAAAGAAATTGTGTCAAGAATGTATAAAGAAATTCTATGGCTCAATCATAAGTCATAGAGCACCATTTTAGAAAAGAACAAAAGATTTTAACAGACACTTCACACACACAAAAAAGGAATACAAATTACAAGCAGCATATGAAAAGATGTTCAGCATCATTGGTCATTAGGGGAATTCAAACTAAAAACACAATGAGTTACTGTTAGACACTCACTAGAAAAGCTGAAATTAAGAAGATTGAAAATTATAAGTATTTTCAGGGATGTAGAACAACTGAAACTTTCACATACCATTGGTGGGAATAAAAAATACTGTGGCCACTTTGGAAAGCAGTTTGACCATTTCTTACAAAGTTAAACATGAACTTATCAAATGACCCAGTCACATCACTTTTTGATGTCTACCTATGAAAAGTGAAAACATATGTCCACATAAAGACAAGATTTGTTCACAGCAACATTATTCATAAGAGCCCAAAATTGAAACCAGACCAAATATTCACCAACTAGCAAATGAATAAATAAATTTTGGTGTAGTCATACTATGGAATTTTGTTTGGTAGTAAAAGAAAGCAAAATAATATTACTCATAATATAATATGGATTAATCTTAAAAATTATGCTACATGAAAGATGATTGAAGTAAAATTAAATACTGGACAATTATTCCATTTATAGGAAATTCTAGAAAGGGAAAAATCATAGTGACAGTGGATCACTGGTTTTCTGGGGGTGAGGATAGGGATTGTCTACAAAGGGATATAAGGGAATTTGGGGGGTGATAGAAGTGTTCCAAACTTGATTGTGGTGGTGGTGGCACTGTCGTGGATATTTGTCAACACTCATCAATACTTACAATTGGTGAATTGTATGGCTTATGCTTCAGTAAACCTGAATAATATTTTTAAATTTATAAACTTGTTTTCTGCCATGGGACCAGAGGATCCACAGTCCTTTATATGCCTTCTTCCAGACCTCAGTGTACCAGGAAATATTGCTGTTATGATATCCTTGTTCCTAAGCTTATGCAAGTGAGCCTAATGATGTTAATGGACATCCGTGTGGTCATGTGGGCCTACAAGCTTCCTCTTCCCCAAAGAGATCTGTATTTATCAGGACCTTCTGCCTCCCACTCAGGGCCTGTGTTTGGGTCACATATGTCTTATAAGAAAATATATCAAAATGGACTACAATCCTCGTGTTCTAGTGCCAAACAAAATTATCTAGTGCTGTGGATGGGTCTCTCAGAAAACCAAAGAGGCCAGGGATTATGCTGGCCAGGGCTGTAGGAAAAATGATACATTCTTGACTTGCTTTGCCTTACCTCGCCAGTCCTTGCCTTTTCTTTCCTTTCTGTGTCAAGGGGAAACATACTTATCTATTGATAAGACTGTATATCTCTATTGGGTTTTTGACACAAAATCTCCTTGATACTTGTCTGCTTACCTGGGGTTTG
The DNA here is from genome assembly GCF_949752795.1 of Hyperoodon ampullatus. Classification (NCBI taxonomy): domain Eukaryota; kingdom Metazoa; phylum Chordata; class Mammalia; order Artiodactyla; family Ziphiidae; genus Hyperoodon; species Hyperoodon ampullatus. The sequence continues at coordinate 20,295,094 of NC_136920.1, forward strand.
GTTTGGCAGTGCCGACCATATTAGAATCTGTACTTTGAGATTCAGGGTAGGGACTACATCCTAACATACTGTGAACAGGAAGAAAGGAGAAATCTGTTGATTTTTGCCAAAGGTCTGGTTATTTTATCTAGCAATTAGAGATTAACGCATTATGAATTGCTCTTCTGACTGAATTTAAATGTCTATTTGTAAAGTCACATTTTGTCACAGTTAAAACTATGTTCCCAAATAGGTGTTGCTCAATTGATGTATCTTACTTTGGAGAATGCTCACTAAAGTACATGCACAGGCAATACCTAAAATATGTTTCTCCATAGTGGATGTGGTGTTGAGAAGGCAGGCTGGTACCTAGTGGTTTGTATTGATGAGTAAATACAGTATCAACTAATATAGAACCTAAATAATTGGGCTGGCCAAAAAGTTCGTTTGCAATATCTTACAGAAAAACCCGAACGAACTTTTTGGCCAACCCAATACATTAGGAAAATTAGGCATGGAAAATTTAAATAATTTGTCCAAGGTAACAAAGTATGCTAATGACTGACCTGGGGCTAAAACTGATGTTTTCTGACTTATTCTATAGTCTTGCCACTATACATACTATATACTTCAAGGCTGGTAAGGATTCAAATATCACATTCAGTAGAGGAGACTTTCCCTAAACAAGAGTGATGCTAGGGCCCTATATTCTAATGATATGTGTTGATTTTAGCCAATATCTGTGGTATTCAAAGGGACTCATGTTTGCAGGCTCACAGCATTATTTGAGTTGGTATGAGGCAGAAAGTAACTGGGTAGGGATTTTAATAGTTCCTTGTAATAAAAAGAGTGACAGCATCATAGAATGTGATTCTGTTTTCAGTATTTTATAACAAGTTTACTTTACTCCAAATGAATGGTGGTTCATGTGGTTCCAGGATGAATTTCTTTTATAAAGGTTATTACTCTTTAAGAAATATAGACATGGCCATAAAAACAATTCAGTCTTTTACCTCATTGCCTCCTTTTTTCAACTAGTAATAAATTGTTGGCTGAGGCTAGATAGGCATATAATAGGCAGTGGGAAAACCCTCCATCAGTGTAGGGATTTATCTCTGAATAGTCTGAGAAACATTCCTTTATGCAGTAAATACTAGAGGTGGGAGATGTGGCCCAAAAAGGAATGAATAGACTATAAAGAGGCATTTATCAGGTTGATGGTAAATATGAACCTTCAAAAAAGGAGAATTCTATAAACTACAGTCAGTACCTAAGTTTTTTATGTGCTACTTTTGACAGGATCTGCCTTAAGCTTATCATATCCTTAAACAAATTTATTCTAGACTTCTATAGAGATTTTGCCCACCACTCTTCTTTGTGTCTTATGTTGAAGACATATTGCTATGTAACAGTAACTACAGTTTTTGGTGATTTGATTGATTTTATTAGTTCAGCAGAGTTCAGTTTATTCCATTTCTTATACCTGATATGTGTTCAGGTCGTTACCCTCAGGTACAGAGAATTTCCAAGGTTATTCTCAGATAATCTTTTGGAAAATGCTTAATGCATAGAAGGTACTCAATAATTAACTACTGATTGCTTGTTGGAACTGGCTGTACTCCCCCCTCAAGAACTCTTGACTTATTTTTTCAAATGATGATTTTTACTAATTTCCTGTGAAGTCTTCATTGTAGATTTACGTGATTTGCCCTTCTCCTGGAATTGTTATTGTTTTTACAGTTTCTTACATCAGGGAGGAGACCCCTGGTGGACAACTACCCTGTGCATTTTGTATTATATCCCTAAACATCTGCTCATTTTACTGTAATTGCAAGGACTGAGACTGGGTCTAAATATTTAGACTGGGTCTAAATAATGGAAGATGCAATTTGATTACCAAGAACTATATTCTGATTCGTCATTCAAGTTGTATTTTCTTTAAACAGAAATTGAAATTGTGGACTTACAGACTGCTTGTTTATTGTCATCTTAACTTTATATGAATAGAAATACAGTTGACACTTGAACAATATGGGGGTTGGTTTGGGGTGCTAATTCTTGGCACAGTTGAAAATCTGACTATAGCTTATGTCAGCCCTCCCTATCCACAATTCCTCCATGTCTGAAGTTCCACATGCATGGATTCAACCATCTGTGGATGGTGTAGTGCTGTAGTACATATTTATTGAAAAAAATCCATGCATAAGTGAACCCAGGCAATTCAAACTCATGTTGTTCAAGGGTCAACTGTAATTTGAGGTTGGTAGTAATCTGAGAATTTGGACGTCAATACACAAGTTACGTACTCATCCCCTCACCTACCTACCCTCAAATACTCTTTGAACTTCCCAGCTTAGGTTGAGAATCCTCACTTTAATGTCTGGTGTTTCATCGACTGACTACATTGTAATATAGTGGAATATTTGGACTGGCTTTAGTCAACAAACATTTATTGGGCAACTTCTATGTTTTTAATCTAGTAAGTTAGCATAACTGAGGCAAGATCAGCATATATCTAGAGCTAAAATTTATTGAGCACTTATACTATGTCTCTGACATCTGATTAGCACTTTATCTGCAGTATTTCATTTAATGTTCACAAAAATCTTGAGGCAGGTATTGCTAGTGCCCATATATTGTAGATAGGAGAAATGAGACTCGAATAGGTTGGGTAATTTGCCTGAGTTCATTCACTTTATAGCAAAACTGGGACTTGAACTCACACTTACATGATTCTAGCATCCCTGCTCTGAACCTAAATGCTGTGCTACATCACAACTGAAGGCTTTGATAGGCCTGATTCCCCTCTGCAATTTCACCCAGCTTTAGCATTAGCATACCTGGATTTTGTTCTCTCTTTATTCCCAGTAATTGACGACCTTATTTGGCATTTAGTTTGTGTTCAATAAATGTTTGCTGAATGAATGTGTGGGTAGGAAGGGATGCTCCTCCTCAGGGTTTTTTGGATGGCTTCTCATTTGATTTGTTAAAACACAGATGATAATGCAGAGGCACTAAGAAGGAAAAAGAGGATCAAATAACCAAGCTAAAATGTTTTATTCCAAACACTAATAACACAACATTGTAATGAAAGTACTGAACACAACAGATTTTCCCCTCCTCCAGAGAGTCCAATTAATTATTCATGAAGTGAAGGACAAAGAAATTTTTTAGTATTTTTTAAGAAAGAGAAACATAAATCACGGGGCATAATGAATTTTTTGATAATGGAGTTTTGCCTTTCTTCACCAAGCCTGTCTTGCAACATACATTCTTAATGAAAGAATACAAAGCTAAAACAAGCTACAAAAGATCTTTTCTGGGAGAGATAAAGCAACTAGGAAATACAAAAGGAAAGAAAAAAGCTCCAACAAACTGGAACAATTGCAAGCATTATAAGAAAATCAATGAAATCAAACCTACTCTTAAGGCAACAACAGCTACAGACTGTCCGATCATTACAAAGAAATCTCAGCTTGGAAGATTACAGTGGAATTAAACAAAACCAAAAATGTTAGGACCAAGCAAAGCATGCAAGCGGCAGCTTTTATGCTTCAAAAAGACGTCACCTCATGAAATATGTCCTCAAATGTGGAAGGAGATCTGTAGAGGTCCTCAAATTAACTGAATCAGGGGAGGAAAGGTAAAGAGTGGGGATTCACTTCCTTTCAACTAAGCTACTGGCTAGTCATTTTAGTCTTATTCATAAGTCAATAATATTGAGTTACAATTGAAAGCATAGAACTGTGCTAGATAATGTGGGAAGAAACTCATTTTCAGGTGTTTCGTCCTCCTGGTTTGTTTCAAAAACTCTTACTCATCCTTTAAGAGTCAGATGAATTGCCTCCTCCTCTGACATTTTCCCTGATTCCTTTAGGCAGAGTGAATCACTTCCTTTGCTGGGCCTGGCAGCAATTTATTTAATCCTGAACTCTTCCCTGCATATCTCTTATAGCCCTTAGTCATTGTATTGTTATGGATTGCTTATAGTTGTTCCTCAGATTAAGAATGATCTTTTATATTTTTTTAACATCTTTATTGGAATGTAATTGCTTTACATTGTTGTGTTAGTTTCTGCTGTATAACAAAGTGAATCAGCTATACATATACATATATCCCCATATCCCCTCCCTCTTGCGTCTCCCTCCCACCCTCCCTATCCCACCCCTCTAGGTGGACACAAAGCACTGAGCTGATCTCCCTGTGCTATGCGGCTGCTTCCCACTAGCTATCTATTTTACATTTGTAAAATAGTGTATATATGTCAATGTAGTGTACATATGTCAATGCCACTCTCTCACTTCATCCCAGCTTACCCTTCCCCCTCCCCATATCTTCAAGTCCATTCTCTACATCTGTGTCCTTATTCCTGTCCTGCCCCTAGGTTCCTCAGAACCATTTTCTTTTTTTTTAGATTCCATATATATTTGTTAGCATACGGTATTTGTTTTTCTCTTTCTGACTGACTTCACTCTGGACAGAGATGGACAGAGTCTAGGTCCATTCACCTCACTACAAATAACTCAATTTCATTTCCTTTTATGGCTGAGTAATATTCCATTGTATATATGTGCCACATCTTCTTTATCCATTCATCTGTCAGCGGACACTTAGGTTGCTTCCACGTCTGGCTATTGTAAATAGTGCTGCAGTGAACATTGTGGTACCTGACTCTTTTTGAATTATGGTTTTCTCAGGGTATATGCCCAGTAGTGGGATTGCTGGGTCGTATGGTAGTTCTCTTTTCAGTTTTTTAAGGAACCTCCAAACTGTTCTCTGTGGTGGCTTTATCAATTTACATTCCCACCAACAGTGCAAGAGGGTTCCCTTTTCTCCACACCCTCTCCAGCATTTATTGTTTGTAGATTTTTTGACGATGTCCATTTTGACTGGTGTGAGGTGATACCTCACTGTGGTTTTGATTTTAATTTCGCTAATGATTAGTGATGTTGAGCATCCATGTTTGTTGGCAATCTGTATGTCTCCTTTGGAGAAATGTCTACTTAGGTCTTCTGCCCATTTTTGGATTGGGCTGTTTGTTTTTTTGATATTGAGCTGCATGAGCTGCTTGTATATTTTGGAGATTAATCCTTTGTCAGTTGCTTCATTTGCAAATATTTTCTCCTGAGAGTTGTCTTTTCGTCTTGTTTATGGTTTCCTCTGCTGTGCAAAAGCTTTTAAGTTTCATTAGGTCCTATTTGTTTATTTTTGTTTCTATTTCCATTTCTCTAGGAGGTGGGTCCAAAAGGATCTTGCTGTGATTTATGTCATAGAGTGTTCTGCCTATGTTTTCCTCTAAGAGTTTTATAGTGTCTGACCTAACATTTAGGTCTTTAATCCATTTGGAGTTTATTTTTGTGTGTGGTGTTAGGGAGTGTTCTAATTTCATTCTTTTACATGTAGCTGTCCAGCTTTCCCAGCACCACTTATTGAAGAGGCTGTCTTTTCTCCACTGTATATTCTTGCCTCCTTTATCAAAGATGAGACGACCATATGTGCATGGGTTTACCTCTGGGCTTTCTATCCTGTTCCATTGATCTGTATTAATGTTTTTGTGCCAGTACCATACTTTCTTGATTATTGTAGCTTTGTACTATAGCCTGAAGTCAGGGAGCCTGATTCCTCCAGCTCCGTTTTTCTTTCTCAAGTTGGCTTTGGCTATTCGGGGTCTTTTGTGTTTCCATACAAATTGTGAAATGTTTTGATCTAGTTCTGTGAAGAATGCCATTGGTAGTTTGATAGGGATTGCACTGAATCTGTAGATTGCTTTGGGTAGTATAGTCATTTTCACAATGTTGATTCTGCCAATCCAAGAACATGGTATATCTCTCCATCTGTTTGTAGCATCTTTAATTTCTTTCATCAGTGTCTTATAGTTTTCTGCATACAGTTCTTTTGTCTCTTTAGGTAGGTTTCTTCCTAGGTATTTTATTCTTTTTGTTGCAGTGGTAAATGGGAGTATTTCCTTAATTTCTGTTTCAGATTTTTCGTCATTAGTGTATAGGAATGCAAGAGATTTCTGTGCATTAATTTTGTATCCTGCTACTTTACCAAATTCCTTGATTAGCTCTAGTAGTTTTCTGGTAGCATCTTTAGGATTCTCTATATATAGTATCATGTCATCTGCAAACAGTGACACTTTGACTTCTGCTTTCCCGATTTGGATTCCTTTTATTTCTTTTTCTTCTCTAATTGCTGTGGCTAAAACTTCCAAAACTATGTTGAATAGTAGTGGTGAGAGTGGGCAACCTTTTCTTATTCCTGATCTTACTAGAAATGGTTTCAGTTTTCACTATTGAGAATGATGTTTGCTATGGGTTTGTCATATATGGCCTTTATTATGTTGAAGTAAGTTCCCTCTGTGCCCACTTTGTGGAGAGTTTGTATCGTAAATATGTATTGAATTTTTTCAAAAGCTTTTTCTGCATCTATTGAGATTTTCATATTTTTTTATCCTTCAGTTTGTTAATATGGTGTATCACATTGATTGATTTGCATATATTGAAGAATCCTTGCATTCCTGGGATAAACCCCACTTGACCATGGTGTATGATCCTTTTTTAAAAAAATTTATTTATCTATTTATTTATGGCTGTGTTGGGTCTTCGTTTTTGTGCGAGGGCTTTCTCTAGCTGCGGTGAGCGTGGGCCACTCTTCATCGCGGTGCACGGCCCTCTCACTGTCACGGCCCCTCTTGCTGTGGAGCACAAGCTCCAAATGCACAGGCTCAGTAGTTGTGGCTCACGGGCCCAGCTGCTCTGCGGCACGTGGGATCCTCCTGGATCAGGGCTCGAACTGGCGTCCCCTGCATTGGCAGGCAGACTCTCAACCACTGTGCCACCAGGGAAGCCCTATGATCCTTTTAATGTGCCATTGGATTCTGTTTGCTAGTATTTTGTTGAGGATTTTTGCATCTATGTTCATCAGTGATATTGACCTATAGTTTTCTTTTTTTGTGACATGTTTGTCTGGTTTTGGTATCAAGGTGCTGTTGGCCTCGTAGAATGAGTTTAGGAGTGTTCTTCCCTCTGCTGTATTTTGGAAGAGTTTGAGAAGGGTAGGTGTTAGCTCTTCTCTAATTGTTTGATAGAATTCGCCTGTGAAGCCATCTGGTCCTGGGCTTTTTTTTGTTGGAAGATTTTTTTTTTTTTTTTTTTTTTTTTTTTTTTTTTTGTGGTATGCGGGCCTCTCACTGCTGTGGCCTCTCCCGTTGCGGAGCACAGGCTCCGGATGCGCAGGCTCAGCAGCCATGGCTCACGGGCCCAGCCGCTCCGCGGCATATGGGATCCTCCCAGACCGGGGCACGAACCCGTATCCCCTGCATCGGCAGGCGGACTCTCAACCACTGCGCCACCAGGGAGGCCCTGTTGGAAGATTTTTAATCACAGTTTCAATTTCAGTGTTCATGTTTGGTCTGTTCGTATTATCTATTTCTTTCTGGTTGAGTCTCGGAAGGTTGTGCTTTATTAAGAATTTGTCCATTTCTTCAGGTTGTCCATTATATTGGCATATAGATGCTTGTAGTAATCTCTCATGATCCTTTGTATTTGTGTGGTGTCAGTTGTTACTTCTCCTTTTTCATTTCTAATTCTGTTGATTTGAGTCTTCTCTCTGTTTTCTTGATGAGTCTGGCTAATGGTTTATGAATTCTGTTAATCTTCTCAGAGAATCAGCTTTTAGTTTTTTTGAACTTTGCTATTGTTTGCTTCATTTCTTTTTCATTTATTTCTGATATGATCTTTATGATTTCTTTCCTTCTGCTAACTTTGGTTTTTTTTAAATTCTTTCTCTAATTGCTTTAGGTGTAAAGTTAGGTTGTTTTTTCGTGTTTTGAGGTAGGATTGTATTGCTATAAACTTTCCTTTTAGAACTGCTTTTGCTTCATCCTATAGGTTTGTGGTTGTCGTGTATTCATTTTCATTTGTTTCTAGGTATTTTTTGATTTCTTCAGTAATCTGTTGGTTATTTAGTAGCATATCATTTAGTCTCCATGTGTTTGTATTTTTTACAGTTTTTTTTCCTGTAATTGATATATAGTCTCATAGTGTTGTAGTCAAAAAAGATACTTGATATGATTTCAGTTTTCTTAAGTTTACCAAGGCTTGATTTGTGACCCAAGATATGATCTATCCTGGAGAATGTTCCATGAGCATTTGAGCAGAAAGTGTATTCTGTTGTTTTTGGATGGAATGTCCTATAAATATCAGTTAAGTCCATCTTGTTTAATGTGTCATTTAAAACTTGTGTTTCCTTATTTATTTTCATTTTGGATGATCTGTCCATTGGTGAAAGTGAGGTGTTAAAGTCCCTATGATTATCGTGTTACTGTCGATTTCCCCTTTTATGGCTGTTAGCATTTGCCTTATGTATTGAGGTGCTCCTACTTTGGGTGCATAAATATTTACAATTGTTATGTCTTCTTCCTGGGTTGATCCCTTGATCATTATGTAGTGTCCTTTTTGTCTCTTGTAATAGTCCTTTTTTTAAAGTCTATTTTGTCTGATATGAGAATTGCTACTCCATCTTTCTTTTGATTTCCATTTTCATGGAATATCTTTTTCCATCCCCTCACTTTCAGTCTGTATTTGTCCCTAAGTCTGAAGTGGGTCTCTTCAATGCAACATATATATGCGTCTTGTTTTTGTATCCATTCAGCCACTCTGTGTCTTTTGGTTGGAGCATTTAATCCATTTACATTTAAGGTGATTATAGATATGTATGTTTCTATTACTATTTTCTTACTTGTTTTGTGTGTGTGTTTTTTTTTTTTTTTTTTTTTTTTTTTTGCAGTATGCGGGCCTCTCACTGTTGTGGCCTCTCCCATTGTGGAGCACAGGCTCCGGACGCACAGGCTCAGAGACCATGGCTCATGGGCTCAGCTGCTCCGCAGCACGTAGGCTCTTCCCGGACTGGGGCACGAACCCGCGTCCCCTGCATCAGCAGGCGGACTCTCAGCCACTGCACCACCAAGGAAGCCCTTGTGTTTGTTATTGTAGGTCTTTTCCTTCTTTTGTGTTTCCTGCCTAGAGAAGTTTCTTTAGCATTTGTTGTAAAGCTGCTTTGGTGTTGGTGAATTCTCTTAGCTTTTGCCTGTCTGTAAATGTTTTAATTTCTCTGTTGAACCTGAATGAGATCCTTGCTGGGTAGAGTAATCTTGGTTGTAGGTTTTTCCCTTTCATCACTTTCAATATGTCCTGCCGCTCCCTTCTGGCTTGCGGAGTTTCTGCTGAAAGATCAGCTGTTAACCTTATGGGGATTCCCTTGTATGTTATTTGTTGCTTTTTCCTTGCTGTTTTTAATATTTTTTCTTTGTATTTAATTTTTGATAGTTGATTAATATGTGTATTGGCATGTTTCTCCTTGGATTTATCCTGTATGGGACTCTCTGTGCTTCCTGGACTTGACTGACTACTTCCTTTCCCATATTAGGGAAGTTTTCAACTATAATCTCTTCGAATATTTTCTCAGTCCCTTTCTTTTTCTCTTCTGCTTCTGGGACCCCTATAATTCGAATGTTGTTATGTTTATTGTTGTTCCAGAGGTCTCTGAGACTGTCCTCAAGTCTTTTCATTCTTTTTCTTTATTCTGCTCTGCGGTAGTTAGGTCCAGTTTTATCTTCGAGGTCACTTTTGTGTTCTTCTGCCTCAGTTATTTTCCGTTCTTTTGCCTCATTTTTTCTGCTATTGATTCCTTCTAGAGAATTTTTAATTTCTTTTATTGTGTTGTTCATCATTGTTTGCTTGGTCTTTTGTTCTTCTAGGTCCTTATTAAATGTTTCTTGTATTTTCTCCATTTTATTTCCAAGATTTGGGATCATCTTTACTATCATTACTCTGAATTATTTTTCAGGTAGACTGCCTATTTCTTCTTCATTTGTTTGCTCTGGTGGATTTTTACTTTGCTCCTTTATCTGCTGCGTATTTCTCTGTCTTCTCATTTTGCTAAACTTACGGTGTTTGGGGTCTCCTTTTTGCAGGCCACAGGTACGTAGTTCCTGTTGTTATTGGAGTCTGCCCCCAGTAGTGGCTACGGTTGGTTCAGTGGGTGTGTAGGCTTCCTGGCGGAGGGGACTGGTGCCTGTGTTCTGGTGGATGAGTCTGGATCTTGTCTTTCTGTTTTTCTGGACCGCATCTGGCTATGTGCTTTGGGGTGTCTGTTAACTAATTATGATTTTAGGTAGCCTCTTTGTTAATGGGTGGGGATGTGCTCCTGGCTTGCTAGTTGTTTGACGTAGGGTGTCCAGCACTGGAGCTTGTTGGTCATTGAGTGGAGCTGGGTTTTCGTGTTGAGACTGAGATCTCTTGGAGAGCTCTCGCTGATTGATATTACGTGGGGCCAGGAAGTCTTTGCTGGTCCTATATCCTGAACTCGGCTCTCCCACCTCAGAGGCTCAGGCCTGACACCCACCCGGAGAACCAAGTACCTGTCAGCCACACGGTAGTTCTGTGATCTTGGACCAGGCAATTAACTTCTCTGTGCCTCAGATTTCCTTTACATAAGAAATGAAACCATAAAACTCCATGCAGCACCTCCTCACCCCAGAGTCCCAGTCAGGTGCAAGGGAAGGGCTGTCACTCACAGGCTGTGCAGGGAGAAAGCCCTGGAGGCTGGCCAAGAAATATTTCTGAAAGTCACAACCAAGGGATTCATTTCAACGAAAAAACTCCAAACTCCCGAACTCCACACTCCAGAGGCCCTCCTTTCCACATGCTGCCTCTCCCCTTCCATGCAGGTCCTAAGCAGAGGCCCCGCCCCCTACTTTAACCAAGAATCATCTTCTTAACTGAGTCAGCATAGAGCAGGTGATCAAAGAATGTTTTCTGTGAAATGAATAAAGGAACAAATCTAGAAAACAGAACAGGTGTCTTAACCTAGTGCCCATTATTCTGCAACTGCATCTTTTTGCTATAAAGGAATTTATTGGGACTACTGACTTAAATGGCGTCTGAGGATTAGATGGTAGTAATATATTAGTGGTCATATCCTGATTTTGATGATTGTACTTTTGTTATATAAAAGAATATTCTTCTTGCAGGGAGTCCTTTGGGCAGGAGGAAAATATTACCAGATGGAAATCTGGATTTATGTAAAGAAATACAGAGCACTGGAAATGATATATATTAAAACACAAACACACACAGACAGACACACACATACACACACACACACACACACACACCTTTCCCATAGACTGTCTCATAGAAACGTTTCTAATTTCAATAACTTCAGTGACTTGATGTTGCCGGTGGAGGGAAGAATTGTTTGTTTGTTTGTTTTTCTGTGAGAACTTTTTACTCATTCAACATCCAATGAAATCATTATGTGTGTTGGAACAGACCACTGGTGAGAGTTTTTCAAGGATAAAAACTCTTTGAGAGCCGGAGTGTTTCTCTGAATATCCCAGCTTTTCCAGTTTCTCAGTGACCCAAATCAAGCACAAAGTTTGATCTTGTTCCAGGGAAGGTTGGGGCCCATTGCTCCTAGGAAGAATCATCACATCATCATCTGTCTAGTCATGGGTAGCAAGGTGGGTTTTTTGTAGTTTTGTCTTTAAACATGACTTTAAATACATATATATATATATATATATATATATATATATATATATATATATATATATATATATATATAGATGGGAAAAGTTCAGTATTACCTATAATAACACTGTACAGCGATAACCACTTTAATGTTTTATTGTAGTCCTGTTATCATACATATGTAATGTGTATGAATTTTGCCCTCCAACTATTTTAGCAAGAAACATGACACATTTTTATTTCTCCAAACTGAATTAAATGTCTTTGCATCCTTTTTGCTATGCTATCCTTCCTTCCTAGAGTTTCACAAGAAATCTGGGGATTTAAATGGAACCCCAAAAGTGAAGTGCTATTAGTCTTTAATCCATTACAGTCCCAACTGAGATGTTCACTGACCAGGCTCTCTTTATCTTTCTTATCTATCCCACCAGGACTTTATGTAAGGCTTTGAAAGCCATAGCTCTCAACACAATGGCTCTCAGTGTTGAGGTTTCCAACATCTACAAGCCACCTGGTCCAAGGATTTTTCTCCTGGGTATCCTCCACTCAAATCTTCCCCAAATCCCTAACTTGCCTTAAGACATTCCCTTTCAGCTGCTTCTTCCAGTCCCATATCTCAGGGCCGTATCCTCCACCCTACGCAGAGACTTTAGCTCTTTGCCTCTGTAAGCCTTGACTTTTAACAAAAAAGCAACTAAAGTCTGTTGTGGAGATCTCTGGATTTCATGATCTAAAGACTTCCATCTTCTCCCTGGGGATGGATGTTATGTATCTATTTCTTTCTGATTTTTCTGCAGTAGGGAAAATACATCATATATTAGTAAATTATCCTGCCACACATTTCATAATTTTGTATTTTATAGTATTTAACTCTTTCAGCTCAGTTGAATAAATATTTGTTGAGATCTGCTATGTGAGACAGTGATGATGAACACATTTTCTGCAGTTGAAAAACTCAGTTTGGTTAGGAACATAGGCCCTCAAATGGCTATTTATTCTATGACTGTGAGTGATGGTCTAAGTAACTACTCCTGAGAATGGGTATCTCTTTTTCCCTTTATGTTTCTGTTTCTCTCTCTTTTTTACCCGCCTCCCCTTTTTCATGCATAAGCACAGGTGCAAGTTACTAACATCTGTGCTGCCACATAGGGAAGCAATTCAGCCATTCTTCAGGCTTAGTAATGCCAAGAACCCTGGGTGTTCCTGATACCTTCCTTTTTAGTTGATTTCAACTCTTTACTTGCCTCTCTTATAGTAGGAATGGGAGTCACTGGTGTCCACAGACACCTGCTGGGTGCAGAGATTAGCTCCAGATGCTGATATAATATATAGTCACCCAAGAAGAAATACCCCCTCATTAAGACAAAATTCTGCCAGGAGAGATGCTTACCTGGCTTTTCCTACTGTGTGGTACCTGAATATTGACTGTGATTCTTCCATTGGGTCCACCCAGTCCTAACTCTATAACATCCCAGGAGCAACCGTAATTGGCCCTTTATGAAAACAACAAAATAATTTGTTTAAAGTGCCAACATTTGGAATGAAAATTCTACCAATATAGGAATGTAAATATAATACAAATAGATGACATTTATTGAACTTATTATACACAGGTACTGTCCTATCATACACAGGTACTATGCTAAGTGCTTTATGTTGAATTAACTCATTTAATTTTCATCACTCCATAAGGTAAATATTATTATCTTTGATTTTATTTATAGGGAAAGCAAGCTTTGAGTGTTTATGCCCAATGTCAACAGAATGAACAACTGACAGAGCTAATGCTCTTAACCATGAACTCTTAATCATGAGCTTTGACTGCCTCAAAATATGTGTAAAACCTGTAAATGACATTCAGTACAGTTCTTATTTTAAACTCTTAGTTGCTTTTCACTTCCATAGAAAGTACCCATATTCTTGCCTTTATGTGGTCTGCATCAAAATTACTGGTACATTTTTTAGGGTACTTTTTTATAGTTTACAGAAAATTTTAGTTGTTGCACACACATTTGCTCCAGGTTGCCTATCAGTATAATCCTTATCAACTGATTTCTATGAAAATTTGTTCTCACTTCTGCTAAATGCCTGCTGCTAATTATTCATCATGGAGTGTATTAGTCTCCTATTGCTGCTATAACAAATTACCACAAACTTAGTGACTTAAAATAACACGTTTATTATCTTACAGTTCTGGATGTCAAAAGTCTGAAATGGGTCTCACTAGGCTAAAATCAAGGTGTCAATAGGGCTGTGCTCCTTTTGGAGGCTTTAGAGAAGAATGCCCTTTCTTCCCTTTTTCAGGTTCTAGAGGCTCCCACATTCTTGGCTCATGACCCCTTCTATCTAGAATCAGCAATGACTGGCCAAGTCTTCCTCATGCTGCATCATCCTAGCACTGACTCTTCTGCTTCCTTCTTCCAGTGTAAAAGACTCTAGTGATTACATTGGGCCCACCTGGGTAATCCAGGATAATCTCTTTATCTTAAAGTTAGCTGATTAGCAATCTTAATTCCATCTATAAACTTAATTCTCTCTCACACTGAGAAACATTTTCACAGGTTCTGGGGATTAGGACATGGATATCTTTGGGGGCTTATTATTCTGCCTACCACATGGAGGGTGTAGTTTTACCTCCCTTTGTCTGGCACTTCTACCTGCTATCTCTGCTCTCTGATTCAAATGTCTCTCCCTCTCTTCATTCTCTGCTGTTCTCTGATAATCTGCAAGAGGTTATATAACATTTATTAGGGGGAAGAGATTCTTTTTGATTGGGAGTGATCTGAAATTAAAGCCCACTTTGGGGAGAACTAAGGGCACCTATAACTCTTCCTCTGTAGCCCTAATACATTCTCCCCTTTGCTGGAGCAACTAGGAGTCGCTCTTGTTTCACTGTTACCCATACAGTGTGACGTGGGTTAAGTTATTCAGGGTTCTGGGAGGACTTAACTAGATAGAAGGTAGGACCTGGAGCTTTAGGATTGGATAGATATTGATAATTGGAAACTCCAACTTTCCATGGATATAGGACCATTCTTGCAAAGGCATTATTTGTAATCATTGATATTCTTAGTTTATGGAGCTTTACATAATCTGGCCTAATCCACTCCTTTTACAGATAAGAAAATCAAATTCCAGAAAGATGAAATGACTTGTGCAAGTTTCTACTTCTAATAAATTACAAGGTTGGAACTGGAATTTAAATCACTGCTTTTCCAGTTCACCACATTTCCTTCCATTAAGTATTGACCCCCTTTATACTGGCTGTAGTGTGTTAGTGACTTGTCAAGGGCCACCAGGCTCTATGCTATAGAAGACTATAGCCAATGATTCCTGTTTCCTGTCCTCTAGTTCAAAAAGATGGATCCTGGGATATGGTATTCTTGGGGATGTGTTCTAGCTCTGGGTGAGGTGTTTCTTGTGTGTTAGGGGAATAATCAGATCTGAGTAACTCTAAAGGCAAGGGGGCAAGGTTGCTGACAGGGGTCTTGAGTAATAACAGCTTCTGTTTTGAACACTTCCATTATGCCAGGCCAGGTACTTCACTAACCATGTTATTGGCATTTTGTCACTTATTCCTCACAACAGCCCTATCTATGTCTCCCTGTTACTGAGGTTTGTCAGTATCTTATTATCTGGGTTTTTTTCCAGGCACAAAGAGGACTGTACTTTTCAGTCCCACGATGGGAAGGGGTTACAAGCTACTTCATAAGTCTGACACATGAGTAGAAGAGACACACTTCATTTCCAGGCTGAGGCTGGGTGAAACCCTAAGCAGTCCTTCAGACTGTCTCATGCTCTCTTTCCCTGCGACAATGACAGAGGCCCTAGTCTTCCCGGCTGCCCATATAGGGAATGGTTGTGAGTGGTGGAGCCCCCTGTTGACTGATGTTGGACATGCAGCTTCAGTGGCAAATATACTTCTGGTGGATGCAGCCCCTGAACCTGTGGGATTGCTAGCTGAACCTAGCCCATGCTAATATAAGTAGGCATTATTATCTCCAATTTTAGCTAATGAGACTTAGGGGTAGACTAGTTAAATGGATTGCTAGTAATTGACAGAGCAGGGATGCAACAACTCCCTGCCCACCTGACGTCAGAGCCCATACTATGGATCCACATCACCACACTTACTGTCTTCTGAAGCAGAAGACAGACAAAGGCTGTCAGCCAGAGGATAAGGTGGTTTTGAGGAAGGATCTGCACATTTGTACAGCCAAGTCTGGTGTCTTTGGGGTCTTTTTCACTCTGAGTCTTCAGAACATCCTGTTTTCCTTTATCTCCTTGTTTCCTTCTTTATTCTGAGCCTGTGCCCTCAAATAACTTTAAACTCTTAAAAAAAAAAAAAAAAACTGAGCACCATTCTAGCTTTCCCTCCACACTTCGGGGCATTTTGCACATGCCTTTGAATGATTTTCAACTTTAAATAAGTCCTCCATTGCTCTCCCTCTCTGCGGTCCCTGAGAAGTGTGTCTGCTTCCATCCCTTTCATGGAAGAAAACATTTTGTTTTAAACAAACAACAAACAGAAAGAGTGAGCGAGTATTGGAAAGGCAGGGAACAAAGACAGCTGCTTAGCTGAGACAGTGAGCAGGGTAGACCTGTCAGTTAAGTTGGAGTGGAGAAAAGAGGCAGGGACAACATGTACCTGGCGACTCAGTCATTTCAGACTTGCTTTCCCAGGGGTGCCCACTTGAGCTGCGTTTTCACCCTTTACGGTGGGGAAGATGTGAGGAGGAAGGAAGCCACTCTACCTTTGATTTTTCCTCAGAGAATGGCTGTGGTTGAGAAAAGTTAATTGTTGGAAAACAGGCTTGGCTCTGTTCCTGTGCAGCCAGGCCCTTCTGATTTCAGGATCAGACCCAGCTGCTTTGCATAAGGCTTATGGCTATCAGCCATAAGACAGCAAGAAGCTGCTTCAATGATTTAATTTTTTTTTTTTTTTTTGGTGGGAGAAGGGTTTTGGTTATCAGTGAAACAAGTCACAAAGTGAGAGGAGTGAGAGGTGAGAGATGAACTAGAGGAATTTTTAATCTCCATTCTCCCCTGGAAAGGAGTCTTAGAAAGGTTATGAATGCTCAAAAAGCTACATACAGCATTGGGAAAAACATTTTGTATGGCCCAGAAAGGCAGAAATAACTTCTGTGAGGGAGAGTTATGGGAGTAGGTTTCCGGGAAAAAATATAAAAAGCTGTTTCTAACAGAACTACAATAAAGGAAGGGTATTACAATGATATTAAACTTCTTATAAATGCAACGAGTTTCAACAAAAGTGAGGGAACATCATACTAGGGACTCCAACAACTGATGGGCCAAATGTCCTTAATTGTGCCCTGTAGCAGTTGACCTTCAGAATCAACTAAATGACCTCTTAAAAATGTCTATTTCTGGGTTTCACTTCAGACTCAGCATTTGAAAATGTCTTCAGGGGCTAGAACCTGAGTTCCCTCAGAAAATCTTTTATAGTTTAAGGACCGCTCTTAGATAGTTATGCTAGGATGACGTTCAAAGATAGTTTTCAATTCTGGGAATTTGTGGTTTAGGTTCTGAACTGCTTGTGCTATTGACAAGATATGCATCTTTCAACAAATCATTTAACTCTTCAATTCCCTTATCTATTTGGATGATCTCAGATGCATTTGGAGACTTAAAAATTAATATGTATTTCTGGCTTTTCCCCCTGAAAATTCAGATTCAGTAAGTCTAGGGTAATTTGTATGGTCAACCAGATTTGGGAACCAATGAAATAAATTATCTCCAAGGATTTTCTATCATCAAAATTTCATGAGTCTACATTATTTAACGTTATCAAAAATGTGTTGTGCCCCTTATTATCCATATCTTCTCCAGGTAGGATATTTGAGGAGCTGGCTCCCTTTTCTAGACCAAATTTTGATTATTTATTTTTCAAAATCACAGTGAGGTAGACATTAGCCAGAAATATGCTTCCCTCCCACCCCACTTTAGCAAATGTAGAATCAAATTACTATAATACCAAAAGATGTCCAAGTGTTACCTCCATTGTGCCTACCTTCTTCCAGAGATGGTTTTATTTAACTCTATGGGGACTGGACCCTTGAACTCCCATGGCTCCCTGGTAACAGGGTGATGATAGAAGGTCACCTGCTCTTTGTACCATACTCTGTGGACTACACTGAGGGATTCTTATGGAATCAAGAGGTCTTCTGACCCCTTTTAATTTTCTCTCCTAGAGCAGAAACTATGGGCCAAAATGCATTCTAATCATGATATGCTCTACCTTATTTACAATACCATGAGGCAAAAATTTCCCTACAATTTTTTTTTGTGTGTGTGTGGTACGTGGGCCTCTCACTGTTGTGGCCTCTCCCATTGTGGAGCACAGGCTCCAGACGCGCAGGCTCAGCAGCCATGGCTCATGGGCCCAGCCATTCCACGGCATGTGGGATCTTCCTGGACCGGGGCACGAACCCGTGTCTCCTGCATCGGCAGGTGGACTCTCAACCACTGCGCCACCAGGGAAGCCCTTCCCTACTATTTTATAGGAACACGCAAGTCAGACATACATGGCTTCTTAACACAGGAAAACTATAAGGGAGGAAATTTTTAGATTACACATGTTTTTCTATGTATCACAGATATGTAGCTTATATTTTAGAAAGAGTCCAGAGAACATAGTATATGTTATATAGAAAAAATAACTACAGTTATACAAGACATCTACTCTTGGGAGGAGGAAAAATCATTATCTGGTAATTCCAGGGGTCCCATAAAGGAAAATTTCCCATCCACACTTCTGTCAGAATAGTCTCAGCAAGATCCAAGTGAGTTATTAAATATAAACCTATATGCTGGTGGCTCTATCCTAAACAAAGAGGGAGCAGATGTCCAAAGATAACCCTGTGTCCTGAGCCTCTAATTTAAACTGAGATTCCTTTATTATGCTGGAAATATTTTTGGAAGGGACTGCCAGGCCTGAAGTTGGGACAGTAAATGGCTTCCAACTTCAGCTCTAGTGTAGAGTGTTTCTTTGTAATGCCTTTGATTATCCAAAATCATCTTTCTTGTTTAGGAATTTGCCTCTTCTAGGAGAAGCAGGTGCTTGTTAACAATTAACATTATATCTGCTACCATAATGAGTCCTTTGAAATTAGGGTGTTGCCATGCTTCCCTTTGTCCCTCCAGTCAAAGAAATTCACAGCAATCTTCATTCTTAATGAACACAAAATTCACCTGGGGATAACGGAAAAAAAAGGGAGGGAGCAAGAGAGAGAATTTCTGACACTGCCAGAGATCTGAGTCGGTGGACGTAGTTCTGGTACATGGCTAAGGAGTCGGCATTTTAACAGCAGCCCTATGCACGTTTCACTCCAAGGGACGCAGTTCTCATTCTCTCTTGCCAATGAATATGGCTTGTGGGTTAGAATGGGGCAGCACTTTTCCTCTGAATTTCCTCCAGAGAGTAAGTCTACATGCTGGTTGCCTTGTTTTGAGAAGCCGTGGACATATATCCTACAGATGTTACTGGAGTAAGAAAAATCATTTGATTCTTAAAAGATGAAAATGGAAGTCAAGAGAACAGAGCTGGAGAAGGTTGCTTGAGTTTTAAACAGATTCAGACAGAAAAATAAACTTCTTACATAGGTATTACTTTGGAGACTCAAAAGTATTAGAGAGTTATTTTAAATAAGGACAAGGAAGGGAAAAACAGGATCAAGCCAAAAGATAAGTGGGATTTGATAAAGTGTTATTTGTACAACGATCTTACTTAAATAATAATTAGATGGTATTTGTTCTTTCATTCGACTTTCATTCCTCCATTTATTCATTAAGTATTCATTGAGAATCCACTATATATATAGTCCTATGCTAGGCAGTGTTAGGAATTTTAAAAGAGCATCATGCATAGTCAGTACTTTCTTTTAGGAACTTAGAATGTAGTAGGAGATTCAGGGCAAGTTCGCATGAAAATTTACCTAACAACACAAGACATGATATAAACAATGTCACCAGGCAGTATATGATTACGTGCCAAGTAAGTGGGACCAGGTGTATGTCAGGATGTTCCTGTCTCTCTTCTACCTGATGCCTCCTACCAACCAGTTCTGTTGTATTCTGTTCTATCTGCCCTTGGTGTTAGGTCCAACCCCCAAACACCATCTTCAGAAAATATCTTATTAGTAGAAGCTGGTTTGAGAATCATGTTTCCTTTTTCTGGCCCTTCAAGCTTGTTCACATGCCCACTTTGCTTGAAATTTCTGATGCTTGTGCGTCAATCCACGTTGGCAACATGCTTGGCCTTTTTTCCCATGGACTTATCTTGAATATTTGTCAGGTATAGTTTTGTTGCTAGAAACCTAATCTGACTTAGGTGTGGATGAATCCAAAATTCAAATTATATCAGCATTCAGTCTCACCCTTTATTTCTTAGACCTGTTTTTTTTCTTCATTGGATTGAAACATTGGTAAGCTCTTGTCTCAAGGTAGCAAAGAAGGCTCATGGCAGCAACAAGCTTACGTTTTTGCATTGTCATCGTTTTTAAAGGGGAGTGCTTGTTTTACTTACACTACCAGCAAATATCATGAAGGGGAGATGATAACCAAAGCTCAGCTAACAACTATGATATCACTGATTGGTTTTGTTTTCACTTCTGGAGCTGGTGGGTGATAGAAACTCAAAGACCTGGTGGGCAGGTAACAATTATTACATGGTCCCTCTACCTAGCCCTTCAGATTATGATAAAAGAGGTATAATTTAATAAATATGCTAATAGCTTTTATTGCTGTATACTTTCAGTCTCCTTGAAAACACACATGCCTTTTAATAAATACATGTCTGGCTGCATACCACACTCCCCAAATAAAATTCAACAGTGCTCCAAGATGTAGCAAGAAAGATATAGGAATGATAACTAATATTGTCAAATTAACAGAAGAGAACTCTACTTAAACACCCCACGTTCCCGTGGTTGTTAGGACAAATGTCTGCTTTACTTACTTCTTTTACATTAGAACAAACCACCTTAACTCTCTTTTACAATGGAAAACTTGCAGTTGTTGGTTTTTTATTATTATTTACAGCTGACAATGATTATTTGCTGCATGGGAAAGTAAACTGCTGTCAGGAGAATCCTGTAGTTATTAGTTTCAAAGGTTTATGTGCACATGAATGGGAAGGAAGTAATTATAAGTGAATTTGCAGGTTGTCATCCAAGAAATTTGTTTTAGGATAAATTATTTATTTTTAAAAATTCCATAGGAGGGCTTCCCTGGTGGTGCAGTGGTTGAGAGTCTGCCTGCCAATGCAGGGGACACGGGTTCGTGCCCTGGTCCAGGAAGATCCCACATGCCACGGAGCGTCTGGGCCCATGGGCCATGGCCGCTGAGCCTGCACGTCCGGAGCCTGTGCTCTGCAACGGGAGAGGCCACAACAGTGAGAGATCCGCGTACCGCAAAAAAAAAAAAAAAAAAATTCCATGGGAAATATATCAAAGCTATATTTTCTCTTGTAATTGAGTTTACCAGCACACATTCCTAGGACTGTTCATGGGCTCTGCTCACAATACAGTGACTTGCAGTATACTATATTATTTGAAACATAGTTCAAGGACCAAAATTGAGATGGTCATTTTAGAAAGAGAAGAAAACTGTAACAACTTAAGGAGATTGAAAGAGAATCAGTGATCTGGTAGGTCAAGAATAACTGAAAATACTCTTAATTTGTTTCCTTAGCTCCTAATGGGATGTCCTTCAGATATCTTCTGTGATATGGTCACATGAGATATGAGAAAGAACTGTGGTTTGGGGCTTAGGCAGACACAGATTCAAATCCTGCTTCTACCACCAACTGGCCAAGTGACTGTGACAAGGTCTAAGTTTTCTTATCCATACAGTAGAATTCAAATAGATACTCCCTGTTATCAATGAGAGCATCAGTTGAGACAGTGTTCGTAAACTGCTCACTGAAGTACCTGGCAAACATAAATACTCATAAGTGTCAGTTCCCTCTGCTTAACTTTTGGAAGCACCAAAGCAAATCTGAGGCATGGACGGAAATTTAGATTTCTGTAGTACGTCATCTAGCTTCTTCTTTGAAATGCTTCCTTTCTTAGACAAGTGCTTCGTGGTCATCAGGGAACACCTCAGGAAAGGGGTGGTATTTCAGAATGGTTTTGGCACTACTCTTGTTTGTTCTTGCAAGTGATGAACATAGAAAATCTCAATCACCTCTCTTCTGGAAGGAGGCTGTGCCTGTAGGACCCTAATAAAAAGCAAATTTAATTTTTACAAAAGCAAAAAGATAATTCAATGGAAAAAGTAAAATATTTTCAACACACCTGCTGAAACCACTGGATAGCCATATAGAAAAACAAAATAAAACTTTAAACTCAATTCTTTTCTCACACCGTACACAATAACTAATTTGAGATGAATAATATACCTAAAGGAAAACATAGTTTACAACATTGAGGTAGACAAAAATTTCTTAGAACTCAAAAAGTACTAAATAAAAAAGAAAGATATGATATGTTTGATCTCATCAAAATAAAAATCTCTGCTTATCACAAGACACCATTAAAAAATGGCAAGCCAGCCGGGCGCGGTGGCGCGCGCCTGTAGTCCCAGCTACTCGGGAGGCTGAGGCAGGAGGATTGCTTGAGCCCAGGAGTTCTGGGCTGTAGTGCGCTATGCCGATCGGGTGTCCGCACTAAGTTCGGCATCAATATGGTGACCTCCCGGGAGCGGGGGACCACCAGGTTGCCTAAGGAGGGGTGAACCGGCCCAGGTCGGAAACGGAGCAGGTCAAAACTCCCGTGCTGATCAGTAGTGGGATCGCGCCTGTGAATAGCCACTGCACTCCAGCCTGGGCAACATAGCGAGACCCCGTCTCTAAAAAAAAAAAAAAAAAAAAAAAAAAAAAAAGAAAAAAAAAATGGCAAGCCATGCATGTTTCTGACAAATGGTTTGTATCTAGAATACAAACAAATGAAACCCAAAAGTCAATTCCTCAAGAAAAAATCAAACAACCCAATAAAAGTAGAATGGACATTTCACAGAAGAGATACAAATGGCCAAGAATCAAATATATTCAATATCATAAGATATCACTTCTTGCCTAGTATAATGGGGAAAACTAAGAAGACTGACAATATGAAATGTTTGTGAAGATATAGAGCAGCTGATATTTTTAGAAATTAATGTATTTAAATTTTATTTTTTATTGAGGTAACATTGGTTTATAACATTATGTAAGTTTCATGTGTACAACATACTTTTACTTCTGTATACACTACAGAGTGCTCACCACCTAGTTTCCATCCGTCACCATACTGCTGAAAGGAGCTCTTCTACCAGAAACACAAAGGCAAAAGTACACAAAATTCTAAGTAAGGCAATAAATAGAAAGAATCAGAAAATTGCAACTGGATTTTTTTTTTTTTTTTTTTTTTACATTTCTAGTAGGACTATAAAATAGTATAACCGCTGTGGAAAATAATTTGGCAATTTCTTAAAAAGCTCAACATCCACCTACCCTATTGCACAGCAATTGCATTTCTAAATATTTAATGAAAAGAAATGAAGACATAACGCCCACAAAAGGACATGTACAAAACTTTCATAGCAGTGGTTTTTTTCATAATATGTCTAACTGGAAAGTATCCAAATAGCCATCAACTGATTGTGGTATATTCCAGTAGCGTAATACTAATCAGCAATAAAAAGAAGAACAAACTATTAGTAATGCAGGCAACAAGATGGATAAATATCGAAAATATTATGCTGAGCAAAAGAATCCAGTCAAGGAAAGAATACATACTGTGCATTTACATTTATATAAAGGTCTTTAACAGACAGAAATAAACTGTCATGATAGATGTTAACTGCAATGATTTCCTAGGGCAGTGATGGATTGCCTGAAAGGAACGTAAGGGAACTTTCTGGGTGATGGAAATGCTCTATGTCCTGATCGGGGTGATGTTTACTCCAGCGTATGCATTCGTCAAAACTCATCAAAGTGTTAACTTAATGGGTGCATTTTATTGTTTGTAAATTGTACTTTAAAGGTAGAGAAAATGGAATGCAGAGGAGTATGTGTAATTACACAATTATCAGGGCATTCCCTTAAGAAAATAACGTTCAGTTTGTTCAGAATGGTCTGAGATAGTCTTTAGCTCCCAAGGCACGAAGTTCCTGTAATCCACACTGCTGTCTACTTGGAGGAGGTACGGAGAGAAGGGTCCATAGCTCGGACCAGTCAGGCTCCTGCTCATGGGGTCATGGTGATACTGGGGCTTGAGGCAGGCCACCCCAAAGTATGCTGCAATAGAATATTGATTATTTTGGATTAAAGTTACTTAAGATGGCCAGTGCAAGAGGGACACTCTGACCCTCCTTTCTGTCTCCCTGAAAGCAGGAAATAAATCTCCCATGGGAAAGGTGCCCTCCTACATCTGAAGGTAGAACTCCCTTATCAACAGAGATAGGGGATTTGGGCAATAAGGCTATGTAAACAAACCTTGTTACTTTAATTTACTGCACTAAGCCCAAACTCTGTTTATATTCTCCACTAATTGAGCACCCCAAACCTAAGTTTCTTTGTCTTGTCAATTCCTCACAAATGTATTATTTCTCTGTCTAAAAAGTATAAAACCTGCCTTCTTTGGCTGCTTCTTATGTCCTATTTCTATGCAACATCTGTGTGCACAAATTAAAATTTGTTTCTTTTTCTCCTGTTAATCTATCTTGTGTCAATTTTATTATTAGTTCAGCCACAAGGACTCAAGTGGGGTTGAGGGGAAGACTTGCCTCTCCCAGACAGACAGTGATTTCCACCTCCCCCTGCCCCTCCTCCTCTGTTCTTCCATCCCACTTCTCCCTTCCTCGTCTTTCCCCTTTCTCTTTTGCGCCCCCCTGTTCTTCTAACCTTCCTCCCTTTTATATGTTAACAATTTTAGAAAACACGAATATACACATGAAAAGCAGCAGGGGAAAAAACTCACTTATATTTCACCATTTATAATCCAGGAATTTCCATTATTCAGTTAATTTCTCTTCTACTTCAGTTAATTTTTCTCCTATTTAGGATGATGCTGATTGTATACTTTTGAAGCCTGTTGTTCTTTATTAACTTTTAAGCATATACTTACTGAAACTCGCTCCAAAGATTATTTCATTAATAGTACATTCCTTTATATAGCAAATAGTACCTTAGCTATTCATTTTGTGAATATGGATATTAGATGGTGCTAATTTAAAAAATTTTTATAAACAACTCTGTGATGACCATCTTTGCGTATAAATCTTTTGCATTTATTTTAAAATTTTAAAGTTATACATGAATATATTTTGAAGAATCAGGTACTTGTACAAGGCATATTAAAAAAACAAAAAAACACTGTTCTATACCCCTCTCCCTCATCACCACAAGCTTTCTCTTCCTAGAGGCAACCACTTTCTATTATTGTAGCTATTCCTTTTGATATTTACTTCTGTATTTCTAATTAATGTGCTTATTTTGGCACATGTTAATTTTCAAATTTCAGCATGGTCTGTTGAAGTTACACTATGGAAAATGAGATTGAATTATCTTTTATACCACTTCTCATGATGCACCACACATTTACCCATCTATGCACCATCTTAATAGAGTTGTGAAAGTCCATAATCCATGAAATATTACTTTGTCTCTCTTTGAAAAGGTGGTTGTGTCTAAGAGTATGATTTGAACATCCCTTGTTTTTCTGATGAAATACTATCATCATAAAATCTTGATACGCCTCAGTCTCATATGGCTTTTGACGCAGATGGACATATTTAAAGCTGTTAAGTATTGGCAGACCAATTTGCTTTCTATGGTCTTGTATGACCTCAGGTTTTCTAATTGAGTTTCTACAAAAAAGGCGCTATGGGGGTTTCTCACTGTCTAGGCTTCGTGTTGATAATAATACACATCATGCAGGCTTCAATCAGAGAAGCAGAACCATGAGCAGAAATGTATATAAACATTGGTTTCCTGGGTCTCTAGCTTGCCAACTGCAGACCTAGGGACTTTTCAACCTTCATAATCACTTGAGCCTATTCCTTATAATACATCTCTTATTTGCTATAAAGAATAGTTATATATTTATGATAAAAAATATAGCCAGGTGTTTCTTTCTTTTGGAGCACCCTGTTCATCTTTATGAGACACTCTAACTCCATCATTTGCCCCAAGACCACATGCTGGTGTTGGCAGCCACACGCATGCTCAGGGTCAACACATGGAGAATTGTTTTCAGTTTCTCATAATGATGTGTAGGTGGCTTCACTGTCCCACTTCACTATCTTTCTTCTAAGCTTTACATTTACAAAACCCAAAAGGTCTGTGGGCCCATAATAGTAAGCCTTGCTGCCTCAGAAATGACAGGGTTAGTAAAACACTTTCGGAAATTCTCTTGAAACTCCTTTAACACATGATAACATGCCACTGCACTTTGCCAGTTAAAACTTTTTTAGAGACCCTAATTTCAATCTAACCTTTGTTGAGAATTTATTATGTGTCAGCTACTGTGCAAGGCACTTGTATATATAATATCGTCTAGTCTTCAAAACACATGAGAGATAGGTGGCATTAATCCCATTTAAAAATGAACTAATTTGAGTCCTTCCATGGCTAAAATGAATCCCTAAGGCCTACATCTAATAAGTGTTTATTACCAGGATTTAAGCTGAGTCTACCCGATTTTGCTTCATGGGATATGAGTACATCTTTTGTCCATGTGAATAAACTGATAAACCTTTTAATAATTTAATAAATGAGGAATTTAATTCATTATGTAATTTTTCAAAATTGCTTTTTAAGGTCATTAATTTAGCCAATTCCAGCTAGCAAGGACTTTTAAAGGATTAGATGTATCTATCTTTTGTTTATGAACCAGAAGAGAATATACATTTACTTCAAGAGTTTCAGTAAATCCAAATTTTCTTTCTAATGTCTTGGCCAGTGTTGGAACTGAAATAGAGGCTGCTGTTGAAAGTTTCATAACATTTAATTTTCCTATGTTTATACCCAGATGAGTGACTTTAAATGAGTAATTGCAGTTAATTTTTTTCTTGTCATTTATAGAGAGGAGCCTTGCCCTTACAACCCAAAGGACGTCAAAACATTCATTATCTGGATCTTTCAATAATGCCTCTTCGTCATGGTGGCCACCATCAGGACCACCAAGAAGATTCCATCTATGGATGGGGCTGAGTACAAATGAAGCAGAGACTTGAGGGAGGCAGTGTAGGGTAGAGGCTAAGATCTTGGGTTCTGGAGTTGGGCAGATCTCAGCTCCTAACCCAGCTCTGCAACTAATTAGCTGTATAAACTCTCATATTGCTTAATCTTGCTAAGTATTGTGTTCATCTGTAAAAAATGATTAATAATAGTAGCTGCCAAACAGATTTGTTGTGGGAATTAAATGAGATAGTGTAAAGAGAAATTCTTAGTACAAAGGCTGATGAATAGTGAACACTTAAAAAAAATGTTAGCTAGTGCTATGACATTATCATCATCATTGTCATCGTCACATTTGGCACAAGTAGCAGGAAAACTCTTGAAGGAAATGGGAGATCCCTGTACCTCTGATGTGGCTGCAGATTATGAAACAGCCCTGGAGGGTCAGTCCATGTAGACCCATTCTCGGGAAGCACCCAGAGGTATAGAGAGAGACACTTTGGACAGGATGATTTTGGAGATCATGGCGTACTATAGTTGTTTTATCCTTGGTCTTTAAGTAAATATGTCATGCTATTAAATATGAAGGGGGTAAATGTGGAAGGAATTCATTCATTTATACAAAATCCATTTATTGGGTGCCTATTCTGGATCTGACATGCATTGTTTTAGGAAATGAGGCACAGCCTTGAATTAAAAAGATAAAACCTGACTCCATGGAATTTGCATACATAGGAGGAGACAGACAATATATCAAAAAAGATAAAATGTATGGTGTGTCAAATGCCAAAAAATGTTAGGAAGAAAAATGAAAAAGCATAGAAGAGCGACAGGTAATTCTGGGTGGGTGTTGCAATTTAAAATAGGAAGGTCGGAGAAGTTCTCACAGAGAAGGTGACATTTTAATTAAAGAAGTGAACGAGGTGAGGGATGCAGGAAAGAACATTCTGGGCAGAGGAAAGGGCAAGTGCAAAGTTTTGAAATTGGACCTGACTGTTGTGCTTAGTGAAAAGCAAGAAAGGGCTACTGTGCTAGAGTGGAGTGAGCTAGTGACAGAACCTCTGGATCTCGGACAGGATCCAGGAGGTGGGTTGGGAGGGGGAAAAATTATTTAAAGCCTTCTGAGGCATTAAGGACTTTGGCTTTTACTCTGAGTGAGAGTGAAGACCATTAGTAGGTTTTGAATAGAAGAATAACGTAATTTGACTTACTTTTAAAAGGTATCACTTTACTTGTACTGAGAATAGAATGTAGGGAAACAAAGCCAAAAATAGATGTGTTAAGCTAATGCAGGTAAGCAGGTGAGTTGCTTGGATCAGGGTGGTAGTGATGGATGTGGAAAAAGTGATTCACTTCTGGATGTACTTTAAAGGGTAAACCATCAATATTTGTTGCTGGGTTGGATTTGGAGTGTAAGAGAAATTGATGAAACTAGGGTGATTCCAGGGTTTTTGCTGTGAGCTACTGAGGGTGTGTTGCCATTTACTGTGAGGGGGATATGAAGAGAACTAGATTAAGAGTGGAAGATAACATGTTTGCAGATATAGATAGTAGGCATAGAGAAACGGTATAAAAATTTAATATACATATTAAATTTCAGATGCCATCTAAATAAAGATGTTGAGTAGGCAGTAGGCTCACTGAGTCTGGAGCTCAGGAGTTAGTAGATCAAGACTGGAGAAATACATTTGTGAATGTATTGAAATGGCATTTAAAACTATGAGATTAGGTAAGATCACCAATGGAGTGAATGCAGATAGAAAAGATATGAAGCTCAGTACATGAGACCTAAAACACGCCAAAATTTAGAGTGAAGATTGAAGAGGAGGAATCAGTGAAGAATTCTGGGAACCAGAGGGGTAGGGGGAAAACCAAGGGAGTCAGGGATCCTCGATGTCAAGTGAAAAATGTGTTTTAAGGACCAGGAACTGTCCATTAGATTTAACAACATGGAAGTCATTGGTGATCTTGACACTAAATGAATAGAAAGCTGATATGATTTGGAAATTAAGCTGAACTTGCCCCTGTTCATTAATAGAACTCCAGGTGGAAACATTGAACTAAAGGTTTGGATGCAGACAGAAATAGGACATGGCATCTGAAGATGCACCAGCCATATTGGGTAAAGTAATGAGAAATTTGCCCAGGGGAGCTCACTGATGAACAGGAGCTAAGAGAACTGCAGAGCTCATATTGCATCCATATCACATCCTGGTGAGACAATGACAGCTAAAAATAAGCTCACTTCCCACTTGGCTGATACTGAGGAATTTTTAAAAATTAACTATTCATTTTTTAAATTTAAAGGTATGGCCTATATGCATAATTCTATATAGGATGCTTTTGAGTCTCATTTAAGGTCTTTAAGTGTCCCTTATGTCTTCTCAGAGCACTTCCTTTTAGAACTCATAGCATCAAACCACCATCTTGGTAATTATGGTTTTTTTTCTTAACATCATTATCGGAGTATAATTGTTTTACAATGTTGTGTTAGTTTCTGCTGTATAACAAAGTGAATCAGCTATATGTGTAAATATTTCCTCATATCCTTCTTCTTCCACCTCCCTCCCACCCTCCCTATCCCACCCCTCTAGGTGGTCATAAAGCATTGAGCTGATCTCCCTGTGCTATGCAGCTGCTAACCACTAGCTACCTATTTTACATTTGGTAGTGTATATATGTCCATGCCACTCTCTCACTTCATCCCAGCTTCATCCCCTCTCTGTGTCCTCAAGTCCATTCTCTCTGTCTGCGTCTTTATTCCTGTCCTGCCCCTAGGTTCATCAGAAACATTTTTTCTTTTTGGATTCCATATATATGTGTTAGCATACAGTATTTGTTTTTCTCTTTCTGAATTATTTCACCATGTATGACAGATTCTAGGTCCATCCACCTAACTACAAAAAACTCAATTTTGTTTCATTATATGGCTAGGTAATACTCCATTGTATATATGTGCCACATCTTCTTTATCCATTCATTTGTTGATGGACACTTAGGTTGTCGATGTCCTGGTTATTGTAGATAGTGCTGCAATGTACATTGTGGTGCATGTCTCTTTTTGAATTATGTTTTTCTCAGGATATATGCCCAGTAGTGGGATTGATGTGTCATATGGTAGCTCTAATTTTAGTTTTTTAAGGAACTTCCATACTGTTCTCCATAGTGGCTGTATCAATTTACATCCCCACCAACAGTGCAAGAGGGTTCCCTTTTCTCCACACCCTCACCAGCATTTATTGTTTGTAGATTTTTTGATGATGGCCATTCTAACTGGTGTGAGGAGATACCTCACTGTGGTTTTGATTTGCATTTCTCTAATGATTAATGATGTTGAGCATTCTTTCATGTATTTGTTGGCAGTCTGTATATCTTCTTTGAAGAAATGTCTATTTACGTCTTCTGCCCATTTTTGGATTCAGTTGTTTGTTTTTTTGATATTGAGCTGCATGAGTTGCTTGTATATTTTGGAGATTAATCCTTTGTCAGTTGCTTCATTTGCAAATATTTTCTCCCATTCTGAGGGTTGTCTTTTCGTCTTGGTTATGATTTCCTGCTGTGCAAAAGCTTTTAAATTTCATTAGGTCCCATTTGTCTATTTTTGTTTTTATTTCCATTTCTCAAGGAGGTGGGTCCAAAGGATCTTGCTGTGATTTATATCATAGAGTGTCCTGCATATGTTTTCCTCTAAGAGTTTTATAGTGTCTGGCCTTACATTTAGGTTTTTAATCCATTTTGAGTTTATTTTTGTGTATGGTGTTAGGGATTGTTCTCATTTCATTGTTTTACATGTAGCTGTCCAGTTTTCCTAGTACCTTTCATTGAAGAGGCTGTCTTTTCTCCATTGTATATTCCTGCCTCCTTTATCAAAGATAAGATGACCATATGTGCATGGGTTTATCTCTGGGCTTTCTATCCTGTTCCATTGATCTATATTTCTGTTTTTGTGCCAGTACCATACTTTCTTGATTATTGTAGCTTTGTAATATAGCCTGAAGTCAGGGAGCCTGATTCTTTCAGCTCCGTTTTTCTTTCTCAAGATTGCTTTGACTATTCGGGGTCTTTTGTGTTTCCATACAAATTGTGAAATTTTTTGTTCTAGTTCTGTGAAAAATGCCACTGGTAGTTTGATAGGGATTGCACTGAATCTGTAGATTGCTTTGGGTAGTATAGTCGTTTTCACAATGTTGATTCTGCCAATCCAAGAACATGGTATATCTCTCCATCTGTCTGTAGCATCTTTAATTTCTTTCATCAGTGTCTTGTAGTTTTTTGCATACAGTTCGTCTCTTTAGGTAGGTTTCTTCCTAGGTATTTTATTCTTTTTGTTGTGAATGGGGTTGTTTCCTTAATTTCTCTTTCAGATTTTTCATCCTTAGTGTATAGGAATGCAGGAGATTTCTGTGCATTAATTTTGTATCCTGCTACTTTACCAAATTCATTGATTAGCTCTAGTAGTTTTCTGGTAGCATCTGTAGGATTCTCTATGTATAGTATCATGTCATCTGCAAACAGTGACAGTTTTACTTCTGCTTTTCCAATTTGAATTCCTTTTATTTATTTTTCTTCTCTAATTGCTGTGGCTAAAACTTCCAAAACTATGTTGAATAGTAGTGGTGAGAGTGGGCAACCTTGTCTTGTTCCTGATCTTAGTGGAAAGGGTTTCAGTTTTTCACCATTGAGAATGATGTTGGCTGTGGGTTTGTCATATATGGCCTTTATTATGTTGAAGTAAGCTCCTTCTATGCCCACTTTGTGGAGAGTTTTTATCATAAATATGTACTGAAGTTTGTCAGAAGCTTTTTCTGCATCTATTGAGGTTATTATATGGTTTTCATCCTTCATTTTGTTAATATGGTGTGTCACATTGATTGATTCGCATATATTGATGAATCCTTGCATTCCTGGGATAAACTCCACTTGATCATGGTGTATGATACTTTTAATGTGCCGTTGGATTCTGTTTGCTAATATTATGTTGAGCATTTTTGCATCTATGTTCATCAGTGTTATTGACCTGTAGTTTTCTTTTTTTATGATATCTTTGTCTGGTTTTGGTATCATGGTGATGTTGGCCTCGTAGAATGAGTTTGTGGGTGTTCTTCCCTCTGATCTATTTTGGAAGAGTTTGAGAAGGGTAGGTGTTAACTCTTCTCTAAATGTTTGATAGAATTTGGATGTGAAGCCGTCTGGTCCTGGGCTTTTGTTTCTCGGAAGATTTTTAATCACAGTTTCAATTTCAGTGCTTGTGATTGGTCTGCTCATACTTTCTATTTCTTTCTGGTTTAGTCTTGGAAGGTTGTGGCTTATTAAGAATTTGTCTATTTCTTCCAGGTTGTCCATTATATTGACATATAGATGCTTGTAGTAATCTCTCATGATCTTTTGTATTTGTGTGGTGTCAGTTGTTACTTCTCCTTTTTTATTTCTAATTCTGTTGATTTGAGTTTTTTCTCTATTTTCTTGATGAGTCTAGCTAACGCTTTATCAATTTTGTTTATCTTCTCAGAGAATCAGCTTTTAGTTTTTTTGAACTTTGCTATTGTTTGCTTCATTTCTTTTTCATTTATTTCTGATCTGATATTTATGATTTCTTTCCTTCTGCTAACTTTGGGGTTTTTTTTTTGTTCTTCTTTCTCTAATTGCTTTAGGTGTAAGGTTAGATTGTTTATTTGATATTTTTTGTGTTTTGAGGTAGGATTGTATTGCTATAAACTTCCCTCTTAGAACTGCTTTTGCTTCATCCCATAGGTTTGTGGTTGTCGTGTATTCATTGTCATTTTTTTCTAGGTATTTTTTGATTTCTTCAGTGATCTCTTGGTTATTTAGTAGCATATCGTTTAGCCTCCATGTGTTTGTATTTTTTACAGTTTGTTCCTGTAATTGATATATAGTCTCATAGTGTTGTAGTCAAAAAAAATACTTGATATGATCTCAATTTTCTTAAATTTACCAAGGCTTGATTTGTGACCCAAGATATGATCTATCCTGGAGAATGTTCCATGAGCATTTGAGAAGAAAGTGTATTCTATTGTTTTTGGATGGAATGTCCTATAAATATCAATTAAGTGCATCTTGTTTAATGTGTCATTTAAAACTTGTGTTTCCTTATTTATTTTCATTTTGGATGATCTGTCCATTGGTGAAGGTGGGGTGTTAAAATCCCCTAATATGATTGTGCTACTGTTGATTTCCCCTTTTATTCCTGTTAGCATTTGCCTTATGTATTGAGGTGCTCCTATGTTGCATGCATAAATATTTACAATTTTTATATCTTCTTGTTGGATTGATCCCTTGGTCATTATGTAGTGTCCTTCTTTGTCTCTTGTAGTGGTCTTTATTTTAAAGTCTATTTTGTCTGATATGAGAATTGCTACTTCAGCTTTCTTTTGATTTCCATTTGCATGGAATATCTTTTTCCATCCCCTCACTTTCAGTCTGTATGTGTCCCTAGGTCTGAAGTGAGTCTCTTGTAGATAGCATATATACAGGTCTTGTTTTGTGTCCATTCAGCCACTCTGTGTCTTTTGGTTGGAGCATTTAATCTATTTACATTTAAGATAATTATTGATATGTATGTTCCTATTACAGTTTTCCTAATTCTTTTGGGTTTGTAATTGTAGGTGTTTCCTTCTCTTGTTTTTCTTGCCTAGAGAAGTTCCTTTAGCATTTGTTGTAAAGCTGGTTTGGTGGTGCTGAATTCTCTTAGCTTTTGCTTGTTTGTAAAGGTTTTAATTTCTCCATCGAATCTGAATGAGATCCTTGCTGGGTAGAGTAGTCGTGGTTGTAGGTTTTTCCCTTTCATCACTTTAAATATATCTTGCCACTCCCTTCTGGCTTGCAGAGTTTCTGCTGAAAGCTCAACTGTTAACCTTATGTGGGTTCCCTTGTATGTTATTTGTTGCTTTTTCCTTGCTGCTTTTAATGTTTTTTCTTTGTATTTAATTTTTGATAGTTTGGTTAATATGTGTCTTGGCATGTTTCTCTTTGGATTTATCTTGTATGAGTCTCTCTGTGCTTCCTGGACTTGATTGACTATTTCCTTCCCATATTAGGGAAGTTTTCAGCTATAATCTATTCAAATATTTTTTCAGTTCCTTTCTTTTTCTCTTCTTCTTCTGGGACCCCTATAATTCGAATGTTGGTATGTTTAATGGTGTTCCAGAGGTCTCTGAGACCATCCTCGAATTCTTTTCATTCTTTTTACTTTGCTCTGTGGTAGTTAGGTCCACTCTTTTATCTTCCAGGTCACTTATCTGTTCTTTTGCCTCATTTATTCTGCTATTGATTCCTTCTAGAGAATTTTTAATTTCTTTTATTGTGTTTTTCATCATTGTTTGTTTGCTTTTTAGTACTTCTAGGTCCTTTTTAAATGTTTCTTGTATTTTATGCATTCTATTTCCAAGATTTTGGATCATCTTTATTATCATTACTCCGAATTCTTTTTCAGGTAGACTTTCTATTTCCTGTTCATTTGTTAGTTCTGGTGGATTTTTACTTTGCTCCTTCATCTGCTGCATATTTCTCTGTCCTCTCATTTTGCTTAACTTACTGTGTTTGGGGTCTCCTTTTTGGAGATGCAGATTCGTATTTTCTGTTGTTTTTGGTGTCTGCACCCAGTGGGTGAGGTTGGTTCAGTGGATTGTGTAGGCTTCCTGGTGGAGGGGACTGGTGCCAGTCTTCTGGTGGGTGGGGCTGGATCTTGTCATTCTGTTGGGCAGGCTCATGTCTGGTGGTGTGTTTTGGGGTGTTTGTGAACTTAGTATGACTTTCAGCAGCCTCTCTGCTAATGGGTGGGGTTGTGTTCCCGTTCCTGTCTTGCTAGTTGTTTGGCGTGTGGCATCCAGCACTGGAGCTTGTTGGCTATTGGGTGGAGCTGGGTCATAGCATTGAGACAGAGATCTCTGTGAGAGCTCTTGCCTATTGATATTATGTGGGATCAGGAGGTCTCTGGTGGTCCAATGTCCTGGACTTGGCTCTCCCACCTTGGAGGCTCAGGCCGGACATCCGGCTGTAGCATCAAGACCCTGCTGGCCACACCGTTGGAAGAAAAGGTAGAAAAAAAAAGGAAAAAGAAACTAAAACTAACTGAACAGATAGAACCCCAAACCAAATGGTAAAAGCAAAACTAAAGAGACAAAATCACACAAATAAACACACTCACTCATAAATACAAAACGAACAAAGAAACAAACAAAAAATGAATAGTCAGAACACTAGGACAAATGGTAAAAGCGAACCTAAACAGAAAAAATCACTCAAAGAAATACACACTGCTCACAAAAAGAGAAAAAAGGAAAAAATATATAAAAATAATAAAATAGAAAAAAGAGAGCAACCAAACCAATAAACAAATCCACCAATGATAACAAGCACTAAAAAGTAGACGAAGATAAACATAAAAACCAGAAATAAATCAGACTCAGAAAGCAAACCCCAAGTCTACAGTTGCTCCCAAAGTCCACTTCCTCAATTTTGGGAACATTTGTTGTCTATTCAGGTATTCCACAGATGCAGGGTACATCAAGTTGATTGTGGGTGTTTAATCTGCTACTCCTGAGGGTGCATGGAGAAATTTCCTTTTTTCTTCTTTGTTTGCACAGCTCCTGGGGTTCAGCTTTGGTTTTGGCCCTGCCTCTGCATGTAGGCTGCTCTCAGGCATCTGTTCACCACCCAGACAGGAGGGGGTTAAAGCAGAGGCTGATTAGGGTGCTCTTGCTCACTCAGGCCGGTGACAGGGAGGGTATAGTGGTCATGATTGGAATGCGAGGTGAGCCTGTGGTGGTAGAGGCTGACATGACAACAGCCTGAAGCACACTGTGTGTTCTCCCGGGGAAGTTGTCCCTGGATCTTGGGGCCCTGGCAGTGGTGGGCTGCACAGGCTCCCAGGGTGGGTGGGTTGTGGGTATGACCTGTGCTTGCACACAAGATTCTTGGTGGCAGCAGCAGCAGTGTTAGCGTTTCATGCCTGTCTCTGGGGTCCAAGCTGTTACCTGCAGCTCATGCCCATCCCTGGAGCTCGTTTAGGCGGTGCTCTGAATCCCCTTTCCTCACGCACCCCGAAACGATGGTCTCTTTCTTCTTTGGCAGGTCCAGACTTTCTTTCTCCCGGACTCCCTCCTGGCTCCCTGTGGTGCACTAGCCCCCCTTCAGTCTGTATTCGTGCAGCCAACCCCAGTCCTCTACCTGGCGTCTGACCTCCGAAGCCCAAGCCTCAGCTCCCAGCCCCCACCTACCCCTGCGGGTGAGCAGACAAGCATCTCAGGTTGGTGAGTGTTGGTCGGCACCGATATCCTGTGCGGAATCTCTCCACTTTGCCCTCTGCACCCCTGTTGCTGCATTCTCCTCCATGACTCTAAAAGCTTCCCCCTTGCTACCCCACCATCCCTGCCAGTGAAAGGGCCTCCTAGTGTATGGAAACTTTTCCTCCTTCACAGCTCCCTCCCAGAGGTGTAGGTCCCATCCCTATTCTTTTGCCTCTGTTTTTTCTTTTGCCCTACCCAGGTACATGGGGATTTTCTTGCCTTTTGGGAAGTCTGAGGTCTTCTGCCAGCATTCAGTAGGTGTTCTACAGGAGTTTTTCCACATGTAGATGTATTTTTGATGTATTTGTGGGGAGGAAGGTGATCTCTGTGTCCTACTCCTCTGCCATCTTGAAGGTCTCCTGGTAATTATGTTTATTAAATGAATTAGTGAGTGGGGAAAACTGTAGTCATTCATTTTTTCTCAGGGGCAATCTTAAACTTCAGTTTATTCTGCTTATTCATTCATCTCTACAGCTTGGGATATTTCAACAAAGCTGATTTGATCTTATAATTCTTCTTGTGATACTGTCTAAATTGCTGGGAGATGCCTATAGAAAAAAAGGGTCAGCCCTCTTACTGTCTGGATTATCCCTGAGATACAGCTTCTTCCATTTCCTATTATAGCAAATGTCTGTGCTTTGTAATTACCTAAGGCCATTAAAATATCTCTTCTTAGCCTACCCCAGGGTCCCTGGCAATTTGCAGCTATGATGTATGGCTTTTATTATTAGTGAAACTAGAGATAGAAGTTCAACTTGGTGTTCTCTGGACGTGGGTTATCTCTGGGGGTGTTGCTGGGATCAGACGCCAAGGCAGAAGCATGTAATCATATTATTAGCAAAAGGATGGGAAGTCCAAAGTATTAGTGGAGCTGCAAAAAGCTTCTGATTATAACATTCAGGTTGGTCAGAAGTTTCCTAGACAACACTGTGTCCTTTTCTGTTCCTTCAGTCAATACAATTATATCTCAATAAAAAATAAAATAAAATAATTAAAAATACATATTTTGCACCTACTGTGAGCAATATTACCTTGCTACCTACAAAGGCGTCACTACACACTTTTTCCTAATGATGCATCTACTGTTCATTCACTCTTCTGAAGCAATGTATCAACCAAGTAAGACTAATATCACAAGGTGTTTTCGCAAGCCCAGTATTATAAGTTTGAAGATGAAGGTGTGAGGTTTTTCTCTGCTGGTACTAGTAGTGTGACTCTAAATTAGATATTTATTCTTTCAGAGACTCAGGTTACTTATAAAATGGAAACAACATTTACTTCCCATGATGTAGACTAACAGTGTTTTGGACTCAACAGACATTTTAATAAATAGTATGATTCCCCCATAAAATTTTTATTTATTCTCAACCCTACCTGAAGTACCAGACTCAGTTGTAAGTCATAAGCAATATTTTCAATAAAATAGAATTCTCTTTACAAAGATTTGTCTTACAAGCAGTCATATTAAAAACTATATATCATGAGCACCTGATGAGTGTGACACTTTCTCTGTATGTAACAGAGAATCCACTTAGCAGACAAGGTTGTTGACTGCCCCCCTTTCAAGTATGGGTTTGAAGCTTTCCCCTTTGACCCCACCTTGTCCCATAGCACCTCTCTTAGAATACTCGTTAGTCTTAAAACTGTCCTTGGAGCACTGCAGGAAGGGACATCCTCAGGGTACATCTAGGTAGTGGCAAAGTTATTTCTTGCCTTGCTCTTATTCTCAGTGAGGGGTTGGTGTGGACAGAGCAGAGGTCCTGTCCGTGTGATATCTGGACACAGGTGCAGTCCTATCGGGTTGGCCATCAAGGACACTAAGTAGTGCTGAGGAGCTCACAATAAACCCTCTCTTGTCCACCCACCAACATACTCATATCAGATTTTCCCCTCTTGGATGACTTTTCCAGCTCTGGTGTCCTAGATTCAATGCCTGCCTCTTTCAAACTCTTTCAGCTTCCAGTCTATACTTCCTTTATTCCTCCACACCAAAAACTCTCCCTGATATTCTCTCAGTCTGTTATACAAACACATTCTCTCTTTCCCTTTCACAGTAGCCATTAACAGCCAACCAAGAAGGGTCTGAGCTCGAATCATTTCCAAGCTCAAACTGTCTACCCTGGAATAAATGTTTCCCCTTAACTCCAGGGCCAGTCTTGAAATAAATAAAATGGTTACCTAACTACCTTCCTGTTTTCTGAGAGAAGGGATTATTTTCATCCTTTCTTGGAGAAGGTGGCCTTCTTTAACAGAATGTGTCTAATGACTTACTGTAATGTATCATAGACAAGTATAACTTGTAGTTTTTATGTCAGAAAATAGCTGGAACTTTCATATCCTGATGTATTTACTGTGATATAGTAGAACAGCAGGGAAAAAAAACTTCTGTAAAATAAAATAGCTATTGTATATTATTTCTCCCTCCTCCATTTTCTGTAGCAAAGTGTTTGATTTTACATATTTTTTAGTCTCATTCTTATCTGAAGAATAATACAGTTAAAGATATTGTTTCCATATTAGGTGGATAATTTCTGGAAGAAATATATTTCCCCACTGGGAAATATCACTCTGTCTTCAGATTTCTGAAACAAATGTAAAATAATGTAAGTGAGAAAATGGTCCATTGTCTTGACTTGGAGGTTTATAAGTCAAAGACTCATGCCTGAATTCTTTTTCTTTCCCCTCACAGCTTTATTCAGATATTCACATACCATACAGTTCAATGGATTTTTGCTGTATTCACAGAATTATGCAGACACCACTACAATCAATTTTAGAATATTTTCATCACCCGCCAAAATAACCTCTTATCCATTAGTGTCATTTCTCTTTTCTTCCCTTTCCCAAAATCTGGGCAACCACTAATCTACTTTCTGTCTTTATAGATTTGCCTATTTTGGACATTTCATATAAATGGAATCATACAATACGTGTGGCCACTTTTATTCTCTTTGAATACTGTTTTCAAGGTTTATCCGTGTTGTAACATGTACTAAGTTGTAACATGTACTAATACTTCATTTTTTTATTGCTAAATAATATATTATTGTATGGATAGACCATGTTTTATTTATCCATTCGTCAGTTTGGGAACATTGGTTTTTCTAATTTTTGGCTATGGTGAATAATGCTGCTGTGGACATTTCTGTACAAGTTTTAGTGTGGACATATGTTTTCATTTAAGTTAGATATATACTTAGGAGTTGAATTGATGGATCACGTGGCAACTCTTATGTTTAATCTTTTGAGGAACTGCTAGACTTTTCCGAAGTGGCTGCACCATTTCACAGTACCAATACCAGTGTATGAGTGTTCAAATTTCTCTATATCCTCGTTAACACTCGTTACCATTTATCTTTTTGATTATAGCCATCCTAGTGGGGTTGAATTGGTATGTCTTTTTATTTACATTTCCCCAACAGCTAATGATGCTGAGCATCTTTTCATGTGTTTATTCACAATTTATGTATCTTCTTTGCAGA
Organism: Hyperoodon ampullatus; assembly: GCF_949752795.1. Taxonomy (NCBI): domain Eukaryota; kingdom Metazoa; phylum Chordata; class Mammalia; order Artiodactyla; family Ziphiidae; genus Hyperoodon; species Hyperoodon ampullatus. The sequence continues at coordinate 20,334,578 of NC_136920.1, forward strand.
AATGTTCATTTAGATATTTTGCTTATTTTAAAATTAGGTTATTTGTCTTTTATTGTTGAATTACAAGAGTTCCTTATGTATTCTAGATACAAATTCCTTAGCAGATATATGATTTGCAAATATTTTCTCCCATTTTCTGGGTTATCTTTTTACTTTTATGCATTTATTGGAGGTGACCTTTGAAGCACAAAAGTTTATTTTGATAGAGTCCAATCTACTTATTTTTTCTTCACACTCGTATTTTTAGTATCATCTCTATGAAGACCAAGGTCACGAAGATTTACTCCTATATTTATTTCCTTCTAAGAGTTTTATAGTTTTAGCTCTTACTGGTAGGTCTTTCATCTGTTTTGAGTTAATTTTTGTGAAAGTTGAGGTCTAGCTTTATTCTTTTTCATATGGGTAAATAGTTGTCACAGCACCATTTCTTGAAAGACTTTCTTTACCATTGAATTGTCTTGATACCTTTGTCAAAAATCAATTGAGGATCATTGTAATTGTTTATTTCTGGACTCTCAATTCTACTCCAATGATGTAATTATCTAGCCTTATGCTAGTATCACATTGTCTTGATTACTGTAGACTTCCAACAAGTTTTGAAATTGGGAATTGTGAGACTCGACATTTTTTTTTCAGAATTATTATGAGTTCTCTGGTCTTTTGCATGTCTATAGAATTGAGGGTCAGCTTCTCAATTTCTGAAAAATGTCAGCTAAGATTTGGTAGATTGAATTGAATTGGTAGATCGATATGAGGAGTACTGCCATCTTAACATTAAGACTTTGGATTCATGAATGTAGACGTCTTCCTATGTACTTAAGTCTTTAATTTCTTTCAGCAGTGTTTTGGAGTTTTCATAATATAAATTTTGTACTTCTTTTGTTAATTTTACTCCTAAGTATATGATTCTTTTTGATGTTATTATAAATGGAATTGTTTCCTTAATTTCATTTGGGATTATTCATTGCTAGTGAATACCATTGATTTTTATGTATTGATCTTATACCCTGCCACCTTGCTGCATTTTTTAATTAGTTCTAATAGATTTTTAGTAGATTTCTTAGGATTCTTTATATGCAAAACGATGCTGTTTGCAAGTAGGGATAGCTTTACTTCTTTCTTTCCAATCTGGATGCCTTTTATGTCATTGTCTTTCCTGATTGTCCTAACTAGAACCTCCAGTACCATGTTGAATAGAAATGGTAAGAACAGACATCCTTGTCTTGGTCCTGATCTTAGGGAGAAATTATTCAGTATTTCACTATCAAATGTGATGCTAGTTGTGGCTTTTCCATAAATGCCTTTTATTCAACTTTAGAAGTGTTCTCTATTCCTAGATTACTAATGTTTTTGTCATGAATAGTTGTAGAATTTGGTAAATGCTTTTTCTGCATTTATTGAGATGATTACATGCATTTTGTCCTATATTCTATTAATACAGTTTATCACATTAGTTGATTTTCAGATGTTAAAACAACCTTGCATTCTGGTATAAATCCCACTTGGTCACTGTGCAGTCATTTTTATATGTTCCTGGACTTAGTTTGCTTATATTTTGTTGAGGACTGCTTAAAGTTATCAGAAAAAATATAGGGAGGAAACAGTTCATCTTTCAATATTTTTCTCATCTTTTCCACAGGAAGAAAGATAGGTGCACACACACACACACACACACACAATGTACTAGCAAAACACATTCTTGCTGCTTTTATTCAATTTGATGAAAATAATAATTTCTTCTTTTCTGTTCTATGGTTTTGGTCCCATTATCAGTAGAGTATCTTTATGATATCACATTCTTCTTTCAGGGCATAATGGTGTGAAGTAAGTGAGCAGAATTGGTACCAGGAGCCAGAAATTGACAGAGAATGAAATGCTGAATGCCCAAGCAAACTTTCAAAAAAAGGGAATAAAATATACTATATGGGTAGGTATCTTAAATGATTCCTGCTTCCATAGGGCTTTACACTTATAAACCTTAGTACTTATTTGACCCAATGATACAGGATCATGGGAAAGAGTGGAAGAAGGGTGCTGGAGCATTCTGAAGTGGGAACAGGGCTGAGAGTAGAGGGTGGGTTTAGTTTTGAATCTCATTTTTTCCCTCATTATGTCTTAGTCTTCTTGGTGTTTCAGCATTGGGCTCAGCAACTCCCTGCTATGTTAGAGAATCAAACATTAGCCACATTGAAAATTTTAGTAAAAATCTGTTATAATAAATCATTCCTATCCTATTATCAGGGTTTCCTAGCCATAAAATAAAATTGCTATAATAACTTGCCAAACAAAGCCTGAAGTCCTGAATACCTGTGACTCTCTCTTCTTCAATAACTATAGGTAAGGTTCACATGTTTTGATTAACACTATCTAATTGAATCCTCCACAACATGATGAGGTTTCTTATGAGATGAGATGTCATTATCCCCATTTTATAAATGGTGAAACTGAAGTATAGTATGCACTTTGCAATCATCCAGCTAATATGGCAGAGCCTGAACCTGTCTGACTCCAGAGGTAGTGTTCTTACCATTAGCTGTCAGAGATTTGATTCCTTTGTGCCTGGGAAGCAGTATATGAAAAATAGCTGCTACCTAGATTAGTCAAATAAGTTAATTGCATCATGGAGATCTGAGAAGATTGCGGTGATTTGTCTTCTCAAACCAAGCCACATTTCATCTTAAATACCCTAATCAAAGAGAAGGTGGTAACTACAGTCTCTTTTTTATAATATCCTACATGGAAATAAGTCTCGTATTTCTTTCATCCTCCATTGGAATTTATTTATACTCCCCTTTTGGTCCATCATATGCCACGGTGAGGGGAGAAAAACCAATTCCTATCTTGGCTCTCACAAAATCCAGCACTGATAACTTCAAGTTGATGTATGAACACCGGCAATGGAGGGGGAGGGGTAGAAAATACAATTCACAATCTATATGATTTGTTCTGGTGTGGACACAGCCTGATAACTAGAGTTCAGATGTCCACACATTCAAGTTTAATATTTGTCATGCCATCACACGGTCACTTCACTGTAAGAAACTGTTCATTCACTGTTTATTACCACAGATTCTAAAACCATATCACATATTAGTATCCTCTATCACATGTTCTGAGTCTGATATTGGCTGCTGTGTTTGTATTTGCAGTGACTCAGGTTTGCCCTTCTCCCCTTTTCATCCAACATAAAAAGTGACCCAAAATTAAGCAGCAAAATGTGCTTCTGAGTTGGAACTAGGTATTAAGAAACTTGTAATGCTTAGCTGTTTAAAAATTAAGTGAGGTTAGGGATGATTATAAAGAAGGTCACAGTGTAGTAGAATTAACTCTGGACCTGAAGTCAGGAGCTGCAGGATGCCCAGTATCACAGCCAGACTTGGTTCTGAGACGTGACAAAATGTAGAGGTGAGCCAAGGAGAGGGGGGCATGATCCATTGGAATAGAAGACCTGTGCTGATTATAGGACTTGCCCCCAAAGTGGGTATCCAAAAGTTCAAGTAATACTTTAAAATGAAGTATGGAAAACTAACACTTATTAAAAATTAATGATATTTAATCCTAGTGAGTATTCATGGAAATGGACACTCATATATTGCTGACATGAGTAACAATTAATATTTTCCTGGAGCATAATTTGGCAGTATTTTTCAAGGCTTGCTTATTTTTCGCTATATTTTCATTGGCATGTCCATATATCATTTTATTTGCTAAAATATTATTTCTAATGGCTAGATTGTATTCTATTATGTAGACGCCCCATAGTTTCTTAAAATCACATATCCCATTATTGTACTGTTGGGTTGTTTCCAATTTTCTACTGTCATAAATGAATCTGTTAATAAGGGATGGTAAAACATATTTTGTAATCTTTGTGAAATGTCTGCATACATGGGAAAAAAACAAAATGAAATAAAACAACCACAGTTAACCTCTGACAGGTGACATAGGGACAATTTTAAATTTTTTGTCCTAATTTTTTTAGTTTTTCAATTTTCCAAAAACAAGCGTATAATATTTGTAAATAATTTTAAAAATTGTTAAAATGCATTTTGTGTCTTAGCAACTTTCAAGTATGTCATATAGTTAGCTATAATTACAGTGCTGTGCCTTAGATCCGTGAGAATTATTCCTCTTTTAACTGAAGGTTTATAACCTTTTACCAACCTCTCCCTACTTTCCCCATCTCCTAGCCTTTGGCAGCCACTTTTCTACTCCCTGTTTCTATGAGTTTTTAACCTTTTGTTTGTTTGTTCTATGAATTTTTAACTTTTTTTTATATTCCACATATCAAGTGTTACCATGTAATATTTGTCTTCCTCTGTGTAGCTTGTTTCATTTAGCATAATGCTCTTAAGTTCCATCCATGTTGTTGTAAATGGCGGGATTTCCTTTCTCATGGCTAAATGATGTTCCATTGTATATATATAGTACATCTTCTTAATCTGTTCATCCATTAACAGACACATAGGTTGTTTCCATATCTTAGCTATTATGAATAATGCTGCAATAAATATGGGAATGCAGATATCTTTCAGATATCCTGGTTTCATTTCCTTTGATTATATACACAGGAATAAGATTGCTGGATCATATGGTAGTTCTATTTAATTTTTTAAGGAACCTCCATACTGCTTACCCTAGTGGCTTAACCAATTTACATTCTCACTAACAGTGCACAAGGGTTCCCTTTTCTTCATATCCTCTCCACTTGTTATCTCTTGTCTTTCATTTAACTCTTGAATGTTCTCACCACACACACAAAGAAATGATAATTATGTGACACAATAAAGGTGTTAGCTAACACTATGCAGGTAATCATATTGTAATATATAAAAATATATCATCATGTTGTACACCTTAACTTTACATAATTTGATATGTCAATTATATTTAAATTTAAAAAATTAAATATTACATTTAAAAATGCATCTTATATAAATAATAAAGCTATTGACGACTTCTAGAGCTGCATCAAAAGGATTCAGGAACCAAGTTGAAGAGGCTCCTACTGGCTAAATTTAAGATAACATAAGCATTAGTAAGAATCACAGAAATAGACTGTACAAATCAAATACATTTAAATCCACGAATTCATAATGATACTGTAAATTAAAATCTCATTGATATTTTTGGATGATTCTAGGAGCCAAATAATTATTTTGAAAACTGATAAATTTGAGAAAATAAGCAGCTATCCTCATTTTTCTTTAGGAACTATATGAGAGAATAACCAGTAGGTACTGAATAGTGATTTTTATTTAGCATTCTAGCTAATAAATGAAGAAGGAATTGTATTAGAATACTACCATTTTGCAACCTCAGATGAAATAATAGATATAGACAATGATCATCGATGGCTTCTAACATTACAAAAAGGAAGACAACCTATAATATGTGTCTTCTGATGGAAGTTCACTTGGCCTGTGAATTATTCTTGACAAAATATCGACCCTAATTTTGGCTGAGTCTCTAGATTCAATGATCAGTTTGGAAGGAAATTAGAGGAGAAAAAGGAACATGTTAAATGATAACACATTGATTTATAGCACCCATAACCTAGGTTCTTCACAAAGAAAAAAGAAGAGAAAAAAGAAGAGGGAAACTATAAGTTAAAAGTAACTTAAAGGACATAGCAATCATTCATAGTTTATGTGAATCCTGATTTGAACAAATAATTGTAGATTTGCTCTTTGGGACAATTGGTTAACTTTGAACATGGACTGGATGTTCAATTATATTAAGAAATAATTTAAAATTTTTATTAGGCATGACAATAGTATTATAATTCATCTTTAAGGAAAAGTCTTTACATTTATACGTGCATCCTGAAATATTGCTTTATTAAATAATATGTCTGGGATTTGTTTCACAATAACCCACTGGGGGTGAGAGAAATGATGGGGAATATTAATGAGATAAGATTGGTCAGAAGATGATAATTGTTAAACCTAGAAGTTAGCTACATTAAGATTTATTATATGAGTCTTCTACTTTTGTGTGTGCTTGACATTTTTTATAATAATTTTTAAATAATTCAACTTGATTGGTGGTTACATTATATAAAGTGGGGAGGGAAGGGTGAACTCTCGTTATGGGGCTCAGAATCAAAAGTCAGCAAACTATAGAAATATTCAAAGTTTTGTGTGTTGGTGCACTGGGATGTGAGCAATTGCACTTCTGTACTTTAACTGACTTTGAGAATTAGCCTCTTAGCACCCCAGAACTCAGAAGAAACTGACCTCAGACACATCCCTTGGAAAGACGATTGACCCTGATATAAAATGTGTCCTGGCATAGAATGTCATATTCTTGACTGGGACAGCCAGGGTCTCAGTGTCTGTTGCTATTCCTAAAACTCTGGTTGGCTATAGGATCTTAGGACTGAGCCGCTTAATTTCCTGACTTCCAGTTCTCCCACTTTCCATTCTCCTCCTTTGTCTTAGAGGTAGAAATTTCTGGAACCCCTTTCAGGGAAGTGCTATTAGTCCTCTCAAGGGGTGGGCTCACACCCAGGAAATCAAATTATGTTAGGGATTAAACTAATTGAAAACAAGTCTCTGAGGTCTTGGCAAATTAAAAACTCCTTGGCTGACACAGGTTGCCTCTCTTTGTACAACAGGTTGTCCCTCTGAAACTGTGTGCTAATTGAGCTTATAGAAATTCAATGATGTGTTAATAGTTCTTTGGAAGAAATTTAGAAGTTAACCATCTTTTAACACATTTTTAACACAATGAATCACCTCACCCTCCTTTCATTTCTTTGTAAATCAGGATGTGGGATATGGTATATCAAAAGTGTATAGATAGAGTTGGCTTTTTGAGAACAGTATCTCAACAGTATCAACTCACCTCCACCTGAACTTTTCCAGGTAGTGTTATAAAGAGCAAACTACAAGCATCATCCTAGCTTTCAAGGAAAGTCTGGGGAGAATAAACGATATAGTGAATCATAGTGGGTGCTTTTGAGCCAGAAAGACTTAAATCTGAATTCCTTTCCTTATCAGCTAGGTAAATTTAGGAGCTAATTCCCTTCTAATCTGAAACAACTGGATCTCAGTGTCCTTCTCTGTAAAGAGGTCTAATAATATCCTTGGAAAATTATGAGGATTAATAAAAATATCCTAAGTAGCTGGTGCTTGATAAGTGGTAGACTTCAGGGTCTTATGGTGTTTGTGAGTTTTAGCAAAGTAAATTACTAATGTAATTGTTCATGTAATTTTGATTGTCAAATTAATTGTTAATGTAATGATAAATTTTTGTTATTAATTGTTAGATATGAGGGAACTGAGAGCTCATGTGGTTCATTTCTCTGTTTGCTTTGAAGCTGACGCCCAAGTGACAAAGTTACTGAAGCAAAGTCATATAACTAATTCAGATTTAGATTCAACCAGCATTTATTGACCCAGACGCTATTCTGATACATTCATATAACAATGCCAAGAGTAAAAATAAACATTTATGACTAAGAAGCAAGTACTAGATTTTGTGCTTTACTGGTATTACTGTCCATACCAGAAAACTTGGGAATATATTTTATTATTTCCATTTTACATATTAGGAAAGTAGAAGTTATGAAAATAGTCATTTTATTCAAGATCATGATGCACTAAGAGGCCAAAACCTGGGATTCTATCAGTCTACCCTCTGAGCTTATGTTCCTTGGGGGCTACCTCTAAACCTTTCTTCTGAAATGCTCCTCAAATCTTCTACATGTGGGGGAGTGATGAATATATAGTAAGCATAATGAAGCAAAAGGGCTTGCAGGCCCTGGACTCATGCTACTTGATTCAAATATCATTTAGTTTATCCTTTCAGTAGCTGTGTGACTCTCAGTAACTTAACTAACCTCTCTGTGTCTAGGTTTGGGAATAATCACAATATCTTCTATTCTGAGAATTGAATGAGTTAACACACAAAAGCCACCTTAAAAGAGTACCAGTTGGTGGGAGATACTCTATAAATGGGACACACCTATAAATAGTAACAGAGGAGGAATCTGAAGCTCAGAGGTGGATGGCAGAGCTATTTGAATTCAGGTCATCCAGTTACAAGTCTGGCTTTCTACCCACTGTAGCAAACTGCTTTTCTAACAGCTTAACCCAACTTTAAATACAGATCTGCTTTCTTACCTATGAGGGAGTCTTAGGTCATTTTGCCTAGGAATGTCCTAATCCAGTTTGAAAACTCTTCCTGCTGTTTATATTTTGAATGTCCTTTCCAGATGGTCTGACCTCTGAAATAATTCCTTTCCTCACCTAGTCTTGTTCATCAGAGAATGTGCCCTGTTCTACTTGCCTTTTTCTTAAAACTGAATCTGGGAAGCTTCTAAACAACTTTATTGAGGTATAATTTCGATACCATAAAATCTGGTTCCACCTGGTTTAATTATATAATTCAATGGATTTAGTATATTTATAGAGTTGTACAACCATCCTCACAATCTAAGTAGAACGTTTCCATCAACCTAAAATGAAACCTTTTGCCCACTTACAGTCACTCCCCATTTCCATCCCCAGACCTAGACAACCACTATTTCTGTCTCTATAGATTTTCCTTTTCTGGACATTTTATATACATGGATCATGTAATATGTGTTTTTTTATGTCTTGCTTTTTTCACTGAGCATGTTGTATTTGAAGTCCATCATGTTTTAGTGTGTATCAATATTTCTGTTGCTTTTTATTGCCAAATAGTATTCCATTGAATGGACATACATTTTTTTTGTTTACTCACCAATTGATGGACATTTGGATTGTTTCTACTTTTGGACTATTGTGAATCTTTGTGTAGACATATCTTTTTATTCCTCCTGGGTAGATATTTAGGAGTGGAATTCTTGTGTCACATGGTAACTGTGTATTTAAATTTTAAGGAAACTGCCAAGGAGTTTTCCAAAGTGGTAGCACAATTTTACATTCTCAACAGCAATATATGATGGTATTAATTTCTCTATGCCATTGCTGACTCTAGTATTGTTTGATATTCACTTCAGTGGATAATGGTGAGGTGGGCATTTCTACAAAGGCTCTGATCTAAACTAGAATATAGATGGGTCTTAGCATCTTTATTTTTTCATTTTAACCTTTTTACTGCTTAGGGCATGTAGGAGGGTTCAAGAGCCACCTGGACCAGTCAATCACACTTTTAAGCAGGATTCCAATAAAGTGCTTATGCCCACACATACATGTTTCCATGATAAATGCTTTTCCAGTTGGAGGACAGTGTTTTTCCTTTTTTGCTTTTATAAAATATTTAATTAAATTCTTCAGTAAATTCAAGTAAAACATTAATTTTAGCTTATGGAGATTATTTTCATAGTTCTTGATAGCTGACTTAGATATTCACTAGTAAAGAGCCTTGAAATTAGTGGAAGAAAGAAAGTCTGAGATTGTTCAACACTCATTTGTAAGAACTGAGGAGAGGAATAGGATGTTTGGATCAGCTGGTGGCTCTTCTGGCAGGAAATGAGTCACACTTTGAGAGTCATTTCATCTTTCTCTAACACAGCTTTACCAAAAGAGAGTAAAAATTTTAACGTTTTTTTCTAGCAAGAATTTCAAATTGAATGACCCAGTTTCCCTCTGTATATTGTGTGCACACATACCACACAAACCTGGCCTCCTCACCCATGGGGAATCTCAAAACCCTACTGTCAATTCATCAGAGCTGCTCAATGCTCGGTGCCATGGAGTACAGAAGAGAAATAAAAGTTGTAGCCTTACCCTTAAATCATGAACAATTTAGGTGGGAAGACACAAGTTAGGGCAGTAAATCACAATGCTTTAAAATCAATTGCCAAACTGAATATATTCTAGGAACACAAGGGTAGACCCTAGGATGTGATGGTTAGAACCATGAGGGACAGCTTCATGGTCTAAATTGGAGAAAATACAGAATATACAAATTTCTAGAATTCCTACTAATGTAGAATTGGAAAGAACCTAAGATATCCTGATATCTGGCTGAGCAGACATCATATTTTCTGTCATAGGTTTAAAAATTGCAAGTCTCTCAACAATGGTAGGAAAGGAAATTTGGATAGTGGAAGATGGTGGGTATTATTGTCTTTATCTCTGTTATCTCTATTATCTTTATGCCTGTCTTTTTAAAAAAATTTATTTTATATTGGAGTATAGTTGATCAACAATGTTGTGTTAGTTTCAGGTGTACAGCAAAGTGATTCAGTTATACATATACATGTATTTATTCTTTTTCAAGTACTTTTCCCATTTAGGTTATTACAGAATATTGAGCAGAGTTCCCTGTGCTATACAGTAGGTCCTTGTTGGTTATCTACTTTAAATATAGCAATGTGTATATGTCAGTCCAAAACTCACAATGTGTCCCTTCCCCCCAGCTCTTACCCCCGGTAACCATAAGTTCCTTCTCTAAGTCTGTAAGTCTGTTTCTGTTTTATAAATAAGTTAATTTGTATCATTTTTTTAGATTCCACACATAAATGATTTCATATGATGTTTGTCTTTCTGTGTCTGACTTAACTTCACTTAGTATGATAATCTCCAGGTCCATCCATGTTGCTGCAAATGACATTATTTTATTCTTTTTAATGGCTGAGTAATATTCTGTTGTATATATGGTACCACTGTCTTAGGTAAGAGAAAGAGAAGGGAGGGAAGAATCTCAGTCCAGGACACCTTCAGTTATGAGTTGCTTCTCTCTATGACTGAACATTGTTCCTTAAGTGGGTAGTTCAGCATACTTCTCTAATTACTTTTAATTACTTCTAATTACTTTTAACCCAGTCTCTACTTCATTTAAACCAAAGAAAGGCATGTTTTGTTTGGGAACTAAGACAAAGGTTGAAAAAATTCTGACAGTTACATTAATTAATAAAAAAACTAACCAAACAACAAACATAAAAATTCAACCTTTTACTCCTACTTGAATCCCTTGCATGTTCAAAAATTTACAAAGATATTATTTTTATTTGATTTTTTTAAAAACAACCATGATTACTGGCTGGTTTCAGATAGTTATACCTGAAAGTATGTTTTAGGAGAGAATGAAAAAGTCCTCCAGTAGTTAAATTTAACATGTTCTTTGCAATCATTTTGTTTTCAATACAAAGTTATTTAAGATACACTTATTTTTCTCCTGGGATCTTTAGGTCAAAGCATACACTTTAAAATTTTATCTACAGAAATATCATAAGCCCATCATAAAATTAGAGGCAGGCATTTATTAATTTCATAAAATAACAAAAACTTTGTATTCTTTTAGACACTGGTAATACTAGATCATATTAGAACCTTAACTAAATTTGAAGATGAGAAAACTGTATCTTAGAGAAGAGAAGTAAATTCTCCCAAGATCACACAGCTAGTTAGAGGCAGAGCCTAGATTCAAAATGATATCAGTCTGCTCCAAACTGTAATATTTTGTCTCATTTATTCCAAAGTTAAAATACCCTAATGATCTAAAAATCTGGCTATGCACCTATATGTTATCACATAAGAAAAATATAAAATTAGCAATAAGCATTTTCTAAATATTGTTTATAACATATTCTCATAGAATGCCCATCATTAACAGTTGATTTGTACTTCTTTAGGTTTAGCTTTATCTAAATTATTATTCAAATAATAATTGTTGTTCAAACAATAATTATTGTTCAAATAATAATAATAGTATCTAAATTATTATTGTTCAAAATAAATCAAAGCAAGGAATTATATAAAAATATTAAAATTGGTTATTTATAGCCAGTAGGGTTATGGGTTTTAAAAAACTTCCCTTTTTTCTATTACCCAAATTTCTGCATTTGTTGTGTTTTTTAAAATGACTGCTGTTGAGGGCCTGAACCAAGATGGCAGAGTAGAAGGACGTGCTCTCACTCCCTCTAGTGAGAACACCAGAATCACAACTAGCCTCATCCATCAGAGGGCAGACAGCAGAAGAAAGAAGAACTACACTCCTGCAGCCTGTGGAACAAAAACCACATTCACAGAAAGATAGACAAGATTAAAAGGCAGAGGACTATGTACCAGATGAAGGAACAAGATAAAACGCCAGAAAAACAAGCAAATGAAATGGAGATAGGCAAACTTCCAGAAAAAGAATTCAGAATAATGATAGCGAAGATGATCCAGGGCCTCGGAAAAAGAATGGAGGCAAAGATCGAGAAGATGCAAGAACTGTTTAACAAAGACCTAGAAGAATTAAAGAACAAACAAACAGAGATGAACAATACCATAACTGAAATGAAAACTACACTAGAAGGAATCAATAGCAGAATAACTGAGGCAGAAGAACGGATAAGTGACCTGGGAGACAGAATGGTGGAATTCACTGTTGCAGAACAGAATAAAGAAAAAAGAAAGAAAAGAAATGAAGACAGCCTAACAGACCTCTGGGACAACATTAAATGCAACACATTCATACTATAGGGGTCCCAGAAGGAGAAGAGAGAGAGAAAGGACCCGAGAAAATATTTGAAGAGATTATAGTTGAAAACTTCCCTAACATGGGAAAGGAAATAGCCACCCAAGTCCAGGAAGCGCAGAGAGTCCCATACAAGATAAACCCAAGGAGAAACACGCCGAGACACATAGTAATAAAATTGGCAAAAATTAAAGACAAAGAAAAATTATTGAAAGCAGCAAGGGAAAAATGACAAATAACATACAAGGGAACTCCCAAGGTTAACAGCTGATTTCTCAGCAGAAACTCTACAAACCAGAAGGGAGTGGCATGATATATGTAAAGTGATGAAAGGGAAGAAGCTACAACCAAGATTACTCTACCCGGCAAGGATCTCATTCAGATTTGATGGAGAAATCAAAAGCTTTACAGACAAGCAAAAGCTAAGAGAATTCAGCACCACAAAACCAGCTCTACAACACATGCTAAAGGAACTTCTCTAAGTGGGAAACACAAGAGAAGAAAAGGGCCTACAAAAACAAACCCAAAACAAGTCGAAAATGGTCATAGGAACATACATATCAATAATTACCTTAAACGTGAATGGATTAAATGCTCCAACTAAAAGACACAGGCTTGCTGAATGGATACAAAAACAAGACCCATATATATGCTGTCTACAAGAGGCCCACTTCAGACCTAGGGACACATACAGACTGAAAGTGAGGGGATGGAAAAAGACATTCCATGCAAATGGAAATCAAAAGAAAGCTGGAGTAGCAATACTCATAACAGATAAAATACACTTTAAAATAAAGAATGTTACAAGAGACAAGGAAGGACACTACAAAATGATCAAGGGATCAATCCAAGAAGAAAATATAACAATTATAAATATATATGCAAGCAAAATAGCAGCACCTCAATACATAAGGCAACTGCTAACAGCTATAAAAGAGGAAATCGACTGTAACATAATAATAGTGGGGGACTTTAATGCCTCACACCAATGGACAGATCATCCAAAATGAAAATAAATAAGGAAACAAGTTTAAATGACACAACAGACCAGATAGATTTAATTGATATTTATAGGACATTCCATCCAAAAACAGCAGATTACACTTTCTTCTCAAGTGCGCACGGAACATTCTCCAGGGTAGATCACATCTTGGGTCACCAATCAAGCCTCAGTAAATTTAAGAAAATTGAAATCATATCAAGCATCTTTTCTAACCACACACTATGAGATTCGAAATGAATTACAGGGAAAAAACCGTAAAAAACAGAAACACATGGAGGCTAAACAATATGTTACTAAATAACCAAGAGATAAGTGAAGAAATTAAAGAGGAAATCAAAAAATACCTAGAGACAAATGACAATGAAAACATGATGATCCAAAACCTATGGGATGCAGCAGAAGCACTTCTAAGAGGGGAGTTTATAGCTATACAAGCCTACATCAAGAAACAAGAAAAATCTCAAATAAACAGTATCACCTTACACCTAAAGGAACTAGAGAAAGAAGAACAAACAAAACCCAAAGTTAGCAGAAGGAAAGAAATCATAAAGATCAGAGCAGAAATAAATAAAAACAAAGAAAACAATAGCAAAGATCAATAAAATGAAAAGCTGGTTCTTTGAGAAGATAAACAAAATTGATAAACCATTAGCCAGATTCATCAAGAAAAACAAGGAGAGGACTCAAATCAATAAAATTAGAAATGAAAGAGCAGAAGTTAACAACAGACACTGCAGAAATACAGAGCATCCTAAGAGACTACTACAAGCAACTCTATGTCAATAAAATGGACAACCTGGAAGAAATGGACAAATTTAGAAAGGTATAACCTTCCAAAACTGAACCCGGAAGAAATGGAAAATATGAACAGACCAATCACAAGTAATGAAATTGAAACTGTGATTAAAAATCTTCCAACATACAAAAGTCCAGGACCAGATGGCTTCACAGGTGAATTCTATGAAACATTTAGAGAAGAGCTAACACCCATCCTTCTCAAACTCTTCCAAAAAATTGCAGAGGAAGGAATACTCCCGAACACATTCGATGAGGCCACCATCACACTGATACCAAAACCAGACAGAGATACTACAAAAAAAAGAAAATTACAGACCAATATCACTGATGAATATAGATGCAAAAATCCTCAACAAAATACTAGCAAACAGAATCCAACAATACATTAAAAGGATCATACACCATGATCAAGTGGGATTTATCCCAGGGATGCAAGGATTCTTCAATATACCCAAATCAATGAATGTGATACACTATATTAGCAAGTTGAACAATAAAAACCATATGATCATCTCAATAGATGCAGAAAAAGCTTTTGACAAAATTCAACACCACTTATGATAAAAACTCTCCAGAAAGTGGGCATAGAGGGAACCTACCTCAACATAATAAAGGCCATATCCGACAAACCCACAGCAAACATCATTCTCAATGATGAAAAACAGAAAGCGTTTCCTCTAAGATCAGGAACAAGAGAAGGATGTCCACTCTCACCACTATTATTCAACATAGTTTTGGAAGTCCTAGCCACGGCAATCTGTGAAGGAAAAGAAATAAAAGGAATTCAAATTGGAAAAGAAGTAAACTGTCACTGTTTGCAGATGACATGATACTATACCTAGAGAATCCTAAAAATGCCACCAGAAAACTACTAGAGCTAATCAATGAATTTGGTAATGTTGCAGGATATGAAATTAATGCACAGAAATCTCTTGCATTTCTATACACTAATGATGAAAAATCTGAAAGAGAAATTAAGGAAACACTCCCATTTACCATTGCAACAAAAAGAATAAAATACCTAGGAATAAACCTACCTAAGGACACAAAAGACCTGTATGCAGAAAACTATAAGACACTGATGAAGGAAATTAAAGATGATACCAACAGATGGAGAGATATACCGTGTTCTTGGATTGAAAGAATCAATATTGTGAAAATGACTGTACTACCCAAAGCAATTTACAGATTCAATGCAATCCCTATCAAAGTACCAATGGCATTTTTTTTACAGAACTAGAACAAAAAATCTTATAATTTGTATGGAGACACAAAAGACCCCAAATAGCCAAAGCAGTCTTAAGGAAAAAAAATGGAGCTGGTGGAATCAGACTCCCTAAGTTCAGACTATACTACAAAGCTACAGTAATCAAGAAAATATGGTACTGGGACAAAAACAGAGATATAGATCAATGGAACAGGATAGAAAGTCCAGAGATAAACCCATGCACCTATGGTCAACTAATCTATGACAAAGGAGACAAAGATATACAATGGAGAAAAGAGAGTCTCTTCAATAAGTGGTTCTGGGAAAACTGGATAGCTACATGTAAAAGAATGAAATGAGAACACCCCCTAACACCATACACAAAAATAAACTCAGAATGGGTTCGAGACCTCAATGTAAGACCGGACACTATAAAACTCATAGAGGAAAATATTGGAAGAACACTCTTTGAGATAAATCACAGCAAGATGTTTCTTGATCCACCTCCTAGAGTTATGGAAATAAAAAGAAAAATAAACAAATGGGACCTAATGAAACTTAAAAGCTTTTGCACAGCAAAGGAAACCATAAACAAGACAAAAAGACAATCCTCAGAATGGGAGAAAATATTTACAAAGGAATCAACGACCAAGGATTAATCTCTAAAATATATAAACAGCTCATGCAGCTCAATATTAAAAAACAAACAAACAACCCAATCCAGAAATGGGCAGGACCTAAATAGACATTTCCCCAAAGAAGACATACAGATGGCCAAGAAGTACATGAAAAGCTGCTCAACATCACTAATTATTAGAGAAATGCAAATCAAAAGTTCAATTATGTATCACCTCACACCAGTTAGAATGGGCATCATCAGAAAATCTGCAAAGAACAAATGCTGGAGAGGGTGTGGAGAGAAGGGAACCCTCTTTCACTGCTGGTGGGAATGTAAATTGATAAAACCACTGTGGAGAACAGTATGGAGGTTCCTTAAAAAGTAAAAATAGAATTTCCATATGATCCAGCAATCCCACTACTGGACATATACCCTGAGAAAACCATAATTCAAAAAGGCACATGCACACCAATGTTCATTGCAACAATATTTACAATAGCCAGGTCATGGAAGCAACCTAAATGCCCATCGACAGATGAATGGATAAAGAAGATGTGGTACATATATACAATGGAATAGTACTCAGCCATAAAAAGGAATGAAATTGGGTCATTTTTTGAGGCGTGGATGGATCTAGAGACTGTCATACAGCGTGAAGTGAGTCAGAAAGAGAAAAACAAATATTGTATATTAACGCATGTATGTGCAACCTAGAAAAATGGTACAGATGAACTGGTTTGCAGGGTGGAAGTTGATACACAGATGTAGAGAACAAACATATGGACACCAAGGGGGGAAAGTGGTGGGGGGTGGGTGGGTAGGGTGGTGTGGTGAATTGGGTGATTGAGTTTGACATGTATACACTGATGTGTATAAAATTGATGACTAATAAGAACCTGCTGTATAAAAAAAATAAAATAAAATTCAAAAGTTAAAAAAAAGAAAAGCACTGTCAAATACTCAAAGTTTGGCAAAATGAAAATAGGAAAGAAACATTCTACTGCAAATAACAGCAAGTTCTTACTAGTCCCACAAGAAATGTCTTCCATATAACGTTTCTGCAGAGGTTATATTGGGACTTGCCAGTATTCAATGCTACTTACTTTTCATGAACATGCCATATGAGGGTGGCCTGCCCTCGGAAATGTACCAGAAGTTGAATATAAATGCCCAAGGGCTGTTCCTGGTTCAATAACTTGTTTAGTTAATGCAACAATTCTTCCCATAAATATATTTATAACCCTGGTCTGTCAACATCAGTATAGTCTCAGTGATATGTGAGTTTTTAGAGAAAATCAAAACGTAACTAAAAATTAAAAAAAATAAAAAAGCTGCTGTTATTTAGTTGCTTATTTTAAGCTAGTATATTATATATCTTTTCACTGCTATGCCATTATTGCCTGGCAGAGTTGGTACCCAGTGAACACATGTTGACAAAATGAATGGATGAAAATAATGAATGAACTGTGCTTTCTTACATAAATTGTTTCTTTTTTAGTCATCTTTTAATATGAAGACACTATCATTATCATCTTTTAACATGAAGCAACTACAGGTCTGAATGGTTAAGTAAACTGTCTGAAATCAAACTGCTAGTAAGTAAGGAGCTGACATTTAAAACCATTCTGTCCCATTATTGTGATGATGGAGATTTTTATTTTTACATTTAGAAACCCAGTATTTCTAAAAGTTTAACATGAACTCTTCAGGAAGTTGTGTAATACTGATTGGAACCAAGTTGTGAGGGTGTTTGATAAACTCGGATGAGTAGGTTGCCTTTTGCCCCAGTGGATGCCCAGAGCCAGGCCTCTCTCAGACCCTACCATGGGAACAACACCTCAGATGGAAGGAGTGGGGGGTTCTGGAAACTTCATCTCCTGTGAAAGTGGGAAATGTGTACCTGGATGAGTCCTAAATTTTCTGTTTACTTTCCTAGCTATGAAAATGTATCCAGTTTTTAAAATTTAAAAAAAGAAGAAGAAAATAACTAAGTTTTTCCCTTCTCCAAACCAGCATGTTTCTGTGTCAGTGAAAGGCTGCCAGAACCAGCAGGCCTCCAACTAAATGACTGTGTTGTGTTCTGGGGTCTCACTGGCTTTTTCAGTAAGGCGTAAGAACAAGCCCCAGATGGTTCCTCTAAAACTAACCTCTGTGCTCCAGGCCTTGGCCAGTCCATCTGGCCTTTCATGCCTATTAATAGATTTTTCACCCGAGCCCAAGAAGTCAGAAATGGAAACGTGCTTGTTTCATTGGTTCTTGTGTTGCCAAGAGATAAATCATTGAAGACCATCGGGAAGATTTAAACCAAACTGTGTCTTTCCCCAAATATAGCAGCAGTTCCTGGCTCTTTAGACTTGTGCTAACTCCTTCATCCTGCAGGGCTAAGCAGAACTCTGAAAGAAATTTGTTAGACCATATTTTAAGCTCTTTCATTCTCATTCTGCATCCAAGCTTCTCTTATTTTCCTCTACTATTTCCTCCTTTCACAACCTTATTTTCACCATGATAATGTTAAATCTTGTGAGTTATTTGCTCTTCAGTGGACGGATGTTACAGGAAATAAATATTATGTTATAATATTCATGATAATAGTTTACATTTATCTAGTACCACCAATCCTGCAAAGATACGTATAAAGTATCTCTATTTTATAGATGATTATACTATGTCTAAAAAAGAGTAACTAACTTGCCCACTTAGCACACAGCCATGTTAATGACAGATCCAGAATATGAACCTTCTTCCATTATCACACCCATGCTTATTTAAAACTATACCAAATCCTCTGTTACTAAAATTCATAGTCATGGCTGTTGCTCTAGCCATGGACATGATGCTTAGTATTTTGTTACTCTTTTGAAGCTGACTATGGTTTGCAGCAAAGAGAATCACATGGTGTCCTGGAAAGAGCAGGGTAAGGGGACATTGTGGGTGTGTGTATTTTGACCGTTTAATATTCCCATTAAAATGCCAGTAGGATAGGGCTTACCTGGTGGCACAGTGGTTGAGAGTCCACCTGCCGATGCAGGGCACATGGGTTCGTGCCCCGGTCCGGGAGGATCCTACATGCCGCAGAGCAGCTGGGCCCGTGAGCCATGGCCGCTGAGCCTGCGCGTCCAGAGCCTGTGCTCCACAACAGGAGAGGCCACAACAGTGAGAGGCCTTCGTACCGCAAAAAAAAAAAAAAAAAAAAAAAAATGCCATTAGGTTAAAAACTATAAGAATAAAACAAACAGAACAACAACGACAACAACAACAAAAAACTAGTGTCAACACGGAAGTCACAGAAGGATCACGTTCAAAGCAAGAACAAACAAATAGAAGCCAGCCAACCAGAGAACACACGTTCCAGCCAAATAAAATGATTTGGAAATTTGCCATATTTTTCATGCTGTAAAACATTATATCACATAAGAATTATCTATTTCTTGAAGGTTTGGTCCTTTCCTCATAGTGTTAGGTAAAGAGTTTTGTACTATTAACTCAGCAATCTCTAAACTTTTTTGTCATACATTTATAGTAAAGAATTTTGGAACATTTATCCCAACATATGAATATACAGTATATGAATTTTGGATTGAGTCCTCACCTGCGTTGACCTGTTAGTGATAAGAGCACTCCCATTGAATGTATATTAAACATTAGTAAACATACTTTTGTCTCTGTTATTTTACATACTAGTAAATGTAATAGTAGTTCTAACATTTTCTTCTCACATCCTATTGATTTACCTTTTACTAATACTGCCTTTAGGCTTAGGCAATCTGATTTTTTCCTCCCTAATTATCATATCCCTGCCTGACCATGAGTTAGTTGCTTGCCAGATCAAAGATATTGAATAGCCATCCCCTGAGGGTCCTGATGCATACCGAGGGTGTGATGTAGGGAAATCTTTTATGGGGAGTGACATTAACTTCTTCCTAATACCTAGGGCTTCCTCACTGCCTTCCAAGGACCAGTTTTTAAAGCCTTTTTCTTTTTCTTTGAGCTTCTTAAGACTAAACAGAAACCACTGATTTTAAAACTAGTCATCTCGTCTACTAGTTTGTCTCAGGAATTGGTTGTAAATGATGCAATGAATAAACACAATAAAGAAAAGCATGATTTTTTTTGTAGTTTCATATAGCAGACCATAAAAAATATATATACTTGGTTGGCAGTAAAACCTATCAAAGTTTTTCAACAGCCCCATATTTTTTACATTCCTTCGCTGCCACCAGCAGCTGCCTCTACATATGTTCCTTGATTTTATGGGTGCATTACAACAGCATCAAAGCTGTTGTAACATTGCAGGCACGTTTTTATGGGAAGTGATTTCAGCACCATGCCATCCAGCTGGCCCACCCCAGCCTTCTGTTGCTGGAATGGAATGGCAAAGGCATTTAATGAAAGGGATAAAGTGTAAGATAGGGAGTGGGTGGCCCAAGATGAATATTGCCTTTCCTCTGTGCTAGGGGAAGGAGCTCGGAGTTTATTTTCTTTAGCAGTTCATCAGGGTAACCAACTTCCTTAGGGATGGTCAGGAGGATAAAGCATTGGAGCATCCTCATTTCTGTGAGGAGTCCATGAAGAAGCAGTTTATGACCTCCATAATGACAGCATGCTATGTGTATGTGGCTGAAAGAGGGTGTTTGTTTTGTGTTCCAGGATGCTGGTCAGAAGGATTATATCATTATTATCATCACATGTAATAATTATGTAATGATGTCATTAACGTTGACTATTTAGGCTGTATCTACAGGAGGGACACATCTCTGAGGATATTGCATCTGGGAGCTCCATTTTTCTTTTTCCTTAGATCTATATAGCAAATGAACAGATGGTGTGTGGGTTGCCTTGTATTCATATCCTTAAGGCCTCCAGGCATCAAGCCCTTCCCCCAGACTCATCTCTGCTTTCTGCACAGGACACAAACTTGAACATATCCAGCCCCTGCCTCATGATAAAGAAGTGCCAGGCACTGAGACTAGGGAGGAAGGATGGGGGGATGCATGTGAAAGAGGAGGTGGAGACTTCCTTCTTGGCTTAGAGGACAGTAGCTCATGTTGCCACCTTTGAGACTGAATAAAGACCCTTTTAAAAGAAGAAGTGAGGAGGCTCATGTTCTTGGGGAAGTTACACTTTATCCAAGAGTTTCTGGATCTGGGTTTCAGTCTGTACTGGTTCCAATGCAGTAAAAGCCAGTGTCCTCAAAGTAATCTTAGGTTTCAATTAACCAGATGTTAACTAACCACTTTGAGCATTAACTGGGCATTCATTGATTGATTTTAATTTTGAAGCATTACACATCCAGGCATATATTTTCATTCAGCTTCTACTGTTCCAGGCTCTGTGCTGGGAGCTGCCTGGCAATTTGCTGGTTTTTGATGCTAATCATTCTTGAATACTTTTTTTTTTTGCAACTTTCCTGTAACTCTATTTTTTTTTATTCTTTATACAATTTTTTTAACATCTTTATTGGAGTATAATTGCTTTACAGTGGTGTGTTAGTTTCTGCTGTATAACAAAGTGAATCAGTTATACATATACATATGTTCCCATATCTCTTCCCTCTTGCGTCTCCCTCCCACCCTCCCTATCCCACCCCTCTAGGTGGTCACAAACCACCTAGCTGATACTTTTGACAGAAAAGAAACATAACGTTTGTTGGTGCTGAAAGGGAGCCCAGAAATTAGCGAGTGCGCCCTCACTCCATCTCACATCTTACACTGAGTCATAGAGAGAGGGAAAAGTGATTTGCTCAGGGTACAAAGCAGACTGAAAAACAGGTCAGAAGTGAAATCTTCTGATACCTTTTCCACTGTATGTTTTCAGAGTTGCTCTTAAATTTAGACTTGGAAGTCATAGTGTCCTTATCCTACTGGTCGTTACTTCTGATTTGCCTTTCATGTACTCAGACAGTCCTTCTTGAAAGTAGATGTGTTTGGGGCATATTTTTCCAGAGTCAGTGATGGATTGGCATCCAGCCCATTGTAATCATCTTTCTGTTACATCTGTTAGGCAGGAGCACACCTCTTGAATAGAAGATATACACCCTGTATAGAGGCTCCATATGCTCTTTCTGCCTTTTCTTTGCACCATCCAGAATATTTGACATTCTTCCCAGTGATCCAAACACTATCTGGCTTCATTCCTGTGAATTCCTTTACTGACATTTTAAACTAAAACAAAAAAAATCACAAAGTCACTGGTATCCTGTTTTATCACAGTTGTGACCCTCTTGGTCTCTTTTTGAATATAAATATGTAAAACAGAATGTATATTGTCTTGGCATTACTGTTTTATTTTTCGTAAATTTTCTACTTTTTAAGGGAAGCTTCTGGATTTTTCTTCATGTTTTATAAATTTATGTTTGGCATCTTTTTTTTTTTTCACAACATCCATTCCTCTCACCACCACCTCAGTAAAAACCCCAAGTTAGCAGATTACACTGGTTTGCATCTTCTAAGGGGATTCCATGGAAGTGAAAGGAAAAAGAAAATTAAAAAAAATAAATAAGGACAACTCAAGAAACAGGCTCTGCTCTAGGCACATTACAAATAATATTTCTCGTCTTTACAATAAATTTTCAAATTCAGTGTTGTTTGGCATGTGACAGATGAGGAAAATGAAGCTCAGAATACCTCAGTTACTCCTACAAAGTTTCATGGATAAGCAGTAGCACAGCTAGGCTTCCAACTCTTCCATCCAGATTCGAAGCTCATGTTCTTTCTATTGCATCATGTGGCCAGGCTGCACACTGAGCACATTCACACCATTTCTCACATTTAATCCTCACAGTAACCCTCTGGGATGCATGTTTTAAGTCCACTTTTACAGACAAGGAAACTGAGGCTGAGAGACGTTATGTAATCTGTCTAAGGTCACTCAGCAAGTAAGTAGCAGAGCTGAAGTTCAAATTCAAGTTGGTCTAACTCCAGAGTCCATGCTCTTCCTATAAAACTATCTGCCTTTTAATTGACATGAATTTATGGACTCTATTTGATCATCCTGACAACTCTCAATTATTTGTTTAGGAATTAAACCATATTATTATTATTATTTTATTTCAAAGTCAGTTAGCTATTTAGATACTTTCAAGTTATTTCTCTGATCTCCCTGAATGGTGGGAAACAAATGAAGAACTGAGGAAAGATATGGAGTTGTCTAGCCAGAAAAAGTGGTAACCAAGGGAAGATGTGACTGAGGTTTCCAATGTTTTTCAAGGGTTGCCATATGGAGAAAATATTCCCTTTTGTTCTAAATGACTTAATAGATTAGAAGTATAACAAATGAACATAAGCTACCGGGAAAATATTTTGGCTGAGTGTAAAGAAAAGCTTTCTAGAAGTTGGAGCTGTCAAAATATGGAAAGGCCATCTTGGATGTAGCAATGTTCAGGAGAAGCAGGGCAACCGCTTGGCAAGGTTGCCGTAGCAGGGATCTAGTGACATTTAAGGTCCTTGAGATTGGATGATTTTCTGACAAGCTTTGCATTCCTGACTATTCATCACTGGATGCTTGCCTGCTACTTCTGCAGAATCTGGGATGTGTTCCCTAACAGTTGGCACAGGTGGCTTAGGAAAATGTAGAGCCAGGAAGGGTGGATCTCTGTCTCAGTCTTCATCAACCCTGGGAGTGTCAGAGTACAACCCAAAGGAATGAAGTGCCTTGGTGCCAAGTGTCATCAATAGGCCTTGTCAAAGTCCTAGACAGAGAGAAAGGGGGTACAATTTGCAGTGCTCCTTTTCATTTGTGTTTTTCCCTGTCTTGGTGTTACGATTATCAGAAAAGAAGAAAAAAACACTCCCTGGGTATTGTTTTGAAAGAGCACAGAGTAGCTAAAACACAAGTTTTGAGTGCGTTTACCATTTGCAGCATGATAGTTTTCTTTTTTGTTTGAATGACAATCACAAAATTATTATATATAACAATGATAATAGTGATAAGATTATAATGATAATTTATTGGGAGGTTACTGTATTTTAGGTATATTTATTCCTGATTTCTTACAGATGAGCAAAGTAAGGTGTAAAGAGCTTCTGCATCAAGGTCACACAGCCACAAAATGGCAGAACTAGGGTTCAAATCTAGGTCCATTTGATATCAGAGCTTATGTTCTTATTTTATTTTTGTTGATAATAATTTCCATCACCTATGATATTTCTTTTCCTTAATGTAATGGGGTTTATTAATATTTCTCTATTGCTGGGTTATATCTTTTTGGATGAGATGCTAAGAAGGAATCATGGTAGGTCTCTTCTGGGTATGTTTTGCAACTGGACTGTCCATCTGTACACAGGGGAGTGGGAATAACATTGCCCTTGGTCTAGTTACACCATTTAAAAAATGTTTTTGTTTTTAAGCTGAAAGGGTGTCTTAGTTTGTGTTCCCTGAAAGGAGAACCTGAGACAAGTACTTGGGTGGAAGGATTTTTTTAAGAGGTGAACTTAGGAAGCAGATATGAAGGACTAAGGAAGGAAGAAGAGCCCAAATAAGGTAACATTATTGAGGTCACTGCTGTAGGCAACAGGGTTCAATTCTTCTTGGACTCCTGAGCAGCCTACCAGATGTGGCCCAGAATCATCTACCTGGAAGATGGGAGGCTGGAGCACTCACCCACCCACTCTTATCCCCTGTTTGTTGAGAGTTGCACCCAATGGCTCTACTTGCATGATGCTTAGTGAGCTGACCATGGAGCAGAACGTGGAAAGGAGGGACACCTGCTTGAGGTGGGAAATTGGCAGTGCAAAGGAAGCATAAGCTTTCCCAGAACTGTCCACCACACTTGCAGCTGAAATCGGAGGTGGGCTTAGGGGATCTCTGTGGCACGGAATTAGAATAGATGCTCTTTAAAATATCTTTCAACATAGAATTTATAAATCCATGCAAGTTTTGATATGGAGTTACATGCAACCACTTAATCTAACCCCATTTTTCAGTGGTGGAAGCTGAGGTCCAAAAGAGAAATCATTTATCTAAGACCGACAGTGAAGTAGTGGATAAACTGAGCCTCAAATTCGCATCCCCTGAACTCTGGCCACTGTACCTCTTGGCCCACTTCCTAGCTGATGCTAATTAATGCCTAATTAATGACTACTTCCCCTTTGTAACCTGGAAGTTCTGAAGACGGTTATCTCCACTGGCTTAGTTGATGCCTTTCAGAGACTACCCCAGCAGGGTTACCTTATCCGTATTTGCTAACTCCTCCTGAGCCTCCAGGATGAGAGGTATCAGGATGATAATTAGGGAGAGGCTAGCGTCTCCTTCTCCAGAACTGTGCATCTCTCATATCCTCACCTCTACCCCTTGTAATCCTCTCACACTGCCATTGCCAGCTGCATTTGCATATATCTATTGTGCACAGCAAAGGCTCTGAGAGTGATGAGGAGGGATTGCCAGAACATGAAATCCAATAAGGATACTGAGTTCCATCTTCTGAACTAAGGAGCATGGTAATTAAAGCAGTATTTACAAAGCAATAAAGACAGAGCTAATTACTGGCAAATGAGATTGAGACGATGCTGTTTCCCAGTGAAACTAGACTTGGATCAGCCTTCACTAAATCCTCCAACTGTCTCCTTTGTTAATTATGATCTTCATAATTCCCTTCTTGGCAATGCTTGCCTAATTGATTTCTATTCAGTAGAGAAGAATTAATGGAAACTGAGGTAGGAGTGATAGAGCTCAGGATGACTGTTTGAGCCCTAGAATCACTAACACAGAAATAAAGACCTGGAGGAGAAGAGGGCTGTTGGTAATAACCTTAAGACAAAAATGAGGTCATTCTTCTCAATAAGCCCCAAGACTTGATCCTTTGCTAAGGTGCATGGGGATTTATATTTGCTACCTTCTTCTTATCCACAGACAGGCATGGCATGTTAGGAGCTGTCTGTTCTTTATCTTCATTATTAAAAACATATCCTGTGTTAGGGGCCTTTTGCATGGTGCTGTGGCTCATCAATGTTATCTGTCACCATCACCATCCCTGTTCTCAAAATGCTTGAAGTACAAATTATTAATACAGAGCTCAGCAAACTTTTTCTGTAAAGACCTAGATAGTAAATATTTTAGGCTTTGTGAAGCCACAGAGGACCTTTGTCACACAGCCTCCTTTCCCTCCATTCCCTCTTCCTCCTCCTCTGTGTTCTTCTTAACCCTTTAAAAATGTAAAAAACATTCCTAGGTTCTGGCTCACACAAAAACAGGGCATGGCTGAATGTGGCCTCCAGGCCATGGCACGCTGACCACTGTAATACAGTATACACTCAAATACTCAGCTAAAAAGTACCTCTACTGGTGCAGCACCAGGTAATTGAACAGTGATATTCTATCCATCTACACCTATCAAGGATTAAGTTTGGGATTGAAGGTAAGATGTAGTATTAGGGGAGGATGCCAGAAAGATAGCTCCAGGACAGTGATGAACAATACTGTTTTTTGTATGGTGATCTTTTCTAGGTTGAGCCTTCTTTTTTCTTTTTAAAGTTATATTTAAAACCAAGAAACGTGATATCTGAAACTTGTATTAAGAATTCTTGTATTTTTTCTCCCATTGAGTCTTCCCCCCCATTGTTTATCATTTATGGCTAAATTTTTAGAACATACCTAATATTAATTTCAGTATCTGAGGCAGTGTTGGTTTTAGTAACACCTTTTGGATGAGAGCAGTATAATTGAGGGACAGAGGGGCAAGGAAGTATTTTGGCATCAGAGTTCAACCACAGGCTTGGGACCAAACAACAGTTCTATGACAGTATTTCCCAAAAAAGGAATTGATGTCTTGGTATTTTGCAGGATAACCTCAAATATCTCCTTTAGATTTCTCATCCCTTCCCATTAAAGGACAGACCAACTCTCCAGTCCCTGTGACAAGAGCAACACTTCTCACACTCCACACACATATTCAAATCCCATCACCAATACTAGTACCCAGGGGAAGGGGGTGAGCCGTATCTTCCATGGTTGAGAACCACTGCATTATCTAGTTCTTAGGTGCCGGGGATGCGGTGTGAAGGGGTATCTCATAGGTCATTGGGAATATGGCTGCAGGGAGAAGACTTGGAAGTGGTGGATGCAGAGCTCTGTGCTAAGGACATATCCCCCTTCTTCAATCCCACTCTATGTTACAGTCAGAAGAGAATATTCTTGCTGCAATCCCTCCTCAGAGGAGTAGGGCCAATTTTCTTACATCTGTGCACCCTCTCATCCATGTTGTCCTATGCTAGGTGATCAAGGTTTGAAAAATCACATCACTGGTGGCCTGTCCATAGCTCAGTCCAGTGTGACTCCAGAGGTGTACATGTGGGAGAACTGCCAGAATCAATGGATGGCCTTCTCAGTGTGTACAAAGAGTGAGCGGATTACAAGATATTGAAATACATGTTTTGATTTCCTATTTCTGAAAGGAGATTGTATTCTCAGAGCCAGGTGAGTCAGAGGTGGCTGTGCTAGGGCATTCTAAATTCCATATGTGCTTTCATGTCTCTCACTCGTTGAGAGAGATCAAATGTGGCCATGCACTGAGCCTTCTATTCTCCTTCAGTAATGGCTCAAGTGTAAGTGCTGTGAATAATAGATGGCCCTTATTCAGTGCCAGCAATAGCTCTGTATTTGATAGCTTCAGCATGATGTATGGAAAGTACATGCATTTTGGAGTTAGATAATTGTATATTTAAATCCCTTCTCTACCACTTGCTAGTAGAGGAACCCTATGAAATTTACTCAATATCTCTGAATCTTAGAGATGGTAATGCTTTTATTGCAGGGTACAGGGGAAGACAATTCACTGTAAGTGAAGTGTCCAGCACAAAGCCCAGGCTATGGTAGCTGCTCAGCATTCCACTGCAATTGATAACAATAAAAATAAATCAGATGACACTATGCACAAAAGCATGGCCTGTGGACTGTTCATTATTGAATGCTGCTAATAGTGATAAGCAAGATGGGTGTTTTGCACATATATAGGAGTGCAAAACGAAGGCCTCTCTTTTTTCCAGGCCAGCATCCTTTTACATGTGACTTTAAGCACAGGGCTGTGTGACACAGTGCGACATAGTGCATGGGAGAAACCTGTCTCTGTCCTACCTGATTCCAGGTTTGCCTCTTCCCAATTCTATATCTTTTTTTTTTTTTTAACATCTTTATTGGAGTACAATTGCTTTACAATGGTGTGTCCGTTTCTGCTGTATAACAAAGTGAATCAGCTATACATATATATATATATATCCCCATATCTCCCCCCTCTTGCATCTCCCTCCCACCCTCCCTATCCCACCCCTCTAGGTGGTCACAAAGCACCGAGCCGGTCTCCTTGTGCTATGCGGCTGCTTCCCACTAGCTATCTGTTTTACATTAGATAGTGTATATATGTCCATGCCACTCTCTCACTTTGTCCCAGCTTACCCTTCCCCCTCCCCGTGTCCTCAAGTCCATTCTCTACATCTGTGTCTTTATTCCTATCCTGCCCCTAGGTTCTTCAGAACCATTTATTTATTTGTTTGTTTATTTATTTATTTTAGATTCCATATATATGTGTTAGCATACGGTATTTGCTTTTCTCTTTCTGACTTACTTTACTCTGTATGACTGTCTCTGTGTCCATCCACCTCACTACAAATAACTCAATTTCATTTCTTTTTATGGCTGAGTAATATTCCATTGTCCAATTCTGTATCTTTAGGGGAAGTTTTTCAATCCTACTATACCTTTCCTTCTTCTCTGTAAAATAAAGGTATCTAAATAGATCTCTCTGGGTAATTGTGAGGATTAAAAGTAACAACAAATCATTGGCTGCAGCATCTAATAAATACTAGCTGCTCAGTACAAGTAGATTTTCTTTATCTTCCAGTTCAGGGTTTGTATTTGGCAAGATTTTCAATAGACAGTGTTTGTCCTTGACTTGAATTCCTTGCTTCTCTGCACTTTTCTCTTTCAATGTATTGAATTATCTGGTCTCTGAGGCACCCTACAATAGTCCATTCACTTGAAGGTGAAGGTAATTTCTTACTTTGCTGTCTCTTTCCATTTGGCACGCAGAGGGCGAACGCTGCTTCCATTACTACGAAAGAGGTGTTATACAATTTATGATCACTAAAACAGTGACAGTATATCAGGTTCAGGTATGAGAAGTACCTTTGGTCATTTGGAGCCAATATTGGGCCCCTGGATAGGTCCGCCACAAGGGGGGATGTTTGCACTGGCGTTGATCACATACATGGGGTGACAGCAGTTCGGGACCACAATAAGGCAACACACCAACTTGTACTGAGTTTGGCATAAGACAAACCCCATACAATAAGCCAGAAGGAAATAAGCAAAAGTTTATGGGATCTGTAAATTTCATCAGGTTTATTGTAATGTTTTACAGGTCTACAATTTTTAATCTAAAGCTCTTGGGGGCAAATGTGTTTTGGAATTCAAAATTTATCAGGTTTAGAAAGGTGCTACAGTCCATATAGTGCATATTATATACCACCCCCAGCAAGGTCTGGGGCAGCACCCCATTATCAAACACACTATTACTTTCTCAGCAGAGTGGATACATATTCACAATAGACTAAACAAAGATTAAAAATAGCCTTATGTCAGTCCAAGCCAGGTTTTTCCCACTGGATGAAATCAAGTCAGGTTATATCTTGACACCAAATGAGTCCAAAAAAAAAATTCTGGCTTTCAGAAGTTTTTGAATTTTGGTATTGCTACTAGTGGAGTGTGAACCTGCATTAGGTGGACAGATAGAAAATTATGGTCAAATATGAGTCAAGATGACAAAACTTCTCACATTCTGTTATCCTTGTACCAGAGTTCATCTACCTGTCCAATAAATATTTATTTAGTGACAGCAACAGCCTGCCAGGCAGTGGATATTACAGCAACCAAGATGGACAAAATCCATACTTATGTGCATCTTCTACCACAGGCCCAGGCACTTTCTCTTTCTCTTTCCTTTCTCCTTCAGGTAAAGGAACTGTTATCCTTCATCTGCTTTCAGCTTTTCTGTAAGATTATTTCTGCAAGATTTCACCTTTTTGGGGCTTATGCAGGAAGAAAAAGTAGTTTCCTCCTGTGCGAGGCGAGGGTACTTGGTACATATCTCTACTGTAGCCTGTAACACAGTATGATCTATTCTTTTCCCATCTGACTACCCAAATAACCTTGAGCACTTGAGAAAAGGGAGTTTTGGAGCCTGGATGCCAAATCTAGGGCCCTGTACATAGTAGGTGCTCAGCAAATGTTTGATGAACAAACATCTGTTCCTCTGGATGATTGAAACACCTTCATAGCTCAGTTTTATTGAATTATGCAGGAGGAAAACAGAGAGAATTTAGCCACTCCCCCTTTTTCTGGCTCTCTGGTTGATTGGCTTCTTTTCTCTTCTGAATTATTAAGTTAGAACCAAGAATAAAGCATATTTTTAGCATCACCCACCAGCAGTGAATCACCAATAGTGATGCTAATTTTATCTTTTCCTCCTGTCTTAGCTCTACAACATTATTACCCTTTTGCACTATCAGATATTAAAATTGTGTTAATAATCAGGAACTGTATTAAAATGTCTAAAAGTTAAATAATACAGTAGCACATTTGGAAGTTAGTTGCACTCTTTGAGTATAATTCACCAAGAACAAACTTAGCCCCTTGCTTTTCTGGAGATTCAAAGACTATATTGTTGTTCTTGAAGATTAATTATTATTATGATACCTTGGAATATGCAATAGAATCAATGTCATTTGGCTGACTAGGCTTTTTAAGTTACAAATTAAAAGTTAAAATGATGGAATCACTCACCAGACACAGGTATAAGGGCTTCTTACTTTGGAGAGAATATCTTCTTGCTTTCCACACTTTGCTATTATTTTGTTTGGTGTGGTTAGGAATAAGGGTCTAAGAAGGAGCTCAGATGCTGAGATTCTGGGGTCTCACTTTTTGGCATCTGACGGGCTGGGCATCTTTGGGGTCTTAACCCCTGTAGACTGGAGTTTTCTATTTATAGTGGAAGAGAAGTATGTTCCCTCTCTTTTCACTCACGGTAATACTGTGAAGTTGAATGTAGTTGTTTCCTGAGAATTTCTTTTCTACTCTTGAAATGAGAGGTATATCCATTCAGATGTAGAGTGGAGAGAATTCAGGGTCTGCTCTGATGCTCATTGACTGTGCTATCTTAGGTAAAAGCTTTGAATTCTCTTTCCCAAGTTTATTTAACTTTAATAAAGGAAGAACAATTTTTACCCTCTCTATCTTGAAGGGCTGTAAAAAGCACAATTGTTTGCAAAAGCACGTTGTAAAAATCAGTTACTAAGCAAATGGTAACTGTATTTTTTAATTATAATGATAAGGTGGGTGGTTCACATCACTACTGTTCATTTCATACTCATGAAACCTAGACCAGAGTCTATGTGGCTGGTAGAAGTTGACTCTTTCACACATGAAGTGACTCTCTGAGTGACCTTGAGAGCTGAAGACCACCTGATCCCTATGAGAATTCAGATGGACTTCAAGGCCCTAAGGTATGCATTATGTCCTCCAGGACTCCAATCATGCAAGTACTTAAACAAAGCCCTTGTTAGCATACTTTCTGGGACTGCTTACTGCATCATGAACTGTAAAAGAAGACACTAGGAACTGATCATTTAACCTTGCTCTTTGTGAGCTCAGAAGAAATTTTTTCCTAATAGAAGGCAAGGGCAGGCTTGGCCTTTGTGCTCTCACATATGCAGTCCTTCTTCCTGGAGGGTTACCTCCTCCTAACGTGTTCATTTATATAGCTTCTATTTTTTCCTTAAAATTATCAGCTGAGGTATTACTATCTCAGCAAAATCTTCACTGAATCTTGATACTCTTCCTTTGCCTTCCAAGTCCATCTGTATTTCTGCTAGAGTCCTTGTCTTACTTTACTGTGATTACATGAAAGTTGACTTTTTTTTTTTTTTAAATCAGCCCTAATAGAAAGGCCTTGAAGGCAAGAACTATGTTCTCCATAGTTCTAGCATCTAGCATTGGGCCTGGAATACATTAAAAACACAGCAAATATTTGTTGAATGGAAGAATATAAGAATAAATGAGGCTGAGTATAGAGAGTAAAGGTGATAACTCATATTGATTTTTTTTTTTTTTTTGCTATTTGTAAACTGCTTCAGTAAAAAGATTTGCTAGAGAAGTGCATACTGCGAAATTGAGGGATTTTCCTGAGATTGCAATTATCTCTGCTAACCAAATCCTTCATTCACATGGATTAGGAGAGATGACTGAGGAATGAGCTTTCTCCAAGGATTGATTCACTCTTCAGTGTATTATTCCACTTACCAAAAATACAGTGTACAATCAACCCTCTTAGTGAAAGTTAGTTTAGTGGTGAAAGACACTACTTGCAAAAGAAAAGTGAGTGGAAAACTGATTCATATCATCAAGGAGTTTATATGGTAAAGGGGATACAGTCTGTTCTTGGATAACTATATAAAATGCTATATGTTACAAGTGATGTAGTGATTCATTAAAAAGAAGGAGAAATCCTTGTCATAAGAGGTCAGGGAAGATGTTTGTAAAGGAGCTATTTTTATAGCTGGGGTTTGAGGAATGGACTAACAGAGGGATAGAAACCAACTAATAGGCAGTACACATGTGGAAGGGCCTGCAAATGAACAATGAAGGTCATTTTCTGGAAATGGCAGATAGCACAACCTTTTGAATTATAAAGTTCAGAGTAGGATACTGGTGGGGACAACGCTGGAAATATGGGTCTGGTCTAGATTACAGAAGACACAGAATATTAGCTTAAGGAATTTGGATCTCTATAGGATTATGGGACTTATCAAAAACCTTTGATAAAAGGAGTAACATTACCAGAATCATGTTTTAAGGGCCTTTGATCTATTAGAAGGGGGAAATACATACCAGTGTGGCAGACACAGGAGGCAAGGAGGTCTCTAAAGAGATCTTTACAGAAGTCTAGGTAACAGAGGATAAATGAACAGAGAGGACAAAGGACAAAGGAAAGAATGGAGAGAAACCATAGGACTTGGTGCTTTGGCTTTGGGCATGAGGCAAGGATGACTGAGGCATTTTGATTGTATGAGACAATGATTGTTGTGATTGTTCAAATCATGAGGGGAAATAAGGAAGCAAAGATAAACATGAGGATAAAGATTATGATTTAGACACAATTGATAAAAGATCAATGAAGCCCAATAAAAATTCAGTGCAATAGATTGGAGGTGACAATTAGAGTCACAGTTTTGGAATCATATGGATCCCAATTGAACTCTGTGGTGGCAGAAGAAGAATAGCACTGTGTCATAGTGCTCACTCACCTTGACCAGAAAGCCCAAAAACCAGGCTTAGTGTGTCTTCCCAGGCTATAAAGACTGAGGTAGCCTAGATTTATGAAACAGTGATTGTGGCCATTCTACTAACCACTGTCGTGACTCCTCAACTAGGCAGAACACAATTTTTAAATCCAGGATGGATCCTTAACATACTCAGAACATCTTCTCCATCCAAACACTCACCTTGGGTTTGCCGTGGAAATCTTTGACTCAGCCTCATCCCCTTTGATCCATGAAATTTCAGCTCTTCCCTCTGTCGTTGACTGGAGCAACTTTCTGTCTCTTACACTGGCTCACACTTACTTTAACTACCCTATGCATTACTTGCCTTGTGGTACATCGTCATCTGGGTCCTCTAGTCCTCCTGTACTGGTGTTGGGATTTGCCATTCCATTATTTCTCTTCTTGCACTCATCTGACTACAGCCTGTTTCTGAATGATTCTTATATATTCAATATCCAGCTCCCAATTATATTGTGACAATCAACATACAAACAAAAGTTAAAAGCAGAAGGTGGCTCAATTGCTTAGGACGAGAGAGACAATACATTTTACTTTGCATGCTAGCTCAAGTAAAACGGAAGTGGCATTTTAGAGCACTGGGTTGAGAAGTATTTCTGTACTCAGTGGAAAAGAGTACCATAATTGATTAACGTGTTCTTGTATACATGAAGACAGAGAGATTACATTCATTCAGAAACATCTCATTCTCATCCTAAAAAGCTAAGGGTAAAATATGAAAACAGAACCCAGGGAGGTCCTTTTGCAAGTAGGTATGATGGTTAAATTTTATGTTCTCTTGGCTAGGCTATGGTATCCAACTGTGGTCAAAACTTTGTCTAGATATTGCTGTGAAGGTATTTTGTAGATGTCATTAACATCTACCATCAGTTGACTTTAATTAAAAGAGATTACTCTCAATAATGTGGGTAGGTCTTATCCAATCAGTTGAAGGCCTTAAGAGCAGAAATGGGTTTCTCAGAAAAGAAATTTTGTGTCAAAATTTAACATAGAAATCCTTCCTGAATTTCCAGCCTTCCAGGCTCCCTGACTGATACCACAAGGAAAACAGGCTAGAGTATGGCAAGTCTAATGCCAGTTATCCCTTTAATAAAGAAATAGTTATACCTGCTACTATTTTGGACAACACAAGAAGATTAGCATTTACTATCCAAGAAGCAGCTACATCCAGGGACTAAAGTTCTCCTTTGTATGCCTTGAAGCTACGGTGATACCATGTTATGGGAAGTAGGATTTATTGAGCCAGA
The DNA here is from genome assembly GCF_949752795.1 of Hyperoodon ampullatus. Classification (NCBI taxonomy): domain Eukaryota; kingdom Metazoa; phylum Chordata; class Mammalia; order Artiodactyla; family Ziphiidae; genus Hyperoodon; species Hyperoodon ampullatus. The sequence continues at coordinate 20,369,178 of NC_136920.1, forward strand.
GTGGACCCTGGTCTGCAAGTACTTCCTGCAGTTGCCCATGCACCCTGTACTGGTAACATTAGGGATAAAGTTCAGAGGTGTTGATTAGATGAAATATGACGTGGCAGACTTCCTTTCCCTCTACCTAATGCCTTCCTAAAGACTTAAATGCAGCTTGGAGTTCTCGGCAAAGTTTGCCATTTTCTGTTACTCAATCATATTCTTTCCATGTGACCTGCAACAGCTGTTCTGTCACCAGTTATACCATTTCTTCCTGATAAATTAAAAACAGTTCTAATTAAATGGTATAATGAAATCATCCATCTATGTTCTTGAGGCAGAACTGTAATGTAATTAGTTATTGATACCGCAGGGCAGGGCTTAGCTAGAATGAGAGTAGGGTGGTGGGTGGCTCTGGGATTCTCACAAGGCACATGGTCATTGTTGGAGGTACATACCCAATTCATCTGGTTGTTTTCCCAAAGGATGATTGTTATGTTAATATGGTCCATGAGAGCAGAATAATAATATTGTTTTTAAATATAACACAACTGTTCTCAATACTGCCAGTGAGGTCTATAGGGACAGGATAGGTCATTTCCCTTGGGTAGTCTTAGTAATAAATAATTTCCAGGGAAAGAACAATTGATTTGAGGAATAAATAGAAATTATGGAAGTATAATGAGAACTTTTCTAGTTTGGATATTAGTCTTTTCCCAAGGAAACTATGATAGAGCTACTTGATAACTGGGACTATCTCCTATTATTAATTTTGTGTATTCCATCTTTGCTTCCCACTGTAATTGCTCACAGAATGAATGCCTTGGTGTTTAGAGTAATTGTATTAGGCAGCTTAGTTTCATCTTTCATAGAACTGTATTAAAACGAATCACCATAATAAAAACTATACCTGTAAGCACTCCCTCCTGTTAACTCAAAAATATTAGAAAGAAAAGAAGTGGAAAATCTATTAGGATACTAAGATTGGCTTACCATGTCCCCTGGACTATACAACAAACGGCTGGTGTTTAAATGTTTGGGGTTTTTTTCCCCCTAAGAATCTCAGTAACAGTGTTAACATATCAACATGAATGAAATTAGTCTTTTTAACATCTAACTATAATACTGTCTGCTTGATTATTTATTTGTTCAGTAACTATAAAAGTGTTTTGCACTGTAAACAGCAGCCAGTTTAACCAGAAAATGAACTTATGAAAGGTTACTTTTCACTTACCACTCTCTAGGAGGGCATGAGAACTAGATTCCTGAGCCACAAGTGCAGGGACAATTCTTAGGTCCAATAAAGGACTTTTTGCAGGGAAAATGCTGCTCTGTCACTGCTTGGCCTATGATAGTCTATAATACTTAGGTCTGGATGCCAGAAGCTCCTCCACAGCTATCCACAAGGAACCAGGTGCCTCTCTCACCACAAATGCCAGAATATTAATTCTCATATTAATTATGAGAGTATGTGTATGTCAAAGTGTATGTCTATCACTTCCTTCGGAACCCAAGTGTGCTAAGGTACATGTGAGTGGCAGAACCATGTCACATATCTGCACCCTAGTAGCAGGGATGTCCAGCTATGCAAGTCCTCTGGCTCTTCCTTGGAATGGCAAGATTGGTTAAAGTTGAAAATGACCAAAATATAAGGAAGGTGTTCAGGCCTGTTGCGGAGCCACAAATGATGCATGTTTACTACACAGAGGCAGTCCAGGTGCACAATGTGTACACAGTATTAGAGGCTTACGGGCTTTTGAAATGTCTGAACTATTTTCAAATAAAAGGGAACATTCACTAATCTATAAATTACAGTGTTGTCAAGCTATGTATAGTCCTTCTAGACTAGTGCAAGTTTGGATTGTTATTGTAACAGATGTGTGACAGAATGACCTAATCAATAAAAAATTTCTGGTATTGCATGATGCAAGGAACACACATAGACGTTGCTTATTTTTAGTGACACTTTCTTTGTGAAGGAATTTATAAACTCTGAAGGAAAATAGCTGAATAGGTTACATTGGTTTGGAAAGGATTCATTTATTACGGAGTTTGAAATAAACTTATCTGCATGACTTAGAAAGACATCCAAGGGCAAGCCTAGGATGACCAGTTAGTGGTATTGGATATATTTTTTAGAGGGAAAAGTTTCTTCAAAAAAAAACAAAGCTTTATCCCTAGAGATGTTTCAGGGTGTACCACCAAGTCTATAGAAGAATGCGTAATAGGAAATAATGCTTTTGTCACAAATTTCTCAATTTGAAAGAGATTCAAAGTTCATTTCTATAGGATTGCTTGGATGCAAAGAGATCAGCAAAATCAGTACTTTATTCTAATTTGTGCTAATTTCTTTCACCTAACCTCAACTTTATGCTAATTTTCTTCCATATACCCTCATAGGCATTTTTCCTATTTCCTGGGAAAGTTTTGAAATATTAAACAATGTTTGGGTTTTTTTCCACTCCTCCTGATAGTTTTGTCCCTCTGAACTTCTTATTCAAGCAGCTAAGGCCTCCTGGGCCATTGCCTCAGGAGAAAGATGTAACAATCCAGAAAGAAAAAAGAATTAGCATGCCAATTTTTCCCCTGACTTTGGTTTCCAGCCTAAAGCACTTAACAGAATTGAGAGGGCTCCAAGCCCAAACAAAATGTTTGGAGAAACATATTGAGATGGAGGAAAAGTGTTCCACCTCTCCTGCTGACTCTGCATGTTCCACAGTTCCATCCCTTCTATCACGGTATCCATCTTCTCTAGAATAGACTCACCTAAACTGAACTCTAGGAAGCAGTAGTATCCCTAGAAATGGCTGCTTGTTAAATTCGACCAAAGGGGTCTTTCCAAAGCCTCAGAGAGTGCCCCAGAGTGACCTAGAAGTTGAGTGTTTCCTCTAAAGCCAAGCATTGCACAGAAGGAGCAAAAACTATGCCTTCAGGGCTCATGTGAATGGGAATGGTGCCTATTGCTATAGCTACGTGTGGACCTATGACCAAAGACAGAACAGGATGATGGACTTACCAATCATGCCTGCATGGAGAAATGACACTGAGGAACAGAATCCTCCTCTTGACCCATGTAGCCTATACAAACCCTCTCTGGAACTCAAAAGGTTCCCAGGGAGAAGAGAAGGGAAGCATCAAACTGGCTGAGGTTTCAAGACATTATCCAGATCTTGAAAGAAAGATAATGTATGCTTCTGTGGAAGAAAAAATAGAGCGTCTTTTGTATGCCTGAACTGTGGACTGGGATACTTCCTACACAGAGAAATGGAAGAAAAAGTTTTGTTGTTTTTTATTAGAATGAATTCAAATACAGTTATTTTGTTGAATACAAATGTACTTACTTGCTATTTATAGAATTAAGGATTCTACTTGCAGAATTAAGAATAATAAATATTTTTCTTTATTCTTTGTACTTTACTGGGGTGGGTAGGTGATTTTGTAATATTTATATGAATGGGAGCAAACTCAAAGGAAAGTGGGTTTTTTTCTCTTTACAAGGCAATTATATTAGAAAAACTCCTATGAGTTTTACACACAGTTTTTTTCAGGTTTATTGAGGTTTAATTGACAGGAAATTGTTCTTTATCACTAACTGCACATTGACTAACATTTTAGGATCTCTTAGTCATTTATCACCATTATTGGCCTCTTGTTTTACACTTTATTTTAACAATTCCATTACACTGCATGTAATAGTTTCTTTTTGAGTGTGAACAAGGTAAAATAGCAAATAAATACAACATTTTCCCATTAGAAAAGTGTAGACTTTGAAGATAACAATGTATTAAACTATTTATGTATTTTAAATAGGTTTGAGTGAAACCAGTGAACAAGGTACAACTTGCTACTCATATCACACTAATTTTTGACTGCTCTTAATTCAGGTTTTCATGTTTTTCAGATAAGCTACTAGGCTTGAAAGGAATACTTCTTTTGTTAAAATGCTATCTTTTCATCTCAGCTCTGAAGGCTTTCTGGGACTCACTCATAATTCTGTCTTTTGTTCTTTGGAAATTTAGAGAAGTTCTACATTCTCTTTCTCTTTCTCTCTCTCTCTCTCTCAGGTGTTTTCTCTTCTAGATTTCAATTTCCCTACCACAAAAGCAAACAAACAAGAAACACTTTAATTTTCTTTACATAACTTGCTAGGGGAAAAGGTACTTTTCATTTGAAAATTCTCTACTCTTATCATCCTGCCTTTCTCTTATATCCTAATTAAACAAGAAGATTGATAAAATGAATTCCATGATGTCACTGCGTAAAATACTGAAATCTGGAAAAACGGAGCAATTTTCCATCTCTCTATGGAATTAGTTTGTTCTAATTTTTATTCTATTCTTAGTTTTATCAATAGCTTCTAAAAATATTAGTTCAGTTAATGAGTGAGTTTATATGTATGAATAAACAACTGAGTTTCTATGAAGAACCAATTCTTTACCAAAATTTGAGCTGCAACTCTTTATCGACTTTTACAACTTGCTTCTAACCAATCTCTTTTAGCAAGTGAAAAAATCTTTCTGTTTCCATCCAGGTTTACCCTGATTTTAAAAACACAAACATTTTTTCTCTTTTCTAATGTTTATGGAAGACCGGATATCTGCAAGCTGCTGTGTTATGTCATGTCTGAGATACAAGGATAAACAAGCTCACTCCCCTCAAGGAGTCTGAATTCTTGTAGAAAAGATAAGACTTATACTACACATGTAACAATAATAAAAGTAGCAAATGCTAAATTCCACAAGAGAGGTGCAGATAAATTGCTATGGGTACGAGAGGCTAGGGAGGTTACAGAACATAACAAGGTTTTAAAATAGATAAAAAGTGTTCCCTTCAAAATGTAAATACTGTAAAACAGTGTATATATTTGTTCAGTATCCCTCTTGAATATATCTGACTGCATTATTATTCTCTTTGCTTTAGTTTTCAAACATGGTCTTCTGATGCTTTTCTTTGATACAAAGTTTGTCTTTTCATCTGGGAAAGGCTCTGTCACATGGGTCCATGGCAAAGATGGCTGGAGATATTATAGCACTTTGCCTGGGGTCGGGGAGGAGCAGGTACTACCATTTTGATGTGCTGAGGGAGTCTGATCCCTAACAGGACATAGAATTCACTAACAAAAGGAGTTATTTTTTGTGTTAGGTAGTTGTTAAGCTTGATGAGGACAGGTGGGGAAATAACTTGTTATTTTGGACCACAAATCTCTTTTCCAAGTGCAACCATCTCATGAGCAAACTTTTATAATCTGGTTGTAAGATTTTCTTCCCTGATTGATGTTCATCAGAATTTTATAGTTTCTGTTTGCTTGTTGAGCTTGAGGAATTAGAACAACTTTTGGCATTTAGAGATCCATGACACAGAGGAGTATTTGAAACATACAGAAAAAAAGCCTTTCCAGCAGGAGACAAATGGGATGATCTGTTCTAATGGGCCATGTGTTCTTGGCTGGCCTAAGTCTGAGTGCACTGACTCCCTCTGTGCATTAGTTTATAGTGAAAAGGAATTTCTTTTTAAGAAAAAGGGACATAGGTGAGACATTAGAACCAAAACTCAAGTTTGGCTTCTGTGATTTGTGTTTGTAACAGTTAAGATTACTTCCATTGCACATAAGCAAAACTTTACCCAAATCAGCTATATTAAGAACAGGAATTTATTTGATTATGTGGTTGAGGAGGCCAGAGTGAAAATGTACTCAGATATTGATCTAGGGACTCAAAACTTACCATAAATTCTTGGAATTTTCACTATATCTCATCAAATCTGGCCCTTGTTAGTTTCATTCACCAGCTCCACATGGTAGCTTCAGGTCTAACAGAAAAAAGGAACTCTTACACTTAGTCTTGAGATGCATTCTAATTGGACCAATGTGGGTCACATGTCCATGTTTCTGAACCAATCATGGTGGCAAGTTAAATCCTTTTTCTGGGTGGCTGGGACTGGGAGATGTGCTCTCCATCTGGAAATAAGAGTGATGCCCTACCTGAACTTCATGGACTAAACACGGAACGTTTAGTGGGTAGTCAGAAAAATCAGTGTCCTCTACAGTGTTCTAGAGGCCTTGCTACTTTTTATCCTGGATCAGATGCTTGCTAATAGCAAGGAGGTCTAAGGACCTATTTATACACATAAACAGAATTATTAAGAACCATAAAAACATACAACCCTAAAAATAGAGTATGTGGATATGTTTGTGTGTGCATGTGTATGTGTATGGGGGGAAGAGAGAAATATATACATTTGATAGGAAGGTTCTGAAAGGATATATGTGATTCAAGTAATAGCTTGGTAACACTAAATAGTAACTAATGGTAACTAAATACTAAAAACTAAATCTAGCAATGCTAAATACTAAATAGTAACACTAAACTATATATATGCATACATATAAAAACATTATTCGGGGGCTTACCTGGTGGCACAGTGGTTGAGAATCCGCCTGCGGATGCAGGGGACAAGGGTTCGTGCCCCGGTCCACGAAGATCCCACATGCTGTGGAGCGGCTGGGCCCGTGAGCCATGGCCGCTGAGCCTGAGCGTCCGGAGCCTGTTCTCCACAGCAGGAGAGGCCGCAACAGTGAGAGCCCCTCGTACTGCAAAAAAAAAAAACAAAAAACAAAACAACATTATTCACATGTAATTCATAAAATTATTTAATATTAAATAATTTTAATTTTGTTTTTTCATTTTGTTTATCTGCATTTTCTGAAGTATCTGCTATCTATTGTAATTAAAATAGTAACTAGGTATTTTAGAACTATGTATTTGAAATAAACCAAATAACAGTGTTATTAAAATATTATTTTAAGTAATTTTTTTTCCTCAATTGATTTTTATATATAAGCCAATATAACTCTGATAATTAATCTAGATCATACCTACGAGATGCTGAATTGAAGATATGCCATACTGAGTTGTAGTCACACCTCTGAACTCTCTACTGGCCACCCTATTGGGAGGCAGGAAAATAACCTCCCCTTTTTTCTTCTATGGATTCTTTCCAGTGACTAGACTTATATTTTGGGCTTTACTATGTATCTATATATTTTTTCTCTCCTATAATAAATAGCCATGACAAAAGCTAGAATGATGATAATAGCAATAAGAATAATAACACAGCAGCTACCATTTATTGAGCAGTCACTGTGTTCCAGGTACAGAACTAAGTGCTTTGTAGGCATTATCTAATTTGATCCATTCAACAACTCTAGCATTCTATTTACTTAAGAGATGTTTATTGAGCAAGTTTGATTTTCTAAGAAATAACCTGAAAGATAGATATATGAATAGAAAACTGAATTGTTCAATGTGGAGAAAAGGGTGGCACTATTGGTGGCAATGTAAATTGGTGCAGCCACTATGGAAAACAGTATGAAGCTTCCTCAAAAAACTAAAAATAGAATTACCACATTGTCCAGCAATCCCACTCCTGGATATATATTCAAAGAAAATGAAAACACTAATTTAAAAAGATTCAGGGCTTCCCTGGTGGTGCAGTGGTTGAGAGTCCACCTGCCAACGCAGGGGACACGGGTTTGTGCCCGGTCCAGGAGGATCCCACATGCCGCGGAGTGGCTGGGCCCGTGAGCCATGGCCGCTGAGCCTGCGCATCCAGAGCCTGTGCTCCACAACAGGAGAGGCCACAGCAGTGAGAGGCCCGCGTACTGCAAAAAAAAAAAAAAAAAAAAAAAAAAAAAAATCATAACACCCCAGTGTTCATAGCAGCATTTTTTACAATAGCCAAGATATGGAGGTAACCTAAGTGTCCATCAACAAATGAATAGATAAAGATGTGGTATATAAGCAGTGGAATGCTACTGAGCCATAAAAAAGAATGGCATTTTGCCTTTTGCAACAACATGGATGGACCTGCAAGGTATTATGTTTAGTGAAATAAGTCAGACAGAGAAAGACAAATACTCTATGTTATCACTTATATGTGGAATCTAAAAGAAATAAAACAAATGAATGAATATAACAAAACAAAAACGGATCGATATAGAGAACAAACTAGTGGTTACCAGTGGGGAAAAGGAAGGGAAGAAGGGCAAGATAGGGGTAGGGGATTAAGAGGTACAAACTACTACGTATGAAATAAATAAGCTACAAGGATACATTGTACAGCACAGGGAATATAGCCATTATTTTATAATAACTTTAAATGGAGTATAATATATAAATGTTTTGAATCACTATGTTGTACACTTGAAATGAATGTGATACTATAAATCAACTATAGCTTAATAAAATTAAAATTAATTAAACCTGAATTGTTCAAAAAGCGAAACCACTAAAAAATAGAGTGGTTCATTCTAAGAATGAGATGGTTCCTTGGAAGTATAGCAGGGTATCAGGTGCTAAGAGTGGTGGAGACCTGCACCCGACTCCACAAAGTCCACAGGAGAAATAAAGAGGAATTGGCATTTGCTTTGAAGAGCAAGGCCATGGTATCTTTCAGCTAAAGCCTTGATCTGAATTCTGTTTCTCTCTCTGCCATTAATTTAGAGAGGTGTGATCAGAAAATCATATTTTCTCTTATAATTTTGGCTTCTCTCCCTATATCTTGCTGATTATGGTATTTGCTTAATATTTAAGAGTGAAAACATCGGTGTTTGAGAGACTTGGGTTCAAAACACACAGATCTGCCACTGACTATCCAGGTGACCCTGGTGAAGTAACCTAACCCTTTCAAGGATCAGTTTCCTCATTTGTAAAATTAGCTTAGTGTAATCGTTAATAACACTTGGGAAATGCCTGTAGCTATACAGAAGCAATATAATTCAGTGGTAAATTGCACAGAATGGAGTCAGATTGCTGGGTCCAAACCCTGGATCCACCTCTTACTAGCCATGTGACTTTGGACAGTCTACTTAAAGTTTCCCTGCCTCAGTTTCTTCATCTATAAAATGAGGATGGTAATATGAACAGTTTCTATCTTATGAGTTAATTTATGTAAAGTGCTTAAACAGGGCTGGATTCACAGTGAGCACTATATCCGTATTTATTCTTTATATACTAGTACTTTCTTATAGGCTAGTTGAGAGGACTAAAAGAGTGACTGTTGATTAAAAAGAACTTAGCATAATGCCTCTACACACTAAGTGCTCTGTTAACTTATATTAAGGTTAAGGAACCATAATATTAAACAGATTGACACAAACATTGCAGGCTAACAAGCACACTCCAGGATTCACCCTCATTTCTGTTCTCAGATTAGGTATCTGATAGCTCTCTTAAGGAAGAGTTGTTTCAATGACGAGATATCTGCATAAACTCTTCCTTTTGTACCTTCCTTAAGTTTGGCAGTTTATTTCAGGGTGTTCCTGATAATCCTATAAAGTATTTTTTCAGCCACCTTGACTCTCTTTCTCAGTCTTCATGGCTAGTTCTTTCTCATTTTCTTCCTTTATTTTCTCTATCTTTTAGGCTTCAACTCTAAATCTTGGTGAGACCTGTTCTATCCTGGGTCCCTTTATTTTGTCTTTCAAGTGAGTCTCCATAAATGGATTAACCCAGACCTATGACTTAAATACTATTTAATAACTAAGATAATATTCCCGAACTCTATGTCTAATTCTGACCTTTCCCTGGAACTTCAACTGCATACGTGGTGCTTTCACCTGTATGTCTAATAGGCATCTCAGATTTAACATAGGCAAACTAAAACTCTTAGCTCTAAGTCTCTTCCCTCCACTCTATTCTCAGTCTTTTCAACAACTGTTCATTCTCTTGTTCCAGACAGTAAAAGGAGGGAGGAGGGATGATATTTCTGTATCTTCCCTATCACATTCAATCCATCAGCAAGTTCTGACAAACATATCATTTATTCATTCACTCAAACAATTCATTTTTCTCCATCCCCACCTATATAGCATCTTCTTCCAAGCCACCATTATTTTTCCATTGAAATACTGCATCAGTGTTCCAACTCTCTAGTTTTCTTGCTTTTACTCTTATCTCTCTGTAGTCCGCCTTGTACATAGCAGACTACTCTGCTTGAAGCCTTCCAGTGGATGCCCACTGCATGGTTTGCCTGATCGAACCTCTATTTTCTTCCATGACTTCACTTTAAACTACTCTCGCTTTTCTCATTCTGTCCAATGTGACCTTCTTGACCCTGGAACAAGTTAAGCTTGTAGCTTTCTCAGAGACTTTGCTCTAGATTCACTCTGTACTCAGAACTGTTTTCCATAATCTTTGTTCTTGACATTCAGGTCTCAGTTTAGATGCCAGCTCCTCAAAGAGGTCATCTTGACCACCCAACCTAAAGTAGCCACACAGTTGTTTCCCAAAATATCACTATTTTTTAATACTTTACAGAACACTTTTTCACTATGTGATACTTTGTATCTTTTACTGATTTATTTCTTCATTTATTTTCAATTTGATTTATACTAGAACAGTGGTTCTGGGGTGGTTTTGTCCCCCCAGGGAATATTTAGCGATATCTAGAGGCATATTTGGTTGTCATAATCAGAGACATGCTAAACATTCTATAATGGATTAGCCAGCTCTTCACAAAAATAACAATCTGCCCCAAAATGTTCATAGTGGCTGAGGTTGAGAAGCTGTGCACCAGAAGGAAGCACTAAAAGAGCAGAGGCTTTGCCAGGATTATTCATGTTCTATGCCCAGTGCCTGGAACAAGACCAGGCATATATTGAACATTCAGTAAATATACTGAATAAATAAATATATGAACATAGGATTTGTAAGGCCTCAATAGGATCCAGAATCCTATTATATAATCCTAAATATAATTATATATAATAATTATATAATAATTAGGGTTATATAATAATCCTAATTATAGGATTATAATTAAAATGCTAATTATAGGATAATAATTAGGATTATTATATAATCCTATTTATAATTTAGGATGATTATATAATCCTAAATATAATGTCTGATACGTTATATTTAAGCAATTTTTGATCTCAAAAGTTTGATGAATATCATGATCTTAGAAGAAGCCAAATTGCTGGTATTTGTCATTAGTGGGATAAAAATTATATGACTTAGGAAATGATGGTCATCAGAATCCCTACCTCTGCTGCACTTTGGCTACAAGGGGTCTCTGTGAACAATATAAATCTAGGTCAAAATGTACTCCTTTGAAAGAGCTTCCCTCTCCTGTGAAGGCAGTTTGCATGGCAGTTATGAGTAAGCACTTAAAACCAGACTGCCTTGGCTCAAGTTCCCCTCCACCACTTTACAGCTGTGTGACCTTGTATAGCTTCCTGGATTTCATGCCTCAGTTTCTCTTTTGTAAAATAGAGGCTTAATTAAAATACCTTCCCCATGGAGTTATTCTGAGAATTACATGAGTTAATATACATAAAGCACTTAGAACAGAGCCTGGTACTTAAACAGGACATGTGTTAAGTTTCTTCACGTGTTATAAGAAACTGGTTCTATCTATTATTGACATCTAAGGGATCCTCTGAAAATCTTGGCTGCTCAGGGGAGAGTTCGCTGATGATGGAAGCAAATGTTAGCTATGATAATCATTCATCATCAAAAATAGTGAGCTGGAATTGTGATAATACTTGTATATATGCTAATATGTATAACAACAATAACAGGATGATGGTGATAATGATGGAATTCTCAATACAATAATCTGCCCTCAAATTCTTTTGAACTTAGCCTCAGGTGAACACATAGAATTTCTGCTCTCACAGGATCAACTTGGAGTCAGTGAATTGACTACACAGAAAAGTGAGCTACAAGTTGAAAGCTTTACATGCCTATATGCTATCACATCCACGGAGCTGTGCAGTATTCCCCACTCCTTTTGCCCTCTCTGGTCTCACCTTCTTTGGTTATAACTCCTTTTCTTTCTCTGCCTCTTGACAGATGGTAAAAATCAATAGGAAATAATAGGTGGGAAATGGTTATGTTCCTTGGAGAAATTTCTGAGATAAGCAGGAGGCCATGTAGTTACTATATGACTAATAAATACTGTTTTTCCTCACTGCACTTATATGTGGGCAGCGGTATTAAACCCAGCCTTGGTCAACTGTGGTATTGATTTCCTTTTGTGATTTCAGATTCTCTTCTCAAGTAACCTTAACTAAAGACTCAAAATAGGAAGACCAGTTCAAATTAGACACAGTGTACACTGAATTTCAGACCTAGATTTTAATTAATGATTTTTGATAAAATCTTATGTTGATTTCTATCATATATTTATTTTTAACTTATTTTAATTTTTAATGCTTTTTGATTATTCTTTTTACTATAAAGTGCCATTTTTTGATGTCTCATTAGTATATGGTAAATCATCTTTCCTTTTAACAACTTTATCTAGATATAATTTATATACCATAAAAGTCACCCATTCAAAGTGTGCAATTTGATGTTTTCAGTGTATTTAAAAAGTCAAACAGCCATCACTGCAGTCTAAGTTTAGAATATTTTGACACCTTAAAATGAAACCTTGTGCCAATTAGCAGTTGCTCTTTATCCCCTGACCAAGCCCTTGGAAACCACTAATCTACTTTCTGTCTGTATAGATTTGTTTATTTAGGACGTTTCCTATAAATGGAATCATACAATGTGTACTATTTTGTATCTGGATTCTTTCACATGGTGTATCATGAGTCAGCTTTATTAAGATCTCAGCTTTTAGACAGATTGTGGCAAAACCCTGAAATCATGACCAACCTTCCATTCATTCTGGCTCACCTGATCCTTGAATTGCTGTTTTGAAGTCATCTTTCGGAGACCTCATTCTGGTGAATGTTGGAAAGGGCTATGATATACAAATATTATTTCCCCTGGATCTCTCCTCAGGGTCAAGTAGAGATTTATATGTATTTGGGGTCATTTTAAGGAGTTATACTTGGGCCCCAAGGACTCTAGTAACCCAGTGATAGATTCAGTTAAGTATTACAGACATTTCATTGCACTTTCCCTCTCCCATCTGTACTCTTCCACAGGACTTTCATGGGTACTGGTGAGTCTCCCAGTGACTCTGTACAGTGAAGACTATCTTCCTTGAGAATTCTGAGGTTTCTCTAGATACCCAGGGGTCTGTGTTCCTAAAGGCTTACAAGTCGACTTCAGTCTGGAGGAGAGGATACCAATCATTAAAATCTGGTTTACTGCTGAAATACACGAGCCCCTTGGCCTCTGACATTAAACTGTCTATGTAGTAGTTAACGTTGACCGTATCTGATGAATTCTCCTGTAGATTTTACTGATGTATGAACATTCCCATGTGACTTCTCTGAGCCCTCTATTTCCTCACCAAGGAGACAGACTGTGAGACAGAGTGGAAGGGATACAGGCTCAGGGAACTGTCAGACTTAGGACTGAATCCTGGCATGGCCACTTATCAGCTCACTGATTCTTAGCAAGTGTTCTTACCCCCATTTTCTGCGTGGGAAAATCAGGCAATAATAAATGTCATGGGACTGTTGTAAACATTCAGTTAAGTAATATATGTAAAGAACTTTACACCTTGTAGGCACTGATAAATAATTACTGTTTTTAAAAGTAGTGTGGTATAGGAGAGAGAGCTTCGGCTGAAGGAGCCAGATGACCAGTATTTGAACTGTAGCTGTCAACTCACTAGCTATATAACCATGAGCAGGATTTTCTTTCCTTATTAGCCTCTGTTTACTAATCTATAAAAGAGGAATAATATCTGTTTTGAAGAGTTGATATTAGAATTAAAGACAATATTTGCAAATTGCCCAGTTCAGTACCTGCCATTATAGAAAGTGGTCAATAATTGATAACTATGACTATTTTTTATTGTTATCAAGGCAGCCATGGCCAGTGATGATATCTTTAAGTCAGTGGTATAAAATGCTTGCAATAATATGCTGACATAGGTTAGAGTGATATTAGTAATGGTACCCAAACACATTCATTCCTTAGAGTTGGGGTGCCACTCACCTCTCTCTCCTCTCCTCTGGCATTCTGGCTGATGGACATACATAGAAGGATATCAAAGAGTTAGCAAAGTAGCAACAACAACAACAACAACAAAAAAAACTCTAACTCCAATGCGGGACTTTCTGGTAAATGCTAGCTGAAACAAGATGATAGACCTAGTGCCAAAGTGGGACTGCTTATCTTTCATATTGAATTTACACTTAGGGATCTGCAAATTCAGGCATGCCCAGGAAAGAGTGAGAGCAGAGCAAGAGTGAGTCAGAGGTGGAGATGAGACCATGATAGAGAAGTGTGACTGAATGTGACCATAAAGTGGCCTGAGTCCACTTACCTATTTCATTGCATGGGGGAGTGAGTATTGCCTCATCTACCCAATCAGAGCCTCAACTAGGAAAAAATGGCAGAGTAGGCCCATCCCTGTATGCTTACTGCATGGGAGCAAGGTGTAAAGCAGGTTTGTCTGTAGATGAGTCCAGAAAGCGAAAAGAGGAAGGAGTTAGTGGAAACCAGCATCTTTGCCTCTAGGTAAACCATATTCATTGACTGGCAGATGTGGGTTATAAGGGTTGGCCCACTTGCCCCAATTTGGAACAACTCTCAAGGGCCATCCCAGTTCCAAAGCTCCCTGTGAGGTCTGCTGAAGCCATTTGTTGTGACCGCATGTTGCTTCAGCATCTCCTCTCCCCAGTCCTGCTTCTTTCACTCCCCCACAGGAATTGATCCTGAGAGCATCCTTAGTCAGTCACCTGCATACAAACATCCATCTCAGAGTCTGCTCCCAGAGAAGGGGACCTAAGAAACCTCTTTCACAGAGCTCTCCCTCACCCATTCCCAGTGGACATGGGTTTCCCTGTCTCTGAAATCCCTTTTAGATACCCCTCTTACAATGTTCATACATTTCTGCCTTGAAATTTCCATTCACATTTTATCTTCCTTATTAGGCCAGTGGCTTTCCAAGGGTGAGATATATGCCCAATCCATTCCTATATATTCTCCAGGTCCCAGCCTTTTGCCTTGCATATAATATAACAAATATTTGAGGAAATAATTAAGACCAGGTTACAATATGAATTGTCATCCCAGGGTTGTCTCAATAACTAAATTTTAAGGTGTGATTATGAAGCATCTGGAGAAAAACAACCTATTTAAGGTAAGGATGGTAGTATGTCTGCACAGGTTAAAACCAGGGTTTCAAGCTTGATTACTTCCAGAGGTGAGCAGCTTATGTAAATAGGGTAAATGTAGCAAATGGAGGAAAATAGTTGAACTGTGTATCCTGTACCCAGTAAAGAGGAGAGAGCTGCTCTCAGATGCAGCCAATTACTGCCATGAGGGATGTGGGCTCAGTGTTGCCAAATGCCTCAATTTTTTCAAGAGGAGATGGAAACCCAGACTTATGTGAAATTGTCTAATCTTTCCAACACTTGGAGGCCAAGCAAACAGCATCCCTGAATTGGATTCAGTCCTGGGGTTCTGCAAGCCTGAAACACATGGGAATGACCTCTTAGGTTTCACACACCTTTGGTTTTCTGAATTGTGTGTATCTGTATCCGTATCTCTCATGTGTGTATTTCATGAGAGAATGATGTACTGTATTTATTTGGAGGGTCATTTTTATCCACGGTTGTGTAATTGTATTTCTCACTGAGAGGACCAGAGGAGGATGGTTATGTGCTGTGCTTGGACTATAATTTCCAGAATGTTTTAAGAGCCTTGGAGGAAAGGTGTAATACAACTCTAAGATAATTGTGTCTTTTTAATGCTTCTTTTTTCACGTTTAAGATAATCTTGTGAAATGAGTTGGCTAACAGTCTTGCTATTTATTGAGAAAAACAGGTCATTTTGTGCCAACATAACTGCATTTGTATTTTAAGGATGCATAAATAGAAAATTCAGACCCAAATCCAAATCCTTTCTTCTGCAGTACAGAAAAATATATCTCCTTTTTCTTCCATCTGATCACTCCTGACATCTGTGCAGTAAATATGGATTAGATAAGGGCACAAGCACTGAATTTCTTTTGTTGCTTCTCACTCATAAAATAAGATTATTAGCGTGGGTAAGAAAAGAGCTTTTTCTGTGAACACACAGTTACTTAAGGGTGATATTGAAAATGAAAGAGGTGTGTGTGTGTATGTGTGTGTGTGTGTGTGCATGAATTATCCAAGCTCAGAATATGGGGGATGAGGTGATGCACCACTCTTTGGTACAAATGATAGGAAATTCATTGGCCTATTTGCAAAATGCTTGGAAATTCTAGTATCTTGCTGGTGGGGAATTCAGCTCAAAGAGTTACACTTTATTTGCTAAAGAGAGAATTATTAGGTTAAAAATCTGACTTACTTAACTTGAGGCATAAGAGTGGACTAAGAAAATAAACTAAGAGACAAATGAATATCAATATTTATGACTTAATGTGCTAAAATTGTCTGTGGATAATGCACAGAAAAGCTCCCATTTAAGGTATGCTCTTATTTGTACAAAAGGGAGAGAAGTCACACATATGTGGTGTTAAAGGCTAGTAAACATCACTCTTAGGTAGAGGATAGAAATCAGAGGTAAAGGACAAGTATGTCTTTTTAATCAATCATAATCACATGCCTATTTGGATTAAGATGTCTAACGTCACGGGCTTCCCTGGTGGCGCAGTGGTTGAGAGTCCGCCTGCCGATGCAGGGGACACGGGTTCGTGCCCCGGTCCGGGAAGATCCCACATGCCACGGAGCGGCTGGGCCCGTGAGCCATGGCCGCTGAGCCTGCGCGTCCGGAGCCTGTGCTCCGCAAGGGGAGAGGCCACAGCAGTGAGAGGCCCGTGTCCCGCAAAAAAAAAAAAAAAAAAAAAAAAAAAAAAAAAAAAAAAAAAAAAAAGATGTTTAACATTAAATAGAGCAAAATTCAATAAACAAAGTAAATTTAATATATTACTATCTAGAGGTGTTCTTAAACTTTACATCTTGCTTTGGATTTGGTCTCAGTTGGTATTCTTTAAAAACCATTCTTTATCAGTAGTTTAAAGGCAATAATTCAACTAACAGAATTGTAAATTGTATGATAAAGCTATTGAGTTAACTCTAACTAGTGATCACGCTAAATGTACTCACTTGTTTCATACACAATTTCACTGATTTTGAAGAAGAGATATATACACATGTATGAAATAAATCTATAAATGTTATCTTAAAATTGTCTTTTAAAAGCAGCAAGCATTTTATCTCAGTGGGGTTTTGTTGAGTTATGTCCTCCATTTTAGTAATTTGGGGAATAGGCACAAAGAAAGAACGAAATCAAGCATTTCAGAGCTGATGGAAACAGAACCCCTCAGACGTCAGTGGCCTTCCTTTTACATTGGTCAGCACCCCTTTTTCTTATATGGTGTTCCAAGCAGCATTGTTTACTGAATGGTATTCATATGGAAAGAAAAGCCTATCTTTTCTCTCATGAATATTTTTCACTGAACAGAAGGAAGAGTGGGATGGGACTATGTCAGTTTCTCTCTGATGAGAGTCCTTGTACAATCCTCAGAGTTTTATAGCTATTATAAAGGGGGAATTTGAAGCCTGTGGTTTCAGTTCTACATGCCCCTTGCATTATTCCAGACTAGCCTATTGTCTTAAAGATGTAGCTCTGTCTAAAGACACTGACGATAAGGTACACTGGCTGCAGACCAGCAGAAGCCTTTCAGCTTCTGAAGGGCTTGCCCATTGATGCCTAGGTTTTCTGTATTAGATGCCAACAGAAACACACTGGTAGCAATTACTGCCTCGGATCTCTGTTGGAGGTTCCTGAATTCAAGGATCTATGAAGCATGACTACTTACTTAGTCCCATCCTCACGGCTCCCTTAAACAACCTAGACATTTGTTTAGATCTTCCGTGAGGAACTGTAGCTCTTAGCTCTCACCTGCTAAGAACTTGTCTGACTCATCCTAAGTAACCATGCTCCATCCTGATCACATTGCTGAAATGCCTTTCCCCAGGGTCAGCACCTCTAGCATAATATTTCTCAAAGTATATCACCAAAGTACTCATAAATAGAGGAGAGTGAACATATATTTTTAGATAGGACGGGGGAAGAAAAACAGAAGAAATTGGGAGAATAACATAAAAGGTGATACTAATGATATCTGAAGTTTTATCCCAAAGCCTGATATTTTGATAATTGTTGCAATTTATCTTATAAATTCCCATCATAATTCATCATTCCATTCTACAATATTCAGTGCCAAACTGTATAAAACTGTATGTAAATTTAGTATATGATATCATTTTAATAATATATTAATATAGAATACATTAGCATGTAAAATAATGATTCTTATTGGTTTCTTATAAAATATTTCCCCCAAATATTTGAGGAAAAATCCTTGCCCAGGATGTTGTGTTAACTTCATCCAGTGGTTTCTCCTTTTATTGAAGATTTCTCCCCAACCTCATATCCATCACTGCCTAGAGGTATAAGGGACATGTGATGACAAACATTGTTTTATCAGGTATGCTAGCTAGTTACCCCAAAATTGCCTTAAATATTCACTCAGGGCTCTGAGAGTTTACATTTTTTCTTGTTTTTATTTTTCTAAAATTTTTATTGGAGTATAGTTGCTTTACAGTGTTGTGTTAGTTTCTACTGTACAGCAAACTGAATCAGCTATATGTATATATATAGCCCCTATTTTTTGGATTTCCTTCCCATTTAGATCACCACGGAACATCAACTTGAGTTCCCTGTGCTATACAGTAGGTTCTCATTAGTCATCTATTTTGTACATAGTATCAATAGTGTATATATATTAATACCAATCTCCCAGTTCATCCCACCCCCCCTCCTTGGTATCCATATGCTTGTTCTCTACATCTGTGTCTATATTTCTGCTTTGTAAATAAAATCATCTATACCAATTTTTTCAGATTCCACATATATGCATTAATATACAATATTTGTTTTCTGAGAGTTTATATTTTTAATGCCGTTTTTAGTTTTAATGTAGCACATCCATTTCATCCCTCCTCTCTTTAAAAATGCCTATGAGGTGGGCTTCCCTGGTGGCGCAGTGGTTGAGAGTCCGCCTGCCGATGCAGGGGACACGGGTTCCTGCCCCGGTCCGGGAAGATCCCATATGTCGCGGAGCGGCTGGGCCCATGAGCCATGGCCGCTGAGCCTGCGCATCCGGAGCCTGTGCTCCGCAACGGGAGAGGCCACAACAGTGAGAGGGCCGCATACCGCAAAATTTAAAAAAAAAAAAAATAATAAATAAATAAATAAAAATAAATGCCTATGAGGAGCAACAAAATCAAGTCACATTTTGGAGTGTTGTCAAATGTAATTTCCCCAGAATTGGTGGCCAGGTAAAAGATATAGAAGAATGACCTCAGAAAGGGTTTTTGGAAGTGAGCTACTTTATCTTTTTATAAACTGCATGGAGGTTAAAATTTCAGGCAAAATAAAAAATAAATCTAAAAAATAATATGGTATAGATAAATCCATATTGATTATTTAGAGTAAAAATGCTTTATGGGAGGCAGTAAAATCTTTTAGGATCCTGAGGGAAAAATAGGGGTGTAAAAGCAGAATAAATTACTACAGTTTAATCACTTGGTAAATATCTAAAATACGATTGCTGGATTTATGGTGTCAGAGAGCAACCTTCTATTTTTTTTTTTGCAACCTTCTATTAAATATAGAACATGTTGGTGATTCAGTTGTGATGGATTTTACAGAAATTGTGCAAGAGCCATTTCTGTCTTTACAGCTTACCTTTAGTATTGCTCTTCATTATTTTCCCCTGCATGTGAGTCCATTTTAAAATGCCCTGTGTTTGTAAAACCATAAATTCTCATTTAAAGGGAATCTGTCTGATTCTGAAACATCCATTTAAGAGCCTTACTTCCCTGTGCTACTCACATTGCTGATGATGTTCATTGAAACTGTTTATGACTCGAGTTTACTCTTCTCCATTACAGCCAGGGTTGGCCTTTTGGCTTCAACCTTATGGCTGTAGTTGACTCCAAAGTGTTTTGAGGTGACGGCTATTGCTATAATATTGTAAAAGGTGACAAAAAGAATGGATCTTCAGATATTTAACATTTTCTGGCTTCCACTAGCATTCTGATGGTAAAGCATTGATCTGAAGAAGTAGAGAAACTAGGATAACAAGAGAGTAAGAGGGTCTCTTGTCAAAACTATGCATTTGGTAAAGTGAGACATCGGCTGCAACAAGGGAAGTACCACATTTCCATTATCCTTGTCACCAAAACACTTTGCCAAGGTCGCTCTTTCCTGAGCAATTCTGACATTTTGAAAACCTTTTCTTAACCTTCTTATCAAAATGTATGTGGCCTTTGTCCCATTTTTTATTATTTGACTAGGAAATGGTGACATAGATTAAACCTCGCTGAATAATAAGTAATTAATCGTAGTTTTAAGTATGTTTTATATTTACTATACATATTCAGGTATTTATATTAAAATACCAAGTATAAGGAAGTACAAAATGTTAACAACATAATATGCAGAGACGGTAATATTCAGTTACAACATAACATCTTCCTCATACTCATTTTAAAGTAATTTTCTTATTTTCAGTAAACCTTACATTTTTCTCATACATATTTCCTTTGCCAAATGACCTTCTATCAGATTGAACCACATGAGATTGCTGATATCTGAGTGCGCTAGTTAGGTTTAAACTGAGAAAGAGAACCTGTAGTGACATAAGTTAAGAAGTTTATTGCAAAAAAATTGACTTATGTGGTTGCGGGGACTGGTTAGGAAAATTCCAAATCATAGGACGGACAACCAGGAAAGGAAGGCTGGTACTCTCAACCGTGCTACAGCTGCTGTCCGCAGGTGAAATTTCTTTACCAGTGAAGCCTCAGCCCTCTGGTAAAGCCTTTTAACTGACTGAATGAAGCCCATCCTGAATATCTAGGATAATCTCCCTTACTTCAAGTCAACCAATTATGGACTTATTCACATATACCTAATGTCTTCAAGCAACACCCACATTGTGTTCGGATTATGGGGTAGGGGTGGTGGCTGTCGTCTAGCCAACTTGACACATCAAAGGACCACAACATGGACCTGTTCTGACTATGAGAAAAGGCAGTGGAATGTGGTCTGACCTCACAGTTGAACACAGCTTCCCAGATTCTTCTTATATCTAGATGACTTACCTATTTTAGGACTTCAGAAAATTGTTCTGAAATTACCTTGGACTCATCAATGGGAAGACATTCAGTGCCTTCTTAGAGTTTTCCAAGCTCCCCTGAATCAGATTAGAATGTTGCTCTTGTCGTTGTTATTCCACGTGGAACCCCTTTTATTATTTGAAGGCCTGCCTTTATTCTTTTCTTCCAGAAATGGCTGGCTTCATCAGTTGGGCTCATTTTTTTCTATGTCATTCACAAAAAACAATAAAACAGTATCTGTTAAATACCTAACAGAAAATCCAGAGAATTTTTTCTGTAGGATTTCTTTGCCCCTCAGCCTAGGAACACAACAATAAACAAAGCGATAGTTTCAATTATTTTCTAATCTTGAGCTAACCAGATATCATATTCTGTTCACATACACAGGAGAACCCAAGATTTTTTTTCCTTTTTAAGTAAGCAATATGCTGCCTTGACAGTACTCACAAAAACAAACCGCAAAGCAAATCCTTGTCCTAAGTTACGAGAGTCAGTCTTCCCACAACAGAGCTAGAAGCTGTTTCTTAAAGGAGGGTGGGGAGTAGAGTGTTGTATGTTGCTCTTTGCATTGTCCCTAGAAACTCTGAAGAGCTACCTGTGCTTTTTGTATTAAACAAGCCAAGGTAGTAGATTAGCCAAGAAGAGCTTGGTGAATGTGTCAGTATAGTCAGTGAAAAATAGCACTCTTAAACTTCAAAATCTTAAAGCAGATGTTAGAAAAATGTCAACCGTGTAAGCAATTGATTGCCGGGATAGAGTTTCACCTTATACACTTGAGTCAGTATGATTTCAGCATCATCGAAGTTATGAAATTTTCAGAGAGTAAATCTGCATTATTTATGGCAAAGGACACACCTGTATTTCTTTTTCTGCCATGTTCCGTGATAAATCAAATCCCCTTGTACTCTGAGTCAATAGAGACCTTAATGGCTTTCAATCACCAATTCTCACTGCAGCAACTGGGGGGGAAAAGTAGTATCAGTGGCTAGAAAGACAAAGATGAGTCATTTTTTCTTTGCTTTCTTTCCTTTGGATTTTGGGGCACTTAAAACCACCGTGTCATGATGGAACCCATGTGAATCTAGCTGAAGATCTTGAGCTGTGTTACTGAGGTGAAAGTTCTAGCAGTGGGGTGAAGAGATGAAGTTTATTGGACCTTTAGCATTTGCAGATCCCAATAGCTGCTTCAGAACAAGGGGTTACCCACAGGGGCAGTAGACAGATGGATGACTTGACCATCCTAGGACTCAAGGTGATGTGACACTCTTTGCCATCCTACTGTTTCTGTGGTAGTCTGTGGTGAACTTTACCTTCCCTAAGATGTGGACGGTTTCTCTTCAGAAATGAACAGAGACAGCAGGCTAAAGGAAAACCATTTTGCTTTAGGGGGTGACCCAAGAACCATGGATCAGTGGCTTTCAATAATAGTAATATTATTTAATAAAACTTACTATCAAATTTATTGATTTTTTGAATCTACTATGTGCCAGCACCCTATGAGAAGCCTGCTACTATTATCTGCTTTCTCCACATAAAGAAACTAAGGCTCAAGGAGGTTAAGTAATTTGCCCAAAGCTATGAGCTATTAGGTGATGTATGGAGGATTTGGACTCAGGTCTAACTCTGGCTATGTTCTCCACACTATGTTGCATGACACAAAGTGGAAGTGACTTCTCCAAACCACCCTACCCTCAAAAGCCCTCTTTATTCCAGCTATGAGAATTATTTTAGTTCCCTTAATGTATCTTATTCTGTCTTGTACATTCTGCCATCTCTGTGTGTCTCTGGCCTTGTTGAAGTGGTGAACTTCCACCAGCTCTGAGCTTCTGAGAGGCACAGGACTTCATCTCCTATGTTAAACTCCAGGGCTTAGCAGAATTCCTAGTACCTAGTAGATACTCAGGAATGTTAGTCAAATGACATGTATTAGCAAAACCGTGACCAAATCCTTCATTTATCTGATATGGGCTTTCTTCCTTGAGAATATTATATGTGTATATTATACACATATTTTAATTATGTACACACACATCTATATCTATTTTCTCAGTGTTGTTTTATTCTCTGTTTGTTTTGGTCTTTTAGTGACTTTTGCTCACTGCATAAAAGGAAATTAGATGAATATACAAATTAGTTTTTTAATGATGCTGAACCACAGAGCAGAGGATTTACCAAGGACTTCTCTTGCCTTTTCTATTTCAATTCCTAGCAAAGCCTTTTGTGCTCTTATCTTGGCTGCTGTATTTTCCTCTTACCCCTGACCTTTCCCCTTTCTTGAAGCTGCCATTTCTAATCCAACATGAAGATACAACCCTGATGAATTGGTGTGTCAAATCAGTCATCATCACACTGTATAAACTTGGTTACCATTTATTAATCAATTCCTCTCTCCAATCAAAGGTACCTATGCTGCCACATTTGCTGCCACTTCTGGTGAACCAGTGAAATCCTGGGCAGGGCTCTGTGGAACCTTGGAACATTTGTTCATGGTCTTTAGCTGAAACTCTCAGTGGATTAATACTGCGCCAGGAAACATCAGATAACAATAGCTATTATATCTTATCCTTTCCTCCTAACAGACTGCCTTGTTTTACATTCTTATTGCCATTGACCTGATTAGGAATTGTTCTTGGAGTAGAAGATAATCTTCATGAAATTTCATGATAAATGAGAAGTCTATAAATACACAAATAAATGAAGATGAAAATATATAACTTAGATGAAACAAGTTAACTTAAAACTTTCATTGATTTAATGATACTTATGAACTGCTTTAAGACTTTTTCCTGTTAATTGACAAAACACTTTCATGCAATCTGGCATTTTTTCGCAGTATTCAAGGAGTGTTCAGGTTTTAGATGGACAATTACCGTACTAAAAAGCAAGGAGCAATATCTGGAGTGAGGAGAGGGGCAATGGTGAACAGAAATAGAAGCTCATTTATTTCCAAGCTTAAAGGTGGTAAAAGGAAAAGTACAACATTCACACCTGGGTGTGCAAATCAATATCTATTACATTCCATTCAAAATCCTGGCAGCCCCTGTTATAAGGCTACTATGAGTATAAGATAACTCTGCTGTAGAGTTGTTATCTTTTAGTGACAGCTGTATGATAGAGCACCTAGTATCTAGGGTGCAGTGAGGCACTTTTAACAAGATTTAACTATATATGTTTTGAGTCAACTAATAAAATACAATTTCATATCATCCAATCATCATTTCTGCTGCTAACAGAATACTTTTGCCTTGGGAAACACATTGCTAGAATCCACTGCTGGCCTTGTGTTTAGGGACCAGTGATTGGATTGGGCTTTTACTATAAATTACAGATAACTAGATAGAGATGTAAGTAATGATATTCATTTGGGACATGCATTGCTAAAGGTTGGGGGCCTCTGCCGGGAAAAAGAACTGCCAGACTGCTTGTCTGGTTTTATTAAAAAGTAGTTGTCAAACTAAAATAACAGACACATTCTGTCATTACACTAAATTATTGAAATACTTTTAAGTTCGCGGAGTATTCCAATTCTTTCTTTGCTGCTGGACATCTTCACATGCTTTCTATCTTTTGGGACTGTTCCCCATGCCTCCAGTTGGTCTTCCATAACACTCTCCCCCATATTTATGGTTACACATTTTACTTGACTAATTCCTACTCATCTTTCAATTCTCACTTCAGGTCACCACATTTAAGTGATGTGATTATTTGTTCACTTCCCTATAGTTCCCATTAATGGGAAATATATGAATGTAGGGATAGTGTATGTCATGTATTACTGTATCCTAGCATCAGACACAGGTCTGGTGCACAACAGATGTTCAATAACTCCTTTTTGAATGCATGTATGGATGAAATCATGAATGAGTGAACAAAATAGGTAGATTAATCCTTCCAGCAGTTAATTCATTTTAAACCCTTTGCACTTAAAACTACTAAGTGTTTGTTTTAAATATTTGCTTGATATAGTCGAAGAGTCATAATTCAGAAAACTTCAGATCCCTGTTCATATTAGCAATAATCATGATTTGTTGTTCTGACTTTAGGTTGTCCCCCATGACCCCTCCTAGAGATAACTACATAGTTATAGCCACCACACAGCGTGGAATGGACTTCCACCCCAAATTTGGCTTGGATATCAAGACTGATGATACCACACACACCGCAAGAGAGTATGCAAATATTTATTACTAACATAATGAGGCTTTCTGGGGAGGCCAAGGTGGCTCCCAAGAATGTCTAAAATGGCTTGAGGTTTTTATGGTGTTTAAGGGGTAGGGCAGGAATGAGGGTCCCTGTGTATTGCCAGAGACTTGTGTGATTTTGAACTTCCTGCCAGGGTCAAATGAGAGAGCACCCAGGCTTTCTTATCAGCTTGCACAGATATGGGGCAGAAAGGAACGAGGAAGGGATGAGACTCAAAAGCTGTCATAAGTCAAACATCAAAAAATGGAGGCAGACTCTTTATATACACACATCCTTGTATAATCCCATCCACTTGAGTGGAGGTGGGATTTGTGACTTATTTCTACCAGTAGAATATGACAAAGGTAATGGATGGTCTCCTTTAAAATCACTCCAGTGACTATGTTACACTGAATAAGACTCCATCATAGTGCATTGCATAGAGGCTTGGTGAAGTGGGTGACCAGGTTGGAGAAGCCCACGTGACAAAGAATTGTCGGTGGCCTCTCAGAACTGCAGGTGGCCTTCACAACCTAATGGTGGCCTCCAGCTCACAGCCAACAAGAAGCCAGGTACTGAATCCTCTGGCCACAAAGAAATGAATTCTGTCAGCAACCTGAATGAGTGCAAAGATGGATTCTCCCTTAGTCAAGCCTTCAGATGAGAACATAGACCAAACAAAACCTTGATTACAGCTTTGGGACACTGAGCAGAGGACTCAGCTAAGCCATGCCCAGACTCATGACCCACAAAAACTGTGAGAGAATAAAGTTGTGTGTTGTTCTAAGCTGCTGCAGCTGTGGTAATTTGCTATGTAGCAAGAGCAAACTAACATACAGTCCAACCAAATAATATGTCACACAGTTTTCTCTAGAACTGCCTTTCCAACTGATATCATACAACTATAATGAATTCTTTCTAGCTAGTTTACTTTTCAGAATCACTCAACTGTTCCACCACTATGGTGGTCTGGTGTATCAGGTGATTTTTTTAGACTTTTCCAAGCCTTAAAGGCTGACCCAAAATCATACAGCAGGGTAAATGACACCTTAATAATGCCTCATAATTATTGAGAGCTTTTTATGGCCATTACTTCCCAGAATATCTTTAATCAATTACCCCATTTAATCTTCACAATAAAACTATGAGATGTGTAACATTATTTCCCCCATTGTACAGATAGGGAAATAGAGATTCACAGACTTTGAGGTATCTGTGAGAAATAACCCAGCCCAACCTCAGATCCAGAATTCAAGCCTAGAGCTGTGCTTAGCACAAACACCAATTTCCTTCTGTTGGAAGGCTCTGGCAAATTGTATCTCCTGGTAACACTGCAACTTTAAAATATACCTTTTTTTAAATCTTTTGTTTTCCAGAACCAGTTATAATTGTAATAAATCAAGGCTTCCCACACTCAAAAGAATACACTGCCAAGAATAAAGCACAAAAAACCAAGAGTAGGACTTCTGAGTCATTACTTAGGAAAAATCTACAGATGTGTCCATCTGCTTACTTTTTACCCAATGACCTGTTCTCATGACATTACAAAATACAACATCCTGTTCAAAGAAAAATGTGAAGCAGAAATAAGCACAACACATTTTTGGTAAGAATTATTAAAGGAAACCAGCTGGAACCAGAAAATCTGGATGCAGATTAATTTTTTTCAAGTTATGCCTAATGCTAACTTATGCCTGGGCTAGAGGTCTATTTGTTAGGTAGCATTAATTCAGCAGGTAATCTAGACCTCCTTTTGAGTCTCTGGGAAGCAATATATCTCTTTGTTTACCCCTTGTGTAATGAATTCAGGCTTTAATTTTACTAAATAAGGGGTGGAGAATTAAAAAAAAAAGTTTCAGTGGTTCTGGGAACATGCATTTATTACTGTGATAAAAGAGCCGTCTCTCCCAGTCTCCATTTGCTGCATTGTTTCATTGCTTTGCATCTCCAATAAATCACAGAGGCTGGGATCTTGTCCCTTGGCTGAGAACAGTGCCTAAAATGGATGCTGTAGGTTGCCTAATAAAGCTTTCAGCTTAGGGCTTCCATTTTTGACTATCATCTAGAATGGATATATCTTCCTGTGAACTAATATCCATTATCTGGCATTGGCTTGACTTCTACCTTGGACTCAAGGAGAATATATGTATTTTTCCCAGTATTTCTGGAAATGAGGCACAGAAAAGAAAGATGCCAGTTCCATCCTAATATAAGGTAATAATGATGATGATGATGATGATGATGACGCTACTGTAGCAGACACTGCCTCATCCAACCCAGGCCCTAGGATCTCCCTCTGTTTGTTCATACATTCTCTCCTTCCAACTCCACTCCTGCCCCCGATGTTGTCCTGTGCCCTTAGGGTACTCCAGCTACTTTGCCTGCAAGTGTATAGAGCCAGAAGGTTCTATGATTTTGCATCCCATCTTTCCTCACCATTCTGGCCACGAGTTTTGTTCAGTGACAGTGGTACAGGAGTATGAAAGGTGGGAAGCATGGCAAATCTGAGATATAATTTACTCTCTGGTCTTTTTCTGCAGGACTAGGTGATAGCTGGGGTTTTTTCCCAAAAGTGCACCTTAGCTTGGCTCCTTCCCCTTCCCTGTCCTGCATCTCCCACTCCCTTTCGATTTTCTCCTGGGGGCACACATCCTGTTTTCATGGTCTGCTTCTGAAGAACCCTACCTAAGACAACCACCAGCTTCCAATTAAGCACTTACTGCTGTCCAGTCACATTAAAATATTTAATTCTCACCAAAAAAAAAAAACCTTTGCAGTAGATGTCATTAACCCTGCACTACAGAAGACCACATTAAACAATTTTCCCAAATAGCTAATAAATATTCCAGCCCAGATTTGAACACAGATTCATGCAACTATTAAGACCTGTTCTCTGAACATGTGACATATGCCTCTCAGTAGAAAAAGTCTGATATTAAGAGTCAATAGTTTCATCATAAAATAGTAGCTGAGGAACTGATTTACCAGTCAAGAACATCTGGATACACACCACTCTTTTTACTTGGTGTGTGAATTTGGGCAAGTTGCTAAATTTTCCTAAACATTAGTTTCTTTTTTTCTAAAAACAGGGAAACTAATATCTGCCCTCTTTATTCTTATCTTTTAAAAATTAGGGTAGGATAATATGATGAAGGTGAGAATTGCTTTGGAGTTGTAAGGTAGTATTAGAGGAAAGAACATGAACTTTGGATCTGGATTTGATGGGTGATTTGACAGCTAACTAGCAGTGTGGTCTTGGGCAAAATATTCACCCCTGTGAGCAATGGTTGCTTCTAAAAAATGGGGATAACCATGCCTTCTTCATAAAGGTGTTAAGATTAGTTGGGCTGGGCTGCTCTGTAAATTGCTGTGAAAGTCAGCTATGTCCAAGGTCTAGCCCAGGGTAGTTCCTTGATAACTGTTAGCCAGACCCCCTTTTTTCTTTACTTTTCTTCTTCAAGTAGGTGCCTGGACTCAGAAATAACCTAGAATTTTCACTTTTTTTTCTGTTTGCTCATAAAAGGAGCATATCTTTGGTG
This sequence comes from Hyperoodon ampullatus, assembly GCF_949752795.1. Lineage (NCBI taxonomy): Eukaryota > Metazoa > Chordata > Mammalia > Artiodactyla > Ziphiidae > Hyperoodon > Hyperoodon ampullatus. The sequence goes on from NC_136920.1 coordinate 20,397,969, forward strand.
TGTGTGTGTGTGTGTGTGTGTGTGTGTATACATACAAGCGCATATTTTGATTAAGCTTTTCTTTGCTTTTATCACTCGATACACTTTCATTTTTTGCCGTCTTTTCATGTATATTTTATTCCCAATCTGTGTCAGAAATCTTATGCAAATATCTTGTTTGTTTCTATTTTCTTCCTTTATCTACCCAGCTCTGCATTTTTATGGAGCTTATTTTTCTCTTACTGACTTCTTTTAATTGTTATGTGTTTTAAATCAAGCACTATGAAAAGAAAATGTGTGTTCAGTGTGTGTGTGTGTGTTCAGTATGTGTGTGTATGTGGTTCCCAGTGGCAGGGGCTCTGGGACAGGCTCACGGTAGGATACTGCACATTTGAGTATCAGTCCCCAGTGACTGAGGCTTGCTCCCTGGGAAGTATCATAAACACTCAGAAAGCGTGACCTGAAAGACCCTTTGAGTTTCCCATTTACAAATGGGAAGGTTGAGAGCAGGGGAATGGTTCATTCAGTACTAGAGCCCAGGACCTATTATTTCTGATCCAAAGCTTTTTCACCACACTTTTATTTGAGAAGAGTGAGAGATATAAAGTACCTGTGGAAAGGATTTAATATATATTGACACTTGTTATTCAGAGTATACTTGTAAAATTTGTTTCTTCTGTCCTCTTGCCAGCTGTTCAGGCTTTCTGACAATACTGTTTTGGTTCAGTTAAAGTCCAGTCCTTTTGCATTTCCTGACAATGCCAATTTTGTTAAAGATTAGGCAGACTCAGAAGAGAGTTAGAGTGGCTTTGAATTATAACTATGCCTATTACTGGTTGCACAAACTTAGAAGGTTATTTCATCTCCCAGTTTCTTCATCAGTAGATTCAGAATGATAATATATGTCTTAAAGAGTTGTTGAGAAGATGAGATTTATAATATAGATAAATGGCCTAATCTAGAGCCATATGCATTAATTACTAATAAATGGGTCTTAGAACACTATAAGAATACTAAGCCTTTCTCTGAGTTACAGAATATATTTGGTTCTTTGTGGAAGTAAGGATGCATATAATAAATTCCAGAGTAAGATGGGTTGTTTGGGGGAAGTTTTAGTGAAAAATTGCCATGTACTTCTTTCTTAGGTAAATAAGGTAAAAGAATATCAAAATGGGCTGATTTACCTTATAACAGTGATATCAAGATAATGGAAGGCCCCCTTCTCGATCTCCCTACCTTCTGCAGGAGTACAGCTAATATTAGACAGTGTTCGTGTTTTAGAAACAGACTCACAGACATAGAAAACAAACATGTTTACCAAAGGGGAAAGAGGATGGGGGAGGGATAAATTAGGAGCATGGGATTAGCAGATACAAACTACTCTATATAAAATAGATAAACAATCAAGGTCCTACTATATAGCACAGGGAACAATATTCAATATCCTATAACAAACCATAATGGAAAAGAATATGAAAAAGAATATACATATATGTATAACTGAATCACTTTGGGGTATACCAGAAACTAACACAACATTGTAAATCAAATATACTTCAGTTAAAAAAAAGAAAGCGTTCACATTTTGTTTCCTTTGCTCTTTTAGTCCTGGAGCTGCACGTGAGTTGGGGGGCACTGTGAGAGGGTTATTCCTTGAAGAATGTTACTTCTGTATATGTCACGTTGAATTTGTGTGTCCCTGAGCCTCTGCACTCCAGCCACCCAAATGTATCCCAATACAAAATAACTTGAGACAAGAAACCCCCTACTTAGCGAAGATCTATTGTGTGTTTGGAATTGCCCCAGATGCTTTTTATACACTACTTTATTTAATTCTCACCACAGTTTTGTGTTAGAATTACCTGTACTTAACAGATGAAGAAGCTGAGATCTGCAATATTTTTTGTAAGAGGACAAACGATAGACATCTGTGGCTTTGCAGGCCGCATACGTCCTGCCCAAGTCTGCTGTTGGAGTGTGCAAGTAGCCACAGACAACATATAAACAAATGGGTGTGGCCATGTTCCAATACTACTTTATTTTCAAAAGCAGACGGTGAGATGGATTTGGTTCATAGATTGAAGTGATTATGAGGTAAAACCACTATTTGAAATGAGTTTTGTCTGCCTTCAGAGCATATATACTCTGCATTAATATCTACTCTCTCCCAGCAGGTTTTGAGATTAGAAAGAAACCCAAATGTATCCTGCTAGATGGCAGTTATCAGTTTCCAAAGTCCACAGCTTATAAACTGGCACAACAGCTAACTCAGGAGAAATTCCTTGAATTAGAGGCTTCGTGTCTGGAAAGAAATGGCTGTGTCTCTCAGACAGGCCTTGCGTGTTTGGTCCAATTTCGTGAGAACAAGCATGACACCAATGGGCCACATGCACTCTGATTGGGCCTTGGCACTCTCTAGCTTGGACCATGAACCATGTCAACGCTTTGGGTTTATATTCAGGGTTCCAGAAGGGCTTCTCTCTGAATCACTCTAAATTCACCTCCAAACAGGTGAAGATCCTAATATTATCCAAAGGTGAAGAAAGAACCTAAATCAGGACCAAGAGCAAGTAAAGAGGAATCTGGATGTGGCCAGTGCCTCTCAGTAAAGCTACACTCCATTGGCTTTGAAAAATAGCCCAATTATCTTCAATTTCAGTGTGCAGAAAAATGATGAAGCAATGTGACCTCATACCATAAATCCAGCACACATAAACACTCCCTGTATAATTAGTTGCTGCTCTAAATTGTTCTTGTCTAAGGGAAATGAATGGTCAGTTCTATCTTTCACCCAGGGGAGACATGAAACAGTCACAGAGTAAGACCATTCTTGGTGATCTCAGCCTTCAAAGAATAGAAAGCTTGGATTTCTAGTTTAATGAATGTGCTATCAGAGCACCTGTAATAAAGCACAACATAGTGATGGAAAGAACTCTACCATTTATAATTCATCAACATGAATTTGCCAGCCAGGAATGGTGGGAGAAAAGATCCTGGAATTCCAAATTAGAACACCTGGTTGCTGTTTTCATGTAGGACCTTGGGCAATTGTAGAGGGAAGAGTTCTGGGCCCAGAGCCAGATGACTTGCTTTAAAGTTCCAGCTCTCACAGTTATCATCTGGTGGACCTGCGCAAAGTCACTTCCTGTGGCACAGATGGCTCTGTGTTCATTCAAAGTGATTCTCTGCTCTTCCTAAATACAATTAGGCTGTGTTGTCTAGGCTCATTTTAGTCAGTTTGGCCATGTGGCTGAGTTCTAGTTAATGGAATGCGGGTGGAAGGAAAGAAGGCCACTTCCAAGCCTAGACTGTAGAAACCTCCCTTCATTCTCTCTCCTTTTCCTCATGTGGGCCAAGTACAGGGGATCTTTCTAGGGACACCAAGAGGCTGACAGAGAACCCTGGCTTCCTGAGTGGAGCCAAGATCATTTCTATCTCCCTACTCTGCCCACCCCCCTCAGCCTGCCAACAGGACTTTAAATGGTAAAACCACTGAGATTCCAGGATTTATCTGTTAGATAAATGTGTTAACATCTTAATTACAATGGTGATAAGAACAGCTAATATCTGAGTCCTTACATTAAGATAGGCATTGAGATCCCATGAACTATCTCTTCTGGTCTTCACAACAGCAACTTTGTGAGTTTTATTGATGTTCCTATTTCAGATTTGAAGCTGAGACATACAGAGGTAAGATACCTTGTCTGATCTCACACAGTTAATGTGTGGTAGAGCAGTGACTTGCTTGAAACCTTAGTTTCCTCTGCATAATAATTACCAAAAATGTTATCACATGTGTCACATGACTTAGGTGACAGAAAGGCACTTGCAAGACTAAAAGCATCACATAAATGTCAGATGTTATTATTATCGATGTCTTGGAGCCTCAATTTTCATAACTATAACATTTGTTTTACTTAATCACTGTTTTTAACACAGTAACATGATGTTCCACAGAGGCGGGTGATGGTGACAATCTAACATTCCTTGTCATGTGTGCAAGACAGAGTAGGGAGCATGAGAGGTGAGTATAAGCAGAAAGATGAAGCAGGAAGAGGTATTTATAAGGATTCTTCTCTTATCTCGTCCTCTTCTCCTCTATTCCCTCCAACTAACTCTTTCCTCTGGTCTGTAATTAGGCATGCTATTACTAACTAGTACATGACATCCTAAATAACCTTGACATTTCTCAAGTGGCTGATATAATACATACAGAAGTCCAGATCATAGGACTTAAAGAAATGGGAAAATTTGGCTTTTATGAATTTTCATTTAAAGAAAATATAAAAATTGTTATAGCACATGCTAGTTGATACTGATATTCAATTCTGATATAATTCTCAGTCCAGGCCAGATCTCAGGACATAAAGAAATGGGAAAAATCAGGTTTTATGGTTTTTCCTTTAGAAAAAAAAGTAAGTCCAATTGACTCTGAAGTTTAATTCAAACTTAGAAGGGAGGAATTCATGACAGATTATTGAAGTACATTTTTAGTATGTCTGTCATCTAAGTTTTAATTCAAACATCACAAGCTATAGGGCTCCAATATGTTTCTGACTTGCAGAAGTGTTTTGCTTAACTTAAAGAGTGACATTCATGGAGTGTTAAATTGGTATCAGGAAATTTCTTAGACACACACAATCTGTATCTGCTTGGCAATAAGAAAGATCTAGAAACTTTGAGGCTATGTTCCTGCATGACAACAATTGTTTGGAACTGAAGAGTGCTATATATCTAGATAGGCCCTGCACTCTTATCTGCTTGGCCACAGTCTTTGCCACTCCCTATTGCCTCTCAACATGGTAGCCAAGTGCCAGTTCCCACTTAACCCCATCCATCTTGACTGTTTGCCTCATTTACACTGATTTTATGCTTCTTGTACTGAATCTGCTACCTGTGCTTTAGAATATAGCTTCTCTGGGAAGACAATATTTAGTGCTAATGAAATTGCACCCTCCTCTCTGTTGCTTCTGGGGCAGAGAGAATGTACTACTCATTCTGGTTATTGAGTAAGGCAAGCTTTCCAATGTTTGTTCAGGTACTCTGCATTTTGCATGAAAATCCTCCCTTACCATCCCTTCTCTACTTGAATATCCTCTATCATTCACACTCACCTATAGTGTCACCTCCTCCAGGAAATCTTCCATAACATTAACCACCTGAACACGCTGGGTTGGTTTTCCTTTATATGTTTTTACATAGGACTGTATGCTCATTTCTGTCAAAGGACTTAGCGCAATTGTTGATTTACCTGCTTACCTATCCCACTGAAACATAAACTTGGAAGACTTACCACCCCTTCTGAATATGTCATGTTCTATCCAGTCACCATGCCTTTGCATATGCTGTTTTCTCTTCCTGGAATGCCCTCTCCCATCTACAGCACTATCCTTGGCACAAGTAAAATCTACTCACCTTTTAGGTCTTCTCAAGCAGTGCCTTTTCAGTGAAACTTTCCATGGAATCTTTACGCGGGCTTGCTTCCCCTAACCAGCACTCCCATAATGCAATTCTAGACCATAATACCTATCACAAAGTACTCTGCCTCTCACACCAGATTCTCATCTCCTCGACATAAGAAATATCCTTGAGGGAAAGGGAGCCTTTATTCTCCATAACTTTAGCATTAAGTAGTATACCTGGCACATAATATTGATATAAAGATACTATATATACGTGTATGGAAGGAAGGAAAAAAGGAAGGAATTTCTTTGCGACGAGGTAGGCTCTTACCCAAGTTCTTAGTGCTATTCTCTACCCTCGTCTCTTTCATTCCAAATCCAGTTGGGCTACTGCTAACTTCTCATTGAATACCACTGATATGATCTGGCCTGGGTTGCTTTCTCTACTGCTTAGTAATTTTTTAAATGAAACTGTCATGCAGTGTCTTATTTTGTCAGACAACATCTCAGTGGCTTTCCTTATTGTTTGAGTCTCCCTGTCTTCGAAAAGTCCTAGGTAAATGTCTATAGTTCTGTAGTGTTATTTAGTGTTAGTTATTCTTCCTATTCTCCAGGCTCTATCATCACCTGTGTCTTTTACCAGAATGGTCTCCACAATCATTAAGGCTCTTTTGGAAGTAAGTGACAAAAATCCATCTTGAACAGTTTGAGAAAAAAAAAAAAAAGCATTAGATGTTTGTTTGCCCAGATATCATACAGCACAACTACATCATAGAGAGGACAAATCTGCAACTTAACTTAAGGGACAATTGCACTCAAAAACTTAGGGGTCATCATGACTATCTCTTACCTTAATTTCTTCATCTAACAACTCTAGCTAATCAACTTGATTCATTGCGTCTTAAGTCCAAAAATTCTAGGAAAGAGCCAGAATTAGTAGTTTGATTATGGTTTCTCTTCCTTGGATCCAGCAACTTCAGCTGGGAGAAAATCACACATTTCATAAAGTGTCTACTTCTGCAGTTACCATTCAGGGAGTGGAGAAAAGGTCTGAAGAGCAGGGGCAGGTCAGGCAAACAGTATGTCCATTTAATTCCCTGACTAGATATTTGGGAATTGGTATCCATTTAATTTACAGTCATTTATTGAATATCTACCATATCTAGATACAAAAAATGCAGCAATGAATAAACTAGATAAAATCACTCCTATCTTATAATGGACAGTTTTCCATTCATCAAAAAATATTTTCTGGGCACCTACTGTATACAAAGGCTGTACAAGGAACTATGGTGAGGTGAAAGTGAAAGATGCCAAGATATACATATAGTCTCAGCTCTCACAAAGCTTTCAAACTGAATGGGAAATAGGATGTGTGAACAAGCAAATGTTACACAAGACTGGTCAGTCCATTCATTTTAGCAGACATTCACTGAGAATGCAGCACATGCCATTGTGTTAGGCACTGAGGATATGAAGGTCGATGAGAAACTGTTGTGGTTATTAAGATGTTCATAGGCTAGAACAGGACTCTGAGATATAAACAGTTAATTCCAACCTAGGATAATTCAATATTTTTTGACAAAGCTGTATGAGAAAGGAGATATCTTTATGAAGCAAAATGTTTTAGAAGAATCCAGGAGAAACCGTACAGGTGGCAGAAAAGCCTAAATAGAAAGAATAAATCTAATCCCAATGGAAGTAGCTGGAGCAAAAATGCAGAAGCAGGAGGGAACAGAATAGAGTTTATAAATGGTGACAACCAGGCAGGAATTTTAAAAGAGATGCAGGGCATAAACCTGGAAATGCAGGTGGGACCAAATTATAGCATCTTATTGAGTTCAGAGATTTTTGCTTAATGATGAGAAGTCACTGAATGTTTTTAAACATTCAGAAGTCACTGAATGTTCTGGGGCTCAGGGTGGACTGCCCCAAAATATGCCACAACAGTATATTGATTATTTTGAATTAAAGTTACTTAAAAAATGGCCAATGCAAAAGGGATGTTCCGACCCTCCCTGAAGGCAGGAAATAAATCTCTCATGTGAAAGGTGTACCCCCTGCATCTGGAGGTAGAAAGACACTCTTATTGAGAGAGACAAGGAATTCAGTCCGAAAAACCTGTATAAACAGACCTTGTTACTTTAATTTAGTACCCCAAACCCAAACTCTGTTTAGATTCTTCACTAATTGAGCACCCAAAACCCAAGTTCCTTTGTCCTGTCAATTCCTCACAAATGTATCATGTCTCTGCCTAAAAAGTATAAAAGCTGTCTGCTTTGGCCACTTCTCAGGTCCTATTTCTATGAGACCTCCATGTGCACAAATTGAAATTTGTTTCTTTTTCTTCTGTTACTCTGTCTTATGTTAATTTTATTATTAGTTCAGCCAGAAGAATTTAAGAGGTGTAGAGGGGAAAATTTCCCCCTCCCTGACAACAGGCAGAACCTTGATGAAAATACATTTTAAGTGATTAAATAAAAGATGTGCGGCCTTCCCTGGTGGCGCAGTGGTTAAGAACCCGCCTGCCAATGCGGGGGACACGGGTTCGATCCCTGGTCCGGGAAGATCCTACATGCCGCGGAGCAACTAAGCCTGTGTGCCACAACTACTGAGCCTGTGCTCTAGAGCTTGCGAGCCACAACTACTGAGCCCACATGCCACAACTACTGAAGCCCACGCACCTAGAGCTTGTGCTCCACAACAAGAGAAGCCCCTGCAATGAGAAGCCTGTGCACCGCAGCGAAGAGCAGCCCCTGCTCGCCGCAACTAAAGCCCGTGTGCAGCAACGAAGACCCAGCACAGCCAAAAATAAATAAATTAATTAATTGATTTTTAAAAAAAGATGTGCTACTTCTTGGATTCCTGCTGTTGGAGCAGGTGGGGTACCATTTGGGGGGTGGAAAGAGACAAAGGGTCTGTTTAAAAGCTACTGTGATTGAGATTATTTTCTTCTTTAATTTCTTTTACATTTCATAGCTTTTGAGGGATTTAACTTATATTGCAGCTCTCTGTGTCATCATCTTTCCAACTAAACAGCAAACTCTTTTAAAATAAGGGGTGTTGTTCATTTTGCATCCTCTGAGGCCTCACACAGAGCCCCATTTAAAGTAGGTTCTAAATAAATACTTAATGGATACAAAACTGGTGGATGGATGGATGAATGAAAAAAATAAATAGCTTCAACAGAGGAATTTAAATATTCTATACCCTGAGTGCCCCTAGCATTTGTTCACATCTTGAGTATCATAGGGAGACAACACATTGTGATGCAAATCTTTACTGTTACTTTCTAAACGTGTGAACTTGTGTAAGTTTCTCTATTTCCCAAGCCTCTAATTATTTTTTTCTCCTGCTGAAATGAGGCTAATAATTTTTACTATCTCACAGTGGTAGTGTGAAAATGAAAAGGAACACTGTTTGTAAAGCACTTAGCTTGTTACTAGCACAAAGTGAGAACTCATTAAATGGTATGGCTTAATATGTTGTCAAGAGCCTACTAGTGATAGGGTCAGAAACAGCAACCTTTTCTCATTCTTTTATTTATTCATGCACTTAGCATTCAGTCCAAAATATTAATAAATACCTATTATCAGGCACTGAAGGCACAAGAATGAAAAAGATCCAGCCCACCATGCTCAAAGAACTCGCCATATCCTAGAGAATAGGGGTTAAAAAACAGGCATTTACAATGCAGTGGGATAAGTGCTACTAAAAGGGAATATATTTGGAGGACACAATGGTTGAGCTAATCTGTAATGTGAGAGCAGGCAGGGCTAGTTCAAGGAACTGTAATTCAATTGGCTGGAGCTTCAAGGGCAGACTGGAGAAGTGAGCTAAATCAAGTCATGGTAGACTTTTCAGTTTCTCACAACATTGAGAAGGGAGTCCTAAATTCCCTACTCTTCATCTAATTCAACCCCAAATATCTTTTTACTCAGGTCTAACCTATAGTTCCCTTTCTGACTCTGTAGAGTGACCCATGTCTTAGGAAGTACAGGGGATTCTCAGAAAGCTGTGGCTGCACTGGATGGCAGATTGCTCTTTGCTGGAATCCAGGCTGCCTGTCTGGACTTGCCTTTTCAGCAGGAGAAGGGATCCAGCTGGGGCTGACTTGAGTCAACTTGCAAAACTCATTCCACACATGTGTTCTCTAGAGCCGACTAAGAAGTCCTTCACTGGTGGCATTAAAAATCATTATTTGTCAGTCTGTTTGAATATGGGAGGTCTGGTGTTGGCTGTGCAAGGAGAGTCTGAATAGAGCAAAAAAATCAGAGGCATCAATTGGTTTCACTGAGCACTAGAAGTCTTTAAAAATTAAAGTTTAGTTTTCTCCCCCCAGGGTTTTGTTTTAGTTCCCTGAACAAAACCATCATTCTCTGTTTTTAAAGACAGGGTTGCATTGTTGTGTTTCACCATCCACCATTTTACTTTCCAAGATATCACTGTATAACCAGTTTGGTACCATAGTGCTCTTCTGTTCATGCTTTCTTCCTTTGGAGTGCTAGCTGGTAAAATGGATTTTTTTTTTTTTTCAGAATGAGTGAGGTAAGCAAAACGTGATTGGGCTGGGGAGATGGGGGAGAAATGACTTCATCAGACTCAACTTTCCCACCCTGATGGTGTCAACTGAAAAAAAATGCATAACATGGGAGCTGTGAATTAAGTTTTACTTGGGGCAGAATGTGGACTGTAGCCTAGGAGACAGCCTCTCAGATAGCTCTGAGGAACTACTCCGAAGAAGTAAGGGAGAGGGTCAATACACATGTGATTTTAGTGAACTGGGAGGTGTGCAGTCAAGCACACATGCTGGCAGAGGCTGGCTGCTAGTCACAAGAAGCTTGCTGTTGGTCACGAGGAACACATGTCCCCGTTAATGATTTTAGTGTTTTTCTAGATATGAGACGATGCAAGAAATTGGGCTCATAAAATCTTCTCCCCAAAATATCTAACCCTCTCAAGGCCCATTCTGCCAGTTTTTCCAGAGCACAGAGGGCCTCATTCCTGATCTCCTCCCTGAACTCCGTTGAGGGTGTGCTGAAGGCCAGTGACTGCAGTGACTAGTGACTTCATTCTTATAGAGCCAGAGGTCGAGTGACAATTTTTAGTTGGCAATAGAAAGAGATTAAAAATGAAGTCCAAATTAGAATCTATCCAGTCTGATACTTTCCCTGAGAAATGGACACTGTCCTCTGGTTGGTCACACTGATTCTGCTCTGGCCACATTAGTGGTCTTTGCCAAGTGATACTTATTTTCAGAATGGATGCTGTCATTAGCCTATGGCCATCCAGCATCAGTATTTTGGAATATGCCCAAAATAAGGTTGGATAAACAAATGCTCGGGTTTTTCATTATGGATTAATTCAAGCCAAGAGGGCAACTTCTGTCGGCAGCCCATGATCTGGCTGAGACATGCCAAAAGTAAATTGTGTTTTCTAAGGTGGTAACTAGCTCATCAAATAAGGGCTACTGATATATTTGTTTGGTTCTTCACCTGTGCCAGGGGCTTTACCTACACAAGCTTATTTATTCCTCACTACCATCCAGTGAAGCAGGTGGTATTATTTCTCTTTTATTGGATGATAAAAATCGTTCAGAGAGACCAGTGGTTTGTCAATGATCACAAGCCAGCACAATAAGTGGGGAGTTGGATGTAAATCTGGATTTATTTGATTCCTAAACTTGTGTTTATTCTGCTGCACCCATAGGGCAAAAGGTAGAAAATTTGGTTTGCATTCTCACCAGTCTCTTTCTGAGATGAATGCCCCTCTTTTTGTGTGTCTGTAGCAGTGAAAGTTTCAGAGATTTTTAGAGAAATGGCAACATACTGATCTGTTGCTGAGGGGAACATAGCTATGGGTGGAACTCAGGGTGGCTCTCTGTTCACATTTCTTCTAGATCTCACAGACTGTTTTGGAAAGAGGCCAGGTTCTAATAAATGAACCAGCAACTTCTCCAGTGCTCAGATACCCAGTATGATGATCCTGGAGTCTAACAGCAACTTGAGAGAATTGGAACTGGGATTTCAATTACAAGAATGGGCTTTGGGGTAGAGATTTAGGCTCCATTTCTGGATAAACATTTCACTTGCTGTGTTTCCTTGGGCAAGTTACTGCATGTCTCTGAGGTTCAGATTCCTCGCCTATAAAATAGTGATATAAGATTTTTTCCTCTCAGTTATTTTGATGATTTAATGTGATAATTAATGTAGGTGACTGGCACATAATAGGCTATTATTAAATGGTAATAATTTAATAAATTATTAAATGGTGATGATTATTTATTATTAACATGAAGTCAGAACATTAGGGATCTGATTCTGGTTCTTCTATTTGCTTACTCTTAAATCTTTGCTTAGTTACTTAATATTTATGGGCCTGATCTAATGCAAAACCAATACACAAAACCCACAAAAGGCAAAACAAAGCAACAAATAAAAACAACTCCATAAAATAAGGGGTTTGGATTAGATCCCAACATTTTCACTACCAAGTATTCCTTCTCTTAATCTCCATCTGCTCCTTGAACTGCATTAATACTAAATTTGTTTTCCTATTCTTAATTAATCAAAGATATATCTATATATCTATCTATATATATATATATATATATCTGAGCATGAAGCATGAACAATAAGAATTAAGCCAACGATAGGAACAAAACAGTGGTAAATATTTTTAATGAGTCCAAGTTTTCATTAGTATATGAGGCCTTGTATAAACATTCAATTTTCGATAGTTAGTTTTTGAATAACTAAAATAATTCACAGATCCTTCTTGGTGCTTTCTTGGACCCCTGGAAAATTGAGAACTCCAGGTTTGGCACTACTGGCCTTGTCTAAGTTTCCTTCAGCTAAGTTAGGTCTTCAAAACCCTGGGCCTGTCCTTAAATTTTAAGGCTGTTTTCCCCTAATTTTCTACTATTTTTCCCTCAAATTGCTTTTTTTAAAAAATATTTTTATTGGAGTATAATTGCTTTACAATGTTGTGATAGTTTCTGCTGTATAACAAACTGAATCAGCTATATGTATACATATAGCCCCATACCACTCCCTCTTGTATCTCCCTCCCACCCTCCCTACCCCACCCCTCTAGGTGGTCAAAAAGCATCAGAGCTGATCTCCCTGTGTTATGCAGCTGCTTCCCACTAGCTATCTATTTTACATTTGGTAGTGTATATATGTCAGTGCTACTCTCTCACTTCATCCCAGCTTACCCTTCCCCCTCCCCATGTCCTCAAGTCCATTCTCTACATCTGTGTCTTTATTCCTATCCTGCCCCTAGGTTCATTGGAACCATTTTTTTTTTTTTTTTAGATTCCATATATATGTATTAACACAGTATTTTTTTTTCTCTTCCTGACTTATTTCACTCTGTATGACAGACTGTAGGTCCATCCTCCTCAACAAGTAACTCAATTTCGTTTCTTTTTATGGCTGGGTAATATTCCATTGTATATATGTGCCACACCTTCTTTATCCATTCATCTGTCGATGGACACTTTGGTTGCTTCCATGTCCTGGCTATTGTAAATACAGCTGCAGTGAACATTGTGGTACATGTCTTTTTGAATTATGGTTGTCTCAGGGTATATGCCCAGTGGTGGGATTGTTGGGTCGTATGGTAGGTCTACTTTTAGTTTTTTAAGGAACCTCCATATTGTTCTCCATAGTGGCTGTATCAATTTACATTCCCACCAACAGTACAAGAGGGTTCCCTTCTCTCCACACCTTCTCAAGCATTTATTGTTTGTAGATTTTTTGATGATGGCCATTCTGACTGTTGTGAGGTGATACCTTATTGTAGTTTTGCTTTGCATTTCTCTAATGATTAGTGATGTTGAGCATCCTTTCATGTGTTTGTTGGCAACCTGTATGTCTTCTTGGGAGAAATGTCTATTTAGGTCTTCTGCCCGTTTCTGGATTGGGTTGTTTTTTTGATATTGAGCTGCATGAACTGCTTGAATATTTTGGAGATTAATCCTTTGTCTGTTGCTTCATTTGCAAATATTTTCTCTCATTCTGAGGGTTGTCTTTTCATCTTGTTTATGCTTTCCTTTGCTGTGCAAAAGCTTTTAAATTTCATTAGGTCCCATTTGCTTATTTTTGTTTTTATTTCCATTTCTCTAGGTGGTGGGTCAAAAGGGATCTTGCTGTGATTTATATCATAGAGCATTCTGCCTATGTTTTCCTCTAAGAGTTTTATAGTGTCTGTCCTTACATTTATGTCTTTAATACATTTTGAGTTTATTTTTGTGTATGGTGTTAGGAAGCGTTCTCATTTCATTAAAATTACACGTAGCTGTCCAGTTTTCCCAGCACCACTTACTGAAGAGGCTCTCTTTTCCCCATTGTATATTCTTATTGTCTATGGTCACCTTATCAAAGATAAGGTGACCATATGTGCATGGGTTTATCTCTGGGCTTTCTGTCCTGTTCCAATGATGTATATTTCTATTTTTGTGCCAGTACCATAGTGTCTTGATTACTGTAGCTTTGTAGTATAGTCTGAAGTCAGGGAGCCTGATTCTTCCAGCCCCATTTTTCTTTCTCAAGATTGCTTTCGCTATTCAGGGTCTTTTGTGTTTCCATACAAATTGTAAAATTTTTTGTTTTAGTTCTGTGAAAAATGCCATTTGTAGTTTGATAGGGATTGCATTGAATCTGTAGATTGCTTTGGGTAGTATAGTTATTTTCGCATTGTTGATTCTTCCAATGCAAGAACATGGGATATCTCTCCATATGTTTGTATCTTCTTTAATTTCTTTCATCAGTGCCTTATAGTTTTATGCATACAGGTCTTTTGTCTCCTTAGGTAGGTTTATTCCTAGGTATTTTATTCTTTTTGTTGCAATGCTGAATGGGATTGTTTCCTTAATTACTCTTTCAGATTTTTCGTTGTTAGTGTATAGGAATGCAAAAGATTTCCATGCATTAATTTTGTATCCTGCAACTTTACCAGATTCATTGATTAGCTCTAGTAGTTTTCTGGTAGCATGTTTAGGATACTCTATGTATAGTACCATGCCATCTGCAAACAGTGACAGTTTTACTTCTTCTTTTCCGATTTGGATTCCTTTTATTCTTTTTCTTCTCTGATTGCCATGGCTAAAACTTCCAAAACTATGTTGAATAATAGTAGTGAGAGTGGGCAACCTTGTCTTTTTCCTGATCTAGAGGAAATGGTTTCAGTTTTTCACCATTGAGAATGATGTTGCCTGTGGGTTTGTCATATATGACCTTTATTATGTTGAGGTAGGTTCCCTCTATGCCCACTTTCTGGAGAGTTTTTATCATAAATGGGTGTTGAATTTTGTCCAAAGATTTTTCTGCATCTATTGAGATGATCTTGTGGTTTTTATCCTTCAGTTTGTTAATATGGTGTATCACATTGATTGATTTGCATGTATTGAAGAATCCTTGCATTCCTGGGATAAACCCCATTGATCATGGTGTATGATCCTTTTAATGTGCTGTTGGATTTGTTTGCTAGTATTTTGTTGAGGATTTTTGCATCTATGTTCATGAGTGATATTGGCCTGTAGTTTTCTTTTTTTGTGACATCTTTATCTGGTTTTGGTATTAGGGTGATGGTGGCCTTGAAGAATGACTTTGGGAGTGTTCCTCCTTCAGCTATATTTTGGAAGAGTTTGAGAAGGGTAGGTGTTAGCTCTTCTCTAAATGTTTGATAAAATTTGCCTGTGAAGCCATCTGGTCCTGGGCTTTTGTTTGTTGAAAGATTTTTAATCACAGTTTCAATTTCAGTGCTTGTGATTGGTCTCTTTATATTTTCTATATCTTCCTGGTTCAGTCTTGGAAGGTTGTGCTTTTCTAAGAATCTGTCCATTTCTTCCAGGTTTTCCATTTTATAGGCATATAGTTGCTTGTAGTAATCTCTGATGATCCTTTGTATTTCTGTGGTGTCAGATGTTACTTCTCCTTTTTCATTTCTAAATCTGTTGATATGAGTCTTCTTCCTTTTTTTCTTGATGAGTCTGGCTATGATTCATCAATTTTGTTTATCGTCTCAAATAACCAGCTTTTAGTGCTATTGATCTTCACTATCATTTCCTTCATTTCTTTCTCATTTATTTCTGATCGGATCTTTATGATTCCTTTCCTTCTGATAACTTTGGAGTTTTTTTGTTCTTTTTCTCTAATTGCTTTAGGTGTAAGTTTAGGTTGTTTATTTGAGATTTTTCTTGTTTCTTGAGGTAGGATTGTGTTGCTACTAATGTCCCTCTTAGAACTTCTTTTGCTGCATCCCATTGGTTTTGGGTGGTCGTGTTTTCATTGTCATTTTTTCTAGGTATTTTTTGATTTCCTCTTTGATTTCTTCAGTGATCTCTTTGTTATTGAGTAGCGTATTATTTAGCCTCCATGTGTTTGTGTTTTTTACAGTTTTTCTCCTGTAATTGATATCTAGTCTCATAGTGCTGTGGTCACAAAAGGTACTTGATATGATTTCAATTTTCTTAAATTTACCAAGGCTTGATTTCTGACCCCCAGGATATGATCTATCCTGGAGAATGTTTCATGAGCACTTGAGAAGAACGTGTATACTGTTATTTTTGGATGGAATGTCCTATAAATATCAATTAAGTCCACCTTGTTTAATGTGTCATTTAAAGCTTGTGTTTCCTTATTTACTTTCATTTTGGATGATCTGTCCATTGGTGAAAATGGGGTGTTAAAGTCCCCTACTATGAATGTGTTACTGTTGATTTCCCCTTTTATGGCTGTTAGCATTTGCCTTATGAATTGAGGTGCTCCTATGTTGGGTGCATAAATATTTACAATTGTTATATCTTCTTCTTGGATTGATACCTTGATCATTATGTAGTGGGCTTCTTTGTCTCTTGTAATAGTCTTTATTTTAAAGTCTACCTTGTCTGATATGAGTATTGCTACTCCAGCTTTCTTTTAATTTCCATTTGCTTGGAATATCTTTTTCCATCCCCTCATTTGCAGTCTCTATGTGTCCATAGGTCTGAAGTGGGTCTTTTGTAGACAGCACATATATGGGTCTTGTTTTTGTATCCATTCGGCCAGTCTGTGTCTTTTGGTTGGAACATTTAATCCATTTACATTAAGGTAATTATCGATATGTATGTTCCTATTACCAGTTTCTTAATTGTTTTGGGTTTGTTTTTGTAGGTCTTTTCCTTCTCTTGTGTTTACTGCCTAGAGAAGTTCCTTTAGCATTTGTTGTAAAGCTGGTTTGGTGGTGCTGAATTCTCTTAGCTTTTGCTTGTCTGTAAAGGTTTTAATTTCTCTGTCAAATCTGAATGAGATCCTTGCTGGGTAGAGTAATCTTGGTTGTATGTTTTTCCCTTTCATCACCTTCAGTATGTCCTGGCACTCCTTTCTGGCTTACAGAGTTTCTGCTGAAAGATCATCTGTTAACCTTATGGAGATTCCCTTGTATGGTATTTGTTGCTTTTCCCTTACTGCTTTTAATATTTGTTCTTTGTATTTAATTTTTGATAGTTTGATTAATATGTGTCTTGGCGTATTTCTCCTTGGATTTATCCTGTATGGGACTGTCTGCTCGTTTTGGACTTGATTGACTATTTCCTTTCCATTTGTTAGGGAAGTTTTCAACTATAATCTCTTTAAATATTTTCTTAGTACCTTTCTTATTCTCTTCTTTTTCTGGGACCCCTATAATTCGGATGTTGGTGCACTTAATGTTGTCCCAGAGGTCTCTGAAACTGTCCTCAATTCCTTTCATTCTTTTTTCTTTATTCTGCTCTGTGGCCATTATTTCTACTATTTTGTCTTCCACGTCACTTTTCCATTCTTCCTCCTCAGTTATTTTGCTAGTGATTCCTTCTAGAGAAATTTTAATTTCATTTATTGTGTTGTTCATCATTGTTTGTTTGCCCTTTAGTTCTTCTAGGTCCTTGTTAAACGTTTCTTCTATTTTCTCCAATCTATTTCCAAGATTTTGGATCATCTTTACTCTCATTACTCTGAATTCATTTTCATGTAGACTGCCTATTTCCTCTTCACTTGTTTGGTCTGGTGGGTTTTTACCTTGCTCCTTCATCTGCTGCATATTTCTCTGTCTTCTCAGTTTGTTTAACTCACTGTGTTTGGGGTCTCCTTTTCACAGGCTGCATGTTTGTATTTCCCATTGTTTTTGGTTTTTTGCCCCCAGTGGGTGAGGTTGGTTCAGTGGCTTGTGTTGGCTTCCTGGTGGAGGGGACTGGTGCCTGTGTTCTGGTGGATGGGGCTGGATCTTGTCTCTCTGGTGGGCAGGACCACATCCAGTGGTGTGTTTTTGGGTGTCTGTGAACTTAGTATGATTTTAGGCAACCTCTCTGCTAATGGGTGGGGTTGTGTTCTCTCTTGCTAGTTGTTTGGCCTGGGGCATCCAGCACTGGAGCTTGCTGGCTGTTGGGTGGAGCTGGGTCTTAGCGTTGAGATGGAGATCTCTGGGAGAGCTCTCACTGATTGTAGTTACGTAGGGCTGGGAGTTCTCTGGTGGTTCAATGTCCTGAACTCACCTCTCCCACTCAGAGGCTCAGGCCTGACACCAGGCCAGAGCACCAAGACCCTTTCAGCCACATGGCTCAGAAGAAAAGGGAGAAAAAAAGAAAGAAAAATAAATAAATAAATAAAAATTATTAAAATAATAAAAAAGAAGAGAGCAACCAAACTAATAAACAAATCCACCAATGATAACAAGAGCTAAAAACTAAACTAAGATAAATATAAAAATCAGAAACAAATCAGTCGCAGAAAGCAAACTCCAAGTCTACAATTGCTCCCAAAGTCTACCACCTCAATTTTGGGATGATTCATTGTCTGTTCAGGTATTCCACAGATGCAGGGTACATCAAGTTGATTGTGGAGATCTAGTCTGCTTTTCCTGAGGCTTCACGTAGAGAATTCCCTTTCTCTTCTTTGTTCCCACAGCTCCTGGGGTTCCTGCTTTGGTTTTGGCCCCACCTCTGCATGTAAGTTGCCCTCAGGCATCTGTTCCCACCCAGACAAGATGGGGTTAAAGCAGAGGCTGATTAGGGTGCTCTTGCTTGCTCAGGCCAGGGGGAGGGAAGGATACGGTAGTCATAATTGTAACGCGGGGCGAGCCTGTAGTGGCAGAGGCTGGCATGACATTGCAACAGCCTGAGGCACGCTTTGTGTTCTCCCAGGGAAGTTGTCCCTGGATCACAGGACCCTGGCAGTGGTGGGCTGCACAGTCTCCCGGGAGAGGAGGTGTGGATAGTGACCTGTGCTTACACACAGGATTCTTGGTGGCAGCAGCAGTGTTAGCGTTTCATGCCCATCTCTGGGGTCCACCGTGATAGCTGGGGCTCATGCCCATCACTGGAGCTCACTTAGATGGTGCTCTCCCTTCTGTGGACACACGGGGAAGGAATCCCCTCTCCTTGTTCACCCTGAAACAATGGTCTCTTGCCTCTTTGGCAGTTCCAGACTTTTTCCCGGACTCCCTCCCAGCTAGCTGTGGCTCACTAGCCCCCTTCAGGCTGTGTTCATGCAGCCAACCCCAGTCCTCTCCCTGGGATGGGACCTCTGTAGCCAGAGCCTCAGTTCCCAGCCCCCGCCCGCCCCGGAGGGTGAGCAGACAAGCCTCTCCGGCTGGTGAGTGCTGGTTGGCACCGATCCTCTGTGCGGGAATCTCTCTGCTTTGCCCTCTGCACCCCTCTTACTGTGCTGTCCTCCGTGGCTCTGAAGCTTCCCCCATGCCCACCCCCCGTCTCCACCAGTGAAGGGGCTTCCTAGTGTGTGGGAACTTTTCCTCCTTCACAGCTCCCTCCCAGAGGCGCAGGTCCCGTCCCTATTCTTTTGTCTCTGTTTTTTCTTTTGCCCTACCCAGGTACGTGGGGAGTTTCTTGCCTTTTGGGAAGTCTGAGGTCTTCTGCCAGCGTTCAGTAGCTGTTCTGTAGGAGTTTTTCCACATGTAGATGTATCTTTGATGTATTTGTGGGGAGGAAGGTGATCTCCACGTCTTACTCCTTCGCCATCTTTAAGGTCCCCCCTTCCCTCTGATTTCTGATAAACCAACTCACTGTTGCTAGCATTCATGCACGCTGATTGTGCCCCCCCCCCCCGCCTTTTTATAATACACACATCTAGGGCAAAGACATCACTCTGGATCCTTGTTACTCAAAGCCAGGTCCATGGACCAGCAGTATCAGTATCACCAGGCAGCTTGTTAGAAATGCTGACTTTCAGACCCCACTCCAGACTGAAAAACCTGAATCTATAATTGAACAAGATCCCCAAGTGGTTTTTATATACATTAAATTTCAGAAGCACTGGATTGGAATCCAGATTTGAACTGAGCATCAAGCAGTTCGCTAGTAAATTCGAATTCCTGACCTGTTGCCTTGCACAAGCCATTCAACTTCCGTGAGCCTCTGTAAAATAAGGATAACAGTGCCTGCTTGTCTTACCTGGAGGTTTTGCTGTTAGTCTTAAGAAAATAAGCAATAATAAAATATTTCATAAGCTTATTAACCAATCTAAAAACTCAAAGTGCATATTGTTTCATAATTATAACGTTTTTTTCTAAGAATCGGAATGAAAAGTGTACTTAAATTCTTTTTACCATTTAGAAAACTCTTCAGAATCACATCACTGCTCCCCTTGGGGATTATGAATACCTCCCTCTTAGTTCTGTCAGGATTGAGTTAGAGTTATCTGTTTACCCTTCTGCCTCCTCTTGAGATTAACTCCTGGAAAACATTCACATGGAGGCCATATTTGACTCTCCTCCACTTTCTCTCCTTCCTTCTGTGTGCCCCTCCATCTTCTCCAAGTGCCTGGAACAGAGCGGACCCTCCATACGAGCTCGCTGAACCAACAAATAGATACAATACTACTTGATAAGCATCTCTCTGAAAAACAAAATGCAGCCAGTGCAGTGAGTACCTGTACCACATTTTTTTTTATTAGTTTCTGCTTTATAACAAAGTGAATCAGTCATACATATACATCTGTTCCCACATCCCCTCCCTCATGCATCTCCCTCCCTCCCACCCTCCCCATCCCACCCCTCCAGGCGGTCACAAAGCACCGAGCTGATCTCCCTGTGCTCTGCGGCTGCTTCCCACTATCTATCTACCTTACGTTTGGTAGTGTATATATGTCCATGCCTCTCTTTCCCTTTGTCACAGCTTACCCTTCCCCTTCCCCATATCCTCAAGTCCATTCTCAAGTAGGTCTGTGTCTTTATTCCCGTTTTACCCCTAGGTTCTTCATGACATTTTTTTTTTTTAATTCCATATATATGTGTTAGCATACGGTATTTGTCTTTCTCTTTCTGACTTACTTCACTCTGTATGACAGACTCTAGGTCTATCCACCTCATTACAAATAGCTCAGTTTCGTTTCTTTTTATGGCTGAGTAATATTCCATTGTATATATGTGCCACATCTTCTTTATCCATTCATCTGATGATGGACACTTAGGTTGTTTCCAGCTCCGGGCTATTGTGAATAGAGCTGCAATGAACATTTTGGTACATGTCTCTTTTTGAATTATGGTTTTCTCAGGGTATATGCCTAGTAGTGGGATTGCTGGGTCATATGGTAGTTCTATTTTTAGTTTTTTAAGGAACCTCCATACTGTTCTCCATAGTGGCTGTACCAATTCACATTCCCACCAGCAGTGCAAGAGTGTTCCCTTTTCTCCACACCCTCTCCAGCATTTATTGTTTCTAGATTTCTTGATGATGGCCATTCTGACTGGTGCGAGATGATATCTCATTGTAGTTTTGATTTGCATTTCTCTAATGATTAATGATGTTGAGCATTCTTTCATGTGTTTGTTGGCAGTCTGTATATCTTCTTTGGAGAAATGCCTATTTAAGTCTTCTGCCCATTTTTGGATTGGGTTGTTTGTTTTTTTGCTATTGAGCTGCACGAGCTGTTTATAAATTTTGGAGATTAATCCTTTGTCAGTTGCTTCATTTGCAAATATTTTCTCCCATTCTGAGGGTTGTCTTTTGGTCTTGTTTATGGTTTCCTTTGCTGTGCAAAAGCTTTGAAGTTTCATTAGGTCCCATTTGTTTATCTTTGTTTTTATTTCCATTTCTCTAGGAGGTGGGTCCAAAAGGATCTTGCTGTGATTTATGTCATAGAGTGTTCTACCTATGTTTTCCTCTAAGAGTTTGATAGTTTCTGGCCTTACATTTAGGTCTTTAATCCATTTTGAGCTTATTTTTGTGTATGGTGTTAGGGAATGATCTAATCTCATACTTTTACATGATACCACATGTTTAATAGTGTTGTTAAGAGAATCAAATGAGACGGGGCATGCAGTGGCCCTATGTGAGCTGTAAAACACTGGGTAAAAATGAGAGACCATTATTAGGCATATGTGGTCTGACAGGGTCTTACAGATGGTAGTCATCTGTCATGATGAAAATTGTCTTTAGCCAAAGCTGAAATGGTAGTGACTTCAGAGGCTCTTGAGGCAGTGAATTATAAGCTGTTGTTTCTGCTCCATCCTTAGCCAGAGTTTTCATTTGCCATGTCTGTTTTCTCCTGGGCTGTGTGTCTGCTGTTGTGCTGGGGTAGGGCAGCCACCTTGTTAAGCTGGTGTGCACACCCTGCTCTCAGCAGCTGTGGGTGGCCTTCTGGGGTGTTGCGTTTGGTTGGCAAGGGCTCTGTGCCTGTGCCATATACTTGCTGTGTTTATATGCTGGGTTGCTTCATTAGGAGGCTGGCTCAGATTGTTTCACTAAAAACAATAAAGCCCACACTGGAATAGAACAGAGTTGAATAGACGTTTATCTTTTTACAGGTCAAATCAATGAGTAATTTTCTGGTTTGAAGGCAATATTTAACATTCTGTCTGGGGAAATGCTGTCAACCATGTCCTATCCCAAGCTGGCTTCATTAAAGAGATTGTAAAAAAAAAAAAAATCTGAAGATTCTTAGACTCTACCTTTTTCTTTGTTTAAACATTTCCAGGGAGTAGTTGCTCTCCATGTCTTGATCCTGATGTGCAATCCTCTTAGAAGTGGGCCATGTGCTGCCAACACGCACTTGTGCAGGTTAGCTTTCTTTGAATGCTGTGAAGCAGGAAGGCAGACAGGCTCTTTACTCCATCAAATTCAAAGCTGTCTCCCATACTGCATGTCAAAGCCAAGGATGGAAATGTGCTTCCACCTGTCAATAATTGGGGCCTACTGCCCAAAGCAAAGGAGAGAGGTGGCTTGGGGGAGTGGTCCAGGGATGACCAGTGCCTTGTGTTGTCATAAACAGTGGAACAGTCCAATCGTATCTGACTCCTTTCAATCACTGAGTCACTTCCAGTTTGCAAGCTAAGAGGCCTCAAGCTTCAGTATCTTTTTAAAAAATGTTCAACTTCTATTCTAGCATCCCAAAGTTAATCCATTCACCCACCTTTATCAGTGTACAAACAAAAAAGAGGGGAGGCTCAGAGAGGTCAGTGACTGGTTCAAAGTCACACAGCTAATACTAGCAGAGCTGGGATGACATCTTCCGCTGGTGAATTAGCCCCATTGTCCTCATAGAGAAATAGCAGCATTCATGGAGCATAGGAGGATGCCTTTATTTCATTGATTGAACCAAAGTTTGAAGGAAATTTGTAGCTGTGGGACCTTGAGGGAGCTACCTAGATATTTTGAAAACCTCTCATCTGAATTATTCTCATCTGTAAAATGGGGATACCTGTATTGTCTACAACAGGTTTTGTGTGTATTAGATGAGATCGTGTTCACAAACTCTTAATACACTTTAGGAACACTGATGAGGAAAGGAGACTCCAAATAGACCCTTCCATTCCTGACATATTAGAATTTTGGGCTGTACAAATACTGAGTTGTTTGTTATTCATCATGTATTAGAAAGTATTCAGGTGTTAAACATGATGCAACTTGGAGAATATGACTCTATAACCTTAAAACTGAAATTTCCTTACTTCGAATATAGTAGCATAAAGAGATTTTAACACTGACTTCAGAAAAATTTTAAGACTGTTTTCAAAGAAAGGTCCGATGCAGTGCAGCAACCCTCTCTAACTGGGTAAATTGTGAATTCGGGGACAGGCTGTTGTTTTTTCTCTAGGGACAAAAGAGCTCATTCAAATGATTTCATGGGAATCCGTTCTTTATGGCCTGTTTCCATGGGCACTAGCTAAACCTTGTGCAGGACGACATGCTGTAGGGCCAAGCACCAAAGAAGGCAGCCCGGTGTCATGGAAGCCAATGCTGTCCTGCCTCCCTGGCCAGCGCACGGACTTGCTAAAGCCACTGGATTTGCGAGTGCTCTGATTTCTGGGCCTTTTCTGGAGCTCAGCGGCTCCCTCGGAGCAGTTTACACAGTTAGCTGTAGATGGCGATGTGCACCAAGCACCTCCACAGAGCCAGTGGCGGTGGGGTGGTGTATCCAGCTGTGGCCTGCTGAGGCTCAACTCTGTGAATCCTGTTTTAAGTTCCTCTGGTTGGTCATAACCCAAGAGTTCCCTTCCTGGGCCCCCTGCTTACCCATCATCCTCCCCCACTACAAGCCGGGAAGGACAGCTCTGTCTCCCCTACCTCCCCCCTACTCGCCTTTTCTTTGCAGCAGTCTGTGATTAATGGCAGCGCCGGCGAACAGCTGAGAGGGAGAAGGTACTTGCGTAATGGAACGGCAGATAGATTAAATGCAACTGAGTGCCGAACCTCTTTAGCGAGAGCATCCTTGCAGTTTTCTTTTCCCTTCCCTCCCACAGGGGCCCCCTCCTCAGAGTGGAGGCAGGCACAGCGACTTCATTAATCAAGGCGCTTTGCAGGCGCCGATGAATTTTAACAGCAAATTGTCACTTACAATCCTTTGCTGTCTCATGTATCCCTGAGCACTGGTTATTTCATCGTCACCAATTAATCAAGGCAGCCACAAAAGCCACCCTAGAGTTTATTAGCAGAAAACAGGTTGTCTGTTCCCCAGTGACAAGCTTTTTCTGTTACTTTAAATGTGAAGAGTACCTTTGCTTTAGTTTTTTGGTTGAGGACCAACACCCGCGTTGCTTATATTCCTATCTTTCTAAGATGATCATTTATCAGACTGTCCCCAAATCTTATTATGTTCCTTGCTGTGAGGACTGGAGCACCTTAAGTGGAAGGTTGACAGGAACAAACCTGAGACAAGATACTTTTTACCTATAACGGTTCTCAGGAAACCTGGATGCATGTTAGAATTATTTAGTGAGCTTTTCAAAAACACCCATGCTCTTGGGCCACATTAAAAGCAAATTTATGACAGATAAAATACGGGGACAGGCTGGGCATGGATATTTTAAAATTTCCTCATGTAATTTGCAGTCTGACATCTCTTGAAAAAATTCCTTGCTCCCTTGGAGTTGATATGTTTATCTATAAAACAAGAAATTTAGATCAGAGATTTTCATAGTAAGACCATAATCCTCTTTAATTTTCAACATAGATATTTTGAGAAGCTGCACTGGCTGAAGCAGTTACATGTATATGGAGTTTCAGAGCTGCTTTAGTGAGGTTACTTGTCCCTTTCCTCATCAACTTTCCCCAAACAGAACAACTGGCCAGGTATTTGCATAATGCATTTATTCTCTTCTTCTGTTTATTCATTCATTGTTTTAACAAACATTTATTGAACATTTGCCTCTGAACCAGATTAAATCTCTGCCATGATGGATCTTAAAATTCAACAAATACACAAATTACATTTTGTTACAGTCATGATAAGTGCTATGAAGGAAATAGGCAGGGTGCTGTGAGAGCATTTGATGGAGAGACTGAATCTAACTTGTGAGTCAGAGAAGGCTCCCCAGGAAGTGGCATTTACTGTGAGACCTGAGAGATAGGAGTTAGTTGATAGGAATGGGGTTGGAATGAGGAGAGGGAGAGGGTTATGGGCGAAGGAATAATCTGTGCAAAAGGACACTGGGAAGAAAGTTTATTATAGGTATTGAAAGGAAGTCTAGGGGGAGAATGTGAAGTTTGAGGCTAAGAGAGAGGGAGGGGCCAGATTATGTGGGGCTTTGTAGGTCATTTTTGGGATTTTATTTGAAAGTTAAAGGGAAGCTATTACATAATTTTAAGAAGAGGAGTTAAATACTTAGACTATGCGTTTAAAGATATTGCTTTAGGAAAAGAATTTCCAGAGTAGCAAGGTAAGAACATCAAAAACACACTCCTTTATAAAAACAATAGTGGCAAGAATTGCAAAAATCAGCTTTTTCAGAACTCTAGAAATTAACCAAAGGCTTGCAAAAATTTAAGGACTGTTTTATTAAGAAAAATAGTTGAAACTCAGTAAGAACAATGAATTTGTGGTGTTTTAACTTGCTGTATTCCTATCTCCGGCTCCCCACCTCTCCAGTAGTTTTGAAAAGTAACAGCCTTGCACCATGGTAGCTATGAAATCCAGAAGGCTAACAGCCACTGGAAGGGGCGTCAAGGTTATGGAGCTTCTCAAAAAGCCTTATCCTCAGAGTTGTCACTATTTGACCTGCCTGGCAGCTCCCTGGAAAAACTGATTCACAGGGCTTGTTTTCCTTTGATCTGACTCAGAGATCACTCAGTGTGAAAAGCCCCTTTTTATGGGGCATCTGCTGACAATCATTGGCATTTATTTAACACCACAACTGCCCAAGGCAGTTTTGCAAGAGACTGACAAAAAAAAAAAAAAAAAGAAAAAAAAATCTGGGAATAAGATGTCTATGGGGGCTTTGAAAAGCTCTAATATATTTCTGGGGATTTAGAAGGCCATGCACATGTACAGGCCAGTGCATATACCCAAAAAAGACCTAAGAAGGCCCTTTCACCTCTGCTGACCTTAAGGGTCTGTGCAAGCAGGAAATAAAGGCTGACGCAGATTTGTAAACTTTTGGAGGGTGGAAGATGTGCCCTACCACACAAATAGAGCCCCATAGCAAAGAGTGAGGGGCTTCCTGGTTCAAGGCATTTAAGAAAATCTCTGTCCAATCATTAGCTGACCACTGAGATATAATTAAGCAGAGACTTCAGTCAGTGATTAGACATAACAAGGAATACAGAGTTTGCAGAATTTGACCAAGAAATTCACTAAGTGAACAGTAGCAAAAGCAGCAACAGCAACACAAAAACCCTGCATGAGTGGGGGTTCTGATTTCCAGAGTTGCCACAATATACTTATTTATATACCAAATTATTTATAATGACCAATTTTAAACAAAAAAATTTAGAAGACATGTAAAGAAACAGGGAAGTGTGGCCTATACACAAGGAAAAAAAGCAGTCAATAAGAACTGTCCCTGAGGAAGTCCAGATATTAGGCTTATTACAAAGCCTGTAAACCAGCTATTATGAATATGTTCGAAGAACCAAAGGAAACCATGTCTAATGAATTAAAAAAAGTATAAGAACAATGACAGAAATGGCTTCTACGAGAGACACATTTTAAATTCAAACACAAAAGTAGGTTGGAATGTAACACAATGGAAAAAAATATGTCATCACAGTAACACAGTAAGTGGCAGCAGTAATATTGGACAAAATAGATATTATGGTAAAAATGGTTACTAAGAATGAAGAAGGACATTTTATAACAGTAACAGGGTCAATTCATCAGAACAACAAATATTGTAAATATATATGCCCCTAACAACAAAACCCCAAAATACATGAAGAAAAAATTGACACAATTGAAAGGAAAAGAAAGTTCATTTTTTGAAAAGATCAACAAGGTTGACAAAACTTTAGCCAAACTGAACAAGGGAAAATGAAGAAATAATAAATGGAGAATTAAATAACGCACTTTTATTAATGGATATAACAAGTAAGCAGAAGATCAACAAGGAAATAGAAGACTCATAAAACACTATAACCTGAATGTACCTAACAGATATTTATAGAAGACTCCACCTAACAACAGCGGAATACACATTGTTCTCAAGTGCATAAGGTAAATTCTCCAGGATAGACAATGTGTTAGGCCATAATACAAATATCAATAAATGTAAAAGGATTGAAACCATAAAAAATAAAATCACAAAGGAATGAAATCAAAAAGAAATCTAGAAAATTCACAAGTATGTGAATACTTCACACACTCTTCCAAAAATAGAAGAGGAGGGAACACTTTGGAACTCATTCTATGAGGCCAGTATTACCTTGATATCAAAACACAACAAAGATATCACAAGAGAAGAAAACTACAGATCAATATCTCTTTTAAATAGAGATGCAAAAATCCTTTGAAAAATGCTAGAAAACCAAATCAAGCAACATACATAAAACAAAATTTTTACCACACCATGTAGGATTTATCCTAGGAATAAAAGGTAGTTTAACATCTAAAAACTAATTAATGTAATACACTATACAAATAGAATAAAAGACAAAAACCGTATGATCATATCAGTAAATGCAGAAAAAGCATTAAAAAAAATTCATGAAGAAAAGCTCAATCAACTAGGAAAAGAAAGGAATTTCTTCAACACAATAAAGGGCAACTGTAAAACACCTATAGCTAACATCATACTTAATAGTAAAAGATTGAATATTTCCCCCTAAAATCAGGAGCAACACAGTGATGTACACTCTCATCACATGTAATCATCACTGCACTGGAGATTCTAGTCAGAGCAATTAATAAAATGAAATAAAACAAATCCCAAAGAAAAAGAAAGAAGTAAAAGTATCCTTAGTCACAGATGACATGCAGTTGTACATAGAGAATCCTAAGAAATCCACTAAAAACTATTAAAACTAATAAATGAGTTCAGAAAGATTGGAAGATACAGGCTCAATATACAGAAATTAATTGCAATTTTGTACGCTAGCTACAAAAAATTTAACATGAAATTAATTCCCCTTTACAACAGCATCAAAAAGAATAAAATCCTTAGGAACAAATTTCACACACACTCAAAAATGCAAAATATATACTCTGAAACCTACAAAAAAGAGTGTTAAAAGAAATTAAAGATGACCTAGGGCTTCCCTGGTGGCACAGTGGTTGAGAGTCTGCCTGCCGATGCAGGGGACACAGGTTCGTGCCCCGGTCCGGGAAGATCCCACATGCCACGGAGCGGCTGGGCCCGTGAGCCATGGCCGCTGAGCCTGCGCGTCCGGAGCCTGTGCTCCGCAACGGGAGAGGCCACAACAGTGAGAAGCCCACGTACCACAAAAAAAATAAATATATATATATATATATATATTACTTTATATACTTCATGGATGTATTTGAGGCAAGAGTGTACATACTAAGAGCCAATTTAGAGACAAAATTGCATCAATTCAGGATGAGTGATGATGGTGGCCAGGACTAGGGTGATGGCAGTAGAAGTCTATAGACTTGGAAAAGTGGCAGATTTGAAAAGTATTTAGGTGGGATATATAATATCAAGAATATTAACATTTGTAGATCTTTTAAAATTTTCTGGCTTTGTGCTAAATTCTTTGTGAACACCAATTCATAATCCTCCCAACACCCCTTTGTGGTAGATTCTATTTTAAACTACATTTTACTATTGGGGGAGCTGATACACATAGAGATGAAGTCAGTCTAAGCTTAGTACCTCTGTGTAAAGAGCTTAAGAAAATATTGGTATTATCTATTAATGGAGCATAGTTTTAGGAAATGTCCGATGACCCTGCTCTCAACTTGGAGGCTGCTTAGCTATTTAATCATTTCATGTTGTTTCACCTTGGTACTTTAGTGCCTTCTAAATATATACTCTTAGCTATTGTCTCTTAGATTTATGCCCTCCATAATAATAGATCAGTAGTAAGCCCACAGTCTGGGACTAAGCCCACTTCCCCAATGGAAAGGATCAAGAGAAAAACTCTAGAGACTCACAACTCTTGACTTCACAATACTCTCAACTTACCATGTTGTATGCTTTCAATTGACCAGCACTGATTTCATCATACACCTTATCATTTATGTCAATCATAACAAGAAGCACCAAACAACCTGGTTACTCCTTACCTCCCTGTTCTTTTTACTCGAAGGCTCTGCATATCCTTTTTTTTCCCCCTAACTCTCCATCTTCCCTAACTGCTGAATCTTTTCCACTATCAACATTGGGAATTTGTGGTCTATCATCAGCAAAACCCCTATTTCTAAAACCTCTTCTTTGAGTATTTTCTTTATCTTCTTACTTTGAATAAAACCTAGTTTCTCATCTCTTCTTTCTCTCTACTCTCTTTTTAATGATTTCATCCAGAATTATATCAACAATTCTATACTCATGACTATCAAATTTATATATTCAAGACCTCTTTTCCAAAGTCTAGATGTCTATATCTATCTTTGTGTCTCCCTCTTTCTCTGTTTCTCTGCCTCCTCTGCTTCTAATATGCTCTGAGCCATTATTATCTCTGTCTTCCAAAGTAGTCTCACTACATTTTTGCTTTGTCCCTTACACTCTATTCACATGACTGCTGAAGAGATCCTTTAAAAACTTAAGTCAAATCTTGTCACTCCCCTACTCAAATCCTGCATTGATTCCCCATTTCAACCAACGTGTAAGTCATTGCTTGTAATAGCTTTCTACCAATCTATAACCTTTCCGACTTCATTACCTCTCACTCTTCATCTTGGTCATTCGCCTCTCTGTAAAAACTCAGAGTACAACTCTGACCCAGGACACATACATCCGCCCAGAACTGTCTTCCCTTAAATATCTATATAGCTCATTAATTCAGTTTCTTCAGATCTTTTAACATTTTTTTTTTGTTTTTGTATGGAATATCAGGTTTCCTTGCTATAATTTTCTTCTTTGCATTGTAGATTCTCTTCATTTTATGGCTTTTAAAAAAATCTTCCTGTTCTTTTTAATTTTATATTGAACTTTATCTGCCCACTGCCTGTGTTCTTTCTTCTGATGGTATTGGGTCTTCTGGACTCTGCCTTTCTCCCTGCTCATCTCAGTTTAATCCAGATTAATGGATTAGTTACCTATGGTTTAGATATCTTCTGTGTATCAGTCTCTGTCTTAGATTCTGGGGGACTTTCCAAAGGAAACAAAACATGTGATCCATATTTGTTAGGATAACGTATTTGTTATTGTAAATGATATCAAACCCAAAGGAAGGTTGAATAATCAGTTGATTGTATAGGGCAGTTCTGGGACTCAGAAACAACTTAACTAGGGACTCTAATACCATCAATCCTCTCTTCATCTATTACTTTTACTATTCTTGGGAATTTTGCTTCATTTTCTTTCCCTGCAGTTTTGCTTTATTCACATGGTAGGAAACCTAGTTTTTGACAACTCACAAACTTTATGTTTTATAGTTTTATCACTGAAAGGAGACTATTTTGCTATTCTTTCTGGCCCAAATACTACATACACCTGGAGGAAGGGTCTCATCATCCTAGCCAGGGTCTGCTGCTTACCTGTGTACAAAATGTGGTAGGATGATATTGTACAAAAATTGCTGCTTCCATGGAAGCCAAGTGGATGGGAGCTTGCATTTCCCATAAAAGCAGGTGCTGTTTAGATGAATTAATATATCCTCTACCTGAACCCTATAATCTCAGAGTTTGTGTTTGCAGAGAAATACCAAATGGTAATTGAGAGAAATATACATTTAGAGGAAAGTTTATATTCAATCAAACTGCATGGAAGGGTTGCTTAAAAACAATGAAGCAACTATGAGCTGATGGCATCAATCTGAGGAGTTTGGGGAGGTTAATTTTTTTTTATTTTTTTTGGTGTATGTGGGCCTCTCACTGTTGCGGCCTCTCCCGTTGCGGAGCACAGGCTCCGGACGCGCAGGCTCAGTGGCCATGGCTCACGGGCCCAGCCGCTCTGCGGCATGTGGGATCTTCCCGGACCGGGGCACGAACCCGTGTCCCCTGCATCGGCAGGCGGACTCTCAACCACTGCACCACCAGGGAAGCCCGGGGAGGTTAATATTAAACCAGTATCATGTACAGTTGAATTTGAGAAAGATTAAGGGACCCAGGATTATTTACTCCAGTTATTCCCATAACTGGAGTGTCTGGGCCCTTCAGAATCTTGGAAACGGAGAGAGAGTTTTCTGTGAACTATGTTTTAAACATATTTTTCCTATTAAATTTCTCTCCCATGGTACAAAACAACAGCAACAACAGCAAGAAAAAAGCTTTATTTACTGAAACTGCAGATATAACACGAAGCTGCAAATAAACAAAATCTACCCCTACCCCATTTTCATTGCCTCCCCCATCACATTATGTAATTATATAGAGACACCTGGGGATTATTTCACTTGAAAAAAACAGTATCATATTTTACATGTTACTTTGAAAATTTATTTTCTCTCTTAATAACCATCCCTTCAAGTCAGTAACTGTAACTCTAAAGCATTGTATTTCAAGGAGCTGCTTAAGTTTTCACAGCAATAAAGTACCACACTTTAACCATTCATTTATTGATGGTATTCATATTCTTTCCAGTTTTTCTCCTTTGATGATCCAATAAAACTTCCCTTAATACTTTGGCTTGACAACTTGTAGTTTTATTTCAACACAACAGAGTCCTAAAACTGTTATTTCTCTATCAAAGGTTATATCTATTTTAAATTTTAATGGATATCACTAGATAATTTACAAAGAAGTTGTAGGAGTTCATTTTCAAACCAGAAATATATATATAAGAATAGCCATTTCTCCATGTCTTCAAAGATGTGATATTGTGTTCCATTTTAAGTGTGGAAATATAATTTCATTATTTACTTGCTTTGTTCTGATGACTGTTGCAGTTGAATATATTATTATATGTTTATTGCCTGTTGAAATTTTTCTTTTGTGAATTGCAAATACATACTCTTATCAGCTGTCCATTGATTTATCATTTTTCTGATCAATTTGGATGAGTTATTTGTATATTATGTAGTGATAATTATTTCTCTGTTACATATGTTGCAAATTTTCTCTAGCTTAATATACCTGGATGTGACTTTTTGTTATTTTTTCTATAAACACAAGCACACATAGTTACTTTGCCATTATATATATGCCCATATATATCTATATCTATCTATCTATCTATATATATCTATATATATATACTTTTCCTTTATAACATTTGAGTTTTTGCATTTTGAAAACTCTAGCAAGAAGATCCTACATAGCTTATTAGAAGCGCTCATTTTGAGAGTACAAATACGATTTTGATGAATAAAAAATTATGAAGTGAGATAGCTGCTTAATAAATGGTGTTTTCTTAGTAGTGTTCATCTTTCAAAATATGGAGATTATGGTGACTTCAACAAAAGATGTTTGGAAGTTTCTGGTCTAATACAAGTGACCCATTTTAAGGTAAAGCAAAAAAGATAGAATAGTGAAATGGCTTGTATCTGTCTCTGTCTGTTTTTGAAGATGAGCAAATTTAATGAATTTGTGAAGTAAAATATCTGAAAATACATTTAATGAGAAGATGAAACTGGCTACATATACCTTCCAACTGACTTTTGCCTTGTTACATGCTTCTTTCCACTGACTCCTACGTTGCTTTACAGAAAAGAGGTAGCCCAACAAAGTAGTAGTGGGGAGGGTTAATCCTTTAAGGGCACACTTGCATTAACCAGATATAGCCAACCTTAAGAGCAGATAAGATTTCTCTTAATCCACACTGATTCTTTGGATTCTCTTAATCCACAGGGTTATCACTGTAACGATGTAGCCTAATGATAAGACAACAGCATTGCAATTAAGAGAAAGACTGCATAAAGTGAATCAAGAAACTAACTTGACAACACCTTCCAGATTTCTGGCAATGAGGGCATGAGTGTTACAGGGATGATCCAGAGGAATGGAAGACAACCTATTTGAACAGCAGAAGTAAAAATCCCAGACCTTAAAAGACAACAGTGCTTAGCTATAAAGTCATACATTTACAGCACAACAGAACTAACAAACAATATTTTTGAAACTTTATCGCTTTTGTCATCTTTGACAGGACATATCACTATGAGCAAGTCAACAGGGCCTGCTTCCCTTACCAGCATCCTGAATGTTTGAATCAGGTTTCTAACAGTTCCTTATCTACCAGTTACAAGTGTAAGAACAGCTCAGCATGTCCCAGTGGAACAGTCTAAGATTTGAGTTCAATAGGAAGCAGAGCTTGAAATAAGATCTAAGCCTCTCAAATATCAGTCTGATATTTGAGATGATTAGCATCTCAAATATCAGTCCAACACTAATGATCAATCTCAAAAGTATCTGGAGGCTGCTGAAAATTTCAACTGAATTATGAGTTACTTCCCTATAACACATCTCTTCCTTGGTGTGATCTACTTGATGCACTCATATAATTGTCAGAGACACCATTTTCAGCAACGGTCCATGAGTTCAGTCTTTTCCATGTTGAGGGGCCATTTTTATCCTATGCTACTTACTGAATTTGCTATGGTTGTTTTGTCAGAATCCAAATCCAAAGTTATGATGTTGAGGAAATTTAAGCTGGTAATATAATTTTCTTCCCAACAAGAATTACATGTCTCTCAAATTTGTCCCTCTGTCTCCACACTATCTCTTCAGAGCCTCCAAGAATCTCTGTTTCAGAGCTTCCATTATCTCTGACCTATATCACATCAATAGTCTAAATATTCTCCTGGTCTTCTGTCTCATGCCCCTGTTACTTTCTCCGAAGTGCAGCCGGATCAATGTTTCTAAAATATAAATCTCATCATGCTTAAAATACTTCAAGAATCTCCCATGCACAGCTTTTAACACTGCTTGAACACTTTGGGGTGTTGTTCTGTAATAGAGTCTAACTCCATTTTTTGCTGTTGGACTTCTAATAAGTTTTAAGCCTCATCCCTCTTCTCCTTCTGCTTCTATCTGGTCAAGTTTATAAGAAAGCCTGGGTGCTACCTCCTTCAGTAATATAAGATTCAATCCATGTAAACCCCTATCCACATGCGAGAATCTTTACTCCAGTCCTGCATCCTAACCACAATGAAAATCCCAAGCAGGTCTCCTTACCTTGGTCTCTCAAGCCATTTTGGACCAGCTTGGGAAGCCTTCTGTGTTCTCCCTCAGAAGTCTCATTATATCATTAATAAACATTTTCATACCCATTTGGGGTGTGTGGAATCATCAGTCTTGACATCTGAACCACATTTTGGTTGGGGGGTCCATCCTACTTATCAGCGTGACTACAACATATACCAGGCTTTTCTATCTAGTGCTAGCCTACTTTTCTACATTTTCATTCAGCAAATACTTATTGTGGACCTCCTATATGTCATGTACTCTCTAGGCATTTGGGAGATGGTAGAAAACGACATAAATAAGATGTTGTATTCTAGAACAGTGAAACAAATAATAAATTAATAAATGAATCTATGTGGTGATAATTGTTATATCAATATTAAAAAAGAGGGTGATGTGACATAATCTGGGCAGATAGTATTAGATTGAATTGTTAGATAATGATTCATTGAGAAGGTGATGAGACCCGAACACTACGAGCAAGAAATTCTCACCCAGGGCTTCCCTGGTGGCGCAGTGGTTGAGAGTCCGCCTGCCGATGCAGGGGACACGGGTTCGTGCCCCGGTCCGGGAAGATCCCACATGCTGCGGAGCGGCTGGGCCCGTGAGCCATGGCCGCTGAGCCTGCATGTCTGGAGCCTGTGCTCCACAACGGGAGAGGCCACAACAGTGAGAGGCCCGTATACTGCAAAAAAAAAAAACAAACAAACAAACAGAAATTCTCACCCATACAAATATTTGGGATAAACTCATTCCAGGGAAGGAAAATAATAAGTATAAAGTCCCTATGGTGTGAAAGAAAGGGTATGTTGTGTTTCAGAAATAGAGTAAAGGCCATGTATTCTGAACGTAGTGAACAAGGGGAAGAAAAACAAGAGGAAGGGACTAGATCACAGAGTCTGGCAGGTCATGTCAAGGATTATGAATTTTATTCTAAGTTCAGTGGAAAGCCAATGAAGGGTTTGAGCATGATCTGATTTCTTTTTTTTTTTTTTTCTTTTTTTTTGCAGTACGCGGGCCTCTCACTGTTGTGGCCGCTCCCATTGCGGAGCACAGGCTCCGGACACGCAGGCTCAGCGGCCATGGCTCACGGGCCCAGCCGCTCCGCGGCATGTGGGATCTTCCCGGACTGGGGCACGAACCCGTGTCCCCTGCATCGGCAGGCGGACTCTCAACCACTGCTCCACCAGGGAAGCCCTGATTTGCTTTTTAACCAATAATCCTGGCTGCTGAGAGGAGAATAAATTGCACTGAGCAAGAGTAGAGACAGAACAATTAGTGTGCTAAGGAAAATAACTCAGGTAAGAGATGAGGGAGGTTTGGACAACAGTAATAGTATTAGGGAAGAGAAGTGGATGGATTTTGAATATATTTAGCAAGTAGAATAAAGAAGGATTACTACTTTATTGATAAAGGTTGTAGGCATCCTGCCTCTGGGCCTATGGAACATCATGCAGTTTCTGAACACCCCTCTTCTATGATTTATACTTGATGTGCCATGTAAAGGTTACACGGCTGTGCTGAGAACCCTTACTTGCCTGGCCCTATCATGTTGGGCTCACACAGAAGCCTGTGAATACTTTTATCACAGCACTTATCAGGACATATTGTAACTGTTGTTTCCCTCTCTCTAAATAGGAGGTTAACACAGTGGTGAACACAGTGCTTGACAGTGTCGGCATTTAATAAATCTCTGTCGAATAAATAAGTGAGAGCATGCCTTATGAGCCATTGCAATGGAGGGGTATATATAAGGCCTTTGAGCCTTGCACCAGTCCTATAGCATTTGATGAGTATTGCCAAAGGCCTGGGACCCCCTCTGGAGGATTTCTTTTAATTACTTCAGGAATTCTCAAGAAGAATGATCAGAACATCTTAAATGGTAATGATCTGGAAAATGGAAAGGGGCTTACAAATTGGAAAATGAAAATAGCAACCTCAGATGCTACAAAATTAGCTGAAAAGGCAAACTAATCAGAGGGAGGAAAGCAAGTCATCCCAAGAGAAAAATTGAATTCATCTGAGTACAGGTCAAGTCCTATTTTTTAATACACTAATCTTGCAGAGATTTTTTTATTTCCAAAAATTACTTCTTAAACTCTGACTGATGTCCTATTATTTCAAGGTGTATTTCATACTACAAGAGTCCCACAAGAAAAAAAAAAAACAGATTTTTGAACAGTATGGTAATGGAAAGTTACACAGAACTGGTAAATATTTCTGATTCAGGTCTTATCTTTGCCTTGCTCTGTTGAGTAAGGGGGTCTCTGGGACTCAATCTCCTCATGCATCAAAGAAAAATAATACAGAAGTAATATTTTACATTCTTTCCAGCTCTAATATTCCATAGATTTTAGATGTTCATTGTTTTAGAATTTGTCTTATTGGTTTGGTGATAACTGCAATAAGGAACAGAGAACCATAATTCCACTTAAAATATATATAAAATATTGGTATAAATATAGTAAGTATAGAAATGTAATAATTGGATTTCTGGTGAACATAGACATTGAGATATGTATCAGCTGAATAGCCGCTGTTCTTTGCATGAATGTTACCTTGAATTTGTGACTAACATTTTTACAGTTTATGAAGTGCTTCCATGTCCATCACTTAAGTATTTTATCAAAACCAACACCATACATAAAAATAAACTCAAAATGGATTAAAGACCTAAAAGTAAGGACAGACACTATCAAACTCTTAGAGGAAAACATAGGCAGAACACTCTATGACATAAATCACAGCAAGATCCTTTTGGACCCACCTCCTAGAGAAATGGAAATAAAAACAAAAATAAACAAATGGGACCTAATGAAACTTAAAAGCTTTTGCACAGCAAAGGAAACCATAAACAGGATGAAAAAACAACCCTCAGAATGGGAGAAAATATTTGCAAATGAAGCAACTGACAAAGGATTAATCTCCAAAATATACAAGCAGCTCATGCAGCTCAATAACAAAAAAAACACAACCCAATCCAAAAATGGGCAGAAGACCAAATAGACATTTCTCAAAGAAGATATACAGATTGCCAACAAACACATGAAAGGATGCTCAACATCACTAATCATTAGAGAAATGCAAATCAAAACTACAATAAGGTATCACCTCATACCAGTCAGAATGGCCATCATCAAAAAATCTACAAACAATAAATGCTGGAGAGGGTGTGGAGAAAAGGCAACCCTCTTGCACTGTTAATGGGAATGTAAATTGATACTGCCACTATGGATAACAGTATGGAGGTTCCTTAAAAAACTAAAAATAGAACTACCATACAACCCAGCAATCCCACTACTGGGCTCTCCCTGGTCTGAGGGCTAAGATCTTACCACATGCCTCGCGGCCAAAAAACCAAAACATAAAACAGAAGCAATATTGTAACAAATTCAAAAAAGACTTAAGAAAAAAAGAAATTCAAATAAGAAAACAGAATGAATGTATTCTGTTGAGCCCTAACAGAATGTGACCTAATGCTTATGTTGATGGTGTGTAAATGAGGGTTTAAGAGTTGAAAAGAGTAATAGTGTTTGCCCCATGAAGTTGTAGGAGGCTTACTGCAGATAGCAAAGCAAAAAATAAGGATCTTACCTGAAATAATGGAAAGAGGTAGTTGTCTTTTGTCTTGGAATATGAGGAATATAGGTACAAAGAGTAAAAGTATAGTGATATATTTTCCAGGACAAGTATGAATAACACATGAAACTAAAAGAAAAAGATGATACCAATTAATACCATATGGTTAACATGTTTAATTTCAATATTTCTCCTTTCCCGTTGGATGAAGGAACCATATATCCTCTTTCCAATGCCTTAACCCATTCCCCAAGCCCAGCACAGTGCTTTGTTGCTAGTGAGAATTCCTCACTAGATGTATGTTGAGTATTGCCATGTTCTATTCTTTCTCATCATTAAATCTGTTTATCAGCACAGTCACACCAAATTAGAAAGAAACAACAACAAAAGGATTCCTACCTGGTTTTCTTCCCAGGAAAAAGAAATGACACTAATGAGATATTTTTCAAGGGTAAAAATTAACTGGCCAAGAATCTGTTCTGTGTCTCTCTAGGAACAGTATAGTTATCAGTCCTGAGAGGAATGACACTCAATTTTGTGTAGATGGTGGAGTCTGAAATCACAACTGTTGACAAGTTTGGGGAAATTAGATGCTTATGAGCAGACTTCACTTTTCGACCCACAAATGTAAGCTAGGTGGGAGATGGTGAATGAACTCTTTCAAGGTGGGAAATTTATACCATAGACTAAGGTGAGCTTAGCAATTTATACCTGTTCAGGAAAAGTCACTTTCATTTCAACCATCAGATTCATGTGCAAAAAATAAGTTTATATTCCAGTGGTAGTCAGAGATGGCATTCACAAATACAACCTACCCCTGTGGATGTTCCTGAGCAGTCAGCTGCACGTGCTTGAGTGTATACACACACACACGCCCACACATACACAAATTATGTATTGAAATATGTGCTTTGTTTTTGGTGAGAAAATTTATAGCTTCTATTGGATTCTCAAAGGGCTGTCACCCATATAAAGAGCTGTTATTCCTCCATGTTTTTTCCCACTTAATAAGATATATGAAAATTCACATAAATGATAGTTGACGTAATGAATGGGATAACCTTGAATAAATTTTAAATATTTCACTCATATGAAGTTTTAGCTATTCCTCATAAAAGACCTCAAAATTGATTGTTAGCCACCAGTTTGTAGCTACTAAGGTTGAGAATCCCTGCTCTAGGAAGCTACACAGAATCAGAGAAGCACAGACTTTCAGAGTTGTCTCCCAGAATTCATTTATTATAAGTAACTTTCAAATTCATTTTCTGTAAAATACACAGTGCAACCCTCTTCTCAAATAAAATGTGCAAAAATCCCAAATGTATAAAACACACAGAAAAGAAACCACTTTGATTGAAGTCTGTGACCTTGGATTGTTCCTGTTCAGCCTCCTCCCCACTCTCCACAGCACAGCTAGAGAGGCTCCCAAAGTTTTAGTTCCTTTATAGTCAGTTATTTTCTACGTTCTCTGTTGTAATTATTTCAGTGTTTTGCTAGTGAATTTCAAAGTATGAATTTCGTCATGTAGCTTCTTATGAAAGAGTTAGAAACTGAAGGTCTTGGTTGACTCCCTGTTAAGTTTTGCTCATGTTGATCTGAATGCATTCTTGGAGTCAGGTGAATTTGAGATGGAACAATGGCTCTGTCACTCATTAGCTGTGTGACCTTAGGCAAGTCCCAGAACTGCTTTATGCTTCAGTTTCCTTATCTGGGAATTGTGATAAAAATTAAAGTAATTATGGTGATGATGATACTAATGCCAATGATGATAATAACAATGATAGTGATAATGGTAATACATACCCACAGGGTTGCCATGAGGTTTAAATGAAGGAGTGCTCATGACAGGTCATTTTCTTAATAACCTAAATCCACCCCTGATAACCCTGCCTTTAGCTGAAAACTATTAAATATAAATACAGTTCTATTAATTTTAATGGGGAAGTTATGATGCTTTTGGTCCCAACCTAAGGCAGTTTTCAAAAAGAGAAGAATATATCAATTGCATAATGAAAAAAAGTAATAAACAACTATTTGGAAGTAAATTAACATGATTTGTAGGTAAAATTCAATGTAACAAAGATTTTCTTTCTCACTGAAGAAGTAAGGGAAAGGTGAATGGGTAATAGATAGTTGTAAAAGAAAGTGCAAAGAGTTGTTCATTTGTTTGTTTATATTTCGGCTTTATTGAGGTATAATTGACATACAATATAGTAAGAAATTTGAAGTGCACATTGTGATGATTTGATATACATTTTGAAAGGATTCCCCCATCTAGTTAATTAACATATGCTTCACCTCACATATTTCTCTGTTCTCTTTTTCTTTTGGTGAGAATATTCAACTTACACTCAGTAAATTTCAATTGTACAATACAGTGTTATCAACTATACTCACGTGTTTTACATTAGCTCCTCAGTCCTTATTCATCCTATAGCTGAAAGTTTGTACCCTTTTATCAGTCTCTCACTATTTCTCCCACTCCTCAGCCCCTGACAACCACTTTACTCTGTGTTTTTATGAGTTTGACATTTTTTTTTAAGATTCCACACATAAGCGATACAATGTAGTATTTTGTCTTTGTCTGGCTTATTTGATTTAGCATAATGCCCTCAAATCCCATCCATGTTGTTGCAAGTGGCAGGATTTCCTTCTTTCTCATGGCTGAGTTATATTTATATATAACTAAATATATATAAATAATATAAATATGTAGATAGATACACAGATACATAGATATATATAGATATGTACCTCATATCTTCTTTATCCATTCATCCATTGATGCACACTTAGGTTGCTTCTGTAACTTGACTATTGTGAATAATGCTGCAATGAACATGGGGGTTCAGATATCTCTTCAATATCCTGTTTTCATTTCCTTTGGATATATATATATCTCCAAATACATTATTTTAAAACTGTTTTCTTCAACAAATTTTTAGCCTTGTGGGGCTTTTGGTGATTTTGCCCTCAAGCTACACTTAAGTTTATAGCACAATATTAAACCCTTTTATACAAAAATAAAAGCTACAACAATGGTACATTGAAACACATGAGAACAACATACATGTAGAGAAAACTGAAGAGTCTTAGTGCCTTGTCATCACACTTGCTGGGCATTTATATGCAAATAAAACCCATTTAAGTTTATTCAAAATGTAACTCATCAAATTTATTCCTTAGAATATTCTCTAACTGGAAACCTTGGTTCAAGTAAATTGGTGAATATGTCTTTGCCTGAAGCCATAATGTTGAAGTATTACCTTCTTTCTATACTGTATTTATTTAATGTGTTTTGGGGAAAAAATCATCATACAGAAAAAAAAGAGAGTCAGTGTCCAAATAGCCATATCACTTAGGATGGTGCTTATTCTTTAACTGAACTGTCATCATGTGCGGTTAAGTCTGTATTTCACACAGTTCCAGGCACCAGAGTAGGAAATCAACAAATCTAATTGTCTCCTTCTTCAGCACTCTTCCCCTTTCTCTTTTTCCTCCTATATTCCTTCCAGCTCTAGCTACTCCATTTAAAACTTCAGCTTCACAGAATAACTAACAGGACCTGCAGTTTCCATGAACTGCAAAACCATGTCTCACAACCATGCAAAACAATGTCTCCCTTTCATCTCTGGGAAAACTCCATCTGCATGTAGGCTGCGTCTTTTTCCTAAGAATATTGAAATATTTCATAGGCATGTCATGTTGTTTTTCAACATCCCTGTGAGGTTTAATGATACATATATACTATTTTTCAGGTGAAGAATCCCAGCAAGGTAAAGTGAGCTGTCCAGGTTTACAAAAGCTCGATTCCAACAGTGTCACTGCCCATCTCTATTACCTTGTTTTCTCATTTATG
The DNA here is from genome assembly GCF_949752795.1 of Hyperoodon ampullatus. Lineage (NCBI taxonomy): Eukaryota > Metazoa > Chordata > Mammalia > Artiodactyla > Ziphiidae > Hyperoodon > Hyperoodon ampullatus. Next base: position 20,439,719 of record NC_136920.1, read on the forward strand.
CTTTTCTCAAAATGAGCGCATTGACTAGAGACAGCAGAAGTTCAAACAAACATATCTTTCCCCATAGTATTCTCAGCCTCAGAAGATAAAATTACTAGAAGCATTGGTTTGATATTCTCCCATTAGAAACTCACAACTTATTGCTCATTCTACCTTCTGGTCATAACGTATTCACAGACTCACATAAGCAAGTATCCATACCTAGAAGCTGTTCACCTTTTGCCAACTCTACACAACTATCCCTAGTAGTGGCTCACTGCTGCTATTGTATTGGATGTGGTGGATGGAGGAGCCCTAAAGAGCTCAGGAATTATAGTTTGAAACACATTGTAGCAGCCATAAGTATATGCTTTGAAGACTTCAACTTCAGGGTACATAACTGACTCACAAGGGCCTCAGCCATGCACTCTGAAATCCATGCTTCCCATGGCTGCTCCCAGCCAATGAAGGAGCACAGCATGTTTCCTATGGCAGGCTTGTTACTGGGAGACATGCCTGACATGGTGGCAAACTTTCCTCAGATTGCAGAAAACTCTAGGATGCTTCCATTCCACCTGTCCTTCTTTCCTTCCCTCTCTTCTTCACTTTGGGGCAGACTTCCATCCCAGTGTATTGGCTCTCCCAGTCTTATTTGTGTGAAAGAAGAAATAAATCCAGACTTAAGTAAGGAGAGACTTATTTAAAAAAGACTATTGCAATAAGGGAGAAGGAACTATTGAAATAAGGAGAGTTTTCTGACCATGAGATTTACAGGGTCAGGCAAAAAGCTTTAAAAAAAAATTTTTTTAAGGGAGAGCAGTAAGTAAAGCTAGAAAGAACCATTTATGGGCATGTGGAAGGAGTAAATGGTGTGATCAGACAATTAATCAGGAAATATTTTCCCCTGAAATCAGCTGATTCTTGGAGGGGGTTCTGAGAAAGGGGTCTTTCTACATTCCAGTGCTCAGTGGTGAGCCAAAGTTCAGGGACTGGGGGAAGGCTGACTCAATTATGGTTAAGTCAAGTTAATGGGCATTTTATCCAGTTGGACAGTGGTGCCAGTAATTTAGGTGACAAAGAAATTGTACTCTCTGGTTTGGTCATTAATAAACAAGCGGTTCATCTACCAGTCTTGTTTAAGTCAAGGATGTGTTTTTTTGCAGGAAGCCATTTCTTGGAACACAAAAGGGGGGTGGGTTTCTTAACCATCACAGTTTTCCAGGAGCATGGAGCTCAGCTAAAGTTCAACACTGACACTTGGCTTCCTGCCCATTTTGTATCAGGTTTTTCACCAAATAAAAATTCTTGTATATTTAATCCTATCTTGCTGTCTGCTTCTTGGAGAACCTGGACTAACACATGTTTCTTATATGCCTTTTCTTACCTTTCCCATCAGTGTAACACTCTTTATACCAGTGATTCTCAAATTTTATTATGTGTAGAAGTGATATGTAAATCTTGCTACAATGTAGATTCCTAAGGACCAGTACACAAAGATTTCCTGGATCTGGGGTGGAGCAAGGGATTAAACATGCAGGTTAATTAACTGGGAGAGGTCTTCAAACCACACATTGAATAATACTGCTGTAATCAGTCTATGCACTGTAGGAAAGTTTATATAATTATATGAATTTATATGTTGTTAAAGCTTTATGTAATTTTCGTGTCCCATAGGAATGTCTATTTGCTACATTTCCTTGATTGTGGCTATTTTGGCCTTGCTGCTCATTCATGGAAATTCTTTTGGATGCAGCTCTATTAGTACTGTGGAAATAATGTAACATTATGTAACTGGCCTTGAGTTTGCTGTGTTCTAATTCAGGGGAAGAGTTTCATGAATGAAAAAGTTTCTCAGCCTCTGTAATCATAATATGAATTGCACAGATTATTCCCTACACCTCTGAGAATATTTCAGTACAGTAAATGAAGGCCTGGGACTTCCCTGGTGGCACACTGGTTAAGAATCTGCCTGCCGATGCAGGGGAAACAGGTTCGATCCCTGGTCTGGGAAGATCCCACATGCCGCGGGGCAACTAAGCCTGTATGCCGCAACTACTGAGCCTGCGCTCTATAGTCCGCAAGCCACAACTACTGAGCCCATGTGCCACAATTACTGAAGCCCACACACCTAGAGCCCATGCTCCACAACAAGAGAAGCCACCACAATGAGGAGCCTGTGCACTGCAACGAAGAGTAGCCCCTGCTTACTGCAACTAGAGAAAGCCCACGCACAACAATGAAGACTCAATGCAGCCAAAAAATAAAATAAATAATTTTTTTTTAAAATGAAGGGCCATCCATTCTACACTCCAGAAATTTATATTATGATTAGTTTAACTCATTACAGTGAATAATTTAATAGTTATATGCCAAATTTAATGAGTTTGTGGGGTAAAAATGTTTCTCTTTGTGGGTTAGGTAAATCTGTTCAATGCTAATTCAAGAAACCCAAGTATTGAGATCAAGATATATTCCAGCAACAACATGAAATGAGTCACACACTTATCACGGAGGTGGGAAGGCATTAGATTAAGAGCCAAAGACATTAAATCTAGAAGAGTCAGCTACTCCACAAAAGAATCAAATAAGGAAAACAATGATCACAGTTTATGAGTAAGCATAGTTATGCTATTTAACACTTAGCATCAATTCTGGAATGGCATAAATAGTGACTGTTTGGGGATTCTCAAAACTTTTGCCCTTCTCATCATGTGACCTAGGACACTTAAGGAATAAGTGCAATGCTAAGGTCAAACAAAATCAAATATAAACAAACATTTTCATGTACATATTTACATATATTTTAAACTATTAACCTGGATCCTCTTTAAAATTATGGAGAAATTAATTAATGATGATTTATTTCTCATTGACCCTACTATCAAAATTTACCTCTGATATAATTGTAAATACCAAATAATACCCAGAAGTATGTTGGCATGCACAAATCCATCCACTTGAAACTCATAAATAATAAGACAATTCTTCTGTCTTTTCTTGATTTCCTCAGACAACTTGGAGCTTCCCAGAAGTGCAACTAGAACTGGACATCAGTGAAGCTCACTGTTTAAAACTTGATTAAACGAGTAGGTCTATTGTTTTAGGCTGGTCACCTCTGAGGTTTTAGCCTGTTTTGGGGGTATCCATCTAAATAAAAAGATTTCCTGACTTAGGTCATTACTTCTCTAATGGTTGACCCATCCTAGGAATGCCCACCAGCTACCTTCATACTTTCATACCTTTTGATGTAAAACTAAAGAGAATAGAGTAGATGATAGTCATTCCTGGGTGGGACTGGGAAATTGCCTTCCTGCCTTAGTTTCCTTTCATATTCTCAGCCATCATGAGAATACTAACAAACCTCTTATGAGACTTTGGGAATGACACATGTATCTTCACATGCCCTTGGAAACTCCTAGAGAACAGAGTAGGTGCTATCTTACCCCCAAGAAAATCTTATTCTTGGATAGTCTCTTCTGAAATTTGTGTACATCTTAGGTATTCCAGTTTTCCCTTATTTTGCTTATATCCTCAGTATTATCTTGACGTCCTTTCACCTCTATTTAAACTGCAAAAATAAACAAATAAACAAAAAATAAATGATGATTGATTCCCAGGTGGAAATCTTGCCCTTTGTCCTATAATGACCTTTTAAATCTTTACTTGTCATTGCAGGAGCCATTGGCTGCCTGTCTAACAGTCAATCTAGAGTTGCATATGGCTGAGAGCCTTTCCTGACATAGGACTATCACCATTATCCCAACATCACTAATTTTCCTTTCTTCTTAAGACTCCTGGGTAGCAATGTTGCTTTCAGTTTTTCTGCTTTGAAATCTTGACAGCTCAGAGGAACATGCATATCTATGGGCCTCCATACAATGTTAGGAAATTGTCATCTGAGAATCTTGTGTGTATTTCCGTTTTAATTTTGTAAGAAGGATACTGGGTAATTCCTACTCCTAGGAACTCCTCCTTTATTAGAATCATCTTCCTTGAGATATAAATTCATCTCAGAATACCATAGAACCCAGAGTTATTGATTGTTTCAGCTTGTTTCTACTGATATTCTTTTTTTAAATTAATTTTTATTGGAATATAGTTGATTTAAAATGTTGTGTTAGTTTCAGGTGTACAACAATGTGAATCAGTTATACATATACATATATCCACTCTTTTTTAGATTCTATTCCCATATAGGTCATTACAGAGTATTGAGTACAGTTCCCTGTGCTATACAGTAGGTTCTTATTAGTTATCTCTTTTATATATAGTAGTGTGTATATGTCAATCCCAGTCTCCCAGTTTATCCCTCCCCCTCCTTACACCCTGGTAACCATAAGTTTGTTTTCTACATCTGTAACTCTATTTCTGTTTTGTAGATAAGTTCATTTGTACCCTTTTTTTAGAGTCCACGTATAAGTGGTATCATATGATATTTGCCTTTCTCTGTCTGACTTACTTCACTCAGTATGACAATATCTAAGTCCATCCATGTTGCTGTAAATGGCATTATTTCATTCTTTTTTATGGCTGAGTAATATTCCATTGTATCTATGTACCACAGCTTCTTTATCCATTCCTCCATTGATGGACATTTAGGTTGCCTCCATGTCCTGGCTATTGTAAATAGTGCTGCAATGAACATTGGGATGCATTTATCTTTTCAAATTATGGTTTTCTCTGGATATATGCCCAGGGGTGGAATTACTGGATCATATGGTACCTCTATTTTTAGTTTTTTTAAGGAACCCCCACACTGTTCTCCATAGTGGCTGTATCAATTTACATTCCCACCAGCAGTGTAGGAGAGTCCCATTTTCTCCACACCCTCTCCAGCATTTATTGTTTGCAGATTTTTTGATGATGACCATTCTGACTGGTGTGTGGTGATAACCTCATTGAAGTTTTGTTTTTCATTTCTCTAATAATTAGTGATGTTGAGCATCTTTTCATGTGCTTTTTAGCCATCTTTATGTCTTCTTTGGAGAAATGTCTATTTAGATCTTCCAACTATTTTTGGATTGACTTGTTTGTTTCTTTGATATTGAACTGCATGAGCTGTTTGAATATTTTGGAGATTAATCCTTTGTCAGTTGCTTCATTTGCAAATATTTCTCCCATTCTGAGGGTTGTCTTTTCATTTTGTTTATAGTTTCCTTTACTGTGCAAAAGTTTTTAAGTTTCATTAGGTCCCATTTGTTTATTTTTGTTTTTATTTTCATTACTCTAGGAGGTGGATTGAAAAAGACCTTGCTGCGCTTTATGTCAGACAGTGTTCTGCCTATGTTTTCCACAAAGATTTTTATAGTATCTGGCCTTACATTTAGGTCTTTAATCCATTTTGAGTTTATCTTTGTGTATAGTGTCAGGGAGTGTTCTAATTTCATTCTTTTACATGCAGCTGTCCAGTTTTCCAGCAGCACTTATTGAAGAGACTGTCTTTTCTCCACCATATATCCTTGCCTCCTTTATCATAGATTAGTTGACCATAGGTGTATGGGTTTATCTCTGGACTTTCTATCCCATTCCATTGATCTATATTTCTGTTTTTGTGCCAGTACCATACTGTTTTGATGACTGTAGCTTTGCAGTATAGTCTGAAGTCAGGAAGCCTGATTCTTCTAGCTCCGTTTTTCTTTCCCAAGATTGCTGTGGCTATTTGGGCTCTTTTGTGTTTCCCTACAAATTGTGACATTTCTTGTTCTGGTTCTGTGAAAAATGTCATTGGTAATTTAATAGGGATTGCATTGAATCTGTAGATTGCTTTGGGTAGTATAGTCATTTTCACAATACTGATTCTTCTAATCCAAGAACATGGTATATCTCTCCATCTGTTTGTGTCATCTTTTATTTCTTTCATCAGTATCTTATAGTTTTCTGAGTACAGGTCTTTTACCTCCTTAGGTAGGTTTATTCCTAGGTTTTTTTTTTTTTTGATGTGATAGTAAATGGGTTTTTTCTACTGATATTCTTAACTGTTATGGGAGTGTCCGTATGGCTACTGTATATCATCCTATTTAAATCTCCTTAGAGCAATGGGATATATTTTACTTTGAGGTTTACTTCATAATTAGGTTGGTCCCCTATGAGATCCTTGGTCATTATGGGAGTGACCATCAGCACCATGACTCCCTAGGGTCATTCTATTTTAATCAATTTGAAAGAAGAGTTGTAAGAAAATGTAACCATTTTCCTACCTGATTTACTAATTTGTAAATGTATCAAAAAAGTTTCTAAATGGAATGATCACAACTGAATACTGAATTAGCATTCTAAAGGACAAAGGATGAAATATCTGAAAGTCAAATCGAAAGGGAGAAATGAAAACACATACTCAATACAAAAAGTAGCTCACAACTCTTCTCTCTTTTTAATCTTGATGTGATTTTTATCTTAGGGACATTATTTCTTCCCCTGCATTAGTATATTGACCATGTCCATTCCTCCCTTCCCCAGACCCTTTCCCATAGGTTTCAACAATTTGAATTCAACGGGAGATATGCTGATGTCTCTCTTTGTTCATTTCCACACACACCCTGGACTCCACACATGAGTATGACTATTACTTCCTCTGCATGCTTCTAATGCTGCATCTTTAACATTTCTTCTCTCACCTTTACCAAAATAAGATTTTTATTTTGTAGGACACAATCTTACTTTGGATTTACAGCATCATCTTTTTCAAAAGAATATTAAGACTGTGTGGTGCACTATAGCTAGATCCTCCAATGCACTGAGGGAGGAACCTGAAGACAAAACCAACTGTATTTAGGAGTTTTCAACTTTTCTACTTTTATCAGTTCATGTTATATAAAAGAGAATAAATGGCACTTTAATTACACTCTCAGATGATACTAAATTGGGAATGTTGCAAACTACAGGAGAGAGGAATGACACTACAAGGACTAAAGAGGTTTAGCTATGTGGGTGGGTAGAACCAAGAGAGCACAAATCACCCCAGAAAACATTCCCAGTAATTTAAAACTATGCTGTGCACTGCACATATGTATATATGTGGGTTTCTGTGTGCACTTGTTCTATTACACTATTTAAGTTTAAACATGTACAGTTTCATGGAGGAAAGGCAAGCCAGGACAGCCATAATAATCTAGGGTACCTACTGCTTCCTCTCTGCAGTGATTTGACCTTGGTATTAGTCTGTATCAAATAAGAAATTCTGTTTTTTTTATTTATAAAATAAGGAGCTTGCATAAAATTTATGAGCCCTCCAGCTTTCAAAAGTACATGAATAAATGAGTCATGGTTTTTATGGCAAGTAGATTATAGAACATGGAGCCACTTGAAAATAAATAAAATATTAACTAAATTGTCTCCTGTTACTCTTATTCTTCAAGTTAGTGTCCCTTATGACTTCTCTACATCATCCCACCTTTCATCAGCAATTAACTTTGTTCAGGCTCAAGCCACACTGATGACTTCCGCCAAAAGGCTCACAAATATTTTGACCTCATGATACCTATGGAATGGAGGGCATTCTTAGGCATTATTTGGGGAAAAAAGAGGGTACCAAAGCCAATATCTACAGGTTGACCTAAGGATGATCTGACTAATTGTAGAAAATTGAGCTGAACCCTGGGGAATTTGATCATTATAAATTTAGGAAATAGGAAATACCAAAAGGCCAATTACTTGAAACTGATGAGCTCCAAGTGCTTAGAAATAAGCAGAGTTTCTAGGACAGTGAATTCACTGACAGACTGATTCACCTGCCCCAGGAGGGTGCCACCTACAGTACATTCGATACTTACATCTTCCTCTGAGTCACTGCCTGATGAGGTTAGGACAGATTAGGCTAGGAATCAACAGACTAGAAGGGGACGTGCTGGCTGGACTTGTGTATCTAAAAGCAAGGGTGTGAGAGGTTCTGATATACCAGAAAATGAAATCTTTGTGACTGAGCTGTGTTTGCAGATGGGACCATGTCTGCCAAAAGGTACTTGAGTCTTGTGGAACAAAATAGTTTGGGTTTTGTCCTTTCTCTTACTAAGTGGTCTGTAGGAAAGCCTACTCAGAAGGAGCTACCAATTTCCTCTAGTCCAGGGGATGGCCAGTAATTACTGCTGCCTCCGAGGGGCTGTAGGAGCTTTGACCTCTGTAATATAGGGCTGACAGAGACCTTCAGAACTGAGGACTTGGCAGGTCTCTATGCCCATTGCTCCCAGTAGTTGGCATTTCACATCTTTCACAAGCTGAGAGCATGAAGAAAGGAACCAGATATAAGCAGGCTTCTCTTTTGTGTGCTTTTTTGCCTTTCTCCCACAAGTAGGCTCTTATGTTTGCTAAAATCACTGTGGGTTGAGTCCATCATCTCAAGAATTATTGGTTCTTTCAATCCCTTTATATTCTATCATTGAGTAGCCCATCTTTTTTATTTATTTTTATTTATTTTTATTTATTTTTTTGCTTTATAACAAATTTAATCAGTTATACATATACATATGCTCCCATATCCCCTCCCTTTTGCGTCTCCCTCCCACCCTCCCTATCCCACCCCTCCAGGCGGTCACAAAGCACCGAGCTGATCTCCCTGTGCTATGCGGCTGCTTCCCACTAGCTATCTACCTTACGTTTGGTAGTGTATATATGTCCATGCCTCTCTTTCACTTTGTCACAGCTTACCCTTCCCCCTCCCCATATCCTCAAGTCCATTCTCTAGTAGGTCTGTGTCTTTATTCCTGTCTTACCCCTATGTTCTTCATGACGTTTTTTTTTCTTAAACTCCATATATATGTGTCAGCATACAGTATTTGTCTTTCTCTTTCTGACTTACTTCACTCTGTATGACAGACTCTAGGTCCATCCACCTCATTACAAATAGCTCAATTTCATTTCTTTTTATGGCTGAGTAATATTCCATTGTATATATGTGCCACAACTTCTTTACCCATTCATCCGATGATGGACACTTAGGTTGTTTCCATCTCTGGGCTATTGTAAATAGGGCTGCTATGAACATTTTGGTACATGTCTCTTTTTGAATTATGGTTTTCTCAGGGTATATGCCCAGTAGTGGGATTGCTGGGTCATATGGTAGTTCTATTTGTAGTTTTTTAAGGAACCTCCATACCGTTCTCCATAGTGGCTCTACCAATTCACATTCCCACCAGCAGTGCAAGAGTGTTCCCTTTTTTCCACACCCTCTCCAGCATTTATTGTTTCTAGATTTTTTGATGATGGCCATTCTGACTGGTGTGAGATGATATCTCATTGTAGTTTTGATTTGCAATTCTCTAACGAGTAAAGATGTTGAGCATCCTTTCACGTGTTTGTTGGCAGTCTGTATATCTTCTGTGGAGAAATGTCTATTTAGGTCTTCTGCCCAGTTTGGGATTGGGTTGTTTGTTTTTTTGTTATTGAGCTGCATGAGCTGCTTATAAATTTTGGAGATTAATCCTTTGTCAGTTGCTTCATTTGCAAATATTTTCTCCCATTCTGAGGGTTGTCATTTGGTCTTGTTTATGGTTTCCTTTGCTGTGCAAAAGCTTTTAAGTTTCATTAGGTCCCATGTGGTTATTTTTGTCTTTATTTCCATTTCTCTAGGAGGTGGGTCAAAAAGGATCTTGCTGTGATTTATGTCACAGAGTGTTCTGCCTATGTTTTCCTCTAAGAGTTTGATAGTGTCTGGCCTTACATTTAGGTCTTTAATCCATTTTGAGCTTATTTTTGTGTATGGTGTTAGGGAGTGATCTAATCTCATACTTTTACATGTCCCTGTCCAGTTTTGCCAGCACCACTTATTGAAGAGACTGTCCTTTCTCCAATGTACACTCCTGCCTCCTTTATCAAAGATAAGGTGACCATATGTCCGTGGGTTTATCTCTGGGCTTTCTATCCTGTTCCATTGATCTATCTTTCTGTTTTTGTGCCAGTACCATACTGTCTTGATTACTGTAGCTTTGTAGTATAGGCTGAAGTCAGGGAGCCTGATTCTTTCAGCTCCATTTTTCGTTCTCAAGATTGCTTTGGCTATTCGGGGTCTTTTGTGTTTCCATACAAATTGTGAAATTTTTTGTTCTAGTTCTGTGAAAAAGGCCAGTGGTAGTTTGATAGGGATTGCATTGAATCTGTAGATTGCTTTGGGTAGTAGAGTCATTTTCACAATGTTGATTCTTCCAATCCAAGAACATGGTACATCTCTCCATCTATTTGTATCATCTTTAATTTCTTTCATCAGTGTCTTATAATTTTCTGCATACAGGTCTTTTGTCTCCTTAGGTAGGTTTATTCCTAGATATCTTATTCTTTTTGTTGCAATGGTAAATGGGAGTGTTTCCTTGATTTCACTTTCAGATTTTTCATCATTAGTATATAGGAATGCCAGAGATTTCTGTGCATTAATTGTTTATCCTGCAACTTTACCAAATTCATTGATTAGCTCTAGTAGTTTTCTGGTAGCATCTTTAGGATTCTCTACGTATAGTATCATGTCATCTGCAAACAGTGACAGCTTTACTTCTGCTTTTCCGATTTGGATTCCTTTTACTTCCTTGTCTTCTCTGATTGCTGTGGCTAAAACTTCCAAAACTATGTTGAATAAGAGTGGTGAGAGTGGGCAACCTTGTCTTGTTCCTGATCTTAGTGGAAATGGTTTCAGTTTTTCACCATTGAGGGCGATGCTGGCTGTGGGTTTGTCATATATGGCCTTTATTATGTTGAGGAAAGTTCCCTCTCTGCCTACTTTCTGCAGGGTTTTTATCATAAATGGGTGTTGAATTTTGTCGAAAGCTTTCTCTGCATCTATTGAGATGATCATATGGTTTTTCTCCTTCAATTTGTTAATATGGTGTATCACGTTGATTGATTTGTGTATATTGAAGAATCCTTGCATTCCTGGAATAAACCCCACTTGATCATGGTGTATGATCCTTTTAATGTGCTGTTGGATTCTGTTTGCTAGTATTTTGTTGAGGATTTTTGCATCTATGTTCATCAGTGATATTGGCCTGTAGTTTTCTTTCTTTGTGACATCCTTGTCTGGTTTTGGTATCAAGGTGATGGTGGCCTCGTAGAATGAGTTTGGGAGTGTTCCTCCCTCTGCTATATTTTGGAAGAGTTTGAGAAGGATAGGTGTTAGCTCTTCTCTAAATTCTTGATAGAATTCACCTGTGAAGCCATCTGGTCCTGGGCTTTTGTTTGTTGGAAGATTTTTTATCACAGTTTCAATTTCAGTGCTTGTGATTGGTCTGTTCATATTTTCTATTTCTTTCTGATTCAGTCTTGGCAGGTTGTGCATTTCTAAGAATTTGTCCATTTCTTCCAGGTTGTCCATTTTATTGGCATAGAGTTGCTTATAGTAATCTCTCATGATCTTTTGTATTTCTGCAGTGTCAGTTGTTACTTCTCCTTTTTCATTTCTAATTCTATTGATTTGAGTCTTCTCCCTTTTTTTCTTGATGAGTCTGGCTAATGGTTTATCAATTTTGTTTATCTTCTCAAAGAACCAGCTTTTAGTTTTATTGATCTTTGCTATTGTTTACTTCATTTCTTTTTCATTTATTTCTGATCTGATTTTTATGATTTCTTTCCTTCTGCTAACTTTGGGATGTTTTTGTTCTTCTTTCTCTAATTGCTTTAGGTGCAAGGTCAGGTTGTTTATTCGAGATGTTTCCTGTTTCTTAACGTGGGATTGTATTGCTATAAACTTCCCTCTTAGAACTGCTTTTGCTGCATCCCATAGGTTTTGGGTCGTCGTGTCTCCATTGTCATTTGTTTCTAGGTATTTTTTAATTTCCTCTTGGATTTCTTCAGTGATCACTTCGTTATTAAGTAGTGTATTGTTTAGCCTCCATGTGTTTATATTTTTTACAGATCTTTTCCTGTAATTGATATCTAGTCTCATAGCACTGTGGTCAGAAAAGATTCTTGACACAATTTCAGTTTTCTTAAATTTACCAAGGCTTGATTTGTGACCCAAGATATGATCTATCCTGGAGAATGTTCCCTGAGCACTTGAGAAAAATGTGTATTCTGTTGTTTTTGGATGGAATGTCCTATAAATATCAATTAAGTCCATCTTGTTTAATGTATCATTTAAAGCTTGTGTTTCCTTCTTTATTTTCATTTTGGATGATCTGTCCATTGGTGAAAGTGGGGTGTTAAAGTCCCCTACTATGATTGTGTTACTGTCGATTTCTCCTTTTATGGCTGTTAGTATTTGCCTTATGTATTGAGGTGCTCCTATGTTTGGTGCATAAATATTTACAAGTGTTATATCTTCTTCTTGGACCGATCCCTTGATCATTATGTAGTGACCTTCTTTGTCTCTTCTAGTAGTCTTTATTTTAAAGTCTATTTTGTCTGATATGAGAATTGCTACTCCAGCTGTCTTTTGGCTTGCATTTGCATGGAATATCTTTTTCCATCCCCTTACTTTCAGTCTGTATGTGTCTCTAGGTCTGAAGTGGGTCTCTTGTAGACAGCATATATATGGATCTTGTTTTTGTATCCATTCAGCCACTCTGTGTCTTTTGGTGGGAGCATTTAGTCCATTTACATTTAAGGTAATTATCGATATGTATGTTCCTATTCCCATTTTCTTAATTGTTTTGGGTTCGTTATTGTAGGTCTTTTCCTTCTGTTGTGTTTCTTGCCTAGAGAAGTTCCTTTAGCATTTGTTGTAAAGCTGGTTTGGTGGTGCTGAACTCTCTCAGCTTTTGCTTGTCTGTAAACGTTTTAATTTCTCCATCAAATCTGAAAGAGATCCTTGCTGGGTAGAGTAATCTTGGTTGCAGGTTTTTCTCCTTCATCACTTTAATTATGTCCTGCCACTCCCTTCTGGCTTGTAGAGCTTCTGCTGAGAGATCAGCTGTTATCCTGATGGGGATTCCCTTGTGTGTTATTTGTTGTTTTTCCCTTGCTGCTTTTAATATGATTTCTTTGTGTTTAATTTTTGACAGTTTGATTAAAATGTGTCTTGGCGTATTTCTCCTTGGATTTATTCTGTATGGGACTCTCTGTGCCTCCTGGACTTGATTAACTATTTCCTTTCCCATATTATGGAAGTTTTCAACTATAATCTCTTCAAATATTTTCTCAGTCCCTTTCTTTTTCTCTTCTTCTTTTGGAACCCCTATAATTCGAATGTTGGTGCGTTTAATGTTGTCCCAGAGGTCTCTGAGACTGTCCTCTGTTCTTTTCATTCTTTTTTCTTTATTTTGCTCTGCAGCAGTTATTTCCACTATTTTATCTTCCACCTCACTTATCCGTTCTTCTGCCTCAGTTATTCTGCTATTGATCCCATCTAGAGTATTTTTTATTTCATTTATTGTTTTTTTTTTTCTGTTTTTTTTTTTTTTGCATTACATGGGCTTCTCACTGCTGTGGCCTCTCCCGTTGCGGAGCACAGGCTGTGGACGCGCAGGCCCAGCAGCCATGGCTCACGGGCCTAGCCGCTCCGCAGCATGTGGGATCTTCCCAGACCGGGGCACGAACCCGTGTCCCCTGCATTGGCAGGCGGACTCTCAACCACTGCGCCACCAGGGAAGCCCCATTTATTGTGTTTTTAATCGATGCTTGATTCATCTTTAGTTCTTCTAGGTCCTTGTTAACTGTTTCTTGCATTTTGTCTATTCTATTTCCAAGATTTTGGATCTTGGATCATCTTTACCATCATTATTCTGAATTCTTTTTCAGGTAGACTGCCTAGTACCTCTTCATTTGTTAGGTCTGGTGGGTTTTTATCTTGCTCCTTCTCCTGCTGTGTGTTTTTCTGTCTTCTCATTTTGCTTATGTTACTGTGTTTGGGGTCTCCTTTTTGCAGGCTGCAGGTTCGTAGTTCCCATTGTTTTTGGTGTCTGTCCCCAGTGGCTACGGTTGGTTTAGTGGGTTGTGTAGGCTTCCTGGTGGAGGGGACTAGTGCCTGTGTTCTGGTGGATGAGGCTGGATCTTGTCTTTCTGGTGGGGAGGTCCACGTCTGGTGGTGTGTTTTGGGGTGTCTGCGGACTTTTTATGATTTTAGGCCACCTCTCTGCTAATTGGTGGCGTTGTGTTCCTGTCTTGCTAGTTGTTTGGCATAGGGTGTCCAGCACTGTAGCTTGCTGGTCGTTGAGTGAAGCTGGGTGCTGGTGTTGAGATGGAGATCTCTGGAAGATTTTCGCTGTTTGATATTATGTGGAGCTGGGAGGTCTCTTGTGGACCAGTGTCCTGAAGTTGGCTCTCCCACCTCAGAGGCACAGCACTGACTCCTGGCTCCTCAATTTGGGATGATTTGTTGTCTATTCATGTATTCCACAGATGCAGGGTACACCAAGTTGATTGTGGAGCTTTAATCCGCTGCTTCTGAGGTTGCTGGGAGAGGTTTCCCTTTCTCTTCTTTGTTCTCACAGCTCCTGGGTCTCAGCTTTGGATTTGGCCCCGCCTCTGCATGTATGTCGCCGGAGGGCGTCTGTTCTTCGCTCAGACAGGACAGGGTTAAAGGAGCAGCCTCTTCGGGGACTCTGGCTCACTCAGGCCGGGCGGGAGGGAGGGGCACGGAGTGCGGGGCGAGCCTGCAGCGGCAGAGGTCGGCGTGACGTTGCACCAGCCCGAGGCGCGCCGTGCGTTCTCCCAGGGAAGCCGCCCCTGGATCCCGGGACCCCGGCAGTGGCGGGCTGCACAGGCTCCCGGAAGGGCGGTGTGGACAGTGACCTGCGCTCGCACACAGGCTTCTTGGTGGCGGCAGCAGGAGCCCCAGCGTCCCACGCCCGTCACTGGGCTCCGCGCTTTCAGTCGTGACTCGCGCCCGTCTGTGGAGACCCTTTAAGCAGCGCTCTTAATCCCCTCTCCTCGTGCACCAGGAAACCAAGAGGGAAGAAAAAGTCTCTTGCCTCTTTGGCAGCTCCAGAGTTTTCCCGGACTCCCTTCCGGCTAGCTGTGGCACATTAGCCCCCTTCAGGCTGAGTTCTCGCCGCCAGCCCCAGTCCTCTCCCTGCGCTCTGACCAAAGCCTGAGCCTCAGCTTCCAGCGCCGCCCGCCCCGGCGGGCGAGCAGACAAGCCTCTCGGGCTGGTGAGTGCCGCTCGGCACCGCTCCTCTGTGCGGGAATCTCTCCGCTTTGCCCTACCCAGGTATGTGGGGAGTTTCTTGCCTTTTGGGAGGTCTGGGGTCTTCTGCCAGCGTTCAGTAGGTGTTCTGTAGGAGTTGTTCCACGTGTAGCGGTATTTCTGGTGTATCCGTGGGGAGGAAGGTGATCTCCGCATCTTAATCTTCCGCCATCTTACCCGGAAGTCTGAGTAGCCCATCTTGAGGTTGTCCTAGCCTTAAAAGTGTTTTGGGCATATCAAACCTCTCTGTTTCCGTTGTCTTACCATGCCTTTGAACATTCCCATCTGTCTATGACCAATAGAGAGAGGAGTGAATAAATGCATCCATATTGGCTTATGAGTCTGTAACATTTTTCAAAGCAGGTGTAAAATAGGAGGATGTGATGATGGTGATGGTGATCATGACGATCACATGATGACAGATACTTCTTACTGGCTGCATTTTATGTGTGAGACACATCTTCATTGAAAACCCACTTACTTAAATACTAGGAAGTAATACTATTCTTGCTTCCATTTTACAGATGAGGAAACTAATTCGATTCAAAGAAATTAGCCAAATTTTTCAAGATCACATTTTTTTATTTGCAAGTGATAATGACCATCTCAAATTGGCCTAAGCAATTGGGAGTACATTGGCCCACATTATTGCAATGTCTATTGGTGGTTCTGTCTACAGCCTAAGATGGATTCAGAGGCTCAAATAATTCAATCAGATTTACTTTCCCTCCAAATCTTGGTCTGATTTCCTCCGTGTTTTTTATGTGTCATTTTAGCATAGACTCCCTCAATATATTGTCCGTAATGGCCAGTGTAGCTCTAAGCTTGTATTACACTTTTAGCATGCAATCACAAGAAAAGACAGAGCACCTCAATCTCTACAGCTTCAGAAAAGGCCTCGGGAAGGACCCTGACTGACCAGGTTTGGGTCATGTGCCCATCCGTGATCCAATCACCATGGCATGAGTGGTATAGAACTTCAGTTTAGTAGGTCATAGTTACACACCCACCTCCGAAGTACAAGACTGGGGAGGAGTCACCTTCACACAAATTACATCCTTTTGTTCCTCATCAAAACAGGGCTTTCTGGGCTTCCCTGGTGGCGCAGTGGTTGAGAGTCTGCCTGCCGGTGCAGGGGACACGGGTTCGTGCCCCGGTGCGGGAGGATCCCACATGCCGCAGAGCGGCTGAGCCTGTGAGCCATGGCCGCTGAGCCTGCGTGTCCGGAGCCTGTGCTCCGCAACGGGAGAGGCCACAGCAGTGAGAGGCCCGCGTACCGCAAAAAACAAAAACAAAAACAAAAAAACAGGGCTTTCCATACGGGAGGGATGGAGGAAGGGAACGCGTGTGGGAAGTCATATATTTATACATTTCAACATCCTCTACTCTCAGTCAGATGGTGTGAGATCCAGGATTTAGACACAAATAATCTGTCCCTGGATTCAGCACTATTCTGAGCAGGCCTTCTGCTTGTTGGTTTGTAGAAATTATCTCATTTAAGACTCATCACAACTCCTGGGGGCAAATATTAGTTGCCTCATGTTATGGGTAAGGAGCTAATGTAAGGCAAGGCGAAGTGACTTTCCTGATTCCATAGAATTTCTAAGTGACCAAGCCAAGAACTAAATTTAAGACTATTTGACTTTGTTTCTGGATTCTTTTCACTGAACCATGGCATCATAACCAGCATCATCTGAATGGTTTTGAATGTCAGCAGGGGACAGGGGTTGTGGTCTATATTAATCAATTGTGCTATTTAACAAACAACTACAATATCTCAGAGGCTTACAACACAAACATTTATTTTTATCACTCATGATCTGCTGGTCAGTCGGGGCAGCTCTGCTTTGGCATGGGGGGGTGGAGTTGAAGTCTGCTCTATCTGTTGCATTCTTGAGCCCAGGCTAGAGTAACAGAAGCCATCCAGAGGCCACTCTTTTCACGGTGGATCAGTGAAATGTCAGAAGGCACTTCCATCCATGCAAGCACATTTTAAGTCTTTGCTTGTATCTTGTCCACTCACATTCCATTGGTTTAAGTGAGATATGTGATCCAGCTCTGCATTCATGAGCTAGGGAAACACACTCTTTCCACAGTGGGAGGAGGAGATGGAATGGTCTGACTAATCTTGAGGTACTTTGAAGAACCTATAGTAACGGTCCTCAATTCAGACTTGTGCTATTTGTTGTTTCAAACTGCAACTTATTAGAAAAGCATTGGCAACTAGTAAACCTAGAAACACAGAGGTCACAGGTCAAATTTAGGAAGTACTGGTAGTGGAATTGATACTATATAATGGTAAATCTATGAAATAGTACTCTTTCTACCAGTCTTTGAAATGTCGTTGATACGTCTTTACATATTACTGTCTAACAAGGATATGGTAATCACAATACTCTTTTGTGTATTGGTGGCAGTGGGGGGGGGGCAGAAATATGGTACACTTTGGGGCAATATTTTAAGCTAAAATTGAAGGAGACATGCAACTCTGGAGTGAAAAATGGCTGTGACCACTGACAGCTGGGGAGCTAAATGCAACTGTTTCTTGAGGTGTGAAGTAATAGCTATCAAAGTCTTTTTATTCTAGCATCAGTTCAGGACATTAGAGCTTCATAGATAGATTATGTTCTACTGGCTTTATGTATGGCTAATAGTTTAAATTCATTCCTTTCAAAAGTTCGCTCTATTCATGAAGAGCTACAACCTGATTTTCCTACCAGTAATACTTCCCCACCCTACCCCAAAGCCATGGAAAGCCAGCGGAGGTGATTCTTACATTATTTGTGTTCAAAGAAAGGCAATATTGTTTCTATAATTGAAAATTCAGACACTATTATTAAGAGAAAAAGGGTCAGAATTTCAGGTGGAATTGAAATAGGTAAGTTGGTTTAATTCTTGAGGGTGAGAGATGTTGAATACATTTGATTGTCTGTTCATTAAGAAGTAAACATTCAGTGCACCAGTGTATCTAATATGGTTATAGGAAAAGTGGAAGAGAAAAAAAATAGACAAAATAGAAGGTATGATTTCTAACCATGGTGGACGAAATCAGAAATCCTGGATTTTAACTAGCTTTTGAAGCTATTAACTAGCTTTTGAACTTTAAAGGGATCATAAAACCTTTCTAGGATGTTATTTCTTTATCTTGAAAATAAGAAAGTTTATCTAGATTTACTACAGTGACAGCTCTGGTTCAAACATTACAGAATGTTAAGGAGTTTTCTACCTAACTGGAAAGGCCCAAAACGTGAAGACTTCATGCTTTCAATAACTATGTGTTGACTGCCTACTACTTTGTGTTAGGTTTGTTCTTGGTGTTGGGAGTATAGTCATGAAAGAGAAGAAGCCTCTGACGCTGGAGAGCTTAAATTCTGGTGGAGAGACAGTCAATAAACAAGTAAACAAATAATTTTATGATTTAATTTTAGGTAGTAAAAAATGCTGTAAAAAAATTAAAACAGGTTTTGGGAGGGCGGGAGAAAGAGAGAGTCTGGGCAGGATAGTTTATTTTAGATAATTAGGAAAGTTCTATTTGAGAGATAACAATGGAGACTTGAATTAAATTATTGTGTTAGTTTTGCAATTATTTTGGAAAAAATCGTCTCTCTAGCAAATGTAATGAGCCTGAGGTCGGACGACATTTGGAATGTTTAAGGAAAAGCAAAAACAATACCTTAATTATACAGCACAATCTATGTGTAACAAGATAAAGTATAAACTGTATTCCATGGCATGACATGAAGGTGTGCTGAATTAATCAGAGAAGGAGGTGAACTGAATAATCCCTGTCATCAAGTCTTTGCTTCATTTCTTTTGTTTTATTGGTCACCAAGTTCTTGATATTTTACCTTCTTAACTTCTTGTATCTACCCTTCATTTTTATTCTAATATCTGGACTTGATACAGGCAGACAGTCACTTTGAGCCATCTTCTACCAAAAAGTAAAGCTGATCATATAATTCCACTTCTAAAAATATATATATTTTTAGATGTATCCCTATCAGCCTCAGAAAAATAGTCAACTCAAACTACTTGTCATGAGATGACTTTGTGATTTGTCCCTACCGACTTCTTTAACCTCCTCCAGTTCCAAGCTTCCCTACTTTAATTCTATGGCCATGCCAAACTAGTAAATTTATTGAGTCACTCTAGTAAATCTAGACAGTTTATCTAGATTTACTCCAGTGACAGCTCTGAATTCCAGAATGCCACGTTCCCCCATATGTTTATCTAAGACCTCTATCTACCCTTCTGTCTAACTTCCTTCATGTGTTTCAGGAATCAGTTAGGGTGTATCTCTGCTGGGGTCTTTCCCTTAATGTTGCAGTCTGTTTCTATAGCACTGAGCGTGCTATAGAAGTATGTGATGGAATTGTCTTCTTCATTTCCTCTTTGCCCCACTAGACTGTGAGTTCCCTGAGGGTCTGGGAAATGTTATTAATCTCTGCATTTTTGGCATCCAGTTCAATGCTTGCACTTGGTTCAATAAATGTTTCTAAAAATAATGAATGTGGGACATAATATATGGATTATTTAATTTTAAGAGCCAGGCTGTGTCTTTAAACCAGTCAATTATTTTACCCCATTTGCTTCTCTTCCCTTCCTTCTGCCTTTCATATCTAAATTCATGTATTTACAAAAATCCAAGTGACTGTTCCAAATCTGGTATTTCAGGCTAAATGAGAGAACAACATACCATGTGAAAGAGTGGACTTTGTTAAGGACTAATAAAGAATTATTTTTTATTTAAACTCTACTCATGGATATCCCATTGGTCGTCACTATTATTGCATTAGCAATTCTTTTAGTTATTCCCACCTCATTTGCTTCCACGAACAATGAATTTTTGCTTTAGTATTTTCATTTGTAGTCCAGATCTCATGAAATGTGGTGGGACTGTTTTTCTCCCTAAGGTAAACAGCCATAGATCTTAATCTAGATTAAGAAAAATTTCATCATCTTTTTGATTACTATCACCATAGTAATCTTTTTAGATTGTTTTCCCCTCTCCTTTAATCACTGAGTATTGTATCTTTTTCGAAGAAGCAAGAAAGAAGGACATTGAGAGACAGGTCGTAGGTCTTTTCTACTGATCTTCACAACCAGTGAGGTAGGTGGCTTTATCTCCATTTCCAGCTGACAAAAATGAGATTCAAAGTTTACTGTTTTGTCTTGGGCAAGCTAACTGGTGGAAGAGGTGGAATTGAACCTAAAACAATTTTCTTTTTACTCTATCATGTCCCCTCATTAAAGAATGACCTAAGGCAAAGGATCTATATGTTCTGATTTACAGTGCCACATAAAAATGAACATACACAGGTATACGCAAAAATTAACTACATTCTCTAAATGGCAGAAATAGCTTATTGGAAAGTCTGGAAAATAGTTAAGCAGACTTTCTGATATTAGTGTAGACAAAGGCTCTGAGAACTGCTCCATAGACACCTGTAATTCCTCTGACCCAAGTATGAACTCATATTTATAACAGAAAGCAGATTTAGAAGCATGATGTAAGCAATATCTTTGGCTGGAAGAATGAAATTAATGACTTATTTTGAAATTACCTTTTCTGATTCATTATTCATAGTAATAAAAACACATGGGGGCTTCCCTGGTGGCGCAGTGGTTGAGAATCAGCCTGCTAATGCAGGGGACACGGGTTCGAGCCCTGGTCTGGGAAGATCCCACATGCCACGGAGCGGCTGGGCCTGTGACCCATGGCTGCTGAGCCTGCGCGTCCGGAGCCTGTGCTCCGCAACGGGAGAGGCCACAACAGTGAGAGGTCCGCGCACCGTGATGAAGGGTGGCCCCCGCTTGCCACAGCTAGAGAAAGCCCTCGCACAGAAACGAAGACCCAACACAGCCAAAAATAAATAAATAAACAAATGTGGGGTTTAAAAAAAAAAAAGAAAAGAAAAGAAAAACACATGGCGATCTTTGTTCCTGGCTGATTCACAGTGGTCAATGGCATCATTATTGTCAAGATTTCATTCTTGAATATCAACTTGTTAGTGAATATTCTAACATCTAATATTTATTGATCTCTTACAATGTTCCAGGCAGTGTGTTAGGGTCTATACTTCTATTTATTATCAGCATAGTCCTTAAGATAGGTGCCATTTTCTTAGAAAATAAATATGGGTTAAAAATAACTAGTACAGGGTTGTACCTACTAAAAAATGGCAAAGCAAGACTTGAATCCAGTTTATCTGACTAGGCAGGCTGTGCTCTAAATTTCCATTCTTTGTTAGAGTTCTTGAGAATGCACTCAGACTGGAGTCAAATGGTTTAGTTCCAGGTTTGGTACTGACAAACTATGTAAGCTCAGGCAAGTCACTTTCCTTCTCTGAGTTTGTTTTCTCATTTGTTAATGGGAATGGATGATGACAACAATGATTTCTGATGTATCTTGTAACTGAAGAATTAAATGATTGAAATGCCAGAAATGGAAGCTCATTAACTCACAGCAGGAAATAGTAATTTCCCAGGATCATCCTGGCATAAATATCAGTACCTGCTGCACCACAGTACTTTTTAAATTAAATTTTATTTTTACTTAATATTTATGTTATTCTCCTTATTATCATTCCCTATAAAATTCCTTCACAGTACTCATTATAACTTATTAATTCCAAATTAGGATGTACAACATAAGAGTGTGGAAATGTATTTATGGAAACTGCAGGACTGGATATTTAAAGGAGAACTGTCCTTCTGAAGTAGGTATTCTATTCCATATTTTGCCAATGAAGAAACCACATCTTCAAAGGCTCAGAGGATGACATGTGAAATCTACAGATAGATAATCTGACTACTTACAACACTGATTTCCCAAGTCTGGATTTGCCATGTTCTGGGGAGTAAATATGTTTATTTTACTGGAGCTTCAGATTCAGCAGCACCTTCCTCTGTGAATTAGGAGAAAGATGATTAGTATCTTGTGAAGTTTTATAAATCCAAGAAGAAGAAATTTGGCAGTGACCATAATGGCTTGGAAGGTGCTAATATAAGATGATTTTTTTAAATGGCAAAATCTCTAGATATAGTTACAGTTTCTTGATAGTTATTTTCCCTTGACTCTGCATAGATACGTTCATAATGTACTGCATTTGTTACCTATGTAATTATTTTTGCTTCCAACTCTGACCAAAATTAATCAGAAAAGGAGTTTCTGAGGGTGTGGGTACAGGTAATAGTAACAAAGAGTTCACCTGGTCATGTTTTTAGATGAACTGAAATATCCTCAGCATCTTACCCTCCTCCTTTCTCCCTTCCTCCCCATCCTCTTAATGACAATGTGAAAAAGGATTGCTTGCATAAATTATTGAGTTGTACTAGTCTTTTTTGAGTCCCTCTATAGATATTATTTCATTAATTCTTCACCAGAATACTAAAAGGTAAATATGATTATCCTAGCTACAAATGAGGAAACTGATTCTGAGAGAGATTAAGAATTTACCTAAGAACACATAGCTAGCTAGCCAGTAAAAAACAGATTGAGTTCCTTTTGACTTAAAAACTTATGATCTTTCTGTGATGCTACATTATCTGGGAACTGAAACTCTTCAGGTCAGCATGATAATTTTGCTGTCTTAGGAATATCAGTCTTCATAGGTACCCCCCAATTGTATGTCTATAATGTATCTTATATTTTTTTATTGAAGTATCTATCTATGCATCTTATTTATCTATTGTAATGTACACAAATACATTACATCTGCACCTCAGAAAAATTTTAGAAAGTCAACACATACATGCAACTAACATTCATATCAACATATAGAAACTATCCTCATCCAGTGGAGTCATATGGACAGTGCTTAATTCTCAAGCAATGATGTGTAATGACATCTACAAAACATTGCTAGCCAAGGGAGCTCCACTGAGCCTTAGTGGTATAGGGTTTTCAGTAGGAATGAGTCAGTAAGCATGGACCCATGTGACCAGCCTTGGTTACTCAATTTCCAGCCCTACCAGAGGTCAAACTATTATAGTGTGTTCCAAAGCCCCAATCATAAATCACATTGTTAGCATAAGCTATCTGGCATGGCTCAAGACCCTAGGTATAAAAAGACACTCTAATCAGGTAGAATATTCCAAGGACTTAGAGGTTACCTCCCAAGAGCGAGAACTTTCTTTGGATGTACAGGGTTTGAACACCCAAGTCAACTGAATTAACTGTTTACTTCTGAGTTAATTCTTTATTGCATACCAGGTCTCCCAACAAGGAATTTTCTTAGTCTTTGTTTACCTGAAAAAATCTACTTTCTCTTTATTTTTGAAAGTTATTTCCACTGGATATAGAATGCTGGGCTGCTGGTGTTTTCCCCTCTGTACTCTAAACATATTACTCCTTTCTCTTGAATAATTTTGAATGATGAATCTATTGTAATTCTTATCATTGTACTTCTGTAGTTAATGTTTCTTTTTTTGGGGGGGTGCCTTCAAGATTTAAAAAAAATTTTGCAATGTGATAATGATGTATCTAGGTGTGTGTGTGTGTGTGTGTGTGTGTGTGTGTGTGTTCACATGCCTGCACATGCACTATTCTGCCTGGAATTTTCTAAAATTCTTGAAGTAATATTTACATCCCCAACTTTCCCACCTCCTTGGCTACTCTTAAGATTTTCTCTGTGTTTCTGTTTTTCAGTAACTTTACTATGATATGATACGATATGTCTAGATGTCTTTTGTTATGTATATATACTGCTCTGGTTCACAATGAGTTGTGAGTCTGTGGTTTTATCACTATTTTGTAGCAATTTCATCATGCTGTGCCTTGTCGTCTTCTTGCAGTTTATCCCGATTGGGGTTTGCTGAGCTTCCTGAAACAGTAGCTGTATAAGTTTTATAAAAGATTGAAATTTTGATACATTAGTGACAAATATTATTTGACCTTTCCTCCCCTTTCTCTTCTCTACTTTTTGGACTCTCATGTTTCAGACCACTTTACATTGTCCCACAGGTCACTGAGACTCTGTTAATTTTTTTCAGCCTTTTATTTCTTGTTCTTTATTTCAAATATAACTTCTATTACCTTGTTTTCAAGGTTACTGATCTTTTCTTCTGCAGAACCTACTCTGCCATTAAGCCCTTCTGATGAATTTTCTATTTTATGTATTGTATTTTTGAGCTCTGCATGTTCCTTTTGATTCTTTCTCAGAGTTTGCATTTTTCTGTCTGTTAGGTTTCATATTTTTACTTTACATCTTTGAACATATTTACAATAGCAGTTTTAAAGTCCTTGTCTACTACTTCCATCATTTCTGTCATCTTGGAACCTGTTTCTACTCACTGACTTTTCTTTATTTATAAATAATATTTTGTGAATAATTTGATATTTATAGTAATATTTGTCTGATTCTTTGCATGTTAGTAATTGTTTTGAATACTTGACGTTGTGCATATAATATTGAGGGTTTAGATGTTTTGGGCTTCCCTTATAGATTGTGGGAGTTCATTTTGACAAGTAGCTTAATTCAGTTGCAATTCAGCTTCATACTTTCAAATGCTCCTTTTGGAGCTCTCTGAATTTGTGTATAAAGTAGGTCTGGGGCTTCCCTGGTGGCGCAGTGGTTGAGAATCCGCCTGCCGATGCAGGGGACACGGGTTCGTGCCCCGGTCCGGGAAGATCCCACATGCCGCGGAGCGGCTGGGCCCGTGAGCCATGGCCGCTGAGCCTGCGCGTCCGGAGCCTGTGCTCCGTGGCGGGAGAGGCCACAACAGTGAGAGGCCCGCGTACCGCAAAAAAAAAAAAAAAAAAAAAAAATGTTTAAAGTAGGTCTGCCATGTCCTGTAAGAGCTTTCATGAGCTGGTTTATAACTGTGTCTTTCCCTTCATATCCCATATTCATTTGCCTTTGTTCCATCTGTTTCAGGCACATCTGTCTATTTTGCTATTCTTTTTTTTTTTTGGCCACGCTGCACAGCTCACGGGAATCTTAGTTGCCCTACCAGGGATTGAACCTGGTCCCTGGCAGTGAAAGCACTGAGTCCTAACCACTGGACCACCAAGGAATTCCCCTTTTTGCTGTTCTTAAAACATGCAAAGTTTGCTACAGACTTGGGTCTTTATTCTTGCTTCTCCCCTGCCTACAATGCTCTTGTTCAATTTGTTTGTAATGCTTGTACCCTCACTTGAAGATTTATTTTGTTGTCACCTCTTCAGAGAGTACTTCTCTGACTGCCATTTTTAAAATAGATGACTTTCATTCTCCCACCTTAATCACACTTTCCTTACCCTACTTATGTTTTCTTCAGAGCAAATGTGACTATCTGATATAATAAATTCCTTTATGTAAAGCACCCTGACTGCAATATGCACTCCTGATTTTTGTCTTCATAAGCATCCCAAGTGACTAACAGAATGCCTGGCATGCTCAAAAACTATTTGTTGAATAAGTTAATAAATGATTCCTAGTTTTTTATACATCAGATAGTTATGATAATACCTACCCTGGAAATCTAATGTTTATTTTTTCTGAGTGTTAAATAAAAATATTATCTGTGCTGTACATGTTTTTTTTTTAATTCTCTTACTATATTTGGGGAAATCTTTTATTTACATGTCTCAGGGGTATACAAGCACCTACCTACTGCTCTTGAAAGCAAAAAAAATCGATATCTTAGATGGGATAACCACAATTCTCGTTTAATTGGGACTAAAGAGTTCCCTGATTTGTGGGATTTTTAGTGCACATATACTTGGCTAATCATATGCCACTACCTCAGAGTCTGACTGTGGTGAGTGATGTAAAAAGTCAGTGGAGAATTTGTTCCAACCACAGCAGGGATATCTAGAATCCAAGTGCCTGGTTTCTGGTGTTCAGTGCCAGTGGTGTTCTGCCCAAACTCACCCTATATCACACTCTTTTCTGTGAATTAAGCCATCTGCCTCCCTAATATTTACCCCCAAACCTTCATTTCTGGTTAATTTATTAAAGAGAAGTTTCTCTTGCTTGTAGGCAAGAACCCTGGCTCATACGCTCTTTAAACAATTTATAAGAGGGTAAGCTGTTAAAAACTATAAAAGCTTTCATTATCATTTTTTATTAGTGCAGAACAGAGCTCAGCTGAACATCTAGATAGCCAGTGGGAAACACCTGCAAATACAAGGAGTTATGCTGAAATGGGTATTGTATGTGCTTCAAGGAGTTTGATTATAGCAAATCTCAGGCTGTGTAGGAAAATCACGTTATTTTCTAGTTGTTATACTTGTTATGTTCTGTTCAAATATGTTTCCATTGTATAACAGGTAGAGATGAATTTAGTTCCCTTAAAACATGAAGACTGTTTAGTTCCCTTAAAGCATATAGCAGTAGCTGATCATTTACGAGCCATTTGAGAAGAAAATCAAATATATTTTAAATGGCAAGAGAACCAGGGACATGACCTTCAGAGTTGAGCAATAAGGCATCTGTTGTCTCCAGGGTGGGAGGTGGAGCTCATCATAGCATTTCTTGTAAACTGGAAGATCTTCCTGTTCTGCAATTTTATTTTTTCCTCTTTGTCATAAAGAGAAGCTTGAAGAACATTTTAGAGGGAATTTGAAAGGTTGTGTTTACCAGTTTGCATTTGATATTAAATGAACAACCACATAAGCTCAGTGACATTTAACGGAAAGTGTTTATTGCACATGTATATGTATTCAGTATGGATTGAATAGGTGGCTCTGCTGATTTTGGCTGGTCTCTGTTGGAATGACTGGGGTGACCCGATTCTGTTCTATGTGTCTTGAAACCCAATTTAGACCTGGCACATGGTCAATCTCACCTCATTCTCTAGGCTTAGGTAAATCACATAGGCAAGCTCCAAATCCAGAGGCAATGCAGGTCACCCTGTGCACAGGGAGAAGCATTGAACAGTTTCATGGCAAAGGGCCATCATGGATCTAGAGATGCATGAAGAATTTGGGTCAAAATTTCAATCTACCATAATGTGTTTTATACCATCTTGGGTGTATAAAACTGGCTTATGCTGGGCAGTTATTTAAATTAGTGAAGGTAAGTGCTGTCACACTGCCTGATGTTTTCATGGCTGTACCAATTTATGTATCCTATATAAGTTACCATGAAATCTTTGTCTTAAAGTTCTCTTCATGGGGAGACTAGACAAGCCAGACTGTCAGCCCTCAGCCACCCTCAGTCATCCCTTATTTATTTCTCCTTCCTTTCTTCCATTTGTCCATAAAATAAAACTTACCTCATTAATGTAAATTTTGTGCAAGCCATCTTTTCCCTGGGGATGAAGGGGTGCAAAAGATCAACACAGTTCTTCGTCACTAGAATTTAGGCTTTAAATTCTAGTGGGGGAGACAGGCACTAATATGTAATAAACACAATTCAATTTTAATGAGAATTCTTTCCTGTTTTTCTCTTACTCACTCCTCTCCACTGTTGCCTTAATGCAATCAGTAAACTTTCTCTGCAAGGCCTTTGTACTTACTGCTTATGTTTCATCCTACAGATTTCCATATGGGTTACTCCTAAATGCCATAGGCCTCCACTCAAAAGTCAGAGGGGCTTTTCCTGCTCACCTGTCTTAAATGACACACCTGCAACCACTCACTTTGCCTCATCCCTGCTTTAGGAGTCTCATTACAGAGACCGTATGTGTGTGTTCATCATCTCTGTCCACCATCCTGCCCAGATAATAAACTCCATGAGAGCAGGGACTTAAGCTGTTTTGTGTTCTGATCTTTTGTGTACTTTCAACAGTGAGTAGCATGTACAGTAAATCCCCTACATAGGAACCTTCAAGTTGCGAACTTTCAAAGATGCGCCCATGCCTTCACATGTCCAGTCACGTAAGTTAGTTCACGTGTCTAGCGTACATTGTCACGTGCGTGCATCCTCTACAAGGGTTGTGCTTTTGTGTACTTTAGTGTACAGTACTATATAGAGTACAGTAGTACAGTATCTTTATTTCAAGCCTAGTACGTCCTGAAGCAAGCATAAAAGCAGCGGTGATGTAGCTGGTACTAAGAAGTGCCAAGCGATAACGATGGAAACAAGATACAGTACTGTAAGATTAAAAATGTTTTCTTTATTTTTTTGTTTGTTTGCTTTTTGTGTATTATTTGTGTGAAAAGTATTATAAACCTATAACAGTACAGTACTATATAGCTGATGGTGTTAGTGGGGTACCTAGGCTAACTTTGTGGGACTTAACGAACAAATGGACCTATGAACATGCTCTTGGAATGGAACTCATTCATATGTAGGGGACTTACTATAGTAGCCTCCAATATTTTAAAAGCACCTTATGCCCATATGTCATCATTACTAAACTTATAAAACACTGCATTCTTATTCTTTTCCTTACTCAATGATTATGGCTACTAAATTTGTGAGGTGACTACCATAATGTTCCTTCTTTGCTAATGTTTTATGAGTCCACGAGAACCAGGCAAGAAGAGATTCCCCAGCCTTGGTTGTAGGGTCCTTGGACCTTCTGGCTCCCACATCCAACTTTAATTACTACCTATGTAACAATAAATAGACATATCAATATTAAATCATTGATTAGGGCTATACTAGAAATGTACTCCTCTGATGCATTTTGAACCAAATCTCCTAGCTAACAGTGAGTAGAAAGAACTTTGTGCAGATTCTTCAGGCTTCTAAACACTTACAGTGAACCAGCACTCTGCTCAGTACTTCACTGAAATAATTTATTCATTGTAAGAGCTGTGTAAATTAGGCACTAATGTGATTCTTCTTACAGATGAGGAAATGGAAGTTCAGATGGTTAACAAGTTTATTCAAGGTCACACAGCACTTAGGTGGTGGAGTTGGTGTTCAAGAACAGACAGTGTTACTCTGCCAGAGCCAGTATTCTAACCATGATCTTAACTGCCCTCTTTACGTCCAGGGAAAGAAAACCAAGCTCCTTTCCCATGGCTAAAAATCACTGTGTAAGTGGAACAAAAAACACAGTTCCTTACAATTGTAATTAACCAATCAACCTTTCTGAGCAAGGAAAAGTATATTCAGCAATGAGACATGACACTTCAAACAAATTTGGCACAATTTGACACCAAAGGCATGGGCAACAAAGAAAAAGCAAACAGATTGGAGTTCATGAAAACAAAAAAATTTCTGTACATCAAAAGTCATTATAGGGGCTTCCCTGGTGGCGCAGTGGTTTAGAGTCCGCCTGTCGATGCAGGGGACACGGGTTCGTGCCCCAGTCCGGGAGGATCCCACATGCCGCGGAGCGGCTGGGCCCGTGAGCCATGGCCGCTGAGCCTGCGCGTCCGGAGCCTGTGCTCCGCAACGGGAGAGGCCACAGCAGTGAGAGGCCCGCGTACCGCAAAAGAAGAAAAAAAAAAAAGTCATTATCAACAGAGTACAAAAGCAACAGAGTAAAAAAGCAACTCACAGAAGGGGGAAATATTTGTAAATCATATATCTGAAAAGAGATTGATACTCAGAATATATTGAGAACTTCTAAAACTCAACAACAATTCTGATTTAAAATGAGCAAAAGACTTGAATAGACATTTTTTTCCAAAGAAGATAAACAAATGGCCAATAAGCACATGAAAAGATGCTCACTAATCATTAGGGAAATGTAAATAAAACCTCCAATGAAATATCACCTCACACCCATTAAGATGGTCACTATCAAAAAAAATAAAGTTTTGTCAAGGATGTGGAGAAAACACAGGCATACCTCATTTTATTGCACTTCACTTTATTGCACTTTGTTTGCAGATATTGTGTTTTCTACAATTGAAGGTTTCGATATATTGCTTGGCCAAAAAGTTTGTTTGGGTTTTTCTGTAAGATGTTATGGAAAACCCAAGTGAAGTTTTTGGCCAACCCAATAAAAAATGGTCAACTCCACTTACCAAAGTAGCAGTGTCAAGCGTGGCTTGCATGGGTTTCACCCCCCATAATCTCAGTAGCCCTTCATCTATCCTTTACATGAAAAATTAGTGTTTTCTCCATTTGTACAGGGCTATACAAACAGAGTAGCTCCCTTACCAATCATATAACCCCTCCTTTGTCCCTCTGCTTATATATTATGTTCACTGTTTTTATTTGTAATTAGAAAGAGAGGAATAGGGGAAGGTATATAAACTCTATCTTACTGGAAGTGGAAGTTCCAGAATTATTTTTAAAAAATAGTTTTTAATGGTGACCCAGCATTCCATTGTATGAGTTACCATAGCTAAATACACCATTCTTTATTCACCTTACCATTTGGATGTTTCTAGTTCTCCCCTATTCATGATGACCTTCCTTTTATAGATATTGATGGGTAACATATGTTTCTGAGGGCCATCCCTAGCCCCTTTCAAATGAATAACTAGTGGTTTTCCTTGACTTAAGTAAGCAACTGCCAGAATGGTGCTGTTTATGTGATCCTAGAAAGTTCATTAAATATTTTACTCACATGCTGTGGGATGCCTAAAATTTCACTGAGCTTCATGGCATTGGTGCCTATTAAAAAATACAGGGCTTCCCTGGTGGCACAGTGGTTGAGAGTCCGCCTGCCAATGCAGGGGACACGGGTTCGTGCCCCGGTCCAGGAAGATCCCACATGCCGCGGGGTGGCTGGACCCGTGAGCCATGGCCACTGAGCCTACGTGTCCGGAGCCTGTGCTCCACAACGGGAGAGGCCACAACAGTGAGAGGCCTGCGTACCGCAAAAAAACAAAAACAAAACAAAACCATATCTTCTGGCAGAGTAAATATCAGAACACTATTAGCACTTGTATTTTTATGAAAAGTGGTTTTGATATGTCTAGACCAGCACCATCCAACAGAACTTTCTATTATAATGGGAATGTTTTATTCTGCTTTGTCCAATATGATAGCTATTAGTGACATGTAGCTACTGATCACTTGAAATGTGGCTAGGGAGAACTGATAAGATAAATTTTATATTTTATTTATTTTT
This sequence comes from Hyperoodon ampullatus, assembly GCF_949752795.1. Classification (NCBI taxonomy): domain Eukaryota; kingdom Metazoa; phylum Chordata; class Mammalia; order Artiodactyla; family Ziphiidae; genus Hyperoodon; species Hyperoodon ampullatus. The sequence continues at coordinate 20,470,647 of NC_136920.1, forward strand.
AGTTAATTTAAATTCAAATAGCCACAAATAGCCAGTGGCTACTACATTGGATAGCAGAGCCGTAACGTATAAGGACATCAGACATGTGAGAAGCAGGAAGATTAGGGTAGAGAAGATGCTGTTGTCCTTTATCACAATTTTGACTTTGGCACATTAGGAATACCTACTTTTCTTTCTGGATATGGCCCTGTCATTAAGGAGTGTTCAAGACAGCGAAAACACTGAGAAATTATCCTTTGAGCTAGTATTTTAAAAGAAGTCTCAGGTTAAGTTTTGAAACTAACTTTCTCAGGTCTCAAAAACCACTCTTGCTCTGCTTTGGAGGCATCCTTCTTTTACAGAGCCCAAGTCCTGCAGGATCTTAAAGGAGTTTCATCATCATCATCATCATATTAATAAATAACAACAACAATAGCATGTGTAATTATAGCAGTTAACATTTGTTTGGTGAGAGCCATGTGCCATAATCTCTATATGCATTATCTTGTTTAATACAAGAATCCTGTGAGGTTGGTGTAATTATTACTTGAGAGAGTAAGAAGCAAAGGTACAAAAGAAATAAGCCACTTAACCAAATTCACATAGCCAGAAAAAGTAAGGGGCCTGGGATTCACAATCCTGCACACTCCTGCTTCATGTGGGCCTGCCCATCATTTTCATCATTCAGTTTGTGTCAAAAGGGAAAAATCAAAGGGCCAGGGATGCTCTATCAAGTGTTTTATTTAGAGTCAGGCAGACCTCAGACTCCCACTGTGATTCTATTACTATCTAATTTTGCTGCATTTAATTTCTTTGGACCTCAACTGCATGATCTCTAAAATGGGCATAATAACCCCTACCTCACAGTATACTTGGAAGAGTTGAACAAGACATTGAGCAAGGTCACATAAATGAAAGTGGTTTGTGAAATATTAAAAAAATGCATGTTTTATTTCTGCTATTACTACTATTGTTAGGTTTAATACGTAGCCAGATACACAGATTATATAGGTATCTACACTGCCATTGACTGACATGGAATGGTGGTTTTGCTGGTTTGTCTTCACTTTTAATCTCTCCATGGTACACACTAAATACAGGGCTGATAATCTAGTTTGGCTTCTCCGGTGCCCCAGCCTCTGGGTTTTCCACAATTCTCTGTTCTTTATGAAATTTCCCTCTCTGGTTCATGTTCCACTTCACCACCTTATTATCACTTGGAGGCAAGAAGTGGGAAAGCAGGGGTGTCTAGAGATGAGAAAATTAAGAATATGTTTACTCAGGGCAGTTTGAGTCAGTAGCATGGCAAGGAGGGCTTGGGTTGAGGTCAAAAGGTAGCCTTGAAGATGTGTAAGGTAGAAAGCATGAAAGGCAGGGAGTGCGGGGGTGAAGGAAGAAGGAGGATCCACAGCAGGATAGAAGGTGGTCCCAACAAAGGCATCGGGGTTCCAGGTGGTGAAGGGTGAAGGCAACAGCGGTGGGACCTACAGTCTCCTTTTCGGTTGGTGATGTCTGGTGCAAGGATGGAAGGATTGTGTTTAGAGTGGCTTTAAATGAACTTTGCTGGACCTGACTGTTTCCTGATAGCAGCTTTCAAAGAGGCTATTTGAATTTTAAGGGAAAACAAACCTCAAGTTAAAGGGACAAGTGTGAGGGTTTCAGTTCAGCAACAGGAAGCACATATCACTTGAGGTCTGTAGTCCTAGCAGTCCTGAAATTCCACCCCTGGGTGGTCTGCTGCCCTGGGTGGCACCTGTGTGGGGGCCAGCTCTTAGAATGCAGGGGCTCTGAAGTTCTGAGTAAACGTTGAGTGGGCTTGGATTCTCAAGCAGAAAATTGAAATACCTTTGGGTCCAGTTCGAACCCTTCCCGCTTTTCAGCTGCCTTACTTTTGCTGAAACAAATTCAGGATCTTAGAGAGTTTGCCCATCTGCTCAGCTATATTCAGGCCAAAGACGTTTGAATCTGATTTCTCAGGAGCTGAACTCATTCTCCCAAGTCAGCTAGAACGTGAGAGCTGAGAGCATCCTCAAATGCAAATGGCTTCCTCACTTTTATTATGTTCATTAGAAGGTTCTATATGTCACTGGGGCTTCCAAATTATCTTGTAATGATGAACTCCAATAACAAAACCTAAAAGAGTGGGTGGAAGGGGAGTGGAATGAAACCACGGGATTCCTGCCTGACATCCCCACATAGTCAGTCATTTACTGGTGCTCGAAGAAGGAAGAGATCTCTGTGGGAACAAAACGGAGAGTGAGTGGTTACATACTGGAAGTACATATACCAAAGTTAGAAAGATTTGGTTTGCATCCACGTGTCCAATCTGTGTGACACTGGGCAAGTACTTTATTTGACTCCATTTCTTTAGGTGTAAAATGCAATGATTACATAAAGCCTGTTTGAAACTCTTAATTGTGCTAAATGTATATAAAGTATTTAGCACATCTTCTGGCACTTAATACCTATGACTGATTATTGTTATTCCTGAATTCTGTTCTTTTGTGTTTTTTTTCAAGTTTATACTAATTCATCAGCTTGATTCCCCCTGCCTTGTCCCTTCCCACTCCCCTCCACCATCATATTGTATCTACTCATATCTAATGCAAACTGAATCCTTATCCATCATGAGAAACATCTCAGTACTGGGGGTCAAATCAGCATATGGTTAGGATATGATAGAAATCCTAGCTAATTCCTCGATCTGATTAAAATTCATATTTTGGGGTGATACCTTAGGACTGGAAGTCTGAACTACACTGTGAAATGTGGATCATGGCTTTCAGCAGTGGAAGGAATTTGTGTAAATGATGCCAGGTAACAGACTCCTCATGCACACGGCATGATGATTCACCTTCTTCTCTGTAGACATGCTCCTCTCGGGGAAATTAAGGCTCACTAAATTTTATTTTAAACATATATTTTTTCTCCCTTTTCCATAACAACTATATTTTCTAGTTCTCATTATTTTAGTTCTGCCCTTTGGTTAACATGAAACAAAACTGTCAAAAAGATGAAGGTCGGGCTTCCCTGGTGGCGCAGTGGTTGAGAGTCCGCCTGCCGATGCAGGGGACACGGGTTCATGCCCCTGTCCGGGGAGATCCCACATGCCGCGGAGCGGCTGGGCCCGTGAGCCATGACTGCTGAGCCTGTGCGTCCGGAGCCTGTGCTCTGCAACGGGAGAGGCCACAACAGTGAGAGGCCCGCGTACCGGAAAAAAAAAAAAAGATGAAGGTCATTTTAACGTTTTTCTGAGGTCACCCACAAAAGGCCTGGAAGATAGCAGCCATTCAAAGATATCTGCTCTTCCTTCCTTCCCTTTGGTGAGTCACTGTGGGGCTCATGAGGAAGAGAACTGGTCTTTAAAGTCAGAGAGAACTAGATTCCTGTCTTACCACTCAGAAATTATGTGGCCCAAGCCAACTGTGTAATCTTTTATATTTAGTGCTCTCATCTGTAAATGCAAAATGATAAACTTATGTCTAAGTGTTGAGATAAGGGGAGCCTGTCACGGAGAAATTCAATGTGTTTCACTTCCCATGTGCTCAAATATTTGTATTTTTTAAAAGCTCTACAGGTGGTTCTGCTGTCTATCCAAGATCGAGAACCTGTGATTTAGATGGAAATAACATTAATTCCTTTTCCTTTATTTCTGTTTAGACTGAAAAGGATCTAATATTCTAACTCACACTAAGGCATAATTTATTTAAATAGAATCATTAATTCAGAATTAGAATATGCCTTAAAGGTCATTGGTTCAAAGTCTCCTTGATTTATGGTTTGTTCTTTTTTTTTTTTTACTTTCCTGACAAATTGTTATTCAACTTTTCTTTAAATACCTTCAGTTATAAAAATTTATTGTATCCATTATCTTATAATAGCCTGTAATGGAGTATTATCTGCAAAAATATGGAATCACTATTCTGTGGACATGAAACTAACACAGTATTATAAACCAAGTACAATTCAATTAAAAAATCTACTGTTCTATTAGAATTATTTTTATTTCATTTTTGTTTTATAATTTGGTCAGAGCTCCCTCCTCTTTATAGCTACTCAGTAAAAGTTAAATCTCATTTCTACAGGTAAACTTTTATATATTTGATGATGGCTATAAGATCCCTTTGAGTCATTTCTTGTCCATGGTTAGAAACCAAAAAGGGATTTCCAAACTGGCTGGTCATCAGACCTTTGAGGAACTTTTAAAGCATACAGTTTTCTATTCCTGTTGGGTCAGAATCACCACAGCGGCTCCTTGGAGTCAATAATTTTAAACAAGTTCTTCAGGTAATTCTGTGAGTACAGGAATATTTACTTTCCAGTGATTCTCACTGGGGACAGTTTTGTACTCCAGAGGACATTTGGCAACGTCTGGAGACACTTTTGGTGGTTATAACTGGAGAGGGGAGTGCCACTGGCATCTAGAACGTAGAGGCCAGGGATGCTGCTAAGCTTTAAAATGTACATAGGACAGCTCCCACAATAAAGAATTATCCAGTCCAAAATGTCAACAGTGCTGGGGTTAAGAAATCCTATTGCATTCTAATATGTCGTAGCTTTGAGTCTCCTCACCATCATGGCTGACTTCTTACCCTCTGTGTAAATGTCTCCTAAATGTAATGCATAGAAAGGACTGAACACAATAAAGATCAGACTTCTTTTTTTTTTTTTTTTTTTTAAGAGGAGGTGAAGAAGCAATGCATCCCTTTACAGGATGATTTATTAATAGTAGCAGTTCAGGTGTTCTTGAGGATGCAAGGAACTGAGAATCCTCTAGATGCCATTAAATGTCATATGATTTCAGTTCAACAAATATGTTCATGACCCTAGGATGCCCGAGCAACTTGGCAGAAAGCTTTCTCTCTTCTTTTTTGTCTTTTTTATTATCTCCCCCTGGAAAAAAACTGCAAAAGGACTTTTCACATCAAGCCATGAGGATTTCCTTGATCTGAGTAATTTGGGATCACATCTTGACGTGAAGAAGTCTTTTGGAATTTAGAGATCTCTTTTCTCTCTTTGCAAAAGCTGCTTTTCTAGAGACTATTGTCTTTAGAGTAATTTAATTTAAAATACATTTAAATTTTATTTTAAAAACAAAAGTTGAGCAATAGCCTCAGTTCTCCTGCCTATTTCTACCCTTTCCCTGAAGCACTGAAACAGATGGTAAGATTTGGTGGGGGAGGTCTAGGTAGTCATTTACTTAAGAGAAATGAAAACTACGGAAGTTAGAGACTGAATATACAAACAGACATTGGCCAGACCATATGTAAGAAAGAACTCTGACCCACAATCTGAAACAAGTATCCCAGAAAATTAACTCATTATCTATAGTAACCAGCCCAGGAAGCCAGCCTGCTAGAAGTCAGTCTTGCAGGAAGTCAGACCACTATCTCTAGCAACAAGCCCAAGGAAGCTAAACAAAAACCCTGTAACAATTGGCCTAAAATACCTGGAATTTGATTAATAACTGAGAGCTTTACAACTTTTGTCCCTGCTTCCAACTTAGGAACAATTAGAAATAGTTAAATATGTACTGTAACTAATCATGTAGGATGCCCATCTCCTATGTAGCTCACCTCCAGTTTCCCCATGCCATCAGACTTCAGAGCATACCTGAAGTCTTCCTTTTTACAATTATAAAGCTTTTCCACTCCTCTGGCTGCCTTTGAGTCTCTGCCAAATGGAAGTGATGGTGGCTGACACCCCTGATAGAGCAAGCTCTGATAAAATAGCTTTTGCTTATTCTCATTTGACTGGTCTTCCTTTATTTCCATAGGAGTTTAGTATTTTAAACAATACTCATACCAGTAAGTACCCATTAATTCATTTAATCCTCATCTTGACATTAGAGGAAGATAACACTGAACTCAGTTAAATGGTGAGAAAACGGAGGATTATAGTAGTTTAGGAAAGTTACCAAAACCTCCAGTCAGTCAATACCTGTGCTGGAATTTGAACCCAGAATGTATGACCTCATCCCTCCCCCTAAACACCTGTCTCACACAGTTGATTCTTTAGCTTCTAACTTCTGGTTTTGTATCACATTTGCAGCTCTATACTTATCCCTAGGATCTGAGGCTTGCCTTTACTTCCTCTCTAATGATCTTGAATTCTTTGCCCCAACTCAGTTCCCACCATGTCCAAGTTATGCCACAGCCCAAGCTTGCTTCTTGTGACCTGGATAACAGCAGCCTGTCCCCTAGGACAGGTGGGGTGGGTGTTCTTTACAGGTTTGCCTTCACTCCAGGAGAGAGAGGGAACATTGGAATGTGTGTGTGTGTGTGTGTGTGTGTGTGTGTTATTCTGTGGTTAACAAGGCCACATCTGGGGAGAGGTGGCTCACTCAGTAATCTATTACCCTGTTGCCTGACATTCTGGTATAAGCTATGCTGAGCATGCATTTCACAATTACACTTCAATCACTCTCCATCCACAGCAGTTTTGTTGAGATCTTTTTCCTACCACATGAAAATTCCTAAAGGAAATGTGCAGTTGGGAAGCTTGATATGGGACAGAGAAGAAATGAACAGACCTGATTTTCAGAGAGGAAGGGTGAGAAATCTTGGCAGCCTGCAGGGAGAGTAAATCAAAGTGGAAGTCAAAACTGAGAGGTGTCCTGGAATGTCAAAGAAACAGGCAATGGGGTCTGGGAAGATGGAAAAGACTTTAACAGAATGACTCCAAGCTGTGGCTCTGATGAAGAAATTTCCTTTTCATGTTCTATAATGATATGGAAATGGATCTGTTCAGTGAGGCTCACGCTGGGGAAGAGAAATGAAATGGGGAACTTTTTGAAAGATCACGAGTCCTTCAGCTTGTAGTCAGCCTGGAAGTACTCCTCAAATTCATCACGATGTAGCAATCTTGCCTTTTAAAATTTTTCTCAGTGCTGATGGCTAAACTTGACCTTTTATGTAAGCATATGTGAAACTGCTAGGACTCTGCTCTGTTGACTAAAAAAAAAACAAAGATGGGATTTAAAAAAATAGATGTACCTTTAATCATTTTTCATTTTACAAAGCTCATCTAATAAATACTGTAATCAATCCTCAGAGAAAGCACACCCTGGAAAGAGGGGCTGCATTAAGGAGTAAATATCACTGGTTTTATTAGACTCCAACTTGTGTTACAACCTGGTTCTAGAATCAGTCTGAAAGACAAGACTTTGTGACTTACCAACTAATTGTGTCTGCAAAAGAAATTCAGCTGTTTTGGTGGAATTCAGATGCTGCGGTGCCGTCTGGGGGAATTTTCTTTCGTACTGGATCAGCAGAATTGAGAGGGAAAGGTAAACTTATGGTATTTAAAAGAGAAATTCAAAGCACAGCAATTGTCCTGCTGTGGAAGGTTTACATTCTCTGTTTTCATCTAGACCCATGTCTCTTACCATTTAATGAATGATTTTTCAAGGCTTACTGCCATAGAGAAAGGTTCTGAAGTTGAGATCTCATCCAGAAGAGCATTTTGAGACCAACGAGTGATTTGAGTACTACAAATGACTTTCTTGGAACACAGGTAAAGGAAAAGTCAACTTAGAAATAATAGAGAGTTTCACATGGTATTCAGCAATAGTAGTAATAACTGCCATTTATTGAACACTCATTGTAGGTCAAGAACTAGAACAAGCAACTTCTTGTCATTATTTAGATTGATGTCTGTGAATTTATCTAGTAAATTATCATTTAGGAGAACATATCTACTGCTTTGAAAGCTCACATCATGAGCAGGGATTCATGAGCTGGCTGGTAGAACCAAGAAGCTTCATAACCAGAAGTATAGTGAAAAGAATACCATTTGAAACCTGAAGACTTGCATTCTAAACTATTCCAGCTCTTCCACAGATCACATTTTTCCTTGCTTACCTGGTTTACTTTAGAGAGGTGAGGAGAAGTTCATATGAATGAATACATGTAAAAATATTTTCAAAGCATGAAAGGCTAAAGAATATAAGGGTGACACTAAGTTTTAAGATATTAATTTAACTAACCTGAATGCCAACTTATTCTTTTCCCTTTTTATATTGATTATAGCTATTATATATCTTTAACTATGACTGTGGATTCACTATTTTCTTCTTTAATGTCTATCAGTGTTTACTTAATGTATTTTGAAATTATATAGTTAATGCCTAATGATTGGTGATTGCTGTATCATCACACTCATTGAGATTACATTCTAATGTTTATGGGTAACCCCACTCACTTTTCCAATTTTGATGTCTGTTAGGGTTTTTTTGGTTTTGTTTTGAAGAAATAGAAAATGGTGCTATGGTGAGCAGCAACAACAAATCAAAACTAAAAAGTAGCTCACAGAATCAAAGGAAACACTCTGAAAGACCATGTTTGGGAAAGCTCAGGATAAAGGTGCTGGAGAATATTTAAGTGTTAGAAGTTGCAGGGTACCAACATCAGGAAATATGAAGACCAAAAGTAATTTTCATCTTTTTGTCACTCTTCTTGTGATTTAAATCCTATAGAAAAAACATTTTTGGCCTAGATCAAGTAAAATATCCACCTCTTGGCCAGAAAAAGTAAAGGGGTCTTTGGTTGACAGTCCCAGAATACTGTATCCAAAGGGAGAAGGGTGAATTCTTAAAGAAAAAAGTCAGTTTGCTATTAACAGAAGGAGAAATAGATACTGAGGAGGCCAAAATCAACAGAACTCTGCAGCTACTAAACATAATAAACCTTCCCCAAATTATAATTTTATCATGTAAATCATATAAGATCCCAAATATATGTTATATGGGCTGCTGTAACAAAATACCATAGCCTGGGTGGCTTAGACAACAGAAATTTATTTTCTTACAGTTCTGGAGGCTGTGAAGTCCAAGATCAGGGTGCCAGCTGATCTGGTTCCTGGTAAGGACTTTCTTCCTGGCTTGGAGAGGGCTACTTTATCCTCACATGGCCTTTCCTGAGTGTACAGATGGGGGCAGCAGGGGTGGGGAGAGAGAGAGCAAGAGAGCGAGAGAGTCTTCTTCTTACAAGGCCACTAGTCCTATTGGATTAGGGCCCCATTCTTGCAACCTTACTTAAACTTAATTACTTCTTAAAGAGCTTGTTTCCAAATATTGTCACATTGGGGGTTAAGGCTTTATCATATTAATTTGGATTGGGGAGGGGAGGGGGGCACAATTCAGCACATGAATTTTAGGTTTTGGAGGAGAAAAGACTGGCAACTGTACTAAGCAAGGATGTTATCAAGATTTTCAATGAATATCTATTTACATTCTAAATCATTTCATTGTATTGTTACCTTGTACATAAGCTGTAGGTACTGTGGTGGAGTAAAAGTGGATGCAGCTTCTTAGCTACTCCTCCCTTTGAGAGAGCATCATTAAGCCCTCCTTGAATCTGTGCAGGCCTTAATTACGTGCTTGAATAAGAGAATATGGGGCAAGGGACACCCTGGAACTTCTAAGATGCAGCTTCTCTCAGTCTCTTGGAATGACTTTCTATGAAAGAAGTTCATCTACACTGAGGCCATCCCGTTCTGAGAAACCCAAACCACAGAGCAGGTTCTGAAGGATGAGTCACTGTGTGGAGTAAGACAACCGAGAGGCACTAAGTTGCTAGACATGTGCACGAAGAGGCCCTCTTGGGAGTGGACCCTGCATTTCTGGCTGCTTCCATGTACCAGCTGTGGTACATGGCACACAGGCAAACCAGCCAGCCAAGCCCATCCCCAAATCCTTACCCACAAAATCGTGAGTGAAAACAATGTTTTGTTCTTAAGCTACTAAGCTTCGGGGGTAATTTTTTATGGGACACCACATACATAAAGCACTGAAGACTTAAGAAAACTATCCGTGTGAGAAAAAAAAATTGTTACTATTTAATTCCTAAACTGTTGTGTTTTTTTTTTCCAAGAAGAATGGGCTTAAGTCTAGAAGAGCTCTTAAATGATAGTATAATGTTAAAATCTCATTTGAGAATTCTTGTGTGTTCATGATTTTTAAGGTTTCCTATGTTTATGACAATTAAAACTGTGGGGAAATTTCCCAAGGATATCCAGTGACAGAGGAATGGAAAACCAGTAGTCTATGGTGGATGAGATAATTGCCTCAAGGGAAAGATTTTACTTCCACATGAGTAGAAGAACAGCAGAAAGAAGCTGGAGGAAAAAACCCAGAACAATTCTATTGATATATTCTCTTGATTACAAGCTGTTTCCTCCCTTTTCTAATGATGAATTTCTTCAGAGAGGTGAAACATAAATGATGCCTCTTAGATCTCATTAATGAAAACTCTACCTGGCATTCAGATGGAAAAAGACTCTTCTGTGGAACTATAACTACCCATGAATTTACATTTGGCATGACAACAAAGTTAAAAGTATTTTTTTATTAAAAAGTAAATAGGAATTACCACTACCTTCCAAATAGGATAAAAAGAAACAAATGCATTTGCCTCAAACTGCAGAAAATATGGGGGCTATAAATGTTCTCTTTATTAGGCCTTTCAAGTGGAATATTTTGAAGAAAACAAACAGCATTTGTAACATTATAAAGAGAAATTAGCATTTTGCTTGAAAGAAATGGCAATTAACAATGATGACAATGTGATTTATACTAATTGAGATTAAGTCAGACAAAATGGCAACATTAGTAATCATTTGAAGTGCTATATTACTCATTATACTGTGCTTTGTAAACATCTCTCTTGAAATTAAAAAGTAATTAGTAGCATTTTAGTCATTTAATTCAGTCTAATTAGGGTTTTCTAAAATCTACAGACCTGCTCTTGAAAGCCTTTCCCATTTCGAATTGAGAGAACACATTTCTTAAAAAAAAATCAACTTCTAGTGCTAACTCTTTCTTTCTTGATCTCTAGTCTCCATAAAAAAATAAGAGGAAAATGGTATATTTAGAAAAAAGAGGTAGGAATTTACTTGAATTGGACTAAATTGAAAATATTCAATCCATCATAATTCATGAAAGATGCATTTTAATCTAAATTCTTTTTTTTTCTTTTTTTAGTGTGAGTGGAAAGCATGTATGTTTCTTCAGTTGCTAAAAGGAAGGAGATATTATTTTTTTATTGGTCTAGTCTAGCTACATCTTCAGAATATGCGTCTAGAGAAAGGGGAAAAAAAAATAAAAGCTTTAGCCAGAGCTGTTATTTGGATGGCATTTGGAATATAGAAAATAAAGTTTATCACCAAAACTTTATGATTGGTGATAACATTTGCTTTATGTACTTGATGAAAATAGGGACTCAAATCTCACCCTTTGGGGCATATGTAAGTTGAATGACAGAACCAATAAAGATTGCCTTTCTCTCTATCAAATGCTGTAGCAGAACTGTACACTTTCAGGCTGGATCTTCTTTTGATGGTAGTGCTAATTATGAAGGCATTAGTTAGAAATTATGGTAGGTATATTAGTTTCTTATTGCCACTATAACAAATTACCACAAAATTGATGGCTTCAAACAACACAAATTTATTATTTTACATATCTACAAGTCAGAAGTCTGAAATGCATCTCACTAGGCTAAAATCAAGATATGAGCAGGGCTGTGCTGGAGACTTTAGGGGAGAATATGGTTTCTTGTCTTTTCTGGTTTGTAGGGTCACTTGAAGTCCTTGGCTTATGGCCTCTTTCTTCAAAGTCAGCAGTTGCATCACTCTGACCTCAAGTGCTTCCATTGTTATATCTCTCTGACTCTGAAACTCCTTTCCTCTTTACTTATAAGGACTTTTGTGATAACATTGAGCCCACCTGGATTACACAGTATACTCTCTCATATCTCCAGTTAATTAAGAGTCTTAATTCCATCTGCAGCCTGAATTTCCTCTTGCCATGTGTCACAACATATTCACAGGTTTCAGAGATTAGGGTGTGGACATCTTTAGACATCTTTTTTGTTTACCACAGTAGAGAACTACTGGATAGCATTGAGGCTAAGGAAAGCAGGAATTCCTATATCTGCTCAGATTAAATCTATGCCTGTCTATCTCAGAATTTTCCAAGGATGCTCTATACAGTCCTTAAGTGAAATGGGAATCAGAAGGTAGAGGAATGATAACATCATCTGACCTAGTTTTCAAAAGGATCACTGGCTGGTGCTTTGAAAAAAGGCTGTGGGATATGAGAATACAAGAGGGAGGTGAGTTAGGGGCTATTGTGTAATGCAGGAGAGGTGATATTGGACCAGTTTGACAGAAGAGGAGGTGATGAGAAATGCTCACAAGGAAGGACCAGATGCAAGAGAGCCAAAAGTGAGGGTAGTCACATGGGCTGAAGCGAAAGCACCAAGCTGGAACTAGATATAGTTATTTGCCCACTTGTAAAAGGAGACGATCAATGCTCTGGAATCTGATCAATTCTGGTTAGTACTTTTCCTCCCTAAGGGTGGATTAAAAGAGGTGATAGTATGGAAGCCATGGGGAAGAAAGAAGACTAACATACAGTAAACTCCCATTACAAGTTTGTAGAATTTATTTAGATGCCTTCCTGGTGTAACCTACTTGCCCTCAGTTGCATCCCTGCAGGGCCAAGTCTTTCAATGTACTTGCCACTGAACGTGTAAGATTCATCAGCATTGTTTACAAATGAGAGAAAGGTCCCAGAGGCCAGTGAAAGAACAGAACTTTACAAATCAAAAACTGTGCATTCTTATTCTGGTGTATTCAGTAATTAAAAAAATATTTGGCAAATCCTATCTTCCTCTGTATAGCATCTTGTATGTTGTAAAGATGATTGCAACAGTGTCTGCCATCCCCTGTGCTTTGCTGCTCCTCCATCAAGAGGAGGGGTTTAATTTCCCTCTCCTTGGATCTGGACAGTCTTGTCATTAGCTGCAAACAACAGAATGTGGCTGAAACTATGCTGTGTGACTTTCAAGAATAGGTCATAAAAAAGGTAAGGCCGCTTCCATTCTGATCCTTGAGCTCTGAGGCTGCCTTGCTGTGGAGAAAGCCCAAGCCACAGAGAGAGGCCACGGCCCACAGCCCAGCTCAGGTCTCAGCCAACAGCCAGCTTCAGCCTCAGGTATGTGATGAAGATTCCTCCAGATTCCATCCTCCAGATGTTGAGTCACTCCTAGCCTTCTAGTCTTCTCAGCTGAGGCTATAGACCACGTGGAGCAGAGACAAGACTTCTGTGCTGTGCCTTGTCCAAAATCCTGATCCAAAATCTCTGTGAGCAAAACAAAATGACTATTTTATGCCACTACTTTTTGGAGTGGTTAATGCAGAAATAGTAACTGGCATCTCAGTTCTCTTAACCATATATAAAATAAGGATAATTTTACTCACTTCCTTGTGAGCATAAAAGCTTACATGTTAAATTACCTTATACTAGTAAAGCTTGAAAAAAAAAAAGAAAACTTAAGGCTTATTGAGTGTTCCTAAGGAATGCATTAGAAATCTTTAAAGCCTAACATTAACTCTTGCATTAACTCTTAATCCTCACCACAACCCTATGAGGTAAGTCCTATTATTTAACCCACTTTACAAATGAGCAAACTGAAGGAAGATAAGTAACTTCCCTGAGGTCTGATACTTAGCAAGTAGGTGTGCTGAGGTTTGAACCCAGGCAATGTTAAGAATCTGCACCCTTAGCATATAGAGTATATAGTTTCTCAAGTAGAAATAGGAGGATGGGAATGGTTTTTAAGAGCAGTAGATTGAGTTATAGTTTTACCCATGCCCTTAGCATGTGACTTGAAATCACTATACTCAGAGTCTTAGTTTCCAAATTCTTTAAATTGGGAATGTGATTGCTTGAACCTCTGATCTCACGGGTTTTGTTGAGGATCAAATGAGACAATACAAGTGATAGCTGTCTGAAGTGTGTATAACTATAAGGTGGCGCTATCCTTATCATTGCTATTAAAGAACCTGGCATTTGATGTACCTGGAAACAGAACTTGGACCTTTGAAATGCAGCTTTTAATCTAAAGCAAAATTATCCTTCCTGCTCTTCTGATTGATAAACCATGTCTGGTTGAAAATCCAGGAGCTCACAATTTCTTTTAGTTTCTTTGCACCAGAGATGGCTTTAATAATGTGCCCTCCTGGATGTGGGGAGGAGTGATGGGTCTCCTCTGACTCTCTCCTTCACTTAGACTCTTTGTTTCTCAGCTCTGACTTTGTGCTTTAAACACAATGCACGACATCCATTCAACACTTAGGCTATGAGAAAAAGACCCGAGCAGCACAGACCTGCTTGTCACAGCGGTTCTTGAAGCTTGCCTCCCACATTCTGCTTGGTTCTTGCATATCTCTCCCTCTGGTCCAGGGTCACCTCCTTCACAGGTGTTCCTCCCTTGTTTCTTGATACTAACAAGACCCAACTTCTTTGGTTTAATCCTAAATGCTCTTCAATCTTATCATATTCTAGGATTGCCACTCGTTTTAAACATTCAGTGAAGTTCCAGGTTTCTTTCCTGTCCCTTGGAGCCCACCTGTGAACTATCCGGTGTGCCTGACCCTGTCCATCAGTTCAGCTCAATGTGGGGACACTGAGCAATAGTCTTGGTAACTAGTAGTTCCTATAGGAGAGTGCATCATATGGGTAGTACAGTCTTCACTGCTTTCTTTATTGTTTTAGTTTTAATAAGACTATGCTAGTTAGTTGTAGTTAGATGTCAATTTTATTAACTTCACTGTTGTAACGGGATAGCAAAAAAATGAATACATGCTATAAATGCTAACTTCTATGTTGTGTTATTTAGATTCCCAAAATAAATTAAGGCTAATATATTAACATCAATTAGTGAGTGGTAGAAGTGAGAAGAGGGACTGAGTCTGAGAAAGAACTAAAGGGACTTGCTGTTACAGAGGAGTGGAGGAGTATAAAGGCAATTTAACCCAGTTAAATTGGATTTTAAAGACCATAAGGAGACAGACTGGGACCTTGGGGAGGGAAGGAATACAGTCACTGCAACAGTGAAGAACATGGACAGTCCAGATACAGAAGGAAAAGGGCTTGGAGGTGCTGTGGCAAAGGAGAGATATAATTTGAATGGTAAACACAGGGCATGCCAAATAGACCGTTGTAGTGCTTGAGAAAAGAAGGGAAGAGTTCTAAGTAAATCTTCCTAGATTGTGTCTGTATGTCTATATGTGCTGTCAGAATGTACTCTTTAAGTTCCTCTGTCTCCGACCATGAGATATTGGATTTCAGAAACTAGGGACTGAAGCAGGGTTTTTAACCTTAGCACTGTTGACATTTTGAGCCAGATAATTCTTTGTTGTGGGACCATCTCTGCCTCGTGGATGTTTAGCAGCATCCCTGGCCTCTACTCACTATATGCCAGCATTAAGCACCCTCCCATACTGTGACAACCAAAAATGTCTCCAGACATTGCCTAGTTTCCCCTGGGGGACAAAATTGCCCTTGGTTGAGAACCACTGGGATACAGGAATAAATATTGTTAATATCATTGACATTTTGGGTGCCTACTATGTGCCAGTCACTGCTCCAGGCACTTCTCTTACCTTAAATTATTTCATTCTTAAATATAAAATAGGTATTATTGTCCCCACATTGGAAATAAGAAAATACAATTTGAGAAATTAAGCAACTCACAGCATACATGCTGTTTTAATTGACAACATTTATTTAAGTAACTGTAGAAGATGGTTTGGGTCCTCACTTTCTCTTGTCAAACTTGATTATTCTATTGACATTCTGTTACCAAGAATATCTTTTCTTTTTCCTACTGTTTCTCTTCTTCCTTCTCCATACAGTCCACCTAGAATACAGTGGCCACTGACAACAAACTTAATATAGAAATAATAATCAATATGAATAAGGAAGAGGGGCTCAATTTGAAGCATCAGTGATCCTTCCTATAAATGAATCCCTAGCTTACATGACTGAACCAGTGATTACTTTTGGTTCAACCACTTTTCAGATTACTGGGCCAACATAAAATATACCGAAAAAAATCCTGATCAGTTTAATTAAATTAAACAGACAAAAGCTGAGAGTTTGCTGTATATCAGGCATGTTAAAATATTTCACAATTATTTATATTAGTGAACATTCAATCCTAAAGAATTGGGAACTCTAAATGAGTTGGGAAGATTGGATACATTTACTGCACCTTCTGCTCCGTTCCAAGTTAAATTAATATTTTTATAGTACTTGCTTCTGAAACAGGTCAAGGCACTATCTTTGACTCACCCTTAAATTGCACAAATGTAATGAGAAGCTGACATTATCACTATGACTTTGATAAAGAGACTTGAGGCTACAGAGATGCCCCTGTGTCAACACGAACTCTTCAGTGATGGTGGCTAACACAATACTGAGATTGGTCTCCAGGACAATATTTATGGTCAGGTTTCAATGTATTTTCTAATGCCGAGCAGTGCTGTAAAGTAAAAATAAAATAATATACTGTAAAAAAAATTGGTGAAATCTCAGTATAATCTCACTTTCAGATTGAATTACTAATACTAGATTTCCATAAAGATATTCAGAGTATTTACTTGATACCCACTATTTCAAATATTTTCATGTTATTAATACTGTTCTCTAACTTGCTCACATTGCTCTTCTTTGATTTCCTTTAGTATCTTTTTGACTTTAGAAAACATTTTCAATAAAAAATTTGAAAAAAAAACCTCTAAAAAGCAGAAAGAGAAGAAGAGTGCTGCTATTTTATGCCCCAAAGATAGCACTGGTAACATTTTGTTTTATATCTTTTCAAATATTTTTATATTATATGTGCACACCCACCACACACACTGACACACACTTATGTATGTGTGTGTATTTCTTTTCAAAAATGAGATTGTACTTTTCTTCAGTGTGCTTATCTCATATTTTGAAGTGGTTCATATACATTTATTTCTGCATCATTTCTAACCAGTAGTGATGGACACGAAAGAGATTTCCAGTTTTTCTCTACTATATGCATTGCTTCAGTAAGTAATTTTTTTCTCAATTCATATATATTTGTGTAGATGTATCTTTAGAATAGATTACTAGAATTGAAGATGCTATGTGAAAGGACAGAACCATGTAAAAATTGAAATTGGTAAATTATTACCTTGAAAAATATTGTACTAATTTGTGTCCCCACCAACTTTATACCAGTGCCTTTTCCTCTCTACTCTCATCAGTACTCTTCAGAAATGGCACCTCATTATTGTTTTAATTTACATAGAGTTTGTTTATGAATGATGTTAATCTTGTATTTATGTTATACTTCATCTTCTGCAACTCTATTCTGCCTATTTTCTTCAGTTTCTTCTTGGGTTTTTATAATTTTTCTTATTATATTATAGGCATGGTTTACCCCAACAGTGCTTTTCTTTTCTTTTTCATTTAAATTACAATTTTTTTTTCTCATTTTAAAAATTTTATACACTTTGATGGCCTTGGGCTTTATTATTTTCTGTAATAGCATTAAAATTTTTTTCCGGTATAGTCCCTAGACTTAATGTCATGCTAAATTAACCACACCCACCTTGAGATCATAAGATAATTCTCCAATATTTTCTTCCAGGACTTTTAAGGCTTTTTAAAATTTTTAAATCTTGCATCTCTATGGACTTCTCTTTGGTATAGGGTATAAGATAAATAGCTGTGACTAATTTTCATGTCCAAATGTAATCAACACTAATCCCATTTGTTATTTTTTATTCCATTATGTTTTATTTCTAAAATTTTAAAATTACTCTACTTTAATAGTTTACTTTTGAACCTAGTGGAGATGGTTCTAATTCATTATGCTTCTTTTCTAATATTGTTAGTGTGTTTCCAAAACTTCTTTGTGGTGTAGGTATGAGAAGTCAGGTTTAATGAGGAAGATATATTTAGGAGCCTAAAGTTAAAAGTTTACTATCCTTCTTCAAATGACTGTTTTGATTGTACATATAGGGTATGTTTGGCTATAAACATTTTACTTACTCCCACTTGATATTTGTGGGATGAATCGAGTCACATGATTTGGGGATATTCTTGTAGCATGTTTCATGGTAGAATGCTTAACTGTAGGTCACAGAGCAAAGAGGCCAGCATAAACTAGCAATTCAGCCCCTGGTCTGAATGTTGACTTACAGTGGTTGACTATCAATGATCCCAAAGAATCATGTGATGCAGGATTAAATTCCAGAGTCAAGGCAGCAGGCTGGAAGGAAGATGGAAAGTGTAGCCAAGGTTTGGTTACTAGGATAACTTCAGTGGGAGCCTTTGCATTAGATAAGGCAGAATTAGTGGACACAGTCAAGATTTCAAGTCAGAGCTATGCCAACAGTTCAGATGAGAAAGCTTGGATTCAAGAGCAGTGTACTTTAGATTGATTTCTGAAATAATGCTGTGCTGGGGTAGGATTCATTTTGAAGGACTAGGGTCACGTTTACATATTTGCAGGATTTTTTTTTTTTTGATTTGGACTGTCTTAAAGGAACAGCTTGTTTTATGGAGGGTAGACTCACCATATAAGACTGCAAGAATATGGAATGGAAAACTACAAGGGAATTCCATATTGAACCATGCCTCATCCTTGTTTAGTTTGGAAATTGACCTGCTGGTTTTCCTCATTGACTTGTGATTTTCCACATCATTTTGAGTGCCTGACCCAGTGTCTGTCTCCTGTTCTGCTCAATGGACTGACCTCAAAGTACTTTATGTCTCAAAGCACCCTTTGAATCAATTTCAGTGCTTTTTATGCCCCTGATGGAAGCAGTGGCTTTAGATCGCTGGAGGCTCTGAAGAATCAATGACTGTATGTGCAGTGACTGCTTCATCTCAGCTTTTGTTGAATGATTCTTGTTTGTGCTTCAAGTTTTGCAAACCACTTCAGGATCCCTCTGGGCTGAAAAGGGCAAGAGGAATATAAGATATCACTGACAATGATAATAACCTTTTATTTATCAAACACCTTCCTTCCGGGGAGCTTCAAGTGCCTTATGGATGTTATCTCATGAATCCTCCTGACATCCCTATGAGGCCAGGAGCAAATACTCTGCTATCCTGAGTGGCAGGAGAGAAAATGGTAAGGAGGGAAGATAGAACACACAGGAGTCTTCAAAGAAGGATGAGGGTAGCTTCTAATGGAACAGTGATATGGTATATTTTGATAGGTAATGCAAAACCTCTCTTCCCAGCAATGTAATTTCTATCGATGTTGATAACTAATATTGATTGAATGCTTAATATGCCACGTACTTCTATAAGCACATTGATTATATTAACAAATTGAATCCTCTCAACACTACAATGAGATTATTAACATTATTATACCCATTTTACAGATAAGGAAAATGTGTAAAGAGGAGTTAAGTGACTTGCTCAGAACTAGGAAGTTTGAGTCAATAATCAAAACAAAATAATGAAATCAAATTTAGCTCTAAATCTCAAACTCAACTGCTCACTATACTGTGGATATTGTGCTATATTAAGATCTGAAGTAAATACAGTTAGTGACACATTCCTTTGTCTCATGTATGCTTTCCCCTATAAGTCTTTCAAAATACAGGTAGTCTGAGATAGTGGGATTTTCAGTAAACTCTGACATTACTTATTCCTCCTGGAATACTCAAATAGAAAAGTGAGTAGCTATGATTTTGTACAACTTCGACATCAAGTGACAGGATTTGTAGAAGATTTTCAAGGCATGCATCAACAGAAGAGGGAACTAAAATGGGTTTCATGCTTGATATAGTCTGCATACAGTGCTAGGCACTGCATGTAGATTTTCTCCTTTCATATTTCCAACAAATGTTTGAAGTAAGTAGTAGCATCCTGATTTTGCTCATGAAGAAGTGGTGAATTAGGCCCTATAGGAGTGAGTAGCAGAGGTCAGATCAAGACCCAGGACTCCCAGCTCTGAAATTTCTGCTCTTACTAACTCTACGTGTCTCACAAGGGAGAGGTATAGAGAGAAGAGAGCCCGGGTTGGGACCTTAGGCAAAGTAGGCAATCTGTGCAGGAGAAGAAGAAAGAAGAGGAGCTGGAAGGGAAGCTTTTGGTGAGGTAGTAGGCACAGAGTCATAAGCCTTGGAGGGATAGGAAAGAATTTCAACATGGGAATGAAATTCCCATGGGAATCACTCAATGATGGTGAATGATAAGTCAAGAAGGATAAGGACTAAGTAGTGTCCTCTTGGCAAATAAGTGGTTGCTGTGATGTTAAATGAAGCAGGAGAATGGTGGAGAAAAATCGGATTTCAATGGATGTTATATAGAATTGGAATAGAGGAAATAGATCAAACAATTCAAGATAAAACCTAAAATGGATTAAACAATTCTATGGATTAGATGCTCTGCTTTATATATGTTGTCTCTGATTTTTGCAGTGATCCTTTGAGGCTCTATTATTATCACCATATTTCTGATGAGGAATCAGAGGGCCAAAAATTTGGAAATAATTAGTCTGAGATAATATAGTTACTATGTAGCAAAGCCAAGATCCAAATCTAGGTCTCACAGATTCCTAAACCCATGTCTTTTTTGATCTTTTCCCTCCAGGAGGAGCAGACTGCTCCTTGGGGAAGCCTGCTTGTACTAAACTCTTTTACTCATCACTAATATTTACTACCCCTCCTTTTAAGAGGATTAAACTTCTCTGCACCATTGATGGCAGGCCTGTGCATGTAATTTGTTTTGGCTAGTTGATGTGAGTGAGAGCAACATGTGTGACTTTGGAGCAGCACGCTTTATCAGCCAAGTCATACATCGCTGTGCTCTTTTTCCCCCAACACAAGGCCAGCACTATTCCAGATGAAGACTGCTTAGTCAACTTGGATTCCAGGGTGAAGCTAATGGGAAACAGCAGCCAGCCTGTGATGGAGTGAGAAATAAACTGTTGGTATAAACTGCTTATATTCTGGGGTTATTTGTTACTACGGCATAACTTCATCTATGATGACTGATTTACTGTCTGTGACTGGGAAGAGGGGAACCAGTGGAAGCCAGAGGTGAAGGCAGTTATAATGCAAAGGGTGTACATCTGTCATCTAACCATTATCAAATCAGCTAGGCAGAATATCATAGGATCAAACCCAACATCTCAAGAAAAAAATCACCAGCTTGATAAAATACCCAACAAGAGAAGAATATAGCTGAGAATACCCCCAGGATAATTCTAGACTTTAAAAAAAATTATTACTCTGACGAGTAGGACAGATATCCTCATCTCATATTAAATATGCTGGTGAAAGTTATTTATTCTGAAAAGATATAGTCCCTAAGCAATCTGAGAAACTCAACAACAAATGCACATTTAATGTGACCACTTTTAAAACAGTGCCCTTGGCAGAGAAAGCAACTGCCTCCCAGACCTCGGAGGTTGGGGTTAGGAAGAAAACATTTCATCCTGTTTATAAAAAAATAAATAAAGCCATAACCTATATACAGGTATGCATGTGTGGTTTTTTTTTTTTTTTTTTTTTTTGCAGTACGTGGGCCTCTCACTGTTGTGGCCTCTCCCATTGCAGAGCACAGGCTCTGGATGCGCAGGCTCAGCAGCCATGGCTCACGGGCCCAGCTGCTCTGCGGCATGTGGGATCTTCCCAGACCGGGGCACGAACCCGTGTCCCCTGCATCGGCCGGCGGACTCTCAACCACTGCGCCACCAGGGAAGCCCTGCATGTGTGTTTTGTGTGTGTGTGTGTGTGTGTGTGTGTGAGAGAGAGAGAGAGAGAGAGAGAGGAGATGAGGTTTGTGAGATGTTAACTTGAGCATTATATTCCTTCTCCTAGTATTTTTTTTTTCTGAAGATGAATACTGTTAAGTAGAAAAGGCCACTAATTACTTTGGTGAAATTTAATTCTGTAGAGACCTCAACAAGTCAAGATTCTTTTCAAGGGCTTCCCTGGTGACACAGTCATTAAGAATCCACCTGCCAATGCAGGGGACACGGTTTCGAGCCCTGGTCCACAAAGATCCCACGTGCTGTGGACTAAGCCCGTGCACCACAACTACTGAGCCTGAGCTCTAGAGCCTGCAAGCCACAACTACTGAGCCCACGCACCACAACTACTGAAGCTCGTGTGCCTAGAGCCTGTGCTCTGCAATAAGAAAAGCCACCGCAATGAGAAGCCCGTGCACCACAATGAAGAGTAGCCCTTGCTCGCTGCAACTAGAGAAAGCCCACGCGCGGCAACAAAGACCCAATGCAGCCAAAAATAAGTAAATAAAAATAAATAAGTTTATTAAAAAAAAAGATTCTCTTCAAATAGAGACCAAGCCACCTCTTCAGATAATTGTGACCCTAATAGCTCCTATGTATTGAGCTCTCCTCATGTGCCTACTCCCTCCTTGAAGTGCTTTCACATACATTTCTCAGCTGACTCGCGTGATATCTTGAGCAGGCAGCCCACAAATTTCTGCATAATTGTGCCCCTGACTATCTGTCATTTTATGCCACATTCTCTTATACTCACTACATTGTCATCTTCTTTCAGCTCCCTGATTTTTTTTTCTAGACTCAAAGCATTTGCCCATATTATTTCTTCTGCTTAGAATTTTTTCTCTCACAAACTCTTTCTCAACTTTCAGGTCTCAGTTTCAATTTTCATTCACCAGAGATGTCTTTTCTCACCACTCTGTGTAATGTAGGTACCCCCTGGTTAGGCTCTATCTCAGCTCCTAATATGGATGCTTCATAGTGCTTATCACAATTGTATTTGTCTGTTTACTTGTATTCTGTCTGTCTCCCCAGTGAGAACCTAATTTCAATGAGTATATGAGTTACTTTTAACTTTTAACCACTGAATCCCCAGCTCTAAACACAGCACTAGGGATGCAGAGATATTCAATTATTATTTGTTGTGTAAGTAGATTAATTATTGTTATTTGCTCTTTATGGATGAAGAAACTGAGGCTCAGAGAAGAAAAGTGAGTTGTCCAAGGAGACTTAGCTAATTAGTGGCAAAGAAAGATCCAAACTCAGATCTGTCCAACTCCAAATCGCATGCCTTCGATGCTGCACTGTACATTCATTGGTTTATTCATTCACCCACTTACCAAATATCTGTTCATTGCCAGACATTGCTTTGGGACATTAAGAATATAATGGTCAGCAAAAACAAACAAACAAACAGAAATAACAAAGTTCCTACCTTCAGGGATGTTATATTCTAGTGGTGCAGACAGACATTAATCAATGAATAAGGGAAATAAATGTAAAAAATACAATTGTATTAAATACTGTGAAGGGGAAGAATATGGTAGGGCAGTTAAGAGATTTGACCTAGTTTGGGGATGGGGAAAGGAAACTGTCTCCTAAGAAATGACAACTAAGTAAAGATTTGAAGGAGACATAGGTATTTAAGTTACAAGGGGAAGGAAGAGCATTCAGGATAGAAGGAAGAAAATTCACTAAAGCCCTATGATGAGAAACAACCTACAGCCAAAGATTTAAAATAAAGCAATATTGTTGGAACCAAGAAAGTAAGGTAAAGTTAGGGAGGCAAGTAGGGGCTTGTTACACTCAACCTTGTAGGCCTTGTTAAGAATGAAGATCAGGGCTTCCCTGGTGGCGCAGTGGTTGAGAGTCCGCCTGCCGTTGCAGGGGACACGGGTTCGTGCCCCCGTCCGGGAAGATCCCACATGCCGCGGAGCGGCTGGGCCCATGAGCCATGGCCGCTGAGCCTGCGTGTCCGGAGTCTGTGCTCTGCAACGGGAGAGGCCATAACAGTGAGAGGCCCGCGTACCGCAAAAAAAAAAAAAAAAAAAAAAAAAAATGAATGAAGGCCATCCACTGAAGGTTTTTAAGAAGAGGGGGTATCATGATCAGATTTTCTAAAAGAAAAGAATGTTCTGGTAGTTATGTGGGAAAATGAGTTGAGAGGAGACAAAGGTGTACAGGTGGAGCCACTGGTGCCCAGGGTAGTAGATGTTGGTAGTTTGGATGAGGAATGGGTCTCTCTATTTTGCCATCAAAGCTGGCAAGCTGTTCGCTGCCTTTTGTACTTTAGTTGTATAAATTGGTGTGCCGTTGCTGCTATCATCATCATGACTCAGTAAACAGGAACTTTATGTAGCAGGAGCTTCATGTAGAGTGTGAGTCATGCTGCAAATGGAAAGAGTCCTAATCTTTATAGAGACGTAGCATCAAAAGTAGTGGTTCTCAAAGTGTGGTCCGGGAATCCCTGGAGTCTCCATGACATCATTTTTGTGTCAAAGGGGAACCACAAGGGCTTCCCTGGTGGCGCAGTGGTTGAGAGTCCGCCTGCCGATGCAGGGGACACGGGTTCGTGCCCCGGTCCAGGAAGATCCCACATGCCGCGGAATGGCTAGACCCATGAGCCATGGCCGCTGAGCCTGCGCGTCCGGAGCCTGTTGCTCCCCAACGGGAGAGGCCACAACAGTGAGAGGACCGCATATAGCAAAAAAAAAAAAAAAAAAAAAAAAAAAGGGGAACCACAAGATCAAAAAACTTTTCATAATAATATTGAAACATTATCTTTTTATTCTCATTCTCTCACAAGTATAAAAAGGTGTTTTCCAGAGGCAGTATGTATTATTGCAACAGGTTGAATGAAGAAGCAGATAAGAAAACTTAACTGGTTTCTATTAATCTAGACTAGAGTTATACAAAACTAAAAAAAAATGCCACTTTTCTTACTAATTATAATTACTTTTTGTTTTGGAAAACGTATTTTCATAAATATTTATACTGACATAGAATGGGTTTGTTATTATTTTAAGTGAACTTATAAATATTTAAAAATTTCCCAACTTTAGTTTTTAATATCATAAATATAGATTGATATAATTTCACAAAAATGAAAGTTTTTGGGAGGGGTACTCAATAATTTTTTGGAATATAAAAGGGCCCTGAAGCCAGAAGATTGACAACTGTAGACATGAAAAATTACTACATTGACACAAGAGAACACATATATATAACTTGATGGAGGAACTTTATTAACAACTAAAAGAGTGTTTAGTATTTAATCTTCTATCACTAAGAGCTAGTCAAGTGTATCTGATTAATCCAGAGCCAGTTTCTAGCCAGATTGGATTCTTGCAGAAGCAAATAATATATGCTAGTGACTAAATGAGTATATTTATTTGTACCCTGTCTTATTGCCCCAAAGATGAGTTGGAGATATTGAATACATTTTTGGTGCATGAAATTGTACCATGGCAGTGCCTAAATTCATAACTTATACATAAAATGTTCCCAAGACATATTTCTTGAATGAATAAAAAATCTTCATGAGTAATATAAAAGATATGGTTTAGAAAGCTATGATATTGGGTTAGTCTGAGAGAGTATATGAAGCATGATGATAAGAGACTTTTTAAATTTACTGAAGTGGTATCAGATCCTCCTATCTCTACATAGTGTAAATAAGAGCTAATTCAGACAAAGCTCAGTCTTCAGAAACAAAATGTACATTATTATATTTCTAATATTTACAATCAAGGGGGAGGTTTTTCTTGACTTTAATTCCTTGGTAGTTTCTTAGAAAAAGAAAATAATATTCTTATTTATGCACAAATATATACACAAACATACCATCTTCAAGGTTATTTTTTTTCTTCAGGCTTCTGGAATTATTGAGATACTGTTATATTTTATTTTAACTAGTAGTTTAGGAGTTAGGTAGGATTTCTTGGTTGGAGTTTCCTTATTCTTTAGGCCAGAGAGAAATTTTTAAAATGACAATTAATACTAAGGCTATGAGAGGAATTGATGTTTAAAGACCAAAGAAAAGCTCTCTGAAGTTCAGAAGCAGCATCACAGTATTAAGGAAAAATACTAACATGTTCTTGAAAGGAATTGCTTGTCTAATTCATCATGTATCCTTGTAGATCCTCCATGAATGTCTGATGTTTCCATATGTGATCTCCGTGCCTCTCCTTACACTCTTCCCTCTTGTCATTGAGGTTCATCATTCACTTGCACACCCCACTCATATTTCCAGGCCTGGTTCTTTTATATCATCTATGCTGGGAAGGCTTCTTTACTTTTAATTCTCCAATTTCTACTGGGTAGAACTGAACATTTGTCCCTTAGGATTTCTGCTGTTCCCTGTAGAGTACTTGTTTATCTGTTCATTGTTTCCATCATTCTTTTATTCTGTTATACATGTATGTATTACAGCATACTGTCTTAAGCAATTTTCAACATGTTGATTTTATTACTACCTTTTTTTTCCACTCAAGAAATTATATCAGAATATAAATTGGTATAAGCAATGTAATTTTAGATATAAACTTGTATCTCCAGTATCGAAGCACTAACAAGAACTTAATAGGTGGTCAGTTGTGGTTTATTAAATAAATGAATTCACGAGTGCCTTCTGGAGAGGTTTGCTGGAATCCTGGCTCTGTTATTTAGTTGCTATATGGCAACTCTAAGTTCACCTTAAAGTGAAGTAAAGTTCACCTCTCTATATTTCAGTTTCTACATCATAACATGGACACAATATCTTTCTTCCTATCCAACTCTCAGGGCTGTTTTGAAATTTAATATCCCTGAAGGTCCTTTTTAAATACTAACATACAAAGTGATTGTAACACTTTTTAAAGGCTTCCTTTCTCCTTATTTTCGTATAAACAGTGAATAAGCAGGTGCTTCCCTTGGAAGAATTGATTACTGCTTAAACACTTTTTCACCCTAAGGACTCTGTTGACAGAACTGTTTCTCTGAGCCACCTGAGGGGATATGGAAATAGCTACATTATCCAGAAACTTTTATAAGGGAGCTTCATCTGTAATATGATGTATCTCTTCTTTCCCCAAAGAAGTCAGTGCCTCAAACTAAACATCCTCTGCTGCTGAGTCAGTGACCAAGAGAGATTTTATTGACTCTCTGCTGGTCTTGTATTGGAGGACCAGGACATGACTGAAGGGAGGTGACTTCCATAAACTGCCTCAAGGAGGGTTTTAGGACCCTGCCTGGTAAGAGATGCTCTGGGATTCTTTCTCATTTCCTTATGTAATAGTGATTAAAACAAACAGGAACAGATCCTGGGCACACCCCCCACAACCAATGAACACCCAAGACTGATAATAACTTGAAATGTACACAGGGCCATCCAATAAGAGAAGCACTGGGGACAAATGGGGAAAAATTGCATCTAGTGTTGTTTTATGGGAAGCAGGTTCCTCTCTTCTTCCTCCCTTTCCTCTCATTTCGTTAGAATTGTCAGGCTTTGTAAGATCATGATTAACTAGCTCTCCACAAACTTTCCTATTACCTGTGAACATATGCATGGCACAAATTGAATTCACTTGCTTCTTGCTAGAATTAATCATTTCTTATTCTATGTGGCCCATGTTCAGATCATGCTTTTCCTGTATATTTCCTAAGTATTTTGTGTTTGTTTTTGTTTTTTTTCTGAGACATTTCTTGCATGGATAGGCTCTCATACTTTCTTGTATAACCATTTCAAACTCTCGGCTGGGAGTGCTTTCCGTTGAGATATATCTTGAGTTTGTAATTTTAGGGAATGATGCATTCAGTTCTTGATCAAGCAGGTTAATGTGTGCAGGATGGATGTGGTGGCTACCAAGATCCTAAAGTCATGATATATTTGTTAGAAATCATAGTTGTAAGAGATGGAGACACAATTGAAACTGTATTAGGTTTTAAAGGGAATTTATTGGCTCACATATCTAGAAAGTCTGTTGGCACATAAGCTTTAGCCAGGACTGGATCCAGGGACTTAAATGATATTATCAGGGCACTCTCTTTCCCTCCATCTTTTGTACAAGCTCTCTCACAAATAATAGGTAAGATGGCTCCAGATGCCTCAAACTCACATCTTACTAGTTTAGTAACCCAGTGGAAAAAGACAGTCTTTCTTAGTAAATACTGCAGAGGACTCCTATAGAAGACTGCTTTGCATAGGTTGGGATATATATATATATATATATATATATATATATATATATATATATATATATATATATTCCTGAACCAGTTAGGGGTATGGGGTATTCCGATTGGCCAAGCCTGGATTTTGTGCTCACTTCTATGGAGTTCATCTCTACTCAAATATTAGAGAATGAATCCCCCACTGGAAGTAGAGAGAGCAAAAAACAGGATGAATCCCAAGTCAGTAAAAATAACAGGTGTCCTTAACATACGGTCAAAAACAAAATATGGTGTAAACATATGTGATAATTATACCAATATTTAGAAGCACATTTACAGGTCTTTAGTCACACATATTCCAGAAATGTCATAGTGTCAGAAAGAATAATTTAGGAATACAAAACATCAAATAAATTTATTGCAAAAAGTATGGCAAAAGAGTATACCTGTAAAATAATCTTTTCCTGAGTTAGGTAAGGTTTCACTTCCACATTTTAGAATGAGATGCAAATAGGGCAGAAATTCAGTCCCTGTTGCCCCATCACTGTCCATCTCACTTTGCTTTTCCTGATGCCCTCACCTTTGCAGCCCTTACTCCCTGGTATTATTAACTATAGCTACATGATTTCTTCCATTCTTGTCCCTCTGAATAGACGATTAGCAGAGGAAATGACTGATCTAGGATGGTTTTGTTCAGTTAACTTTCCTGTACTCTATGCGTCTATCATCTTCCAGCAGGCTCACTTAGGCAGAGGTGTAGGAGAGAAGGTGGAACTGTGCAATGCCTCTTAAAGAGTACCCTCAGAATTGCCAGATCTTCACTTTGCCATGTCTTATTGCCTAAAGCAAGCCACAAGCCCAACCCAGATTTAAGAGGCAAAGAAAGACAATCAAATTTGTTATGGGAGGAGCTTCAAGGTCTTATTGAAATGGTAAGGGGACAAAGGGGTAGAGAATAATCACAAGTTCCCCCAAATAGATGCCTTCCCCATGCAGTTTCTTCATGATGATTTCTGCCAATAAACCACTTTTTATTTTTTATTAAAAGTGCATTATTGGAGGGACATCTGGTTTCTGGTTCTGCATGTAAGTTGCCCCTCTGTCCTAACAAGAAATAAAAAACTGAACAGACTTAAAAATCAGTCCCACCTCTTGGATCCATAAGAGAGAAGAGGACACAGGTGTCTGGCTGCTTCTGAGACTGGAGAGATGAACAAATACAGGTAGTCACAGCTTAACAGAGCAGACTTACAAGCAGAAATTGCCACAGAAATCACTACAGAATCCAGTGCTGGGATAGAAAAACCAGAACTATAATTGACAAATTGCTGGAGGCTCAGTGTGGACAACTCTTGGAGTTAAAAACTACAGGGGGGCACAGTCATCAGAGGGCCCCCACAATACTGTGTGATTTACATCTCCACCAAAGATGGAGCTCCACCAGAGTCACACATTAAATATGTGGTAAAAATTCCCTCATCCTTCCAGCAGTAGGAGGGGAAAGGAATCATTTTGTAATAAGCTAGAGCACTCTGTTCTTCTTAATAAGGCCTGTCTCCAGGGGAACTAGTTAACTAGAGCCTAAACTGCTGAGATTATTATCAGAGCCTAACTGACTTGGGGAAGGGAAATACCCAACTCCAGGCCACTCTAGCCATATTGTCCTACTTAAGCAGGGAGGAAAAACCTGAGAAATGAATGTGAAGTTCTCAGTCCTGGGGCACAGGCTCACTAAAAACTGAGACCAAATTATAGGACATAGAACACTTTCCCTCTCCCCACATCTTACCACCACATTACTAAAGGCATATTTACAACAGTTCCTTTTACTCAGTACATCGTCTATCAGGAAAAAGTTACAGGACATACCAAAAGCAAAAAGCATAATTTGAAAAGGCAGAGCAAGCATCAGAAAGAAACAGACCTGGCAAGGATATTGGAATTATCAGGCAGGAAATTTAAAACAAATCTGATTAATATGCTGAGCGCTGTAATAGATAAAATAGACTGCATGCAGAAACTGATGGACAATACAAGCAGAGAGATGGAAATCCTAAGAAAGAACTGGAAAGAAATACAAGAGATAAAAAATGAATGTAAAAGAAATGAAGTATATCATTAATGGGATTATTAGTAGACTGGACATGGCTGAGGGAGTAAACTCTGATCTAGAGGACATATCAATGGAACAGAAAAGCAAAGAGAAAAAGACTGAAAATATGACCAGAACTGAATATACAATGACTGTTGTACAACTACAAAAGACATAACATACACATAATGGAAATACCAAAAGAAAAAAGAGAAAAAGAAACAGAAGAAATATTTGAAACTATAATGACTGATCATTCCCCCAGATAATATCCACACAAAATCACAGATCTAGGAAACTCAGAGAACACCAAGCAGGATAAATACAAACAAAACAAGCAAACAAACAAACAGAAACATCAAAACCAACTACACCTAGGCATATAATTTTTAAACTATAGAAAACCAAAGATAAAGAAAAAATCTTGAAAGAAGCCAGAGGAAAAAGACACCTTACCTATAGAGGAAGAAAGTTAAGAATTACATTCAACATCTCCTTAGAAACAATGCAAGCAAGAAGACAGTGGAGTGAAATATTTAAAGTGCTAGGAGAAAACCCCACCAACCTAGAATTCTGTACCATGCAAACTTATCCTTCAAAAGGGAAGGAGAAGTGAAGACTTTATCAGACAAACAACAACCGAGGTAATTTATTGCCAGTAGACTTGCCTTGCAAGAAATTTCAAAAGAAATTCTTTAGAGAGAAGGAAAATATTATAGGTCAGAAACCTAGATCTACATAAAGAAAGAAACAACAATGAAGAAGGAACAGGTGAAGGTAAAAAACAAAAAATTAAAAGCAAATAAAAAACCCTTCTATTGTTTTTATTCTCAATTGATCTACCAGATAACATTTTTTCAAAATAATGATAGCACAAATGTATTCCATTATGTGTATATATACACATAATATATGTGTATTTATGCTTGTATAACTTAAGTAACAGCAATGATATAAGGGACAGGAGGAAGGAATTAGGTTTTTTTCACTATTATAAGGTTCTCATACTACTTGTGAAGTGGTGTAGTGTTATGTGACAGTGAACTTGATTAGTTATGAAAGTATACTGCAAACTGCAGAGCAACCACTAAAGAAGTTAAAAACAGAAATACAACTGATATGCTAAGAAAGGAGAGGAAATGGAATCATATAATATGCTCAGTTAAAACCACAAAAGACAGAAAAACAGTGGAAGACAAAGATAAAAACAAAGAACAAGAGCAACAAATAGAAAACAGTAATGAATAAGGTAGATACTAATCCAACTACATCAGTAATTACTTAGAATGCCAATGGTCTAAATGCACAAATTAAAAGACAGAGATTGTCAGAGTGGATCAAAAAACATGACCCAACTATATGTCTACATATAACTTGTTGTCTACAAGAAACTCACTTTAAATATAAAGACACATATGGATTAAAAGTAAATGAATGGAAAATGAATGGAGAAAAATATGCCATAGTAACACTAATCAAAAGCAAATGGGTGTACTATATTAATTTCAGACAAAGCAGACTTCAAAGTAAAGAAAGTTATCAAGTATATAGAAGGGCATTGCAGAATGATGAAGGGGTCAATTCTCCAAGATGATGTAACAATTCTTAATATGTATGTATTTAACAATAGAACACCAAACTACATGAGGCAAAAACTGATAGAACTACAAGGGGAAATAGATGAACCTACTATCACAGAAGGGAATGTCAGCACCCTTTTCTGAGAAATGAACAGATTTAGCGGGCAGAAACTTAGTAAGGACATAGTTGAACTCAACACCACCATTAATCAACTGGATATAATTGACATCTATTGAGTACCTTATCCAACAACAGCAGAATATGTATTTTTCTCAAGCTCACATGAAACATTCACCAGAACTGACCCCATTTGGAAGCATAGAATGCATCTTAGCAAAGTTAAAAGAATAGAAATTATATAAAGTCTGCTTTCAGACCACAGTAGAAGTAAATGTGAAATTAATAACAGAGAGCTAACTGGAAAATACCAATATATGTGGAGATTAAACAGCACACTTTGAGATAACACATGGGTCAAACAAGAAATCTCAAGAGAAATTTTAAAATATTTTGAATGAAATGAAAATGAAAACATACCTTATCAGAACTTGTGAGATGCAGTAAAAACAGAGCCTAGAAGGAAATTTACAGAATTGAATACAATTAGAAAAGAGGAAAGATCTAAAATCAATACTCTAAATTTCCACCTTAGGAAGACAGAAAAAGAAGAGCAAATTAAATCCAGAGTAAGCAGAAGATACATAACTATAAGAATCAAGAGGAAAATAATGAAATTGAAAACAGGAAATGGATAAAGTGAGTGAAACCAAGAGCTAGTTCCTTGTAAAGAACAACAAAATTGCTACACCTCTAGCTCTTTATCTAGGAAAAAAAAAAGAAAGAGAACACAAATTACTAATACCAGAAAAAAGGAGGAGGAATTATTATAGATCTTATGGATATTAAAAAGATCTTAAAGGAATACTATAACATCTCTATGTCCACAAATTTGAAAATCTAGAAAATGGACCAATTCCTTAAAAGACATAAGGCTCCAAAACTCACACAAGAAGAAATAGAGAATCTGAATAGGCCTATATCTATTAAAGAAATTGAACTGATAATTAATAACCTTCCAAAACAGAAAGCACTAGGCTTAGGTAGGTTCACTGGTGAATTCTACCAAAGATTTAAGGAAGAAATTATATCGATTCTCTACAATCTCTTTCAGAGGCTAGCAGCAGAGAAAATACTCCCTAACTCATTCTATGAGGCCAGCATTACCTTAAAATCAAAACCAGACAAAAACATTACAAGAAAAAATAAACTTCAGACCAGTTTCTCTCATGAACAAAGATACAAAAATCCTCAACAAAATATTAGGTAATTGAATCCAACAGTGTACAAAAAGGATTATACACCACAACTTAGTGGGATTTATCCCAGGAATGCAAGGCTGGGTCAGCATTTGAAAATCAATTAGTGTATTCCATCCCATCAATAGGATAAAAAAGAAAAATTAGGGCTTCCCTGGTGGCGCAGTGGTTGAGAGTCTGCCTGCCGATGCAGGAGACATGGGTTCGTGCCCCGGTCTGGGAAGATCCCACATGCCGCGGAGTGGCTGGGGCCGTGAGCCATGGCCGCTGAGCCTGCATGTCTGGAGCCTGTGCTCCACAACGGGAGAGGCCACAACAGTGAGAGGCCCTCATACCGCAAAAAAAAAAAAAAAGAAAAGAGAAAGAAAAATTACGGGATTGTATCAATAGTTGTAGAAAAAACATTTGACAAAATCCAATACCCATTCGTGATTAAAAACTCTCATCAAACTACAAACAGAGGGGAACTTCCTTAAATTGATAAAGAATGTTTACAAAACTCTACAGTTATTATCATACTTAATAGTGAGAAACTTAAAGTTTTCCTACTAAGATTAGGTGCAAGGCAAGGTGTCCTCTCTCACCATCCCTTCCAACATTGTTCTGGAAGTTCTAGCTTATGCAGTAAGGCAAGAAAAGAAAACAAAAAGGTATACAGATTGGGAAGGAAGAAATAAAACTGTCTTTGTTCACAGATTACATGTTTGTCCATGTAGAGCAGCAGTCCCCAACCTTTTTGTCATCAGGGACCGGTTTTGTGGAAGACAATTTTTCCACGGACCAGGGGGTGGGGGATGGTTCAGATGGTAATGCAAGTGATGGGGAGTGATGGGGAGCGATGGGGAGCAGCAGATGAAGCTTTACTCGCTCGCCCGCTGTTCACTTCCTGCTGTGCGGCCCGGTTTCTAACAGGCCGTGGATGGGTACCAGTCTGCGGACCAGGGGTTGGGGATCCCTGATGTAGAGAACCCAAAATATTAGATTAAAAAAACTCCTGGAACTAATAAGTGATTATAGCAACTCTGGAGGATACAAGGTTAAAATACAAAAGTCAATTGCTTTCCTCCACTGGTAATGAATAAGTTGAATTTGAATTAAAGGTAAAATATCATTTACATTAGAATGCTAGATAAGGAAATACTTAGGAATAAACCTAACATACGATCTTTATGAGGAAAACTACAAACTCTGATGAATAAAATCAAATAAGGAGGAAATAAATGGAGAGTTATGTCATGTTCATGAATAAGAAGACTCAATGTTGTCAGATATCAGTTCTTCCCACATTTATCTATAGATTCAGTGAAATCTTAACCAAAATCCTGGAAAAAATTTTTTGTGGATATCAGCAAATTGATCCTAAAGTTTATATGGAAAGGCAAAAGACCCAGAATAGCCAACACAGTACTGAAGGAACAGAACAAATTTGGCAGATGGACACTGCCCAACTTTAAAACTTACTATAAACCTACAGTAATCAAGACAATGTGGTATTGGTAAAAGAATAGACAAATCAGTCAATGGAACAAAATAGAGAGCACTGAAATAGACACATGTAAATATAGTCAACTGATCTTTGACAAAGGAGCAAGGCAATATAGTGGAGAAAAGATAGTCTTTTCAACAAATGATACTAGAACAACTGGATGTCTACATGCAAAAAAAAAAAAAAAAAAAAAAAAAAGAATCTAGACACAGATCTTACCCCCTTCACAGAAATTAACTACAGTGGATCACAGACCTAAATGTAAAATGAAAAACTATAAAACTCTTAAATGATAATGTAGGAGAAAATCTGGATGACCTTGGACACAGCAATGACTTTTTAGATACAAAACCAAAGGCACGATCCATGAAAGAAATAAATGATAAATTGGACTTCATTAAAATCTTCTGCTCTGCAAAAGAGAATAACAAGAGAATGAGGAGACAAGGCAAAGACTGGGAGAAAATATTTTCAAAAGGCACGTATGATAAAGCACTGATATCCAAAATATACAAAGAACTCTTAAAACGCAATGGTAAGAAAACAAATAACCTGTTTAAAAATGGGCCAAAGACTTTAATGGACACCCTATCAAAGAAAATATAGAGTTGGAAAAAATCATGAAAGGATGTTCCACATCATATGTCATCAGGGAAGTGCAAATAAGAACAACAATAAGGTACCACTATGCAATGATTAGAGTGGCCAAATTCCATATCATGATCCATGAAAACACCAAATGCTGTTAAGGATATAGAGCAACAGGCACTCTCACACATTGCTGGGGGAATACAATGACACAGCCATGTTGGAAGGCATTTTGGAGGTCTCTTATAAAACTAAACATACTCTTACCATTCCATCTAGCAATCATGCTCCTTGGTATTTACCCACAGGAGTTGAAAACTTATGTCAACATAAAAACCCACACACACATGTTTATAGCAACTTTATTCATAATTGCCAATACTTGGAAGCTACCAAGATGTCCTTCAGTAGGTGAATGGATAAATAATCTGTAGTACATCCAGACAATGGAATATTATTCAGTGCTAAAAATAAATGAGCTATCAAGCCATGAGAAACATAGAGGAATCTTACATGCATGTTATTAAGTGATAAAAGCCAATCTGAAAAGGCTACATACTATATGATCCTGACTACATGAGGTTCTCAAAAAGGCAAAACAGTGGTGACAGTAGAAAGATCAGTGGTTGCCAGAGTTGGGGTGGGGCAAGGGGAGAGAGAGATGAATAGGCAGAGCACAGAGGGCTTTTAGGGCACTAAAAATACTCTCTTTGATACTATAATGATGGACATATGACACATTTTCCAAACACAAAGAATGTGCATGAAACCTAAGGTAAACAGCTGTGGACTTTGCATGATTATGATGTGTCAATGTAGGTTCATCCTTAGGAAAAAATGTATGATTCTGGTGAGTGAAGTTGATGATAGGGGAGGCTATACATGTGTGGAGGCAGCAGGTAACTGGAAAATCTTTGTATCTTCCTCTCAATTTTGTTGTAAACCTAAAACTGCTCTAAAAATAAAGTCTTTATTAAAAAGTATGTTATTGTACTTGTGATTTTATCACACTTACAATAAAAATGAGAGGTAGAAAAAAACTAAATATTCAAGATTGGACTCTGTTTTAACTTTCCCATAACATAACCTTAAGAGAAGGAATCAATTATTCAATATTCAGTCATTCATTTGTAAGGAACTGATTTTCCATGGCTTGTTTTACTGAATCCCTTCAAGTATTTATAAAATTGTTATGGTTGTTAAAGTTCAATCCTTTCTTCAATTTGACTTCTTTATGAAAACATACTTGTAATCTATCTTGTGTCAATGCCTTTGCCCAATATTCTTCCACCAACCTATCATGGGGAAACAATAACTAATCCAATGCAGTTGTTTATCATTTCAGTGCCGATCCATCTCTGGCTGACCAAGTACTGCTGGAAAAAATAACAAAATCATGCAGATAGGTACCTCGGCGAAATCATGGCCTCCAATCTCTTTTACCCCATCAGTGTTGCCAGGTGATCCTTCTAAGTTTCTTTAATCACTCATTTAATAGTAGTTTCCTGAGGGCTTACCCTCTGACAAGCACTCTGCTTGAATGCTACTGGGAACACAGAAGTTAGTAAAAATAAACTTTCCTTTCATAGAGATCATTATCTACTTTATTGGGTGAGTAATATGTAAAACCAACAATCATACAGATACATGTAAAGTAACAACAGTGGCACATATTATGAAGGAATAGTAAAGATGATATGATAACTTGTAAAAAGAGAATTTGTCATTTGCATGGAAATCAGGGAAGATTACCCTGGAGAAACACTGCCATTGTTTCCATTTTATATAGTGGTTGTGTCCAACTTCTTCCTATAGTTTCCATGCTCTCCCTTAGACTTCACAATTTATAGAGAAAATATGAAAGGCAAGAAAGAAATTCTATTAGCTATTCACTACAAAACACACACATGTATGTTTGGTATACTCTCTTTTCTTCCTGTAATACTGGGAAAAAAATTGATCCTAATCCAATCATGTCCAATTCCCTCACCCATCTCACATTTTTCTTATGCTCGTTATCCTCTTCTTTTAAAAAATTAAGTCTAATTGACATATGATAAGTTGAACATTTAAAGAGTACAATTTTATGTTTTCACCATAATCAAGACAGAGAACATATCTATCACCCTCAATACTTTCCTTGAACCCGTTTATAATCTCTCCTCTCCTCCTCCTCCTGGATTACAACCCCTCTATGTTGCTATCCCCAAGCAACCATTGATGTGCTTCCT
This sequence comes from Hyperoodon ampullatus, assembly GCF_949752795.1. Taxonomy (NCBI): domain Eukaryota; kingdom Metazoa; phylum Chordata; class Mammalia; order Artiodactyla; family Ziphiidae; genus Hyperoodon; species Hyperoodon ampullatus. The sequence goes on from NC_136920.1 coordinate 20,507,666, forward strand.
ATTACTTTAGATTAATTCACATTTTCTTGAATTTTATGTAAATTGAGCCACACAGTAATAACTCTTCTTAGTTGACTTCTTCCACTGAGCATAATTAATTGGAGATTCATCAATATTGCTAGGAACATTTATGTATAAGTTATTGTGTGATCTTATGCTTTTTTGTCTCTGGGTTAAATACCTAGGAGTAGAATGGCTAGATTATATAAATAGCTGTATGTTTAATTTTTAAAGAAACTACCAAACTGCTTTCCAAACTGACAGTAGCATTTTATATTCCCACCAGTAATGTATGGGTTCTCATAGCTCTACATCTTTGCCAACATTTGGTATGGTCATGTTTTCAATATTAGTCTTTCTGATAAAATTATGATTATATATCACAGACATTTTAATTTTTGTTTTCCTGGTGATTAATGATGTTGGATATCTTCTCTTGAGTTACTTGTCACCCGTACATCTTCTTTGATAAAGTTTCTGTTCAAGTATTTTGCCCAGTTTTTTTATTGAGTTGTTTGAATACTTATTATTGAATTTTAAGGTATTTTATATATATATCCTTTATCATATATGTGTTTGCAAATATTTTTTTCCCAGTCCATGGCTTATCTTTGTATTCTTTTGTCAGTATGTTTGGTACAGTAGGGGTCTTTAATTTTGAGGAACATTGATTGGTCATTTTTTCTTTCTGAACTGTGTGTTTTGTGCTGTTTCCTAGAAGTTTTGCTTTACCCAAGGTAGCAAATATATTTTCTTATGTTCTGTACTTGAAGTTTTGTGGTATTAGGTACTGTGTTTAAATCAATGATCCATTTGAGTTAATTTTTACATAAAGTGAGAGATATGGATAGAATTAATTTCTTTCTCTCTCCTTCCTTCCCTCTTTCCTTCCTTCCTTCTCTCTTTCCTTCCTTCCTTTCTTCCTCCCTCCTTCCCTCCCTCTCTCTCTCTCTTTCTCTCTCTCTCTCCCTTCCTTCCTTCCTTCCTTCCTTCCTTCCTTCTTTCTTTCTTTCTTTCCTTCTTTTCTTTCTTTCTTCTTTCTTTCTTTCTTTCTTTCTTTCTTTCTTTCTTTCTTTCCTTTCTTTCATATTGATATCCAATTGCTTAAGCACACTTTGTTGAAGAAACTAGCCCTTCTCCACTACATTGCTTTTGCATTAAGTTTTGGACATGCCCTGTTTGTAATGCCTATATGATATCCAAGGGGTACGACTAGTCAGTAGTTGAGTTTAGAGTTTCAAGAGAAGAGTGAGTACATATTTGGAAAACTTTATTATATAGATGGTAATTGAATCTATGAGAACAGATGATATAATCAAAGTGGAATATATGCAATGAGAAGAAGAAGAAGGAAGAAGAGAGTGACAAGAGCAGACAGACAGGCGGGGGGGAATTAAGAAAGTTTCATTTTTTTTTCAGCTTTCAATTTATTTGTTACTGTACAATGTGTAAACTATTGATATCATTCTATTTTTCGTTAAACTTATTTTTTTAATTAATTAATTTATTTATTTATTTTTGGCTGTGTTGGGTCTTCGTGTCTGTGCGAGGGCTTTCTCTAGTTGTGGCAAGCGGGGGCCACTCTTCATTGCGGTGCGTGGGCCTCTCACTGTCACAGCCTTTCTTGTTACGGAGCACAGGCTCCAGATGTGCAGGCTCAGTAGTTGTGGCTCACGGGCCTAGTTGCTCTGCGACATGTGGGACCTTCCCGGACCAGGGCTCGAACCTGTGTCCCCTGCACTGGCAGGCAGACTCTCAACCACTGCACCACCAGGGAAGCCCCTTAAATTTTTATTTTGAGATAATTGTGGATTTACATGTAGTCATAACTAATGATATTGAGAGATCCCATATACCTTTTATCCAGTTTTCACCGATGATAATAAATATCTTGCAACATCACAGCCAGGATATTGATATTGATAGTCAAGATACAGTACACTTCCATCACTGCAAAGATCCTTAATGTTTTCCTTTTGTAGCCACATCTGCTTTTTCCCATCTCCACCTATTCCTTAATCCCTGGCAACAACTGATCTGTTTGCATGTCTATAATGTTCACATTTCAAGAATTTTATATAAATGGAATTACACAGTAGGTAAACTTTAGGGTTGGATTTTTTCACTCAGCATAATTCTATGGAGATTTATCCAGGTTGTTGCATGTATTGATAGTTTCTTCATTTTTATTGCTGAGTAAGAGTCCATGGCATGGATTTATCACAGTTTGTTTAACCATTCAGCCATTGAAGGATGCCTAGGATGTTTCCAGATTTGAGCTATTATAGATAAAGCTGTTATAAACGTTCTTGTACAGGTTTTCGTGTGAACATAAATTTTCATTTTTCTGGGACAAATGCCCAGGAGTGCAATTGCTGGGTCATATGGTAGTTGCATATTTAGTTTTTTTACGAATAAAGAAATCTTGGTTTTTCTTTTTTAAGAGAAGAGTAGGGAAAAGGTTTTAAGAATTAGATGGTGATTATTGTGATAATGCTGATGGAAAAACACTGTTCCAAATTTTTGTGCTAATTACAATATTGTTTACAGACAAGACACAATATAAGTTTAATTTTTATTAATAACATTTGCCATCATTTAAGTACGATCAACAAAACAATAAATCAAACTCTGATTTGTAGTGTTTGACAATCCCCATGGTGTGAATACACCTGCTGTGGTCTATTTCAGGCTATCAATTTGTTGTGACTGAAAGTAGAGTTGGGAAGAGATACTCAGGAGTAAGCATTATCTAGTATTTCCACCATACAAGTACAACCAACATAACCTTCAGATTATATAATTTAATTTTTAATAAGGGCTGTGCTTGACAGACTGGCTTAGAAGTTCCCCAAAACTTAGCAATCAGCTTTCAAGCACTGGTAGGAGTAAGCTTCAGAAAACTACCTAATGTTTCTCTCCTCTTGAGCCTCACTAAGTTTCTCTATAGTTTCTATGCATTCTGGTCCAATTACCTAAATACACTATACTTAATTTTTCTACCAGCTTAGCTCTTAAAGAGTTCTAGTTCTTTTCCCCAAGCAATAATTTTACTGGGAACTGATCCTTTTAAAATATTATAATATTTGTTTTTTCTTGATAATATTACTAATACATGTTCACTCTAGAAAATTTGGAAATATGAAGAGGAACATAAAAATCTCCAATAATTTTATCATTTCTATATAATAATTTTTAAGCTACATTGGAATTTTATTCTAAACCTAGTCTTAGCTACAGAGAACTAAAGAATAATTTGATTTTAGATCATTTTTTCTTTAGCCTAAAACTCTATTTCCCACGTATTTCCTCCCAATATTACTGAGATTAAATTTGCAGCCGCAACTTGCCTGTCTCTAGTGTTGGGATACTTAGTCTAAACAAGTTATGACAATTCTGTTCTTCATTTTACCAGCCTCCTTTGTGGCTGGCGATGGCTAAGTGACCCATATCAGGCCAATGAATCAAGCGGGTAAGGAGGATGTTATTCTGGGAAAGCTTTTATTTTCCTGATAAAAGCTAGTTGATGTATATCATAAATGCAATTTCTCCATTTTCCTGTCTTCAGTGTGTATCTGGAGCTGCCCCAGAAACCTAGAACGGGTGGGGTGACAAACACGAAGCAAAAGGCTAAGAGAATTTCAGAAATGCCAACCTTGACAGCTTTGAGCTACTAAAATGAAGCCAGAAGCTTCCTACCTCCAGAATTCTTTTTAAGAGAGAAGAAAGGGCCTTATATGTTTAATCCACTATTAGTAAGGTATTCCTCCCTAATATGCCTGCCTGGCTTGTTGCCTGCTTTCCCATTTACAGCCTAAACTCCAGTCCTGCTGAGTTATACTCTTTGATGCTTCCAAGCTTTGCTCATGTGGCCCCTCTGACCAGGATGTGCTTTTTCTCCTTGACTTCTTAGCTTTCAGAATAAGTTACAGTATCATTTTCTACATAACTGTTTTGACTCTTCAGTCAATCCTCTGTCCCTATAGGTTTGAAAATGTCTTCTCTTTTGGTCTTTATTCTACCTTGTATATTTCTCTATCACAGTGCCTGTTGCGTTCACATTTGTTTGTATGTGCATCTCTCCAAATTTCCTTTGGCATGGTGTTACTCAACGTTTTTTGAAAATTATTACCCTCCTAAGAATTCATTCTGGACAGATCCCCACCTGCCCTCAACTGTCCCTTTCCCCCATGAAATTCTAATACCAACAATATACTCTATGTTTGTGTATTCATTGTGTGCACTGTGTTTTGTACATAAAATAGAACAAGATTTTTCCACTCCCAGAAGAACTAATTTTTATCCCTTTCGGGGCAATAACACCCCTGTGGAGAATGCATGCTGTAGCACAATATCTGATTCTATTACGTATTTTGTAGGCATTTGTTGAATTAATTAGGTAATCTTGACTTTTAGAAACTTAACACAGACACCCTATCTGCATAGAGCAAACAGGTGAAAGCATGAGGAAACTTTCCTAATTTATTCTTGCAGCCTGTTCCTGAGGGTCACTCCTCTCTTTCAACTATATGAGACTGTTGTTTCAGTTAGGATTCTTTCCATTGAGAATTACAGGTAGTCAGACTCCAAATGCCTAAAGCAACGGATATTGTTGTGATGGGAAAGACTGGGCATAATTTTAACTCCAGACACTGTTTGTTCCAGAGCCTCAAAAAGTGTCACCAACATGCTATTTTCTCAGTCTTTCAGGTCTGCTCTGCTCTCCAACTTTATTTGACTTATTCTCAGACTTGCCCTTCTTGGCTATAAAATCTCTTCACTGGCACACTGGGTTACATCATTCTGGATTTTTTTTTTTTCAGGAGGCAAGAGTAGGAGGCTTTATTCTGCTAGGGAAAATTATATTACATTTTATTTTATTGCTTGGGGCATATGCTAATCCCTGGACCAAACCCTGTAATCTGGGAGTACAAAACAGCATAGCACTGGACTTTATCACTATATTCTGGAGCAGGATTGGGGTTTCAGGTTGGGAAGACTTGCTGAATGGCAAGAATAGTCTTTTAAGTAAGAACTGAAATTTTCAGAGGCACTGGGATAGAACAGTACCAAATGAGGATTATTTTAATTGGGCTGTGTTATGGGCTGAATTGTATTCCTTCCTCCCTCCGCCCATAATTCATATGTTAAAGTCCTAACCCCCAGTACTTCAGAGTATGACTGAATTTGGAGATAGGACCTTTAAAGAGATAATTAAGGTAAAATGAAGCTATATGAATGGACCCTAATCTTATATGACCCATGTCCTTATGAGAAGAGGAGATTAGGACCAAAACACACACAGAAGGAAGAACCAGTGAAGACACGGGGAAAAGTCAGTCATCTACAAGCCAAGGAAAAAGGCCTTAGAAAAAAATCAACCCTGCCAACACCTTGATCTTGGACTTCTAGCTTCTGAGATTTTGAAAAAATAAAAATCGTGTTGCTTAAGCCACCCAGTCTGTGACACTTTGTTATGGCAGCCCTGGCAAACTAATACAGGCTGAGTATCTCCAGAAAGGGAGGCAGCATGCTCTCTGACTGCAGAATTAATTTTTTGCTCTTCAGTGTCTGTGAAATGAAGAGACATTAACAGTGGTTCAGAGAAGCTCTTAGCTAAGGAAGGTTATTGTCCTGGGATATGTTCTCAATTTTTGCTCTAAGGTACTCTCACTGCAAAGATAAACTGACATTTAAGGCCTTTTCTGAGGTGAATTGTTATGATGAATTTTGACACCTCAATCCACTTAAACTGGGTCCCTTAAAAGCTGCCATAGTGGAGATTACTTTCGCTCAGCTTTACTTTTATAATCCCCCAAAGGTTGAACCCGGTGCCTTGGAGAGTAGGTACAGCTACGAGGTTTAAGGGCAAGGCCAATAGTCCAATGGCTGAGAAGGGATGAAGGGACTCTCTTTGCTTTAAAACTCAGAGCAGAGGCAAAACAGAGAGCATCTTCCAAAATGCTGGAAATTGTCTTTCATGGCAGTTTTCTTTATTGTGTGTTTAATTGAAATCTGCATTTGTAAGCTTCTTTTTTGAATGAGGGTTTTCTCCAGGTAGTGTCTCTGGTGGTTAAAGGCACAGCCTTTGGCATAAAATAGGCCTTGGTTTATTACCTCATTTGACACTAGTCAATTGTGCAAATGGTAAGAAAGTTGTTTAAACTCTGTATTTGTCTTTATTCCTTTCTAAAATTGTGACCCTGATAAGACTGACCTCACAGAGCTTTTGTAAGGACTAAATATGATAATGCTCACGAAGTATCCAGCCTGATATGAGGTTTATATGAAGGGCTCTATGGTGCTTGTGTGCTGGGCTAGTATTAAATGGTAATTAATAAAAGTAGCATAGAATACCATAGACCATTTTGATCCGAGTGGTAAAAGAATGTGACTTCTTTATTTAGCAAGTGCTGTTCAATAAGGAGCACAGAGAAGGATGCCCATCAAGCATGTACTTACAGCCAGCTGTATGTCAAACTCTCCTAAGTGTAAAACAACCATCTCTTACTATTTCAAGGACACAACCAGATGATGCTAAAATAGACCCACGCTTGACATATTTTTGGTTGGTTTGGACTTGTTTGTTCTCCCTATTATTAGCTGATCACGTTTTCCTGAACACCAGTTTTCTTAATTTGTTTCCCTGGGACTCAGGAAGGATTCCCTCAGGGCTTTCTGATCTACCCTACCACCCATTTCAATCTCTTTTGTAGTGGAGTCTGGTGGTGAAGGTTTTAGTCTTCTATTCTGCCAGTTTTCAGGTGTGGAGCAACTTCTTGCTTCTTGCTGTCAGCCATTTTCTGCTTTTCAAAGCTCACAGGGAAGCCTAATTTAATTTCATTGTCTTTTGATCTTGAATAATATGTAAAAGCAAGATAAGAAATTAACTCTAGTACCTGTAGTTTAAGAAAGCAAAACTTTGGAGGATATATAAAAGATTATTTAGTTGGACAGATTTGTCTAATGTTTCTCACTGTCATAAGTATTTTATGTCAACTATTTCAAATTAACCCTTTTTACGTATTAATTTGATGTAACGATTTTGAAGAAAGGGATCATATGACATGCTATGGGCATATGAGGAGATATATTTGTGTTTCTTAAATATTATGAAGGTATACATCTCTGTGTATGTGTATATAAAATACATACATATATACATATACACACATATATGTCTACACCTATATATACTAGTATACAAGATACACAGCAAGTACTCAATGCATGTTTACTAAATATGGTATAAATCTTCGGGTACATATCACTGCCATGTGATTGGTAGCTAATTGAATGGCAATATTGAATGGCAATAAATCTAGAGCCAATAAATCTAACCAAGAATACTGTGGTTCTAAACAGTAGAGAAACAGCTGTAGCAAAGTGGAAACAACACTGAGTTTGAAGTCATTAGAGCTGGGGTTTTAATGACCCTGAATTCAAAAAATAAGCATAATATGTTTTTCATGAGTCGTTTTGAACATTCAATGTGAAAATTTAAGGTGGGAAATTAGTTACATATGATCTAATACATGTCATTTCTGGTAAACAGTTTATTATATATAGGATGATGTAGGAAGTAGGAAGTGGAAGAAATTAACTCCCAATTAGCTACTATATATATATATATATATATATATATATATATATATATATGTATGTATATATATATATATATATATATATATATATATATGATTTTGCAGCACACCTTTTGCTTTTCTAGGCCTCAGTCTTCCCATCTATATAAAACAAGTCTGGGGAACAAAGGGTTTTCTAAGAACATTTCTCCTCTCGTGTTCAAAGGTTCTATCTTTGGTTTGTAGTGAACGTGTTGATGTACAATGACAGGTCATGTGACTGGGAGATTGTAAAAGGACGGAGGAGATTAAGGAAGCCTTAGAATCAGGTGTATCCATCGGTGTGGTTATACAGAAAGCATTTAGGTCCTAGAGTTTAGAGTATTTAGGCTTTAATCCAAACTATGCATATTAGGAGGAATCACTTGATTTCTCCAGCCTCACTTTTCTTATCTATAACTGGACTATTTCCAGTGACATATTTCCCATCTCATTCCAAATTCAGTAGTCATGGCATCCCTTAATAGTTGAGGGAACTGGGTCATATGATAAAAAGAGGCCAAACTGGCCCACAGATGCATTGTTCATATTTATTGTGCATCTTAGATCCTTTTTTCTGTGTCCCACAATTTTACTGCCCTGTGTAATATAGCATCATGTTTGAGAGTGAGGCTCTGGAGCCAATCTGCCTCGGTTTGAATTTCTGCTTCATAACTTATGAGCATATGATGTGACTGTACATTTTACTTAAGAAATCTTTGCCTCATTTCTCTCACATTTAAAGTGGCCATGATTATAGTACCACCTCCCAGGACTGTAATGAGGAATAAATGAGTTAAAACATGAAGAGCTTACATCGTAAGTGCTTAATAAATGCTAGCTATTACTGTGTCCATTTCTATATCCATGCTTTGTCTTGAGCTAGGACACAGTCATTTCACACCCTTCTGGGTATGTCCTTAATCTCTCCTAAGAATCTTGATCCAGGTGAGGAAAGGAAAGGAAAAAGCACAATGGGCTAGAGATAGAGATTGGGAGGGAGACATGGATAAAGGATTAAGATGGATAGTCTCTAAAACGGCCTTGAGGAAAACGAAAAGTAAATGGAACCACACTGCCCACATAGCTAATTTCATATTATTTGGTAATTCCATTATATTTCTGGCAATCACTAATTTTCCTGACAAAGATAAGGGGGTACTGGCTTGCTCCTCCCATCATCCCTTCTCTTGATGCTATAATTCTTTAATTTATTACATTATCTTTTTACTAGGCACGTGTAGATACATGTTTTATATCATTATTTATTCTTATCTTCCAGAAGGTCAGATGCATATCTCATCCATCTCATATGCATAAGGATCCCCAGCATTCTGACGTGTATATAAAGATGCTCAATACATGTTTATTGAATAATACATTGGATAAAAATTATGCAAAGGTCTCATGAAACCCTACATAAGCATATATTTTAAATGAGATTAAGTATAGATTATTTCCCATTTGGGTTATTTCCAAAGTGTCAAACATTCAGAAGTCTATGTTTTAAGTGGATTTTTTTTTTGCATTCACATAACAGACATAATAGTTCCCCTGCTTCTGTTTTCTACATAGAAATTTTCAAAGCATTCTAATAATAAATCCTGTGAAAGGTTTTGACCATAATGGCTTTTCAAAGCTTCCACACAAAGAAACTCAGTTAAGACCAGGCCATAAATAAGATCTCAGTGCTGAAGCAAGGGAAGGCCCTGTATATCTAAACCCATTAAATGAATCATTTATTTTGCTACTCATCTGTCATGTTTTGAAGGTCACATAACAATGTTTATTTCTTCTGGCCCATCGGCAAGCTGTAGAGTCAGAGGCTGAACCAAGCCCTTGAGTCAAATACTTGTGATGGTTCATTGTATTTCCAGGACTAATACCTACAGTTATGTTCACTGGGTAAAATCGAATCTCATGCCCTGGGAGGGCACAGCATGCCTGCAAGGGCAGTAAAAGGATTTCTCCACATTGTATCTAGCCTCTGAATTGTTAAGTCACATTGAAATATTTTTGGAATGTGGTCAGCCTTTTTGTCTCCCCAGATACATGACTAGGAGATTTTTACAAGTTGAGGTGGCATAATAGTGTGGAAGGGATATGCCTATGAGATGGATGGATCTGGGTTTGCAACTCCATTTGGCCACTCACTTACTGTCTATCATTAGACAAGTTGCTTGACCTCTCTGGACCTCCTTTTCCTTATCTATAAATTGAGGCTAATTCTATCTATCTTAGAAGGTTGCTGGGAAGATTTAATGATTTAGAACAGGTAAGATGATTTCCAAGATGCCTGACAAATAGTAGACACTCTCAGGGCATGTTAGTTTCCACCATTCCGTGTTCTTTCTTACAGCTGGAGTGACTTTTGTTAGAATCCTCCCCAGAGCTATTCAGGAAGGCCTCTGGCAATCCTAGGAAGTTTGCTCTTCACATTACTATATGTTCTATTTATTCTCTTACATTTTTGTTAAAATTTAATTTATTAACTTATAACTTACATAAAGTGCACAAGTCTTATGTGTATAGCTTAGTAGATTTTAGCATATACATACACCCATGTAACTACCTCCTCAATCAAGATATAGAAAACTTCCAACACCTGGGAGGTTCTCTTGTGCCTTTGTCTAGTCGATTACATGTGAGCTGTGTGATTTGCAGCTCACAGTCCAAAATGAAAACCTGGTGCTCCTTGTTCAAGAATATTAAGAATTTCCACATAGTGAGAGCAGAGCATTAAGGTAAGCAAAGGGCCTTTCTAAATGTGGAACCTTATGAGACATGTGCCCATGAAGCCTGCCCCAATTACATGCCCCGCCAGCAGAGCTAACTACTATTCCAACTTCGATTGCTATCTGAAGTTGTAATATGTTATGTTCATGCACTTTATATAAATGGAATTGTACAGCACATACTCATTTGTGTCTGCTTTTTTTATCCCACAACATATCTATGAGAAACATCCATGATGTTACATGTTTTAGTAGTTTTTCTTTTTCTTGCGATGTATATTCCATTGCATAAAAATTACCTTATTTATTCTCCTGTTGATAGATATTTGGATGGTGTCCAGTTTGCTATATAAATAAAACAGCTTGTATACGTCTTTTGGTGGACATATGCACTCACTTCTCTTGGGCATATACTTAGGAATGGAATTGATGAGTTATGGGCAAAACGCTCTAATAGGCACTTCCTGTGAAATGATTACACATCAGGAAAATGCAAATTTACTACCACAATGAGATCCCACTAAACACACTCCAGAATGGCTAACATTAAAAAGACTGTAAAGTCCATATCGTGGTGGTAAGGATGTAGAAGAATTGGAACTCTCATACCTGCTGGAGAGAGTACAAATTGGTTCAGTTGCCTTGGGAAACTTAAAAGTTTTTGCCTAAGCTATACATATACCTGACTTATGATCCAGCAGTTCCACTCCTGGATATATTTATTTTCTACCTTCTGAAGTTACTTTGAGGAAAAATCTAAAAAAACTTCAACCTGATTCTTGGTTTATTAACATGCTGCAGTGTCCCTTTGCAGGGGAAGTCAAACAATCACACCTAAGTTGCTAGTCATGATAACTAGGTGTTTTTTATATACCTGCTTAAAAACTCCTGCTGCATAACTTCTGTTTTCCCATATGTAGGCAAGAGATGGGTCAAGACAAAGGAGGCCTGATGGGATGTCAGTAAGTTGTCATTAGGAACCATCATTTTAAACCATCCATTTAAAAAAATTTCTTATTAGCGGAGGAAAACACGAATAAGACACATAAGCACTTGGTGTTTTGTGAAGTGAATGTTAATGGGCCTCAGATACATCCCTATAAGGCATGAGTGCAAGGTGACAAGTAGAATGTATTTAGAAAGGTCCCCATCACCAAGGTGACATTTTACTACAGCAGGCTCAATCTCACCTACTTCCTTAGCTCACTGGTTTCTGAACAGTAGCCCACAGAATGTGTCCTGTGCCCCGAGGAAATTTTAGGAAAGTCATATTCCATGGCATTACCCCTTAGAGATTCTGATTCAGCAGATCTGGACTAGGACCCAGGATCTGTGTTTTTCAGAAGCTCTTCTGGTGATTCAGCAGCCAGTCCTGGCCAAGGCAGAGCATGTAACAACAACAACTATCAGAACTGTAGATCTTTGATGAACTGCTGCCTATTCAGCTGGAGCACAGATACTCATTGGAGCTTTCCCAGCTCCCTTTCCAGATGGCTGTACCATTTTCTTAATCTCTGTGAAAGCCAAAAATTAAAGTCCTAAGAGCAGATTGATGTCACCACTCACCTAACAAGAGCATAATTCATCTTGTTGGAAGGATCTACTACTCCTTGGACAGATCCTTCTTGAAAAATAAGTGCCTAAACTCTTAAGCTAATCACCTTGCCCTTGGCCCTCTCAGGTGTCTTTTTCAGAGTCACCTTCTGTAGCTGAGCCAGGTAATAATTATGACCATCTATTGTACATTTACTATAGCCTAGTCTCTTTGCACACTTATTATCTCATTTAATCCTTACAACAACTTTTGCGAGCTTGATTCTATGATAATGCTTATTTTAGAAGACAAAGACCTAGAACAGTTAGGTAACTTGCCTAATTAGTCTCCTAATAAATAATGGGAGACCCGTAGCACCGCACAACTCTTACCCTTTGGGGTGGGTGTATTTGGGATTACTAAGGAGAAACCAGGATTTGAACACACGTCATTCTGATTTTCGAGATAATGTTTTAGTGTCTATCCCAGCCTCCTTTGCCCCCTTACTGAAATACATTGTTTAGGTAACAACATGTATTACATTAGAACATAGATTTTATTTGTTCTGTTATAATATTTGACTTGCAGTTCTGGGGCACCAAGGAAAGAGGTCTTCACTCTCTGTCGCAGAGCTAATCTCTTTTCCACCAGGCATGTAGAAGTGCAGGATCAGGGGGTGTTTCATAACGAAGCCCTGTTGCAGGCTATACCTAAATCAAATTGCTCTTAGTTATGTTTTCCTGATGCCCGCAGTAGTCTGACCTAAATGAATAGATAATTACTTAGGCTGTTCTAAACATTCCAATCCATTTGGTGATCCCTTTATTAAATGAAACAGGTCCTTTTATTCCTTTTCTGATACTGCCTGTTTATAGAATAATCTCAAAGCTATTAGCATTTAAAGAGGAGTTAGACAAAGATGTCCTAAATTGTCCCTTCTCCTGGCTCTTGGTGTTCATGGGACCCTTGCTTTAGCTAATTAGCCTGAAATGAATATTAAGTGCATTGATCTCTATCAAGCACATCCTGGAAGGAAAGCTTTTGTGAAAGTCATTTCAGTTGCAGACTTAGGTTGCCCATACCTAAGTATCCAGCCCAAAACAATAGACACTGGGAACATTCCAGAATTCAAACAAAACCTACAGGGCTTCCCTGGTGGCGCAGTGGTTGACAGTCTGCCTGCCGATGTAGGGGACACGGGTTCGTGTCCCGGTCTGGGAAGATCCCACATGCCGCGGAGCATAGGCCCGTGAGCCATGGCCACTGAGCCTGCGCGTCTGGAGCCTGTGCTCCGCAACGGGAGAGGCCACAACAGTGAGAGGCCCGTGTACCGCAAAAAACAAACAAACAAAAAAACCCTATAAAAGATAACATGGGAAAGGCTCTTAGCTTTCTCAAAATGCCCTTGCTTAAGCTCCTAACTCACATGGTTTAGCTTTATTTCCATGGGAAGCAACAGAAAAAGTTTAAGATCTCTTTCCTTTTTCTCCTATCTCCCAGAAAGCTCATAAGAACTGTGCCTTATGTCACAGCATAGGGAGTACGTGCTCTGCTCTGGAAACAGACAGACCTCGGTTTAGATCCTAACTCAGACCTCTATAAACTGTAGGACCTTTGGCAAATATTCTCCTTAAGCCTAAATTTGCATAACTTTAATAGGAATAAAATTCTTAAACATATTTCTTATGCTATAGTGCTGTGAATGGACATACTAAAATCATTCAACAAATACTGGTTATTATTAATAATAAAGATTAGGATAAACATCCTGGGACAAGGCGTCAAAAATAAGCAAGATTCTAACTCTTGCCAATTAAATGTCAAAATTACCAGAGGGGAGAAGAGAACATTTTCTTTCTTCTGTTTGAGGGACAGTGTGATGTGGCAGTGTAGTAGGAATAAAAATTGAAGTTTGGTGACAATAAAGACCTAAATATGGATCCACATCCTGTCTCTGACTTAGGGCACATTGCTTGCACTCTTTGAAGTCCAATGTCTTTATCTGTAAAATGGAGATGGTTGCACTTATCTCCAAGTGCTCTATTGTCTGGAGTTCATGAGGAAGTGTTCAGCAAACGCCTAGAACACTAATCGTGCTCAGTATGTCGCGGTTCTGTTTCCCTTTTCCTCTTCTGGGCCAGGTATTAATGTGTCTCCCGTTGAAAGAGTTGAGAGAGGAGATGGAAGTGAAGTGGTGAGGGACAGTCAGTGCACCTGGCTGTGGAGGAGGCTGCCGGGAAGCAGCCGGTGGTCAGATACAAAAGTAAGGCAGTGTTCAACTTCATATCTCCAGTTTCTCTTGCTCCTCCAAAACACCCTGGAATCCAGCTGAAACGCTAACTCCCCAATACTTGAGAAACTGAACTGTTTTTCAAGAAAAACCACTCCACACACACACACACACACACACACACACACACACAAACACACACTCTCGAAAACGTGCTCGCTTTTGTGGAGTCATTTTCCTATTTCTTGCCACTTCACTTTGATTCATAGAGAAAGATGATGTAAATTCTGTTGTGCCCTCTAGGTCACTCCTGTGCTCTTCCTGCAGATGGAAGAGTTGGTAGGAAAGTAAAGGAGATTTTAGAACAACATATGTGCTTCTCTTGAGGTTGGGAAAGCACCTTTTCTAATCAACCATAACAAATCTGGAGCCTGTGCCTCCAGACAGGTCTCTTTAAGCTTCCAGCCAGGCAAAGCCACGTGGGGTGGAGGTGGGAGGCTGCCTCAGGAGGACCTGACTTGGATTCCTGCACTTCCTCAGCCTTCTCAATCCTCTAACCACTGCTTAGAGCACCACAGGATCCAGAGCCCTCCTGCTGGAGCTGAGGGCTCGTGGCTGATCCTCTTTCATTTCTGTCATCATTGGAGTCCCACGTGAATCAGTCGCAGTAAGGCACCTGCACAGGCATTGCCTTGTCACCATGACAACCAGCACAGGACAGGGATTAGGCAGGCAGCACCAAAGAAGATGGTACTCCTGCTCTCCTGCTGGCGGTGCTGCTGACATGCACTCTTTGCCACAGCTGCCATGACTCTGTGTGGGTGGACTTTCCCTTCCACTTCAGGGGTGAGGTGGAGTGGTGGGGGTGAGGCTGAAAGCTGAATTCCAGAAGCAAAGCAGGTGTTGGAAGGCAAAGTTCCCAGGCACTAGGCAGCAGGGCAGCAGGCCACCTTTCCTTCTTCCTTTTTTTTTTTTTTTTACTGTTAGCACTGTCTGAGCTGCAGTCTTTTTTACACATGAGGTGCTTTCCTCATGAGCAGGAAGAGGAAAAAAGAAATTCGATCAATTATTTATTGAGGCTTCCTGATGCTTAACAAGCCACTCATGTCACAGGCCTCCACCTCCAAACACCACCATCAAATGAACCGGTCTCAGCAATAAAATGAAAACTACAGAATTGGGGGGATAAGAGGTTTGAATCCCAGCTCTACACTTTTCAAGCTATTTGCATTTTGTCAACTCCTGGCCTCTCTGAGCCTCTCAAATCAGGCACTGATTATTGATTAACAAATCTATCTTTGATTAATTCTGAGGGTAAAAAGATGGTGATAAATATAATGTTCCCAGCGCATCTCTGGCTTAGATAAACAAATAACTGTGTCCTTTGTTATATTACCATGAACATGGAGGTACCAATGAGATTAAGATTTTGAGCTTCTTTTTTTGGGAACAGTGGAAACTGACAGAAAATATTCTCCCAGGAGACTGAAGAAGCTAGTACTTTAATACTGTAACACAGTCACTCTTTAAGTGTGCACTTGGAACCTGTAGCATCAGCATCCCCTGGGGGCTTGTAGAAGATGCAGATTCTTTGGCACCACCGTACTGATCTACTGAATCGGAACTCTGGTGCTGGGACTCAGCGATCTGTCTTTTAATAAAGCCCCCGTTTAGGATTGAGAGTCGACTGTTCTAACAGAAGTAGAGAACGCATGACTCAGAGCTTCCTGAGGACAGAGAGGGCATCCTGCCTGTTTTTACATTTCTAGGGCTTAACAGACAACTGACATGCTGTATTTGCTCTGCAAACTGAGTGACTGGATTCCATATATATGTGTTAGCATATGGTATTTGTCTTTCTCTTTCTGACTTACTTCATTCTGTATGACAGACTCTAGGTCCATCCACCTCACTACAAATAACTCAATTTCATTTCTTTTTATGGCTGAGTAATATTCCATTGTATATATGTGCCACATCTTTATCCATTCATCTGTCAATGGACACTTAGGTTGCTTCCATGTCCTGGCTATTGTAACAAGAACCCAGGGGCAGGACAGGAATAAAGATGCAGACGTAGAGAATGGACTGGAGGACATGGGGAGGAGGAAGGGTAAGAGAGTGGCATGGACATATATACACTACCAAATGTAAAATAGATAGCTAGTGGGAAGCAGCCACATAGCACAGGGAGATCAGCTCGGTGCTTTGTGACCACCTAGAGGGGTGGGATAGGGAGGGTGGGAGGGGGACACAAGAGGGAGGGGATATGGGTACATATGTATACGCATAGCTGATTCACTTTGTTATAAAGCAGAAACTAACACACCATTTTAAAGCAGTTATACTCCAATAAAGATGTTTAAAAAAACCCCAGAAAACTGAGTGAATGGATCTTCTGTTGCCCTGCTGATGTTGGTCCAGCATGGGTTCACCATCACTTTGTTTTCTTTGTCCTCCATCTCCCATGTAACCACAAACCACTGGAGAAAGTTGCCCCCCACTCCCCACCTACAGTCTCTAAACTGTCTTGATATTTCCATTCTAGAATCAAAGACACTTGTAGGGAACACTATTAAATACAGTTGAACAGGCATCTTTACCTCTGACCTGATCTCTCAGAGCCTTTAACTTTCAATATGCTTCTGCACTATGACTCTTCAAAAGGATACAGGTACAGGCTTCAGCATCATGCTGCCCTCAACACTCCTGGGCCATGTGACCTCGGGCAAACTTAACACCTCTCAGCCTATTTTTTTAAATCATTATTTAAATACTTTTTATATTCAAAACATTATATTTTTTGGTGTACAGATTACAACAAACTTAGTGAAAATATACTGATAGTAAGCATTCAACAAATGGATTCTCTTATTATTGTTTAAAATAAATATTGATAAGAGGGATTTGAGGCTTTATATTTTTAAAAATATGCCTAAGTTTTTTTGAGTGGCATAATCACTTAGCTTGTTATGAGAAGGGAAGTTCTTCCTTGTTCTGTTTCCTTTTCCATAGAGGAAAAGTGTTATGAGGCAGTGTTTGGGGAATAGACAGACCTGGGTATAGAGGAGGCTCTCAATAAGTATGAGCTCTTATTATTTTTATTAGTATTTGGATGATAACATTTTTGAAAATCTTAGTTTTCCTGGTTGTCCTTCAGCTGCTTCTCTAGCCACTGTAGTGAAGGGACTGATTATTTTGGGAGGGGGGAATGCAGCCTAGAACCCAGCCCTGATCTTACAAATCGAGTTTCTAAGTCCACAAGGAGACTTAGGAAATGCTTTTGGTGTGGATAAAACAGAAACAAAAACTGACTTTGGTGAGAGAGAAAGGGATTTTCCAGGAACTCTCATAACTGGGTTTAAACGTTAATATTCAAACCTAAAAGAGAAGAGCATTATGTTATGAAAGCAACATTATGGTATGTTAAGAGCTTTATGTTATAAGAAGGAGGACATAGGAGGGACAGAGAGGGTGAGGGCAGAGAGAGAATGAAGGAGAGAGGGGAGAAGAGCAGGGAGAGAAGAAGAAGGAGAGAGAAGAGAAAAAAGAGAAAAAGAATGAGAGAATAGCATTGAGAATTCTGAAAACATTGGGTAAGCCCTCCATTCCCTAAGCTTAGGCAGAAGATTGGAAGACTGAAACATTGCAGTTGGCACCGTGAGAAAATAGAGTATGATGTCTAGGGGAGATCTTTAAGAGTATGGACTTGAGATTAGCTTCATATTGTCCTACACATTTTAGCCAGGCTTGGAGAGAGAAGTCAAGATTTCCTTGTTGCCTTTGGGGACAGAGAAGTGCTCAGAACACTGGATGATAAGGACAGGCATACAGATTATGTATCAACCTGAGGCCTGAGGCAGTGGCAGAGACCATCACCATCATCATCATGTGTTAGCATCATGTCCACGAGACCGAACAGAACTTGCCACACTTCAGTAAATGCCACTGCAGACCAATTATACCCAAGGATGACAACTGGACAGAGACCTCCACCCAGGAAAACAAACTCCACAAATGAAGGCCATTTAGAACCAGAGGTAATTTTCCCAAATCAAGACAATGCAAAAACTGGGAACAGAAGTCTCTTTCTCTCAGTTCACCCTTGACATATTTTAATGAGTGATGAAGGGAGGGGAGGAAAAGGAGAAAGAAATACTGAAAATATGAGTATTTATCCAAAGTGATTAGATAGTAAAGGAGATAATAATGCCTGAATTTGGTGAAAATAAAAATAAAACAAGCAACAGTAAGCACTTAAGTTGAAGTAAGGTAGAATAATTTGTCTTCTCTAAGCAGATGGTTGAGTTTGGTGAGAGTTCCAATTAGAAACTATTATCATTTCCTTTTTTCACGTATAAATCATAGAATGTCACCCTCTCTCCCATTACCTAAGCATGGCATGTTTAACTAAACTTTCTTTGCAGGAGGAAAGGTAAGACCCTATGTCACCTCAGAACACCCATATAATGGGGTTTTTCCCAAATAAGAAGGAATTATAGATGCTGGAGGATCCAAATGTGACAAAATACTACTCATTTCTGTATTTCCAATTCTTGTAAAAGTGCTGATGTTCAGTAAATGTGGTTGAATTAATACATGAATGTGTAAGAAGTACACAGGTGAGACAGCTCCTTTGAGATGGCAGTATCAGGTAAGGCTTCCTAGAAGATACAACACTTGATACTATTTCATCCCTGCATCCAGAGTGATTCTTTAACAGATAATTCAGATGGCACTGCTCCTCTACCCCAAACTCTTCTTTGGTTCCTTATTTTCTCAGAGTGAAAACCAAAATCCTAACAGTAACCTCATGGCACTCCTGACCTGTCTGACCTCATGTCCTGCTACTTTCCTCCTCCTTCACTCTGCTTCAGACATTGCTAGCTGTTTTGCTGTTCTCCATGTGGCTCTTCTCACATGGAGTCTTTCTGAGATGTGAACACTGAGGACCTTGGGTCCTTGGGATACTTTTGTTGCTAAAGAAACTGAATTCCTTTCAAGTGGCTATATTGAAAAGAGGAACAATGTTGGGGGGGCATTGTTATGTCCTCCCAGAGCAAATGTGCACAGCTTTCAAGTTAAAACTGGATATTTGAAAATCTAAAAGCAGATCAGGCGTGCTTTTGTCTTAAGGCCTTGGCACTGGTTGCCCCCTCTGCTTGAAGCTTCTGCCAAATACCTGCACTTCTAATGCACTATATATTTATGTGTTTTATGTTTATTATTTTCTGTCTTCTTCTGGACTGGATGCTTCACAAAGGCAGGAATTATTTCTACCTGTTGTTGTTTTTTTAATGTTTTTGATTCACTAGAATAGTACCTGGCTCATAGTAGACACTCAGTAAATATATGCTGAATGAATGAATACATGAATGAGTGAAAGGTGGATAGGATAACCACTCAATGAATCTCATTAGGGCATCTTTTGAAGTGGTGGTAGTAGTTAGTTCATAAAGGATTGTGCATACTTTTAAAAAAATGAATTCAGAGAGTAGATATTTTGACCTATTCTCCCCAAAGAAAAGATGAAATTTCCTTCATGGAAAAAAGTTTTCTGTTCACCAGTCTTAGTACCTGACTAGAGGAAATTCTGATTGTGAGTTCACATTCACTTCTCAAAGATGTTGCAAGCTCCCATTGGGATCTGAGGCAAGATTTAGCTATAAAAACCAACTAATGAAGAAATTTCCCAGTGAAATACTCACTGGAGACCAAAGTCTCCAAGATCTCATTAAATTGTTATGCATGCAATATGCTTCTTAACTGCCTGGGTCACTTCGCTGCCAGGGTACATCACGAAGGGAAGGTGATAAATCTCATTGATTTTTCTCCTGTCTCACCCCACGTCTCAAGTTAGAAAGCTTGTCCTCCACCCAACACTGATCCAGATGGGCTGAGAGGCAATGATGGATGTTCAAAAGAAACTGCAGCAGCTCTTCTCACATGGAGTCTTTCTGAGATGTGAACACTGAGGACCTTGGGTCCTTGGGATACTTTTGTTGCTAAAGAAACTGAATTCCTTTCAAGTGTGGCTATATTGAAAAGGGGAACAATGTTGGGGAGTCATTGTTATGTCCTTCCAGAGCAAATGTGCACATCTTTCAAGTTAAAACTGGATATTTGAAAATCTAAAAGGGCTCTCTATGGACTTTTGTATTAGAAGCTCTCTGTTATACATAGATCAGTGGGATCCTTTGGAACCTACGTGCATTGTGCCCACGTGAATTAGACCAGACCCCACTGGGAATAAAAAAAAAATAGTAAACTGCTCATTCATTTGGTGGAACTGGGTGGGATTGGGGAGGGGAAGATTAACTCTTTTAGGAGACTAAGTACAGATGCAGACATAGGTATATAAGATATGAGGTGGGGAAGAGAAGAAGAGTTGTTTATAATTCATATGTCAGCTATATAAATATTTTATTTCCATAGAAAAATCAGTGTACTTAATATAATTTTCAGTGTCCCTCTTCACATGTAGATATGGACTTAAGTTTAATTTTATGAAAGCATTTCTTTTGCAAAAACTTGTGTACTCCAAATTCAAAGTACCTGAAAGAAAATGGAAAAAAAATTGCATTTACAAAAGTATGTTGTCTTGGTGAGGTCCAAAAGGAAATATTTTGTCACATATATTTCTGACAGGCTTTTCTTTGTTTTTTACTTTTTATTTAGATATTCTGGCATTAAGAAGACTTTTTGCATGGTATTTTTGTGATCTAAAATTGGTTGCTGCCAAAATATGAAAAACAAAACAAACCAAAACTATTATTTCTTGAACATTTATGATAGGCCATAAACTTTGCTAAGAGATAAAGAATTTATTTCACTGAATCTCCTCGGCTATAAAAAATGATTATCTCCATCTTACATAAGAGTAAACTGACACTTAGATAGTGTAAATTACTCTTCCAAGGTCTCACAGCTTCCGAGGGAAGGGACAGCCACAAGCTCAGCTGTTCTACTGACTCCTAAACCTCCACGCCTTAACATCTGCATACACAGCCTCTTGTTACAATGAGAAAATCATTTTATTTCTTGCCAGTAGAATCTGGCTCTGTCTATTTTTCCCATTTTAATTGAGAATATAACAATACTAAAAATTAAAAAGAAAATTAAAAAGCATTCCTGATGCCAACAGTTTAATTAAAAGATATTATATTTATATAAAAATTTAGGCAAATATATCTTTGCATGGTTGTAGTCAGTATGAACATAGAATTTTATACTTTGCTCTCTTAATTTTATGTCACATATACTTTACGTAATGTTGCAAATTTCAAAAAGGTTTTAAAATATTTGTATAACGTTCCAATGAGTGGGCATATCATAATGCTGGACATTTTAATTATTTCTAATTTGGGGGTATTATAGATAATATTGCAGTGAACATCCTAACTGAAAGAAAAAAAAGCTTAAATGAATGCTTTCTCCAGAATAATTTCTGAGAATGGAATTACTGAGATATCTTTATTTCTATAGATATGCGCTGATATATTGCTTTTGAAAGTGGTAGACTCACATTGCAATTACATCCTGAATTGTTTGAGCTTATAAACTTTACCGTCTTCACTATCATTGGTAATTGTGATTTATTTTAAAAGTTCATCTGTGCAATAGCAATGAAATGTAAACTTATTGTTTTAATTTGCATTGTTATTTGTAAAACTAAACATTCCCCATGTATTCATTTAGAATGTTCATTTTCTTTTTTTATTATGCAAATCAGTGGCATCACTTAAATGTATTCTATTTCTAGTATTCACAAAGGATATAGACATATATCTCAATCTAACTAATTATATATATATACACACAAATACCTGTAGATATATAAATATGCATGTATATTTCACTTTCAGGTTAGATAAAATCACTGCAGGACACATAAAATATCAAGTGATTCTTTTCTCTGAGAGGGTATCAAAAAGTCCAGTATCTTTATCATGTACTACCGGGAACTTAAATTATTTACTTTAATGAGATAATCTATATTACCTTCCCTTGACTCTTATGCTTCCAGTAACTCAATGAAATAGTCCCCAGCCTCATTAAGGAGTTGTCATTAGAATCTTGTGGCTTGCAGACTGGTGACCCCTCTAGATATGAAGGGTATGACGCAGGAATGCAGATGATAGATGCAAGGCCTTGAGTACCAGTGATACCTGTACCCTGTGTCCCTGTGCCATGTATTGGCCCCTGAGAGGGGGCTCTAGGATTAAGGCCAAGATCTTAGTTCTGTCTTTGGGCCCAATGCACCATACAAAGAGTATATTCTGAGTGTCATTCACAGCAGCTACTACCTAGAAACCCACTATTTAGTTGTAAGCCTTTTTTGGTCTCATAAATTTCCATGAAACTGTGGCTTTGGATTTAAAACTAAAACTCATCTTTGAAGTAAAAACAATAGAGTATGTTTTCTTGTTTGAAGTGTTTCAGCCAAGAATCAAGCTTGGATGATTCCAGGGAGGGTGAAATTCTGTCTGTCTGCATCAAGAGAGACAGAACTTGTCTCTCCCAGTTCTCTGAAAGCACAACTGCATGTTGGGCCATGTTTCAGAGACTCTTTGACTGGAAAATGGGCAATAAAATGCCATGATGTTTGGGGGAAAGTAATGAGATCATGTGGCTCTCATTCTTTCTTTTTCCCTCATGGTTAAAACCCTCTTTGATATTAATCAGGATAGAGCATCTACTCATCACTAGGCATCCCCAAAAGGTAAGATGGTCTGATAATGACTAACATTATTCATTTTAAAAATCAGTTCATGTATCTTATCATTCATTCACTAATCAGGGAAAGGGCACACAACATGGTACAATGGAAAATTTAAACTTTCTTAAGGTTTCTGCCACTTTTTTAACTGGTGTTCCTGGGCTATGAAATAAGAGATTGGACCAGATTACCAGGTTTTCTTCCCTCTATCACAGTTTGTGCTTCTTTAGTAACACAGGCATCAAGCACCTACTTCTGGCACAATGCCTTTCTGGCTTAGGAAAGTATGAAAGAAATGTGAGATATATTTCCTGCTATGCAGGGCCTCTCAATCTTGTGAACTCCAATCCATGTACCCACAGGAGAGGTGATACAATAGTAATGCTGTGAGGGTGTCTTGATGATGGATGAGACAATATAATGTTTGGAGCTTGGAGAAAGAATATGATGGGCTTGAAGCTGTACAGAGCTATGTTCCAAATTCTACTACAGCACCTGCTCTCTGTGCTGCTGGGTTTAAGTGATCATACTTCTAGGTTTTAGTTTGCTTATCCATCACACGGGAAAGTAATAATTCCCTTGAGTGGTTTACTGTTCTAAGAGTTAGAGACAGTGTGTGTAGTGTCACTTGTTCCCTGATATGTTGTAGAGACTACAAAAAATTGGTAGACAAGATATGGAGAAGGAAGAAGAGGTAGGAAAACGAGAGAGGTGGGCAGAATAAACAAGACCTTTGGGCTGAATATTAGATAATTTTTTTATTTTTGCACTTTCAGTTGAGTAAAGGAATTTGAAAATGTGGCTTACGTGTATATCATTTACATTATGGAGCTTGGTGTTGTAGTGAGAAAAAAACAAACACAAAAGGAAATGAAAATATGTCATTACTGTGATGAATGCTTTTATGTCCAGTGTACATTGAGAACTTATAGCAAGATGTGTTAGAAGATGATTCTCTAAGGAAGTGACCTCTGTACTGAAATCTGAAAGATGCTACATGGGAATTGATTAATTGAAGGGAACTGCACACATAAAGTCCTGAGATAGGAAGGAGGATGGCACATCTGAGCAACTGAAGTGTTAACAGAACTGGAGTAAGATATGCAGCAAGAATGGTGCCAGAGGGTCCAGTGGATGGAAAGTTACTAAATATCAGGGGTAAGAGGGGATTCTTGCTAAACAGATTTAACAGGATTCTTGCTGAAGACAGTTCAGGCTGACCAGATATCAGCTGGGGGGATGGTGAAGGATGAGGAATTTGATCTGATATTGAGGTAGGGATGGGATGGGGCGGATTCTCACTAACCTGACTTAGTAAGATTATTGCCACAATGGACAGCAAAGGTCTAGTCTTAGAGGGCTTAGAGGAGCCTGACTAAAGTCTAGAAAAGAACAGCATCTGTGTGAAGCATAATTATAATGTATTTTCAATTAATATATTTGATTAGATAAGGATTAACTGAATAACTTTTTTTTTCTAAAAGTATATATGCATGTCAAGCCCTAACATCTAAAATGATGCTTTTTTCTATCTTTCACATACTAAGTTCAAAATAATCAACATCTATAAAGAAGTTTCCTTAAAGAGTAGGTACTTTTTATGTGTGCTAAACCTTTAAGAATAATGATGTCACCACCTTTACAGGGCTTAGTCTTGAAATAGGTACTTGTCAAGTGTTCTCTTTCCTTTGGTTATATGTCATCCTTTCAACAAATACATATAATAAGCCAACATTATGCATTATGGATCTAGGGATACAGCGGTGAACAAAAGAAATATCTTTTATACTCTAATGGAGCTCTTTCTTTTTTTCTTCAAATCACTACCAAAAGCCTTTAGTTCTGATTGTAAAGTCCTGGATCTATCTTGGCAGACTCTAAAATTTATATTTATATTCTTGCATTTGTATGTGATCTTCATGACAATTCTCTGTAAAAATAGAGGCAATAGAGGGTAAAGATTAAGAACTTGGCTTTTGTAGTCAGAACAGCTGGGGTTCAAATCCTAGCTCTGCTATTTATTAGCTCTTTTTTCGCTAAGTGCTTTACATGTGTCATTTTAAACTCAAAAATACTTCTATGTGAGACGTGCTTTTATTTTCATTTGTAGAGGACAAATTGAAGCTCAGAGAGGTGAAGATGTTTTCCCAGGGTCACACACCTAGCTCTAAGATGTAAGACAATGCTGATTACCTAAGGTCAGCAACTTTCTCTTCTATAATAATTAAAAACATTTCATATTTTCCTGACTCTGAAATTCCACAGACCTCTTGAGGTGGACCAATCTGCAGGTTTCTAAATACTGTCCTTATTAAAAACCAACAGAATCTCCTGTTGAAAGAGTTGCCTGGCCAGGGAAAACATTTTGTCTTATTTCTTAATAGAAAATCAGCCTGCTGATTAAAACAAAGTAATAGTTTCAAAACCTTCCTCTTGACAGAGCATTTGCTTTCTCATTTCCTAATGAATTACTCCCCAAAGAAACTCATTATATTTCAAGGCACAAGACTCCCTGGAGACCTCGTCACCTCCACCATTCACTTACTAAAATGTTCTTAATTTAGGAACCCATAAGCCTTGCCAAATTCCCTGAGTCCTTTGAATCCTTTGCTTACCAATAATTCTTTGTTTTATGTTATGATCAAAAGGAGCTTTGTCCTCAGATAAACAGGAAAGGAAGCCTTCTCTTACTTACAGATAAGGAACATTTTGCTGATAAGATGAAAAGATACAATGATGAATATTATTACATTATTGTTGTGTTATTATTATTATATTTACAGTTTAGTTAGGGAGTCTTGGCTTATTGTGGTGTAAACATAAAACAGTTTTTTTGTTTCCAATAAATGCTCCCCTGTCTCTCCCACAGGGGAGCAGGTGCCTTTCGTGGTATCTAATTTCATAACATTTTAGTCTCTTTAGGTTATTAAAACAGTTCTATTTTAGTTCTTAAGGTTCAGAACTTTCAATTTTAAAACTTCAATTTCATATCTAAAAGAAAGCTCTCCCTTTCCTCTCCTACTCTGTGGTTGAGGTATGGGATTCTGCTCTCCTTTACACATCCTTCCTTCACTATGGTAATCTCTTGGGTATAGGGGTGAGAGGAAAAAGTGGTGAAAATGTGCAATTTGGCTTTTTTTTCCTGGGTAGCTTAGATTACTTTCCTACATTGTTGATTATGAGCTTGATGTGGATAGCTGGTGGTTTTAAGAGACTTTGTACTGATGGGGGTTAAAATCTAAGCAGTCCCACTAGACCCTGGTGCCCCCTGGTGAGCTCAGCCCCTTAGTAATGCTGATGGTGTCATGCCATCTTTCTTTGCTGTGCATGTCTCCTTGGTCCACACTCTGGGTTTCTAATCTCACCTACGCACTGTGACCTCACCTCTAGTATCTGTGGACACTACTAGAAACCATCTTCTATGCCTGTCCGTTCTGCCATACCGTTCCTCTGCGAGCCTCTTCCCCTTGCTCTGGGAGCATTGGGCAGGTTAGTCCAACTGGTAGCCTTCTGGACATCTACCCCTCTCCCCTTGTATTAGTTTCCTAGATCTACTATAACAAAGTACCATAAACTGCATGGCTTAAAGCAACAGAAATTTATTCTCTCACCAAACTAGAAGTCCAAAATCAAGGTGTTGATAGGGTCATGCTCCCTCTGAGACAAGAATCCTTCCTTGTCCTGTCCTAGCTTCTGATGGTGGCCATTGTTCCCTGGCATTTCTTGGCTGGCATCCCTCCGATCTCTCCCTCGTTGTCACATGGCTTTCTCCCTGTGTGTCTCCACAGTATCTTCTTATGAAGACATGAAATTTAGGGCCTACCTGCTCCAGTATGACCTCATCTGACTTAACTAATTACATCTACAGATGTTAACCCAAATAAGATCACATTCTGAGGTACTCAGGGTTAGGACTTCAGCACATCTTTCAAGGAGGGACACGATTCCACCCATAACACCCCTCTTTTCAGGCACTGCCAAATTTGACAAGTGATTCCCTTGATTTTGAGAAGCAGAACTAGTCACATGATCCCATCCTTCCCCAAATGGAATGTGAAGAGAAGAGGTAGAATTTGTCCATGAATACTGCATGGTTCAAAAATGATAAACTTTTCCTCCACCCAGTCTTTTAAAAATTATCTTGGGGTAAGTGGAGGTGATAGCTAGGTCTGCTGAAACGCTGTTTCTCTGCAAGATGTGAGGCGAAGTGGCTGCCCCAAGAACTAAAAAGTCTGAGCTCACAATGTTGTAAACATCGCTTTTGTCCTCAGCGATGGGCATTTGTTGTCAACCTAGGTAAACAGAAGAATTCTTTATAGTACCTCACACCATCTTATTATATTAATAATACTGATAATAATGATATGATGATAATGATGTTCACTTTTGTGTGTGTAATAATTCTAGGCACTGCCATTAATGCTTTATATACACTGTCATATTTAATATATTTGACCAAGGTATTAGCTTCTTTATTTATAAAATTTAAAAATTTAAACTAATTTTAGCCTTACAGAAACACAAAAAAAGGAAAATGAAACAGTTTCCATCTGTCTCTCATCCCTCTTCCCTTAATATAAATACATTATATAACTTTAGTACAATTATCAAGAACAAGAAATTAACCTTGTACAATACTATTAACTAAACTACAAAATTTATTTGTATTTCACCAGTTTTTCCACTAATGTCCTTTTGCTATTCCAGAGTCTTATCCAGGATCCAAAAGTGCATTTAATTTTTCTTTCTTTGTAATCTCCTACACTCGGTAATAGTCTTCAGTCTTTCCTTGTTTTTTATGACCTTAACATTTTTGAGTAATAGTGATCAGTTATTTTGTCAAATGTCCTTCAATTTTGGTTTGTCTGATGTTTTCTCATGACTGTACAGACTGCAGGTATGTATTTTGGGCAAAAATGCTGCAGAAATAATGCTATATCCTCAGTGCATCCTATCATGGGATTCATTATGTTGATATGTGTTATTACTGGTGATCTCGACCTTAGTCACTTGCTGAAGGTGGTTTTGGCACGTTTCTCCATTGCAAAGTTAGTATCTTTCCCTTTATAGTAATAAATATTGTGAGGGAGATACTTTGAGACTATACTAATCCTGTTTCTCCTCAAACTTTTGCTTACTAATTTTAACATCCATCATGGATCTTGTTCACGGCAGTTATACTGTGGTGTTTATGTGATGATTATTTTCTACTTCCTTCTGTTCTTCTACATTTACTAATTGAAAATCAACTGCAAAAAATGCTGCCTTTCTCCCCCATTTATTTATTTATTTATTTATTAAATCAGGATGGACTCAGGGATGGTTATTTTTAATTTATGTGATATAATTCAATATTATCATTATTTATGTTCACATTGTTACAGCTTTGACATAGATGCATGCATATGGGTAACTCACCCTTGAGAGAAAAATGTGTTGAGACTGTCTGGACTGAATATGTGATTGAATCCAGTTAAGACCTCTGTATAACTTGCATGCAGAAGTCTGTCTTGCAGACACTCAAGACAAGCCTGGTATGTAAGTTCCTTTGCTTATTAAACCTGCATCCTGTCAATCTGGAGTAGTCTGCCTGTCCTTAGCCTTTTTCTAGGGAAGTCAGTTTCAGATTTTACCCAGAAAGTTCCTGAGGTTGTAACCCAAAGGCAACAAGGGATCTTTTGACTGTTTTCATAGTTTTGTCTTTTTTAGAATATCATATAATTGGATTTATAAAATATGTAGCCTTTTCAGACTGGTTTCTTTTCAGTTAGTAATGTGCATTTAAGGTTATTCAATGTCTTTTGTAGCTTGATAATGCATTTCTTTTCATCAGTGAATATTACATTGTATGGATGTACCAACTTGTTAACTCATTCACCTATTGAAGGATATTTTGGTGGCTTCCAGTTTGGGCAATTATGAATAAAGTTACAGTAAACATTTACATACAGGTCTTTGTGTGGACATAAGTTTTAAAATAAGTTGGGTGAATACCTAGGAGTGAGATTGCTGGATAAGACTATATTTAGCTTTGTAATCAATAGCCAAATTGTCTTCCTAACTGGCTGTGCCATTTTACATTCCCACCAGCAATGAGTGAGAGTTCCTCTGCTGCTCTGCATCTTCTCCAGAATTGGCATTGTCAGTTTTCTGGATTTTAGCCATTTTAATAGGTATATAATATCTGATTATTGTTTTAATTTGCAACTCTCCAATGACAAATGATGTTGATCATCTGTTGATATGCTTACTTGCTATCTGTATATCTTCTTTGGTGAATCATCTGTTCAGATAATTGCTTGGTTTTTTTTTTTTTTTTTTTTTTTTGGCCTTACGCGGGCCTCTCACTGCTGTGGCCTCTCCCGTTGCAGAGCACAGGCTCTGGACCGGCAGGCTCAGCAACCATGACTCACGGGCCCAGCCGCTCCGCGGCATGTGGGATCCTCCCGGAACCAGGCATGAACCCGTGACCCCTGCATCAGCAGGTGGACTCTCAACCACTGTGCCACCAGGGAAGCCCTGCTTGTTTTTTTTTTTTTAAATAGACTTTAATTTTTAGAGTTTATAGAAAAATTGGGCTGAAAATATCAAGGATGCAGAAATGCCCTTTCCTCCCCATCAGTTCCCCCTATTTAACATGTTACATTAGTGTGGTACATTTGTTACAATATGAACCAATGTTGATACATTGTTATTAACTAAAGTCCATAGTTTATATTTACATTCACTCTTCATGTAATACAGTTCTATGAGTTTTGATAAATGTATAATGTATCCACCATTATAATATCATGCAGAATAGTTTCACTGCCCCCAAAATGCCCTGTTATCTATTACTCCCCCTCCGCTCCCCCTGAACTCTAAGCAACCACTGATATTTTTACTGTCTCCATAGTTTTGCTTCTTCCAGAATTTCACAAAGTTGGAATCATACATCATTTAGCCGTTTCATATTGGCTTCTTTCATTTAACAGTATGCAGTTAAGGCTCTCCTCTATGTATTTTTGTGACTTGATAGCACTTTTTTTTTAACATCTTCATTGGAGTATAATTGCTTTACATTGTTATGTTAGTTGCTGCTGTATAACAAAGTGAATCACCTATGCGTATACATATATCCCCATACCCAGCACATTTGTTTTTATTGCTGAAGAATATTCCATTTTATGGAGGTACAAGAGTTTGTTATCCATTCACCTATTGAAGTGCATCTTGAGTACTTCCAAATTTTGTGAGTTAGAAATAAAACCGATATAAATGTTCTTGTTAAAGTTTCTGTGTGGACATAAGTGTTCAGATCCTTTGGGTAAATACCTAGGAACACGATGGTTGAATTGTATGGTAAGCTTATGTTTAGTTTTGAAAGAAACTGCCAAACTGTCTTCTGAAGTGTATTATTTTGCATTCCCACCAGCAATGAATGAGACTTCCTGTTGGTCCACATCCTTGCCAGCATTTGCTGACAGTATATTACTTTTTTTTTTTTTTTTTTTTTTTTTGGCTGCATTAGGTCTTTGTTGCTGCGTGGGGGGCTTTCTGTAGTTGCGGTGAGCCGGGTCTACTCTTCGTTGTGTACGTGGGCTTCTCGTTGTGGTGACTTCTCTCGTTGTGGAGCATGGGCTCTAGGCGTGTGGGTTTCAGTAGTTGCAACACACAAGCTCAGTAGTTGTGGTGTGCGGGCTTCTAGGGTGCACGGGCTTCAGTAGTTGTGGCACACGGGCTTAGTTGCTCCCTGGCATGTGGGATCTTCCCAGACCGGGGATGGAACCCGTGTCCCCTGCATTGGCAGGTGGATTCTTAACCACTGGGCCACCAGGGAAGTCCCTGTCAGTATATTTCTGATTCGAAGTTTCATCTTCACATTTCCAAATGTTTGCTGAGGTTTTTAATTCATTTTTGAGTTTAGTATTATAGTTTTCTCAAGTTCAAGGTTATTTGAGGAGGGAAGGAGAAATTTAGTGGGATTGGGGGAAGAAGGGTTGATGTGCTTCATTTCTCTTTTGTTTGTGCGATCTTTAATTCCCCCCACTTTGTTCCTTATTTCCTTTTGCTGTCTCATTGCTAAGGAGTACCATCCATCCTCTACATATCCAATTATCCTCTAAAAGCAATTCTTCTGTGTGGTTGCCACTACCTGCCAAGCTCCTTTGCTGTAGCCAGTACTGCGAACCACCAAGTTCTGACTTGTGTTCACCATATTGGCATTTAATACTGGACTTTCACTTTATCAGTTGATTTTGTCTGTGCTTGTTCTGTATCCTCTTCATTAAGCCCCTTAAGTCTCTTCTTTCCCATTCTCCATATCTACAAGCCTGAAGCAATGTGTGGGAGCCCTTTGGAATTTTGGAATTGAAATTTTTAAACTTACTTATAATTAATTTAAAGGTGGCCCTGCTTTTTTATTTTCTAGTAATGTTAAGGCATATTATTTTTGTTGATGCTACGAGTTTTGTGGAGAGGGTGTTGGGAAGATATGAAATCTGGAAGTTACCACTGTGTTCAAACAACTAGCTTTGAATTAAAAACAAAAAACTCAAAACTATAGAAATGATATGGCCTAGATGCAGTTTTATAAGAAGGTAATGTCCAGAGCTTTCAAAGACTGAGTCTGTAAGCTCTATATTTCAATACAACACATGGAAAAGTGATACATTTGAAATGAAGATAGGTGCTTAGATGAATAGATGGGTAGACAGAAATGTATGTATGTATGAATAGATAGATAGATAAATAGATAGATAGATAGATAGATAGATAGACAGACACATTGTTAGGATGTATATTAGAGGCAGAGGGATAATGGGGAACTTTTCTTCTTTGTGCAGGATTAGCTGGTCCTGTTTGTTGACTAAACAGAAAGCAATTAAAAAGGAGGGAATTTCCTGTCAGAGAAAGACTAATTTGTGGTGTCTCTCTGTCTACATGTTCCAGTGAAGCTGGACTAGATTGGCAACTATTGCAAAGAAAAAGGTGAAAGCAGTTAGCCAAAAGTCAAAGAAAGTAGTTATTTTCTTAGGGAAAGCAAAAATTTTGAAGCATTTATCCCTCTGTATGGGTGGTATGTAGTGAGTAAGGGGATAAAGGTGTTAGATCTAACTTGTGTCCCATCTCACAGACCTTTTCCAAAAGTTTCAGAGCTAAGTTGGTAGTCTTTCCTGGTATTGTCAGTGAGTGGCAACGTGTATGTGTGCGCTCACATAAGAGAGAGAGGAATAGAGACAGAGACAGAGACAGAGAGAGATAAGAAAAAAGGGACCCAGGGCAGCCTGCTTTCCCACAACTTGGCAAGGACACAGGAGTTTTCTCTGGGTAGAAAGGATACTTTGAAAGCAGCAGAGCTTAGGGCCCTTTGTGAGTCCCCTAAATGAGCAGCCATATACCCAAGCAAGGGAATTTAGGCAGAAAATTAAGTAGATCCTCTGTGACATGGAGAGACAGAGGAACCATTTCTTTCCAGGGTCACCAATGCTGGGCATCTACTCTAAGAGCAGCTTCCATGAACCCTCAAATAACCCTAATATGTGTCCCACAAGATTCTAGTATTTTTTTGCCAGGAGCTTAGATGAGAAATTAGAAAGGGAGGAGGAGATAGAGAAGCAGATAATAAGCTTGCCAACTAGGTAGTTATTCTCAAGAGCAGTCATTGTGTTTCACAGGAAGAGGGGAAAGTATTCAGGACTGTTCCCTCCATTTGCCATCTCAACACACACACAAACACACACACACACACTCACACACATGCACACACACTTCTGCTGGTAAGTCTTCCAAAAGTTCTGGTAGTGAACAATTGGAGTGCACAAGATAATAGTAATACCTAGAGCTGACTAAATAACTGCCCAAAATGAGACCACTTTAAGCGAGAAGGAAATAGTTTGGGATTGATGTTTATCAGAATAGACTGATATCCAGTCAGTTACTGTTCTTCTCCACTCTCTTCCCAGGTAGTTTTCAGAGAGTGGAAGCAAAAAAGAAGTATATAACTTGTTACTAATAAATAAATAAGTAAAACCTTTCCTGTATATTACATCACAGAATTGACTCTCCCACTCCTTGTTACTAAGCCTAAAATTCTGCCACCAAAGATTCATTTCCTTCAGATTGTAAAAATGGCTAAAACCTGTCTTGTCTACCATACCAGGTTTGTTGAGAAGATTGAAAACAATGCATGTGATTACCATTTTAAGTTGTAAAATAATTGTATCACTATCAAACATTAATGACAATGTTAATAGAAATAAATTATAATCTGTAACTATCAATTAAACCCTGACATCTGGGTTAAAAGATAGATGCCTTATGCAGATTTCTATAAGATACTTTCCTTTCTGTTTTACCTACTCTGTTTCTAACCCCTTTGACTAATGCAAACTAAAGGGGAAGACTCAAAGAGCCAGAGGAAGAGAAGAAAAAATAAAGTTGATCAAGAGTGGATTATAGGTAGAAGAACATTTCAAGGACTATGTGGTGGATGACAAAAGAATAACTCGACAGCAGTTTAAAGACAAAACAAAACAAACAGAAACAATAAACTGTTTGATCTCTTTCCATTTTAATCAATCCAGCAAGAAACAACTCTTATTACTTCACTGCCTATAGCTATGATCCTTGCAGAAGCCAGTTTGCTCACCTGTATTGGGTATGTTTGAGGGGCCCTTAAACTTCTCCTTTGCATTATATATTTGTTTTCTGAGTGCTAGGCACCTTTTTAAGAACTTTACATGTGCTGTATTATTTTAATACCTACAACAAGTAGGTATGATTAATTTTCCACCATTAGGGAGGAGAAACTGAGGCACAGAGAGATTAAATAACTTGCTTGTCACATAGCTGTAAGTTGTAGAGGTAAGAAAGATTCAAACTTAAGAAGTCTGGCTTCAGGCCATGCATGCTCTTAATTACTAACTTAAACTGGTAACTTTTGGGGTCCACCCTCCTGTTTTGGGGCAGAGACATTTGTAAATCATCCTATTTAGGTGATAATCTGATTGCTTCTAAAATAGAAATTTGTTTCTACTCTTGCTTAGTTATTTACACACACACACAGACACACACACATATACACTCATGCATTGACAACTTCCCAATTTCTTTTAATTTGGGGAAAGATGACTAGGTCTTTTGGTGCTTAATCCTTCTATGCTCATGACTTATGTGTCTTTTACCCCTGGATTTATTTTATCTTGAAAAATGGCACAACTTAATGATTCTGATAGCCATCCATTGAGAGCGCTGAAGTAAGAATTATTCTATCCAAGGCTACCATTTATTAGCTCTGTGTGTCCTTGGTGTTGTGTAAATATTTTGAGTTTCAATTTCTTTTTCCTTAAGAAAAAGTAATTCTACCCACCTCTCAGGTGGCATGAAGATTGTATAAGATGCTGTACATAAACTCTAAAGACCTTTGTAAATGGATGGTGCTACTGGTAACTAACTTGTCTTCTATTTTCTGTATCATCTCTTCATCTCTCCTTGAAAAATGAGATTTCCCTTGGTCTTCCATCCCCTGCCAATTCTCTAGAGTTTAAGTAGATAACCCAAGTTTCTCATATAGTAACTACATCAGAGAAGTAAGAAATATGTATTTGAAAGTGGAGAAAAATGAGGCAAAAGAGTCACACAGGGGAATTGGAACCAGAAGCAGTTCTAACTCACAGTCTAAATCCATTTTCTTTAGATTACAGTGTTCACTTTTTCTCACCTGTGCTTTTTCTCTCATTTCATCACACAGTATTTTCATCTCTTTTCAGAGCTAGCTAAGGAATGAAAAAATGAAAACAAAAATTAATTCAAATCTCAATTCAGCAGGGTCTTTTTTCATCAATTTTCAGGTTCCTAGTTCTGTGTATATATACGGTATATAAACTGGCAGGAATTTAAATTTCTACAGGACTGCATAGTTATGTGTCTTTACATACTTTGTTATATGTTTCACAACACTCATGTTCAGTATTCAATATGATTCCTCTCAGTAATTTGTTTTAAGATATATCAAGTAGTGGAATCATTCCTGTTTTACAGATAAGGATACAGAAGCTCAAGGAAATTGGACAGGAAAAACTGCTGGCTAAGGATTCACAGTTGGTTAAAGGAAGAGAGGGAGTGAAAGGAAAAAGGATCCTTTAAACTTTAATCTTTAATATTAAATCAGAATGCAAATCCCTTTTCACCTCAAGTGTTACTATTTACTGCTTGATCAGAAGTATTCAACTAAGAGTGTCCAAATTTCAATCAGAGAATTTATAACACATGAAACCCAACAGCTTGTTTATTGCTTGTTTATTGCACTGGAGTCCATAGCACTCAAATGGTCAATCATTTCTGACCCTGGTTAGGACTTTAAAGGCCAATTTGAGATGGTATTCTAGTTGGTAAGTTGTACATGTGGGGTCCTGCATCTGTTGGAAAAACCCTGGGGAGAAGAGAATTCTGTAAAAAGAAAGTGATTTTCACTGTGTGGTGGATCATATACATTTGAACATTTACATATATTATTTTGTAATTAGCATACCTAATTGCTTTCTGACATTAGGAATTAGCTTGCCTGTTTGCTCTGTGTCTCTGCTTAGTGCCATTATCAAATGTGTGGAATCCACCAGTCCCTGAAGACCTATGCCTATGGTATGGGTCTCCCTTAACTCCCAAAGGGCTTATCATATAGAAGAGATGATTTTAGGGTTTCAGTATTATTTCTGACCTGGAAGAGAGAGCTCATTCTATTTTGGTAATTTCTGGAGAGATTATAGATCATGATGATTATAGTGCATGGTAATAGTCAGAAGATAGAGTTTTCAGTTAATGAGAATACATACCATGTTGGTATTACATAATCCTAAAAATCATCATTATTTTACATGGCAACAAACTACCATCATGCATTCTTTTGCTGGTATATACAAACAGTCCTCTAGCCCAAAATGCTCACAAAATAAGGTGCTTGTGGTATGGGCTAGGGTCAGTCACAAAGAACTCCATGGGGATGATGAATTTTATGTAACTCTGAGAGAAAGAAAATGTAGAGATTGAGATGTTAGAATATTTCCAGGGAAAGTTGCCTGATTGAACTTCAAGAAATCTAATAGGCATACATTACCTTAGAAGTAGAAGTCTTATGAAGTAGAAGTCTAAGTGTGATGGTTAATTCATGTGGCAACTTGACTGGGCCATGGGGTGCCCATAGAGCTGGTTAAACATTATCTCTGGGTGTGTCTGTGGGGCTGTTTCTGGAAGAGATTAGCATTTGAATTGGTGGGCTGAGGAAAGGAGACGGCCCTTCCCAGTGTGGGTGGGTATCATCCCACCCACGGAGGGCCAGAATAGAACAAAAAGCAGGGGAAGGTTGAACTTGCTCTGTATCTGACTGCTTGAGCCGAAACATCAATCTTCTGTCCTCAGGGCTCCTGGTTCTCAGGCATTCAGACCTGGACTGCAATCTACACCATTGGCTCTCCAGCTGGCAGATGGCAGATCATGGGACTTTCAGCCTCTGTAATCATGTAAGGCAAAATGTTATAAGAAATCACTTTCAAATATAGCTATAAGTAAATAGATATGAGATATCTATCTCTATATCTATCAGTCATTTATCTATTAATGTATCTTTTATTGGCTCTGTTTCTCTAGAAACCCTGAGTAATACACTAATATACCAAAGTTCCTCAGCTTTGCAGGTACAGAAACTTGAACTTGTCAGTGAGCTGAGTTGGGTTATTCAGGGACACTAATTCGTGCTGAATAAGTTCACAAGAGACTAAAGTATGTATATCAAAATGAAAATGATAGGTCAATATTTTGATAAATAAGATGATTTCATCTCCTTATTAAAAAACAATAATCCGAGGCTAGCTTGATGAGTATCGATTCATAATAAAAATTAGTTATAAGAGTGGACAATTTAATGTTATAACTATTTTCTGTGATATACTGTCTCTGAGGACCAGGATATTAGTTAATTAATTTAGGACCCTTCCTTTTAATCAGAGTTTGAGTCAGTATTCATAAAACATGGCTAAGAATTTATTTCCAAATGTGACACTTCAGATGTGCTCAACCTCTTTAGTTTGATTAGTATCAAGTCTTGGTCTGGTCTGGGAATTTTTCTTTCCATTTAACTGTGTATCACTGCTATGATGCATCTTGTGTTGATTTTATAGTTTGTCTCTGAAAAGTTATACCTCTTTTTCTTAAAAAATAGTTTAGGGGCATGTCATCATTATCTCACTGCAATGCCCATAAGTCTTTAAGAACAGTTGGAAGCAACAGGAAGAGTTGGAAATGTTGAGACTGTTCCCATTATAATGTAAGCCTAATACTAAGCCTATGTAATGTAATACCAACATGGCATGAGTGAGGACTTACAGATAATAACGAACAATGTGGTGAAGAGTTAAAGACTGGCCTGTTCTGAACAAGTAAAAATATAGTCAAGAGTTAGGAGATCAATTGAACAGATGACGGAGTAAGATGGATTGGAGGTATATAGTTGCAGATTTAGAATGAAATACTGTGGTAAAATTCAGTCTGAAAGCAGAACCATTGTCAGCCCTACATAGGGAGGAATGGGGCACTCTCAGGTCAGTCACGGAGCATCCACTGATTGAGTGCCACTGTCTTTACCCTCTTCTGGGTCCTGAAGATGCAGAACTGAAAGACAATAGGAACTGTATCCCCTACCATACAGTCTAGAGGGAAAGAAGACATTAACCATTTTTTTTAAATCCATTTGACGTGTGACAAAGTGCTATAATATAGAAATGTAGAATTCCATGAGAAGGTATCACAGTGGAATTAAACAGAATCTGGTGGTAGGTGGGTGGGGGAGACTGGGTTCTGAAGCAACTTTCTGGAATAATAGAATAATAAATTCATTTGATTATAATTATGAATCTACAATTACCAGCAGGGAATTAGAATACCTAAAAAGCAAAGTAAAATATTACTTTGCTTAAGTGGGATCAGGATCTGAGACTCTTTTCTTTCATTTTTATTTTTTAATATCGTTAGCATAAGCCAGGGTCCTTGGCCCGAAAATTCTGAGACTCAGTGAATGTTCTGGGTGTCGGTGATACCTAGTCTCCCTGGGATCCCAAGCTATATCTAACTCAAGTGCGTTTACTCAATGTTAGCTCATGTTTCCTTGAAGTTAGGTATGGCCAGATGACCAAATCCTGTACCTATCACAAATTCCAAATGCCTGTTTTGAGAATTCTCTACTTTTGTAAGTTCAAGTGTGTACCTCAGACAGGAATGTGGAAGACTGAACATTGATGAATTGTACCTGGAAACAGAGTAAAATTGGGGAGGGCGTTACACAGTAGGTGGGACCCATGTCCTTGGTTCTCATTCATTCATTCTGTAAATTGCCTTCTATACCAAAATGTGCAGCCAAGGTTGCAGTGGCCTCTAGAGAGAATGATGTTAACAGACCATTTTCTCTCTCTTCTCCTGTTGTTTGAAATGTCACCAGAGCCCTGAGAGTAATAGAGGATTTTAATGTACATTTAGGTGTATGATTCTTTCTATTATCGTTCTGATTATTATTATCATTATTCACATCCTATTAGCTTTTCACCTTGAGCTAATGTGACATTTCAGTGCTGTGGAAAATCAATGAGCCAAAAATTTCTCATGCTACAACAAACAATTACTGTTGATTTAAGTACAAAGACTAAATACCACATAGACAATATGGATAAAGAGATTAAAATGCACACACGTACATACCATCCATTACTGAGAATCTTTTAAGTGGTTTTCAAAATTAGTGTTTTCTGCTGGGAAGAAAATATTCCCTTATTGAATGACCATAACCCGAACTGAAACTTGCTTTCAGCATAATTAGCTATGTCTTCACTTCTGATAATGATACCAAACTTTGGATTTAATTAGACTCTAATTGCTGTTTTAAATTGTCTCCTGCCTCAGACTTTGCTTTCTTTGCCATCTCATTCTGTTTTTTTTTTTTTCCATTTTCTATATTTGTTCCTGTACTGAGACCACAATACATAACGTTAGTCGCAAAATTTTAACAAACAAGATAGTCCTAGCAAGAATACATGATATTTTCCAAGAAGCTTCTCTACTAATGACTTTGCATGACAGAGAATGGCTAACTATTTGCCAAGCACATTTTCAGTTTCTCCTGGGAAAGAGCTAGCTAATGTTTTCTTGAAGTTAGGTATGGCCAGATAACCAAATCCTGGCCAATGGAATGTGTATAGAAATGATCCTGGCTTAGAAAACCTTTCACTGGATTCTCCATTCTATTTCTTCCCTGTCTGCTGGCTGTAGGTGACCTTGGATGTCACATAGTTTCTAAGGCTTTGCTATGCTGAGTCTCTTCTCCCCACCTCCACCTGTTAGATGTTCGTTGTGTGAGTGAGAAACAATTTTCTAATGGGTTAAACTGTAGAAATTCATGGTCCAGCTGTTTTAGCGGCTAGCATTACCTTATCTAAAACATTTGGTAATGTCTCCCATGAACCATTGGCTAATGTTTTACTTTCCCTCTGAACTGGCAGGGTTTTCCAGAGAAACAGACCCATAGGATATATTTAGTAGGATACATATAATAAGATATATATATTTATATAGATTTAAATCTGTATAAATAGATTTATTTCAAAGAATTAGCTTTCACAATTATGGGGGCCACACGATTTAAATCCACAGGGCAGTCCTGCCGGCTGGAAACTCTGTCTTGAGGCAGAATTTCTTCTTCCTCAGAAAACCTGTTTTGCTCTTAAAGCCTTTCCACTGATTGGATGAGGCCTTCCCACCTAATTGAGGCAGTCTTTTTACTGAAAGTGTACTGATGTTAACTACACCTACAAGATACTTTCCCAGGAACAACTATATTAGTTTTTATAACTCTCGTTAGGATATCACATTAAATTACCACGTCCTGGTGAAGAAAACCCTCTTTACTTAAATCCAGAAATTTAAACTCAGAAAATACGTAACAGCTTCTCATTAATGCAATGGGAATGTCTAAATAGAAAGCTTTATTGAAAGTACATACTTTTTTTTAATTAGAAAAAGCTCGTACATACCAGGAGTCACTAAATAAAATCTACAGTGCCCAGCCAGACACAATAATCAGTCAATGTGTGGATAAAGTTGAGTCTAAGAAGGAGAATGGTGGAGCCTGTGAAAACTGGGGTAGGTTGTCGAATTCAAAAGGTTCACAACATTTTTGGAAAAAAACAAAACTGTCTGTGGTTTGGCTACAGCTACTTTGTAACCTCTAAATTGAAATACATCTTTTTTTTTCCCCTAAAAATATTGAAATTATTAGAATCAGATGATCCCACTGGGATTGGTGACTCAGGAGATCCATAGCCATCTTCCTGGAAACATGAAAAATATGAAGAAGTAGGAGATAGGCAGAGGCTATTCTCCCCACAGAAGTTGTAATGCGGATGGGGATAAAATGCAGCATGAGCTGGCGGTACATGGGAACATGTATGTGATTTCCATGGTATCAGTTTTATGGATCATAGAAGGCAATGATTTCAAATCATGTAGAAAAAACAACAAACACTTTGTGTCTAGACAGTCACAGAATGAGAGTGAGACATCCCATCTTTACCTGGCTGCCTAGTCCCTTACTGGCTTTGTGATCTTAAACAAATCACAAAACATTGTGAGCATAATTTTCCTTACCTGTCAATTAAGGGGATTGGTTTTATTGATCACCAAAATGTCTCTCAGCTCTAACATTTGTTGATTATATGATGTGTCTCCTCTGAGGCACGGTCTGTGTTCCTACTTACTTCCTAGTTGTAGCAAAGTATCTAAAAGTTATTTAGAACTTAGCCACCCTTTAAAAATACATGTCAAGAATAGTAATAGCATTTACCAATGTTTACCAAGAGCATGTAAGTCCTTGGCAATTTATATGTAGTATCATGCAATCATCACAATATCGAAATAAGGTGCAGAAGATGTACATTAATTGCTGAGGTCATACAGATAAAAAGTGACAGTGCAAGCATCTACACCCAGGCTTCACATCTCCAGGACTACTAACCACTATGCTGTGCCATCCCAGCTGGCCCTCCCTCAGACTTCACCCCGATTCCATGCCAGGATGTATATATAGGAAGCATTAATGCCTGCATTTCTCTCTATTCATCTCAGCTCCCTCTCCAAAAAGCAGTGTCCACCCACAGCAACTTCTTATTGTGTCCACTGTCTCCTTATTTCCCTCCCCAGACCCTTGCACATGTCCCATCTGCCTTTACCACAAGTTAATAATGACAGCCAGGATGCTTCCCACTTGCAAATTGCTTTTCACTTTGGCCATTTCTCAGCTGGCTGGTGTGAAGTTTGTAGCCTGTAAAAGCAGGGAAGGGGCAGCACATGGCTGGAAGCCAGAATACAGGATGGCATCTATTCTTCCCTTTTCCTGCGACATGTTTGCAATTGGTTACACAATTTAGAGAAAAAGAGAAAAGCTGAAATGAAACACAGTAAAATAGAAAAGCAGAGAGATTACTTCTGAAAGGTGGTTAAATTGCCTGCGTCAGTGTCCCCTATGAAAAAGCTAATGGCATCCTCCCTCAGAAAGACTCTTCCCTCTCTTGCCAAAAGAAAAGCTCTTTCAGGACCATAAACACCCTCTTCTGCTCAACCAGGGTCACCCTTCCTCTGCTTATTCTCTACTTATTGTCAGATGCTCCGCCCTACTAAGGGGATCATATAGCTATGCTGCTGCACTGATGGAGTAATGCCTCCATCCTTTTTCTTTTATCAAATGCTCATACAAATGGACTCTTCAGGCTGGTTCCTTGTTATTGCTAAGATTTCTACCCTGGAACTCCAGTGTTTGCCGAACAGCAAACTTTTGTTTGAGAGACTTGGTATGAATTCCAGCTGCGAAGCATTACTAATAAAACCCAGATATCTAGGTTTCACAAATTTGTGTGATAATTCATCTTTCTCCAACTCATAAAAGCCTAAAACTGTACCTCAGTTGATGGTGAGGCATTAGATATCTTTACTTGAAGAAGTTTCCTTCTTCAAGTACATCTTGACATTTTGGAGAGTGTCTAAATATTGCAAAAATCTGTGCTGATTGTCACTATCCACCTCAGCCATGCTAGGACCTGTGCATTACTGTATCCACAGTCTGGAATGCGGGCCCCTCTTATCTCTGCATGTGTCTTAGTTTTCTATTGTTGCTGTACAAAGCTTCATGGTATAAAACAGCACACTTTTATGATCTCACAGTTCTGTAAGTCAGAAGTCGAGTATGATTCTTATGGAGCTAAAAGCAAGTGGTCAGCAGGGCTGCATTCCTTCTTGCAGGCTCTAGGGGAGAATTCATTTACTGCTCATTATGGTTACTGGCAGAATTCAGTTACTGGGACTGTAGGCCCAAGGTCCCTGTTTTCCTCCTGGCTGTCAGCTGAGTTCCATTCCCAGCTCCTAGAAGCCAAACTACACTGCTTGGCTTGCGGTGTCTTTTCTCCATCTTCAAAGCCAGCAACAGTGTGTTCAGTCCTTCTCATGCCACATCTTTCTGATGCACTGTTATGACTTCCTCTTCCACTTTTAGACTCAGTGCTTAGATTGGGTCCACGTGGATCATCCAGCTCCACATGGATCATCCAC
Source organism: Hyperoodon ampullatus (assembly GCF_949752795.1). Classification (NCBI taxonomy): domain Eukaryota; kingdom Metazoa; phylum Chordata; class Mammalia; order Artiodactyla; family Ziphiidae; genus Hyperoodon; species Hyperoodon ampullatus. Next base: position 20,550,123 of record NC_136920.1, read on the forward strand.
ATGGATCATCATCTCCCCACATCAAGGTCCCTAACCCTAAAGGTCACATGTGCAAATTCCCTTTTGCCGTGTAAAATAACATATCCATAGGTTCCAGAGATGAGGATGTGGTCATGTTTGTTGGGGCCATTACTCTGCTTCTTTATATTATTTAAACATCTGCTCAAATGTTACCTTCTCAGTGGGGTCTTCCTTGATCAGAGAAAATATTATTTTCACAGTAAAGATTATTACCTGCATTTATTTGCTTACATATTGCTTATGTATTGTTTTACTTGTTTATTGTCCATATCTCCAACTAGAGTGAAACTCCTTAAGCAGAGGTTTTGTATGACTCTATTCCTAATACCTGAATAGTAATCGCTACATAATAGCTACTCAATACATGTTTACTGAGTGGACAGAGAAATGAATACATGGAAATGATTTTGAACCTATCTTGTGTAAAGGATTCCAATTCTGAGTCTTTACACTCTCCTGAAATATTCCTCATGCCCATGATGGTTGCAAGAATGTTCACTGTCTTTATCAAAACAGCTCCCCTTACCCAAAGAACATGTCTTTGGCCAGGCCATTTGAATGGCATATTCCAAGTACAGGACATTTCCCAAAGTCTGAGTTTTGAAGCTTAGGAAAATAACACATGGAAGACTTCAGTGGAAGATACAGATTGGGCTTCAGTCTTCCCTACCAGATTCCTGAACATCATGCAGTGAGACTGTGCCTCTGAGAGCTTCCTGCCAACAGCATGTCTCTATGCCAGTCTCCAGTGGGTAATAATAGCTAGCTCATGCATATCTCTCAAGAATTAACATGATTTTTGGAGAGAGGAAAGTTTAACCCATATTTAGGAAAGAAGCATATTCTCTCACTCCTGAAAAAAAGAAATATATTGTGTAGTATAGTTTAGCTATCCCTTATCTCAAACTTCTTTCCTTTCCTTTTGCCTTGCTTTACTATTACATCAGCAAACTACAAACATTTCTTTTCATAAAAGAGAAAGGAAGTGTTGCCCCAAAGTTGAAATCAAGAGTTCGTCTGTAAAAAAGCAGGAGAATATTTCTGGCTATAAAATGGAAGTCCACTCCTAAAGACAAATACACACACACTTGTAGTCAGAATTCCAAAAGCTTGGGTCCATTCACACCAGAGCATGTCTTTACAGTAACATTTATGGAGTACCAGATGTGAATTATACCCTGTGCTAGGTATCCTCTATATCAGTTGTCCCCAACGTTTTCGGCACCAGGGACTGGTTTCATGGAAGAAAAGTTTTCCATGGATGGGGTGGAGGTGTGGACTGGTTCCGGCAGTAATGCGAGCCATGGCAAGTGATGAGCAGCAGATGAAGCTCCACTTGCTCGCCCTGCTCTCTCCTCCTGCTGCTCCGCGTGGTTCCTAGCAGGCCTGGGGGTTGGGGACCCCTGATGTATATATTGTCATTTATTAAGTTTTTGACCTTCTAGGTAGATATTACCCCTGTGTTAATCAGGAAGATATTGTCTTGAAGAGATAATATCCAAGAGATATTTGTGATTTCAAACCAGGCTGCTTGATTCCAAATTCAGTGCTCTTTTCAAGGTTTTTCACTGCTCTAAATCTGTCATCCTTTCTGCTTCCTTTTAGGTCACTTTTACTGTCTTCTTCATATTTATATACATATTACCCTTATGCTGCCCTGGAAGCATCTTTTTCTAGGTCTTCCTTTCTAGGGGAGTATTCTAATGTTCAAAAAATACTTCTCCTTGTCCCAGAACACTGTTTCCTTCAAGAGTTTGGTCTCACCAAAGAATTTCTGGGATGAATACCAACTATAAGCATGGTGGCATAATGAGAAAGAAATTGAGCTTGAATTCAAGTTGTGAATCTGCAAATTTTAGTAGTAAGGTTTGGGGCTAGGAATGTTGTAGTAAGTCCCTTGGGAAATGGAAATATCATCCTAAGACTAACATTCATCAAACCTCTACTCTAAGGCTCTGGACTGGGTCTAACACACTGTTTCATTCATTGTCTCATTTTGTTTTATTAACATTCTCTGAGCGTCAGATTCTTTAACTCCAAAGTAGTGTTGAGAACAATAGAATCTTTCTCACTAGTGGTAGGCAAATGATGTAGCATCAATGTTAAATATATCATAAATATGAAAATAATTTTCTAAACTCAAATCCCCGTACTAGTGATTGCAGAATCCAAAGTTAAATAACAAAAATAATCTTAACCCGTTTTAAGAAATGAAAGTGTTGAAATCTTGCATAAATGAAAGTCCAGCAGGATAGGCTCCAGGTATGGAATAGAATAGAATCATCAGAGTGCCTGGTTCTTATTGTCTTTCCAATCTTCTATCCTCAGTATTGGCTTCCTCTAAGGTTGGTTGCCTTTATGCTGTTTAAATACTTTCCAAAAAAATTGTGACCAAAGGGATTCTTTTTCATGTCCAGCAGAGGTGGGAGAGAAGCTGTTCTGCCAAGAATTACATGAACACACTTTCCTTTAGTTTGGGCCAATTTATATCTCAAAACCACTGCTAGTTGAGAAAGAGTTACCGTAAGAATGTCATTCACTGATGAACTCAGGACAACTAGAGATGAAGTCACTTCCCTTAGTTTCATGGGGATTAAGGAGACATTTTCACAAAATTGGAACTATGTTTGGAAGAACACAATTGAATTTCTGAGTAAGCAGCAAACACACTCTCATGAAGAACTCTGCCCCTCTTTCCACACTTACTCCATGTTTCCTCCCCCAAAAGGCAGACTAGTTGCTAACACTATTGACTAGAGCCCATGACATTTATCATTCCCTTTTGCTAATGTGTTGCTTTACTGAAACCTTTTCAGACATGGGTAGGAAGAAGGTCCTGAGAACAGATCAGATAGTCACAAAGATTTCTTCCTACAATGTGAGTGTTCTGTACAGTGTGCCTTGGTTGCTCTTCCCCTGAAAAGGTAGAATTTATTTCTCTACCTCATGAATCTGGACTTGCTTTGGAAGTGGCTTAAACCAATACACTGTAATAGATGTGAAACTTTTCAGCCTAAGTCTCAAAAGGCATTATAACTTCTACTTTTGCTTGCTACCCTAGAACTGCTGTGTAAAAAAGCTTGAGCTAACCTTCAGGATGAGACAACACATGGAAAAAAGAGATCAAGTCAACAACCAGCATGAACAAATACATGATTGCTATTTCAGTCCACTGTGTTTGGGGTGGTTTATTACACAGAAATAGGTAACAATCTATAGATCTGGTTATTTAAGAAAAGGGTTATTAATATGTATACTTGTATTGAAGTATAGAATCTAAATTATACTTATTATATGCTTATATTTAAAAAAGAGATAAACCATAATATATTTTTAAATGTTTATTTATAGGAAAAGAAAGGGAATAGAATGAAGGGGGAGGGTATTAAGTCTAGACTTCTTTGTTGTTTTGAATTTGGAATCATGAAAGCATTATACACAATTATACAATAAAATTAAAATTTTAAAAGCAATCCTAAAAATCAAATCAAAACAAAAAGCTAATTAACAAATTTCTATTTTGGGATAGAACTATTCAAAGTAACTTAAAAACACAGTGATTTGACTATACATCCCTGCAGGAGAGAAATAATTGCCAAAAAAAACCCCCAAAACAAACAACAACAACATCAAAAACACAAAGACAACAAACAAAATATACCTTAAGCCTTGGAATTCCAGGAAAATATCCATAACTATTTGCCATTTGAGTCTACTGTACCTTTTTCAGTTTTCAAAATTTTAAGTTATTTTACAAACAAAAGAGTTCAATGAACCCATACCTCCAACCCATTGAAGGTAAAATGAGTTTTATTCTATTTTTTTTAAGTAAACTTTCTCTTTGTGTTTTTCTAGTAGATCATTCTAAGAAAACTGTTGATTGAATGAATTTCTGGATGAGCAATAGAAATCTGAGTCTTTATTCCTCCATTTAATGACTATTTTCTCCTTTGTTTACAGCTAACTATATTTTACCAAGGTGGGATTTGGCAAAGAGAGGAATAGGATAAGGATGTTATCGGATCCAAATGTCCAGCAAAGAATTTCTTCTTAGACTGTGCATCTGCCTTTAAATCAAAACAACTTGTTAGGAAGAAATTCAGAACCCTAAATATTAAATGTTCTATTTGAAATACTCCTATTAGTTGCCTTTCGAAAAAATATAACCTTCACCCTTATGAAGAAGGTGAATTAGGCTCAGAGTTTCCCTTCCTTTTATTTAAGCACTGAGGTAGTACAGCCATGGATTTAACAGTGACAGACTCAGCTATGCGGGACTAATTAAGGAAACCAATTATTTATTTTTCTTCATTGAAAATCATATATATGTATATATATGAAATACCTCCCTGAAGACTGGAGAGTTTGTAGGATCTTTTTTTTTTTTTTCTTTTGGAAAGAGAAGAGCAGAGTTTAATTTCTTAGAGCAGCTATTCCAGATTGGTTTTGCATTTAATGGAATGAACCGACTGAGTGCCAGTGGAGAACTAAACATCTCTAGCCCAAGAGTCATCATGGACATATTGGAGGAGAGATCTTGTTAAATTAGATATCAAGCTAAAAACAAACTTAAATTCTAATCCCATTCTACATAGAATTTACACACATGTTTGGCCAGGCACCGAGGCAGAGAAAATCATGAAACAAAAATCTCTTTACTTAAGAGATGACTTTCAAGTGAGGAAAAGAAATATTTGTAAAAAGAAAATTGACATGATGTGACAAGATTGATGTGTACACTGAATTCTGTGGTATTCCAAGTGTTGAATGAGTCAGCTTGAACTAGGCAAATGGAGCATGGTTTCAGAGAAGAGCTGATATTTGTGCTAGGACTTTAAGTACAAGAAGGAGTTGGCCAGGTACACCAAAACATTTAGACAGATGAAATGGAAGGATGAAAAACACAAAGACTTTATTTAGACTGCAACATTCATTTGAGTGAAGGATGGAAGTCTAGAATTGTTTAACCATGAGATAGGTGAGAGCAATATGACCATTTAGTAGGAACAAGGGTTATCTGGGTTAACATTCTTGGACCTGTGCCTCACATATTCCCCACAATTGTTCTGAGCCAGTGCATTTTGGGGGGAAGCCAGAGGGCAAAACTGGCAGATATTGTGAGCTGGGAATTTTGGAAGAATAGAGAGCATTAGTGGTAGAGGTCATTAATAGCATCCAATTAGCATTCATTCCAGTATTTGGAAGGGGACCCAGTTTCTTCCTGTTTTGCTTGCTCTTCTACATGCAAAATAATGATTTGTTGTCATTCTAAAACGCCTCTAATTACTAATAAGATATCTGGGGGTGGGAGCATCCAAGATGGTGGAGTAGAAAGATCCTGAGCTCATCTCCTCCCAAAGGCATACTAAAATTACAACTATTTATAGAACATCTATTGATGATAAAAACCAGAAGACTAGCAGAAAAGATCTTCTACAACTAAAGATATAAAGAAGGTGCCACAATGCGATGGGTAGGAAGGGCAGAGATGAAGTATAGTCAAAACCCATACCCCTGGGAAAAGACCCACAAATAGGAGGATAATTACAATTGCAGCAAGGGGTCTGAGCCCCTATCAGGCTCCCCAGCCAGGGAGTCCTGCACCAGGAAGACAAGCCTACACTATATTTGGTTTTGAAGGCCCGTAGGGCTTACTTTTTGGAGAGCCAGAGGGCTGTGGGAAACAGAAACTCCACTATTAAAGAGTTCACACAAAATCTCATATGCTTCAGGACCCAAGACAGAAGCAGTAATTTGAAAGAAACCTGGGTCAGACCAACATTCTGATCTTGGAAAGTCTCCCAGAGAGGCAGGAGGCAACTGGAGCTCACCCTGGAGACATAGAGCTTGGGAGCAGGCATTTTGGGGAGATCATTCTACCATGTGGATACTGGCGCTGACAAGCACCATTTTGGAGTCCTTCCTCTAGCTTATTAGCAGCAGAACCTGGCCCTGCCCACCAGCCTGTCAGCACTAGTACAGTGCTGCCTCAGGCCAAGTACCTAGCCTGGAGAAGACATAGACTCACCCACCAGCAGGCCTGCAGCCTTAAGACTCCCTGAGCCCAAAGCTGCCCCTGAATCTGGAATTGTCCACCAGAGGGTCCAGAACCTGATCCCATATATCAGTGTGCAGGTACTAGCCCCAGGACCCTCAGGGACTGCAGCCAGAGACTCCAGGACATGAATGTGCCTACCGGTGGGACAGCACTAGCCCTGGACCCCTCCAGGGATATGCAGCCAGCAGCCTTGTGAAACAAGCCCACCCACCAGTGGCTGGCAGCCTCTGCACAAGGCAAGGGCTGGCAACCACTGGATGGCAGGCCAGCCTTGACCCCCCACAGTAGTTAGTGTGTTACAACAGAATGACCCATACAGCCCAAATAGGGGGCACCCCTAGAGCATATAGCACTGGTGACCAAAGGGGAGTGTGCTACTGGGACACATAGGACACAAAAGGCCACTTCTTCAATGTCAGGAAATGTAGCCAAACTACTAGATACATAGAAATAAAAACAGCAATTTAGGCAAAATGAGGAAACACAGAAATATATTCAAGATGAAGAATAAGATAAAACCCCAGAAGAAGAACTAAGTAAGTGAAGGTAGACAGTCTACCATCAGAGATTTCAAAGTAATGATGGTAAAGATAATCAAAGATATTGGGAGAAGACTGTATGACCAGATTGAGAAGTTAGAAGTTTCTAACAAAGAGTTAGAACATGTAAAGAATCAAACAGAAATGAAGAATATAATAACTGAAATGAAAAATACACTACAAGGAATCAACATTAGATTAGATGATACAAAGGAATGGATCAGTGAGCTGAAAGACAGAGTAGTGGCAATCATTAAAGATGAAAAGGGAAAAGAAAAGAATAAAGAGAAATGAAGACAGTCTAAGAGACCTCTAAGACAACATCAAGCATACTAACATTTGCACTGTAGGGGTCCCAGAAGGAGAAGAGAGAGAGAAAGGGACAGAGAACATATTTGAATAGCTGAAAACTTTCCTAACCTGGGAAAGGAAACAGACTTCCAGGTCCAATAAGATTGGGTTTGAGTCTCAACCCAAAGAGGATCACACCAAGACTCACTGTAATTAAAATGGCAAAAATTAAAGATAAAGAGAGATTAGAGGACCTTCAAGATGGCAGAGGAGTAAGATGTGGAGATCACCTTCCTCCCCACAAATAAATCAAAAATAAACCTACATATGGAACAACTCCAACAGAACAGCTACAGAACGCTGGCAGAAGACCTCAGACTTCCCAAAAGCCATGTGGCTGACAGGGTTTTGGTCCTCTGGCCGGGTGTCAAGCCTGAGCCTCTGAGGTGGGAGAGCAGAGTTCAGGACATTGGAGCACCAGAGACCTCCCAGGCCCACATAATATCAATTGTCGAGAGCTCTCCCAGAGATCTCCATCTCAACGCTAAGACCCAGTTCCACTCAACAGCCAGCAAGCTCCAGTGCTGAACATCCGATGGCAAACAACTAGCAAGACAGGAACACAAATCCACCCATTAGCAGAAAGGCTGCCTAAAATCATAATAAGTTCACAGACACCCCAAAACACACCACCAGATGTGGTTCTGCCCACCAGAAAGACAAGATCAGCCTCATCCACCAGAACACAGGCACCAGTCCCCTCCACCAGGAAGCCTACACAACCCACCAAACCAACCTTACCCACTGGGGGCAGGCAGCAAAAACAATGCGAACTACAAACCTGCAGCCTGCGAAAAGGAAATGCCAAACTCAGTAAGTTAAGCAAAATGAGAAGACAGAGAAATATGCAGAAGGTGAAGGAGCAAAGTAAAAACCCACCAGACCAAACAAATGAAGAGGAAATAGGCAGTCTACCTGAAAAAGAATTCAGAGTAATGATAGTAAAGATGATACAAAATCTTGGAAATAGAATGGAGAAAATACAAGAAACGTTGAACAAGGATCTAGAAGAACTAAAGAACAAACAAACAATGATGAACAGCACAATAAATGAAATTAAAAATTCTCTAGGAGGAATCAATAGCAGAATTACTGAGGCAGAAGAATGGATAATAGACCTGGAAGATAAAATAGTGGAAATAATTACCACAGAGCAGAATAAAGAAAAAAAGAATGAAAAGAATTGAGGACAGTCTCAGAGACCTCTGGGACAATAATAAATGCACCAACCTTCGAATTATAGGGGTACCAGGAGAAGAAGAGAAAAAGAAATGGACTGAGAAAATATTTGAAGAGATTATAGTTGAAAACTTCCCTAATATGGGAAAGGAAATAGTCAATCAAGCCCAGAATGCACAGAGAGTTCCATACAGGATAAATTCAAGGAGAAACACGCCAAGACACATATTAATCAAACTATCAAAAATTAAATACAAAAAAAATATATTAAAAGCAGCAAGGGAGAAGCAACAAATAACATATGAGGGAATCCCCATAAGGTTAACAGCTGATCTTTCAGAAGAAACTCTGCAAGCCAGAAGGGAGTGGCAGGACATATTGAAAGTGATGAAAGGGAAAAACCAACAACCAAGATTACCCAGAAAGGATCTCATTCAGATGCGACAGAAGAATTAAAACCTTTACAGACAAGCAAAAGCTAAGAGAATTCAGCACCACCAAACCAGCTTTACTATAAATGCTAAAGGAACTTCTCTAGCCAGGAAACATAAGAGAAGGAAAGGACCTACAATAACAAACCATAACAATTAAGAAAATGGTAATAGGAACATACATATCGATAATTACCTTAAATGTAAATGCATTAAATGCTCCAATCAAAAGACATAGACTGGCTGATTGGATACAAAAACAAGACCCATATATGTGCTGTCTGAAAAAGACCCACTTCAGACCTACAGACACATAGAGACTACAAGTGAGGGGATGGAAAAAGATATTCCATGCAAATGGAAATCAAAAGAACGCTAGAGTAGCAATACTCATATCAGGCAAGGTAGACTTTAAAATAAAGACTATTACAGGGGACAAAGAAAGCCACTATGTAATGATCAAGGGATCAATCCAAGAAGAAGATATAACAATTGTAAATATTTATGCACCCAACATAGGAGCACCTCAATACATAAGGCAAATACTAACAGCCATAAAAGGGGAAATTGACAGTAACACAATAATAGTAGGGGACTTTAACACCACACTTTCACCAATGGACTGATCAATCAAAATGAAAATAAATAAGGAAACACAAGCTTTAAATGACACATTAAACAAGATGGACTTAATTGATATGTATAGGACATTCCATCCAAAACAACAAAATACACTTTCATCTCAAGTGCTCATGGAACATTCCCCAGGATAGATCATATCTTGGGTCACAAATCAAGCCTTGCTAAATTTAAGAAAATTGAAATTTTACCAACTGTCTTTTCTGACCAAAATGTGATGAGACTAGATATCAATTACAGGAAAAAAAAAACTGTAAAAAATACAAACACATGGAGGCTAAATAATATGCTACTCAATAACCAAGAGATCACTGAAGAAATCAAAGAGGAAATCAAAAAATACCTAGAAAGAAAGGACAATTAAAACACTACCACCCGAAAGCTATGGGATGCAGCAAAAGAAGTTCTAAGAGGGAAGTTAATAGCAATACAGTCCTACCTCAAGAAACAAGAAAAATCTCAAACAACCTAACCTTTCACCTAAAGCAATAGAGAAAGAAGAACAAAAAATCCCAAGTTAGCAGAAAGAAAGAAATCAAAAAGATCAGATCAGAAATAAATGGAAAAGAAATGAAGAAAACAGTAGCAGAGATCAATAAAACTAAAAGCTGGTTCTTTGAGGAGATAAACAAACTTGATAAACCGTTAGCCAGACTTATGAAGAAAAAAAAGGGAGACGACTCAAATGAACAGAATTAGAAATGAAAAAGGAAAAGTAATAACTGACACTGCAGAAATACAAAGGATCATGAGAATCACTACAAGCAACTATATGCCAATAAAATGGACAACCTGGAAGAAATGGACAAATTCTTAGAGAAGCACAACCTTCAGATACTGAACCAGGAAAAAATAGAAAATATGAACAGACCAATCACAAGCACTGAAATTGAAACTGTGATTAAAAGTCTTCCAACAAACAAAAGCCCAGGACCATATGGCTTCACAGGCGAATTCTATCAAACATTTAGAGAAGAGCTCTCACCTATCCTTCTCAAACTCTTCCAACATATAGCAGATGGAGGAACACTCCGAAACTCATTCTACAAGACCACCATCACCCTGATACCAAAACCAGACAAAGATGTTACAAAAAGAAAACTACAGGCCAATATCACTGATGAACATAGATGCAAAAATCCTCAACAAAATGCTAGCAAACAGAATCCAGCAGCACATTAAAAGGATCATACACAATGATTATGTGGGGTTTATTCCAGGAATGCAAGGATTCTTCAGTGTACGCAAATCAATCAATGCGATACACCATATTAACAAACTGAAGGATAAAAAACATATGATCATCTCAATAGATGCAGAAAAAGCTTTTGACAAAATTCAACACCTATTTATGATAAAAAACTCTCCAGAAAGTAGGCATAGAGCGAACCTACCTCAACATGAGAAAGGCCATATATGACAAACCCACAGCCAACATCATTCTCAATGGTGAAAAACTGAAAACATTTCCACTAAGATCAGGAACAAGACAAGGTTGTCCACTCTCACCACTATTATTCAACAAAGTTTTGGAAGTTTTAGCCACAACAATCAGAGCCAAAAAAGAATCCAAATCAGAAAAGAAGTAAAACTGTCACATAGAGAATCCTAAAGATGGTACCAGCAAACTACTAGAGGTAATCAATGAATTTGGTAAACTAGCAGGATACAAAATTAATGCACAGAAATCTCTGGCGTTCCTATACACTAATGATGAAAAATCTGAAAGAGAAATTAAGGAAACATTCCCATTTATCATTTCAACAAAAAGAATAAAATACCTAGGAATAAACCTACCTAAGGAGACTAAAGACCTGTATGCAGAAAACTATAAGACAGTGATATAAAAATTAAAACGATACAAACAGGTGGAGAGATATACCATGTTCTTGGATTGGAAGGATCAACATTGTGAAAGTGACTATACTTCCCAAAGCAATCTACAGATTCAATGCAATCCCTATCAAACCACCAATGGCAATTTTTACAGAGCTAGAACAAAAAATTTCACAATTTGTATGGAAACACAAAAGACCCCAAATAGCCAAAGCAATCTTGAGAATGAAAAATGGAGCTGGAGGAGTCAGGCTCCCTGACTGCAGACTACACTACAAAGCTACAGTAATCAAGACAGAATGCTACTGGCACAAAAACAAACATATAGATCAATGGAACAGTGTAGAAAGCCCAGAGGTAAACCCACACACCTATGGTCACCCTATCTTTGATAAAGGAGGCAAGCATATACAATGGAGAAAAGACAGCCTCTTCAATAAGCGGTGCTGGGAAAACTGGAGAGCTACATGTAAAAGAATGAAATTAGAACACTCCCTAGCACCATACATGGAAATAAACTCCAAATGGATTAAAGACCTAAATGTAAGGCCAGGCACTATAAAACGCTTCAAGGAAAGCATAGACAGAACACTCTATGACATAATTCACAGCAACATTCCTTTTGACCCACCTCCTAGAAAATTGGAAATAAAAACAAAAATAAACAAATGGGACCTAATGAAACTTAAAAGCTTTTGCACAGAAAAGGAAGCCATAAACAAGACAAAAAGGCAGCCTTCAGAAAGGGAGAAAATATTTGCAATCAAAGAAACGGACAAAGGATTAATCTCCAAAATATACAAGCACCTCAATATAAAAAAAACAGACAACCCAATCCAAAAATGGGCAGAAGACCTAAATAGACATTTCTCCAAAGAAGGTATACAGATTGTCAACAAACACATGAAAGGATGTTCAACATCACTAATCATTAGAGAAATGCAAATCAAAACTACAAATGAGGTATCACCTCACACCAGTCAGAGTGGCCATCACCAAAAGCTCTACAAACAATAAATGCTGGAGAGGGTGTGGAGAAAAGGGAACCCTCTTGCACTGCTGGTGGGAATGTAAATTAATACAGCCACTATGGAGAACAGTATGGAGGTTCCTTCAAACAGTAAAAATAGAATTACCATATGACCCAGGAATCCCACTACTGGGTATTTACCCTGAGAAAACCATACTTCAAAAAGAGTCATGTACCACAATGTTCATTGCATCACTCTTTCCAATAGCCAGGATATGGAAGCAACCTAAGTGTCCATCGACAGATGAATGGATATAGAAGATGTGGCACATATATACAATGGAATATTGAATATACTCAGCCATAAAAACAAATGAAATTGTGTTATTTGTAGTGAGGTGGATGGACCTAGAGTCTGTCATACAGAGTGAAATAAGTCAGAAAGAGAAAAACAAATACCGTATGCTAACACATATATATGGAATCTAAAAAAAAAATGGTTCTGAAGAACCTAGGGGCAGGACAGGAATAAAGACACAGACGTAGAGAAAGGACTTGAAGACACGGGGAGGGGGAAGGGTAAGCTGAGTTGAAGTGAGAGAGTGGCATTGACATATATACATTACCAAATGTAAAACAGATAGCTAGTGTGAAGCAGCTGCATAACACAGGGAGATCAGCTCAGTGCTTTGTGACCACCTACCTGGGTGGGATAGGGAGGGTGAGAGGGAGATGCAAGAGTGAGGGGATTTGGGGATATATGTATACGTATAGCTGATTCATTTTGTTATGCAGCAGCCACTAACACAACAATATAAAGCAATTATACTCCAATAAAGATATTAAAAAAAAAAAGAGAGAGGGCTTCCCTGGTGGTGCAGTGGTTGAGAGTCTGCCTGCTGATGCAGGGGACATGGGTTCGTGGCCCGGTCCGGGAGGATCCCACATGCCGCGGAGCGGCTGGGCTCATGAGCCATGGCCACTGAGCCTGTGCGTCCAGAGCCTGTGCTCCACAACGGGCGAGGCCATAGCAGTGAGAGGCCCATGTACCGCAAAAAAAAAAAAAAAAAAGAGAGAGAGAGAGAGAGAGAATATTAAAAACAGCAAGGGAAAAGCAAAAAGTTACATTTGAGGGAACTCCTGTAAGGCTATCAGCTGACTTTTCAGCAGAAACTCTGCAGACCAGAAGGGTGTGGCACAATATATTTAAAGTGATGAAAGGGAAGGACCTACAACCAAGAATAATCTAACCAGCAAGGCTTTCATTCACACTTTATGGAGAGGTCAAAAGTTTTACAGATAGGCAAAAGCTGTAAGAGTTCAGCACCTTCAAATGAGCCTTATAAGAAATGTTAAATGTTATCTAAGCAAAAAAGAAAATGCCACAACTAGAAACATGAAAGTTATGAAAGGATAAGCCTCATTCGTAAAGACAAATATACAGTAAAGGTAGTAAATCAGCCATATATAAAGCTAGTAGGAAGGATAAAAGACAAAAGTAGTAAAATCATCTATATCCACAATAAGTATAGATAAGGGATCCATGAAACAAAATGGTATAAAATATGATATCAAAAACAGTAAATGCTGGGGCAGAGGGAGTAAAAACACAGGGTTGTTAAAATGTGTTTGAACCTAAGAGATCAGCACTTTAAAATAATTACATATTTATAGAGAGAGGTTGCTATGTACAGTGTGGAGAATATAGTCAATAACTATGTAATATCTTTGTATGGTGACATATTGTAACTAGACATCATGGTGATCATTTCACAACTTATAGAAATACCAAATCACAATGTGTAACAGGAACATAGTCTTGTAGGTCAATTATACTTCAAAAACAAACTCATAGAAAAAGAGATCAGATTTGTGGTTACCAGAGGTGAGAAGTTGGGGAGGGGAAATTGGATGAATGTAGTCAAAAGCTACAAACATCCAGCTGTAAAGTACATAAGTACTAGGGATGTAATGTATATGATAAATATAATGAACATGGCTGTCTGTTATATATGAAAGTTATTAAGAGAGTAAACCCTAAGAAAATTTTTTTCTATTTCTTTAAGTTTATCTATATGAGATGATGGATGTCCACTGAACTTATTTTGATAATCATTTCATGATGCATGTAAGTCAAGTCATTATGCTGTACACCTTAAACTTACACAGTGCTCCATGTCAATTATATCTCAATAAACCTGGAAGGAAAAAAGAAGATATCGAGGGGAGTAAAGGCACAGTGACTCCTTGGACAAACTTGTTGCTGTGTGAAATCCTCATAAGATGAATGGGCGTTGGGGAGCAGGGTGCCCTCTTGTTGATGGTGCCAGATTGCCCAGGTAAAGCTGTGGAATTGGAATGGGAGTAAGAGGGCACCAAAGCATGGTCCAAAAACAAACTTGCCAGGTACCCAGAAGAGTGGGGTTAAGACATTGTTTTTAAATTCAAGGGGAGGTGGCAATAACGTTAACAGCAGGAAAGGAGGGAGATATAATTACTGTCATTATCCATTATATATTTAGCCTAAGTTGAAGTGTGGGCCTTTGGATTTAGTTGCAAGGAGTTTTCTTTCCGACTGATTGTTTCTGACCAAAACTGGAGATAAAGCAATGGGTTGGCAAGGTATATTTTCATTTATTTTGGATTGTGATTAACTACTATGGTTTGGTGTATCTCAAGCACCCAATGCCTTATGCTCAATACATCTTTGTTGAATGAATGAATAAATTGTGCATCTTATATTATACAGGAGTTTTTCATACCAGAGCATACATTCTATGAAGTCAAAAACCTTGTGCAGTACAATGCAGAAAAATGGCTGCAAACTCCTCCCAAACCAGGATGTATACCCCATTTGAAATAAGATTTTACTGTTCCTTCCAAGAAAAGGTGGAATCTGCCTTTTCAGCTCCTTGGATCTAGGCTGGCCTTTGATTAATGAAGTGCAGTAGATGTAGCATTTTGAGTTCTGAGCCTAGGCCTCAGAGGCCTTGTAGTTTCTGCTCTTGGAGCTAAGGCCACCGTGTAAAGAAGCCAAGATTAGCTTTCTTGAAGATGAGTAACCATATAGAGCAGAGGTCAACACCAACATCCAGCATGTGAATGAGACCACGTTAGACTATTCAGCCTCAGTCCAGCCACCAGCTGACTGACACACAGTGAGTGATTCCGAGTGAAGTCAGTTGAAAACCCACCCAGGTATATCAAGCCCAAATTACTAACCTACCGATATATAAGTAAATGAAATGGTCGTTTCCAGCTGTGGAATTTGGGGGATGGTTTGTTACACAGCAGTATTATAACTATTATACCTTGTCTATATTATTTATTGCTGGATTTCTAGAGCCCAGCTAATTGCCTGACACCTAATTAGACTTTGTCAATTTTTTGTTTATTGACTACAAATTTTGATTCTTATAAGAATCATACAAGATGAATACTGTTAGTCCCATTTTGTTGATGAGGAAAAAGAAATTCAGAGTGATAAAGGGACTGGCTTATATTAGTCAAAATGCCAAAAGGAAACAGATAACACACACAAAGTAAGTTAACTGGAGAAGAATTTAGTAGAAGGGCTATTTACAGAGGCATGAATAGGGAGTTCAGTTATCTGGGGGTTGTAACACAGAACAAGGATGCTTGTCAAGAAGAAGAAGCCACCCTATTCATATACATATGTTTTATGGTATTTGCACTCCTCGTGCCCTGAGGAAGGTTGTTTCTCATTGTTGGAGAATATTTTCCTTGATAATATGAGTCTTGTGAAAGAAGATGGAAGGGTGCTTGCTGTAAAGTTGCAGAGAGAGTCAAAGGGAGAGATACAATTCTGACACTATTTGCTTCCTTTTTGATTGTCAATTTTATTTCATAAAGTGAAAGTGGATACAGAGTAAGTTTCAGCCAGGAAAAAAACTTGGTCATACAAGCACACAAAGAATTTCCAAATTTCTGGTAGACAATGTGGGGAGTGTAGTGCACTAAAAAGAGCTCTGGGTTTGAGGTTCTGGTTGTAGTCTCCCCTCTGAGAGGTGTGATGCCATGATCCAGTTATTTAAACTCTCAATGGCTCCATTTTCTCATTTATCAATATATCACAATTATGCCAGGCCTATCTGCCTCAGAGGGTAGGGTACTATAACAACCACATAATAACATATTTACCTGTAACACACCAAAGAATACAGAGCTCTGTGTTT
The DNA here is from genome assembly GCF_949752795.1 of Hyperoodon ampullatus. Lineage (NCBI taxonomy): Eukaryota > Metazoa > Chordata > Mammalia > Artiodactyla > Ziphiidae > Hyperoodon > Hyperoodon ampullatus. Next base: position 20,566,343 of record NC_136920.1, read on the forward strand.
GCAAGGTATTCTTCTTTTCAATATATGCAAATATTCTGCAACCCCCTGAAAAAATCACACAAACTTGTGGCTTTGTTTCTTTGGACAAAATGAGTTACCCCTGATGGCCTCCCTCCTGAACTCTGTCTTTGAAAGCTGTGCTTTGTGAGAAAAGGAGATGAGCTGGTCACCAAGAGCCTTGAACTTGCATGGCAGTCCTCTGTGCTTGCTGTCCTGGAAAGCAAAGGGCTTAGCCATGGGTAGCTCTCAGGGATCCAACCCAGAGAAAGTGATATTCGATTCATCAAGTTCCCTACTTGAATAAAGAGAGGGGGCAACTGAAGCCTGGCCTGCATTACAAGATTTATGAAATACAAAATTCACCAGTGGCCTCTGTCTCCTCTTTTCGGTGATAGGTTAAGAGCACAGGTTAGAGAAAATAGAAAGAGAAGAGAGCAGTAGGCAAGTTAGGCAGTGATTCATCATGCTTCTGGCCTGAATCCAGATGGCTATTTGTACACAGTTCAATGTTGGCAGAGAAAAGAGAAACCATATGGGAATAGGCAGAAGTGTTAACATAGGGCCAGCCAATGTGGTGGAGACTACAAAACAGGGATACCACCAAGAAGCATCCTGTGGGGAAGAAAATGACTTTGTTTTCCTTGTCTATTCTCTCTTATACTATTCAGATAAATGGGTAGAGGTAGAACTGCCCCAAGCCTCATTATAGTGGGTTGAAGGAGAAAGATTTGTTTTGATTTAATGTCAGATATATTGAGGGAATCTTTTTTATTTTGTTTTTATTTTAGACAAATGAGCTATCTAAACTTAGTACACAAGCCCCAAACAACCAGGTGAAATAAGTTGTAATGCTTATTTATGTTCCAGACATACACTCAATGCTTTCTGTTATTTGCCAATTACCTGTCTCTACCCCTATATCATGCCCCATCCCACTTCTAAGTATTTCTCACAATACAGATAGATATAGAAAGAGATATAGATATAGATACAGATATAGATACAGATACAGATACAGATATAGATATAGATATAGATATAGCTGTAGATACAGATAGGTATATATACCTCTGTGTGTGTGTGTGTATAGTGTTGGCATGCAGTCTCCTGTTGTTTGGAGGTTGGCTTCCTCATAGGAACACAAAGTTATCTCATCCTCCCACCTTTGACTTTCTGAGCAGCCTCCGAGTAGATGGTGGATGCCAATCTCGGATCAAAGCCGATCCAATGGCCTGGCACAATTCTGATTCCACTTAGGCAAGAGGAATAGGACACATCCAACTTCTGAAACTATGATGACTTTTTTTTTAATGGATGGTTTTAAATTTATTTATCTTATTTGGGAAAACAATTCAGAGCACATACCATCACTTTCATGAGAAAAAAAAGGTAACTGTGAAATACTTCCTTGGGATATTGCTATAATATAGTTCCAACAAACTGACCATGTTGCTATTTTACTTAAAACTTCATAGATCTCAGCCTTGGAAGATGCTTGTGGTTTCTTCTATGAATAGATTTTAGAGGGATAACAAAAGAACTGTATGTACATATACATTTTTAATATAATTATCTCAAAGAATAACTCAGAAACACTTATTTAGAACAATTAGCAAAAAAAATGATGTAAATAGAGGGAGATCAGTCATGTATACATTGTCCTCACAACCAAAGGCAAAGGGAGGTCTTATGAATATTCAACTCTGAAGTATACAGGATATGTCTGTATCTGTACAATGGTGACCAGTGGATAAGCCAGGCTTTGCATCAATTCCTTCATTATGAATTTTGTTCTCTTTGGTCAGCCTTAGCTACCAGAGGAACCAAGTTGTCAAGGAGACTTCAGTCTCTTTTTGAAACAATAGTATCATCTGAATGTTGGCTTAAGGTAATGGCTGGCTAAAGAAGGCTCTCCATTTCCCATGCAGAATGGAGTGGTTATTTTGTATTAGTCAATTAAAAGATATTTGTTGATTGTCAACTAAATGTCAAGACTACACAAGTTCAATAGGAAGAGGCATTCAGGAGAAAATTTTCCTTTGAAGAATGTGTAGGGAAATGGTTGGGATTATGATTTAGTCTCAGTTAAGTGCCAATAATGTCTAACTTCCTAAAAGTAGCTTTTTGTCCTAGCCACTAACATGGAATATCAGCATTTTTACTTTCATAAAAGTAGGCACATCCCTATTATCTGAAGACCAACTTGTACCAAAACGTTAGTTCTGAGAAATAGTAATGAGAGAGAAAGAAGGAGAGGAGAAAAGAAAGAAAAACGTTAAGGAATAAAGAAATGGATTTTACATTATTTACTACATTTAGGTTCTATCATTTTTCAAATGAGTCCATATCATCTTAACCACTCACTAAACTGTCATTGTGGAGCTGTGCTTTAACAGAATGCTTTTGGCTGACCTTGTGGGTCTTCACAATAAAAAGCCATATCCATACCATGTTCATATTTTTTTACTAAATCATTCCCTATATAAAAGTCCATATGAAAAATAAAATTTAAAATTTTGTATTGGGAATTTTCTTTTTCTGCTACAGAAATTGGCAGAAATTACACTTTGTTTTTCTTATTAGGAAACAGATATAGACGATGATGCTACACTCATGTTCGTCTGCTATATTTATTTTCTTATTCTTCCTAGGATTTTTGTTTTTATGTTCCTTCACTTCAGTTTTTCAAACCTTATATTTTCTGTACTATGAGTCACTTTTGATTATTTTTTAAAGATGATAAAGATAGATGATCATGATGATGAAGATAGATAGATAGATAGATGAATGATAGATAGTTACCTGACTACTGTCATCATTAATCTATTCCTGAAAGTCAGGCATTCTGCATTCAAACAGCAACTGGGAGCCAATTTCCCCTTACTTTAAGTGGTAAAAATTATAATGTGTTACACATGATCTCAAAATCCACAACCACTTTCCTAACATGTAACTAAAACTGATCATCAATGTAGTAAACATGTTGAATCACCTTTTATGCAGTAACATATTTTCTTCTATTGTAATTGTTTTTCTCCTTTAATTTTACTCTTTCTCTATTCTTTAGCAAAATGTTAACTTCCCGGGGGAGATATTGAATAGCACTAAGCAAAAACAAGTGCTAAACATAAAAAATACTACAGAAATCCACTCAGGACAAGGTCACGATGGCAGGCAGGAAAAAACCTCATATTGAATATGACCTTGTTTTGCCTCTCGGCACCAGCAACACTGAGTTCCACATCCCCTTAGTTGATGCTCAGAGTGCTTTTCAAAAGGTCCACCATGATGCTAACCCTCTATCCATTGTGTCTGGAATGGTAACTCATAGCTGTTACTGACCATTGTCTTTTCACTGCACATTGTAAATGTTGCATTTAGAACTGGGAAGGTAGCGATAAATTTTTCTTAGGCATATTGGCTGAAAAAAAAGTTGTATCTATAGATAAGTGCAGTCTATAAAGTTAGACATTAAAAGCTAACAAGTGTTCTAGAAGGAAAAGAAATTCAATGGGGAGAATTTCACAGACTATGCCTTTACAATGTAATGTAGTTTTCAGAGCTGTGGTAAAGATGATTTTAAGAGCATGTTCCATGATGAGGATGGGAGAGATAAATGAATGTTGTATTTAGTTTTGAGCAACTTAGCTGAAGCAAAACAGAAGATGGGGGAAAGGGAGAAACTAATGCCAGAAGCAAAAAGAAAAGTCTTTTTAGAATCACCTCATATCATTAGAATATAGCTGTCATTGGCCTTTAGTTGTGTCATGGATTAGTTTAATTATTGTATACATTTTTATTGTTATCCTATATTTATAGCAAGTGTTAGGGGGTTTACATTTATTGTTATAGTAGTGACTTTTCCTTTTAAATATATATATTCAAATTCGGTAAAATAATTTAAGTGGCATGCAAATGAAACAAAATTATGTAAAGAAATAAAGTTAGGTATCAATTAAAATTATCTTCCACTAACTGCTTGGGATCTTGGTCAGGTTATTTAACATTTTTTGAGTCTTATTTTTCTATCCATAAAATGTGGATAATTATATTCACCTTGTGATAGTTTTGAAAGGTAAGTATATGAACTGAGTTTTCTCCAAAAGCAGACCATGAGATCAGGACTTTAATATAATCATTGGGAATACAAGTGAGTGTGAAACTGAGCTGGGGAACAAAAAAATAAAGGGTATAGATTACACTTTGGGCAACTGGGGCACAATTGCCCTGAGGACCCTTGAAGAAACCACATGAAAGTTCCTGACAGAGGATGGGAGGTTGGGGCACTTTTGCACATTCTCTTCTTCCCTGGGAATTTTAACTCTCACTCTGCTTTGAGTAGTTTGTACCTTCATACATCCAAGCACGCTCATGATGCCATTTAAAACACTCAGGCAAGAGATGTAGAAAGATGCATGCACTTGAGATAGGGCACAGTCATCATTCTAGAAATCGTTTATCACAGAGGCAAGTAAATCCAGAGGCAGGACAAGAGGGTTACAAATTTACATTTACAGATACAGGAGGTTAGGAGTTCAATATATCTTTTTGGTGGACACAATGTAACCAATAACAGTGAGTAAAGGATGCAGAATTTCCCCAAGCTGGTCCCTGAGAATGAAAGAGGCCAATGCTACTTCTACATGTTAGTGGCTGTTGGTTCAAAATATTGATATACACCACATCCTAGAGGACAGTGTTCCAACCGTTCAGGGTATTGTTCTCAAGATGGTTCCTTAGCTGAGTCTTTAAAAGTCCATTAAAAAATTCAATCAAAATAGTAGTGTTTGAGTGATGCTAGCACCTATTAATTCCATGGTCATGTATACATTCTTAATCATAAAATAGTTCCCTTAGTCTGAAGCAATCTGGTGGTATTTTATGTCACTAATCAGTTGCTCTCTGAGTCTTCGGATGATGATGCTGGCACAGGAAATGTGGACAAGGAAGTAAAACTCATATTCCAAATAAGTAACAGTCCCTGTAGAGATGAATGGATGCATCTCCAGGATTGATGGTGCCCAAAGTAAACAATTTTACCAAGTGGCTGAATGGTCTTCTCAAAGGACCCTACTTATAAAGGTTCCATGTGTGTTTTGGGCACTTACATGCCAACAGTGACAGCTGTTAGATTAGCTTTAGTAGGAGGGAGTTAATGCTAACGGTCCAAAAATAACCTCCATTCCTACCACCATGACTACTTTATGTTCAAGCATTAGGTTATTCATGGAAAGAGGATGGCTAACCACCCCTGGATGTGCCATTCTATCCACTTCTTATTAAAGGCTTCATCTGAAGTGGATGCTTTCTGATGGACATTGAAATGGCAGATCATTACCCACACAATCTGTGCTCATTCTCATAAACTACCTCTTCCCCCAAACTTATCTCCAATCATCTGATCTTGCTCTTTCCAGACCCCTTCCCACCATCTGAGCCACTCTCCACTACCCAATAGTACATGTATACCCATATATTAAGCTACTTCTTTCTCTATATCAGGGGTCAGGCTGGTTAATAAATACCTAAATCTGGCTTCGCAGGCCAGATAATATTTGTTGCAACTTTGTCTCAACTCTCATTTTAGTGTGAAAGCAGCTGTATGCAATACAGAAAAAAATGGGTGTAGCTATGACCAAAAAAACTTTATTTATAAGATCAGGCAGTTGACTGTATTTGGCTCATGGGCCATTGTTTGCTAATCTGTGCTCTATATGAAGCTGTTGACCAAATCCACCTCCATATTCTGCTTGCTGGGAAGGTTTTTCCTCACCAGGACCCCTGAATGGAGGTATAAAGTGAACGTAGTCCATTTTTGCTCACATCAGCATCGTGAGCTGGTCTATCCATGAACCAAGCCTGATTTTCTTTCTCCTATGTCAGCTGGTCTTGGGGGACTCCCACAAGTCCATAATGTGAACTGAGGGTAAGGTTTTGGCATAGCATAGGTAGGTGACATTGGCATGTAGAGTATCTGGTATGTAACTTCCTTTGGTCTTCTGAACCTGATCAGTTCTATTACCAAATTTTCTATTATCATATGATGTATTGGTTCTGAATCCATTTAACTCAATGAATTGGGGAGTCTGACAATACCCAACACATGGTAGGCAACTACATTTTCATAGATATTTTATTTCCCATGGTGTAGCATTTAGTCTTTACTATGGCCCAGTAGCATTCCAGAAGCAGGTTTTAAAATAATGAGTAATACTCTGATGAAGAAGGCATGGCTTTGCTCCAGAATACTAGGGAACTTCGTTGTAATTTTCCTATTACACTTACTAAAGCCTCCACATGCCATGCTTATCTGCCGCAGACTCTCTAGCATCAATGGATCCGCTGTGACCTGAGCTGAACGGCAGGTTGTACTCTAGCCTATATCTAATGCAAAATCCTCTTTTGCTTTAGAAATACTCTCTGCCTCAAAATCCAAAGGGGTTCATCAAGCACTATGTATTTTCCTTCATGCTGAAGATACAAAGTACAGTAACTTTTGTATTACTTTAAAAGCAGTGTTCCAGCATATCCTAGACAATTTTGCTCCTAAAGCTTCACAAAAGTGGCAGTCCCTTGAATTTCTGTAAGGTTTATATTCTGTAGTCTCACATGCATGTGTCTTGACAGGGCATTCAAAATATTTGCCCTTTTTTTCTTCACTAGGTTCAAATACTGTAATGTTTCAGACTGAGTTCTCAAGGAAGGAGATCGCAAGACCGAAGTTAGCATGCAGGAGGTTTATTACGGAGTGTTCTTTGGAGCAACACTGTAGAAGGTAAATGAAGAAGGATAACTGGTCAGAAGGTGATGAGCTATGATGCAGTTTCAATAGAAACACTGGAGCTGGAATAAACCTTTCCCTTAAGAATTTTCCCCAGGCGAGGAGAGTCAGTCAGGGCTTCATACCTGAACATTGATCAGTCATTGGAGACAGCCCACCCCAGGAAGAGGGCACAAACCAGGCTAAGGTGGCTCTTTCCAGCAGGGGCAATTCCCAGGGGGACTAAGAGCTGAGGTCTATATGTTGGCAATACACCCAGGAGCTGGAAGGTCTTCACGCCTACATGGAGATTTGGACCATTTTTTACATTATCCTCCTTATTAATATAGAGGGTGCAGGATGATACTCTTCAGACTACCATGGAAATCTTAGTCCCTTTGGACATTACCCCAAGTGAAAGCTGGAAAGTTAAGATAAGTGAATCTATGCCAAGTGGATGAAAGCTGCTTTTGATTCTCTTTCCTGTTGGAGATCGAAAAGAACACATTTGTCAGATCCATGACCCCGTACCTACTGCCAAGCCCATGTTGATCTGTTCTTTTAAAGATATATCCAGCAGAGTAGACATGATTGGGGCTATCATTCAGTTATGTTTAAATGATGATATCCTTAATCTGCCATGATACAGTTGTCTCTTGAAGAGGCCATTCCAATGAATCAAATGGGGATATGCTGGATATCCCATTCCCCATTCAAATATTTTAAGGTAACACTAATCTCTGCACCACCAGCCTATGTATCCAGGTACTAGGTGGAAAACCAAAACATGGGACAATTCTATGGGCTTGTTGTAATATAGACCTCATCCAGGGTTTTGTTTGTTACCTGGAATTTATAAACCTTCATTCTTTTAAAAAAATTTTTTTAATTAAATTTTATTTTTTTATACAGCAGGTTCTTATTAGTCATTAATTTTATACACATCAGTGTATACATGTCAATCCCAATCACTGAATTCATCACACCCCCACCCCCACACCCCCGCCTCTTTCCCCCCTTAGTGTCCATAGGTTTGTTCTCTACATCTGTGCCTCTATTTCTGCCCTGCAAACCGGTTTATCTGTACCATTTTTCTAGGTTCCACATATGTGCGTTAATATACGATATTGGTTTTTCTCTTTCTGACTTAACTTCACTCTGTATAACAGTGTCTAGATCCATCCACGTCTCAACAAATGACCCAATTTCTTTCCTTTTTATGGCTGAGTACTATTCCATTGTATATGTGTACCACATATTCTTTATCCACTCATCACTGTCGACGGGCATTTAGGTTGCTTCCATGACCTGGCTGTTGTAAATAGTGCTGCAATGAACATTGGCGTGCACGTGTCTTTTTGAATTATAGTTTCCTCTGGGAATATGCCCAGTAGTGGGATTGCTGGATCATATGGTAATTCTATTTTTAGTTTTTTGAGGATCCTCCATATTGTTCTCCATAGTGGCTGTATCAATTTACATTCCCAGGAAAAGTGCAAGAGGGTTCCCTTTTCTCCACACCCTCTCCAGCATTTGTTGTTTGTAGATTTTCTGATGATGCCCATTCTAACCGGTGTAAGGTGATACCTCATTGTAGTTTTGATTTGCATTTCTCTAATTAGTGATGTTGAGCAGCTTTTCATGTGCTGCTTGGCCATCTGTATGTCTTCTTTTCAGAAATGTCTATTTAGGTCTTCCGCCCATTTTTGGACTGGGTTGTTTGTTTTTTTAATATTGAGCAGCATAAGCTGCTTATATATTTTAGAGATTAATCCTTTGTCCATTGATTGCTTTGCAAATATTTTCTCCCATTCTGAGGGATGTCTTTTCGTCTTGTTTATGGTTTCCTTTGCTGTGCAAAAGCTTTGAAGTTTCATTAGGTCACATTTGTTTATTTTTGTTTTTATTTCCATTACTCTAGGAGGTGGATCAAAAAAGATCTTCCCATGATTTATGTCAAAGAGTGATCTTCCTATATATTCCTCTAAGAGTTTTATAGTGTCTGGTCTTACATTTAGGTCTCTAATCCATTTTGAGTTTATTTTTGTGTATCGTGTTAGGGAGTGTTTTAATTTTTTTATTTTACATGTAGCTGTACAGTTTTCCCAGCACCACTTATTGAAGAGGCTGTCTTTTCTCCATTGTATATCCTTGCCTACTTTGTCATAGATTAGTTGCCATAGGTGCATGCGTTTATCTCTGGGTTTTCTATCTTGTTCCATTAATCTGTGTTTCTGTTTTTGTGCCAGTACCATATTTTCTTGATTACTGTGCTTTGTAGTATAGTCTGAAGTCAGGGAGTCTGATTCCTCCAGCTCCGTTTTTTTCCCTCAAGACTGCTTTGGCTATTTGGGGTCTTTTCTGCCTCCATACAAATTGAAAGATTATTTGTTCTAGTTCTTTAAAAAATGCCATTGGTAATTTGATAGGGATTGCATTGAATCTGTAGATTGCTTTGGGTAGTATAGTCATTTTCACAATATTGATTCTTGTAATCCAATAACATGGTATATCTCTCCATCTGTTGGTATCATCTTTAATTTCTTTCTCAGTGTCATGTCTTATAGTTTTCTGCCTACAGGTCATTTGTCTCCCTAGGTAGGTTTATTCCTAGGTAATTTATTCTTTTTGTTGCAGTGGTAAATGGGAGTGTTTCCTTAATTTCTCTTTCAGATTTTTCATCATTAGTGTATAGGAATGCAAGAGATTTCTGTGCATTAATTTTGTATCCTGCTACTTTACCAAATTCATTGATTAGCTCTGGTAGTTTTCTGGTGGCATCCTTAGGATTCTCTATGTATAGTATCATGTCATCTGCAAACACTGACAGGTTTACTTCTTTTCCAATTTGTATTCCTTTATTTCTTTTTCTTCTGATTGCCGTGGCTAGGACTTCCAAAATTGTGTTGAATAATAGTGGTGAGAGTGGACATCTGAGTCTTGTTCCTGATCTTCGAGGAAATGCTCTCAGTTTTTCACCATTGAGAATGATGTTTGCTGTGGGTTTGTCGTATATGGCCTTTATTATGTTGAAGTAGGGTCCCACTGTGTCCAGTTTCTGGAGAGTTTTTATCATAAATGCGTGTTGAATTTTCTCAAAGTTTTTTCTGCATCTATTGGGATGATCATATGGTTTTTATCTTCAGTTTGTTAATATGGTGTATCACATTGATTGATTTGCATATATTGAAGAATACTTGCATCCCTGGGATAAATCCCACTTGATCATGTTGTATGATCCTTTTAATGTGATTCTGTTTGCTAGTATTTTGTTGAGGATTTTTGCGTCTATATTCATTAGTGATATTGGTCTGTCATTTTCCTTTTTTGTAGTATCTTTGTCTGGTTTTGGTATCAGGGTGATGGTGGCCTCATAGAATGAGTTTGGGAGTGTTCCTTCCTCCACAATTTTTTGGAAGAGTTTGAGAAGGATGGGTGTTAGCCCTTCTCTAAATGTTTGATAGAATTCATCCGTGAAACCATCTGGTCCTGGACTTTTGTTTGTTGGAAGATTTTTAATCACAGTTTCAATTTCATTACTTGTGATTGGTCTGTTCATATTTTCTACTTCTTCCTGCTTCAGTCTTGGAAGGTTATACCTTTCTAAGAATTTGTCCATTTCTTCCAGGTTGTCCATTTTATTTTCATAGAGTTGCTTGCAGTAGTCTCTTAGGATGCTTTATATTTCTGCTGTGTCTGCTGTAACTTCTCCTTTTTCATTTATAATTTTATTGATTTGAGTCCTCTCCCTCTTTTTTCTTGATGAGTCTGCCTAATGGTTTATGAATTTGTTTATCTTCTCAAAGAACCAGCTTTTAGTTTTATTGATCTTTCCTATTGTTTTCTTTGTTTCTATTTCATTTATTTCTGCTCTGATGTTTATGATTTCTTTCCTTCTGATAACTTTGGGTTTTGTTTGTTCTTCTTTCTCTAGTTCCTAAAGGTGTAAGGTTAGATTGTTTATTTGAGATTTTTCTTGTTTCTTGAGGTAGGCTTGTATAGCTATAAACTTCCCTCTTAGAACTGCTTTTGCTGCATCCCATAGGTTTTGGATCATCATGTTTTCATTGTCATTTGTCTCTAGGTATTTTTTTATTTCCTCTTTGATTTCTTCAGTGATCTCTTGGTTGTATGTATTGTTTAGCCTCCATGTGTTTGTGTTTTTTTATTTTTGATTCCTGTAATTCATTTCTAATCTCATAGCATTGTGGTCAGAGGAGATGCTTGATATGATTTCAATTTTCTTAAATTTACTGAGGCTTGATTGGTGACCCAAGATGTGATCTATCCTGGAGAAAGTTCCATGTGCACTTGAGAAGAAAGTGTAATCTGCTGTTCTTGGATGGAATGTCCTATAAATATCAAATAAATCTATCTGGTGTATTGTGTTATTAAAAGCTTCTGTCTCCTTATTTATTTTCATTTTGGGTGATCTGTCCATTGGTGTACGTGAGGTGTTAAAGTCCCCCACTAGTTTTGTGTTTCTGTCTATTTCCTCTTTTAAAGGTGTTTTTATAGTTACCTTATATATTGAGGTGCTCCTATGTTGGGTACATATATATTTATAATTGTTATATCTTCTGCTTGGATTGATCCCTTAATCATTATATAGTGTCCTTCCTTGTCTCTTGTAACATTCTTTACTTTAAAGTCTATTTTATCTGATATGAGTATTGCTACTCCAGCTTTCTTTTGATTTCCACTTGCATGGAGTATCTTTTTCCATCCCCTCACTTTCAGTCTGTATGTGTCCCTATGTCTGAAGTGGGTCTCTTGTAGACAGCATATATATGGGTCTTGTTTTTGTATCCATTCAGCAAGCCTGTGTGTTTTGGTTGGAACATTTAGTGCATTCACGTTTAAGGTAATTATCGATATGTATGTTCCTATGACCATTTTCTTATATTGTTTTGGGTTTGTTCTTGTAGGTCCTTTTCTTCTCTTCTGTTTCCCACTTAGAGAAGTTCCTTTAGCATTTGTTGTAGAGCTGGTTTAATGGTGCTGAATTCTCTTAGCTTTTTCTTGTCTGTATAGCTTTTGATTTCTCCATCAAATCTGAATGAGATCCTTGCCGGGTAGAGTAATCTTGGTTGTAGGTTCTTCCCTTTCGCCACTTTAAATATGTCATGCCACTCCCTTCTGGCTTGTAGAGTTCCTGCTGAGAAATCAGCTGTTAACCTTATGGGAGTTCCCTTGTATGTTATTTGCCATTTTTCCCTTGCTGCTTTCAATAATTTTTCTTTGTCTTTAATTTTTGCCAATTTGATTACTATGTGTCTTGGCGTGTTTCTCCTTGGGTTTATCCTGTATGGGAATCGATGTGCTTCCTGCACTTGGGTGGCTATTTCCTTTCCCATGTTAGGGAAGTTTTCGACTATAATCTCTTCAAATATTGTCTATGGTCCTTTCTCTCTCTCTTCTCCTTCTGGGACCCCTATAATGCGAGTGTTGTTGAGTTTAATGTTGTCCCAGAAGTCTCTTAGGCTGTCTTCATTTCTTTTCATTCTTTTTTCTTTATTCTGTTTTGCAGCAGTGAATTCCACCATTCTGTCTTCCAGGTCACTTATCTGTTCTTCTGCCTCAGTTATTCTGCTATTGATTCCTTCTAGTGTCATTTGCATTTCAGTTATGTATTGTTCATCTCTGATTGTTTGTTCTTTAATTCTTCTAGGTCTTTGTTAAAGATTTCTTGCATCTTCTCTATCTTTGCCTCCATTCTTTTTCTGAGGTCCTGGATCATCTTCACTATCATTATTCTGAATTCTTTTTCTGGAAGATTGCCTATCTCCATGTCATTTAATTGTTTTTCTGGGGTTTTATCTTTTTCCTTCATCTGGTACATAGCCCTCTGCCTTTTCATCTTGTCTATCTTTCTGTGAATGTGGTTTTTGTTCCATAGGCTGCAGGATTGTAGTTCTTCTTGCTTCTGCTATCTGCCCTCTGGTGGATGAGGCTATCTAAGAGGCTTGTGCAAGTTTCCTGATGGGAGGGACTGGTGAGCTGACTGTTGCTCTGGTGAGCAGAGCTCAGTAAAACTTTAATCTGCTTGACTGCTGATGGGGGGGTCCGGGTTTCCTCCTAGGAAACCCAACACTGGAGCCTCTCTGGGCTCTTTTGTGTGGCTAATGGCAGACTCTGGGAGGGCTCACACCAAGGAGTACTTCCCAGAACTTCTGCTGCCAGTGTTCTTGTCCCCATGGGAGCCACAGCCAGCCCCCGCCTCTGAGGAGACCCTCCAACACTAGCAGGTAGGTCTGGTTCAGTCTCCCCTGAGATCACTGCTCCTTCCCCTGGGTCCCGATGAACACACTACTTTGTGTGTGCCCTCCAGGAGTGGAGTCTCTGTTTCCCCCAGTCCTGTCGAAGTCCTGCAATCAAATCCCACTAGCCTTCAAAGTCTGCTTCTCTAGGAATTCCTCCTCCCATTGCCGGACCCCCAAGTTGGGAAGCCTGATGTGGTGTTCCGAACCTTCACTCCAGTGGGTGGACTTCTGTGGTATGAGTGTTCTCCAGTCTGTGAGTCACCCACCCAGCAGTTATGGGATTTTATTTCACTGTGATTGTGCCCCTCCTACTGTCTCATTGTGGCTTCTCCTTTGTCTTTGGATGTGGGGTATCTTTTTTGGTGAGTTCCAGTGTCTTTCTGTCAATGATTGTCCAGCAGCTAGTTGTGATTCTGGTGTTCTCACAAGAGGGAGTGAGAGCACGTCCTTCTACTGTGCCATCTTCGTTCAGCAAAAGATATCTATACACCTTCATTCTAAGAGGAATTCATGCTAGCATTTCACATCTCCTGGTTATAAGATCAACATCATTTTTCCGACAAGCCTAAGATGATAAAAATATTTCTTTTACCGTAGTATACTTTTGCACTGAAGAATGACCACAGGGCCGTTTGGGGAAGGTTTTAGAGAATATTTAATACATATTCTTCTATCACTGTAAGACCCTACCTCAAGAAAGCCCAGTCTCTCCTTCAATAGATGGGTTTCGAAATGGCACAAATCTGGATACTAGGTGAGAGATCATGATTTTCCACTGCTGTAATGGAATTCACCAGCTTTTGATATAAGTCAAGTAGTTCTTTGTTGGCTGCCCTTCTATTTCATTTCTAGGAATATGTTGGATTATTAGCTATTGCAACAGTTCCCTGAGTTTCAAGGCCCTCTTGTTTCCACCCCAGCCTTATTGCCTATGACAGTAATCCATCCACCTTGCCTCAATGTTATGTGTCACCATTTTGCCTCTGCTCTCCTGGAGTCCTACCATCCCCACTGATATCAGTGAACCCAGATCCATAACAGCATCTTCTATTATTAATCCTGATCTACAGAGGACAGTCACCACTACACTTCTCAGTGCAGCCATTGCCCCTCTCCTTACTAGTGTATTTTTATTGCTTAAGTAAATGGAGTTATCTCTGGGCCTCCCAGGGAGTAATCAGCTGGTGGGTTATCTGATTTCACATAATAAATCTATTCTAATGCTCACCTCTCTGTTTCCTTCCTAAATTCTATGTCAAGGGATTTCTGGCACCTAAACCTCATTTCCTGTAGGTCACTATCCTATTTAAAGTATGGGAGCTATACATTTTAATGTTTGAATCTGATCCAATGTCCTTACCAGGATATTAAATTTTGGTCGTAGGAGAGAGCTCCCATATCAATAAACTCCTCCATCCTTCCTCAGATTACACACTCCTGATACAACATCTTTAAGATCCACTCCCATTATTGTCTCACTAGTGACTGTTGGTACATATTAACAAAATCCTGTAGTTCTTGGGTAAATAAATTTTTTTTTTTACCAAAGTAAGACTGTACTTCTCTGTGTTATTCATAGTTGTTAGTCTAGAGGCAATGAAGGGAAGCAGGAGTAGATATTGAAGAAGGCAAGCATCATTTCATGAGACATACACCTCGTCTAATGCTATTACATGTCCTTAATAAGGCTTTCACTTTACCATAGGAGAGCTGCCAGTGTATTAAGTCTTTATAGCTCTACTACCCTTATGATCAAATACTTGACCCAACACTCTAGCTGCAGGGAAGGGTATTCTCTTTAAATTTTGACATGAATGCCTCCTGTTTTTCACAAAATACTTGAAGTGAATAGCAGATTAATTTATGCTTGCCATTCTTCTTCAAGGCTTCTAGGACAGTTAACAAAAGCTGGTTTTCCCAATATCATCAAGAACTCTGCCTTATCCACTGTGCCTTATCACCCCTTCATGCATGTTCTTGAATGACTATAAAAACACCCTGAGTATCACTTTGGGGGTTACTAATAAATTTTAGCAAGTAGGTGAATTTGCAAATATGACATCTGAGACTAATGAAGAACAACCTAAGCCAATATATTCCTTTCTACATGTATCTAATTCTTAATAAACCAAAAGTAAGAGTTTTAGTAATTATGAAATCACATTTTTCCAGATATCATCACCCTATTAGCACCATAAATGGGATCCATTGACAGTGAGTGATTCAATCCCAGGATCCCATTCTAAACATTTGCTTTCAAGGACCTTTTCGATACATGAGTCAAAGTTTGAGCGCCCCAAAAGCAAATCCTGAAATAACAACATAGGCATGTATAGTTTATTTTTGAGATGATCCTGTGAAACATACATGTGAGAGTGAGGAAAGTGGGTGAGGGAAATGACCAAGACCAGTGAAATCATTATTAGTGTTTGGGTATGTTAGCTATCTACTGCTGTGTGACAAATTACCCCAATACTAAGTTACTTAAAACAACAATAAATATTTATCATGTCATATAGGTTCTGTTAATCAGAAATTTGAGAGAGGCTTAGATGGGTGGTTCTGCCTCAGAGGCACTCACATGTTTAAATCAAGATGTTGGTCAGGGATGCAGTTACTGAAGGATTGGGGCTGGTGGATCTGCTTCCAAGATGGCTTACTCACATAGCTAATATGTTGATGCTGGCTGTTGGGAGTAGATCTCAGTTCCTTATTATATGTACCATAGGGCTGCTTGAATATTTTCAACACATGACAGCTCTCTTCCCCCAGAGCAAGCGATCTAAGAGAGGACAAAGCTGAAGCCCTAATATCTTTCATGACATATCCTCAGAAGTCACACAATATCACTTCCTTAATATCCTATTGATTATCCAGATAAGCCTAGTCAGTATGAGAGATTGGCCACCAAGGTTGCTTATCCCTACAGGAAACTGACTAAATTCTGCTGGGGAATTCTGAGATGTACTGTACTTCAGCATTGTCCCACAGGATTTCTGGCATACCAGGGTATTTACCCACAATCTCCCATTTCTCACTGGTTATCTGCCCCTGGGTCTTTAACTTGCCCACATTTCTGAGTTGCACTCAGGTGCAGCAGAGAGACCTCATAGGCAGAGGCAGAGACATATATGTTCTTGAGGCAGAAAGCTATCAGCATACGAAAACTGTCTGCCACAGCTTCAGGCAAATGTGGCAGTGATCTGAGGGTGTTTGAGATGGGCAGCAATTGCCTGTGAGAGAATAAATGTGAAATACCTGGAACTCAAGAAATAGTACATCATTATTGTTGTTATTATTACTATTACTATTATTATTTTATTTTTATCATTAAAACTGATTCTCATTTGTAGTAGTTATATTCTATAAAGTTGCCATGAACACTGAGTTAGCAAATACTGTTCCTGGGGGAAATACAGGTATAGAATCATGCCAGCCTTAGCTTGCAATATTTTTTGTCAACCAATCAGTACATAACCTTGTTTTATGTGTGTCTCTGTTGAAAAACACCTTGTTAAATATTATGTTGAGTCATTAGCATTGGATGAAGCCTGAATGAAGCTTATCTAACACACATATTTTCTGCATAAGGCATATCACAACCTTCTTGTACTTAGGAACACTAGACAGCATTTCAGCTGTATATTTGGGAGCCATTTTAAACAGCAAAATCAGCAAGAAAAAGCACAAAAATGTGAAAATGTGGACTCAGTAGACCACAGAAAGGAGACTTTTTTACAGTATGAGAACTGCAACAAGAGGGCATATTATCATCACCTCATTGGACCTCAGCTGGGACTCTGTACATTGGGTTCCACTGTACCTTATCACTCCTTCATGCATGTTCTTGAATGACTACAAAAACACCCCGAGTATTGCTTTGGGGGTTACTAATAAATTTTAGCAAGTAGGTGAATTTACAAATATGAAATCTGAGACTAATGAAGAATAACCGTATTATTAGATTCTTTACCATGTTGGTTATATTTAGAGGGCCCTGACTATAAAGGTCAATAATAACTGATATTTATGAATTGCTTACTATAAGCTAGAATCTGTTCTAATTCCTTTAACTGTATTTTATTCTTAAAACACCTTTGTGGTTGTAGGTACTTCGTTTTCAAATGTGGTTACTTATCTACCAGAATCTAACTGATGAAGACTTCCTTATTTACCCTCACTGGAGAATGAGGATTATTCTTGCCTTGAGGTGAGTTGAATCTTCAAAATGTGGACTTCTGCTACAAAAAGGTTCCTCCTCTCTGTCCCCTTCCCTTTCTTAGCCATTAAATAGCAGTTGCTCTCTTTAGCAAATCTTCCCATATTCGGACACCATAGTGTACTTTATTAGTTTCAGGAAATGCTGTTTTATTATTCCAGGTTTTGTGACACAACAATAGTATTTCTTTTTAATAATCTAGCCCAATAAGCAGCTACTGCTTTAAGGAGGCTCTCTGCTCACTACAGGTAGCAATTTTTAGAGATAAACTCTTCCCAAGCTGTATGAGCAATTCCTAATTTCCATCTCTATTTCATTTTACTACCTCTCTTAACCTTTTGTGCTTCATTGTTCTGGGATAATATCCAGACCCACCAAAGGGAAAACAAATCAGGACAAGTTATATTTTCATTCCACTCATGTGCATGCCAAACTTTGTAGGAAATAATAATTGCAAACCCAATGGGAAAATTCTTAGTATATTCATATTAATTTTTTAACAAGAGCATAAAACTTGGATAAAGTATGTCTCTTCAGGATATCAAGCAACAAAAGAACTAGGTGGGCCAAGAATAAGAAACTATTGAAGGATTTGATGTTTTATTTATTTGTTTTCTCTTTGTGTGTGTGTGTGTTTTCTCACTTTTTGGATTTTATATTTGACCCTGTAGTATTTGATTAAACCCTGTGTTCAGATGAATTCTGAATTGCCCATCGTGGTTGTTACTGAAACATAACAAGGATGCTGAATAAGAGTCTGAGATTCTTGGATGTGAATGGGATTTTATAAATTAACCTTCACATCTTGAAAGGTACCAAACTGAGTTTCAGAGACTTTATTCAATGTACAGAATATCACACTGTGACAAAGCCAGGACTGAAACATGTTTTTAATTTCTAATCAAGAGTTTATCCTGTTATATCACCATTTTGATTGACAGAGGATCCCATCCCTTCCATTATATGACCTCTCTGAAACTCACCCTGGAAAGAGATAATTCTAGGAGAACATATCCTAACATAACCATGAGATCCCTCAACCTGGAGTTCCTGAAATATGGTGCCGGTCTCACTCAGCATTTTCTCAGTAGGCTTGTCTGAGATAGTGTAAATTAATTTTCATGATTATATCTATACTTATCTTCCTGGTATGTACAGTATATTAGTTAACCCCAAGCCTGGTAGGATCTGTATTAAAATGGTAACACAGAATAATTTCTCTCTAGTTATTTTTCAAGGAAGATAATCTTGAACTGTCATCCACTATTTTAAAAAAAATGAAATTGAGGGACATATTATAGGGGGTTAAATAATGCATAATGTGTATACTCTCCATCTATTCTTCTGTGGTTCATCCCTGAATAAGGTAGCTGCCTATCTGGGACACACTGTTTTGCTCTTTATCTTGCCATCCTGAAATTAATTAATATATTTTATTCAGCAATATTTGCTGAGTACTCTCTATACCCCTGTTCTGTGCTAGGTGTTGGAAATACACATCAGAGAGTAAAGCATAGTCCTCATACTTGTGGAGTTTTTAGGGAGAGAGTGAGATAGACTCCAATGAAATAATAGCATAAATAAATTTAAATCATATACATAAATATGAAATCATAAATCTTATGAAGAAAATGAACAATATACAATGTTAGTATGAAAAAGGGTGTTTGACCTAGTCTGACATGTCAAGGGAGGCTCTCCTGGGGAAACAGCATTTGATTTGAGGACTAAAGGGATAAGAAAGAATTGGTGAAGAATGGTTATGAGAGCTGATATTCAAAAATAGACCAGCATGTGTAAAGCCCTGTGGTGAGAGAGAGCATGTTTTATTTGAAGATTAAAAAGAAGGTCTATATAGCTAGAGCTTTGAAAGCTGAGGGGGTCATGGTGTGAGATGATACTAAAGTGGTATTTAGGGCCCAGGCCTTGTTGAGCCACATTAACTATTTTAATTGTACCCCAAGATCAAAGAGCAAAAATAATTCATTGAAGGATTTCACACAGATGTGATGTATCACCAGATTTGCATTTAGGAACTACCACTCTGCTTGCAGGGAATAGAATTGATTAAATGGGGTCGAGTGGGAATTTAAAAACTGAAAGAGGAAAGGGAGTGTTTTGATGGTCCAGAAGGATGTGAGGTTCTTTGGTCCAGGCTAGTTTTGGTAATGGAAATAGAAGGGGATGTATTTGAGGTGTATTTAGGAGATGTGGCATTCAGGATTTGTTAATGGAGGTGGAAAAAGAGAGGGTGTGGTCAAAGATGACTCCCAGGCACTTGACATTCTGAAAAGGATTAACAGTGGTGTCATTCACTATGAGAGGGAGAAAAGCAAGAAGATTTTAGAGTGTAAAATAGCCAGTGTTTATAGTTTTGGGTGTGTTCAGTTCAAGCTGCTTGTTGTGTGTCAGGAGGGTAGCTGAAGATTATGTGTATTGAAGCTCAGAGGGGAATTAGCAGTCATCGACACAAAGATGGAGATGGAAGCTATGGATATAAATGAGAATTTTTAATGTGTTTACTGTATTTTTCAGATGAGACAAATTTAAGTAGAATTAAATGCTATTGAGAAAAGTGAAGTATTGGGGTGAGTAATAACAGAGGGGAAGAAGAGAGTAATTTCTTATGAGATCAGATGAGAATGAAGACTGAAATATAGGTAAGTCATATACTGGAGAATGTATATCTCTTCAGTTATAATGAGAGAGGTGAAGGGGCTCCGGGAATGAAGAAAGTAGTCTTCTGAGGCTGATAGTGAGATGATAAAGGATTCCTGTGTTATGGCTTACATTTCTCTTTTTTTTAGGCAATGAGAGTGGGGCAAGAAGCTAGATAGTCAGAGTTCTGTGGGGAGCACAAAAGTTTAAAATGATGGTTGTGGAAAGTGGACAAGATTTGTGGACCAGAGAAATGTCTGATTTAAAGCAAGCATTAGGGCCTCTTAATTTGAAGATCATAAAATCTTATAACATCAATATGCTCTTTTGTACTGTTTTCTCAAGTAGTATCCAGTTGCTTGGATGGAAGCAGAGGGAAAGGGAATATTTGTTTCATTCAGGGTTGGTATCTTTCAAAATGGGTTTAATGAATAATAGAAAGGAAGTTTTTGCCAAGAATGTTTTTGAAATGGTGAATCAAAGAAAGGGCTTACATGATGAAAAATTGTCTGGTTTTCTAGTGGAAATGAAAGGGAATATATGGAGTCAAAAATATTTGGGTCATGTAGGGTCAGAAGAGCATCTTTTTAGACTCCAAATAGTAAGAAATGGAATTAAATTTTTCTTGAGTGTCAAAATCCAGTTCAACTTTTCATTTTACCAAAATCGTTTAGGGTGAAGATGAAATAGAGTATATAGTCTGTGTTCATGTTTATTTCAAGAGAGCATCAAGGTAATAGTCATTAAACATAGAGAAAGTCACAGCTCAACAATTATATCTAGAAAGAACTTTGGATGTGTTTATTGGGCCATGAATTGACTAGAAGAAGACAAAACCCAAGCCTAATAAGTTTTGAAAAATAAAAAAAATGTATTTGCCAGGAAAACCTCAAGACCAGATAAAAAATCTGTAATGCTCTTCTAGTTATGAAAACAACTTCCAGTTTCCCACAACTTCCCTAGTTTCCCACGATCAAGAGGCAGCCATTGCCTCAAGGAGGTCACACTAGCTAATCCTTATTTAAGATGTGGCCATGTAGGATAGTGGGAAAGAGAACACTTACTGAGAGATGAATGTGAGGTCATGGAGAGCTATAACCAAAAGA
This sequence comes from Hyperoodon ampullatus, assembly GCF_949752795.1. Classification (NCBI taxonomy): domain Eukaryota; kingdom Metazoa; phylum Chordata; class Mammalia; order Artiodactyla; family Ziphiidae; genus Hyperoodon; species Hyperoodon ampullatus. The sequence goes on from NC_136920.1 coordinate 20,587,349, forward strand.
GATTTGTCCAAAGAGTAGAACCAGTTCATGCAATCTTGACTATCTCCCAGATAAGGATAATTCCCAGTGCCTGGTCCCCTGAATTTCAAAATTGCTATGAACCTGTGGCTGCCATGTGTCTTCCATTATCTCCTGACCCCTTTCTTTTTGAGGGAAAGTGTCTGATGTGGATATCTTTTTCATACTTCAATATTTTATATTAAAGTGAGGTATATATTTTATCTAAATGAAAAAAGATTTACATGTGGACTTGATGTAGAGGACTGGGAATCTCATGGAATACCTGATTTTGAGTTAGAAACAGTGACCAGATAGTAATTTGGCCTATCCCTCTTAGGAATAAAGAGTGTATTCTATGTGTTGGAGAAAGGACAAAATGTCTATTTGTTGACCAGAATACTGAGTTGTGGTGGATACCCACAGTCTTATTTCCTCTTCATGGGAACCCTAAAAGTCTATGTTTGAAAACCACTATTTTGGTTAGCTTGGAGCCACATGACTGATTTATGGCTGATGAGATGTAAACAGAACTAACATGTCACTTTCTGGCTGAGGTGAATACTTACATAGTGTGTATTCTCAATATATTTCTCTTCTTTTTGTCTGAATGACACCAAGAAGACCTTAATGTCAAAAGATGATTGGAACAACCACAAAAAAAGCAGCCTATTTGAGGAAAGTCAGTTGACCTTCTCTTCAGACTGTTTTTTGAGTGAGAAAGAAACTTCTGTGTCACACCCTGAAATTTCAGATGTCTTTGTTACTGTGGCTTATTCAAGCCTATCTTGACTTATACAGGGGATTAACACTCTTGTGAATACCAAGGCTTAATGAAAAAGAAAACAAAAACCCTAACTTTCTCCTCAAATTTATAATATATGAATTTTGATAGAAGACAGAATTATCATGGGAAACTATATCTTTAGGAGAAAGTAATGTTTTCATTAAAGCAAGGAAGTAAAGAAAAAGCTAAGGGAAAAGATTAAAGATAAAAGTGAGCTTGTTTATTATAGAGTCGTGTTTCAAGAAAGCAGAGTGAATAGTTTGAAAATGTAAACATAGGGTATAGCTAGTTAGAATCAAGCAACTGTAGAACATCTTGATGACAGCAACTCTAAAGACTAGACCGTCAGGTTGAGGGGGAGGACTTTTGCAACAGGGATGAAAGGTCTATCACCCAGTTTTATTGTTGGTTTAATTAAACAGTGTGGCTATGGGGTCTAATTGCTGGAGGAATTGTGTTACTCCTTCTGGGGCAGATGGCTGCCAGCTCTTTCTTTCTCATTGCCCCTGAAGCCCAGAGTGGTGACAGTCCCTGGAGCAGTCATGCTTGGATAGCCATTGATGACAGCAAGAATTATTTTGATCCTTGTATTTTGTTTTCCTCAGTTCTTGGATTGACTGCCCCTGATCTTTCTCCAGAGGCTCTTCAAAGGTCAGTGTGTCATTGAGATGGTCACTGGTTTCTTGAAGCATCTTTAGGCCAATTATTAACTTCTTAATGATGCCATTAGAGATTCCTGGTTGTGACAGCTCTTTCCTGCAGATACTGTTTTTTATATTCTGAAGGTGGAGAATAGTTTTCAAAGGAGACATGATTCCTTTCAGGCTTGCTTTCAGTTTTGCTCTGAAGGCCTTAAATTTGATTTCCCTCCAGCTTTATACATCTTCTATTTCTCTAGGAAGTTTGACAATGACGTTGTTTACCACACTGAATAGTGCACACACTTTATGAGGGCCTGGTGTAGAAAGTCTCTATGATCTTGGTATTAGTAAAAAGTGCTTTTCCTGGGAAACAGGATTGCTTTATTCTGCCATAGATAATATAAATTATATCATGTTTACCTTTGGTGTTGTTGTCTAGAAAGCTTTCAAGGGCACCTGTGGCTCATCCCTTGCATGAAAAGTGTTTTGGTACTAACCCCACCTTGTGTTCATGTTTTTTTTTTTCTTTCTTTTTATTTTTTTAAACTTTTAATTTCCCATTGTTTAGATCTCATTAGCTTTAATTTTTTTAATGCTTGATGAGTGTATCAAGGTGAATTTAAAGCCTTTTATGGTGGCTATGGTGTTAGAAAAGAAGAAGAATTAAAGAGACAAAGAGAAAGAAAGAACTATTGTAAGAAAGAAATAATAGTTCCTCTCAGCCTTCTGTCCATATTCTGTCAGACCCTACTATTTTAGTGGGTCCTGATTGAGTCTGAACTGCTGGTATCTGTATCTATGCTGAGGTCACTTTCTGGAAATGTGGAAGGCTGTGATGCACATGTGCTTGAAAGGCTAGAAGTGCCAGGGATTAACAATCCCTGTGAAAATATCTTTATCAGTGACTCTCAGGTTAGTATAGAAATACTCCAGCTCCCTCACCCCTTGGATGGGATCATTGTGAATTGTGTTGCATCATTTCCTGTTTTGTATCATTTCCCAATTTACCCCACTGGATTGAGCTCTAGTCACTCACTGTGTTACTGAGCTGTCTTTTCTTCTGTGTATCATTTCTCCACTTTCCTGGCACTGTTCTGTTCACTTCTCAAAGATGTCCTTGCATTCAAATCCTTGTATCAGGTCTACTTCTAGGGAGACCAAACTAAGAGAGAAAAAGAGAAAAAGGGAGGGAGGGAGAGATGGAAGGAGGGACGGAAGGAGGGACAGAGAGACAGAGACAGAGAGGGAAGAGAGAAGGAGAAAGACAGAGAGACAGAAAAATCCATATTATATTAACAATATATGTTCATTTTGCTACCTGAAGGAGCCTCACTCTTCTTAGGTGAAGTGTTTTTATAGCTTTAAGTATGCAGTTTCCTCTGTTGATGAAGGAAGAAACTAAAGCAATTTGAATCACTTTATTAGAGGTATGAGACAGTGAAAAAACACACAAAATGTTTCTCTAGTTTATTAATATATAACTTTAAAAGCTTATCTGATTTTAAATGTAGATTTTATTGTTTTTATTTTACTCTTTTTTTCAGAACCTTAATTAGAACTGACTTCATACCCAACCCATCTCTTTTGCACTCTGATAAAGTGATGGGCCAGGTTTAGCCACTCACTAAAAATCTCATTCATGTTTAGCTCTATCTTGGGTACAGGTACAACTGGAATCATATTCCTTTAGCATCTGACAAATCCTAAGTAATAAAAAGTCTTAACCTATGACATACACCTTCAAGGACCAGGAAAAAAATAATATTAATCCAGTTTTTTTACACATTTATTCTGAACAAAGTGTTGATGCCTAAAGAAACAAAAATGCATAATGCATTGGCAAATTAAAATCAATTTAAGAAGAAAAGATATACTGTATATATTTATTTATTTATTCATTTTTTTTCAAAAAGCAACGCTGAATTGGATACTCTGAGGTACAACAACAACAAAAAATACATCAGACACTATATACCCAATAGAAATGAATTATATATGTGCACCTGAAGACTGACTCAGGGAAACAACAAAATTTGTAATATCCCACAACTGGAAACAAGCCATTCTACAGAAGAATGGATAAACAAAATAGGATACATTCATTCAGTGAAACATGATACAATAATGAGACACTATAAACTACAAGTACATGAAACAACATGCTCATAAATGTAAACTAGAATCAAAGAAGCCAGGTATAAAATAGTACATTCATTTGATCCCAATTATATGAAGTTTAAAATTAGGCTATGTTGTTACAAATCAGGATTGTAGATTTCCATCGGGGCGAGGGTAGTGACTGAAAGGGAACATGAGGTGGCTTCTGGTGTTTTGCTAATTTATTTATTTTTCAATCTGGATATTAGCTATATGGATATGCTAGCTTTGTGAATATTTATTTATCCAGATGTACATTTGTGATTTATGTACTTTTCTGAATCTATAATATTGAGATATGTATTTCTCTATATATACAGATACAAATCAGATGTGTTTTTGCTTTGAGTTCACATCTGCTAAGAGAGATGTGGTATATAAACGTGTACCTTTAATTTCATGTTAAAAGTATCAAGAATCATACATATGATACAAGTCAAAGGTCCTAGAATTAAAGACAAGTTAGAACTGCTCTTATACCTGGGTAGAATCTGAAATGCTTAATGGAATTAATTAATACACTTTGAGATTAGCCTGGAAGGATGAGGAGGAATTGCCATGTGGGTGGAGAGTGGAAGGGTCTAGGTGGAGGAACAGGAAGAAGAAATGTGCTGGCATGTTCTACAAACAATTTTCCTGTGTGGTCTGGACATTAGGAGCTATGGAAGACAAGCCAGTTGAGAAGTTGGTGCTGGATGATGGAAGGCTTTCAACAGTAGACCGAAGAATTTTAGTACATTTTGTTGAGTGCCAGGGTTTCTGAGCATAGTCATGATCAGAACCATACCTAGAAAGAAAGTGAAATCACTAAGAAATAGAAAAGTTTGGTGTGAGGCAATTCTAGATGAGGAAAGCCAGAAAGGACATATGGAAATGATAGAACTCACTAGACTTAACAGCTGGTTGAGCTGACAACAAGGACCCAAAATTGAACCTATATTTTTATGGTTGATTAACTAGGTTTGGAGAGAAGGAGATTATGAGACTCCATTTGGGGTAGATTGAGTTTGAGTGGCCAGCAGGTTTTTTAGAGGTTGGGGAAGTACTTTGTAAACACAAGACTGGAGCTCACGAGAAAGGCTGAGATTTGAATTTGGGAGTCATCTGAATAAGTGTGATTGACGTGATCAAGGACCAAAGTGAAGAAAAAAAACCCAAAACGCTTTGCTGCATCTTTGTAACTTCACATCCAATGCTGTAGAGCATTAAAGTCAAATGAGTGGAAATATAGCTAATAGTATACAACAATAGCAACAACAATGACACTGTATATGTTTCTTGTGTGTGAGACATGTCTTGTTAACCGTTGTTATCTTCAGTCCTTTCAGAGCCCCCTGGCACATAGTAGACATTTGATAAATGTGTTTTTTAAGTTGATAAGTTAATTTTATTTGCATAGTGCTTTACCACTTTTAAATTCCATCATCAGTATCCTTAACACCTCAACAACTTTATCATTTATACCACAAAAGTGCTATGCAACAATTACAATTTTATACTTACAAAGAATATATTTTTCAGACATATTAGAAGGGAATCATATTTTCATCACACACTGTAGTTAATGAGCAACCTCCTCCCGTTTAGCCTGGCTCCTAGTATAAGTCAGATACAATTCATTCACAGTGGCCATCACAAAGGAAACTGTGAGAGGAGGAGAAGGAGAAAGGTAGCTGGCCTCACTTCAGAAAAAGTGTGTTTTGTCACACTGTAGACCAACATCTGTTAAAAATTAGTACAGTTTTGCTAGAGAGTTTCCAGCATGATGTTACAGTGCAGTTTCTCCAGAAAAATAGCTGTAATTATATGAACTTTACAGGGATAGTCTAAGGGATTAATGGTGTAAAGCTTGTAAACACAAAGAGGAAATTCTTGAGCACTTAGGAGAGGTAACACAAATGTTAGTTTCCTTATTACCATTAGCAAGTTCACCAGTTCCCTGGGTAACAGCAGTAAAACTATTCCAAGAATATCCAAGGTAAATCTCCTAATGGAGGAACATAAAGTTACCTGCAGCCCAAGGACACGGTCCTAATCGAACCATAACTCTAGTGGTAGAAGTTCTTGACCCTCCTTGCATTTGGAATGCACAAGGTGTCCACCATTACACCTGCTGCTTATTATCACCTAATGATAGATGTGATTTCTGAGCAGAAGTTTGTTCTTCTCTTAAATGCCAAACCTACAAAATGATTGTTAATAGTAATCATCTGATGATCAGATGACAAAAATATGCATGGAAAACCCTGGTCATATTCTACTCCCTTTAGTAGAAACAGAATAGCAATCTTGTTCTACTCAAATTTTTAAGCCATTAAATGAGTTTTAAGTACTTAGTCTTACAATCTCTTTGCATTACAACATGCCAACGAGAGTAAATGTGGAACCCTATTCTAATTTCCATATTCATCCAGACAAACTAGAATGATAGCAATGAAGACACCACTTTGGTGTTATGAATTATTCTCATATCTCCTGTTCATCCCTTTTATACATTCTTTTAACCATCAATGGAGGTCTCTTTGCTCTGCTTCCGGCCTTCCATTTATTCTGCCCTTTATCCTAACCAATAAAGATAGATGGATAGATGATTAGGTAGATGGATAGATAAATAGACAGACAGATAGACAGATATAGATATATGCATAGATATACAGGTATATATGTGATATGTAACATAGTTTATAAATAGATATTTATTGTCATAATTTTTAATTTGCAAAACAAGAACATATAGAACGTATTATTCTTAGGTCTATTAATTTTATGTTGAATGTCATTTGCAAAATGAGGACAACTTATAATCTCTTTTATTGTCCTGAAGATTATGTGAGATTTATAGGACACATATATTATTCACATTTGACAAAAGTTGAGCTTATAGATTCTAAGTGACTTGCTGAAGGTCACACAATCAGTAATGAACAGCTAGATCTTGTATCAATTAGGGTAGTTTTGCAGAGAGCAAAATAAACCTACCTAAAGGGAAAAATGAATCTGTTAGACTTGGAGCTGCTCACGGAAATCAGAAAAGCTGAAGAATCAAGCTCATAAAGCAACTTACAAAGTCTCTGTGTCATCTCAAGAGCACTGCTGGAGCTAATTATTTCTATTGTCTGCTTTGTTTGTCTCTCAAGATTCAAATTCTATGGAGGGGAGAGTTTGGTTGGTCTTGTTTGTGTTTGCTTTTTCTCCAGACACCTTGATGAAGTCCTACCAGATTGTGTCAAATGGGAGGAGAGTCCCCCCAAAGAGGCAGAGTAAATGCTCGTTAGATGCAATGCCGCAAATGTCCCCATAACCTATATCCTAGGCTTTCTGTTCCCAGTTCTAATACCTTTTCTGTGGTTGGAGTAGATTTTTGCTCCTTGGAGTCAGAGCTTCTACAGCCTTAGACATACTGGCAGTCAGCTTAAACAATTTGAGAAATGAGCTAGAGGGTTAGACCTATTTCAGAATTATGTTAAGACGCATGTACCCTGCTTTCATCAATAACCTCACCACCAATTCCTGACTACTGTTTCATGTTTGTGAGGACCAGTGAGGTTGCTGCAGGTGGTCCCATTCTAGGCAGAATGAAATACAAAATAATTGGTAAAAGTAATAATACCACTGTCACTATATAAATGATAGGCTGTATTGTAACAAGGTAATACATTCTCCAGATTTAATTAGCTTGGAATGTGAGTTATAACTTCTTTGTGAAGGAGGGGATTAATTAAATTCTTTGCAGGAGGGGAAAAAGCAGTCTGAAATTTTTCAACACAAATAGGTAACATTTTTTCAGATTAATTAAAGCCAGTGCTCATTATTTTAACCTTAGGGCCCTTTTGCAAGTTGAGGGCTAGGCAAATGGAAAGAGGAAAGAAGTTGGAAGAAGAAACAAAAAGATAAGGAAAGCAGAAGATTCAATAAACTCTAACTTTCTGGCAGCGATGTTTATAGCCCACCATTTGTTCCATCATAAGTGCCAATATGGGGAAGGAAAAATAATTTTCTATCTAATCTTTTAGGTTCTAGGCTGAGACATCTCCTGTAATAAAAGACAGATTAACAGGCGAAAAACAAACAGAAATTTAAGGACACATACACCCCCTGTATACATGGATGAGACACAGAAAAACTGAGTAACTCTCCAAAATGGCCCAAGCCACTACCTTGAATAACATATTTAGCTAAAGACTAAAGAAGATGCTGTGGGTGGTGGAACCAGTTACTATGGGAGAGGCTGTCAGGAAAAGCTTAGTAAACAAGGGTAGGGCTGTCATGCAGATTTAAGTCCCCGCTTCTCTGCTGATAAGAGGTTCCACAGATTTGGTCATCCTCTTCTGGTCCAGAGAGGTAGATACTCTTACAAATGGAGATTTCCCTTATAAATGTAAATATGTCTTACAAAAGGGTAACTTTTACTTGTTTTCAGAACTTCTTATGTGTGTGCAATTTCTTAAAAATAACCAGCTCAAATAATCAATATGCTGAAGAAGCACATTTGGGGTGGCAATTTGTGTTCCCTTCACCAATCAACAAGTTTTCTAAGGGAACCCAGACAGAGGAATGGTAAATTACATAACGCTGAAGATACCTGAACCATTTTACTTATTGAATTTATTAAATAACATGTTTATTTGTTCCCAGGATTGGTAGTCAGAATAAATACACTAAATTTATTTATTGAGGACTACCCATTTGCCCAGACCCATAGAAGTTATCATAGAATGGTAAAATGGCATGGCTTTGAGGTAGCGTGTGTCGACTTTTAAAAAAATGCACAACGTGAGAGTTGCGAGTTAAGTTTCATTTGGGGGAAAAATGAGGGCTGCAGCCCGGGAGACAGCATCCCCAATAGCTCTGAGAAGCTGCTCCAAAGAGGCAGTGGGGGGAGGTCAGTATATATGTGATTTTGGTGAAGGGGGAGTACATGCAATCAAGCACATATTTTTTGCAGAAGGTTTCTGCTAGTCTTGTGCAGGTTACTGCTCGACACAAGAAGCAGACGTCACCATGAAGGATTTTAGTGATTTTTCTAGATATGAGGAGATACAAGAACTGGGCTCATAAAATTATCTCCTGAAAATATCTAACTATCTGAAGACCTGTTCTGCCAGTTTTCCTCCAGAGCCCGGAGTGCCTCCTTTCTGCTCTCTACCTGAACTCCTTTCAAGGGGTGTTGAAAGTCAGCAGCTGCTGCAGCACATGAGTTAATCCTTGTACAGGTAGATGGCAAGTGCCAGTGGAACATGCCAATTTGTAGTTGACACATGTCTGGGTGATTTGGTCCCTGATAAGCTTGGGAAACTTTGTTAACCTCTGAGCCTTAATGAAATCATCAGTAAAATAGTGACAATAATTCCTGTAGATTTATTGAAAAATGAATATGTGAAAATTTTCATACATATTGGGTAACTGCAAACATTTGTTCAACTTTGCTCATGGTGCCATAGGGGATACAAATATATTTAAGACCTCATCAGTAATTTGAGTTCTTCTATTAGAATATCTAAAAGCCAAAACATTGAAACACCAAATGCTGATGAGGATGTGAGCAACAGAAACTCTCAATTATTGCTGGTGGGAATGCAAAATGATACAACCATGATGAAAAACATTTTAAGATTTTCTTATAAACTTAAGTACACTCTTATCGTATGGGATAGCAATTGTGCTCCTAGCTATTTACCCACTTGAGTTGAAAACGTATTTTAAGAAAAACAACTGCATGTGAATATTTATAGCAGTTTTTTATACAATTACTAAAACTGGACATAACCAAGATGCTATTCAATAGTTGAATGAATTAACCAACTTTGGTATAACCATTCAATGGAATATTATTCTACAATAAAAAGAAATGAGCGATCAAGCCTAAAAGACATGTAGGAACATTAAATACACATTTCTACAAGAAAGAAGCCAATCTGAAAAGGATGCATATTGTATGATTCCAATTATATGACGTTCTGGAAAAGACAAAACTATGGAGAAAGTAAAAAGATCAATGGTTTCAAAGTTTAGGGTAAGAATGAATAGGCAAAGCACAGGGGATTTTTATGATGGTGAAACTATTCTTTATCATACATGTATTGTATGTCACAGGATTTATATTTTGAAAATGCACAGAATTTCACAGCACAAATAATGTATCATAATGTTTGCAAATTTAAAATATCGTTTAGGAGCTCAAGGTGTCACGAGCAAGAATGTAAGCTCTGTCAAGAATATCCATCTGTATTACAAATGTATGAAACAACCTCACTGAGGAGGGTAAAGGGGTGAAAATGCTGACCTAAGTAACTTTGGAAATGAGTGGAGTATGTAATACTAAAGACCAAAAAAAAAGGAAAACCAAACCCCAAACAAACAAACAAGTAAAAAAAACTGCACAGGCTCACTGTGCTGTGATTGATAAATTGTTTCCCCTGGGGGTAGGGGTTAACGCTTCTGATACTTCTATACATGTATACTGGAATTGAACAATTAAGCAAAAGGATGGTGCATAGTGGGAGCCAGGTTTCACACTGTTGGGGTGGGAATTTGTAGATAAGCAAGAGAAGGAGGCTAGAATAAAACATGCGGTAAGGGCTTAGAGCTGGAGACATTGGTAAGAACTCATGTTTAACTTAATATAAATAGATATGGTTCCATATAGAAATACTTAAAATGAATATGTGTATATACATGAGTTAGTTACATATGTATTTCTTTTCTCTGACTGCTGAGAAGGCCTGAAAGAAATGGCACTGCAGTAGCAGTGAGTATAGCTACCACCCAGAACCTTGTTTCTGATACCCTTTACTAGAAAAAAGAACAGAGGTCCCTGGAGAAATGACTGATTCTAGGCAACATATGAGATGACTCTAGAGCATCTTATAGTGTCATAAAATATGCAAGTGCTCAAACAAAGAAAGAAAGAAACTATACAGATATGAGTGTGTCTTAAGAGGCACAGGAGCCGACTGAAAGAACTCCTAATGGCCAAAACTGGAAAATTTTGTGAAGTAATATTGGATTATAACCCAAAATATAAAATAAATATCCATGAATCCATATAGATGTAAACAAATATTTGACTCAATTAATAAATGGGGGGGAAGAGACAAGTCTTCCATGCAGAAGAATTCTAAATAAATTTTGTAGATTCTGTCCTCAAAGAGAGGTAGCGTAAGTCTTTATATGGGCTTTATGTGGGCTGTGAACAGTGATTTCCTTCCAAAGAGTACAATATGGAAAAGGGGGAAACTAGAGTAATTTTATAGTGCAGAAATCTGACAAATGCTGCTTCAGCAAGGTGATCAAGGTCAACATCAAGTCATAAAATATGTTGATAGTATGTACCTTTGATATGATAGGAATTGATGAATGAAAATGTATACAGTTTTTGAGTCTTTTATATTCAGTAGCACTGGAGAGCCAGCAAATTTGCCTTCACCTGTGTACCATAGAATTTTTTTAACATGAGAAAAAACTTCATCACTTTGGATTAAGTGACTTTTCATTGTTTCCTTTTAGTTGCATCTTAACATCATACTAAATAAGTTCAATTTTTTTGTTCTTCTATAAGGACGACTATGAAAAGTATAAATTGCAAATGGTCATTTTTGAAGAGTCTTCAGAAACACAATTCTAATAACTGTCTTTATCTGCCATAAATAAAATTCTCCTTACCCTCCTTTTTTTTGTTTGTTTTGCTTTTTATTAGAAAAATCATCTTTTCAGATTAAGAGGATTATTTCTTTCTCATTACTAGGAATAAGATTCTATGAGGGAATGAATTTCTGTTCTTTTTGTTGCTGCAGTTTTCCCATCATTTAAAGAAGTATCTATCAAAGAGGACACTCAATAGATATTTAATAAATCAGTGCATCATTGCATTGTCTGCATTTGCCTTTTAAATACTTCCCTCTACCCGGGGAGATTCTAATTGAAGCTATGGAAGTGGCTGGGATTGTTATGTTAAAACAGATTCTTCGCATATCTCTACACTTTGAGTTAAATGAAAAGGAACTAACGACAAAATAGGTGGAGACAGTATCAAAGAGATGGGAGAGAACTCAGATGATGTAGTGTCATGGCATCCAAGGGAGGCCAACTTTTCAAAAATGAGGCCCTCCATAATGAATATTTCAGAAAATAATGAAGAGCAAGCTGCTAGATTTGTTAGTATGGAAGACAAAGATGAATTTTGAGAGAGAGCAGAGTTGAATGACAGGAATAAACCACACAAATCCCAAGATGTTAGTAAATTAGTAATCGGAAATTGATGTAGTGAGTGAAGAATTTTCGTATTACTTCATGGTTGTGCATATATGTGTGAGGTCATACATGCCGGGCTTCTAATATTTCTTGGCACACAGTAAATGTTGTTGCTGTTCTTTATATAATAATTACTATTTCAAAATGTCTTGGATAGTTTAAGCTTAAAAGTGAGAACAAGTACATTATATATTGTTCAGGTAGTCTTTGTGATCCTTCACAGCCTTAACCATAATGCTGAATGCACAGCACACTTTTATAAATACCATTAATTTTACTTGTATATTAATTATTCTATATTCTGATCACCCTTTTCTTGACATCCACAGTAGTCTTACTTCTGTTGCAAAATAATGGATAAAATTTATAGAAATAACAAGTTGATACCTCAATTTAGTAAACAGAAAAAATGTCACAAATAGTTAGGGAATAGCATGTAGTAATCAAAAATTCATTTGTGAATCCTGGTACAATTTGTAGAGTGCCTTAATTTTCATTGTTTTAATGAATTTTACAGCAACCCAATAAGGAAGCAAGGCATAATATTATCAATTTCCACAGAAGGTAGTAAAGTTTATAATTGGGCTTGGATTTAGAAAACTTCCAATGTTTTTCTCTGTTTGTATGACCTTAGTCATTTCACTTAACCATTTCTAGTTTTAGTTTCTTCACCTGTAAAATAGTTATGTCTACCTTATAGACATATTGAGAAAATTAAATGAATTAATCAAATGCTCAAAAATCTGACCTTTCCATCTTTTTTTCCATTGCCATGCCATGCACAAGCAGATATAGCCATAAACCAATTCTGAATATGGAAACAAATAGAATATGTAGTTGACAAATATAGTAGCTGAGATTAAACTTAATCCTTTGGATGCTCCAAAGTTTTTCTTGTACCTTCAGTCACACTGATATTTGGAAGTGCTAACATTTGGTATATCCTATATTTATTACATAGGCACTTGAGTTTTAGGTTCCTAAATTTATTCAAGAACATTTTAATAATCATTCATTCTGCTAAAACTCTAATGCAAAGTTTAAGTCTCTCTAAAGGTAGATAATAGCTTAGAGAAATTCCTCAGAAGTTCCTTTTATTCCACAATATCTCAGAAATGGAGAGCAGATAATGAGAGTGTATTCACAGTCTTAATGTAATAATCCCCCGTGGAGATCTTCACATTTTTAATTATTTAACGATGTCATTTCAATATTATCTGTCCGCTATGAATATTTCATGTTCATCAAAAATTCCCTGAAAAAGTAAAAATAACCTGTACATTAGTTAAAGAAGACAGTATCAATAATAGCACCCAAATGGTATTTCACTGCCTTTGGCATGGGGAATAGATTTTAATCCAATGGTTCAAATCAATCATCTAAAGTTTTTGTGAGAGTACACAGATTGGGGGCATGTTAACAAAAGGAATCTTGGAAGTAGGGCTTGCATAATGAAACAGTATTGGAAATAAGTTCTGTCTCAAAACTGGATATTCTTCAGGAACATGTAAAAGAATCTCTAAAAGTCAAAGCTGAGCCATCTCCATTGATATGACCAGTGTGAACAACATATATTACGGACTGAGTTATGTTCACCCCAAATTCATATGTTGAAGCCCTAATCTCCGATGTGACTGTATTTGAAGATATGGACTTTAAAGAGGTAATTAAGGTTAAAGTAGAGTGAGGTACTAATTCAGTATGACTTGCATCCTTTAAGAAAAGGAAGAGACACCAGAGTTGTGCACACACAGAGAAAGGGTCATGTGAAGACACATCAAAAAGGTGGCCGTCTGCAAGCCAAGGAGAGAAGCCTCGGAAGAAACCAACCCTGTTGGCACCTTGATCTTGGACTTTCAGCCTCCAAAATCATGAGAAAATAAATTTCTGTTGTTTAAGCCCCCCAGTCTGTGGTATTTCGTTATGGCAGCCCTAGCAAACTAATACAACATGTTTCCATGAGGAGGCATCATGATCTTTGGAATATCAAGAGCAGAAGTGTAAAATTACACAATTATGGGAAATATAGTTAAATAATATGAGTTAACATATATAGAACATCTAGTATGTGTTGGGTGGTTGAGACAGATACCTTTTAACTCCAAATCAAACCCTTAATGTTGATATTATTAGCCTCAGGATGCAGATGTGAAAAATAAGTGTTAGAGGAATTAAATAACTTCCTCAAATCAAAGAGATGAAAAGTAATTGATAGATTATAACCTAGTATTTTTCAACTTAAAGTGATAACCTTGTTATTATGTCATAATTTCAGTCTCTGAATATTTCTGTAACTCTGGCTTTGGCTCTATGTTCTTACACTTTTCTCAGTCTCTCTCTCTCTCTCTCTCACCATCCCTCCCTCCCTCCACCTTTCTCTTTCATTGTCTTTCTTACCTCTCCTACTTTTGCTCATACATTGCCTATGTTTAGGAAAGATAGTGTCCTACACTAACTATCTCCTTCCAGTTTACAGAGAGACCAAGCTGTAGAGAATAGAGTTAGAAGGACTTTGCTTATTTACTGAGGACAACTTGGCATCAGCTCAACCTAGAACCTATTTTGCCTGCCTCTAACCATTTTGTTTTCAATTACTATTTACCTTGGCAACAAAGTCAGAAACTTTAAATGCATTAGTCTCATTGTTAACTTAATTAAAATACAGCTTCTCATTTCATTAGAAAGCAGTCAACTGCCTCTCCTCTCTCTGAGAGACTAAGAAACAAGTTGGAAACCATTGAAAAGGGAACTACTGGGAGAGTTTTTGAAGGTTATCAGGAAAGGTAAGGTGTTGGGAAGCTCTGCTTGTGGAACAAAACAATTAATAGTGGGCACATTAGCCTTCTCTTTTTACTGTGTTCTCTCCCTCGATCGGTACCCCCTTTCCTCTGGCCTCCTCCCCATCTCCTTCTCCCCATCTCCCATAAGGGTACCCTTTCTCTGGAAACCTGTTTGGTTTGTTTCTAAAGAGGCTCTCATGAATGCATGAAATTGAGTAATTACAGATTTGCCATCTTGGTAATTTTTCCAACATTTTACATTGCTTTGAACTAGAGAAATTTTGATGCAAATGGTTCAAGATGCTTCCACTCATTGACACAGTGTTTAATGTATTATCATTTTTACTATTTGTAACAACCCCAAACAATTGTTGCATGGATTATTCCCATTTGTTAGATGTAGAAATTGTGTCATGAAGAAGTTAATTTACATGTCAGAGACCACAAAGCCTTAAAGGTAAACTTTAGTAGCCTAAATCTATAGATTGTACTTGTCATCGCTTCTTTAGAGTACATATTGAGTGTCTGTACATTATGCAATTTGTAATATCATTTCAGAAAATGAGAACATAACAACATCCTTCTTAAATACACAATAAGCAATATTTTTTTATATGTTAAGCTATTAAAAATGGAAATTATATGTTTGCTTCCTAAATTTGGTATTCCTAACTTCTTAGATATAGGTGAAAGACTTCCTTACTACATCTGGATATGTAAGAAAAAATATGAATATTAGACTATCAGATCTAAAAAAAAAGAGAATATGATAAATTTACTACTCTTATTTGTGCTTGACCCATATTTTATTGTCAGGTATGTATGTGCATATGTGTGTCTTCTTTTGAGGGTTGGGAGAGGGAGAGATTATAGCTAATGGTTAAGAGCATAGACTTTGGGGTAAAGGTATCTGAGTTAAGCCAGTAGTAAATATTTTTTCCTGGACAGGCTACTTATCCATTTATGTCTCAAGTTCTTAATTTGAAAATAGGGAGAATAATAGCACTTGCAATATTGAGTTCTTGTGAAATGAAATGATAAGCTACATGTAAAAATATTTAATACTTGTCACATCATAATTACTCATTAATAGCTGGCTATTTTTCTTTTCATAACACTTTACTGCTAGATTATTCTGTGCAATGGGTGGATAACAAGATAAGTTTTCATGGCAATAAAAGATTGTCACACTAAGGTATATGTATCATTTGGATGCACTAAAAGTAATGTTAGTAATGTCTTCTGATTGTCAGCAATTGGTTGCCCAAAATTAGCAGTTCTTTGCAAAAGGCATTTCAAACCTGGGATGTCAAGAGTTGGAAGATAATCAGAGTTTTTGTTGTTTGTTCTTGAGCTAGAAAGAAACCTACAAAGTGTTACGTGCAGCATTTCAAAGTGACTTCCACTAAGGAGGGTGATATTCCAAGTGAGGATCCATAATACATAGTCTATCCAAGCCTTTCTTCTAGATGTCTCCTGAACTGTCACCCCTGTCTAACTACACACATACATCCAGAATATATGGAGATGTCAATTTAAAGGGTATATTTTCTCTATCTGACTAAATAACATTTACATTTTCTTATTATGGAAGTTTATTAACGCCCCAGAATGTATGTAATATACAGAAAACACATAAAGAAAAAATCATCCATTAACCTACCATCCAAAATTTTCTGTTGTGGGAAAAAAGACCACCCAAATAAGGAAAACAAAGGCTATTTATTCAGAGCTTACTATAGCAAGGAAAATAGCCACTATCACTTGTGTTTAGTAGAGACTCAAAGGCAGGAAGAGGAGTGGGAAATCTTCATAGTTAAAAATGGGGAAGACTTCAGGAATGCCTTGAAGGGAGACTTTTGGCGTGAGGAAACTGTCTTGGGCTAACTAGAAGTAGGGCATATTATGGGATTGACTAGAGGTATTGGTTGGTCCTAAGTTCGAAGTGAGAGCAAAAATTAGGGAAACTGTCAGTTATTAGTCACATCTTAGCCAATTGTTTTAGACAATTATAAATGTTACAGGGGTTATTTTTTGGCTTCCTGGTTTTCTTTTATTTCTTTTTTTTTTTTTTTTTTTTTGCTAGAGATAATGGTCTGACCTTACAAGTCTGACCTGTAGATAAGTAGTCTGGTTTCCTGGCGTGGTTGCTGCTGATTGTGGGCCAGCATTCTAGTTTTATATATGGTCTGGCCATTGTCCATTTTATATTCAGTCTGTCACCATATTTAATATAGTGTGTTTTATTCCAGGTCTCCTTATCCCACTACCAAGACATATGTTTTATTGTAGAGCAACTAACAATTTTTACAGGTAGAAAAAATGTGTATTAATTAATCATATCCAATTCCCCAAAGAATTATGTCTGGGGTTTCATTTATTGTATATGCAGAGGCACCTATTATGTGTCAGGTTCTGGTGGGTCCAATAAGTTAATGGTGGCATAGTTTCTTCAGAGAACCTAGAATTTTTCAGGAGTAGACATGAAATGGGTCTAGATAGCCTGTTTTCTTAACCATTTTCAGTTGAGTGATGTCAAGCACTTATGCTTGAAGTAATCATATATTAATTCATGGTCTTTGACCTGCAAAATTATAGAGGGTCGCTATACAAATGGAGAAATATCCAAGTTTAAAGTGTGTAATTCTCAAAGTTAAATAAGTGTTTTAAAAAATGAAAGTAATTCTGTATTTTAAACTGAAATAATTAGCTCTCTGAAAAGTCTGTAATTAGTATATCATTTGAATTTTTAATTAATATTGCAGATAGAAAATTACTACTTATTTCAGATGAATTTTAGTTGCTAAATCAAATGCAATTGAATTCAGTTGGCTGTTCTCAATGTACTATACTGTTTTTATTAATGAAAATTAATTTAAACTTGCATTGCATAATTTGCCTGTGTATACAAGCTAAATTTATAATTGCTATTAAATACCAACTCAAGAGATATCATGAATGCAAAATTTTAAATGAATTTCATTTATACAGCCCCCAAGTAAAATTCTCACATATGTTATATATGTACAAATATTTTTAGCATTTATGATTTTTATGTGGAGATCATTCACTTTTATTTTGAATGATTGATGACATTAGTTCCCTGAGAATTGATTATTCTGGCATAAAAGTGTTTAAATTAAAAAATCAGTGAATCCTGAATTAACTTTTTTTGTTTTGTGAATTATCTAATGTTAAAGTGAGTATTTATCCCATAAGATACTCCATTAAAAACTAAAACATGAGTGTGTATGTTTGTGTGCACACTCATACAAATGATTATATATATTTAATTTATATTTTGTGCTGGTATAATCCTTTATCACTGAGAAGATAAAGTTTAGGGATGTATATTAACAAAGGTTATTCCTTAACTTTGGAAGCCATTCTGGAAACCAAGACTTTGACTATAAATTTTGTTGGATTTTCTATCCTTGACAAATTAAAGGGATTTTTTCTATATTGACTCTCTTGAAAGTATATATATATATGTATGTATACATATACACATATATGTATACATACATATATATAATTTGTTGAGAAGAATCTAAATCTGTAGAATGAAAACTCAATTCATTAAATACTTTAATTAAAAACACACTTTTACTTCCTTCAACAAGCTAATTCAGATAGAACCACCATGTCTTTTTCTAGAACCTTTTTATTAGGGTAAAGTGATGAACCTCTTAGTACTGATTTCTCCATGGTTTCTGAACTCTGTTCTCATTCTTAATCATCCTTTGATACCTTTTTGGCACTCCTTTCCAGTCTCAAATGGAATAGCCACTTACTTTGATCAATGTCAGTATGTTGATTTGATGTAGTTCTTTGTCTTCCCCTATAATCTTTCAAAGTTGAGACATTCTGGTACAGAACTCATTAACTACATTATTATCAGTTAGTTTACTGTTTCCATCCTTATTTGCTATTGCACAGATTCATATAACTGTTAACATTTCCTCCAGTTGTCAACATTTTCTTTGTATAGCTCCTGGGGCTGCTTGCAGATTCTTTTATTTATTTATTAATTTATTTATTTTTGGCTGCATTGGGTCTTTGTTTCTGTGCATGGGCTTTCTCTAGTTGCTGAGAGCTGGGGCTACTCTTCATTGTGGTGCACGGGCTTCTCATTGCGGTGGCTTCTCTTGTTGCGGAGCGCGGGGTCTAGGTGCGCAGGCTCAGTAGTTGTGGTGCATGGGCCCAGTTACTCCGTGGCATGTGGGATGCTCCCAGACCAGGGCTAGAACCTGTGTCCCCTGTATTGGCAGGTGGATTCTTTACCACTGCACCACCAAGGAAGTCACTGCTTGCAGATTCTTTGTCTCTCTGAGCTGCAGCAATAAATCGTCATCACATTACAGCCACTCACTTTCTACAAACAGGCAATTTCTGATCTGAATGCTGGTAAATTTTTTCATTACTTAGTAGTCTTATAAGGTATGGATTATTTTTTGTGTTATCAGATTGTTGACAGCCCTAAGGTTGACATCTGGAGTTCACCTGTCTTCCAGTTACATTACTGAGCTTTGTGGTATAACTATTTCATCTATATTTATGCATATTCACAAATTTATGCATGTTAAATGGCCATACTGAAATAGAGCAACTTGTGGAATGATCTGATATTTTAAGAGCTAAGTTAGGAAAAAGGAAAGAAGCGAACTAATATTTATTGAATGATTGTGACTCTTCAGATGCTACACTAATGTACACATTTCTACATTTTCTTAGAATAAACCTATAGGGTTATTTGCAGTTGAAGAAACTGAGGCTCAGAGAGGTAAAAATCCATCAAGATTTCCCCGTTATTACATTATAGAGCTTAAATTAATATCCCAAATAGACTTTCCCCAAAGCTTATGTTCTTTCCAAAGTATTACATTAGGCTTAAAGGCAAGATTGTCCAGTCTTCTTATGCCACAAATACCTTGAAAAGAAGGTTTTGGGGATTTAGAAAGACAGATACCAGAAGTATCAAGTAATGGACTTAGAAGAGATTCTTGGAGATTATTCCTTTCACTTCAAATAGGACCACAGTAAATCACCTGAAATGGCTGAGATTGGATCCTATTTATAAATATCTCTTTCAAAGGGGATTTGATGGCATCCTCTTGACAATATATTCCATTGTTGGAAAATCCCCTTTTTATCCATCTGCAATTAATCTGTCAGCAAGATTCTATTAAGTGCTTCCTGTTTGCCAAGCTCCGTGTTATGCCATACCTGTACGATGTGATGTCTTCCTTCAGAGATAATTTAGTGTAGTTGGGGTAAGAAGGCAGGTATATGAAATGAGAACTGGTGATTCAGTATAAATGATGAGTCTCAAATAAGCAATAAAGGATTTCAGAGGATGAAAAGGTGGAATAGATGGGTCCCAGAGGATTTTGGAAATAATAGTTTAAAATAGAATTTGAAAAAGAGAGATGAATCCCTTTCTTCAAATTCAAAGGTAATTCCTTTGGATATAAGACACAGTCAGCCACAGCATGACCTTAATTGTCCGTATAGCAAACATTGCCTATCAGAACGTATTTTCCTAGAGTGTGGACTCTGGTACCTTGCCTGGGTTCAACTCCTGGCTCCACCATTGGAGACATGGGCAAGTTATATATTTCATTTTTATCATCTGTAAACTGGGAATTTTATAATATCTTTCTCATATGGCTATTGCAAAGATTGTGAGTTATTACATTCATATGATGTACAATAGTACTAGACACATGGTAAGCATTTCAATAAATGCTGCTGCTGGCAATCAGAATGAAGAAGAAGAAGAAGAAAAAGGATGAGAAAGAAGGAGAAGAAAGGGGAGGAGGAGAAGAAGAAGAAGAAAGAGGACAAAGAGGAGGAGAAGAGGAGGGGAAGGTGAGAGAAGGAAAAGAAGGAGAAAATGATGATGATGATGATCCTGGCACCCATTAAAACAGTGCACAGCTGGGCATTCCCACCCCCTCCTATGAATCGTAGGATCTATGAATACTTTAAAACTCTTCCTCTAATACCTCTTACCTGGAGGAAAGCAGAGAGAAGTTCACTATACCAGCCCCCAACCCCTTACACAGTGAGAGCATTGTACTGCAGTCTCTTTACTCACTTAATTGTGTTGTACAGTTAGTCACTATCCATAAGTCTCTGGCTGCCTTATTGCTATTCAACAACCTGGAAGCTAGTTTTGAATCTGAATCCCTCAGCTGGTTCATGACAGCTTCTTTTCCAGGGACTCAAATCTTGGTTAGAGTCACCCTCACAATAATAAGTATATTTTGAAAATTCTGATTCTTGTTAAATACCAAGAATTGCTGCTTAAAACCCCAGTGTGGCACTCTACAGAACATCCAGATTCCACTCAAACCAGACTCTTTTGAATAGTTTCCCAGATTGAATGTGGTTTTATACCATGTATGTCCTGCAGTTTGTAATATTTGACATCAGTTTAACTGTATGCCTGCATCTGCTGGATGGGGCCAACCCCATGGTCACAGTTCATTTTTCTCTGCCCTTATTTAGTCCTTGAGCACAAGATCAGCATCATTAGCAAAGTGTCTGTCTTGTAATAGAATTGACACTTATTTCTTACCTTAATAAGATTCTCCTATATTGTAATATATATATTATAAATAAATATATGATTTGCACTATTATATATAATTTGCATATATATGTATAATTTGACACATCTGAATACTTGAGCTGTCATAAAGCTTGTACCTAAGATGATAGTGAAAATTTTAAAGTCACTCTTACTTGTCACCTTTTCGGTGTACCTGATCATCTTTTTCTCTGCCTCGTTTCAGTACCCTGGGAAAATTTGAATATAGTTAGGAAGATAAATAATAGCTTGGGGAGTTAAAACAGTGCCCTGCCTCATGACTGTCTGTTAGTAGGATGCTTACTTCTCCTCCTCTACAAAGCTGCTGATACCCTTTGCCTTGGGGTTAGTTCTCTAGAAGCAGATCCTGAGATAAGGATTTATGGACAGATGATTTATTAAAGATGTGCACCCAGGAAAGCCTTGAAGATAGAGGGGGAAGCTGGACAGGAAGGAAGAATATCTCAAATCCTGGCCTCAGATGAATCCTGAAGGACAGCTCTGGAATGTAAATTGCACTTAAGAATTTGTCCCAACTTCAAGAGAAGGAGCTGAGCTTCCATAGCCCTACACCCATTAGTCATTAGCTTAGGGTCAACCCAGGGGAGCATAACCTCCCATCCACTTTTGGCAAATGACCCCAATAGTGCAAAGGCAGACTCCTGTTGCAGAACATCACAGGGGATAGACCAGTCGATGCAAAGCACACAGAGAAGCCAGGGAAGGGAAGTACATAGACAGTAAAAGGGAGCTGAGAGAATCTCTGTGGGCTTATGTGTGTTTCTCTACTTCCGCACATAGAACCAGAGAGCAGGTCACAGTATCTGAGAAGTCACTAATGCAAGAGTAAATGAAAAGTTTAAAGACAGGAAGGATTCTGGACTCTGGGTTCTTTCATCACGAGGTGGCATTGCCATCTATTGGTTTGGCAGCATTGAGAAACATAATGTCAGGAAAGAAGAATATACTTTTGTCTCAGTAGTTGGTAAAAAGGTACTTTTGCTCAACAATCTTCCTGCAAAAATAACTCTTAAATCAGTTCCAGATTGTAATTCACCTGCCTTATGTAGTTTTCACAGGCCTCATTCTTTGTAATAAATGAACAATTAAGGCCTGCTTGAACACTGACTGTTCTCAAGGAGAATTGGATAAAGAGAGGAAAAGTACACTTAAGAGAATGGCTCTCTCTGCTCTATCCCGCTATGGTTCTCATTATATGCTGTATATTAGGGCCAGCCAGTGCTTCAAGCAGGAAATGCTACGGCAAATAAGGGAGCTTATTGGAGGAAACAGACATTTCACCAAATAGTTACAGCAGGGTTTCCTCATCTGTAATGTGGGAATATTAGCTGTACTTTATTACTCTATTAGTTATCTATCTCTGCATAACATATTACATTAAAACTCTCAGTTTCGGTGGGTCAAAAATTAAGTCAGAGCACAGCAGGGATGCTTGTCTTTGCTCCATGGCTTCTAAGTCCTCAGATGGAAGACTCAAAGACTGAGAGGCTCATATCATCTGATATCATCTCAAGGCCTGTTTGTATACATGCCTGGCAGTGGATGCTGGTTGCTTGCTGTGGGCTTAGCTGGGTTTGTTGGTCCCATTTCACGTGGCCTGGGCTTCCTCACAACATGGTGGCTGCGTTCCAAGAGCAAGCATCCCAAGTGAAAGAGAACCTGATAGTGCTACTGTGAGGATTAAATCAATTACTTAACATAAAATGCTAAGATCATTGTCTAGCACCTAGTGCTTAATGAGGGTTAGCTATTATTAGTAATAATAGTATTATTAACAGTAACTATTCATGTAAATATATTAGTAATAATATTTCACATAGATCCCAGGTAATTTAATTCTGATGCATCGAGGGGTGGGGGGTGCATTTATCACCTTTTTGATTACTATCTAAACAAATCAGTTGTTTATTGGTAGGATGAACCCCTATTCTTTACTAGTAGTCCATGAGCTTCAGTAAGAGATTTTAGCTGATGTTGAAAGAACTGGGCATTGTAATCCGAGAGGATTGTGACAAGTTTTGAGTTCCAGTGAAAGAGAGCTGCCAGGAAGGATGATCAAGGATACTACCATAATCTGAGAAATAAGATAATGTGGGTGTTATTGGAACTGTGTCTTCAAGTCTCAATGTGGTGATTGAATCATAGCCATACACTAATGTCTTCACTTGTTAGCAATTTCATTTTCATTTGTGATGATCATTTCATTCAGCTTTGAAATGAAATTTGTTCCAGTATGTAAGGATATATAAACAATGATTTTCTTCAGTTGGAGGTTATATGTATAGTAGTAAAGAAGAGTATGGAGACAGGGAAGGAAAATTAGAAAGGACAC
This sequence comes from Hyperoodon ampullatus, assembly GCF_949752795.1. Classification (NCBI taxonomy): domain Eukaryota; kingdom Metazoa; phylum Chordata; class Mammalia; order Artiodactyla; family Ziphiidae; genus Hyperoodon; species Hyperoodon ampullatus. The sequence continues at coordinate 20,610,909 of NC_136920.1, forward strand.
TGACACATAACATAGGTTGCTTTCATCTAATAAACTCAAGTGCATACTATGACTGAAATTGAGTGACCAATCCTTTCCCAGAAGACCCTTACAGAGACTACCTATCCCTCCATCATTACTTGCTGAGGAAGACTGTGTAGCCTGTAGTGATGCTAATGGGGTAAACACTCTTCTGATTCTTTGGCAAAAATCTGAAGCCATCAAGATTGTCATCTTGATCTTTGGTCGATGAGTTATGCTTTTATTCATCTCAGTGACTATCTTCTTTCTGCCTGCAGGTTACTCCAAACTCCTTTTAAAATGTCATTCACCTCATCCTCTTCTATTTCTCATCACCCCAACTTGTCCCGTATCTGATTTTTTACAGCCCCTGAATAAGACAGATAATTTAACACTTCTGTACTTTTATACGTGCTGTTCCTTTTTTTTTTTTTTTTTTTTTTGCGGTACGCGGGCCTCTCACTGTTGTGGCCTCTCCCATTGCAGAGCACAGGCTCTGGACGCACAGGCTCAGCGGCCATGGCTCACGGGCCCAGCCGCTCCGTGGCATGTGGGATCTTCCTGGACTGGGGCATGAACCCGTGTCCCCTGCATTGACAGGCGGACTCTCAACCACTGCGCCACCAGGGAAGCCCAATGCTGTTCCTTTTTATTGGCAAGTTTTATTTTTTATTTTCCACTTTTCAAAATGCATTCACCCTCTCATTTTGAAAATCTCTTCCTTTCCTTGTCTCCATCCAGAATTTATGTCTCCCTCCTTCTTGCTCCCACATTTTTTTGGGGGGGGGGGTAGGGCATGTGCCATTTTATTATTGCTTGCTGTAGATAATGTCTTTCCTCTTCCTTAGGTTGTGGCTTCCCTGGAGCAGAAACTATTTTGTGCTCATGTTTATCTCTTTAGTGTCTATGACCTGGCCTTGTGTATGTTAAATAAAATGCCTAGTGAATGAATTACTTGAATTTATAAACAACTATACACTGCTCTGGCCTGGCATCTACTTTTGCCTCCATAATACAGTCTTCCTTGACTATGCTTATGGGTGTGTTTGTCTTTGCATGTATTTTCACTTATCTTCTACCATGCAAAAGAGCACCCAAAACTCAGAGGCTTAAAACAACAATGGTTATTTCTTCATTAATTTTTCATGATTCTGGGGATTGACTGAGCTCAGCCAGGTGGTTCTTAAACAGTTTTATGCAGTTCATGACAGATGAGGGCTCAGACTGGAATCACCACGAAAAGTTCTTCATTCATACACTTAACAATTGATGCTGGCTATCAGCTGAGACCTCAGTAAGGACTGTTGCTGGAACACCTGCATAGAATTGTTTTTATACATAATCTGGGGAATTAGTAAAAACTAGATAGAAGTTACCTACTTGTTCTGAAATCATGTTTACATTTGCCTGTGTGTATTTGATCCTGTCACTCCTTTACATCTAATGTACATTCTGATTTTTCTTCTACCTTTCTACATGTAAACCCACCCAGACTTTAACTTTAGCTTTCCTGGTCAACTCAGCCATCAGTTACTTTCACAGATACCTTCTTTACTACTCAAAATCTTATTTGTGAGAAAAAGCATTTGACAAAATCTATACACTTTCATGATAAGAACACTCAACAAACTGGGGAATTTTTTCAACCTGATAAAGGACATTTATGAAAATGCCACAGCTACCATCACACTCAGCTGTGAAAGACTGAAAGCTTTTTCTTCTAAAATCAGGAACAAGAAAAGAATATCCATTTTGCCACTTCTATTAATACTCATTCCTGAAGTTTTCGACAGAGCAATTAGGGAATGAATAAATACATAATTAAGTAAATAGCACCAGTAAATAGCACCCACATTGGAAAGCAAGAAGTACAGCTATGTCTATTCTCAGATGACAGGATCCCATATTCAGAAAGTCTACAATGAGATACCATTTCACATGCCTAGGATGGCTGTAATCAAAATTTGAAAATAACAAGTGTTAGCGAGAATAGGAAGAGATTGGAATTTTTATACATTTCTGATGGGGATGTGAAATGGTGCATCCATTGTGGAACGTAGTTTGGCAGTATCTCAAAAATTTAAACATAGAATTACCATATGATCCAGCAATTCCATTCCTACATATATACCACCTCAAACTGAAAGCACATATTCAAACAAATACTTGTACATGAATTTTCAGAGCAACATGATTCATAATAGCCACAAGGTAGAAACAACTCAAATGTGCATCAGTGAATGAATGGACAAACAAAATGTGTTACATACATAAATGGAATATGATTCACCATGTACAGGAAAGAAGTACTATAAGGAAAAAGATAGGAAGTCAGACATAAAACATCACACATTTTGTGTTTCAGGTTATATAAAATATGCTGGACATGTAAATCCATAGATACAGAAAAGGAATTAGTGGCTGCCAGGGGGGGCTGTGGGTAAAAAGTGACTGCTTGGGCTTCCCTGGTGGTGCAGTGGTTGAGAGTCCACCTGCCGATGCAGGGGACACGGGTTCGTATCCCGGTCCGGGAAGATCCCACATGCCGCGGAGCGGCTGGGCCCATGAGCCATGGCTGCTGAGCCTGTGTGTCCGGAGCCTGTGCTCCGCAACGGGAGAGGCCCACAACAGTGAGAGGCCCGCGTACCGCAAAAAAAAAAAAAAAAAAAAAAGTGACTGCTTAATGGGTACATGGTCTCCTTTAGGGGCTATAAAGATGCTTTGGAACTACATAGAATGTGTGGTTGCACAAAATGCCACTGAATTGCACACTTTAAAATGGTCAATTTTATGTTATTTGAATTTCACCTCAGTAGAAAAATATATATATATCTATGATAGTTACATGACCCCAGGTAGTAATGTATTTGCTTTACTAACTTAAACCAGCTTGTTGGTTTCCTGAATGTGATAATATGGTGGAAAGAGTTGAAATCAAAGCTGATTTGAATCTTTCTGAGCTTTCGTCTGAGATCTGTTGGGGTCTCCTCACTGATGGTTGGGTATAAGGGCTCTCGGCATCATGGTGTCTCTGAGATACACAATCTCAGAAGAATATCAGGTCTACCATCCTGGAGTCTTGTTTTCAGAGGACAGAAACTGTAGGCCTGTCTTCAAGCTACCACTCCCTTTCAGTTCATCATGTAGGCCATTTTGACTGGAAACTTTTCCAAAAATTAGAACATCCTATTCTTCCAGAGAAAACAGTTCTACTGAATGACTGACAAAATAGGTGATGGTTGTTTGGTCCTGGAGTTTTCCGCTCCTGCTGTCCACTAATAATCCCATAAGCCTTACCAGTGGGAAGCTATATCAGCTCTGTACTACCACGTAGACCTGCCATGCCTCACATTGTCTCTTCTGAAGAGCATGACCACGAGATGGTTTTGAGTGTGAAAGGGAACTTTATTATAAATTACAATAAGGCACCAGACATAAACTTAGACTGTTCTAGGCAAACTAGAGTATGTGATCTCCTGGTTATGAGGATATGAACAAGTACAGTGTCAAGGATTCTGTTGGTCAAATTTTACAGAAGCCAGTAGTACTGAATTTGTGATTCCCACTTTGAGGCAGCATGGCCTAGATTTTAATACTTGAATCCTAGGATTTGATGTGAAAGGCCTCTGATTCCTGCTGTATTGTCAGGAGTGCGTGCTGGTCTGTGGGTTTGCCATTAGTCAAAATTGGGTGCCGTGTCCAGGTCAGTGGCAGGCAAGACTCAAGGGCCACTGGACTAGTATTATATGTTGAATACAGATGTCACTTTTTCCAATTACACCCCATTTTGCCTTACTTTTAAGTCCAAAGCCACTGAAGCTGATTTTCCTAAGGTACACAGGCCTTTCATGCTGGGGATAAAAAGTGAAATATCAATATTTAGATAGTCAATGAAAATGCATGTACTGATTTTGGAAGAAGAGGCCATACATGGAGGCTTGGATTGTTTAAAAAAAAAAAGGGAATATTCCTCAAAATGACATTCATGGTCTTACACAAATTAGCTCCCCTTCCCCTAGTCTCACTTCCTCATCTCTAAGAATTGAAAACCCTACCTGTCAGTCTTTTGGTGAGTAATGAGTATCAAAGGAGACTGTGAGTGCAGGCAGGATGGTGTAGGGCTAATTGTTTTGCAGGCAGACCAGACTGGGATCAAATGCTCCCTCTGCCTTTCATGTATTATTTTGTGTGTGTTACCCAACTAATATCAGGTTAAAGTCTTCTTTCTTTAAACAGCAAGGACTGCTCAAAAGGGTTGGATGAAAATTTCATAAAGCTCATGTAACACAATAAGTGTCTGAGAATAGATAGGGAAAAGGTTTGGGGGAAAAATTAAAGATCAGTAAAGGGTACGTGTCCTCTAGATATACTATCAAGCCTTTGTGCTGCTGATAGAGGGATAGACTGAGATCACTGGAACCTGACAGATAATTCAGATCATAGCTCTGTGTACATAAGAAGGCAGCATATATATAAAATTAATAGTTGAATCAAATAAGCAGGAAAGAATACAATATTTAATGAATGGTGATGACACAATTGGATAAAAATAAAACTCAACTTCTATCTTAATATATACAAAATAAATTTCAAATGGAATAAAAATATAAGAAAAAGGAAAAAGAAATCTTGTAAGAATATATAGTAGAATTTAACCAAGTTGGATACCCTGGAGCCATAAGATAAACACTAAAGATAAAAAAATTAAGATTACCATCAGGCAAAAGTATTGTATATGAAGTCAGCAGACAAAGATTTGGAAAAAAAAAATGTGTCCTTGATGATAAAAATGTGATATCTATTATATACAAAAACTTCTAAAGACCAAAAAAGATAACCAAACAGAAAAATCTGCAAAATATATGAATAGGGAAATTCTAAAGAAATCCTAATGACTTATAAGCATACAGAAAGGTATTAAAAATCATTGGTGTCTTGGTAAATGCTAAGTAATAATGATTTATCTCTTAACATATAGCTGACTTCAATAAAGAGCAATAATATATTTCTGGCATGATTGCAGGGAAAAGAGTAATACTGTACATTGCTAGTATAAGTTAGAATTGTTCTATCCTATTAGTAAAGCAAACTGGCAATATCTATTAAGTTTTATACTGCCTACAGGTATTGACCTAGTAATTCCAATTCTGGAAATCTACCCCAAATAGATAAATCTACAGTATATAAAAACGCACTTATGAGGATACTTATTACAACGTTGTTTATAATGGAAACAAAGCAGTAACAAAGTGAATGTCTACCAATAGAAGAATAAAGGAATGAATTCACTATGGAACATTATTTAGCCAATAAAGTGAATGAATTTGAAATGTGCCTCTTGGATTTGGAGAAATTTCCATAAGATATCACCGAGTGAGACAAACAAAATAAAAGTAAACTGTATAAAATATGATTCTATTTGCATAAAAAGATGAAAAACTTTATGAGTATGTATATGTGTTTGAGTACTGTATTTTATTAAACCTAAAGTACCACTGATTGTAAAACACACCATCATTTCATAGAATATAAAAAAAAAGTGCTGAGATTAAACTCTGACAGAAGGCTTTTTTTTTTAATCTCTCTTTGACAGAAGGCTTTTTTTTTAATCACTTAGAAATTTAACTTTCATTTAAAGAGCTCTTTCAGATTTAACTAAACATCAATGCTTGTCTTACATAACTTTTGTTATACATAAAAAGGAGCATGTAAGCAACATAAATTGATCAAAGTTTTATTAAAACTTCACATCCACAGTAAAACTTTTCTGAGTCCCTTCCAAAATGAGGTCATAGATATTTTGGCTTCCACAGATGCCTTCCTCTGCAATCAAGATTATTAGCATTTTAAAAATGAGAACTTCAGCATTGACTACAGGCTTTTTTTTCTGGGACCCAAACTCATCTTTTAGATATGTATGTGCCAGTAAAGACAGTAGCAACTATGTCACCACTTGGGTGTTCTGCAGCAATGATCAGATGTACCTTAATTTCAGAGACATGAAAATGGCACAAAGATGCATCTTAGAATTGATGAAATATCTATATGCTTGTGTAAGTAATTATATGATGATGGAGAAAGCTACAGTAGAAAACATGTTAAGCTGCTAACATGAGGTAAGTGTGGCTGAGCTGGGACATGATGTGGACAGAAGATTAAGAATGAAAGAAAGTCCGTCAGAAAGGGAAAAAAATACTGCACTAAAAACACACAGTCACCTGAAAGAATATTGAAGGAGAAGAACAAAGGTAAGAGGACTGACACTACCCGAATTCAAGACTTAAAATAGGTTTCAGTATTCAAGATAGAATATTGGCTAAACAATAACCAAATGGACAAACAGAAGACAAGACAGAGCCCAAATATAGAATCACATAAATATAGGCAACTGATCTTTGGTAAAGGAGCAAAGGTAATACAATAGGGAAAATACAGTCTTCTCAACACAAGGCATTGGACATCCACATGCAAAAAATAAATAGCTAAAAGAATCTAGACACCAATTTTACACCCTTCACAAAAATTAACTCAAAATGAATAATAAACCTAAATGTAAAACACAAAACTATAAAAATCCTGAAAGGTGACATAGGAGAAAATCTAGATTACCCTGGGTATAGTGACCCCTTTTTTAGATACATCACAAAAGGCACACAATCCATGAAATAAATAATTGATAAGTAGGACTTTATTAAAATTAAAAATGTATGCTCTGTGAAAGATAATATCCAAAGAATGATAAGACAATCTACAGACTAGGAGAAAATATTTGCAAAAGACACATCTGATAAATCACTGTTAACCAAAACATACAAAGGACAGTTAAAACTCAACAATAAGAAAACAAACAGCCCATGTAAAATGGGCCAAAAACCTTAATAGTCACATCACCAAGGAAGATATACAGGTGGCAAAAAAACATAATGAAAGGATGGTCACGAATGTTTATAGCTGCTTTATTTATAACTGCCCAAACTTGGAAGCAACCAAGATTTCCTTCTGTAGTTGAGTGGATAAATAAACTGTGGTACATCCAGACAATGGAATATTATTCAGTTAAAAAGAAATCGGGCTTCCCTGGTGGCGCAGTGGTTGGGAGTCTGCCTGCCGATGCAGGGGACGCAGGTTCGTGCCCCGGTCCGGGAAGATCCCACATGCCACGGAGCGGCTGGGCCCGTGAGCCATGGCCGCTGAGCCTGCACGTCCGGAGCCTGTGCTCCGCAATGGGAGAGGCCACAACAGTGAGAGGCCCGCGTACCGCAAAAAAAAAAAAAAAAAAAAAAAAAAAGAAATCAACTATCAAGCTATGAAGAGACATGGATAACTTTACATACGTATTACTAAATGAAAGAAGCCAATCTGAAAAGGCTACATATTGTATGATTCCAACAATATGACATTCTGGAAAAGGCAAAACTATGGTGACAGTAAAAATATCGGTGGTTGCCAGAGCTGGGGTGAGCTGAGGGGAGAGGTGAATAGGAAGAGCACAGAGGATTTTTAGGGCAGTGAAACTACTCTGTGTACTATATTGGTGGATACATGTCATTATATATTTTCCAAACACATAGAATGCACAATACCGAGAGTGAACCCTAATGTAAACTAGGACTCTGGGTGATTATGATGTATCAGTGTAGATTCATCAGTTGCAACAAATGTACCACTCCGGTGGGGAATGCGGATAATGGTGGAGGCTGTACATATATGGGGTTAGGGGGTGTACATGGGAAATCTCTGTACCTTCCTCTCAATTTTGCTGTGAACCTAAAACTTCTGAGGAAAAAGTACTCTGAAAAATATAAGTAAATTAATTAAAACCAGTCACAATATATGTGATTATACGTTTGCATTACTATAACCTTTTGTTTGTGTATTCATGGATAAAAAGTTTTAAACTCTTTTTAAATGCAAGGAAAGAGGGTTGTTGAAGGACTTTACAATGTGTGGTCTGTGTGCTCTGTACAGTTGCAGGAGTTCAGGAAACATTTGAAAGGATTGAATGAGAAAGCATATAAGGTAGTTACAGTAGTTATTAAAGTTGTTATTGTGTGTGACAAGTAAGAAAATGTTATTTGCTTTTTTTTCCCTTTAATTCCTAGGCAATTCTCCATTCCCATGCTCTTTCCCTGAGGAGTGCTGAGAACACTGCTGTTTCTCAACCCTATTTGTTGATAGAATGATCAATAGCAGAAGTTGGCTGTAATCAACATTTCCTGTGGTGAATTTTGTAGAATGTCAGCTATTTAAGATATTCTGTGGAAAAATAGTTCCATGATTTTAGTTTGAGGAAAACTCCAATACTATATCTTCTGCAGATTCATTCATGGTGCTTTGTAGAACTTGTAGTAAAAAGATTTTATTGTACTGGTAATTTTCCAAAACTCTTGATGAAAAAATCTCTGTTTAGTATGTGTAAAGCTTATCATTGTCCAGAATTTGTGTTCTATGAAGTAGAGAGGAACTGGTTTATAGAAAATGGTTTAGATTACTAATATGAACTGGAAGGGTGTGGACACATCACTTCACACTTTTGCAGTGCAGAGAGCTATAATTTCCCCTTGATATTCTAGGGCAATGACTTAGGAAGGAATTGGTGTACATTCTTATAAAGCAGCTTTTACTACTATATCTCATTGTGAGATAAGGAACATGGTAACTGAAAAAAAATAATGACAACGATGTGGATAATAAGGGATGTGTGTATTTATAACCAGGTTATAAAGTTCTAGCATTAATTTCTGTTTCAGTTTTGCTGTTTTTAATAAGACTCAGAGATTCATTTGGTGGTCCTAGGAAGAGTGAATTGGATCAGAGACCCTGAATGATTGACTCTCCCAGGAAAACTGTATCTTTTGTGTTTTTGAAGTCTTGGCTTATTTTTTTTAAGCTAATCAGACTCTATTGGCAAGGAGGGGGAGTATAATTAACCTTTTGTGATAAATGATAAAGAATGAAATGTGTCCAGAGGGAGGGTAGAGTAGGGGAGAAGCTGGAAACCTTTCACAAAGGCATCTTTTTTGCTCCAGTGTTTTCTGCCCCATTGGAAATTAATCAAGTGCTCTTCTCTGAGAAAAGGAGTAGAAGGCACTTTTTTGCTTTGGAATTGAGGGAAGAATGTAGAAACTACATCTGATATAACTCCTGGGGAATCAGCCTTAGGGGAAGGCTGAGTTGAGGATTAAAAGAGTCAGAGCACCTGAGCTCAGCATCAAATGATTGAAACCACCTTTCCTCAGTGGTCCAGGAGGCCTAATTTAAAACAACAACAACAACTACAAAAACCCTACTTTCTTTTTTTTTTTTTTTTTAAAAAACCCTACTTTCTATAGCAACCATGTATCAGGGAGAGCAACAGAAGCAATAGCGTTAGTGAACCAATTATAGTCCGGACTCTCCCTGATTTGTCCTATAGTAGAATCAATTGTTTGCATCAGCCTTTGTTTGTTCTCTTATTTGTTTCAACAGTGGTGGTGGGGAGTCCACGCCCCCCTCAGAGAAAAGTACTGGACTTGCTACTATTCTCAATGAGGTTTTGAGCTTTTAATAATTCCATTTTTCTCAATAAAAGAGATGAGACTCTACTTCTACTCCATCTGAAGTGAAGCAGTTCCCATACTTATTATAGACTAAAATGACTTAGACAAAATGGCTTAAAATTAGATTCCCCAGGGTTTTTTTCCCCCTAGAGATGCTGATTCAATAGAGTGTGGAATCTGTTTTTTAATAAGCTTCCCAGGTGATGGTGAGGTAGTTGATCAGAGTACTGAAATTTGGAAAGGACAGCTATGGGCCATTTATCATTCAAAGTGGGGATGTAGCGACTTCCCTGGTGGTCCAGTGGTTGAGACTTCACCTTCCAATGCAGGGGGTGTGGGTTCGATCCCTGGTTGGGGAGCTAAGATCCCACATGCCACGGAGCCGAAAAACCAAAACATAAAACAGAAGCAGTATTTGTAACAAATTCAATAAAGACTTTAAAAGAAATGGGGATATAAATGGAACATGTTCTAGCCTCATCATTACTATTGTCAGCCTATGGTGATATGGCTAAGTGTTGTTCTGAAAATTTAGATGGAGTCCCGTGGTTTGTGAAAACACTCACTCTTAGGTTTAATGAGTGATAATCCTTACCATGTGTGTGTTACAATGCATTCAAAATTAAAATCATTACTTAGCCAAAGAGTATCAAACTATCTATGAAACCAGTCTATGCTGAACAAAAACTTGAGGAGCATATTAATTAAGTAATTAGTTCTGTACCATCAATATACCTGGGGTGGGAGGCAGCCCAGTGTAGGGAAGAGGACTGGATTCTGGAGTCAAAAAGACTAGATTCTGACTCCAGTGCTTCCTACCTATAGATAAGTCATCTCCTTCTCTGAAATTCGGTTTGCACATTTATAAAACAGAACTGGTAAGACCTCCCTAAAGAGACTGCTGTGACGACTGCATGGAATGAATGATGCTGTAAATTCCAAGACGGTGAAGGAATCTTTCTTGTTTAGCACTGACTTTCCCATCCCCTACCCCACCCCACCCCAAATACCATGTCAGACACATAGTAGGGGCTGAAGGCACTAACTTTTCTTCACATGATCATTGTATTTAGAGACAATATCATACTCACGTGTCAAAGCAGCACCAGTAATTAAGTGCTTTCCTCTTCTCTGGTTTTAATGTGCCATAGGGTTGTGTTTTCAATCCTATATGTACTTTGTTAAACACTCACCCATTCATCCATGAAGCTATAAACACAGCCAAGTAAATGTTAAACAGTGAACCCCCGTAACACAAATGAGAATCATGTCACTCATTTTCTCAGCTCAACGTGAGCCTTTACCTTTAAACAGTCAAAAGGGAATTGAAACGAAAAATCACCAAAACACAATCAATGCCTCTCCTCTTCTTCTCTTTACCCACTCCCTATAAACTACCCTCAATTTAAAAATATATATATACATAAGAATAAATATTTCCTGGTAATCCCAAGCTTTAGTGATTGAGATCAGGAAACTAGAGGAAAAAAATGAAAAAGCACTGTTTCCCTTGCCATTTCTTGCCTTAGAAATTGATACATTAGTATGATTAAAACACTCCGGCAACAGGAGAGGCCACAGCAGTGAGAAGCCCGCGTACCGCAAAAAAATAAAATAAAAATAAAAATAAATAAAACACTCCGGAAATCCCCACGTGTGAAGAGGAGACCAGGTAGCTTATAAATGGATACCTAGATCTGTGTGTATATCTATGACTCTATCTATGTTTATATCTGTATCTATAACATCACTATCTATATTTCAAGTTAGAGATTATAGTAGACTTAATAAGAATAATACCTCATACACATACCTAATATTGAATAACATTAAGAACAATCGTAAGCCCTAAAAATCTACACAAATCAGTTTTGTGTGTGTGTGTGCTTAAGCAGAACAGTAATATTTAAAAGTAAGGTTTTCCTAGATTCCTTAACCTTTACCTGAGTTAGAGCTTTATGGGTGTTCAATTTTCACCTTTCCTTTAGCCACTGACATATGATTAATGCTCTGAAACCAAAATTTTAAAAAATATGGGGGGATGGGAAGTTAATTGCTATATTTTGTTTTTAATGGGTCTCAAGAAAATTGTTCAACCCAGACCAATAGAAGCACAGAAGGTATGAGGAAGGGTGTCAGTTTTAGTATAAGTTCCAAAATAGAAGGGGTAGAAAGATCCCTTTTTTTTTTGGTCCTGGTATAATGAAACTGTATCTTTCTCTCTGTCTCTGTGTGTGTCTCTGTGTGTGTCTCTGTCTGTCCTCTGTCTGTCTGTCTCTCTCACACACACACACACAATTGTAAACATCTGGTGTGTAAAGTATATTTTATTCACATTATCTCCCATAGCTTAGTGCTTGACACATATTTAAGGATCAATTAAAAATCTGTTGATTTTAAGTGAGCTAGGTTATGTTAGAATAACATAGAGAACATTATTTCATATAAATTATAAATAGATAAGAGAACTGTGTTCCAAAGAAATTAGGGGTTTAAGTGATTTCCCCAAATGAGACAGCGGGAAAAGTCTAGATGTTAGGGTGAAGCTACCTTAACCTGGAATTAATTAGAAGGGAGGAGACAGACATAAACTCTCTCCACTTCCCACATTTCCTCTAGTTAGATGTACAGGCACAAGGAGAAGGACATATACTGACCCTCTGCGTGGTAGGCTGACATGGGAATCTCATTAAGATATCTTTCATTTAATCGTATTTGGTTTTTAAATAATAATGTAATGGCCAGTGAAAATCTCCATATGCCACCAAAAGTCTAGTGAAGTACTAAGGGGTGAAAAATATATATGCCCAAAGCTTACAATGGGTTTATATAAGAGATCTTATTTTCCAAAGCATTGTCACCTTTCTGAATAATTAGGGTATTCTGCTTAAGTACAATAAACACAGCCTATATTTTGATATAACCTCTTTTTCTAAATTCTTAACATAAAAGGAACATGTACCTGTCCATGGTGTCATTTTACATAGCTGTAATAATAGCTATCACTGATGGAATGTTTCTTATGTTCTAGAAACTGTACAAAAGGCTTTATGTTAGTTTTATTCTCAATAACTATGAGGTAGTAACTATTATTCACTCTCTTTGGGTGATGAGGCTCTTGGGGTTAAGTTATTGACCCAAGGTTATATGAGCACTGAATGGTGAAGCAGGAATAAATTGAGCACCTCATACTGAACTTGTAGACATAGGTGGTGGCCTCGTGAGGGGCTCACCCTTCAGAAATGAAGCCCTGGCTTACAGAGCAAAGAGCTTGGGTTTTAGAGCCAGTCAAACCTTGGTTCCAGACCTGACTGCAACACTTACTACCTGTAGAATATCAGGTCAGTATCTTGGTCAATTTGATCCTTAGCTTCCCCAACTGGAAAAATGGGGATAACAATACCTTATAGGTTTGTTGGGCAGATTCAATGAATTAATATACTAATTTTACTGACTATTTTCCTGGAATAAAAATAGGCAAAAAAAAAAAAAAGGCATTTCTAAATTTAAAGTTGTATAGGCTTAAATAAACCATATCATTTTCTAATAAATTGTCCAATTAGGCTTATTGAGAAGCTTAAAGCTAGATTCCTAGAGACCATCTACCCCAGAACAGAAATGCATTTCCATCTCCAAAGGATGGGCAGTTCCTTATTCCCAAACATCTAATTGCCTGTTCTCTGCCAATAAAGAGACTCTGGGGGTCTGAGTCTATCTGATCTTTTCTGTTTTACTGCTGCTTATGCCCACAATTCCCAAAGTATGTGCCGAGGCACACTGGGGTGCCACACCAAACTCACAAGGATGCAGTGAGATATTTTAAATTGTTAGCAAAACACAGCAATATTCAATTTTTGTCAGACACTGTAGGGATTACTAGCTTGAAATAGTTCACATTTTGCACAATCTCTATATCCTTTCAATGGTGTCATATCTTTGGGAAGCTGGGTTTTCAGCAGTTGCTGGAATTAAAAAGCAAGCCCCGTGTGAAAATCAGTGTGAACAAGAAATGAGAGTGGAAGTGTCTGATCTGATTCCAAGCTTTGGAAAGTTGGCCAGTGCCCCACAGGTGCACACTCCCCACTGGCCACCACCACTTCTGGTAATTGAATAACGAAGAAAGTTAATTTTTCTTTCAACTGATATGCATTACTTTTTCAAAGAGCTACCAAGTTGTAAGGACCTAAATGCTTCTTAAGTTGTTTGGATCTAACTGTCTAACAAATGGAACTCTTAGGTATTTAACAGTGATTCTTCAGGTATGATTTGTGACCCACCTGCACCAGCATATTCTGGGGAAACTTATAGTGAATACTCCTGAAACAGAATTTCTGGAATCTGCATTTCTAACAAGTTCTCTGGTTAATTTTTATATGCTGCAGTTTAAAAATCACTCACTCAAATTCACATTTTTGTTCAACATTTCATATTATAATTTTTTTTGCCAACCCTTTTTTTTTGAAAGATCTGTTTGCATCTTCAGGCCTCCCTACCACCTATAGCTAAAGAAAACCATCCAGCTCTCTTTTTACCTTTCTGTCTTTACGGTAATAGGAGCCACCAAAAAATAACCAGGAGATTTCAGGCTGGAAGCCTAGGTTCTCCCCGTTATCATTGTTTATGGGAACAGCCAGTAGTATTGATTTGTCACCTGGTGATGTTAATTACCAGCCAAGCGTTCAGATTGTTTCTTTTTCCCCAGCTCTCAGCTTGATCCCTGAAGTTTCAGCATGGAGTCGGGAAGCATTTAATGGAAAGTTAATCAGCTAAATCCTCCCAGTTTGGAAGTTACTCCCTGGCCCAGGCTCACGCTTGGAACACCAGGGTATCTATGTAATATGGGTAAGCAATTATTTACGGAATGCTTCCCAGAGGGCCTGAAAGAGGTAATGACCCTCTACAGGAGCCTTCTGGAGGGCCTAGGAGCCACTTATATACTGCAGAGAGAATGGCCTGACTCATTATATTTTTAAAGATTTGTTTGTTCTTGTCAAAGAAAGAAGCAAATAAGCAGAGGGGTGCTTGCTTCTGTGATGTCAACAAAGAGGATTTCTTTTTTCTTCTCTCTTTTTTTTTTTTTCAAGCAACAGCATCCTATCTATGTCAGTGGAGGATGATGCTATGTGTGTTAGAGACGTAGGTAACCTAGATTTGATTTGCACGTTAACTTTTCTACTTTCAATCAATGACTGCTTAACAAAGTCTCTGGCTAAGCATTCTGAAATTGATTTTCAAAGAGAATTTGCACTTGATCATTTAAAGTGTTTTGCACAACAGCCAGTATTTGGGGGAAGAAACAGAAGGTGTTGTGAATGCCGTATAAAGAGGACTTGAGTCGCTGCGATTGTCTCTGTCAGAGACCACAGCTTCTAATGCCTGGGACATCAAGCTTTGGGGAGATGGTGTCATGTGGTGGAAGAGTAAAGCTGGGGGTCTGTCTGATTTTGAGTTCTTTCTCTGCTCTTAGACAAATCACTTTCCCTGTATTAACCTTAGAATCTTTTACCTATAAATCAGACATAATGATACCTACCACATGAGTTGTTAATTCTCTCCTGAATATCTCAGATTGTATCCACATCTTCCATCCCGACCATCACTTATCCTCTTTAGTGCAGGCCGCTGTCATCCCTTACTCAGGAATGCATTCTTCCTGGTACTCTCACCCGCTTCTCTAGTTGTGCTCTGCCCCAATCCATTTTCTAGACTATAACTGAATTCTGTGAAAATTAAAAAAAAAATCTTTACACTCCACTGACTTAAAAGCATGTAATCATTCCTCTAAGCCGTAGATTTAAGGGAATGTTGCTGGGCCAGCCCCTGCTGTTCCCCAGTCTCATCTCTCACAGCTCGGTGCCTAAGCCTATCTTCTAGCCACACCAATATTTTGTGGTTTCCTTTGTGCGCCAAGCACACATTTACAACAAACCTTCACATGAGCTGTTTCTTTTTGCTGGAAATCTCATCCACTTCTCATTGCCTAGGTATCTGCTTCTCAGTCTTTGAGGATTAGAAAAAGTTACTCATTTTCTAAAGTATCTTTTTATCCATGGAGATTTTAAGTGTCATTTCATGTGCTCCTATGTCACCTCATATATAGAATTTCTAGATAAAACTTCTGCGTTAGAACTTACCATGCAGTCCTGTAATTGTCTTTCTTATACTTTAGAGTCAGCGTCACAAAGTCCAGGATCAGTTCTGTGCTATGTTTAATAAACGGTAGATTTTATCAGTGTTATTATCTGTAAATAGAGGGTGCTTCTCAATAAGATTGCTGTACAAATTAGATAAGCTGTTAAATGGACAATATCTGGAACAGATACTGAACAAATCTGTTTCCCACATATACTCACAATGTGGATTACCAGCTTATGTTTGAGTCATTCATTATTCAAAAAATGTATAAAATGCTACCCTGTACCAGGTACTTTTTCAGTCACCAGAGACACAGAAACAATTAAATGCAGCCCTTTTTTCAATGGTTCATATCATCGTGGAAAGAGCAGCATGGGTATGATTCTTCATCGTTGATTTTGTCAAGTTCTGCAAAGTACCTTTTTGCATTGGAGAAGCTAAGTTTCACTATTAAATATGGCTTGACATTGAAAGATCTACTCTAGAACATGTCTACTTTATCAAACATATTAAATCTTCTCTGGGGTCCTTTTGATCATGTTCTTGCCAAATCAATGAGCCTAATCAAAACTGAGCTGAGGGCTTCCCTGGTGGCGCAGTGGTTGAGAGTCTGCCTGCTGATGCAGGGGGCACGGGTTCATGCCCCGGTCCAGGAAGAACCCACATGCCGTGGAGCGGCTGGGCCTGTGAGCCATGGCCGCTGAGCCTGCACGTCCAGAGCCCGTGCTCCACAACAGGAGAGGCCACAACAGTGAGAGGCCCATGTACTGCAAAAAAAAAAAAAAAAAAAAAAAAACTGAGCTGAGAAAACATGTGATGCTCTACCAGGAGAACTGGCCTATCCTTAAAGGGCCCAGAGAGACTCTCTGCATCCCTGTGGGCTCTCCCGTGTTCTGTATATATTTCAAGAATGCAGAAAAAAGGAAAAAGACAGCAAAGAAAGCAATACCTTATTAGGCGGACTATGAGCAATTGTGTGGATCCAGATAATGTTTCCTATTTGCTCTACAGACATTGTCCTTCCAGTAATGCTCACTGATTTTTCTTTCCATGGACCACCATGCAGGGAATGGAAATCTAATTTAATCCACATAGGTTTATTGAGTAACTGCTGGGTACAGTTACTGCAGCCAGGGCTGAAGGTACTTGGTGAACAAGACAATAAGTTTTTCCTTTGTAAAGCTTTCAGTTCAACATGGGAGACTAATAGTTAAAAAGATAATTTGTAAATTATATATTTAACTACAGCTTTAAAAAGTGCACACTGGCAGATAACTGCAAGGTGCTAAGAAAAATGAAACAAAACACACACATGCATGAAATCTCACCATTTCTGTGGATAAAGACAGACAAATGTGCTTATTTGAGGAATCTCATTTAGAAGGTGAAAGCTAAATGTTGGAAAACATTACCCAGGCAAAAGAAGACCTGGAGACTAAGAGAGCCTTCTAGACAGTGGAAACATTATAGGTAAATGCCCAGTAATGAGAAAAAGCCTAGAGGATTTGAGAAACTACCATAAGGCCAGGGTTTCGGAAGGATAGAGGCAGACTAGAAAACTGGTCTAAAATGAGGCTGGCAGGAAAGCCGGGAGTCAGCCTATGTTGGGCCATTCTTAAGGCACTGTGCTAAGTGCTTTATAGATACTACCCACCTTGTACATGTTAATAGTTTTCTTTGAAGGAGCCAAAATTCAGGCAGCTAATATGACTAGTCTGAGGTCTTTAAGCTAAGTATTGAGGGACTGGAATTCCAATCAAAGTCTAACTGATTGCAAATTTCTCATCCTTCTTCTTCTTATTATTATTAAACTGTTATTATTAAACTATATTACACTCCCTATATGCATAAAAGACATTAATGAGTTTTACTTGTTCTGAACTTCAACTCCCAGGAACCAAGGAAGAAAAATTTTCTCCATTCACCTATCTCATGGGACATCCGGTTTCTCTTCCTTTAACGTTGTGTTGCTTATGAGAATAGAGCTGCTCAGGAAACACAGAGAGAGAGAGATGTGTTCTCTGCCACGCAGAAAAACATCTGGTGCTCCTGGACTCAGGTGTCCAGGGACAGGATGGGCCCTCAGCAAGGGCAGCAGCCCCTTCCACCCCCAGAGACTTTGCCACCATCTTGGGATTGTGAATTCATAAGTTATGTCTCCCTGAAATGGAACAGCTTTGTGTTTTAACACCTCACCCAGGACATTTCATCCTCATTCCTTTTATATATTCAAGTATGGTTTTCTTTTTCAGTGCCCAAAACTCCAGCAGAAAAAAATCATCTCATTAAGAAAAATTGTGTCTTATCCCCACTACTCTGTGACATAACCATCTCCCTAGTCACAGTCACTGTTTTCTTTTCTTCTGTAAGTACAGGATCCAACATTTACACAAATTGTAAATGCTGTGCCTAGAGTAATAATTTCCATAGGCTCAGCAAGGCTATTCTTCACCGCATTTGTGTTTGGAATTGCAGTCAAACTGAGTGAACTTCCTCCTTCCCTCTGACACAGCCACTGCAGATTGTGAAGTATGGCTAAATACCAAAGTGTTATTTAATGCAACCGGGAAGGAATGATAGCCCATTACCACTTTACACCCAGAGATCAGTCTCCAAGTGCAAGGCTATTCTCTTAGCCACGCCAGAAAAATTACACTGGCTGTTACTAGCTTTTATACCCCCCTTAGGCAATGCTGGAACGATAAACATGATGGGAATGAAGTCTTGCCACGTGTATCTAACAGCACCAAAGAGAGCGGCTAGCACAGTGCTGACACCGCATTCAGCTTATGTTAAAGGTTTAACACATTGCCTAGCTCTCTTTTTGGGTATCACATTCTGGGCAGGAGAAGACTGTGTGTACCTGGTCGCCAGTCTCTGCATATATCCTGTTACACAACTGAGCTCCTGCTTTCACTCTAAAAGGGAAGGAAAACTTTGTACTAGGCTCCAACTACAGCAATGTGGAGCTGATTTTCATGGTCTCTGAGCAAGTAGGTGCCCTGGATAGGCCAAGACTTAAGTATGTATATGCTATCCCAAATCCATGTTCTTGAAGTTCCCACCTCCAACTCCTTACTAGTGGTTTTCAACCATATCTGACGGCCAGCCAGTTCTATATGACCCCACCATCCATAGCTGATTTGTCCATAAGTGGATTTTTGCCCCAAAGGAAGTCAATTTGCAAGTCTGTGGAGTGAACTGCAAGAAAAACTCTGCAGACCAGGTCCAATGGAGACACACTGGCTCCATCAGATCCTCTTCCTGAAGGAATTATAAAGGTAATTGGAAGATTAGTAGGAGGACCAAAAGTAGATATGACAAGCTATCCAGTGGATAGCTTACTTAGGATAATGACAGCACCAGCTGGGGATTAACAGACTCTAGCTGTGAAGATGTGGAGGAGTCAATGAGGTCAGAAGATATTTATTGACTATGGACCATCCTTTTAGTTACTCAGCTGGGTTTTTATCTCTTTAAGGTGTGTGACTCTATGACTTTTCCTGTATTTTTATACTTCTGATTGTGCATCTTTTCTTGTGGTCATGTAAGCTTATAGCAATAAGTTATCCCCAGTTTTTATGAGGCTTGGAGGCACAGCTAAGTTTCTATCAATTATTTCTGCTGGCTGCCTGCAACAATTTTGCTGTAGGGTATTTGCTGCCGTTCGATAAATATCCATTGCTTGAGTGACTTGAGTAACTCACAGGTTTTTGCAACCAAGACCATCTAATTAACCCCCTAAAAAACATGTGAGAAGATATAGCTGAGCACAACATATCTACCACAGTGGTTTCTCCAGAGGGTCTTTAGTATGGAGTTTCAAGGTGATGTTTTATCACCAAGGACCCATTTTTTTCTTGTAACATCATTTTTTTTTTTTTTTGGTTGGGGGAGATAAGTGGGGTAATCTGTCTCTACTATGAGATAGTAAATCACCCTATTGACAAATGGGCTTTTTCTACTTTCATATATTTCTGATGAATTGGCACACTGAACAAAGCCTGATACTGAGAAATACAAACAGGCATATATTAGAGTTCTCCAGAGAGACAGAACCAGTAGGATACAGATGTACAGTCATCCCTTGGTGTCCGTAGGGGATTGGTTCCAGGACCCCTGTGGATTCTCAAGTCCCTTATATAAAGTGGCGTAATATTCACATACAACATAGGCACATCCTCCTGTATACTTTTAAGTCACCTCTATATTTCTTATAATACAGTACAATGTAAATTCTATATAAATAGTTGCCTGTCTGTGGCAAATTCAAGTTTTGTTTTCTGGAACTCTCTGGAATTTTTTTTTTCAGAGTATTGTCATTTTGCAGTTGGCTGAATCTGCATATGTAGAACACATGAATATGAAGGGCCAACTGTATATGAGGAGATTTATCATAGGAATTGGCTCAAGCAGTTATAGAGGCTGAGAAGGCCTACAGTCTACCCTCTTCAAGCTGGCAAACCAGAAAAGTCAGTGAGAGGCTGAAGGCCTAGGAACAGGGAAGCTGCTAGTATAAGACCCTGAGTCTGAAGGCCTGAGGACCAGGTGCTTCAATGTCCAGGAGCAGGAAAAGATGGATGTCTGACTCAAGAAGAGAGAGGGGGAACCCACACTTCCTTTGCCTTTTTGATCTATTTGGGCTCCCAATGGATTGAATGATGACAGACCACATTGGTAAGGGCAGATCTCTTTATCCATTCTACTGAATCAAATGTTCATCTTTTCTAGAAACTCCTTTCTATAAAGGAAATAATCCAGAAATAATGTTTAACAAGCTATCTGGGCATCCTTTAGCCCAGTGCAGTTGACATATAAAATTTACCATCACAACACACCGGTAAGAAAATAATTTTGTATAACTAAAGATCACAGCAGCATAAGCCATGACTTAGAACTAGGACCTGAATGGTGGGCAGATTAATGATTCTAGAACAGCTTGAATCCCACCCTAACTCTACAGTACCTCTCACAGAGTACATGGACAGGACTCTGGTGTAAAGAAAGAAGCTCTCTACTGAGGGGTCCAGCAGCTCTTCTGCAGAACCCCTTGTAAGAAAGATGGAGGTGAGAAGCCAAATCATTTCCCTACAGATGGGGAAGGAGAAGAGCTCTAGAGGCCTGGAAGGGATAAAGAGAGGCCTGGGAAGGTCAGAGACCTGGAGATGTTTGCATTCTATAGTCATGGGCAGCAGAACAATGGATCGATGTGGGAGGAGAGTGTGGCGGCAGAAAAATGCCACCACACTCTGTAAATGCTACTTACTATATAAAAAGTATCTTTGCAGATATGACTAAATTAAGGATTTTGAGATGGAGATATTAGCCTGAATTATCTGAGTGACCCTAAAAGGAGTCACAGTGTATTTATAAGTGAGAGGCAGAGAGGGAGATTTGAACAGAAAAGACAACGTGACCTCCAAGGCAGAGATTGGAGTGATGCAGCCACAGTTGAGGAATGACAGCAGCCACTAGAAGCTGAATGAGGCAAAGAACCAACGCTTCTCTAGAGACTGAGGGTTGACGGCCCTGCCGACATCTTGATTTGTCCAGTGAAACTGATTTTGGACTTCCGGCCTCCAGAACAGTGAGAGAATAAATTTCTGTTGTTTTAAGTCACCAAATTTGTGGTAACTTGTTACAGCAGCCCTAAGTAACTAAAACAGAGGGGAATGACCAGGAAGATGAATCGAAAGTATAACTGACACTGAAGCAGAGGGGAGGCACCATCTGTCCTCCCAGAGGACTCTAAGGAAAAAAGGGACCTCACCTCTGATGGACAGACTGGTTACCACCTCCTAATTCTTAGGAGTATTTGGGCAGGAAAATCTGAGGAAAGCCTGGACTTTCTGTTAGGCAAATACAGCTTTGAGTATCAATATTTGGGGAATTTCTGTGTGAGTTCACAGATAAAGCATTTTGAGCAATAGTGGAACTTTGGGCTAATATTCATTTATTATGTCTCATTTATAGATTTGCTATGGCAGCTATTTTATTTTTCTTATTTTTTTGTAATAAGTTCATAGATACACAAAAGTTTTTTAAATTAGGAAGTAGTTGAAAAACAAGTAATTTTATTAAAACTTCTTTAGTGGTACCTGGCATTTCCCAAATCAGGTAAATGAGATTCTGAAGATGGATCTGCCTCAAATGTGCCAAGTCTTTTCATGCCCTGGCTTCTTCCACCCATGTTACTCTTCAGGGTTACTGGTCTCTTCTCCTAACCTGGGGCTGAATCCTTACCCTTCCTGACCCAGCTTAAAACTTGCTTCTTCAGATTGGCCACCCCATTTAAATTTTGTCTTCATTACTCAACTCTCTCACTATGCCATGCTTTATTCCTTCAAAACATGTAGAATGGCTGGGCCTTATGCATTTGTAGATGGGCTGTCTGCTTGCTATTGATGCTCCCTCTGCTCTGTTTGTTTTATGACAGCATCCTTCTCCAGTGCATAAGAGTGTCATTGATGATGGAAACTCTCTGGTGCTTTGAAATGTGTAAAGGAGGGCAAAGGTTTTCATACACAGAAATAAGCCTTCACATTTTTATTTATTAGCTTTCAAAATAACTCATTTATAATTTAGATTTTTATGGAAATAGAATAGGATAGTTTGGAAGGCAGAGACTATGATTTTGTTCATCTTATAGGACTTCAGTCCTCACTCAGCCTGCTGCTGGTTACAGGAGTCAGCTCGTGATCCCCAAGACAGGATCCCCTACAGCTTGTCCTTTCAACCCTCACCCCAGGTTACAACACCTGAAAATCTCTGCTTGGCCCCAGCGTGTAGTAGGGAAAAGCTCTGGTCAATCATATTATCCACAGAAATGTTTCCTGCCCATGATAAAGCCTGCCTTCTACATTGTTAAAGCAAAGCACTTTAGCATTCTTGGTGCCTGAAATAGTGGCTGGAACCAGTTAGGAGATCTGTAAATGTCTGTAAAAAATCAGATCTCACATTTATACAGAACTTCCCAGGTTGCAAGGGACTTCTGAAACTCTTCTCAGTGAAACCTTAGAAGAGGTTTCAGTGAGCTTTATTCCTTTGTTTGGCTCCTGAAACACTTGTTTTCAGCATCACGTGCTCCTGACACTCACCTGGACTGTCTGGTTGCCCTACGTCTCTTTTCCGGGATGTAACCTGATAGTCTAGCTTGTGGAGTATGTGTCTTAGATTCATAGTCTCTTAGAGTTGGAAGGAGCTTTAGGAATTAGTCCAACTGCCTCTTTTGACCCAAAGGAGGATAAGCAGCTTGAAGAGCAAGGAGTTAGTTAACAGTGGAAACAAAACTGGGTCCTTGTTCCCTTCATCTAATGCTGACTCTCTCAGATCTTCCTTTTATCCCCATAATAATATCCTATGGGTGTTTGTCAGTAAATGTTGTTGAAGACGATGCCTTTTATCCACCCAGGTCCCATACGTGTCAAGTGATTTTAATATTCAGAACCTTTTTACCTGAATCACTCCGTCTTCCCTGTCTATTATCTTAGATGTCTATATTTGCCTTCTTATGCACTCCTCTTCTCTCCTCAGTAACTTCTGAAATCTTTGAGTTTGAAATTTTTTTTTTTTATTTTGCTTTATAACAAATTTAATCAGTTATACATATACATATGTTCCCATATCCCCTCCCTTTTGTTTCTCCCTCCAACCCTCCCTATCCCACCCCTCCAGGCGGTCACAAAGCACCGAGCTGATCTCCCTGTGCTATGCGGCTGCTTCCCACTAGCTATCTACCTTACGTTTGGTAGTGTATATATGTCCATGCCGCTCTTTCACTTTGTCACAGCTTACCCTTCCCCCTCCCCATATCCTCAAGTCCATTCTCTAGTAGGTCTGTGTCTTTATTCCTGTCTTACCCCTATGTTCTTCATGACATTTATTTTTCTTAAATTCCATATATATGTGTCAGCATACAGTATTTGTCTTTCTCTTTCTGACTTACTTCACTCTGTATGACAGACTCTAGGTCCATCCACCTCATTACAAATAGCTCAATTTCATTTCTTTTTATGGCTGAGTAATATTCCATTGTATATATGTGCCACATCTTCTTTACCCATTCATCCGATGATGGACACTTAGGTTGTTTCCATCTCTGGGCTATTGTGAATAGGGCTGCTATGAACATTTTGGTACATGTCTCTTTTTGAATTATGGTTTTCTCAGGGTATATGCCCAGTAGTGGGATTGCTGGGTCATATGGTAGTTCTATTTGTAGTTTTTTAAGGAACCTCCATGCCGTTCTCCATAGTGGCTGTACCAATTCACATTCCCACCAGCAGTGCAAGAGTGTTCCCTTTTTTCCACACCCTCTCCAGCATTTATTGTTTCTAGATTTTTTGATGATGGCCATTCTGACTGGTGTGAGATGATATCTCATTGTAGTTTTGATTTGCATTTCTCTAATGAGTAAAGATGTTGAGCATCCTTTCATGTGTTTGTTGGCAGTCTGTATATCTTCTGTGGAGAAATGTCTATTTAGGTCTTCTGCCCATTTTTGGATTGGGTTGTTTGTTTTTTTGTTATTGAGCTGCATGAGCTGCTTATAAATTTTGGAGATTAATCCTTTGTCAGTTGCTTCATTGGCAAATATTTTCTCCCATTCTGAGGGTTGTCTTTTGGTCTTGTTTATGGTTTCCTTTGCTGTGCAAAAGCTTTTAAGTTTCATTAGGTCCCATGTGTTTATTTTTGTTTTTATTTCCATTTCTCTAGGAGGTGGGTCCAAAAGGATCTTGCTGTGATTTATGTCACAGAGTGTTCTGCCTATGTTTTCCTCTAAGAGTTTGATAGTGTCTGGCCTTACATTTAGGTCTTTAATCCATTTTGAGCTTATTTTTGTGTATGGTGTTAGGGAGTGATCTAATCTCATACTTTTACATGTCCCTGTCCAGTTTTCCCAGCACCACTTATTGAAGAGACTGTCCTTTCTCCACTGTACATTCCTGCCTCCTTTATCAAAGATAAGGTGACCATATGTCCTTGGGTTTATCTCTGGGCTTTCTATCCTGTTCCATTGATCTATCTTTCTGTTTTTGTGCCAGTACCATACTGTCTTGATTACTGTAGCTTTGTAGTATAGTCTGAAGTCAGGGAGCCTGATTCCCCCAGCTCCATTTTTCGTTCTCAAGATTGCTTTGGCTATTCAGGGTCTTTTGTGTTTCCATACAAATTGTGAAATTTTTTGCTCTAGTTCTGTGAAAAATGCCAGTGGTAGTTTGATAGGGATTGCATTGAATCTGTAGATTGCTTTGGGTAGTAGAGTCATTTTCACAATGTTGATTCTTCCAATCCAAGAACATGGTACATCTCTCCATCTATTTGTATCATCTTTAATTTCTTTCATCAGTGTCTTCTAATTTTCTGCATACAGGTCTTTTGTCTCCTTAGGTAGGTTTATTCCTAGATATTTTATTCTTTTTGTTGCAATGGTAAATGGGAGTGTTTCCTTGATTTCACTTTCAGATTTTTCATCATTAGTATATAGGAATGCCAGAGATTTCTGTGCATTAATTTTGTATCCTGCAACTTTACCAAATTCATTGATTAGCTCTAGTAGTTTTCTGGTAGCATCTTTAGGATTCTCTATGTATAGTATCATGTCATCTGCAAACAGTGACAGCTTTACTTCTTCTTTTCCGATTTCGATTCCTTTTATTTCCTTTTCTTCTCTGATTGCTGTGGCTAACACTTCCAAAACTATGTTGAATAAGAGTGGTGAGAGTGGGCAACCTTGTCTTGTTCCTGATCTTAGTGGAAATGGTTTCAGTTTTTCACCATTGAGGATGATGCTGGCCGTGGGTTTGTCATATATGGCCTTTATTATGTTGAGGAAAGTTCCCTCTATGCCTACTTTCTGCAGGGTTTTTATCATAAATGGGTGTTGAATTTTGTCGAAAGCTTTCTCTGCATCTATTGAGATGATCATATGGTTTTTCTCCTTCAATTTGTTAATATAGTGTATCACGTTGATTGATTTGCGTATATTGAAGAATCCTTGCATTCCTGGAATAAACCCCACTTGATCATGGTGTATGATCCTTTTAATGTGCTGTTGGATTCTGTTTGCTAGTATTTTGTTGAGGATTTTTGCATCTATGTTCATCAGTGATATTGGCCTGTAGTTTTCTTTCTTTGTGACATCCTTGTCTGGTTTTGCTATCAAGGTGATGGTGGCCTCGTAGAATGCGTTTGGGAGTGTTCCTCCCTCTGCTATATTTTGGAAGAGTTTGAGAAGGATAGGTGTTAGCTCTTCTCTAAATGCTTGATAGAATTCGCCTGTGAAGCCATCTGGTCCTGGGCTTTTGTTTGTTGTAAGATTTTTTATCACAGTTTCAATTTCAGTGCTTGTGATTGGTCTGTTCATATTTTCTATTTCTTCCTGATTCAGTCTTGGCAAGTTGTGCATTTCTAAGAATTTGTCCATTTCTTCCAGGTTGTCCATTTTATTGGCATAGAGTTGCTTATAGTAATCTCTCATGATCTTTTGTATTTCTGCAGTGTCAGTTGTTACTTCTCCTTTTTCATTTCTAATTCTATTGATTTGAGTCTTCTCCCTTTTTTTCTTGATGAGTCTGGCTAATGGTTTATCAATTTTGTTTATCTTCTCAAAGAACCAGCTTTTAGTTTTATTGATCTTTGCTATCGTTTACTTCATTTCTTTTTCATTTATTTCTGATCTGATTTTTATGATTTCTTTCCTTCTGCTAACTTTGAGATGTTTTTGTTCTTCTTTCTCTAATTGCTTTAGGTGCAAGGTTAGGTTGTTTATTCGAGATGTTTCCTGTTTCTTAAGGTGGGATTGTATTGCTATAAACTTCCCTCTTAGAACTGCTTTTGCTGCATCCCATAGGTTTTGGGTCGTCGTGTCTCCATTGTCATTTGTTTCTAGGTATTTTTTAATTTCCTCTTTGATTTCTTCAGTGATCACTGCGTTATTAAGTAGTGTATTGTTTAGCCTCCATGTGTTTGTATTTTTTACAGCTCTTTTCCTGTAATTGATATCTAGTCTCATAGCATTGTGGTCGGAAAAGATACTTGATACAATTTCAATTTTCTTAAATTTACCAAGGCTTGATTTGTGACCTAAGATATGATCTATCCTGGAGAATGTTCCATGAGCACTTGAGAAAAATGTGTATTCTGTTGTTTTTGGATGGAATGTCCTATAAATATCAATTAAGTCCATCTTGTTTAATGTATCATTTAAAGCTTGTGTTTCCTTATTTATTTTCATTTTGGATGATTTGTCCATTGGTGAAAGTGGGGTGTTAAAGTCCCCTACTATGATTGTGTTACTGTCGATTTCTCCTTTTATGGCTGTTAGTATTTGCCTTATGTATTGAGGTGCTCCTATGTTTGGTGCATAAATATTTACAATTGTTATATCTTCTTCTTGGATCGACCCCTTGATCATTATGTAGTGTCCTTCTTTGTCTCTTTTAGTAGTCTTTATTTTAAAGTCTATTTTGTCTGATATGAGAATTGCTACTCCAGCTTTCTTTTGGTTTCCATTTGCATGGAATATCTTTTTCCATCCCCTTACTTTCAGTCTGTATGTGTCTCTATGTCTGAAGTGGGTCTCTTGTAGACAGCATATATATGGGTCTTGTTTTTGTATCCATTCAGCCAATCTGTGTCTTTTGGTGGGAGCATTTAGTCCATTTACATTTAAGGTAATTATCGATATGTATGTTCCTATTCCCATTTTCTTAATTGTTTTGGGTTCGTTATTGTAGGTCTTTTCCTTCTGTTGTGTTTCTTGCCTAGAGAATTTCCTTTAGCATTTGTTGTAAAGCTGGTTTGGTGGTGCTGAACTCTCTCAGCTTTTGCTTGTCTGTAAACGTTTTAATTTCTCCATCAAATCTGAATGAGATCCTTGCTGGGTAGAGTAGTCTTGGTTGCAGGTTTTTCTCCTTCATCACTTTAATTATGTCCTGCCACTCCCTTCTGGCTTGTAGAGTTTCTGCTGAGAGATCAGCTGTTATCCTGATGGGGATTCCCTTGTGTGTTATTTGTTGTTTTTCCCTTGCTGCTTTTAATATGATTTCTTTGTGTTTAATTTTTGACAGTTTGATTAGTATGTGTCTTGGCGTATTTCTCCTTGGATTTATTCTGTATGGGACTCTCTGTGCCTCCTGGACTTGATTAACTATTTCCTTTCCCATATTATGGAAGTTTTCAACTATAATCTCTTCAAATATTTTCTCAGTCCCTTTCTTTTTCTCTTCTTCTTCTGGAACCCCTATAATTCGAATGTTGGTGCATTTAATGTTGTCCCAGAGGTCTCTGAGACTGTCCCCTGTTCTTTTCATTCTTTTTTCTTTATTTTGCTCTGCAGCAGTTATTGCCACTATTTTATCTTCCACCTCACTTATCCATTCTTCTGCCTCAGTTATTCTGCTATTGATCCCGTCTAGAGTATTTTTTATTTCATTTATTGTGTTTTTAATCGATGCTTGATTCATCTTTAGTTCTTCTAGGTCCTTGTTAACTGTTTCTTGCATTTTGTCTATTCTATTTCCAAGATTTTGGATCTGGGAAATAGAATCTTGGATCATTTTTACCATCATTATTCTGAATTCTTTTTCAGGTAGACTGCCTAGTACCTCTTCATTTGTTAGGTCTGGTGGGTTTTTATCTTGCTCCTTCTCCTGCTGTGTGTTTTTCTGTCTTCTCATTTTGCTTATGTTACTGTGTTTGGGGTCTCCTTTTTGCAGGCTGCAGGTTCGTGGTTCCCGTTGTTTTTGGTGTCTGTCCCCAGTGGCTAAGGTTGGTTTAGTGGGTTGTGTAGGCTTCCTGGTGGAGGGGACTAGTGCCTGTGTTCTGGTGGATGAGGCTGGATCTTGTCTTTCTGGTGGGCAGGTCCACGTCTGGTGGTGTGTTTTGGGGTGTCTGCGGACTTTTTATGATTTTAGGCCACCTCTCTGCTAATGGGTGGCGCTGTGTTCCTGTCTTGCTAGTTGTTTGGCATAGGGTGTCCAGCACTGTAGCTTGCTGGTCGTTGAGTGAAGCTGGGTGCTGGTGTTGAGATGGAGATCTCTGGAAGATTTTCGCCGTTTGATATTATGTGGAGCTGGGAGGTCTCTTGTGGACCAGTGTCCTGAGGTTGGCTCTCCCACCTCAGAGGCACAGCACTGACTCCTGGCTCCTCAATTTGGGATGATTTGTTGTCTATTCATGTATTGCACAGTTGCAGGGTACATCAAGTTGATTATGGAGCTTTAATCCGCTGCTTCTGAGGCTGCTGGGAGAGGTTTCCCTTTCTCTTCTTTGTTCTCACAGCTCCTGGGTCTCAGCTTTGGATTTGGCCCCGCCTCTGCATGTAGGTCGCCGGAGGGCGTCTGTTCTTCGCTCAGACAGGACAGGGTTAAAGGAGCAGCCTCTTCGGGCACTCTGGCTCACTCAGGCCGGGCGGGAGGGAGGGGCACGGAGTGCGGGGCGAGCCTGCAGCGGCAGAGGTCGGCGTGACGTTGCACCAGCCCGAGGCGCGCCGTGCGTTCTCCCAGGGAAGCCGCCCCTGGATCCCGGGACCCCGGCAGTGGCGGGCTGCACAGGCTCCCGGAAGGGCGGTGTGGACAGTGACCTG
This sequence comes from Hyperoodon ampullatus, assembly GCF_949752795.1. Classification (NCBI taxonomy): domain Eukaryota; kingdom Metazoa; phylum Chordata; class Mammalia; order Artiodactyla; family Ziphiidae; genus Hyperoodon; species Hyperoodon ampullatus. The sequence goes on from NC_136920.1 coordinate 20,640,171, forward strand.
CGCTCGCACACAGGCTTCTTGGCGGCGGCAGCAGCAGCCCCAGCGTCCCACGCCCGTCACTGGGCTCCGCGCTTTCAGTCGTGACTCGCGCCCGTCTGTGGAGCCCCTTTAAGCAGCGCTCTTAATCCCCTCTCCTCGCGCACCAGGAAACCAAGAGGGAAGAAAAAGTCTCTTGCCTCTTCGGCAGCTCCAGAGTTTTCCCGGACTCCCTCCCGGCTGGCTGTGGCACATTAGCCCCCTTCAGGCTGAGTTCTCGCCGCCAGCCCCAGTCCTCTCCCTGCGCTCTGACCGAAGCCCGAGCCTCAGCTTCCAGCGCCGCCCGCCCCGGCGGGCGAACAGACAAGCCTCTCGGGCTGGTGAGTGCCGCTCGGCACCGATCCTCTGTGCGGGAATCTCTCCGCTTTGCCCTACCCAGGTATGTGGGGAGTTTCTTGCCTTTTGGGAGGTCTGGGGTCTTCTGCCAGCGTTCAGTAGGTGTTCTGTAGGAGCTGTTCCACGTGTAGCTGTATTTCTGGTGTATCCGTGGGGAGGAAGGTGATCTCCGCGTCGAGTTTGAAATCTTAAATAAAGAATGACTTCCCCATTGTGTCCAGAGAATGAGTCCAGAGGGACATAGAAGGGCTGGTGGGGGAGAAAAAGGACGCAGGCTAGCCAGTGTCCTAGAGGAATAAACTGTGACAGTCACTGACATGACCAATGCCACAATCTTATCACTTAATTCTGCTTGTGGTGAAGAGACTTAATTAAAATATATGGGTCTATGTTGAGAAATACCTTTCAATGTACAAAATAGATGGCTTTCCCTTACCCTTTTAAAAGTGTGACCTATTATGATATATCTGCCTGAACCACGGCCTTCTGAGCTGGAAACCCTTGAGAAAATGTAGCAGAGGTTTCATAAGCCTAGAGAGGAATAAATAGGATGGTTACTAGCTAATCAACACCCTGAGCATAGTTGATTTAGCTAAACCATATTACTGCTTCTTGAGGCAAAAACTGGGCTCAAAATAAAAGTGAAATAAAATGCTAACTTTTGATCTCCCTTTGAATTTATCAACTTACTTGACCTATATGCATCATTTTCTTTATCTGCAAAGTGGACTTAATTATCTTGCAGAGCTGCTGTGAGGATTAGCTGGGTGAATAAAAAGAGTGTACCACGAAGTATGGAATATAATGAATGATTAAGAAAAGTTACTCACCTCCCTTCCCTACTATATTTCCTTTGCTTCTTCTCTCTCCCTTCTGTGAGTTTATTCAAATGGTCTGGAAAACAGTAATGCATCTGCCTGGGGAGGAATCCCAGCAGAACTGCTGGTATGCAGAAAGAATCATAATCACCAAACCACCACGTGCACAGCAGAGGGAGAAAAAGGCCACGGGGAAGCTGATACAGGCTTTTGGCTTTGGGTTAAGGTTGCAAATACATCTGCTCCCCAGGAGCCTGGAAGCCAGGAAATAAAGGGACCCTCCAGGACGTGAGTTTCTCCCTGTGCCCACCCTAATTTAATGACAGTTTCTTAATACCTAGATTATATACTTCCAGCAGGTGAACAAAGATTTTCCTTCATTTCAATAACAGAAATAAATGAATATCCAAAGCTCGCTTAATTGTGAGGAAAACCATCAAAGAAGAAAAGAAATAAGACAATGATAAAAAATAATGTCCAATGAAACAGTTAATAAACCATGAAAATCTTTACATTTAAATAAATTATTCATCCTTAGAGAGATTCAAGGGTGTATAAAACAACAGCAGACTTCTATGAATAAGAGATAGTAGAAATACTGTAAATTAAGAATGATTTTCATATCTAATTAAGTACTATTATGCAAAATGTACAAAGAACTCTTAAAACTCAGTGATAAGAACACATCAATGATAAGAACACATTGGATAAGACAACCCAATTAAAAAATGGGCGAGAGACCTTAACAGACACATCACCAAAAAGATGGAAAATAAGCATGTGAAAAAATGCTCCAAATAATGTCATCAGGAAAATGCAAATTAAAACAATGATTTTTTGTTTTAAGGTACAACTACACACATATTATCAATAGAATGGCCAAAACCTAGAAAACCGATAACACCAGATGCTGACAATGATGTGGAACAAAAGGAACTCCTCCCATTTATTGCTGGTGGGAATGCAAAATGGTACAGCCACTTTGGAAGACAGTTTGGCAGTTTCTTATAAAATTAAACATACTCTTACCATATGCTTCAGCCAAAGCACTCCTTGGTATTTACCCAAAGGAGTTGACAACCTATGTCCACACAAAAACCTGCCTATGAATGTTTATAGTAGCTTTATTTATAACTGCCAAAACTTGTAAGCAATCAAGATGTCCTTTGGAGGTGAAAGGATAAATAAACTGTGGTCCTTTCGGACAATGGAATATTATTCAGTACTAAAAGGAAATGAGCTATCAAGTCATGAAAAGACATAGAGGAAACTTACATGTATATTACTAAGTGCAAGAAGCCAATGTGCAAAGGCTACATACTGTGTGATTCCAACTGTATGACATTCTGGAAAAGGCAAAACTATGGGGACAGATAATATATAGTCCATTGTGGTTTATTTTTATTGCTTATGAGGCCATTTCTTATATCACTAGAGCAGTGGTTCTCAAGTTAGTGAGGTTGTGCCTCCATGGTGACATTTGTCAATATCTGGAGAAATCTTTTGTTGTCATAACTGGGGGAACAGGTGCTACTGGAATGTAGTGGGTAGAGACCAGTGATGCTGAGAAATATCTCACAATGCACAGGACAAACCTCCACAACAAAGAATTATCTGGTCCCAAATGTCATTAATGCTGCACAATAGTGCTCCATTTCTGCTCTGGAGTTAATTACATCTACAGTCTTTGCTCTCTAGGTCTGTGTAAGACATAAATACCTCTAAACCTGGTGGACACCCAGACTTAACCCACAAAGAAGCTGCTTGTGTAATAGAGTTCTTGACAGAAAATTTAATTAGGATAGATAAGTTTAGTTGGGACAGATGAAATAAGCCCATCAGGTAATTTGAGAGTGCTTCAAATTAATGTGACTTCAAGCCTCCAGATCTGCATTGGGTTGGCTGAATGCAGTTTGCATGTCCGTATCTAGATTATACTCTTCTTTTTATCACTTGGCATACTTGTTAAAATTACATAGGATTTATATGTCTGAAGGCTGTAGTCTCTGACTAGTTCCTCCTCCTTTCTTCCCAGCATTTCCTACTGGAAGATCTCAGTGTTACCTAGGAAATGAAACACAGAAAATCCCAATACCATTCTAGGATATTAATGCCCTTGTGTTTATTTGTTGTGGTTGATTATTTTATGACTAGACTCTAGTCTAGTAAACTCTTTAAGAATATTAAGTAATTAGTTATTGCAAAATGCCTAGGAAGAGGTACTAACATAATTTCTACTATGATGAACCTGAGATTAAGAGGTTAGGTGACTTAAGGTCACAAAGCTGGTAGGCCGTTAAGGCAGTCAGTCTGGCGTAAAGATTTTATACTTCTCATCACTATGCTCCCCTGTTTTCTTTCTCTAGCAAAAAATTAATTAAATTAATAAGATTAAAAATTAAACCCATTAATGTGGGTGTTTAGGAGGACAAATTGTTTGGGTTATGATGTCTTTTTTGGGTTATGATTCCTTTTTAATTTATGTATTTTTATCATATTCTAACACTCACTTGCAGAAAAAGGTAGCAGGCCCTTAGTGTTCAGGAAAATAAAAAATATCTTCAAGGGTAAGAGGCTTAAATTTTTAAAAAAATCTACCCATTTACTTAATTTTCAAATGTGAAACGTTATAAATATTGTCTTTTAGGGCTTCCCTGGTGGAGCAGTAGTTGAAAGTCCGCCTGCTGATGCAGGGGACACGGGTTCGTATCCCGGTCCGGGAAGATCCCACATGCCGTGGAGCGGCTAGGCCCGTGAGCCATGGCCGCTGGGCCTGCGTGTCCGGAGCCTGTGCTCCACAACAGGAGAGGCCACAACAATGAGAGTCCCGTGTACCGCAAAAAAAAAAAAAAAAATTTGTCTTTTTCCTTAGCCACAAATCTGTTCTGTTGCAGAGCCAACACTGTAAGTAATAACAGTGACAATAAAGCTACTATATTATCATTTTAAAGACGCTACTATGTGTCAGCTGCTATGCCAGCCACACTATATATATTCATTTAAAAGGCACATTTAATTCTAATATATGAAATACAAACCATTATTTTCTCCATTTTGGAGATGAGGAATCTAAGATTATAAGAGGTAAATCACTGGCCTAAGATCGACCAGTTTATGAATGGTGAGACAGGATTTAGTCCAAATGTCTCCACTTCCCCTGCAAAACGCCTCATGTTTTTCACAGCAACAGCCTTCATTAAATTTTTTGCATTCTGAACATAGTTTGTGATGGCTAAAATAAACTTTGCTAAGGTAAGATTCCCCTCCTCCTCCCACTGGAATCCTTAATTAACCAGAAGAGATACTTAGAATGAAGGCAATTCTAATAGAGGGTATTCCCCAAAAGCAATTTAAAGGGACTTGAGTAGGTGATGGATTTTGTTAGAGGAAGACCATATTCTGAGAGGATCTTTTACTGGAGTTAATTGCAAGACCTTTATTTATTCTATATCTATTCCTGGCATTTAAAAGAGCCTGTAGAAATATCTTAATTTTATATAATTGCTGTCAGTATTTATTAAGCATCCTAGCAAGAGAAAGCCAAATTCATTGTTGAGTATCCACACATCTGTTAAAAAAAGGCAAATAAGGGCTAGCATCTACCCCTAATCTGTGGTGTCCGTCTTAACAAGGCTTGTTTTGATTTCAGATGTCCTAATTTCTGTGACTGATCATTCTTAAGTAATTAAAAATAGATAAACATTCACAGATTTGAATGCTGAACTTCTGAGACTGGGACTTGCTGCAAGATTCAGTGAGATTAAACAACCTCCTCTATTGAATTTTTGTACAATTTTGCTAGTTTATCTCTGGTCCCCATCTGTTGAAGCATCAAAAAAAAAATCCTAGAGGAGATGCTGGAGATTCAGAATCATGCCTGAAGTGAGGCCTTGGGAGTTGGTGATTGATTGGCTTGAAGGCCAAGTTCAAAGGGTAAGTTAATCCTAGACAGGGTAATGAAAGAGAGGAGTGAGGAAGAAAGATGGCCTCAAAATATGAAGACCCAGGATATTTGCCAAGAACAGAGGTAGGACTTGCAAACACTCTTTGAAAGTTGGGGGCAGGTTGATGACTTGGCTATACTGCTGTAAAGAACTGAGGCAGGCATTCTTTAAATGTTTAAGAATAAAATTCTCAAATTCCACTTCCAATAAAGCATGACCACCCCTAAACCCCAGCTCAGCCACCACCACTGCTCAAAAAACAAAAGAGAAGAAAAGAAAAATAACCTTATAAGAAAGCATTAGCTTTGGAAGGAAGTTAATCTTGCAATGAAAGCAAGTTGTTAAATGTAGACAGACTCTAAGCTGCTTACAACAATATTTGCTCCCTTTATGTACGTCTATTATAAGATACTACTTTCTCATTGTTTATTATGTACTCTATGCTCTTGCAAGAAGCTTAACTTTGTTGTTGTTTTTTTCTCTCATTCTAGTTTCTTAAATGTGGAAATATAATTTTGTGTTAAAGGAGGTTTTTCATTTAATTAAAGAATGCATTCTAGAGCTTGACTACTAATTAAAATCCAGCATTTGCTTAACATAGATGGGTTGATAATTATAGGGAAATTTTATGTGTTTTTTTTTCCACTTCATGATTTAGTTGCTGTTCAATTTTGTACTCCTAATATTGTAATTAATACATGTTGCTATATTTGATTTTCTGTTTAATTTTTGAAAGTAAGATGGTAAAAAGTGTTCCACTGCTTAAAAGGATATTTACTTAGCATAACTCTTACTCTGCCTGATCATCTAATGGCCATATCTGAGTTTTCTACCAAATTAATGTTTGTACCTGAAATGTCATCTGCTCTTTTTCTAAGCTGACTGTTTTGCACCAGTGGTATCAGTCAATGTTGAATTTATTTGATAGGTCTAAATTTATTAAGTTTTTTTAAAACTTTGGGCTAAATCATGCAGGTATGGGAGTAAAAAATACAAAATTATTGTCCTCACGGAGCTCACTGTCTATTGGGACAGACAGACAAATAAAATAAGGCTTCAGAAACCATGTAATGTATTACAATAAAAGCACAAGTTATATACTTGAGAAACAGAGAAGTGTTGGATTTAGAAATTATCTGAGAAGTTGCACCAAATTTGCTCAGTTTGCATCCCACCTCTTCATGTGACTTATTGGCCATTGCCTTAGATTTATAACACAATCTTTACTCCATCTCTTGTAACTTTGCTTTCACAAACCAGTCAATTTTATTTAAAAAGTAATATTGGTTAACAATTATATACATGTAACTTTACCTAATAACAGAAATAAATACAAAGATATGTGGCTTATAACTAATCCAAAATATTTAAACTCAGCTACTTTGTGCCTATTTTGGGGTTCAAATGTAAAGCCAATGTTTGGATGAAGATTCAGTTGTCATGGCAACAGATGCTGCCCAGGATCATGCTGTATTACAAGATCAGTTCATAAAGTAAGGAGGTCTCTCTAGGATGAAGAGTGGTTTATTGCATAAGGTATAAAAAATGTGAATAAGTAAAAATAACTTTTTCAAACATTTGTTGGGAGGGTGAGCTTTTTGAAACATTAGTTGGAGGAGGCGGTGTGCAAAATTTATTCCTTACTTAGCAAATAAGCATACTGATGCACGTATGAAATGTACCGACTGGAATAATAGCTGCCTTTTACCTTGTCTCTCACCTGATCAAGTAATTTTCTCTTTGGAAGTCAGTCAGGCATATTGGAAAAGCTGTTTGTCTCAAGGTCAACCTTATAGCAGCATCCAGAGCATGTTAATGGCCTCTGGGCGTTTTTATGTCATACAATGTATAACATGTTAATAATGCAAAAAACAGTTGAACAGTTTCCTCAAACACACACAGAAAACAAACAAAACAAAATAAAATACTCCTTGGGGCAAAAGCTAAGCCTTCATCCTTTTTCCACCAAAAGAAAACTTAGAAAGATTTAGGAAAACGTGTCTGCAGATGGGGTGTGAAGAGTGTGCTTGAAGGGACAGATATGTTCACAACATTATTATGTCACATACTAACTATGAGATTTGTGTTTATGAATAAAAATATTCTTGGTAATGCTATTTATGATAAGAAATAATGGAAAGTATCCTCAAGGCCTAAAGAGAATACTGGTGAGCTAAACTAACTAATCAGCTATTTAAACTCATATATTTTATGAGTATACAATCACATATTAGTTTTTTTCTCTTAATGGTAAGTGGAAAAGGAGTAAAGCAATAATATATACACAGTATAATTGCAACTATGTAGAAAAAGGAAAACTAAAGGAAAACCAATATTATGCAGAAATGTATGGACCAAAATAGACCAAAATATTAACTCATTCATTTATAAATCATTCATCATGTTATTCACTTATCCACTTACATATGATATTTATAAAGCTATGGCAAATACATGTTGAGAATATAATAAAGGGAATAAGACAGGCTTTGCAATTATGGAACATATTCTTAGCTGATTCTGATTGTGCACTATATGTACGGTTTTAATACTTTTTCCTCTGAATCTGCCATCCTTTCTATAAAACATGCAAATTTATCTGATAATTAAAAATCCCTAAGGTCAAAACAGAAAAACAGAAATATTACCATAGTATCATGAATCTTCCTAAACCTGGATTTTGAGCATGGCTAAATGATACTCGGTAGACACAGCTGAGTCCCACTAGCTTTGGAAGGGACAGTATGTTTTGTTGTCAGTTAAAATCCCAGACGAGACTCCCTGGCAGCATCCAATGACCTAACCTGAAATGGGTCCAAGGTGATTACAAATCTATAGCTTAGCTCTTACTGAAAACATAATCGAAACTTAAAAATACAAAGTGGTTGTAGTTATTTAGTCACATAGACCAAACTGACCAACTGACACATATTTTGTCTGAATGATGCCAAACCTAAAACAAAACAAAACAAAAAACCCTCTGTCAGTCAGCATCAAAATACAGTTTCACCAATTTGCTCTGCTGAACCTATATACTTTTCTATCATTTGGTGGATAACATTCACCAGCTCTTTTATCATATCATAATCTCTGTCTCAGTCCTGTTCTATTTCCATCATAGTCAATTATAAAGAATGCACAGGCACCTCCTAACTACTTTTATACCTGCTCATCCCTCTTTCCCATAAATATCTCAAGCCTAAGAACACTGAATTCCATCCTAGAGAATATCCATTGTGTTTACCCTATTTGCCAAAGAGGTTTGACAATTGTCCTTCTCTACTTCCCAGGCTATAGTGACAAGTATTACAGAGCATCAGCAGGCTCCCTGAATACCTTCCTGCCATCATCATTTCTTTATTTCCAGGAATCTGGCATTTCCTCTCTCTTACCCTCATGTTTCCTGTGGCTTAAACTCAGTTCTGTAGACACTATTATTCTCAGACTACAGTCTTAAGTCCCAAACCCTAACACGCATACCTCAGAAAAATAGAGGCCAGAGCAGAGTTCCTATCTCTTATCTACCTAGAAGTTCTCCATGCGTTGCTTCTTTCTTTTTCCAGAACCTCTCGCTTGCTTGAATTTCCGTCTTGGTAAGCGCTTCTGAAATGTACATCCCATGTGTTAAACCAGCTGCCAACTGCCCAGCTCAAATCAAATAAATAAAAACAAAGCCATGGGGTTTTGTTTTTTGTTTGTTTTTGCGGTACGCGGGCCTCTCACTGTCGCGGCCTCTCCCGTTTCGGAGCACAGGCTCTGGACGCGCAGGCTCAGTGGCCATGGCTCACGGGCCCAGCCGCTCCACGGCATGTGGGATCTTCCCGGACCAGGGCACCAACCCGTATCCCCTCCATCGGCAGGCGGACTCTCAACCACTGCGCCACCAGGGAAGCCCCACGCCATGGGTTTTTATTCCTTTGCATTAGGATTTGCTTTTTTTCTCTACATTCTGCAATATGGCTAAGGGGTAGAATTTTTTTCCCACTGAGTGAACTTTGAGTGAGGTCAAATAATGACAATGCCTTGGGAATGGGGGTCCACTAGGAAGCTGTGAGATATATAAAATAGTAACAGTGCTCTAGAGCTGAAGCTTTCTGAGGTGATCCAAACCCAGTCTGCACCCTTCTGTGGTTGCAAGACTCCTTTTTTTGAAACTGCCATGGAGCTAGGGATAGAGAGATGAGATTAGGCCAAATTAGAATGTCCCAAACCTCCACTGTTCTTACTGAGGTTCCACAGTTTTTCTTGGATAAATGCTCTTTAGATTGTTGCAATCCTTTTGTTAATTTCCAGAGTTCTGAAAAAATTGATTTGGACAATTTTGCCAGCATTTTTTTGCTTCTATGGAGAAACAGATTTACAGAGGTTCTTATTCTGCCATTCCCCAAATCCTTCCCTCCAGTTATAAAAGCTTTCTGGTTTCTGAAAACAAACAAAAAACTTGAGCTGATAATTTAAATCTGGTCTGGCATACTTACAAGTAACCAGCCAGCTTCATAGATTTTATACTTTTTATTTCTACTGAATTGTTTTAAGGTCTCTCAAAGTCTTGTCTTTTATAGACATTTGATTCCAGGTAACTACAGGTGAACAATTTAAATGACTGATTTGCTTACAGTGAACTACCAACACTCCATTTACTGCTAGCACCCATGTTATTAGTGCCTTTAAATCTAACCCATCAGAAACCAATTATGGATTCCCATCCTTAAGATTCTGTTCTTCTGGCTCTACTTCTAGGATCAATATGAATATCTATCAGAGAAGCAGAGGCACCATAAGTGTTATGGGATAAAATATTTTTAAAGGAATTAGCAGCATAAATTTGAGGGTGGATGATGGTTTGGAAATATAGGAAACATTCAAGCATTGTCAGGGGAAGCATGAACCATGGCAGTCTGGGAACTGGTGATGCTGAAGAGGAAGTGCTGTACCTGAGTCCATAAGGGAAGTGACATGGGATAAAAACTCAGATTTAACTTCCCCCTCTCCCGCAATTTGCCAGATTTTGCAGAATCTAAATAATCAGAAGATAGATCCTGCTATTGTGCTTATGGAGCTATCAAACTGGGAGATACTTGGCTTATATAGTTATTGAGCCATTTGCTTCCATTCAGATATGATCTCCTGAAGGTTTAGGGTTGATGTCATATTCAGCGTTGTTATTCCTATTTAACATACAGTAGCTTTCCAATAGGTATCCCAATAGATATTTACTAAATCATAACTGCCCATTTGTGGTATACCGCTCATTTCTCCCCAAGGCAGGGACGCTCTAATCACCTGCAAGGCAGAGCCCTTTCTCAGAACCTTGTGTTCTGCCTCTAAGTATCAGGAGACCTTCTCAGCCTCAGCCACACATTGCAATGCTGGGCGTGAAGGCTGTTTCCCTCTGGTGTTGTGTCAATTCCACTTTATGCATAACTCCAGAGCTAACCCATCTTGCTTGGACTTTAATTAAATAACCTTCAAGGATGAAGTACCACAGGGAGCAAGGTCACAGGGATAGCTACAATTATTTCCTGCAGCTATTGATTTTACACTAATGATCTCAAATGATGCATAACTCTGGATCTAGCGATCTCACTCAGAATGGCAGGTGGGGACTTATGCTTTGGTTCTCACAAGGGACCTGAGCAATTTAGACAGATTTAAACTTGTTGATGCTATTTTTCTAAGGGTGAAGGAGGATGAAAGTCTGAAATCTGGAGGTTATGCGAATGTAATGGACAGTATAATATTAAGATGAGAGAGTTTGGCTCCAGAAAGAACTGAGATCAAATTATAGTTTTTCCATAATTGCTTGTGGACCTTGAGCAAGTAGCTGAGACCCTCAGAGCTTTGGTTTTCTTATCTGTAAAACAGGGATAATGATGGGCATTTCATATATTTTTTTAAAGTATAAGAGATGGTAATTTTAAGTCATCAAGCACTAGGCTGCAATAATTGCTGCTTTCTTTTCCACTTTTATTTAAGGCACTAAGATATGTATTTATGATACATATTTATCATATTTAGGGATATTTATCTTTTAATTCTTGGTACACGAAAAGCCCTTAATACCAAATAAATATATCTCTAATAATGGGGTTAGAGACAACATGTTAGGAAGAACACTTTTTTTTTTTTTTTAAATTTTATTTATTTATTTATTTATTTATGGCTGTGTTGGGTCTTCATTTCTATGCGAGGGCTTTCTCTAGTTGTGGCAAGTGGGGGCCACTCTTCATTGCAGTGCGCGGGTCCTCTCACTATCACGGCCTCTCTTGTTGCAGAGCACAGGCTCCAGACGTGCAGGCTCAGTAATTGTGGCTCACGGGCCTAGTTGCTCCGCGGCATGTGGGATCTTCCCAGACCAGGGCTCGAACCCGTGTCCCCTGCATTGGCAGGCAGACCCCCAACCACTGCACCACCAGGGAAGCCCAGAAGAACACTTTTAAGACTTCAAAGAACTGGGTTTGCAACCACGTTCTACCCTACTGTGTGACCTTAAGCAACTTTTTGGCCTCTCTGAGCCTCTTGTACTCTCTGAAAAGTATGGGCACTGAACAGATCCCACACTGTGTTGTTAATGATAAAGGGGATTAAAAATGTGAAAGCATCTAACTGAAAGATAAGTTCTGTAAAATACCATTTATCCCACAAGTAAGCCTTGGTCAGAATACCTGAAGGACCAGGAATGGAGGCATTTTCACAGCTTTGCAGAGAGTACTGATTTAAAAATTGCTGGTAATAGTTTGGGAAATGGTGCACACATACAGGAAGTCTTTTGTTTTTCTCCTTTTCTTTGACTTCTGAAGCCAAAAAAGACCAACAATCAAGGAGTGGAAGAAATCAAACCTTAAGGTTAGAAGATTGCACTAAGAAAGTTTATGAAAACAAACACAAGATATAACTCTCTCTCTCTCTCTCTCTCTCTCTTTCTCTCCAGGGATCTGTGAATGTAGTTGTACACCTTCACTTTACGGCAGAGCATCTCATAACAAAGAAAAACTCCTATGTCAAAGCAGTTCTTTTTCATCCCAGTTTCTCATGGTATTTTTTATCTTCTAATTTTCCAAGACTATTTCTCCAATCCTTTGGGTTGAAATACTCACATTCTGACTCTAATTTACCATCTCTGAAATTCGTGTATTCACTCATTTATCTTTTTCTTTCAGCAAAGATCCATTCAGTATCTATTATTATGTAGTTCCTATGTGCTAGGAGGTATTGGAAGCCCCATCAAACAATTTTAAGTCACTTACAGTTGGAAGGGGAGTCAGATGCATGAAGAAAGAATGACTAATGTCACGATAGTGCACAAGTAAGGAACTTAACCCACACCCAGGATGTCACGGAAGGCATCCAGAAAGAAGTGATGTCTAAGTTGAGAACACAGGGGTAAGTAGGTCAGAGTAGTGGTGCTGGGGATAGAGAGTGTGCTTTCAGGGCCAGTTTGAAACTCTGTAAATAATGTTACTTAGGTGGAACAGAGTTGGGATAGGGAAGGGAGGGTAGTACATACACAAATGAACTGGACAGGCAATGCAACTAATTATGAGCTACCTTTTGGTGGACACTGTGATGTCCCCCTCGACCTCCCTCCAAAGATTTCTTTTCCTGTCATTTGGGAGTGCTCTTGGCCAATAGCCTTCACTGGCAGGGAAGTGACAAAAGCCATTCAGGTTTTGTGTCACCTGCAGAACCACCTTGCTCAAAGTCACAACCCTTCCTGGGGTAGCCCATACAAAATAGCTGGGCAGTGGAGGAATATAAAAATCTGGCCACGTCCACCCAACCTGGACTACTTTGAAAGGCCATTTTAGCTTCAGAGGTTCCCATGAGCTTGGCTGGTACATCTCTTAGCCCCGCATCACAGCTCAACCTCTTCCCGACCTGACTCTTCCTCCCTTCAGATCACTTCCAAAGGTTTTGATCTTGAGGGCACTGCTTAATAATCCTGACTCAAAATCCACTTCCCAGGGATTTCAGCCTGTTATGGACATCATCAAATCTATGGGATTTAGCTCATCACACAGTCCAGCAGCCCTCATTTTACAAATAGACAATTCAGACCCACAAAAAAGTAATTTTTCAAATACTTACTGTTAGTCTTTGGCTAAATAGGTTCTAGAGTCGAGGTACCTTGACCTCTTTCCCTGTAATGCAAACATTGCCATTTGTTTGCAACTTCTATGAGTTGAGAAGAGAAAGCTTTTCAAGTTGACCGTATCTCCCCATGCCATTGTCGTCTCTCATCACTTCTCTCTTCACCCTCTGTGCTTTAGCCACAGTAAACTAGTATTTTCAGTTCTCCAAGTGTGAGGGATGAGTTATTTCATTCCTCATTACCTATGTGTAATTCTTCAGTTAGAGTCTCAGTCTCCTACCGATTGGCTGCCTGGCTACACATCTGAAGCAAGAGTTCATCCATGGAGACTCTTGCTTACCCTAGGCAGAATTAGACAAATTTGTCAGATCATTTATACCCTCATAATATACATAACCCACAGAGCATACTCTTATCTGTGTTTTCTTGCATCTTCCCATTCTAGGCTTAAAGTTTCTTAAAGCCTTGAAAATATTTTCCCTCACCTCTGAATCTGTATGACTTAGAACAATGAATAGGAGAAGAAATGAAGAAAGATATTATAAATTTACAGAGACTTCTGCACATATAAGCTCCTTCAAAATAAATAATGGTTGTGTTGAAAGTAGTCATAGCAATTATAGTAATCATGAATATCAAAAAAACATAACATTAAATAACTTTAACAAATGTTTTATATAATTAAGAAATATTATCCAAAATGTGGAAAAGATGTGGAAAAGGATGACTCAATATCTTTTCAAAATAATATTGGAGTATTGTATAACAGGTCTGCCTAAGAATCATTTAGTTCCTCTTGGTGAATGCACTTTTTAAAAATTAAATAATTAATTAATTAATTTTTGTCTGCGTTGGGCCTTCATTGCTGCGTGTGGGCTTTCTCTAGTTGTGGTGAGTTGGGGGCTACTCTTCGTTGTGGTGGGCTTCTCACTGAAGTGGCTTCTGTTGATGCGGAGCACAGGCTCTAGGCGTGCGGGCTTCAGTAGTTGTGGCATGAAGGCTCAGTAGTTGTGGCTCACAGGCTCTAGAGTGCAGGCTCAGTAGTTGTGGCACATGGGCTTAGTTGCTCTGTGGCATGTGGGATCATCCTGGACTAGGGCTCGAACCCGTGTCCCTTCCATTGGCAGGCAGATTCTTAGCCACTGCGCCACCAGGGAAGTTTCTCAGTGAACACACTTTTGATCAACATACTATTTACTATTTATGAGAACCATGACTCTGTAAAATTATATGTTTCAAGATGGGTTTTTCTGGTAGACATGCAAATTACTTCTGTTTGGTAGAAAAGATAACTGTAAAGTTTATGAGTTTAATGCCCTATGGTTATCTTACTCCAATATTTTTTCTTTCAGTGCCTGTATTTACTCAGTTTCTCTCATTCTAACTTTGAACTAGTTTTAGCATTCTGTTTCCCTCGTTAATGAGTTAAATAAATCTTTGACATGTACTCACCATATGTTTATATGAGAGGCATATTTTTCATGTTCTGAAAATTACACTTTGACAGTCCTTGATGTGAAGTGGACAAAATAGAGGTGCCTTTCCTAATTTATAGATGAGAAACTAAGGCTTAGGAAGTTGAATTAACCCAGCACAAGGTTTTGCAAGTACGCAGTGATGGCAGGTTTCAAGTCTAAGTCTCTTGACTTCAGAATGTGTGCTGTGCATACGGGAATTTTGGATATGGCTGAGAATGTGTCAGATGGTAGTTCCTAGCAGGGAAGTGTGAGAACATTGAAAATGCATGCTGTTTTGTATGTATGCGGTTTTGCCAATTGTTGGCTCTGATAAATAATGTAAGAAACATTTCAGGGTCAGATTCTTCCCATTGTCTATACATTTTAAGTTCTAGGCTACTATGTTGGAGCTAAAACTTAACAACTTTCCTACACCCATTCTAACAATGGTTCTTGGCATGTGTGCCTGTTAGTAGGAAAGTAAGGAAAGGAAAGAAAGAGAGGGAGAGAATGAAAGGAGATCTATGATCTGCCTTCTATAATAATATTGTATTTATATTGCTGTGTTTTCCCTGTGGGATACTTCTATGAATGACACAAAAAACAAGGGATTGTGCTGTTAAGTGAGATTTGTGGGTGATGGGCTGGACAGAGCTATCCTAAACTAACTAAACATCTTTTTTTCGGTTGTGAAATGATGCCTTTGTGGGGTTAGCTCTGTCACTTGAGAAGAAAAACAAATTGTGAGTTTTGTTTAACTATATCTTTGATCTGACTGAAGAGATTTATGTTTACTAAACCTATTCCCTGGGGATAAAAGTTAGAGTAGGAAAGAGGTCTAAGATGTTCATGTAATTACTATTAGATAAACATTATGTGCTTTTAGAAATGTGGAAATAGTTTTTCAGCCAAGTAGCTCAACATCATTTCACATGCATTTAATTAGTGTCCGCTATGTAAAAAGTGCTACAGGGAACATCAGCTCCATGCCTTGTGCCTTATGAGGTACTTGAAACATGGGATTCCATTTAACCTGTAGAGCAATGCCATGAAGTAGCAGGAGTCATGCCATATGAGCAGTGAGGGAATTGAGGCTCAGAGTGTTATGTTATATAGCCTATGCACAATTACAAAGCCAGAAAGGGATTACATTGACATGCATATATCTGATACCAAGCTTAGGAAAGTTCACATCTTCCTTTGCTGAGAGCTCAGAATTGGGAGGGAATCCCATGGAGAACTGAAGAAAGGGGAAGATATAGTGACCTAATGACTCAACATGGTAAAATGTGTAGTATTCTCACATCATGATCTGTCTCAGATCCAAACTGGATTCCTTCTTGTGTTTGAACAAAGACTCACATAATGAACATTTCTTATCATGCATGGTTCACAAATGTAGTATGTGCCAGGCAATGTGAAATAATACAAGTTGTGTAGAATAAATTCTATAAAATAATATGAGAGTAATTTGGTAGGACACAGTGAAAACAATATAACCCAAATATGTTGAAAACAAAGGTTTGGAGAAAACTATGCCAGGAAAATTGTAACCAAAACTAATGTTATAACAACATTAATAACAGATAAAATAAAATTTACAGGAAAGTTATTTTGCACAAGGAACACTATTTTCTATTGATAAAATGAATACATAATCCACAATCAAATAATCATGCACATGTACACACTTGACAATACAGGATCAAATAAATATAAAGAAACAAATAATGGACATATGGGGATAAATTTACAGATACAGTGATGGATTAAACACACTCCTTGGGAACCTGGTCAAACAGAAAACAGTATTATTAAACATATACATGATTTGAAATACATAATAGTAACTTGATATGACATGTAGAACCTACTCCCAAACAACAAAAAAATGCTAATATATGTAAATTAAGTCAATGTAGTACTAATAGAGTAATAGGCAGGTAGTCTATTGGAGCAGAATAAGAAATCTGTGCATATATGGTGTTGTTTTTTTGTTTTTGGTGATGTGTTTTCTATAGGAAGCATCTACCTAACATCTTCCTGTTCTGCTCCAATCAATAACATAGTAAAATAACACTTCTGAGGACTTCAAGTCTGGTACTTCTTTTCATCAGATACTTATCAGCTACTGATTCTTCCAACATTTTTACTGAACGCTTTATATTTGCAAGATCATAGGCCTAGTGGTAATAATAAGAATTGAATAGACCCTCCTGTGCCCTATGCCCTCAGTGAGCTAGTAGTTCAGTGGGGAAGAGATACCGATTATTAGAAAATAACTTCTAAATGTGAACTAGAGAAGAAATGCCTAAACCAGGATGGGCTGGAGATAGGAGAGGTCAGGAAAAACTTTCTTGAAAATTTGCTGCCTTTTTTTGAAGGAAAGGTACCTGTTACTTGGTGGACAGGCATACAGAATACATTCCATGGGCATGATATTTGCTACCCTGCCTTCACCAAAGGGTTGGAAGATCAGCTCAGATAATATATGTTTTCCCTCACTAAATCTCTTATCCTTAGACTGAAATTACCCTTTTAAATTTAGGGTTGGGTCATCATTTCCTACTTAATGCTGTTTTTCCAGAGGAGACCCCAAAGACACAGCTGTAGCCCCCAAATCTCGCTATCCCATTGATTGCCTTTCCAGCACTAGAATGCTCTGGAAGGGATGGGAGGTTAAATTATCCTATGGTTATTCATCAGTTTTCCTGGGGAAGGGGGATGGTGAAAATGTTCTGATTTCTATTTTCAAATCTGTCCAGATTTTTGATCTCTATGGGAAACTTGCAATGGAATTTCCTACTCAAGTCTTGGGCCTGGCCTCATGCCAGCCTATTTTAGGGTAAGCTGCAGATCCATATGTCCCTGACAGGACTAAAACTTAATGGTATGAGCTCTAGAAAACAAACATGCTGGAAACATATTTTTCAAGCAGTGGAGGGTCTCAAAATGTCCACAGGTTTTCTCCACAGATGTTATTATAGTTATTATTATTACTAGACATATATTATTGTATAATATACAGCAATAACTAATATTTTGTACTGTAATTTACAAGGTACCCAGAGCTTTCACTTAAGTGTTTTCATGTTATATTTATAGCAAACCTGGGGGCAAATATTTGCTACCCTATTTTCAAATGAGGAGAATGGAATTTATGTAAAATAATCAACTAGCTCAGTGCCAGCCACATAGCAACTTTGTGGTTAACATCTTGAATCTATAACCCAAATTCCTTAAAGTCTGTATCCTTCCACGGTCACATATTTCTTTGGAGTAATATGTAAAAAGCTAAACAATAATAGGATTTTATTAGACCATTTTAATTTATCCTTAAGAGAGACTCAAATAAATGTCAGGAAACGTATGATTCTTTTTTCTCACCGTTTCCATTGTGTAAATATGGCTACTGATAGCACATCTTCTTCAGTATTTCCAAACAGCTCTTTGGAAAGTGTAATCTGTTTTCCTTTGTTATTTTAGCATGTCTTGTCCCAGCACCAAAGCTCCCGTACAGTTTATATATACATATAGACAGCGATGTTATTGTCTGTGCTGCAATAGGATCCTCAATGAGAGAGGAAATTAAAAAGCAACAGGTGATGAAAACAGAATGATTACATCTCTCTGGGCATAAACACTGGCAACACCTGATAATCTTGAAAGATATTTAGTTCTGTCCAAAAAATATTTGTATCTGTCCAATGGAACCATTTCTTATTATTTCTGAAGTAGTCCTGACAAGATTACACATTACACCAGGAACCTGTAAGTAAATCTAATGCTTGTTAAGAAAATGAATTTGGAAGATCTGAAGGTGTTACACAAAACTCTGCCAATTGGCTTTCTTTAGGCTCTTCTTAAAGCTGTAGCACACTATTTGGCAGCTTCCCTTTGAAAATGTGGCCACTGAAACTCTTGACACTGCCCTGTGGTACCCTATAAAAAACATTAACGACTTGGCTTCGTGTAATAGGAGCCTTTAGACACTGAGAATATGATTTCGTGTGTTTATTTGAACACTGCAGAAATCATAATTATAGGAAGCCAGCAGGCTAGTGCCTGGACTCTCTAGTTCTCAAAAAAACCTCAAACAATTCTGATTCCTTATGTAACATACTCCTATTAAACAACCTCTCTGGATGGCAGGGAGTCTAGTCTCAGCAGCAAATGTTGTCATAACATTCATAGATTTTCTTGTCTTATACCACATCCCTCCAATGATTGTAATGAAGGAAGAGCACTCTCTTTCTATGACTTGTCAGTAGGAGATGGTGGAAGTTCACGAAGCAGAAGCAGATCAATAGGTAGAGTGTATCCTTTAAGCAGGGACTCAGTGATTAAGAGCCCTCTCTCTTGTCCTTCACTGGCTATGGAAAAATAAGAGACCTACTAGGTTCCAGGTCCTTTTGTATCCTATTTTACTTAATAGTCATAGCAAGGTTGAAATGCAGGTTTAATTACTCCCTCTTTAACGATAAGAGCACTGAAGTTCAGAGAGATTAGGTTATATAACTAATGTCACCCAGCTAGAGATGGGGCTGGACTTTGTGCCCCAGTCTTTCTAAGTTGATAGCTCTTCCTAATGCAGGAAACAATTGTACTAAACCTATGTTTGCATTGGGTCCTGTTCATTGAATACTTCTGGCACATGTATAGTTTAGTGCAGTTCAGATGGGTCAGGTATGTGTCCTTGTATCTGTTATTTTTGTTGGGAAAGGTGTTAAACCTAATCATTTTGACTGAATGGAATTGATTAGCTCAGTCAAGCAGCCAGGATAATCAAGACATTTTCAGTGGAGAAAAAAAAAAAAGAAAAGAAGGGAAGTGCAAATAATTTGTATGTGTAGCTACAGCCTCATTGTATTTCACTTATGTTTATTTTGAAAAGGCTTTCTGGACTTCCCACTGTACTTAGAATAAATCTGAGCTTCTTACTGATGCCATTAGACCCCATGAGGTCTGGCATCTCTAGACAATTCCATTTTCATCCCCTTATACTATTCTTCTTTTTTCTTGTATTTGAAGCTCAAGACCTTCTGGGGGATTCTAGAATATACAACAAAACTTCTTGACTGCTTGCCTGTATTTCTTCCTTCCTTTTCTGCTTTTTCATTCTCTCCTTCCTTACCTTCCTCCTCCTTCCTTCCTTCTATTTTCCTTGATTATGTTCCTTTAACAAATATTTATTGAGAACTTTTATGTTCCAGAGAGAGATGCTAAAGATTGCAGAATGGACAAAATGGCAAATACTGTCTTTGTATATCTTACAATTTAGTGCAAGAGACAAGAATATTTTTAGTATGTTTAAGGAACATCAAGGAGTCAGAATTACTAGAACAAAGTGAGAGAAAAAAACATGGTAAGAAATAAGATATAAAGGGAGCAAGAGGCTGCCAATGGTATGGATTTTGAATTTTTTTCTAAGTGATATATAGAGACAATGGATATTTTGGCCAGAAAATGGATATAAACTCACTGGCTGCTGTACATAGAATAAAATGCAGGAATGCAAGAGTAGACACAGAAAGACCAAATAGGACATTTACTCTTGTCCAGGTGGGAGATGATGGAAGTGTGGTTTTGTACGGATGAGAAATATTTGGATTTGGGAAATATTTTGAAGGTAGAGCCAGTGTGACTTTTTTTTTATTCTGCTTAAAAATGAATGATTCAAGCTTGTTGGCTATAGCAAGGGAGTGAATTGTAGAATTGTTCACCAATACTGGAGGAGAAACATATTTTTGGTGAAAACCAAGAATGTGTTAAAGTCAAAAGTTTTATTAGACATACAAGAGCTAATGTCAATAAGCCATCTGGAATTCATGGGGGAATTGAAGGCTGTAGCTATATATGGGAGTTGTCAAAATGAATCTGACCTTCCCACCTTGAGGCTCTTTGCTCTGCCTGGAATGTCCTTATTCTGGATCTTATCTATGTGGCTCTTTTTCATCCTTCAGGTTTTAGCTTAAATGCCACCTTCTTAGAGACGTCTTCCCTGACCAAACCATCAAATGCAAACACATTTTTCTCTCATGTAATCTTGCTTACATTTATCTGTCTACCTATGTATCTATCTATCATTTTATTGTGTTGCAGTCTTGTAATTGTTGTTGATTTCTTTTCAAAAATTACTTCAAACTTACCATAAAATTTTGCTTCCTAGTTTATTTTCTATCCTCTTACAGTGATATAAGCCTTGCAAATTCCCAGACCACTACTATCTTATTTATTGTTGCATCCCCAGTACCTGCCTAACACAGCTCCTGCATATAGCAGATGCACAAATTTATGTGCAGTAAGTAGATATTTTTATGTTCTTCTGAGGTCTAACTCTTTAAGTCCTTCACTACCAGTTATGCCCATACCCTGAGCCTATTCAGAAGGGGAGACACAGGATCAATAGCCTGAAACTGACCTGCTGC
This sequence comes from Hyperoodon ampullatus, assembly GCF_949752795.1. NCBI lineage: Eukaryota > Metazoa > Chordata > Mammalia > Artiodactyla > Ziphiidae > Hyperoodon > Hyperoodon ampullatus. Next base: position 20,661,282 of record NC_136920.1, read on the forward strand.
CAATGTCTGGGATGGTCCATTTACTCTGAGGCTGGTGTCCTTTGTGGATGGTCTGGAGCCAGGGCACCTCTGTGTAAATCCTCCCAGTTCTCCTTAAAGCTAATCATGACCACCCTGTTTGCCTAGGCTTTCTTCAAAAAATTTGCAGTCTTTCTGTGAGATAGTCATTAAATACACAGTTACAATAGAATGTGATAATTGCTAAAATTATGGCTTTTACTCAGTACTCTTTAAGGATAGAAAACAGAGCACACCTACCTGTAACTGGGGCTATCTACAATGCTTCACAAGACAGGTAATCCTTTAGCTGAGCCTATGATGTTGAGACATTTAGTAGGTTAAAGTGGTCTAATGTAGCTCCAAAAAATGTGAGTTCTCTACCAAAAATGTCTATATTCAAATCCCAGATCTTCCATTTATAACTTATAGTCTAGATCAAGTAACTTGAATTCTTTAAGTCTCACTTTCCTCATCTATAAGACATGGGTAAAAATATATACTTTTCAGGGTTTGTGTGAGCATTACTATGATAGATATACAGCCTCTAATACTTTTGTCCAAAGTATTGCACTAAATACACTATGACTGTAGTTACCATCAATGGGACAATGTGATGAAATTGGAAGACAATGCAAAGTGCAGAGGGGAGGAAATCACACCCTGTTCAGTAAACTGTCTGTGTTACTCATGCTTAATTTCTAAGTGTAGAATGCTAAGAGAGTATATTTAAGTTCCTTTTGCATATGCTTGAATTATCTAATAAAATAGTAAGTTCCTTAAGGGAGAGAGATTCTTTGTGCTTCTGCTTAGCATATGGAAGCTTTATCTCATTTACTTTGCTTTAGATTTCTAGCTGGTTCTCCAGATTTACATAAAGGTAATATTTCGTAGTAGAAATAGCAAATGCTTTGAAATAAGAACGAACTATATGTGAACAAATTATCTATCACTTCTTATATGTGGAAACTTGCACAAAATGCTAAGTTTTCTGAACTTCAGGTTTCGTACTCATGAACTGGGAATAATAATACTTATTTCAGAGGGTTGCTTTATGGAGTTAGATGTTATGTAAATGTTGCTACATATGCTTGGTGCATAGTATGTGCTCACTACATGTTATAGTATTAATATAGCAGCAGTAGTAGTAACAGTAGTAGTAGTAGTAATAGTTGTTGCATTACACTAAGGCATTTAATATCATTATCTGTACAGCAGGGGGTCTGTACAGATTCATCATGGTGCTTACCCAAATCTTGCTTCTTTTCCTCTTGTGCTTCTGGAGTAGTATTACACATCCTCAACCCCCTGTGACTAGGCAGGGCAAAGTGCTAGTTTTGGCCAATAAACTATGCACAGATTCTATGTGTTTCATATCTAGGCAAAACTACAAAAGACCCAGCAAGTGGCCCTTCAATTCCTTCTTGCCTTAGTGAGACCGTACTCCAGATGGATCAACTACAAGATAATGAAATCTCTACCAGATTAGATCCTGAGTGGAAAGAACTCTAGATAACCTATGTGGATAATATGTGAGAAATAAATACACTTGGGGCTTCCCTGGTGGCGCAGTGGTTGAGAGTCCGCCTGCCAATGCAGGGGACACGGGTTCGTGCCCCGGTCTGGGAAGATCCCACATGCCGCGGAGCGGCTGGTCCCGTGAGCCATGGCCGCTGAGCCTGCGCGTCCGGAGCCTGTGCTCCACAACGGGAGAGGCCGCAACAGTGAGAGGCCCGCGTACCGCAAAAAAAATAAATAAATAAATAAATAAATACACTTGTAATGTGATAAGCTAGCGAAAATTGGGGATATTTGTCACTACAGTATTACTTAATTTATACTGACATACATTTAAGTAATAGTTAGTGCTGATTTTCAGAACAAAGACAATTCTAATCATTTCTTCTCTTAGAAGGTCTTTATGGACAATAACTTCCTCGTGACTAATGTAAAATTAAGGCAATAATACTTCAATAGCAAAAAAAGAAATATTTCTTGTTCTGTGAACCCTAGAAACATATGACAGGTGATATAATTGTAAGCCCTGATAAAGAGTTCAGGAATTTTGAATAGATTATTATCGATAAAATTGAGTTCAGTTGGCCCCTTCTCTTATTTAAAAAGACTGGGCACTTCAGATTTAAAGGAATTCCTGTGTGTATGTGTGTGTGTGTGTGTGTGTGTGTGTGTGTGTGTGCATGTGTGGTGCTTGTTTATTAATGCAGAGACTTAGTTGGCTGTTCCAAATGGTGATCTAAAAACAAACAAACAAATAAAACACACACACAGGAAACCAAACTAACAACCTCTTATAGACTGGAATTAAAGTTACTTTCTCTTTAACAGACACTTAAATATACAGTGGGGTGGGTGTGATGTGGTGACCTCATACTGCTCTGCACCTGAAAGTTCCCCTTTTGTCACTATCTTCTTGATGGGTGTCTTTAGATAAGTAATTGAATTACCAGATGCTCTTGCCTAGTGATTAAAAGCCTGATTCTTGGAACCAAACTGCCTAATTTGAATGATATCTCTGCAGTTTATTAGCTGTGTGACCTTGGGGAATTGACTTAAGATCTATATTCTTTAGTTTTCTTATTGGTAAAACATAGATACTAATAGTAAATTCTATGTAAACCAGTTGTCCTAATTAAACTTGATAAAACATCTAAAGCACTTATAAAAGTACCAGGTATGTGCATAGTAACATTTCAGTAAGTATTAGCTTTTTGTCTTATCTGTGTCTCTCTCTGGGACTTTGTTTTATTATCTATAAAATAAAATGATGAGAATAAATGATCCATTGAAGTCGTGTTATTTTTTTCTTCCAAAACTGAAATTCCAATCCACCAAAGGCAGACAGCAGAAGCAAGAAGAAATACAATCCTGTAGCCTGTAGAACAAAAACCACATTCACAGAAAGATAGACAAAATGAAAAGGCAGAGGAATATGTACCAGATGAAGGAACAAGATAAAACTCCAGAAAAACAACTAAATGAAGTGGAGATAAGCAACCTTCCAGAAAAAGAATTCAGAATAATGTTAGTGAAGATGACCCAGGACCTCGGAAAAAGAATAGAGGCAAAGACTGAGAAGATGCAAGAAATGTTTGACAAAGACCTAGAAAAATTAAAGAACAAACAACTAGAAGAATTAAAGAACAAACAAACAAAGATGAACAATACAATAACTGAAATGAAAAATACACTGGAAGGAATCAATAGCAGAATAACTGAGGCAGAAGAACAGAAAGTGACCTGGAAGACAGAATGGTGGAATTCACTGCCATGGAACAAAATAAAGGAAAAAGAATGAAAAGAAATGAAGAGAGCCTAAGAGACCGCTGGGACAACATTAAACACAAGAACATTCTCATTATAGGGGTCCCAGAAGGAGAAGAGAGAGAGAAAGGACCTGAGAAATATTTAAAGAGGTTATAGTCAAAAATTTCCCTAACATGGGAAAGAAAATAGCAACCCAAGCACAGAGAGTCCCAGGCAGGATAAACCCAAGGAGAACATGCCAAGACACATAGTAATCAAACTGACAAAAAATTAAAGGCAAAGAAAAATTATTAAAAACAACAAGGGAAAAATGACAAATAACATACAAGGGAACTCCCATAAGGTTAACAGCTGATTTCTCAGTAGAAACTCTACAAGCCAGAGGGGAGTGGCCCGATATATTTAAAGTGATGAAATAGAAGAAACTGCCACCAAGATTACTCTATCCATCAAGGATCTCATTCAGATTTGACGGAGAAATCAAAAGCTTTACAGACAAGCAAAAGCTAAGAGAATTCAGCACCACCAAACCAGCTCTACAACAAATGCGAAAGGAATTTCTTTAAGTGGGAAACACAAGAGAAGTAAAAGACCTACAAAAACAAATGCTTTTGTTTTAAATTAAGAAAATGGTAATAGGAACATATATATTGATAATTACCTAAAATGTGAATGAATTAAATGCTCCAACCAAAAGACACAGGCTTGCTGAATGGATACAAAAACAAGACCCATATATATGCTGCCTACAGGAGACCCACTACACACCTAGGGGCACATACAGACTGAAAGTGAGGGGATGGAAAAAGATATTCCATGCAAATGGAAATCAAAAGAAAGCTGGAGTAGCAATACTCATATCAGATAAAATAGACTTTAAAATAAAGAATGTTACAAGAGACAAGGAAGGACACTACATAATGATCAAGGGATCAATCCAAGAAGAATATATAAGAATTATAAATATATATACACACAACATAGGAGCACCTCAATACATAAGGAAAATGCTAACAGCTATAAAAGAGGAAATCAACAGTAACACAGTAATAGTGGGGGACTTTAACACTTCACTTACACCAATGGACAGATAATCCAGACAGAAAATTAATAAGGAAACACAAACTTTAAATGACACAATAGACCAGATACATTAAATTGATTTAAAGGACATTCCATCCAAAAATAGCAGATTACACTTTCTTCTCAAGTGCGCACAGAACATTCTCCAGGATAGATCACATCTTGGGTCACAAATCAAGCCTTGGTATATTTAAGAAAATTGAAATCATATCAAACATCTTTTCAGACCACAATGCTATGAGATTAGAAATAAATTGCAGGGAAAAAAATGTAAAACAACGCACACATGTGGAGGCTAAACAATACATTACTAAATAACCAAGAGATCATTAAAGAAATAAAAAGGAAATCAAAAAATACCTAGACACAAATGACAATGAACACACGATGATCCAAAACCTATGGGATGCAGCAAAAGCAGTTCTAAGAGGGAAGTTTAAAGCAATACAATCCTACCTCAAGAAACAAGAAAAATCTCAAATAAACAATCTAACCTTACAACTAAAGGAACTAGATAAGGAAGAGCAAACAGAACCAAAGTTAGTAGAAGGAAAGAAATCATAAAGATCAGAGCAGAAATAAATGAAATAGAAACAAAGAAAACAATAGCAAAGATCAATATAACTAAAAGCTGGTTCTTTGAGAAGATAAACAAAATTGAGAAACCTTTAACCGGACTCATCAAGAAAAAGAAGGAGAAGAATCAAATCAATAAAAGTATAAACAAAAAAGATGGTAAAATAGACACCACAGAAATACATAAGATCATGAGAGACTACTACAAACAGCTCTATGCCAATAAAATGGACAACCTGGAAGAAATGGACAAATTCTTAGAAAGGTATAACCTTATAAGACTGAACCAGGAAGAAACAGAAACTATGAACAGACCAATCACAAGTAATGAAATTCGAACTGTGATTAAAAATCTTCCAACAAACAAAAGTCCAGGACCAGACGACTTCACAGGTGAATTCTATCAAACATTTAGAGAAGAGCTAACACCCATACTTCTCAAACTCTTCCAAAAATTTGCCGAGGAAAGAACACTCTCAAACTCATTTTACAAGGCCACCATTACCCTGATAACAAAACCAGACAAGGATAGTACAAAAAAAAGAAAACTACAGGCCAATATCACTGATGAATATAGATGCAAAAATCCTCAACAAAATACTAGCAAACAGAATCCAACAACACATTAAAAGGATCACACACCATAATAAAGTGGGATTTATCCTAGGGATGCAAGGATTCTTCAGTATATGCAAATCAATCAGTGTGATACACCGTATTAACAAACTTAAGAATTAAAAGCATATGATCACCTCAATAGATGCAGAAAAATGCTTTTGACAAAATTCAACACCCATTTATAATAAAAACTCTCCAGAAAGTGGGCATAGAGGGAACCTACCTCAACATAATAAAGGCCATATATGACAAGCCCACTACAAACAGCATTCTCAATGGTGAAAAACTAAGATCAGGAATTTTTCAACAGAGTTTTGGAAGTCCTAGCCATGGCAATCAGAGAAGAAAAAGAAATAAAAGGAATCCAAATTGGAAAAGAAGTAAAACTGTTATGGTTTGCAGATGACATGATACTGTACATAGATAATCCTAAAGATGGCACCATAAAACTACTATAGCTAATCAATGAATTTGGTAACGTTGCAGGATATAAAATTAACACACAGAAGTCTCTTGCATTCCTATACACTAAGGACAAAAACTCTGAAAGAGAAATTAAGGAAACAATCCCTTTCACCATTGCAATGAAAAGAATAAAATATCTAGGGATAAACCTACCTAAGGAGGTAAAAGACCTGTACTCAGAAAACTATAAGACACTGATGAAAGAAATCAAAGATGACAGAAAGAGATGGAGAGATATAACATGTTCTTGGATTGGAAGAATGAATATTGTGAAAATGACTAATCACCCAATACAATCTACAGATTCAATGCAATCCCAATCAAATTACCAATGGCATTTTTTTACAGAACTAGAACAAAGCATCTTAAAATTTGTATGTAGACACAAAGACTCTGAATAGCCAAAGCAATCTTGAGGGAAAAGAAAACAGAGCTGGAGGAATCAGACTCACTGAATTCAGACTATACTGCATAGTTACAGTAATAAAGACACTATGGTACTGGCACAAAAACAGAAATATAGATCAATGGAACAGTATAGAAAGCCCAGAGATAAACCCACACACCTATGGTCAAGTAATCTATGACAAAGGAGGCAAAGATATATAATTGAGAAAAGACAGTCTCTTCAATACGTGGTGCCAGGAAAACTGGACAGTTACATGTAAAAGAATGAAATTAGAACACTTCCTAACACCATACACAAAAATAAACTCAAAATGGATTAAAGACCTAAATGTAAGACTGGACACTATAAAACTCTCAGAGGAAAACATAGGAAGAACACTCTTGATATAAGTCACAACAAGATATTTTTTGACCCACCGCCTAGAATAATGGAAATAAAAACAAAAATAAACAAATGGGACCTAATGAAGCTTTTGCACAGCAAAGGAAACTATAAACAAGACGAAAAGACAACCCTCAGAATGGGAGAAAATATTTGCAAATGAATCAACAGACAAACAATTAATCTCCAAAATATATAAAAAGCTCATGCAGCTCAATATTAAAAAAAACAAACAACCCAATCAAAAAATGGGCAGAAGACCTAAATAGACATTTCTCCAAAGAAGACATACAGATAGCCAAGAGGTACATGAAATGCTGTTCAACATCACTAATTATTAGAGAAATGCAAATCAAAACTACAATGAGGGGAATTTCCCTGGTGGTTTAGGGGTTAAGACTATGAGCTTCCCCTGCAAGAGGAACGGTTTCAATCCTTGATCAGGGAACTAAGATCCCACATGCTGCACAATGTGGCCAAAAAAACCCCCAAAACAAAACAAAACAAAAAAACTACAATGAGGTATCACCTCACACTAGTTAGAATGGGCATCATCAGAAAATCTACAAACAACAAATGCTGGAGAGGTTGTGGAGAAAAGGGAACCCTCTTGCATTGTTGCTGGGAATGTAGATTGATACAGCCACTATGGAGAACAGTATGGAGGTTCCTTTAAAAGCTAAAAATAGAACTACCATATGACCCAGCAATCCCATCCCACTACTGGGCATATACCCAGAGAAAACCATAATTCAAAAAGACACATGCACCCCAACGTTCATTGCAGCACTATTTACAATAGCCAGGTCATGGAAGCAACCTAAATGCCCATGAACAGATGAATGGATAAAGAAGATGTGGTACATATATACAATGGAATATTACTCAGCCCTAAAAAGAATGAAATTGAGTCATTTGTAGAGACGTGGATGGACCTAGATACTGTCATAAAGACTGAAGTAAGTCAGAAAGAGAAAAATAAATATCATATATTAATGCATATAAGTGGAACCTAGAAAAATGGTACAGATGAACCTGTTTGCAGGGCAGACATAGAGAGACACAGATGTAGAGAACAAATGTATGGACACCAAGGAGGGAAAGCCCTGGGAGGGAGGTAGTGGTGGTGGGATGAATTGGGAGATTGGTATTTTATACACTGATTTGTATAAAATAGATAACTAATAAGAACCTGCTGTTTAAAAAAATATTATAGAGGTAAAATTCATAAATTTATAAAATTTATAAATTTTATAAATTTTATAAATGTATACATTTATAAATGTATACATTTATAAATTTATAAAATTATAAAATTTATAAAATTATAAAATTTATAAAATTTATAAAATTTATAAATTTATAAAATTTATAAAATTCATAAATAAATAAATAAATAAATAAATGAAAAAGAATGAAAGTTCCATGAGTACAGGGCTGTATTTGTCCCATTATATTCCCATAACCTAATTAATTCCAATACAAAAGACTCTGAGTAAATATTTATTAAATACATGTACCAATGACTTTATCATAATAGCTACCATTTTTTTTTTAGGATTTAAATGTCACACACTGTTCTAGATTCTATTACCTTAAATTCTCACAATGAACCAATAAAATAAGTACTATTATTACCTCATACTACAGATGAAGAAGTGATGTGAAAAGATGTTAGATAACTATTTCAAGGTTGTACAATATAAGGAGTGAGGAGTAGAGGAAGAATAAGACTTGGAATTAGATGTATGACTTCTGAGTTCTTATATGAGACTTTTTTCCTTAAGTGTTCTTATGAATAAAATTTATAATATAACTGTCAAGTTGATAAAGAAAGCTGAAGTCAACTCTTGAAATAAACCTGCATTACCCATAGCTCTGCAACATGGGGGTCATCTTTGAACTTGTCTGTGCCACTCATGAAGGAATGAATTTTTTTGAGAACTAGGATTGCATTTATCTTGTCTTAGCACAACACCTGACACATAATAGGTACGCAGTATACGTTGATGGACGAATATGGAAGGAATGAGTAGTAATTAGAGACCTGGTGGTTGCTGAAGGAGACTGTGATGGGTTATATTTCACATGTTGTTTTATATAAAATTACCAATGTCATGATTCAGTTTGACCCTATGCGATGTATCTTAGATATTTTACTTGCTCAATCATCACAAAAATATGTAAGGTGGGAACTGTTAACTAATTTTACAGATGAGGATGTTAGCTCAACCAAGATGCTAAGTTTTTTGAATCTTAATTTCTGGTTGTTTCTACCACATCAGGTTAGCATGCAGTTTTTTGGTTGTTTTTTTTTTTTTTTTTTTTTTTTGCGGTACGCGGTCCTCTCACTGTTGTGGCCTCTCCTGTTGCAGAGCACAGGCTCCGGACGCACAGGCTCAGCGGCCATGGCTCACAGGCCCAGCCACTCTGCGGCATGTGGGATCTTCCCGCACCGGGGAACGAACCTGTGTCCCCTGCATCGGCAGGTGGACTCTCAACCACTGCGCCACCAGGGAAGCCCTAGCATGCAGTTTTTTGTTTTTGTTTTTTTTTAAAGAATTCAGTGTGGCTTTCTTCATTATAACAACTCTGTTGAAGGCTGTATACTTTTCAGGAAGGTGAGAGGACAGAGAGTTGTAGTACTGAGAGTCAACAATGACCAACATGTACGTTCATATTATTCTTATTTCCTCCATTCTATTGTTGAACAAGTCTTAGGTTAATCAATTTTGAAAGATTTGATTTGAAATGGACACTCAATTCATTGTCTCAATCTACCAGCCTCTTTGGGCCATTAACTTTTTATAGGAGGAAAATGTTTGCAGGTCTTCCATAGAGTAATTGGCCCTGAATATCTATGGTGAGAGACTGTGTAAGCTGTGTGAAGGGGCTTGGGGTGCCTTGCAAAAGCCATTCAGGGTTACCTATCAGGTGGGTGAGGTGATACTCATGAACTCAGTATCTGTGGTGTCTTCCACATTTTTGCCCCAGCAGTTCAGCTCTGCATGGTGAGTGCTGACAGGCGTTCAGTATCTCACTGTTATAGACAGGCTGTTCTAAATTGAATGGACTGAAGCTTTGATTAAAGGCTGAAGATGCAAGCTAGTCAGGGTGGTCAAAATATTTTGTCCTATTATCATTCTCCTGTAAACCACTGAACCATTTGGTCAATAGACCAGACTTCTGGGTTAGAGAGAATAATAATTATGGCTGGCCAATTGGTAATGGATTCTCTTAACCATCTCCCAGGGAACTTGTTGCACTATCTTAAAGCAGAACTATTGGAAAGCTTCACTCTAGGGCTTCACAAAATCATTCTTGGAGTGTGAGACAATTTGGCTTAACATTGAAGAGAAGTGGCATATTAATATGGAACTATTTTCCTAGCATTGAATGTACTTTGCAGGAAAAAATGGCAAACTGATTTTGAGAAAAGATTCACAGACTTATGGCTGAGTGATGAGAGCTTACTTGTTTTTTCTTTTTCTGTACAAACAATACATTGAGTAATTAAGGAAGAATATAACTACTGAATTACATTTTAAAATGTTACACTGTCCCTTTCCTTACAATCTACTGAAAAGAAATAGCATTTCTAATCCTTTAGATGTTATGTTTCTAAACAAAACTTAAAGCCAGGACTTGGTTTATATATAAAATTGACAAATTTCAGCACCAAGTCTCATTGACTAGAAATCAGTGTAACATATGTATCTGCATGGATTTATAGTTTCTTTAATCTTACCCTTCTCCTTGTATCAGCAGAAAACACTTTCTGAAAGCTGGATACTAGTTCCAATATGGTTTGAGAAAATCTCAAAACACAAAAGACACGTATAAAGGACCCCTCTTCTCTCCCTGTCTGGCCATTCAGGAATAGAGAGATGTTACTCAGATTCTGGAAACATATGTTTCTTTATATCAATCTCCTTTCAAGAAGATTTTGAGGCAGAATGGAAAAACATAGAATAAATCAAAATAAAATAAGAAGAAATCAGGGTGTAGAAATAGTAAAGTGAGGTGCAAGAAGGATTGAGAATTTTAGTACTGTGCTATAAGTTTTTGAAAAATCTTTAGAACTCAGCTGAAATTTTGCTGTGAGTTGCTAACAACCAAAGTTAAGTTAAAAGATCCCCAATATGTGTAAGATTAAAACAACCAGAGCTCAGCTGAAGCAAGAAATGTTAAAATTCCAAAACCACCATTTCCAATAACGGATGTAATAATTGATTTAGACAAGCATTATCAAATATCATTAAACCTATTAACTAAAATACTTTCAGGAAGCAGGATATTCACATGGTCTCAAAGTATCTCTCCACAGTTAACCTGATACTTCTAAAGACTAAATATACCTTTCTATGAAATGATTCACTAGGCACATTAACCAGTTTATCAATCTTGGCATCATTAACAGTGGGACACCTTACCATATAACCTTCCTTGTGTGATGCAGAAAGAAGTAAGCAATGTCTCTATGTAGTATTCCTACCTTAACTGTTTAACTTGACTCTAATGTTGAGGAAACACACAAATTCAGAATGTGAAAAGAACTGATTTCCTAGTTATAAGTGTCCCTATGTTAAGGAGAACACTGTGTATTATGTTTTCATCCCACCCACAACAAGTGCTTGTGATTCAATGGTCTTAAACCAAGCTTCAAGGGTTCCCATTACTTTGAACATTAGCTTTATTCTTAGATGCTTTTTCCTTCCTTAGGCTATACAACTCACCTATCTATCTATTCAGCCTATGAAGCACACAGATGCTATAAGGTGGTAAATTAAGTTCCTTTAATTTTTTCTTAAATAGTTATTTTAACTGGTTCCAATATGACTTCTAGAATTGACATGGTAATCACCAGTGCCCAGGTAGAGTTACTCAAGAAAGGTCGATATCTCTCAGGGCTTAATGGAAGTGTGTTTTTCTGTTATATCCCAAGAGCATGTCTGCTATAGAAAAGGATAAGATGTGAGAATGGAGGATGTCAACTCTGAATGTTCCTAAAGCTAAATGGTGTCTCTTGGTGGTTATTTTTGTGACCTGACCTTATTCTCCCCAAATGGGCAATTAATTGCTGTCAGAAATTTTCTAACTTTTTTGTGCTTCCATTGCCACAAAAAAGGCAGCTAAATATTCTTATTGAATTAACGGGTCAAGAGGAGTTGAGACAATAAACATGGCTGGGGCATGCTCCACAATTCTGTCACTTCTGTTGAAAAGTTTCCATGACTTTAATCAGATTTCTTCATTTGCTAGGGATCATTTACGAGAGACACCAAATAAAAAGCATACCCATTAGATTTCCCCTAGGGAGACAATTTTGGAAGTTGTAATTTTCCACTCTAAGTATGAACAGCTTCACCATGATAAGAAGGCTTCACATGGATAATGACAATAATGCAGTTTATTTTTTAAGGCCAGCCTGAAGGCCTCCTAAATAGAAAACAGATGTGCTGTGCATCTTCACTTTTTCTCCATCAATACAGCCAATTTTTAGAGAGCTAAGGCATCAGATGGGGCTGAAGGAAGACCCTGTCTAATGATCTGAGCTACAATATCCAGCAGAGGAAAAATCACGGCAGTAATGTTTATTGAACACTTAGGATGCACCAAGCACCTTGATAGGCAGTTTATGAACATAGCAACACACTGAATACTATTGTACTACTGTCATCTTCATTCTATACTGGAGAAAACTAGAACTTAGAGAGATTAAGAGAATTGTCCAATGTCACAAATGTGAAATAGGCATCAGGCAGTCTCAGTTAGAAATCATACACTTAAGTGAAGGAAACCACCAAACTGTATTAGGGTTTATTGAGTCTCCACAGGTTTATTTTCATATATTAGTCTAAGTCTTTGTGACAGCCCTCAAGATAAGTATTATAATCAGTGTGGAGATGTGGAAACTGAGACTCAGAGACATGAAATACCTTGCCCACAGTCATTCTTCTGGTAATTGGCTAATGCTTGCACATTCAGTGTCACTTCCATAACAGTGTCATTTAAAGTGTATCATGTTGTCTCTATATTTTGCTTACTGAGTTTTTCTCTGTTTGCTGGATTTCTCTTATGCCTCTAATTTACATTAAATGGCATGAAATTATATGAAATATTTGGGCTTAAATTTCTATCATAGATAATTCTAGGATGGTCAGAAAATTTGGCCAAAGTAAATAGAATTTATGTCAAGCTTAGGAAAAAAATAATCCTGTGTTCCAATGATAATCACAACAGATTGAGTTAATCTTAAACTTTTAAATCAGAATATTACACAAATGGAAAGGACCATGCCTTATAAAATTTTCTGTGTAAAATACTGCTGTAAGCCACCATGGCAAAGATTAATTTCCCCTCAATATACAATCTCTCCTTCCTTTTTAGTCACAGAACTCCTCAACCACCACTCATGGCTTTGTTCACATGACATTTCACATGATCACTCAGATAGATACCACATTTCCAGCCTCTTCTTGCAATAATAAGATTGTGTAAGTTAATTACATGGACCATGAGAAGAAGTGAAGGGCTTAATTCAGTGCCATATCCTTAAATGAAAACTGCTTGTTCTCCATTCCTTCTTTGTGTCTAAAAGATAAGTTGTGTTAGGAAGATAGATTCAACCATGAAGACACAAGGCCACCACTGTAGTGAACAGTGGAATGACAAAATGAAAGGCAACTGTATTCCTGGACAACCTTGTGGAGCAGAACTGCCCACCTGCTGTGGACTCTGCCTACTTCTGGACTGAGAGAGAAATATATATTTATTCTGCTTAAGTTACTGTATTTTGGGGTATCTTTTTTACATGAGCTTAGTATATATCTTATTAGATCTGTGTTTACTGAAATAAAAATCAAGATCCACACTCTTAGAAAGTTTTATGAATTACATGTAATTCTGTATAGTAACCTCTATATTTTCTAGCAGATTTATGGTGATATATTACATGGTTTATGGGTCAAATTGTATCACTTAAAATTTGTATATTTGAACTCCTAATCCCAGAATATGACTATATATGGAGATAGGATCTTTAAAGTAGAATTAAGGTTAAATAGAGTTATTTGGGAAGACCCTAATCCAATATGATGTGTTCTTATAAAAGAGATGATTAGGTCACAGACACACAGAGGAAAGACCATGTGAAGACATGAGGAGAAGACAGTCATCTACAAGTCAGAGAGAGAGGCCTCAGAAGAAACCAACCCTACCAACTTCTTGATCTCAGACTTCTATCCTTTAGACTTAAGAGAAAATACATTTCTACTGGTTAAAGTTACCCAGTCTGTGGTACTTTGTTATGACAGCCATAGCAGACTAACACACATGGGAAAAGAAGCTTGGAGTCACCTATGAACTCCAAAATATAGGCAATAAAGTATTCTCATGATAATTTTATTAGATAAATCAACAAATAAAAGATGAAAAATCAATCATATAAGGAAATTTAAAGAGGACCTATTAAATATCAGTGATTATTCTATGCGTTGAGGATAAAGCAATACCCAAGACAGATTGAATCCATTAATCCATTATTTCCTGGTGCTCAAAATTTTATTTAAAAGAAAAAGACAATCAAGATAAAGAATGATATATTGAGGGAGAGTAGTCTGCTTCATTTTGGGATTTGTGGAGGCTCTCTCTAAGCAGCAGATTTTGTGCTGAAACCTAAATGACAAAAAAGTCAACCAACTTATGTCTATGACTGTTATATATATGAGTTGTTATATATAATCTTCATGGTAACTACAAAGCAAAAACATATACTAAATACACAAAAGATAAAGAGAAAAGAATATAAGCATGCCACTAAAGCAAGCCATCAAACAAAAAAGGAAGAGAGAAAGAGAAGAAAGGAAGAGAGAGGAACAACAAAAACAGCCAGGAAACAGTTAAAACATGGCAATAATTACATAGATATGCAATTACATAGATATCAATAATTACTTTAAATGTAAATGGACTAAATTCTCTAATCAAAAGACATACAGTGGCTGAATGGATTTAAAAACAAACAGAAACAAAAAAACAAGAGCCATCTATGTGCTGTCTACAAGAGACTATTTTTAGGTATAAGGCCACACACAGACTGAAAGTGAAGAGACGGAAAAAGATATTCCATGTAAATGGAAACCAGAAGAAAGCTGGAGTAGCTATACTTATGTCAGACAAAAAAGACTTTAAACTCTTAGAGGAAAACGTAGGCAGAACACTCCATGACATAAATCAGAGCAAGATCTTTTTTTACCTACTACTAGAGAAATGGAAATAAAAACAAAAATAAACAAATGGGACCTAATGAAACATAAAAGCTTTTGTACAACAAAGGAAACCGTAAACAAAGTGAAAAGACAACCCTCAGAATGGGAGAAAATATTTGCAAATGAAGCAACTGACAAAGGATTAATCTCCCAAATTTACAAGCAGCTCATGCAGCTCAATATGAAAAAAACAAACAACCCAATCCAAAAATGGGCAGAAGAACTAAATAGACATTTCTCCAAAGAAGATATACAGATTGCCAACAAATACATGAAAGAATGCTCAATGTAATTAATCATTAGAGAAATGCAATTCAAAACTACAATGAGATATCATCTCACACCACTTAGAATGGCCATCATCAAAAAATCTACAAACAATAAATGCTGGAGAGGGTGTGGAGAAAAGGAAACCCTCTTGCACTGTTGGTGGGAATGTAAACTGATAAAGCCACTATGGAGAACAGTATGGAGGTTCCTTAAAAAACTAAAAATAGAACTACCGTACGACCCAGCAATCCCCCTACTGGGCATATACCGTGAGAAAACCATAATTCAAAAAGAATCATGTAGCACAATGTTCATTGCAGCTCTATTTACAATAGCCAGGACATGGAAAAAACCTAAGTGTCCATCAACAGATGAATGGATAAAGAAGATTTGGCACATATATACAATGGAATATTACTCAGCCATAAAAAGGAATGAAACTGAGTTATTTGTAGTGAGGTGGATGGACCTAGATTATGTCATACAGAGTGAAGTAAGTCAGAAAGAGAAAAGCAAATACCATATTCTAACACATATATATGAAATCTAAGGGGGAAAAATGGTCATGAAGAACCTAGGAGCAAGATGGGAATAAAGACGCAGACCTACTAGAGAATGGACTTGAGGATATGGGGAGGGGGAAGGGTAAGCTGGGACAAAGAGAGTGGCATGGACATATATACCCCTCCAAATGTAAAATAGATAGCTAGTGGGAAGCAGCCGCATAGCAAAGAGAGATCAGCTCAGTGCTTTGTGACCACCTAGAGGGGTGGGATAGGGAGGGGGTGAGGGAAGGAGACACAAGAGGGAAGAGATATGGGGATATATGTATATGTATAACTGAGTCACTTTGTTATACAGCAGAAACTAACACACCTACGTAAAGCAATTATACTCCAATAAAGATGTTTAAAACAAAAAGACTTTAAAACGAAGACTGCAAGAAGAGGCAAAGAAGGGCATTGCATAATGATTAAGGGGTCAATTCAACAAGAGGATATCACATTTGTATTTATGCACCCAATGTAGGAGCACCTAAATATACAAAGCAAATATTAACAGGCCTAAAGGAAAAAATAAAACTTACAGATTCAGTGAAATCCCTGTAAAAATTCCAATGGTATTCTTCACAAAAATAGAACAAACGATCCTGAAGTTTGTATGGAGCCACAAAAGACCCTTAATAGCCAAAGCAATCTTGAGAAAGAACAAAGCTGTAGGCATCCAGCTCCCTGATTTCAAAATAAATTGCAAAGCTATAGAAATTAAAATAGTATGGTATTGGCTTAAAAACAGACACATAGACCAACAGAACAGAATAGAGATCCCTAAAATAAACCCACTCATATATGGTCAAATAATTTATGACAAAGGAGACAAGAATATACAATAGGTTAAGGAGAGTCTCTTCAGTAATAAATTTTATTGGGAAAACTGGACAGCCTCATGCAAAGGAATGAAACTGGATCATTATCTTACACCATACACAAAAATTAACTCAAACTGAATTAAAAACTTCAACATAAGACCTGAAACCATAAAACTACTGGAAGAAAACATAGGCAGTAAGCTCCTTGTTGTAGTTCTTGGTGATGAATTTTTGAATCTGATACCCAATGCAAAGGCAACAAAAGCAAAAATAAACAAGTGGGACTACATGGAATTAAAACCTCTGCACAGCTAAGGCAACAATCAACACAATGAAAAGGCTATGTACTGAGTGGGGGAAAAGATGTGCAAATTATATAACTAAGTTTTAAAATATATATTATAAATATATAATGTATATTTAATATTCAAAAAATATAAAGCACACATACAATTCAATAGCAAAAAAACAAACAATCCCATTAAAAATAGGTACATCTGAATAGACTTTTTTCCAAAGAAGACATACAGATAGCCAAGACATACAGATAGGTACATGAAATGATGCTCAGCATCATTAATCATCAGAGAAATGCAAACCAAAACTACAGTGAGATATCACCTCACACCTATTAGAATGGCTATGATCAAAATAAATAGGAAATAACAAGTGTTGGTGAGGATGTGGAGAAATTAGTGGAAATGTAAATTGGTACAGCTACTATGGAAAACAGTATGGAGATTCCTCAAAAAATTAAAAATAGAACTACCATATGATCCAGCAATTCCTCTTCTGAATATTTATCTGAAGAAAATAAAAACACTAAGTCAAAAAGATATATATGCCCCATATCTATTGCAGTATTGTTTATAATAGCCAATATATGGAAACAACCTAAGTGTCTATTGATGGATGAATCGATAAAGAAATTGTGGTATATATGTACAACGGAATACAATTTAGCCATAAAAAGAGTGAAATCTTGCCGTTTGCCACAGCATGTATGGATCTAGACAGCTTTATGCTAAGAACAATAAGTCACTCAGAGAAAGACAAATACCATATGAACTCTTTTACCTGTGAAATCTAAAAAAACAAAGACAAAAACAACCCCCCAAAGCAAGCTCACAGACACAGAAAACAAACTAGTGGGGCCAATTGGTGATGGCAGAGGTGGGGAGTGAGAGGAAGGGAGAAAATGGATAAAGAGGGTATTAAAGAAAGAAAAAAAAAAAGACAATAGTGGGCAGTTAGGAAGGCAGGGGCTTGGACAACACATACCACTTACTGACTATGGCAATGCAACCTGTGGGGGGTAGGGAGGGGTTGGTTCAGTGGAGGGAAAAAGAGATTGGAGCTAGAGAATT
Source organism: Hyperoodon ampullatus (assembly GCF_949752795.1). Taxonomy (NCBI): domain Eukaryota; kingdom Metazoa; phylum Chordata; class Mammalia; order Artiodactyla; family Ziphiidae; genus Hyperoodon; species Hyperoodon ampullatus. The sequence continues at coordinate 20,679,372 of NC_136920.1, forward strand.
CCAGTGTCTTAATAACTAATTTTTCTGCAGGACCTTCAGTAATAAAGGTGATTTTTTAATGGCGCTAACTACTTAGCTAGAAAAAAAATTGGTGCTTTCGATTCTTAATAATTACTAACTCGAAAGACGTTGCTTTTGTACTATTGCACTAACTTAAATTTTTATAACAGTTTTGCCTATTGTTATGAAGAATAAATCTCAATGCTTGTCAAAAAATAAAAAAGTCAGCCAGGCAGACTGGGGGTATTGAGACTTTCAGACAGGAAGATGGCACATGCAAAGGTACTGAAAATATTTGAGAGTGGCTTGTGCAAGGAACAGGCTCCGGGGTGCTCCACTCCCAAGGCTTTGGGCAGAAACGAACTGGCCTGTTGAAACGGAGGAAATGCCCCCCACCTCCCTTTGGGAACTGAGAATGTAGCTCTGACGATTTCTAAATAGACAAATAGATTTCAGGTCATTCTTCCCTGTACGAATTCATGAAGAATTTTAGATGTTTGAAACAATAGCAACTATGGTCCATTCCTATAAAATCCAAGAACTCTGACATCCTTTCTTCCTTCCACTGTCTCCATCCCTTTCAGCCCAAACTGGCTGTGCTCCTGCTAAAGTGGCTAATTTGGTCCATGGTTCAATCTGCTTATCAAATCGTTGGTCCTGCCATACTATCAGTGTTCTCCCTTGAACAGACTTTTCTCATTTTTTGCAATATGAACAGACAGAATTTCCCAAATATTTCATTTCTGGTTCTTTTTTTCTTAATTATTCCTTCCTCAATTCATTTCTCTCACGCGCATTTTACTCTAAGTCAGGAAGAACCAAGCCACGACTTTAATACTTGGCTTAGAAATCTCAGTTAAACCTCCAGTTTCATTGCTCATAAATTCTTTCTTCCACAAAACACTAAAATATGAACACAATTTAGCCAAGTTCTTTGCTACCTTATAAAGAAGATTATATATTTCTCATTAGCCTATGACATGTTCTCCATTTCCATCTGAGACCTCACCAAAATGACCTTTACAGTTCATATTCCTACCAATATTCTATTCATGATTATGTATGTATTCTCTAAGATGGAAGCTTTCTCTACAGTTCTCTCTCTCTCTCTCTTTTTTTTTCCCTCTGAGCTCTCATCAGAATCTTTAAAATTCTACTCATGGCAAGCTAAGCTTTTTTTAACATGCATCTCGAAACTCTTCCAGCCTCTACGTATTGCTCAATTCCAAAGCTGCTTCCACATACTCAGGTATTTGTTAAACAGCAGAATGCCTTTCTTAGCACCATTTTCTGTCTTAGCTTGCTCAGACTAAGACTTAGTCTGCCTAGTAACAAGTACCATAGACTGGTATCTTAAACGACACACATTTATTTTTCAGTTATGGAGGCTGGATGTCTGAGATCATATTTTGTGTCCTGTGAGGGCTCTCCTCTTAGTTTACAGACAGCCACCTTCTTGCTGTGTCCTCACATGGAGGAGAGATCATTTCTCCCATGTCTCTTTTTATAGAACATGGATCCTAGCATGGGGACTCCACTCTAGTGACCTTATCTAAACCTAATTACCTCCCAAATTCCTCACCTCTTAATAGTTAGGGCTTCAACATACGAATTTTGGGGTGGGGTGGAGGGGAGACACAAACATTCAGTCCATAGTGCCACTCTTCTCATCTTTCAAATCTCAGCTGAATGTTACCACCTCTGGTTGTTTCTTTGCCTTCAAGGGCAAAGATGAATTGCTGCCTCCCCTGAGGTGTCTCAGCATGTGGCTATACATTTAAGGTGACATCTGTTGCATTGACATGATATTTTTCTGCTTTGGAGTCTGCCTCCCCCAAAGAACAGAGAATATTAGTGAGTTTATGGCTATGTTTTATTTATCCTTATGCCTCTATGCCTATCATAGGCTCTGGCATCTAGTAGGTTCTCAGTAAATATTGGCTGAGTCAGTAAATAAGAGGACTATTTATATTTATCTAGGTTATACAATATATATGTTCAAAGGTATGTTCACAGGAAGAGAGAGAAAGGACAGGATTAAAAGGAATTCAGATATGACCATAAATGAAGATACACTGGTGGAATTCTGAAGACAGTCAGAAAATTGAAAAATTTCTCTGCTCATCTTCAGTTGCCTTTTGCAAAAGGAAAGCTTGTGCCAAAACACTTTCTGAAAAACGGGCTTTATCCCTGCTTCTTTTATAATAACAAGCTTCCATTATTTATAATGTTCCTCATATGTCCTTCCAGTGATCATGCAACTAAATATTGTCTACAATAATCCCAGAACCTCTGGCTTCTCATTAAGTGAAACTTGGTTGAGTACTTGAAGGAATAACTCATCGAAGTCAACAAATTGTGCTAAAGGACAGCTTCAGTTGCCTCTAATGTAAGAAACCAGTCCTTTGGGAATCTGCAGAGAAGAAGCTAAAGTCACATCTTAGACTGATTTGTTTGACTCTGAAGCTCAAATTCTTATGATAACAAAGAATACAACTCGTTAAACATTATGACTCAGCAAATATTTAATCAGTAACTAATATTTGTCAGGCAATGTTCTGGGCACTATAGGTTTGATGATGAATGAGACACATTCTTTGCTTTCATGGGACCCAATAAGTTAAGGTGAGACCAATAGTTAAACAAATATTCTATTTTGGCAGAACCATTAGGGCAGGGACTATGTTTGATTTGTGAGACCTTGGGTTATTTCCTGAGAATGTGTAGTATGAGTCTACACGTTTTGTTAAGCAAATTAAAAACAATATTGGATGGTATATACAAAAGCAGGATTATGTTCAAGGCACCATACTCTGATAAACTGTGTTGTGAAAGAGAGGGTAGGCCTGGGGGAAAATTTCATAGAAGCAGGAAAAGTCTGTGTTTTGAAGGGTGACTAGATACCAGGTTGAAGGTTGTGGAATGGATAACAGGGACTGGGATGGGGAGAATAGAATTTTCCAGGCACAGGAATCAATGTGTGCAAATGCAAAATGCATGGCATTGTAAAACAGGATGGTAGGTGCTGAAAAGAAAGTGGTTTACAGAAACTGCAGCAAAAGGATGTAAAGGCAACTTACACTAAAAAAAGTTGGAGCCCCGTAAACAGAGTGAAGAAGAATGACTCCTATTGCAAAGAACTAGTGAAAATGACAGCTCCATCAGGTTAAAAAGATACATGACTTTATGTCAAGGGCTTCCAGAACTGTGCCACCACTCTTTGAGTTAGGAATGCAGAGACCTGGCATATTCACATAACAGAGAGGCCATATTTTTGTTTTTGTTTTTTTAGTTGTCAGTTAACAGTTTTTTTTAAATTTTATTTTTTCTTTTCTTTTTTTTATACAGCAGGTTCTTATTAGTTATCTATTTTATACATATTAGTGTATATATGTCAATCCCAATCTCCCAATTCATCCTACCACCCCCGTGCTTTCCCCCCTTGGTGTCCATACGTTTGTTCTCTACATCTGTGTCTAGAGAGGTCATGTTTTACCTCTCTCAAGACCTGCAACACTTGCATTCAGAAGTGGGAAGTGGACCAAGGACTACTGCTTAGAAGTTTCCTTTGCTCTTGGCCTTTGCAGAATTTCTTTCTCTGTTGAGTAAATTTAGACTCATTAAGTTTGTAGCTCAGGGAACGTCTGAGTTATAGTAATGCTGCTTGTAGAGGTATGTCTTTGATTTTATCCTCTATCAAAGTCTTAGGCAGACAATAGATTCATCTTATTTACTATGCCAGAGACTTTAAATAAAAACCACAAATCGGAAGTGACATGGTGTGATGGAAGGAGTAAGGCTATCAACATGAGAAGACTTGAGGTCAAGATCTTATTTTCTAGCTTCTACCTCAGTGAGTCTTTAGTTTCTCTGAGTCTCAGTTTCCTCATACATATAATAGGGCTAATAAATTTTGTCAAAACTACTAAAAAGTTAATCTTATTATAAAAAATAAAAGTTAATATAAAATCATAGAATAACAATGATGATTTTCTGAGTATTTGCTACATCTTCACCCTGCTAAGTTTCTTTTATGTTTATTATTTCATTTATCATCTTAACTACATCCAATCAATTGGTATTTCTTATTTTTCTAATTTGCAAATAATGAAAATAAGTTTCAAATAGATAAACTCAATAACACATACAAATATAAATGCCAGCAATATTTGTACTTATTACTAAATCTCCGTTTTTTGGATCATGTATTTTTGGGGGGTGGGAATAATGCACTTAGGAATAAATCTTAAAGTTTGAGAAATTTTGACTTGATTTACACTAAACTCTGTAAATAGATATTAATAACTTCCTTCAATTCCTAGAGTAATGCATGCAGTAGTGATAATACTATTAGTAGAAGCCAACATTTACTGAAAGTTTACATTCTGTATCAGACAGTGTGCTACCTTTACCTGGGTTATAACTTAGTTCCCCATAATCATACTAAAATGTATTTTTATGCATGATATCATTCTACTATATGAATAATATTATTACCATTTTCGCCATGAGAAAGCTGAGGCTCAGATGAGCAAAGAAATTTTCCCAATGTCAAGCATAAAGTGGAGGAGCCAAAATTCCATACAGCCTAACCTCAGTCTAATTACAGTGTTTATACTGCCCCAATATTTTCAATGGAAAATCTATTGTTGTTAGAGCAACATGACACTTACCAAAATACAGTATTCATCCCAGCCCTCTGTCCTCATGTGTACCATCGTTCATGCCATAATAATTATCAACCTCTGTTCTATATTTGATTGTACTCATCCTCAGTACTGCACATGGGGGCGGGGAGGGTGGTGAAAGAATAGTTTGCACTTGAAATATGTTAATCTGGAGATAGGTGGTTTGCAATAATCATTTTGTGGTCCTTTCCTGAGCCATTTCCCAATTCACCAAACAGTATGTCTATTAAGTATTAAGAACAACATTAGTTTCCAATATTGGCATCAACATTTGTGTTTCTACCTTGTTCATATGTTTTTTACATCTACTATTCAATTTCTTTACCTAATCAGAAAGAAAAAAAAACTAACTTGACCAACCTGCTTTATACCCCATTAAGTATATTTATATTTATTTCCATTTCTAAAATTTTTATTTACTTGCACATTTCAATAATATATCTATAAACATTTGTAAGGTATCCAGAGATCTTTCCCTAATGTCTTTCCCTCTAGAATCTGAAAGTCTATCATTCCTTTTTCATAAAAAGAGACAATTACTTTGGGTTACTGTAATATCATGCTTATTCATTCAACTGATATTTACTGAACTCCTACCATGTGTTAGATAGAAGCAGTAGACAATCTGGTGGGAGACAGAAAAATAACAAATTAATGCAAAAATTTTCAATAAGAATAAATTCTATGAAAAGACAATATGGCGTAATGGATTAAAAAAAAGATGAGGGGTCATAAGACAGTATCAGTTAAGAGGTGACATCTGACCTGAGACGTGAATGATAAGAAGGACTCAGCTTGTGAAAATATAGGAAAGATTATCCCAAGTAGAGGTGGCAGCAAATGCAAAATTGCTGAAGAGAAAACAAGCTGAGTATGTTCCAGAAACTTAAGTAGATCAATGAAGCTGCAGTGTAGAGAGATGAAGACGTCATGATATGAAATGAGATCATAGAGGGAGGAGGGAACCAGATAGTGTGGTTTTCTGGGCTATGTTAAGATCTTTGGATTTTATTCTAAGAGTGTGTTAATTTTAATAAACATTCAATACAAAATGAGTGAAAATTGACAGAATTTTCCAAACTTCATATAAGAATCGGGTCATCAAAATATTTCATCAGTGGAAATATTGATCCAATTATTGTATCCTGGTTGTACAGAGTCCCCAGAGATAGGAAGGGAAATAAAGATGGGCCTGGGGTCTGGGTAAAAAAGAGTAGAGTGAGCTACAGTAGAAGACAATATAACATTTTTCTAAGGCTCAGCCTTCATGTCAATGAAGTGAATTCATTTTCTGTGAGCATTCCTGGTTTGTGACTTTCCTTTCTTTTGAAAATAGTACACAGAAATCACACTTGGGAGTCATTCCTCTCCCACTCTCAGTCCAAGGACCTCAAATGATGTTGACTCCTTGCCATGTTCTTGGAGGTGTGGGGTGGATGGCATTTGTGATCTTTGCCTGACTACTTATGACATCTCATTGCTCTGGCCACAAAGTTTGGTTCAGCTTTGGGCATGTGCTCCAACTTGGGCTAATAACTGATGCTTCAAGATTTCTCTTCAAATTTCTGAGGAAGAAAAAACCATTTTTTTCCCCTGGATTCCAACATAGAAGGCTATAAATCTAGAATTACTAGTAACTGTCTTGCTACCACATGGAGCCTAAAAATGAACCAAGATGGAGGAGCACGAAGCTGAGAAATAGAGAAAGAATAGGATTTAATAGCATAGTTTGAACTCCAGATTAAGCAGCCCTTAGCTTGCATCAGTCAGGTCCAGGAGGAAGCAGAATTCACTCCAGATAGTTTATATGAAACTATTTTAATGAAACAATTATTTACAGAGGATTGAGCAAAGTTAAGGAAATAAACAAGGAAGGCTGCAGCACTCAAAATCTAGGAAAGAATGAAAAGTTGTCACCATCTGTGTAGGTAAAGGGACAAGGGGAAGAAATAGTGTTATTCCAGCTCAGTAAAAGTTGGAATAGTAGAGAAGTGCCTTATGGTGGATATTACTAGTGGAGAGATGGAAGCTCAGCCCTGAAGGATAGAGTGAGTAGAAAAGAAATATTGTGATTTTTTTTCTCATCCAGCCTTCTAAATTCTGGCTAGTAACTCCCCTGTCATCACCCAACTGGAAGAGTGCTGGCAAAGTTAGTGAGGCAATTAACAGAAATCAGCCTCCAGTGTCATAGACAAGGCTGAAGAAAAGTGGATAACATGGGAAATGGGGCAAAAAGAGAATAATTTGCACAATATCAAATTGAATATCATGTAACTTCTCATATATATGGGCTAAAACATTCATATATCCCCACTGTTTTTTTTTTATAAATGAAAACCAGTATTTTTTTTAAAATTTATTTATTTTGTTTATTTATTTTTGGCTGCATTGGGTCTTTGTTGCTGCGCGCGGGCTTTCTCTAGTTGCAGTGAGTGGGAGCTACTCTTCATTGTGGTGTGTGGGCTTCTCACTGCGCTGGCTTCTCTTGTTGTGGAGCACAGGATCTAGGCACGTGGGCTCAGTAGTTGTGGCTTGCGGGCTCTAGAGCGCAGTCTCAGTACTTGTGGTGCATGGGCTTAGTTGCTCTGTGGTATGTGGGATCTTCCCAGACCAGGGCTCGAACCCGTGTCCCCTGCATTGGCAGGGGGATTCTTGACCACTGCACCACCAGGGAAGCGCCCCACTCTTTTTTGAAGCAATCAGAAATTGGTATGCCACCTCTTGCAATTAAAAAGGTTCTAACTAATAAATCCTTTGGATCTTGAAAAATTGAAGTAGCCTCTCCCACACAGAAATCTTTTATTGTAACGTACCTTGCTCTGCTGAGCATCAGAGTGATCATGAAACATCCAGCTATGCAATTAGTAAGTGAAATGTATGTACACCTCAGTCCAGTTCTTTCTGCAGAGACCAGCTGGGAAAGAGACCAGGAGTCAGTGAGTCTTCCATATCCATTAAATCAAAATATTAATAGAATGAGTAGAGTAATTGGAATATTTTCATGTCTAGTTTAATGTGGATGGGTAAATATTCATACGATGGCAGTTTCTTTTCACACAGAGCTCAGTGGAAACACTCCTTCAAATAAAATGAGTCCAGTGGGGAATTTAAAGTTGGAAAAAGAGAGATAGGAATGTTTCTGCAAGACATAGGTGAATGACTGCGTAAGCCTTAGATCTCCAGACAAAGGAAAGTTCCTCCTCTGATTATTCAGAATGAAATTCTGTACCATAATGAAGAGGTAGCAAATTAATCCTAAATTTTACCGTTGGAAGGAAGGTCGCAAAGTTCATCACCTTCATTTTATGGATGAGAAAACCGTGATCCAGAGAGTTAAAGTGGCTTGTTGAATGTCACCCAGCTAGTTAGTAGCAGAGCTAGATTTAGACCTTGAATTCTAAATCGTGGCCTTACGCATTTTGTCCCATCAAGTAATATTATAGAGTTTAGAGTGCAAAAATAAGAGATGGGTTTGAATTCTAGCTCCATAGCTTTGGTGTTGAATTTATTAACAAGGGGCTTACCTTGTCCACAATGAAATATTCTAGCATAGTGTATGATACCAATTGGTTTTCTTTCTTTTTCTTTTTTATTTTTTATTATTAGTTTCTGCATTATAACAAAGTGAATCAGTCATACATATACATCTGTTCCCACATCCCTTCCCTCTTGCATCTCCCTCCCTCCCACCCTCCCTATCCCACCTCTCCAGGCGGTCACAAAGAACCAAGCTGATCTCCCTGTGCTATGCGACTGCTTCCCACTATCTATCTACCTTACGTTTGGTACTGTATATATGTCCATGCCTCTCTTTCGCTTTGTAACAGCTTACCCTTCCCCCTCCCCATATCCTCAAGTCTATTCTCAAGTAGGTCTGTGTCTTTATTCCTGTTTTACCCCTAGGTTCTTCATGACATTTTTTTTCTTAAATTCCATATATATGTGTTAGCATACAGTATTTGTCTTTCTCTTTCTGAATTACTTCGCTCTGTATGACAGACTCTAGGTCTATCCACCTCATTACAAATAGCTCAGTTTTGTTTCTTTTTATGGCTGAGTAATATTCCATTGTATACATGTGCCACATCTTCTTTATCCATTCATCCGATGATGGACACTTAGGTTGTTTCCATCTCCGGGCTATTGTGAATAGGGCTGCAATGAACATTTTGGTACATGTCTCTTTTTGAATTATGATTTTCTCAGGGTATATGCCTAGTAGTGGGATTGCTGGGTCATATGGTAGTTCTATTTGTAGTTTTTTAAGGAAACTCCATAATGTTCTCCATAGTGGCTGTACCAATTCACATTCCCACCAGCAGTGCAAGAGTGTTCCCTTTTCTCCACACCCTCTCCAGCATTTATTGTTTCTAGATATCTTGATGATGGCCATTCTGACTGGTGTGAGATGATATCTCATTGTAGTTTTGATTTGCATTTCTCTAATGATTAATGATGTTGAGCATTCTTTCATGTGTTTGTTGGCAGTCTGTATATCTTCTTTGGAGAAATGCCTATTTAAGTCTTCTGCCCATTTTTGGATTGGGTTGTTTGTTTTTTTGCTATTGAGCTGCATGAGCTGCTTATAAATTTTGGAGATTAATCTTTGTCAGTTGCTTCATTTGCAAATATTTTCTCCCATTCTGTGGGTTGTCTTTTGGTCTTGTTTATGGTTTCCTTTGCTGTGCAAAAACTTTGACGTTTCATTAGGTCCCATTTGTTTATCTTTGTTTTTATTTCCATTTCTCTAGGAGGTGGGTCCAAAAGGATCTTGCTGTGATTTATGTCATAGAGTGTTCTGTCTATGTTTCCCTCTAAGAGTTTGATAGTTTCTGGCCTTACATTTAGGTCTTTAATCCATTTTGAGCTTATTTTTGTGTATGGTGTTAGGGAATGATCTAATCTCATACTTTTACATGTCCCTGTCCAGTTTTCCCAGCACCATTTATTGAAGAGGCTGTCCTTTCTCCACTGTACATTCCTGCCTCCTTTATCAAAGATAAGGTGACCATATGTGCGTGGGTTTATCTCTGGGCTTTCTATCCTGTTCCATTGATCTATCTTTCTGTTTTTGTGCCAGTACCACACTGTCTTGATTACTGTATCTTTGTAGTATAATCTGAAGTGAGGGAGCCTGATTCCTCCAGCTCTGTTTTTCGTTCTCAAGATTGCTTTGGCTATTTGGGGTCTCTTGTTTTTCCAAACAAATTTTGAAATTTTTTCTTCTAGTTCTGTGAAAAATGCCAGCGGTAGTTTGATAGGGATTCCACTGAATCTGTAGATTGCTTTGGGTAGTATTGTCATTTTCACAATATTGATTCTTCCAATCTAGGAGCATGGTATATCTCTCCATCTATTTGTATCATCTTTAATTACTTTCATCAGTGTCTTATAATTTTCTGCATACAGGTCTTTTGTCTCCTTAGGTAGGTTTATTCCTAGATATTTTATTCTTTTTGTTGCAATGGTAAATGGGAGTGTTTTCTTGATTTCACTTTCAGATTTTTCATCATTAGTGTACAGGAATGCCAGAGATTTCTGTGCATTAATTTTGTATCCTGCTACTTTACCAAATTCATTGATTAGCTCTAGTAGTTTTCTGGTAGCATCTTTAGGATTCTCTATGTATAGTATCATGTCATCTGCAAACAGTGACAGCTTTACTTATTCTTTTCCAATTTAGATTCCTTTTATTTCCTTTTCTTCTCTGATTGCTGTGGCTAAAACTTCCAAAACTAGGTTGAATAAGAGTGGTGAGTGTGGGCAGCCTTGTCTTGTTCCTGATCTTAGTGGAAATGGTTTCAGTTTTTCACCATTGAGGACAATGTTGGCTGTGGGTTTGTCATATATGGCCTTTATTATGTTGAGGAAAGTTCCCTCTATGCCTACTTTCTGCAGGGTTTTTATCATAAATGGGTGTTGAATTTTGTCAAAAGCTTTCTCTGCATCTATTAAGAAGATCATATGGTTTTTCTCCTTCAACTTGTTAATATGGTGTATCACATTGATTGATTTGCGTATATTGAAGAATCCTTGCATTCCTGGAATAAACCCCACTTGATCATGGTGTATGATCCTTTTAATGTGCTGTTGGATTCTGTTTGCTAGTATTTTGTTCAGGATTTTTGCATGTATGTTCATCAGTGATATTGGTCTGTAGTTTTCTTTCTTTATGACATCCTTGCCTGGTTTTGGTATCAAGGTGATGGTGGCCTCGTAGAATGAGTTTGGGAGTGCTCCTCCCACTGCTATATTTTGGAAGAGTTTGAGAAGGATAGGTGTTAGCTCTTATCTAAATGTTTGATAGAATTCGCCTGTGAAGCCATCTGGTCCTGGGCTTTTGTTTGTTGGAAGATTTTTAATCACAGTTTCAATTTCAGTGCTTGTGATTAGTCTATTCATATTTTCTATTTCTTCCTGATTCAGTATTGGCAGGTTGTGCATTTCTAAGAATTTGTCCATTTCTTCCAGGTTGTCCATTTTATTGGCATAGAGTTTCTTGTAGTAATCTCTCATGATCCTTTGTATTTCTGCAGTGTCAGTTGTTACTTCTTCTTTTTCATTTCTAATTCTATTGATTTGAGTCTTCTCCCTTTTTTTCTTGATGAGTCTGGCTAATGGTGTATCAATTTTGTTTATCTTCTCAAAGAACCAGCTTTTACTTTTATTGATCTTTGCTATCATTTCCTTCATTTCTTTTTCATTTATTTCTGATCTGATCTTTATGATTTCTTTCCTTCTGCTAACTTTGTGGGTTTTTGTTCTTCTTTCTCTAATTGCTTTAGGTGCCGGGTCAGGTTTTTTACTCGAGATGTTTCCTGTTTCTTAAGGTGGGATTGTATTGCTATAAACTTCCCCCTTAGAACTGCTTTTGCTGCATCCCATAGGTTTTGGGTCCTTGTGTCTCCATTGTCATTTGTTTCTAGGTATTTTTTATTTTCTCTTTGATTTCTTCAGTGATCACTTCGTTATTGAGTAGTGTATTCTTTAGCCTCCATGTGTTTGTATTTCTTACAGATCTTTTCCTGTAATTGATGTCTAGTCTCATAGCATTGTGGTCGGAAAAGATACTTGATACAATTTCAATTTTCTTAAAGTTACCGAGGCTTGATTTGTGACCTAAGATATGACCTATTCTGGAGAATGTTCCATGAGCACTTGAGAAAAATGTGTATTCTGTTGTTTTTGGATGGAATGTCCTATAAATATCAATTAAGTCCATCTTGTTTAATGTATCATTTAAAGCTTGTGTTTCCTTATTTATTTTCATTTTGGATGATCTGTCCATTGGTGAAAGTGGGGTGTTAAAGTCCCCTACTGTGAGTGTGTTACTGTCGATTTCTCCTTTTATGGCTGTTAGTATTTGCCTTATGTATTGAGGTGCTCCTATGTTGGGTGCATAAATATTTACAATTGTTATATCTTCTTCTTGGATCGATCCCTTGATCATTATATAGTGTCCTTCTTTGTCTCTTCTAATAGTCTTTATTTTAAATTCTATTTTGCCTGATATAAGAATTGCTACTCCAGCTTTATTTTGTTTTCCATTTGCATGGAATATCTTTTTCCATCCCCTTACTTTCAATCTGTATGTGTCTCTAGGTCTGTAGTGGGTCTCTTTAAACAGCATATATATGAGTCTTGTTTTTGTATCCATTCACCCAATCTGTGTCTTTTGGTGGGAGCATTTAGTCCATTTACATTTAAGGTAATTATCGATATGTATGTTCCTATACCCTTTTCCTTAATTGTTTTGGGTTCGTTATTGCAGTTATTTTCCTTCTGTTGTGTTTCTTGCCTAGAGAAGTTCCTTTATCATTTGTTGTAAAGCTGGTTTGGTGGTGGTGAACTCTCTCAGCTTTTGCTTGTCTGTAAAGGTTTTAATTTCTCCATCAAATCTGAATGAGATCCTTGCTGGGTAGCGTAATCTTGGTTGCAGGTTTTTCTCCTTCATCACTTTAATTATGTCCTGCCACTCCCTTCTGGCTTGTAGAGTTTCTGCTGAGAGATCAGCTGTTAACCTCATGGGGATCCCCTTGTGTTTTATATGTTGTTTTCCCCTTGCAGCTTTTAATATGATTTCTTTGTGTTTAATTTTTGACAGTTTGATTAATATGTGTCTTGCCATATTTCTCCTTGGATTTATTCTGTATGGGACTCTCTGTGCCTCCTGGACTTGATTAACTATTTCCTTTCCCATATTATGGAAGTTTTCAACTATAATCTCTTCAAATATTTTCTCAGTCCCTTTCTTTTTCTCTTCTTCTTCTGGAACCCCTATAATTCGAATGTTGGTGCATTTAATGTTTTCCCAGAGGTCTGTGAGACTGTCCTCTGTTCTTTTCATTCTTTTTTCTTTATTTTGCTCTGCAGCAGTTATTTCCACTATTTTATCTTCCACCTCACTTATCTGTTCTTCTGCCTCAGTTATTCTGCTATTGATCCCATCTAGAGTATTTTTCATTTCATTTATTGTGTTTTTAATCGATGCTTGATTCATCTTTAGTTCTTCTAGGTCCTTGTTTACTGTTCCTTGCATTTTGTCTATTCTATTTCCAAGATTTTGGACCTTGGCAATAGAATCTTGGGTCATCTTTACTATCATTATTCTGAATTCTTTTTCAGGTAGACTGCCTATTACCTTTTCATTTGTTAGGTCTGGTAGGTTTTTATCTTCCTCCTTCACCTGCTGTGTGTTTTTCTGTCTTCTCATTTTGCTTATATTACTGTGTTTGGGGTCTCCTTTTTGCAGGCTGCAGATTCATAGTTCCCGTTGTTTTTTGGTGTCTGTCCCCAGTGGCTAAGGTTGTTTCAGTAGGTTTGGTAGACTTCCTGGTGTGGGGGACTAGTGCCTGTTTTCTGGTGGTTGAGGCTCGATCTTGTCTTTCTGGTGGACAGGTCCACGTCTGGTGGTGTGTTTTGGGGTGCCTATGGTCTTATTATGCTTTTAGGCAGCCTCTCTGCTAATGGGTGGGGTTGTGTTCATGTCTTGCTAGTTGCTTGGCATAGGGTGACCAGCACTGTAGCTTGCTGGTCGTTTACTGAAGCTGGGTGCTGGTGTTGCATGGGGATCTCTGGGAGACTTTCGCTGCTTGATATTATGTGGAGATGGGAGGTCTCTTGTGGACCCGTGTCCTGAAGTTGGCTCTCCCACTTCAGAGGCACAGCACTGACTCCTGGCTGCAGCACCAGGAGCCTTTCATCTACCTGGCTCAGAATAAAAGGGAGAAAAAGTAGAAAGAAAGAATTAGTAGAAGAAAGAAAGAGAGAAAGAAAGAAAGGGAGGAAGGATGGAAGGAAGAACGAAAGAAAGAAAGGAAGGAGGGAGGGCAGAAGGAAGGAAAGAAAGAAAGGAGGTAGTGAGGGAGGAAGGAAATAAAAAGGAAGAGTGAAAGGAAGAAAGAAGGGAGGGAGGGAGGAAGGAAAGAAAGAAAGAAAGAAAGAAAGACTGTAGGGAGGGAGGGAGGAAGGAAAGAAAGAAAGAAAGAAGGAAGGAAAGAAAGAAAGATAGAAAGAAAGAAAGAAAGAAAGGGGCAGAGGGAGGGAGGGAGGAAGGGAAGGTAGGAAAAAAAGAAAGAGAGAAGATAAAGTAAAATAGAATAAAGTATAAAGTATATTAACGATATTAAATAAAAAAGTAATTATTAAAAAAAGAAAACAAACAAAAAAAAACGATGGATAGAACCCTGGGACATATGGTGGAAGCAAAGCTATACAGAGAAAATCTCACACAGTAGCATACACATACACATTCACAAAAAGAGAACAGGGGGGAAAATATAGAAAATCTTGCTCTCAAAGTCCACCTCCTCAATTTGGGATCATTCATTGTAAAAAGAGGAAAAGGGGAAAAAGTCTGAAATCTTGCTCTCAAAGTCCACCTCCTTAATTTGGTATAATTTGTTGTAAAAAGAGTAAAAGGGGGAAAAATCTTAAATCTTGTCCTCAAAGTCCACCTCCTCAATTTGGGATGATTCGCTGTCCATTCCTGCACTCCACAGACACAGGGCACGTCAAGTGGACCGTGGGTCTTTAATCCACTGCCTCTGAGGCTGCACAGAGAGATTTCCCTGTCTCTTCTCTGCTCTCACAGCTCCCGGGTCTCAGCCTTGGACCTGGCCCCGCCTCTGCGCGTAGGTCGCCGGAGGGCGTCCGTTCTTCGCTCAGACAGGACGGGTTTAAAGGAGCCGCTGATTCGGGGGCTCTGGCTCACTCAGGCTGAGGGGAGGAAGGGGCACGCAGTGCGGGGCAAGCCTGCAGCGGCAGAGGCCAACGTGATGTTGCACCAGCCCGAGCCGGTCCGTGCGCTTTCCCGGGGAAGCCGTCCCTGGGTCCCGGGACCCCGGCAGTGGCAGGCTGCACAGGCTCTCCGGAAGGGGTGGTGGACAGTGACCTGCGCTTGCACACAGGCCTTGTGGCGGCGACAGCAGCAGCCCCAGCATCCCACGCCCATCTCCGAGGTCCGCGCCTTTAGCCGCGGTTCCTGCCCGTCTCTGGAGCTTCTTTAAGCAGCGCTCTTAATGCCCTCTCCTCGCACACCAGGAAACAAAGAGGGAAGAAAAAGCCTCTTGCCTCTTCGGCAGCTCCAGACTTTTTCACCGGACTCCCTCCGGGCTAGCCGTGGTGCACTAACCCCTTCAGGCTCTCTTCCTGCCACCAGCCCCAGTCCTCTCCCTGCGCTCCGACTGAAACCCGATACCCGAGCCTCAGTTCCCAGCCCCGCCCACCCCGGCGGTCGAGCAGATCAGCCTCTCGGGCTGCTGAGTGCTGGTTGGCTCTGATCCTCTGTGTGGGAATCTCTGAGCTTTGCCCTCTGCACCCCTGTTGCTGTGCTCTCCTCTGCTACTCCGAAGCTCCCCCATCTCCGCCACCTGCAATCTCCGCCCGCGGAGGGGCTTCTAGTGTGTGGAAACCTTTCCTCCTCCACGGTCCCTCCCACTGATGCAGGTCCCGTCCCTATTCTTTTGTCTCTGTTTATTCTTTTTTCTTTTGCCCTACCCAGGTATGTGGGGAGTTTCTTGCCTTTTGGAGCGTCTGAGGTCTTCTGCCAGCGTTCAGTAGGTGTTCTGTAGGAGTTGTTCCACGTGTAGATGAATTTCTGATGTATCTGGGGAGGAAGGTGATCTCTGCGTCTTACTCTTCCACCATCTTCCCCAAGTCTCCCTATTGGTTTTCAATTATTGTCATTTCTCCAGAGTTCGGCCATGATTTTATTGACACATATACATTTTCCATTTTACAAACTTTGTACAATCTTGCTTAAGCTAGTCAGTCTTTTTATAATTACAGAATGATGTTCATCAGGGTACTATTGATAAGTCAAAGTATCAGAACTCAGAAGTTCCTCTAGTATTCAAATTACCATCATGGTTAATATATCACCTCTCTGCTGTCTAAATATAATAGCGTATAAAGAGTTAACAAGCATGACAATGACCATATTTGCTTATCATTGAACTTTTGTGGTTAAGGTAACTAAACTGTGAATTTTATGGCAAACTCTCCAAACTTCTTTGTCCAGAGTTAGTAAGCAAACATTGATTTTTCTCTTTGATACTTAACTACAAACTGTCTTGGGTAATCCAATCAAAAGGTTGGCAGTATCTAGGGCCTCCCACTTTTAAGAAGAGCTTGCAGAATGGCTTTTTTTCTGTTTCCCCCCAAAAAGCAATAAGGGATTGACTGCATTTGCCATTTTTAGTGGTTTGGTCTCTCCTGATGTAACAGCAACATTGGGCCAGTAGGTCAGGTTTGATTTACTCTGTAAAGAGGCTTTAGGGACAGTTTTCTCTACTAATCTCTTACTCCACTTTAGTAACAGCAACGGAGTCTTATAAATGTTACTGTTCTGTAACTCCCTGAAAGACTTGCTGGTCGTGTGAACTGTCAATGTCACTGTTATTTCTTTGAACTTGACTTATTTTATTCTTGTACCTCAAGCCCTAAATGAAGTTCCCAAATGATAAATAAATGTAATAATTGGCCCAAACCACAGTGACACTGACAAGATTTTGATATATTGCTAAACAGTCATATGCTCCTCTTAGAATCAAAGCATTTCAGAGTTGAAGGAGGCCTTAAAGGTCGTTTGCTCTTACTTCTTATTCTACCCTCTAGTTATATAGCAACTAGGGTATCAAAGGTCACACAAGACTTTAATATTGAAAGAAAATTGGTTTGAACTGCCTTAACCCTCATTCCAAGAAAGTAGGCACTTTCCAAAAGAGTTTTGCAAATTTCCCACGTCATCACCTCTCTTTTCAATGAGCCACCTATTTTAATTCCAGTGCTTTTTTCTCTTTGCTCTGGCATGCGCTAAGATGCACATGGTATTCTGCTGGTTTCCCTTGATTTTCCCAACTATTGAAACCAAGCAGGACCCTACAGGGCCTTTCTGAGGACAGAACCCCCCATAATCCCCACCTCTTGTTTATAGAAAAGCTTTAGTCTCCTAGGCCTTCCCCAAGTTCCAAAGAGTGAATTTAATCAAATAAGTGTAAAAATATTACAGAAACAAAGGAAAGCAGTCAAGCAAGATGAAATAATAATAGTTTAGCCATAAAACAAAGTGAAGGATGTTTAGTTCCTCCTCCAGAGCTATAGACAATGTCCTGGATCACATCCTTGAGTTGTTTTGCAGATACTAAAACCCCCACCAAGTGGAAGAAGTTAACCACATGCTGACCACCATGGACCCCAGACCAGTTGGAACCAGAAAGTTGATGAGGTTGACTCCCAAAATACCACCTGGTCACCTCATCACCAATCAATCAGAAGAATATCCATGAGCTGATCAGGCACCCTGAGACACTTTCCCTCACCTTGTCTTTAAAAACCTTTCTCTGAGGGACATAGGGGAGTTTGGATCTTTTGAACACGAGCTGCCCATTCTCCTTGCTTAGCCCTGCAGTAAATGCTTTATTTCCTTCACCACAATCTGGTGCCAGTAGATTGGCTTTGCTGCACATTGGACAAGCAAATTCAAGTTTGGTTCAGTAACACTATTACTTGAAAAGAACATTTGTTAGTATATAAAACTTCAGTGAAGAACCCATGAAACTTGTGTAACAACACAGCAAACAATTAAAAATTGAAAGTAAGATTGTCCAATTTAAAAACTTTTTGTGGCAGAGATGCTGCTAGGAATTTCTCCTTGGGGTTTCTGCTCAGCCCCTCCTCTTTCTTCACAATGTCTTAACTATGCTTTGTATTTGATTCTATTCCATAATAAAAATGTTTAACTTCTTTCAATGTAACTAAATCTTTTCTGGTCCTGTTTCACAAAGGATATCCACAAGGGGCTTTATCTGAATGATTAAACATACCCATGTAAGTGGGTTCCTAAATATGTACCACTTTTTCCCTGGGTGGAACTTTGCTGCTAAACAGTTTTATCCCTCCCAACTCCCTCTCTTCTTCCTTTATCTCTCTCCCTTTCCCTCTCTCTCTCTTTCTCTTAGTACCTCCCTCACATCCCCTCCCCACTCCCTTTCTTTCTTCCTTCTTTTCAGGACTATGTTGGGGAAGGAAAAATAATTTTCCTTGTGCCCATCTAGGTTCTTGGCTGAGAGCCCCCTGTAACACAAGACAGATTAGCAGGAGGAAACAAACAGAAGTTTAATAACATGTACACCTCCAGTATACATGGGAGATACCCAGGAAACCTAACTCCATGAAATGGCCCCAGCCATCACCTTAAACATCATCTTCCTGTGAGAACTTAAGATGGTGGAAGAGTAAGATGTGGAGATCACCTTCCTCTCCACAAATACATCAGAAATACATCTACATGTGGCACAGCTCCTACAGAACACCTACTGAACACTGGCAGAAGACCTCAGACTTCCCAAAAGGCAAGAAACTCCCCACGTACCTGGGTAGGGCAAAAGAAAAAAGAAAAAACACAGACAAAAGAATAGGGACGGGACCTGCACCACTGGGAAGGAGCTGTGAAGGAGGGAAAGTTTCCACACAATAGGAAGCCCCTTCACTGGCGGAGATGGCGTGGGGGTGGCGGGGGGGGGGCAGCTTCGGAGCCACGGAGGAGAGCACAGCAACAGGGGTGTGGAGGGCAAAGTGGAGAGACTCCCATACGGAGGACCAGTGCCGACCAGGACTCACTCAGCAGCCGGAGAGGCTTGTGTGCTCAGCCGCCGGGATGGGTGGGGGCTGGGAGCTGAGGCTCAGGCTTCGGAGGTCGGATCTCAGGGAGAGGACTGGAGTTGGCAGCGTGAACACAGCCTGAAGGGGGCTAGTGCACCACAGCTGGACGGGAGGGAGTCCAGTAAAAGATCTGGAGCTGCGTAAGAGGCAAGCGACCATTGTTTCAGGGTGCGCGAGGAGAGGGGATTCAGAGCACCGCCTAAACGAGCTCCAGAGATGGGCACGAGCTGCGGCTATCAGCGCAGACAACAGAGATGGGCAGGAAATGCTAAGGCTCCTTCTGTAGCCACCAAGAAGCCAGTGTGCAAGCACAAGTCACTATCCATACCTCCCCTTCCAGGAGACTGTGCAGCCTGCCACTGCCAGGGTCCTGTGATGCAGGGACAACTTCCCTGGGAGATTACACTGTGCACCTCAGGCTGGTGCAATGTCACGCTGGTCTCTGCCGCTGCAGGCTCACTTTGCATTCCGTATCCCTCCCTCCCCACGGCCTGAGTGAGCCAGAGCCCCCGAATCAGCTGCTCCTTTAACCCCGTCCGGTCTGGGTGGGAAACAGATGTCATCAGGAGACATACAGTCAGAGGTGGGGCCAAATCCAATGCTGAACCCCAGGAGCTGTGCAAAAAAAGAGAAAGGGAAATTTCTCCCAGTGGCCTCAGAAACAGCAGATTAAATCTCCCCAATCAACTTGAGGTACCCTGCATCTGTGGAATACCTGAATAGAAAATGAATCATCCCAAAATTGAGGCAGTGGACTTTGGGAGCAAAGATATATGTATATTTTTCCTTTTTCTCTTTTTGTGAGGTTTTATGTGTATGCTTCTTTGTGTGATTTTGTCTCTGTAGCTTTGCTTTTACCATTTGTCCTAGGGTTCTGTCTGTCATTTTTTTTGGTTGTTATTTTATTTAGTATACTTTTTAGCACTTGTTATCATTGGTGGATTTGTTTTTTGGTTTGGATGTTCTCTTCTTTCCTACTTTTTTTTTCTTTTTCATTTTTTTATTACTTTTTAATTTATTTATTTTTAATAATTATTTTTTATTTTAATAACTTTATTTTATTTTTTCTTTCTTTCTTTCTTTTTCTTTACATTTTCTTCTGAGCAGTGTTGCTGACAGGGTCTTGGTGATCTGTCTGGGTGTCAGGCCAGTGCCTCTGAGGTGTGAGAGCCAAGTTCAGGACATTGATCCACCAGAGACCTCCCAGCTCCACATAATATCAAACAGTGAAATCTCTACTAGAGGTCTCCATCTCAGTGCTAAGACCCAGATCCACTCAATGACCAGCAAGGTACAGTGCTGGACACCCTATGCCAAACAACTAGCAAGACAGGAAGACAAACCCACACATTAGCAGAGAGGCTGCCAAAATCATAAGAAGGTCACAGACACCCCAAAACACCACTGGATGTGGTTCTGCCCATTGGAAACAAAAGATCCAGCCTCATCCACCAGAACACAGGCACTAGTCCCCTCCACCAGGAAGCCTACACAACCCACTGAGCCAACCTTAGCCACTGGGGGCAGATGCCAAAAACAACGGGAAGTATGAACCTGCAGCCTGCAAAAAAGGAGACCCCAAACACAGTAAGTTAAGCAACATGAGAAGGCACAGGAACACACAGCAGATGAAGGAGCAAGGTAAAAACCCAAAAGACCAAACAAATGAAGAGGAAATAGGCAGTCTACCTGAAAAATAATTCAGAGTAATGATAGTAAAGATGATCCAAACTCTTGGAAACAGAATGGAGAAAATACAAGAAACGTTTAACAAGGACCTAGAAGAACTAAAGAGCAAACAAACAATGATGAACACAATAAATGAAATTTAAAATTCTCTAGAAGGAATCAATAGCAGAATAACTGAAGCAGAAGAATGGAGAAGTGACCTGGAAGATAATATAGTGGAAATAACTACTGCAGAGCAGAAATAAGATAAAAGAATGAAAAAAATTGAGGACAGTCTCAGAGACCCCGGGGAAACATTAAACGCACCAACATTCAAATTATAGGGGTCCCAGAAGAAGAAGAGAAAAAGAAAGGGACTGAGAAAATATTTGAAGAGATTATAGTTGAAAACTTCCCTAATATGGGAAAGGAAATAGTAAATCAATTCCAGGAGACGCAGAGAGTTCCATACAGGATAAATCCAAGGAGAAACATGCCAAGACACATATTAATCAAACTATGAAAAATTACATAAAAAGAAAAAATATTAAAAGCAGCAAGGGAAAAACAACAAATAGCATGCAAGGGAATCCCCATAAGGTTAACAACTGATTTTTCAACAGAAATTCTGCAAGCCAGAAGGAAGTGGCAGGGCATATTTAAAGTGATGAAAGGGAAGAACCTACAGCCAAGATTACTCTACCCAGCAAGGATCTCATTCAGTTTCAAAGGAGAAATTAAAACCTTTTCAGACAGGGAAAAGCTAAGAGAATTCAGCACCCCCAAACCAGCTTTAAAGCAAATGCTAAAGGAACTTCACTAGGCAGGAAACACAAGAGAGGAAAAGACCTACAATAACAAACCCAAAACAATTGAGAAATGCTAATAGGAACAAATATGTCGATAACTACCTTAAATGTAAATGCATTAAATGCTCCAACCAAAAGACATAGACTGGCTGAATGGATACAAAAACAAGACCTGCATATATGCTGTCTACAGGAGACCCATTTCAGACCTAGGGACACATAAAGACTGAAAATGAGGGGATGGAAAAAGATCTTCTATGTAAATACAAAATCAAAATAAAGCTGGAGTAGCAATTCTCATATCAGACAAAATAGACTTTAAAATAAAGACTATTACAAGAGACAAAAGAAGGCCACTACATAATGATCAAAGTATCAATCCAAGAAGATATAACAATTGTAAATATTTATGCACCCAACACAGGAGTACCTCAATACATAAGGCAAACGTTAACAGCCATAAAAGGGGAAATCAGAAGTTAACACAATAATAGTAGGGGACTTTAACACCCCATTTTCACCAATGGACAGATCATCAAAAGTGAAAATAAATAAGGAAACACAAGCTTTAAATGACACATGAAACAAGATGGATTTAATTGATATTTATAGGACATTCCATCCAAAACCAACAGAATAAACTTTCTTCTCAAGTGCTCATGGAACATTGTCTAGAATAGATCATATCTTGGGTCACAAATCAAGCCTTGGTAAATTTAAGAAAATAGAAATTGGGCTTCCCTGGTGGTGCAGTGGTTGAGAGTCTGTCTGCCGATACAGGGGACACGGGTTTGTGCCCCAGTCCAGGAAGACCCCACATGCCACGGAGTGGCTGGGCCCGTGAGCCATGGCCACTGAGCCTGCATGTCCAGAGCCTGTGCTCCACAATGGGAGAGGCCACAACAGTGAGAGGCCCACGTACCACAAAAAAAAAAAAAAAAAGAAATCATATTAAGTATCTTTTCCAACCACAGCAGCATGAGAATAGATAGCAATCAGAGGAAAAAATCTGTAAAAAAATACAAACACATGGAGGCTAAACAATACACTACGTAATAATCAAGAGATCACTGAAGAAATCAAAGAGGAAATCAAAAAATACCTAGAAACAAATGACAATGAAAACACGTTGACCCCAAACCTATGGGATGCAGCAAAAGCAGTTCTAAGAGGGAAGTTTATAGCAATACAATGCTACCTCAAGAGACATCTCAAATAAAAACCTAACCTTACACCTAAAGCAATTAGAGAAATAACAAAAAAAAAAAGTCCAAAGTTAGCAGATGGAAAGAAATCATAAAGATCAGATCAGAAATAAATGAAAAAGAAATGAAGGAAACAATAGCAAAGATCAATAAAACTAAAAGCTGGTTCTTTGAGAAGATAAACAAAATTGATAAACCATTAGCCAGACTCATCAAGAAAAAAAGGGAGAAGACTCAAATCAATAGAATTAGAAATGAAAAAGGAGAAGTAACGACTGACACTGCAGAAATACAAAGGATCCTGAGAAATTACTACAAGCAACTATATGCCAATAAAATGGACAACTGGAAGAAATGGACAAATTCTTAGAAAAGCACAACCTTCAGAGACTGAACCAGGAAGAAATAGAAAATATAAACAGACCAATCACAAGCACTGCAGTTGAGACTGTGATTAAAAATCTTCCAACAGGGCTTCCCTGGTGGCGCAGTGGTTGAGAGTCCGACTGCCGATGCAGGGGACATGGGTTCGTGCCCCGGTCCGGGAAGATCCCACATGCTGTGTAGCAGCTGGGCCCATGAGCCATGGCCACTGAGCCTGCTCGTCTGGAGCCTGTGCTTCACAATGGGAGAGGCCACAACAGTGAGAGCCCTGCATACCGCAAAAAAAAAAAAAAAAAAAAATCTTCCAACAAACAAAAGTCCAGGACCAGATGGCTTCCCAGGCGAATTCTATCAAACATTTAGAGAAGAGCTCTCACCTATCCTTCTCAAACTCTTCGAAAATATAGCAGAGGGAGGAACACTCCCAAACTCATTCTACAAGGCCACCATCCCCTTGATACCAAAACCAAAGAGGTCACAAGGAAAGAAAACTACAGGCCAATATCACTGACGAACATAGATGCAAAAATCCTCAACAAAATACTAGCAAACAGAATCCAACAACACATTAGAAGGATCATACACCATGATCAAGTGGGATTTATCCCAGGAATACAAGGATTCTTCAATATATGCAAATCAATCAATGTGATACACCATATTAAGAAATTGAAGGATAAAAACCATATGATCATCAGAATAGATGCAGAAAAAGCTTTTGAGAAAATTCAACACTCATTTATTATAAAAACCCTGCAGAAAGTAGGCATAGAGGGAACTTACCTCAACATAATAAAGGCCATATATGACAAAGCCACAGCCAACATCATTCTCAATTGTGAAAAAGTGAAGCCATTTCCACTAAGATCATGAAAAAGACAAGGTTGTCCACTCTCACCACTATTGTTCAACATAGTTTTGGAAGTTTTAGCCACAGCAATCAGAGAAGAAAAAGAAATAAAGGGAATCCAAATCAGAAAAGAAGAAGTAAAGCTGTCTCTGTTTGCAGATGATATGATACTATACATAGAGAATCCTAAAGATGCTACCAGAAAACTACTAGAGCTAATCAATGCATTTGGTAAGGTAGCAGGATACACTATTCGTGCTCAGAAATCTCTTGCATTCCTATACACTAACGATGAAAAATCTGAAAGAGAAATTAAGGAAACACTCCCATTTACCATTGCAACAAAAAGAATAAAATACCTAGGAATAAACCTACCTATGGAGAGAAAAAACCTGTATGCAGAAAACAATGACACTTATGAAAGAAATTAAGGATGATACAAACAGATGGAGAGATATTCCATGTTCTTGGTTTGGAAGAATCAACGTTGTGAAAATGATTTTACTACCCAAAGCAATCTACAGATTCAGTGGAATCCCTATCAAACTACCAATAGCATTTTTCACAGAACTAGAACAAAAAATTTCACAATTTGTATGGAAACACATAAGACCCTGAGTATCAATCTTGAGAAAGAAAAACGGAGCTGGAGGAATCAGGCTCCCTGACTTCAGACTATACTACAAAGCTCCAGTAATCAAGACATTATGGTAATAGCACAAAAACAGAAATATAGATCAATGGAACAGGATAGGAAGCCCAGAGATAAACCCACTCACATATGGTCACCTTATTTTTGGACAAAGGAAGCAAGAATATATAATGGAGAATAGACAGCTTCTTCAATAAGTGGCGCTGGGAAAACTGGACAGCTACATGTAAAAGAATGAAATTAGAACTAATATAAAAACTAATTTTATATTAAATATCATTCATCTTATACCTACAGAAGAATAGCCTATCCACTTCATTACAAGTCTTACAGACGATGTTCTACATGACGAAAACTGAGGCGACGAAGATGGTGATGATACAAAAGTGTCTCATACAGTTCTTGCCATATGGTTACTAGATTTTTACAGGAAGACACACATACACGGCAGATAAGTTTACTAACTGTACGGCAGGATAATTATTTACAGTTCACTAAGTTGAAGTCAATCATCATAAAGGTCTTCCTCCTATTAGCCTTCACATTGAGTACGCTGAGGAGGAGGAGGAAGAGGAAGCATTTGGTCTTGCTGTCTTCAGGGTGGCAGTGGTGGAAGAGGTGGAGGAGATGGAAGGGGAGGCAGGAGAGGCAGGCATGCTGGGTGTAACTGTATGGAAATACCTCATAATTTTTGTCTGTCTTTTTCCTTTTTTATTTCTCTAAAAATGTTTCCTTGTGGTACAAATCCATCTTTCACCGTGTGCTTCAGTTCCAGTGCCCATATCATAGAAGGGTCCATGTTGTAATAGAAGACAAAGCAGTCTTGAATAACTGGAAGCTGCTGCCAGATTGTCTAATGTCAATTTGTTGAAAATGGCACCACTTCGTCTACGTCTTCTTCTTCGTCATCTGGGACTGGTTCAGAGCCTGCATCTCCATCAAGTCATCTTCTGTAATTCCCCTGGTGTGGTGTCCTTTAGCTCTTGAATTTCTCAGGACTCATTTCTTGAAACTCTTCACCACCTTTTCTGCCATATCCACAACCTCTTTCATGATTTCCTTGATTGGCTCTGTTATAAATTCTGTGAAGTCATGCAAAACTTCTGAACACAGTTTTCTCCAGCAGGAATTTATTGTTTTGGGCTTGATGGCTTTCACAGCTTTTTCTATAACAGTGATGGCAGCTCCAATGGTGTAATCCTTCTAGACTTTCAGGATGTCCTCTCTTTTGGGGTTCTCTTCCATAGCATTGACAGTCCTTTCCATAAAGTACAGTGTGCAATGAGCCTTAAAGATGCTAATGACCCCCTGATCCAGAGGCTAAATTAGAGACATGTTTCAGGTTAAGTAGACCACTTTGACACATTCAGTGTTGAACTCATTGGGTTCTGGGTGGCCAGGGACATTGTCCAATATAAAAAGAACTGTAAGAGGCTGTCTCTTACTGGAAAAGTACTTCTTGAATTCAGGGACAAAGCATGGATAGAACCAAACCAGAGAAAGTGTTCTCATTGTCCAGGCCTTGGTGTTGTACAACCAAAAGACTGGCAGCTGGTGTTGGTCTTTTTCCTTCAAGGCTCAGGGGTTAGCAGCTTTAGAGATAAGAACATTCATGATCATAAATTTGACTGCATTTGCATAAAACATTAGAGTTAGCCTACCCCTCCTGCCTTAAATCCTGGTCCTTGCTTCTCTTTCTTACTAATAGATGTCCTTTGTGGCATTTTTTCCCCCCTGAAGAGGGAACTTTCATCTACATTAAAAACCTGTTTCAACAGATATCTTTTCTCCTCAGTGATTTTCTTAATGGAATCTGGGAACTACTCCGATGCCTCTTGGTTGGCAGAAGCTGCTAATCTTACTATCTTGACTTATTTTTTTTAGGCCAAACCTCCTTCTAAAATTCTCAAACCATTCTTTGCTGTCATTAAATTCTTTATCTTTAAATTCTTCACCTTCCTTTTACTTTATGTTGTCATATAATGACTTTGCTTTTTCTCAAATCATATTAGAGTCTCTAGCAACCCTGCACCCACATAAAAGCTGCATTTTCAATATGAGATAAAAAGGTATGTTGTAAAAAGTGCAAGGTTTTTGCACCTGCTGTTGCAGCTGCAGTGAAGGCTTCATGAATTTCCTTTTCTTTTTTACACAATGATCCTTATCCTGGATTAATTGGTCTTGAAATGGTTGGCAACCACAGGCAACTGCAGACCTCAGTCTAATGGTACATAACAAGCAATTCAAGTTTTTCTTGTTGTGTCATGGCTTTTCTCTGTTTCTTGGGAGCACTTCCAACATCACCAGTGACACTTTGCATGGGTCCTGTGGTGTTATTCAAGGCTTATGGTATTGCACTGAACACAATGAAAAGTACATGAGAACTGTGAGAGATCACATTTTACTGCAATACACAATTCACTGGAGAGATGAATTGCTCATACAGAGATGATTAGTGTCACATAGCATTTTAAGCCAATACTCACAACACTTGAGCCCACTGCAATAGCAACAGGAGGTGGCTACAAATTGTTACAGTTATACAGTGTGTACTACAGTTAATGTTATGCAGTTATTATTTAATACTGCGTCTTTACATTTGTTTACTTTTCTCTTGACTATGACTGGTGCCATGTATGGTGTTTAAACATTTTTGTGAAAAAGTTTTGATAAATTTTAACTTTTTTAAATAGATTTGTGTATAACTTATGGTAGTAAATGATAAAATAGACTAGTATCTACTTAATGTTTTATGCATTTATGACATAACTAAATTTTTCTTAATTTTTTCAATACTTTTAGGCTAGGCAGTTCATCTGTTGAGTTTTTTCAAATTGTTGCAAGTCTCCAATTTTTTAAAAATATATTAATTGAAAAAATTCCACATATAAGTAGACCCACACAGTTCAAACCTGTGTTGTTCAAGGGTCAGCTATAGTTTCTTTTACATTTTTAATTTTTAAAAATGTTTTACAACTTTATTGAGGGGTATAAATATATGTATGGATACATGTATACTTTTAATATGTATAATTTGTTGAGTTTGACATACTTATACACTCATGAAACCAACTTCATAGTCAAGTAAATGGGCACAAAATTGTACTCCCAAAATTCCCTTGTGGCTCTTTGAATTTCCTCTCGCCTTTTCATTTCTGTCAATAAAATGAAACTACATTCTGTCACCATATAGTAGCTTGCATTGTCTAGAAATTTATTTGGAAAATGAATTATAAAGGCTGTACTCTTTTGTTTTGGCTTCCTTCCCCCAGCATGTTTGTGTATCACTAGTTTATTCCTTTCTATTGCTGAGTAGTTGTCCACTGTATGGATCTGACACATATTATTTATTCATTTCCCTGTTGGTGGATATTGGGTTGTTTCTGGTTTTTGGATATTATCCAAAAAAAAAGTGCTATGAACATTTATGTGCAAACCTTTATGTGAAAATATATTTGCATTTTTCTTGTATAGTAGCCAAAGAATTGAATAACTTCATCATATGATATTTTATATTTAAGAAACTCCAAAAATGTTTTTAATTGTGTTTCCTATTTTGCACTACCAACAGAGTATTTTTTATTTATTTTTATTGTTTGTTTATTTATTTTTACTTTTTGGCCGCACTGCGTGGCATGTGGCATCTTTGCTGCCTGACTAGGGATCGAACCCGCGCCCCCAGCAGTTCGGAGCACGGAGTCTTAACCACTGGACCGCCCAGGAGGTCCACCAATAGAGTATTTTTTATACCAACAAGTATAAGTGATTCACTTGTTGCTTATCCTCACCAGACTTGGTAAAGTCAGTCTTTTTAATTGTAGCCGTTCTGGTTGGTAAGTAGTGATATATCATTGTGATTTTAATTTTCATTTGCCTAATGTAAATGATGCTGAGAACATTTTCATGCCTTTTTTGCCCTCTGTATATATTTTTTTAATTTTATTTTTATTGAGGTATAATTGATATATAAGGTTATATTTAGTTTCAGGTGTACACATAATAATTTGATATTTGTATATATTAAAAAATGACCACCACAATAAGTCTAGTTAAGATCCATCACTATACAAAACAATTTTTTTCTTGTGTTGAGAATGTTTAAGATTTACTTACTTAGCAACTTTCAAATATACAATATAGAATTATTAACTAGAGTCACCATGCTGTACATTACATCCCATGACATTTACTTTATAGCTGGAAGTTTGTACCTTTTGATCCCCTTTAACCATTTTGCCCACCTCTCCTCTCAACCCCTCTGGCAACCACCAATCTGTTCTTTGTATCTATGAGCTCAGTTTTTTGTTTCTGTTTTTAGATTTTGCATGTAAGTGAGGTTACATGGTGTTTGTCTTTCTCTGTTTGACTTATTTAACATAGCATAATGCCCTCAAGGAGGTTCATCCATGTGATCTCATATGAAAAGGTTTCCTTCTTCTTTCATGGCTTAATTATATATATATATATATATATGTATGTATTCCTTCTATACATATATATGTAATCCTACTATATATATATATATATACATATATATAGTATATAAAATGCTGCAATGAACTTAGGGGTACATATATTTTTCCAAGTTAGTATTTTTGTTTTCGTCATATTAATATCCAGAAATGGAACTTCTGGATTATATGATTGTTCTATTTTTAATATTTTGAAGAAGCTCTCTCCTATTCTCCATAGTGGCTGCATCAATTTACATTCTCACCAACAGTGCACAACAGCTCCCTTTTCCCAACATCTTGCCAAGACTTGTTATTTCTTGTTTTTTTGATAATAACCATTCTGACTGGTGAAAGGTAATATCTCATTATGGTTTTGACTTGCATTATCTTGACTATTAGTGACGTTCAGCATCTTTTTATGCACCTGTTGGCCATCTGTATGCCTTCTTTTGAAAAGTGTCTATTCAGATCCTCTGCCCAATTTTTAATCAGATTGTTTGCTTTTTTTGTGATTGCCATTTAGTTCTTAATTTCATTTTTTATGTCTTTCATTTGTAGAAGCTTATTTGATTTAAAAAAAAAACTTGTAGTTGATAACTTTGAGTAGAAGCCAGCTTTTTAATTCATGATTTTGTTCTCTCATTAAATTTCCTTAAACATAATAAATATTTTTATTTTCATTTATGTACCAATAATTCTAGTATTTAAAATCTGTATGCACATGATTCTGGCTTTTGTTTGTTTTTTTATTTGTTTCTAGTTACTAAGTGCTTCACTAACCTTTAGGGCATGTTAAACATAGAATAAATGTGTTAAACTAAAAGGATGAAACAAATCAGTGTTACACATAGATAGAAAGAGACAGAAAGCAAAATAAACCTTAAATATTTATAAAGCATGGATCAGCTTTATTTACCTCAAAATGACACCCACTGGGAAAAAAAATCAAATTTTTTGTTTGCCTTATTTTTAATTTACAAAAGTAGCCTCAGTTTGAGCCTGAATCCCAGCCTTTCTTGTAGATATTAAATCTCAAGGAAAACTTAATTTATATACTTTCTTGTTTATACAGAACCAAAACTAAGTCAATTATTTTTTCCCCATCTCTCTTTGGACAGTAGATTTGTCTTTCTTGTTTAAACTTTATATGAGATTGCAGACTTAATTGATTCCCAGATTTATGCAACTCTCCATCTTTTGTAAATCTAGTATTTCGTCTCTTGACCACTGTGTGTACCTTTTTAAACCAGAGCACCTGGTTACTCCAAAAGGGAATATGACAACAGAAAACCTTAATTTTAGCACTTACTTGTGCCTGAGGATGAGTGTATGCTTTATATCTTCTATAATTTTTATTGTTTTAACAAAGATTATATTATTTACATGTCATTTTTAAAATATTTTGTAACAAGACAGTTTCAGAAAATCTGAAATAAAGAGGCAAATTTATTTTATATTCTGAGCTATCCTCCACATTTTGAGGACTATTTCTAAATCCCACTTTTTGGGAAGCTTTCCCATTGGACACTTTTCTCTGCCAATTTTTTTGAATTTTTATGTATTTAAAGACAAGATCACTAAAGATAAACATATTTCTAAGTTTTCACAGAGAAAACTAAATAATTATAGTAACTCACAATTCTTTGGTAAAATACTTATTGAATATTGTGATATATAAATATATGTCAGTTAATAAGAAGGACAAATAAAATTTACACTTCAAGAGAATCAAGTCATTTGTGTGTGTGTGTGGAATGAGAATCAGGTTTGTTCAAAATGATGTCATTCAATACTTTTTTTATTGAGTCCTAGTAATATTTCTATAACTCTGCTTTCCATTATGTAAATGAATTAAAGAAAAATAAAAAATGGAAAAAAGTAGCAATGTTTTATAAAAATGATGATTAATTATTTTGGAAGAAAATGCAAAAAATGATCTGAGGAGGGCCTACATATTCCCTTTTGTTAGAGTTTGGAGTGTGCTAAATACATCATTCAATATTTACTTGTATTATGTCTTCAATATGCTCTTAATTACTCTAATTTATTTGTTTCTATAAAAATCCACTTAAAATTTTGCATGAAAATAATAATAATTGTTATTATTATTTGCACTTCACAGATAAGGAAACTAACATTTACAAAGGGTGCATGACATGTAAGAAGTATCAGAATGAAGATTGAAACATGAGTCTTTAAATTTAACTTTTCACGATGTATTGTATTATTGGTTTAAAACTCCAGGGAAATAGTTGAATCTCCATAAACTTCTTAAACTACTCTTCTGTCTTTCAAAGGATGGCATAGTTTGAAAATATAGGTCTCACCAGTTCTCTGTCTTTAGCAATTTTAAGGTTTGGTAGGGGAAGTTTGGACAGATGCCACATAAAACTTGCTTTGGTAAACAGTATCTGATGAGTATAATATAACAATTCAAAAAGAATTGCAAATACACATACGAAAATAGGGAGACTAGACACTCCCAGTTGTGTTGCTGATGCCAGTGTTTCTGTCTAGCATGTAAATGAAGAGTCATGGCACTCATTTTGTGATTTTGTGTAATGTGCATTCCTCATTCAGCACACACACATCCAAACTATAGATTTTCCAACCCGTCCATGTGGAAGTAACAAGCTCTTCATCATGGGATTGATCTCAGAATGCTTTTATAGGACATCTGTCTTTAGGAAAGATTCTGGGCAGATTTTTTTCACTGGTTTGAATGCCAATGATATGGATGTTTTCCAGTGGAGAAGAGGATCCAAGATTGTGGTTTGACCAGAGATAAAAAAAAAATCAACAGTCTATCTCTGAATCAGCCAACAAGTTTCTCAGCTACAAGAGGAAAATTTGAAAAAGAATGATAGATAAGTCTGTTCACTACACCCACTGGATAATATTTCCATTACTCCTGTACCTGAGGATCTGTTTAATATCTTTTGAGAATGAGATATTGTAGAAAGGAAGATATGACATAATTTATGTCGTATCATGTCATGGCATCTAGCTGAGAGAATAGAGAGAAATACAGTTTAAATTTGGTAGCACAATAAGAATGTGAGGAAAGAGTGAGTATTGGAGAAATAGAAAATTAGTCTGCTGTGAAGGTTGTCATGCTCAAGTACATGTCTGTTCTGCAGAATCTGTGATTTGATGATCATTGATGATGTGACTCTTCCTCTTGCAAATGTCTCATAAAAGCTAAGCTGAAGAGAGGATATGAAGTGTCTTTAAGACTTTTGACAGAATATTCACTTAATATTTTCCATTAGGAAAAAAGAACAGTCAAATGATCTAATCTGTTTTTGCTCCAGGTGATTATGTATTATTTCTGAACACATTTTCATAAAGGATAGCATACATATAGAAAAGTGCACATGTCAAACCTCAATGGATTTTATACAAACTTGAAGACACTCTTATAACCAGCACCAGTTCAAGAAGCAGAACATTCCTAGCATTCCAGGAGCCCCATAATGTTCCCTTCTGGTAACTATTTTCCCCAAGAATTAACAGTATCCTGATTTCTGATTTTCAAGTTTGCCTATTTGTGAACTGTGTATAAATGGAGTCATATAGCAGCATTTTGTTTTAGTCTGATTCTTTTCACTCAGTATCATTTTTATGTTTTAGGTCATTCACACTCATTGGTTTATGATATTCATTGTAGGAATTTTTGCTAACCAGGTATTTGTTAGAGAATGACTTTTCAGTCATTTATTCCTGTATTTATTTGATATTTAGTTATTGAGAGCAATTTGGTTGGTCAGAGGACAAAATATAGCAAAGAAAGAAGTTATGGTCATTCCTTCAGGGAGATTTCAAGCTACAAGCTGGAGAATTAGTAATAAGTTTAAAAACTCTAATAAATAATTTCAAAATATGCGAGTGCTATGAAAGAAAGGAACAAAGTAAAATGTTTTTAAAAGCTAGATCCTTACTTAAATATTGTGTTAAAGATTGAAAGCATTTATCGTGAGCAATACCTAGATAAATATCTTCAGGCTTTAAAGCAATGGAAGCCAAATATTTTTTCCATACTTACTTTTTAAATGACCAGAAAACCGAAAGCTAATGATGCCCCATGCATCCTTACACTGAGCAGAAAATTCCTTGGTGTCAGTCATTGGATCAAGCCAGAGACTTGACAAGCTTTCTGACTGATTTACAAAATGTTTGATGGCATATTACATAATAACCTCTTTTCATTTGAATACATTTGTTTTGTTACCAATAAATTTGGCATTTTAAGAAATCAGATAACTGACATTTTTGTCCCCCCAAAATATTTTTCCTATCTTTAATTCCCTCCAAACTTTTCCTCCACATTCATATTTTTCCTGTTTTTGCTATGAAAATGATTTTTTTTTTTTTTTTTTTGTGGTACGCGGGCCTCTCACCACTGTGGCCTCTCCCATTGCGGAGCACAGGCTCCAGAAGTGCAGGCTCAGTGGCCATGGCTCACGGGCCCAGCCGCTCCACGGCATGTGGGATCTTCCCGGACCGGGGCACGAACCCGTGTCCCCTGCATTGGCAGGTGGACTCTCAACCACTGTGCCACCAAGGAAGCCCGAAAATAATTTTTTGACTAGAACACTTAAGAGCAGTAAGGATTCAATCATGTGAGTAGCCCCATGCAGCATGCACATCTATATATTAACTCTTCATGATTTCATTTTACTCTCTGGCCCTTAGCCTTCCTTGAATCTGATTTTTATCTTCATTTTTTATATTTGAAAATAAATTTATTTTTAAGTCTATCTGGCATATATTTTATAACAAGACCATGAATATATATACATACATATGTAATATATATATAGTCAGACCCTCATATCTGCAGATGCAGAACCCATGGATATGGTGGATGACTATACTAGGTCATTTATATAAGGGAATTGAGCATCCATGGATTTCAATATCCTCAGGGCATCCTGGAAGCAAAACCCCATATACCCCCCATAGCGAGGGACAACTGTATATATATATATATATATATATATATATATATATATATATATATATATGTCTATATATATATAACAATTATATACATTTAACAATCATCCTAAATTTGCATAGCATTTTAATGTCCAAAAAGGTCACTACTAACAAATGAGCACTTATTAATTAAAACTTGCATTTCTCATCATATTGACTCTCTAAGGTAAATGGAATCATTATTATTTCTTTTTTATAGTGCAGAAATCTGAAGGTTAACTTATCAAAGTTACATGGCTAGTTAATAGCAGATCTGCTATTTGAATTCAGAGCTTTAAAGTCAAATTGAGTGTCCATTCCGATACCCAAGGAGCAAAGTAGGAGTACAAGGAATGTTGAGGGAAAAGGAAAGAAAAATGAGGTAAGAAATTCCAAATTTTAATTTCACCTAGATTCCACTTATACTGGAGGCCCCTAAGACTCTAGAGGAACATTTTCCAACTGTGTTTCAGTTGTCTGAAATATTAATAGAAATAGAAAATAAATACAGCACTAACAAAAATACAATTTGACCAGCACTAAAATAATCAAATTTAAGCAGATTTCTTTGCTATCAAACATTTGTTTGCCTTTAATATGGTAATGTAGAGGTAAGATAACTGACCATGGAATACTTTTGCTTTTTCCTGTGAGACATTTCTTATTGTCTCACAAAACACACCTAAGGAAATTCACTAAGAAATTATCCAAAATCAGCCCAAACACAGATTTACACAGGAAAAATTAAGAAAACTATATGTGTAATTTTATCCCAAACAGAATTCTACGCTATGACCAGAATAGTTTATTACTTAGTGTTCTAATTATAAGGACTATGTACCCATATTCCCAGACAGAAAATCCATTCTGTAACCTTATCCTCCATCAAAACTAGGCCACAGACTTTAAAGAAGGGAACTACGTAATGGGCTGTTTCCTGAACTTTCAATCTCCGTGTGATTAATGCTCGACAAGAAATTGTTATTAGACTATATACAGACATGTTTAGGAAAGTAAAATAAGATCTATTATGAAAAAAAAAGACTTATTTTTGAATAGCCTTTCAATGTGGTCTCCTCCTTTAGGAGCAAGAGTTCTAAAAACTGGAAAAAGGGGTCATGATCCATGAAGAAACTTGACACTTTAGTTTAACCCAAGTCAGCCCAAATGGGCCAATAATCAGATTCTTTTTGATCCCAGATGATTAACTAGGTAAAGTTGCTCAGTAAAACATGGGAGCTGTGCTCTGACCTCTCTTTTGCTTCACCAACTATTGTTTGAAGACAGCATACCGTTTGGATTTCTGTCTGTGATAGAATGATAATGTTTCTGTTCTTTTTTATTTTTTCATCATGAGGTTTCTACTGCAGGAAGTTAGAGATAGACAACTTTTGTCTTAGGTAATTAATTTTTTATATGCCAGATCTTTTAATAGCCCCTCTATTGTGAGGGTTATTTCTGTTTCTGGGTCATTCCCAGGAGGATTTAGTGTAGAAGAAATTTGTAATTTAAGAATTAGAAACAGCAGAATGCTATTTTTGCCCCACGCAGTTCCCTGATATTTCCTTCAATTCTGTTGTGGCATCCATCCCCTAGCTGCTAGGAATTCTTTGACTGACAGTTCACATCTGCATTCTTTCCTTGAAGATTGTTCTTTATAGACTAACGCTGCCTTACCTAGAGAGTTTTGGGGGTTATGTGTCCCTCTGCTTCCTTTTCCTCAAGAAAGAATAGCCTCTGATGCAGTTTAGATTCCAAATCCCTGAGGGATCATGTTGTATTTAAATGTCGTCTGAACCCACATTCTGGCTTTGCCTCTTCAACATTACTATCCTGTTCCTCTCACCTGAAGTAAAAGTACTCATTTCTCCTGAGAAATTTCTCAAAATAAATCACATGTACACAAATGTCAACATCAGTCTCTGCTTTAAAGAACCTATCCTAATATGGACGTCAAATAGAAAACAGGAAGGAATGGAGGAGCAAAGACGTGCAACCTCAAAACTTTAAGGATTCAGGAACCAAAGAAAATCCAGTGCTCTAGTTTTGTAGTGCACTGATTGCAACAAACAAACGAACAAGGGTGAGAGTAGTCAGATTTTTGTAAGTCACTAGTAAATGCATCAGACTGGAGACTAGATTGAACTATTAACTAGCAGCAAATGGGGGCAGTCAAGAGAATAATGTACAAGTAGATAGAGAGTTTTATCTAAAGTTACAATGTAAAAGGATATTAATACACAAAAAACACTTTAATAAAAATCATACTTATATATGAGACTGCTAAAGAATGGTAGCTTCAAGAAAGTCTGGAAAAATTCATTTCAGAAGAAAGCATTCCTTCACTGTGAAGAGAGAGTCCTGGCTCTTTCCTGGGGGAAAATTTCATGTTTAGGTGTGGGCAAGAGAATGCTTTCTAGAGGATTTGCAGAGTTAAGGAGAGGCCCTTAACAAGATCAAGCTATTGGCAATGGTAAGGAAGGTAAGGAGGTTTGAAGTTGATAGTCCAATAAAAAGTAAAAGCAATCATTTTAAACTTGCAATTCACAATTCCACCCAATTTATCTGAGTAAATGACAATGAAGACAGGGCTGAAAAGTACAAAGAATATTTTCAGTCTTGAGCACTTGCTTGGAACAAAGTGACCCCTCCTGCTGATTCTGAAGGTGAAAGCATGAACCCACTTCCCTTGGACCAAATCTAATAAAATAAAAGAGATTAGTCATAGTAACTAAGAGGAACCACAATAACACACTGGTTGGCAGTTGGACTAAACAAAAGGGCATTCGATTTTTTTAAAACTGAAGCTCAGTTGCAGATTGACACTTCATCTTAGTTGCCAGACGTAGGAAAAGACTCACCATTTCTGGAAAAAACTGAACAAAACAGTAGTATACTTCAAAGTCCACTATTATTCTATATGAAATATCTCATTTATAATAAAAAATGCAAAATATGCAACAAATATTAGAATTAGCACACAAGAATTTATAACAATTTTAAATATGTTTAAAGACTTAGAGGAAAAGATAAAATGAATAGATGAATAGATGTGGATTCTCAGCAAAGAAAGGGAATCTATAAAAAATAGAGTCAAAATTCTAGAATCAAAATTTCAATACCTAAAATGAAAAAGAAAAAAAAACAAAGCATAAAAGAAAACAATAAACACTAGGCCAACTTAGTAGATGAATGGACACTGCACTTGAAAGGATCAATGAACTTGAAAATAGGTCAATAAGCATTAACTGAAAATTTTAAAAATTGAATATAAATAACCAGTGGAAAAATTTCAAGCAGTCTAAAATATATGTAATTGGAGTTCAGGAAGGACTAAAAAAAGGTATGCAATAGTTTTGCTCACAGTTTTGTATGTATGAATCTCCCAAGACTTTATCTAATTAGGATCTGTCTTAAGCAATCACCCATGATATAGGCAACTCAAAAGACTTAAAACCTCAGTTTCCATTTGAGGAAAGCGGTCTTGAGTTTGTTTTTATTCCTACATTCAGGTACCAAAAATCTTGAAAATATTTATTCCTACAGTTAAAGAAAGGAATTTGAACATTCAGAATTGGCATAAAGGAGAAATAGAAAAATAAGGTTAAGGCAACAGGTTTTTTTAAAAAAAAACAGGACAATTATAGCTTCAGCACAGTATAGCAGCAACTCACTGGACTGTGATTTGGGAGATCTGACTCTAGTCCAGACTTATTCCCTGATTAGTTGTGTGAGCTTAGGTTAGAGTGATTTTTTTTTCCTTCTCTGTCCCAGTTTCTTCTTCTACAGATGAAGTATTTGGAGGTAAATGTTCTGGTCTCAGAGTCTATGAAATTAATGCTTAATTCAAGGGTCAGGAAACTATGGCTGAGGGCAAAACCATCCCATTGCCCACTGTTGTAAATAAAGTTTTATTAGAACACAGCCATGCTCATTCATTAACATATTGTCTATGGCTGCTTGCAAGCTGCAATGGCAGAGCTGTGTTGTGGCAACAAAGGCCATATGACCTTCAAAGCCTAAAATATTTACTATCTGTAGGTTTATAGAAAAAGTTCACCAACTCTTTGGCTTATCTGAATGGAAAGTGAACCCCTGAAAACTATCCCCAGTGTCCTAATTCTGCATTTACTTGCATGGCCCTAGGGAGTCTCAGCTCTGCTTCATGAATTTGCTTGCTGCTGAGAAGCACTGACTGCCCTTTCCAAGTAACTGAATACCAAATTCCCCCAAGAGAGGGTAGTGATGCTAAATTGTAGTTAGGAACAATAAAATGGATTTTCAAGGAGAAAGTAATGCTTAACCCAGAAAAATGAACTTCAAAATAGAGAAAGTATATGGACGTTGTCATCTGGGGAAGATATCTTATATAAAGGGATTTAAATATCACAAGTATGTTTGAAAAGTATTCTGGTTCTCCTATTTCTAAGCATATGGTAGGATTGTATATTCTATGGAAAATCCCTTTTTTCCATGTAATGTAACATAATTATGGGTGTGATGTATGATTATAATTATAGTCCCAGAGATTAAATTTGAAAATCTTAGTGGAGGAGGCTTAAAATCCTACCTAACATGCTTAATAAGATATGAACCAAAATGATATGTTTTATTTTCATGGAGTTACCTTTAAGAGTTATGAATAATTTGCTGTAAATCTTTTTGCTCAGAAACTAGCAGTATTCCACATGGCACTATCCTGTCAGCTTGAATTCCAAAGTGAAATGACATGGAGTAGAGATTCCAGCCAACCTGTGTTGGACGTGACTGAGAAATGGATCTTTCATTTTTTTCAGTTGAAGTAAAATGTACATGCAATAAAATTCACTGACATTGAGTGAAATGAAATGAGTTTTGACAAAAGTATATACATATACATATGTATAACAAGATATACCATCAAGATATAGAGAATTTCCATAATTCCAGGATATTTTGTTTTTCCCCACTTGCAGTCAATCCCCACTCCCAGAGGCATCCACTCTTATGATAACTATCACTGTATTTTTTCTTTTTTTTTCATGTCTTTGCCTATTATGACTAAAGCTTCTGTAAAAATTTTGTGCACTATTTCTCATTTACTTCTAGTAAATACTCAGGAGTAGAAGTGTTACATGATATAGGGTACATGTACATGAAATATATAAGTAACTCTTAGTTTTTCAAAATGCTTGCATTATTTACACTCTCACCAGCAATGTTTGGGAATTCCAGTTACTCTACATCTTCCACATTTAGTATTATCAGTTTATAAGAATACAACATTTTTGTATATTTATCTTGTATTCTTTTCCATGGCTAAATTCACTTATTAGCTCTAGAAGACTTTTGTAGGTCCTTTTCCAGATTTTTCTAGATCCTTAAAAATCTGGAAATTGGAGAATAAATTATGAGTCTTTCTTTGCTAATATCAAGATCTAAAGCTACACATTTGCCTGTAGCCACTGTTTCAGTTGCATTCCATAAATTTTGATACGCTGTACTTTTTTTTAGTCTTTCAGCTGAAATTATGGTTTCTGATTTCCCCTTTAGTATTTTTCTTGACACAAAATTATGTGCAATTGTGTTGTTTACTTTTCAAATATTTGTGGATTTTCTGGGTATTGCTCTTAATTTCTAATAAAATTCTATTGTTTTCAATAAACACATAAAACTACAATTTTAGTTATATGAAATTTATTGAGACATTTTATTGGCAATCATGTAGTGTATCTTTGTTACCACTCCACATGCACTTAAAAAATATGTACCCAGGGCCTCCCTGGTGGCGCAGTGGTTGGGGGTCCGCCTGCTGATGCAGGGGATACGGGTTCGTGCCCCGGTCCTGGAGGATCCCATGTGCCGTGGAGCGGCTGGGCCCATGAACCATGGCCGCTGGGCCTGTGCGTCCGGAGCCTGTGCTCCGCAACGGGAGAGGCCACGGCAGTGAGAGGCCCGCGTACCGCAAAAAAAAAAAAAAAAAAAAAGTACCCTTCCGCATTTTGTTGTAATGCTTTAAAAATTTTAATTAGATCAAGTTGATTGATGGTATTTTTCGAATATTTCATGACCTTGATTTTTTCTGTAGTTCTGCTACTAATGACTTACAAAAGAATGTTAAAATCCTCAATTATGACGGTAGATTTGTCTATTTTTACCTTTAATTTTCTGTCAATTTTTTCTTTATATATTTTAAAATAGTATTATCAGTTGCCTATACCTTTAGTATTATATTTCTAATGGGCTTTCATCATTATGAAATATATTCATTCTGTCTAGTGATGTTTCTCATCTTACACGTCCATTTTCTTTCTTCATATGTTTGCTATAGACATAGTATATATACATGTATAAAGTATATATATAATAAATATATTTATTTAAACATTGTTTTCAGCTGATCTCTCCTTCTTATTTATAATATCTCTCTTAGAAAGCATAGAATTGTCCTTTGTTAAAATCCAATTTGACAATCTCTGCCTTTTATTCATTTTTAAAATTCATTTGCATTCAATCTAATTTTTGGTAGAATGGTTTTGAGTATAAAGCCTTGCTATTTATTTTCTAATTGTGTCATTTCCCCTATTCTGTTCCTCTTTTCTTGGATTCTTTTGGAGTAATCAAACGCTTTTTTAAGAACCCATTTCATTTCCTCTATTGACTTTTTAGCCATGATTCTTGGCATTATTTATTAAGTGATTGTTTTAAGGATTAAAATACTCATCTTTATATTATCAGTCATTTACACTTAATATTGTTCCTCTTCATTTGCTTTCTTACTTCTTGTTAGGCTTCTTAGGATCGCCCCTGATAGAGATGCCCACCTTCCTCTCAATTTAAAAGTGTAGACTTCTCAGGTTGAAGCAGTCTTCGAGAGGAGGTGGTCTGAGGAGCCCTCCTTCTCTGTCCTGCTTCTCATTTCCTTTCAAAGCTCCTGTGGTACTTCTGATGACTTCCTGAGGCTCCATAGAGTTTTGCTCAAAAACCACTGTTTTAAACACATAAATATAGGAATATGCCTATCCTAGCAAAGAAAAAGTAGTTTATGGGAAATTATAAGAAAAATTTTTCTTCACAATGACTAGGAATCTGTAACTTAAATATTTCTAAAGACTTCTGACCATGTAAATATGAAAGCAACCTGCATTTATTGAGTTACTACTAGTTAAAACAATGTGCTAACCATAAACAAAGCAGAACAAAGCAGGAAGGTTATAGAGATGAATTCCACTAGAATTTCAAATTGGCATGTCATGTGGCATAAGAGAGTTTCAAAATGTTCTAAGTATTATATGATATTTAACCATAGGGATTGTTAAATTAAAAAAAAAATAATGGATTGGTCTTTAGAGAGGTGACCTCTGTAGAAATTAGAATAAAATGCTTAATAGGTAGGTACTTGCTGAGGGTTATACATTTAATATATTATAATAAAGGATATTTTAAGTAAGAGCTGGTCCTGAATTCTATCTAATCTTGTCACTTACAAATTATGTAATACTTCTCAAAATCAGATTCATATATAAATATTTAGAAAAATATCTATCATGCAAGATTTTCTTTATGATTAAATGAGATCTGTAAGTCCACATCAATTGGTAAGTCACATCCTCTGAGTTATTTTCAAACTCCTGACCAACAGAATTTATGAATATAATACGACTGTTGTTTTATGCCCCAAATTTAGTATTGTTGCTACATTGCAAAAGTAATTAAAATAGACTTCTTAGAAATAGATACATTTAACCAAGTTAGAATGATTTTATTCTCTTACCCTACTATTTTTCTTTGTCATTCTTAATTTTTCTCCCCTCTTTTTCTGTTCTCTTTTATCCATGCACCAATTATGGTGGTCTTGGCTCTAATCTGGTGAAAACAATCTGAAAATCTCAGTGGCTTAACAAAATAACAGTTTATTTGTTCTGTATTCAAAGTAAGTCTACTGTAGCTCTGGGAAGCTCTCAGGAGCATTCCAGGCTGCTTTAATCTTATGGAACCTCTACAAGAACATAGGCTCCTACGGTGACTATGGCTGGAGAAAAGATTAGGAAGAACTGAGCAGTGGCTTTAAGTGTCCAATGCTGGCTTTGCTCACATTTCATTGGTCACATTAAGTCACAGAGCACACATTACTTCCTGAGAGTGGATAAGGAAGTCCTTCCGTGTACCCTGAGGAAGAGGAACATATGAGATCACTGTGATCACCAGCAATGTCTGCCATATCTAACTTCACTTTCCCTCCTCTCCTTGCTCTTTCCCTGCCTCCTTCATCTCCTTTCCATACTCCTTCTTCCTTCCCTTTTCTCTCCTCCTTCCTCTACATCTCCCTTTATTTCTTTGTCCAGATGCTATAGATATGAATGCTGCCTATATGAGCATATGTATGTGTGGGATTCTGGGTGTCACCGAACTATCAGGACTTGGATGATGGACCAAATCATTTAGCATGTTTAGAATTTATGGAAAATGGAAAAATGCAACTAAACAAAACAAATGCATAGTCGTATGGATAATTCAAATCATAATCCTGAAAATAAGCAGAGTTTTAGCTAGAAAAGTGATATGAAATGCTATGCCCAAGTAACACAATGAAACCATAAACAGGGAGAAAAATCATGCCATGAGAACCCATTAGTATCAGAATCTTCTCAAGTAGAGTCTAAAATACTTCAGGGATATGGTCTAAACTTAAAGTCCTACATAATATGTAAAC
The DNA here is from genome assembly GCF_949752795.1 of Hyperoodon ampullatus. NCBI lineage: Eukaryota > Metazoa > Chordata > Mammalia > Artiodactyla > Ziphiidae > Hyperoodon > Hyperoodon ampullatus. Next base: position 20,721,917 of record NC_136920.1, read on the forward strand.
TTTGGAAATCTACTTTTATATGGTGACCAAAAAAAAAAAAAAAGGATCAAGCATTCTCATCAGAAAAAACACTTTTGACCAGACACAAGTTACTTTGAAGGCTAATCTCAGTTTATTCCCAGCAACTGGCTTATTCTTTATCCAACCAAACAAAGACTTCTAGATGCTTCCATTAAATGATAGAAAAATCTCAATGTCACCATGATTCTTTTAGAGCTGATGTGGTTATTGCAATGTGTTGATGGATTGTAGGTTTTGAGGCCACTAATTTGTATATTTGGTGCTGTTTCAATAATTTAGGGTTAAAAAATAATTTAGGGTTCAAAAATAAGGAAGAAAAAATTCCCTTGTATCTCTTTCTTCCTGATAGGCAAAGGTTCTAAGGCTAGAAGGGGGTATGGAAGCTTCCTATTTCCCATTCCTCTTTCCCTTCTAATTTAAGAGTAAATGAATTGAGACTCTGGGTAAATTTGTGCAGCTCATTAGAATCAGTTTTATAAGTCAAATATATTATAAATGACATTTATTCCTTTTGTTTCCATTCCAGATATGTCACCTCCCATCCCTCCCACCTTCATTGTATTTATTCTGGGCCTAGGAAAGATGTAGAGGTAAAGATATACATAGAATTATGTCCCAAGTGAAATTCCAGTTATGGTCTGCCTAGAACTGTTTTCCTTTCTGCCTCTAACTAGAATTAAAGGAACCAATGAACTTTGCTCTGCCTTCCCCCAATCCTCAGTCCTAAAGCCTGAAATATATTGAAGATTATAAGATAAAGTCTTGCCTCATGAATTCCTTGAATAATCTAAACTTCAAGTATGAAAAGTGCAGTTGTTGATTGCAAAAAACAATAAATGCTGATCATAAGTATAGTGCTTTTGGCTCCTGTAAAAGATAGTTAACAATCCTCCCTACATAAAGCTTATAATCAAAGATAGCACATTTCTTGTTTCATTTCTAACTCTCTTGCCAGCTATTCATACCTCATGACAGGTAACAACTTTCATAGGCCTCAGACATTTTATGACTATATAAAATTAGAGTTGCATTAAATCAATGTTTCTGGAATTTAAATGCCTCTTTTTCTTAATTTTTGCCATAATTGCACGACCTACATTATTTTGCTATAATATTTTTCTTTAAATAAACTTGGAAGTTTTCTACTGCTCTATAATAAATTAATATAAATTTATAGCTTAAACACACACACATTTATTATCTCAAGGTTTCTGTGGGTCAAGTGTCTGGGTCCTTTGCAAGGCTGTAATTAAGGTTGTTTAGGACTTTGTTCTAATTTGGAGGTTCAGCTGGCAATGGATACACTTCTAAACTCACTCAGATTTTTAGCAGAATTCATTTCCTTGGGACTGTAAGACTGAGGGCCCTGGCTTCTTTCTGGGTAATGGCCAGAGGCTCTTCACAGTTTTTAGAGGTCACCTTCAGCCTCTAGAAGATGCTGCAGTTCCTTGCCGCATGGCTTGGCCCTCCCTGAGGGTCCTCTCACAATATGGAAGTTAGTTTCTCCCCAGCCAGCTAGGGCGAAAGGGAGAGAGTCTTCCCTGACATTTACTGTTTAGTTTAGGTAAGAGGAGAGGGACCCACTCACTCAGGCCATGACTCTCACTATCCACAAAAGTCCTCACATACGATTAAGCAGTAATGTCCTAAATCCAGAACAACTTCAAAAGCTCCTTTATTTGCCTGAATCAATTGATTTTCTTGTACTTCTTAAAATAATTTTGACCATTCTGGATAACAACGTAGTTACCAAGTTTCTTCATTTAACCAAGTTGTCATTCATAAATCAGCATCTTCTGATCATTAGAAACATGAGTAAGAATCTTAGCCATAATATTTTTTAAAAAATACAGCCTTAAATGTCTTAAATAGCTGAATGAGAACATTGTAACAGGGGCAAGGAAGTCTATGAGGGCATCTTCTCTACCCCTGAAGTTCACAGATGGCTCAACTCAGATCATAGACAATAGACATTTAGCACACACTTAACAATTTCAAAATGGTCTCTCTTTATTAGTCATTTATGGGATAAGTGGGAAAAACTGAAGTTTGTCTTCAAACATCTTTCATTTTGACCTAAAATCCACCTAACAGAAGGGTGACAACAAGCCTTTCATGTTAAGACCCTCACGTAACAAGAGAGTTTATTTTTCCAGTACTTATTCAATTTCAAAAATAGATAAATAAATAAGAAAAAATCTCGGGGCTTCCCTGGTGGCGCAGTGGTTGGGAGTCCGCCTGCCGATGCAGGGGACACAGGTTCGTGTCCCTGTCGGGGGAGATCCCACATGCCACGGAGCGGCTGGGCCCGTGAGCCATAGACACTGAGCCTGTGCATCCGGAGCCTGTGCTCCGCAACGGGAGAGGCCACAGCAGCGAGAGGCCCGCATACCGCAAAATAAAATAAAATAAAATAAAATAAAAATCTCAAGCAATCTGGAAGTCTGCTTAGTTTCAGTTGCTTTCACTAAAAGTTCACATTTTTGCCTTGTTCAATGGAGAAGAAAATGCAATATATCACTTTTCAATCACTCTGAAGTGGATTGAAAAAAAAGTTATAATAGTAACAAGTAAGTTCTGATTAGCCATGTGTTTCTAAAGTACTTTGAGATCTAGGTTTTGTGGTCTGGAAGACATATGCTTTATTGATTTCTTCTATTCCATTTTGTTAATATAATAAACACATTCTTCCAGCTGCTGTTTTTAAATAGGAAATATCAGATTTTGACATTATTTCAGATATTAACTTTGGACAATTTCACTGATGGAAAATAAATATTAAAGCTTATAATACAGGTAACCTTTATTTCTGGTTATTTATCAGTTATTTTGCTGCCTGCAAAGATATTTTTAGTATTTCCTCTACATGAGCTGACAATGACAAATTTTACAAATACTTTCCTCTGCCATTTGAAGTCATTTGCATTTATACATGTACAATTATTTGTCTGTTCTCAAAATGTACTTTAGAACTCCATAACATTAATACTATCTTTTCAATAGTAATAAGATCCAGATTCCTTAAGGCTAATAATCAACCTTGATATGACATGCCTTTTAAAAAAATCCATTCTATTAATATTTCTAGTTTCTAAGAAATGTAAACTTTTAGGAGAAATAATGTTTCCTTAGTCATTCCCATTAAAGTTTGTAAAGATGTTACACATAAAATAGTGGGGTCAACCATAATGTCCATCAATAGAGGATTGCTTAAGTCAATTATGGTATGGCCATACAATAAAATATGACACTGAACCATTTAAAGTTGGCATTTTGAAAATCAAAAGCAATCAAATATCAGCAATTTCATATGATTCACCTATTATTATTCAGCAGTTTAAAAGAAAGAAGTCCAGATGTTTATAAAGAAAGACATCCTCAAAATAATTTTAATTCAATAGAAAAGCAAATTATAAAAGAATATGCACTGTATGATTTTGTTCATTTTATTTCCCATAGATATAAATATGCTTGTAAATATATGCAAAATTTTAGAATGAGACTAGGGAATGGGGGAAACCGAGACTAGGGAATGGGGAAAATTGGGATCCTATTTTTTCTATTTATACATTCTTCTACTGTTAGATTCCTCAATGTAAGTGCAAATTAATGGCATAACATGTTTTATTAATTAAAAAATAATCAGCCTCTCTTTCTTCAGTGTTACTCAAAGTATGGTCCATGGATGACACCAGTTTGCAAAATTTACCAGTCTGTGAAAAGATAGGTACAGGAATTGAGAGAAGCATTTAGTAATTTTACAGCAATTTGGTGAGTAATTTTATGTTTATTGAATCTAATAATGAAAAACTGGAGCTTGAATTTTGTATGTCCTTTTTCATTTTATTCATCTACGGATTAATTTTCATTGTATTTTACAAAAGACTATCCATGACTGATTGGAAATTTCAAAAAGAAAGAGAAAAAGGCCACTTATTAGAGATAGCTTGAGAAGCACAAGTTTATCTTTAATTTTTTCAGAATCCAGGACAGGTTCTGGCAGAAAGAACTATTGAATAAATGTATGATGAATTAAGAAATGAATGCAGCTGAAAAATTTGAAAGGCTCTAAGATAATAGAATAGATAGAATTTGGTGCTGCATTGGATTGATATTGGGGAAGAGAAGGCAGGTGGAGACATGGAAAACCCCCAGGTGTTTACATTGAGTTCCTGGGAGGTTACTGATGCCATTCCCTAAAGCAGGAAACACCAGAAGAAGAGCAGATTCACAAGTGTTTACATATAATGAATTTATTTTTGAACAGTTTGATGTCAAAGTTATCTGTGAGATATCCAAATGGGGATGTCCAGGAAGCAGTTAGATATGGGGTTAGAAGCTCAGGAATCAAAGTCTGTGCTAGAGATGTAGCTCTCAGAGTTGTAGCCATTAGAATGAATGAGTCCACTTGGGATGTATATAGAATGAGAAAAGAGGCTGAGGGCAAACCTCTGGGTGTTTACCACAGTGTCTGGCATGAGGTAGATGATTAGTAACTCTGTCAAATGAAGAAGTAGGTAGATATGAACCTAAGTCTGTTTTATTCTAAGCCCAATAACCCCATTCTGCTCCTAAACTGCACAGCATTCTAACAGACACTGCTTGGGGCTGGGGACAGGGTGAGGAAAAGAAAATCAAAAGCATGACACAAAGACAGAACGGGTCCAGATGTGTTGAGTGCTGCTAAAAGATCAAGTGAGATGGCAAGAGAAAACAATGTCTACCTATTTACCAACATATAGGTCATGATTTGACAGCAAATATTCTTTTGTGGGAGTGATACAGTAAGAGCTATTTGAGGCTGGTTGAAAAGTAAATAACAGTATATAAGCATAGACAAAATATCCATCCTTTATCAAGAAGCTTAGCTATAAAGATAAATTGAGAAATCTTAGACTTATTGATAAGTTATTATGGGTGTGGACAATAGAGCCTGATTAATCCACTGGACCTCCACATAAGATGTTTTATTATAATCTGACGCAAACTATTTTTAATTGTTTCATGAATACTAGTAACCAAAATAATGCTAGTGAGAAATATACAATTTATTAAATGATCATTATGTGCTAGGTGCTGTACCTAAGTAAGTTTACTTCATGTAGACTCAATAACAAACTTATAAAATAGGTTTTATTTTTATTTTACAGAGGAGAAAATTTTCATTTAAGAGGAAAAATGACTTGTCCAGGGTCATTTGGTATTAAACAGTGGAACCCAAATGTAACCCAGAATTGTCTAATTCCAGGACCATAATCCATGTCTTAATTGATCATCTACCTTAATTTCCTAAACATTAGAAAAAAATATACACATTATTATAAAAATGTATCTACCTTCAGCAATTCACATATATTCCATTTATTAGCTCCTGAAAGGCAGGAAACATAAATTTGAAAGAACCTTTAAGTAGAAGTCAGCAGTCCTTGATACATGGTCTAATATTTTCAAAAATTTGCTGAGTTTGCTGGAACAAGTCAATTTTCCACAGTAGACCTGAGTTATATCACTGGAAATTTAAGGTTTTAGGCTAAATAGTCCATGATATCCTTTTCAGCACTGGTATGCTATCATTTCTTGTAATATCCTTTTATTTCCATTGTAATACATTAATATATTAAGAAAATTTAAGGAGTCTTACCAGAAAGAAGCCTGTTTACATTTATTTACTGAGACTTTATCAAATTAATTTGAGAACGAGACACTTCTCTGGTGTTGTTTATTAACAGCACCAAGATCTGATGATAAAAATCTACTTGTTGTTGTCATTGTAATTTTCATTATCATCATCACTATTAATTATACTTTTTGAGTCCAGCTTCTTGAGGACTGAAATATTGAGCAGGTACAGTTTGATGGAGAGAACGCTCAGGAAGAAACTACTCTCTAACTACAGGCTTGCATGGGATGGCAGTAGGTGAAGAATACTGAGCACTGGGACTGTGTAATAGATCCACCCCCTCCCCACCCAACGACCTTTGCCTACTTGGCATTTGAAATCTTAGATGTTTAAAACTTCTCTTGTATCAGCCGTGGTGAGAGATGCCTGTTTCATGTCTGCCCTAATTTGTTTCCTGGGAATTCCAGCATCTGGGGCTCAAGAATGCACTTAGGCTTGGCCAGTTTGATGCTTGGGAGGAGAACTTTATTTCTGGAATGAGGACAGAAATAAGCAGGGGATGTTTCTACTTCACACGGTGGATTGGATACTAATGTTTTACACTCTGAACCTGGTGGAAAGCAGAAAGCTCTAACCTACAAGGACAAAAATAAAAGGAGAGGAGATGACAGAAATAATGTCTGGTGGCTAGTAACTGCCTTAGCAGGCCAGATAACAAGGAACCTTAAACCAGTATGGGAGAAGTGCCAAAGCCAGGGGATTACCACCACAGAACCACAAAAATTAATCAAGAATGGAAGATAGAAAATACCTCTGAAAATAGGCTGGGTGTGTGGCTAAAAACTGTAAGATTGGTTGGCTATAGAAAACTCATTTAGACACTCATATATTCTTCTCCACCCGAGGAGGAAACTGGAGACTTATACCTTGGAGCAGGTGAGCTAGAGGGGCTCTGATCTTGGTGACACGGCACAAGTGTGAGCTGGGCTGTCATAATTAAATCAAGGAAGTTAAATGACAAATGAGATTACTAGCACCCCCTCCTCCTAAGCTTCCAGAATATTGGCAGCCAGACTTAAACCTTTCAAGCAGAAGAGCAGATATTTCTTCTCTGGGTAAAGTGACTAGTTCAAAAGAAAATACCTAGAGAAATAGATAATCAGGTATCTTTCCTATGAAACAACTCAAGAGGATCTTCCTGAAGCCCAGGCTACACAGAACACATTACTAATGCACTTTCTCTCTGTTTCAATCTTAAATAGGAGCAGAGTGCTAAAGATCACCAAACATTTGAGAGAGTCCTGTAATATTAAAGACAAAAACCGAAGACAATAGAAAGAAAAAAAAAATAAAGAACTCAAAGGAAACAGCTAGTGCAGAGATCAGGGCAGGGGAACACTTAAAGCAAAATCATTATGACCCTGTTGTCTCTTTCCACGTTCCTGAATATATAATATAGTTGGTACAGGCTCAGAACCTACCAACATCCCTGGAGAGGCGCCATAATCTATGGAATGGCAATTATTATGTCAGGAATGTCAAGGAAGGAGCACTGTTGCTAACCCTTCCTACGAAAATAGTACATTTGAACCAATATCTCACCTCTAAAAATCCTGACAGTTTGTGCCACCACCAAAATAATGTAAAGGTGAAGAAAGGATGATTTCTATTAAAAAAAAATCCTCTTTAAGTCTCCAGCAAGGGTACAGAGGATAGACAGTTTCTAGAAAAAGAAAAAAAGAAAAAAGAAAAAACACCACATGAAATTAATGCAGACTTCATGTTGCAGGTTAGATTCTTTAGGAAGCAGAGGTTGAGATGGAGTTAAGAGTGCTGAAGTTTTACTGATCTGTAACATCTGTGAAAAGAAGGGAGGAGGAAGCAGGATTGTGCAAGGGAATCCATAAGATTTTTTTTTCAGCTTTTTCTGATACTTTTAATTTGTATACATCTTTTCAATATGCTGGTTTGTCTTCTTATCTACATAGGCAGTGCTATAGACATTTCAAGTTCAGAATTACTGCAAAAGAAGTAATTGATCCTCTATTTCAATATCCGTACTGTTTCATGAGCTCTCTTACAATTCAGAGGAATCTGTTTCTCACTGATGTTGAAAAACGTAATAAGGTCACAGCAGGGAGGCTGTGATACAGATACAGATCTGACAAAATCTCTGCCAACCCAACAGGAAGCTCCAGGGCAAAACTGTCCGTTAGAGAAGTCCCACATTGGGCAAAAATGGTCAGGCTATTTTGCCACCCATCACCTTGCTAAATCGATGACCAGGGCAACCCTGAGATGAGTAGAATAGAATCTCAGCTCAGTGAAAATGAAACCTGAAGGCGCTACCAGCTGGAACCACACCTTGTGTAGCTGGGCAGCAAATCCTTCTTTGAAGGGGGACCTAAATGGAGCATTTCCATAGCTCCTGCTCTCCTCCAAGGATGACTGATTAAAGCTACTGTTCCAGATATAATCTTATCATTTGAGAAATTCAAAATGGCATTTGGCATCTTGATACAGCTATTGATCTGATATTTTTTTCTTTATCCTAATAAACTGAAAACACTATTCTTTAGTTATTTGGTTAAAAAGACAGTACACCTTTGCTAAAATACATCAGGATTATGTCATTCTTTGGCTTTGTATCACAATATAGCCTGCTGATTCCTTGAGTATCTCATCAACCCATACAGCACTGCAGAGGTTGACTTCAATGATGACTTCATGTTGTTAGTATCTTAGCAGGAAATAGCTGGTATCCTAGATATTTCAGGGTGACATGTGCACATAATAAGGTTAGAGATAAACTTCATTATAGATACATGTCACCTCAGTGAAGTTTCTGTGGGTCCAATAATCTGGGACATGTTGAGATATCACTTGCAAAGTCTAGGACATCACTTTGCCCCCATACTAAGAAATATACCCAATGATTGGTGTGCATCTTTGAGTTCCAATAGCAAAATACACCACATTTTGGTATGCTGCTCTGATGTATTTGCCAGATGAACTGAAATGCTTCTAGTTTGGGGATGGGAAACTAGGATGTGAAAATATATTCCAGTAGGTAAATGAGCAAGCAGCACTGCTCATTGACCCTTATGGATGGACAGGCCCAGGAGTGCTTGAAATGTCTGGGGAAGATGGAAATGTTATATTGTACCTTTGACATGCTCCAGTAGTGGCTTCCCAGTGGAGACCTTCATGACTTTGGAGGAAAATTTTACCATCTTCTAAATTTAACTTCCCACCATTTAAAATAGCTTTTCTCTGCTACAAGAAACTAAGACAGAATTAATACCTAATTAGGAAATACCAATGACTATGCAGCTCAAGCTGCCAATCATAAAATGTTTATTATTTGATCCATTGATTCTTCACATTTGTTGTGTCTACTAAACTTTCAAAATCATGTGAAAGTGCTGGATCCAAATCAAAAAGGTATTAAAAATACAGAATTGTACATAGTTTCTATGGGCTACTCCTGGTTCAATGTCGTCTCTCTTTTAACATGTAATTATAGCCTTATGAGGAGTTACCTGTGACCAGTTATCTAAGGAGGAAAACAATCAAGAGTAGTTTAGACATAAATCTGCATGATAAATTGGCATCCATTGGAAATTGACTGCTAATCCATTCTAAGCCTAATTAGATACTGAAAGATAGTGGGAAAGGAAAATACTCCTAGTAATTTATAAATGGTGAGATAATGATTTGGATAAATGGTCAAGGACTTGGAAGAAGCTAGAGTTCATAGCAAAGATAACTGTGGAAAACATAGGATGGATCTTTTGAAATAAGCACAGAATTTGATAATATTTGTTTTCCAAATAAATTTTTATTAAGTAAGCTTCCTATGAAGAAGGTAATTAAGAAGAGGTCAGCCAGGTAATAGCTTCTTACCTCAGCAATCCAGAGGCTGCTCAATAAGCTTGTGAACAAGTAAAGTATGCATGGGTTCAATAATATGGGCTTCCCTTCATTAGGTTGATTTCCCTTTTGCTACTGTTGAACTTGTAAGCAATGGCAGTCAAACTTTGGCCCACAAAAGTTATGACTTAATAAAGAAGCCACACAGCAATAGTTTGATTGTGATGAACTCCCACTTATCAGGTGGGAAATATTAATTTAGCCTAACTTGAAACACACCTGAGTTGGTATTTGCTTCTTCTAACTCATCATTATTTTTTTGCCTGAAATGCCATCTGAAACTTACTGAATGCTTTATTATGTTATCCCATGCAAAGTGAACTCACTTTTCAAAGAAATAATGAAGCAATGAAACACTATAGGAAACACTAATCTTACCATATCCTCATCACTCAAAGAGACAGACTTGCAGGATGATAGAATAGCAAGGAAAATTCACTTAAGATCTAGCTTGGAGGTAATGCCTCATAATGTTGAGATGCTGTGATACAGTTGTGTAGTATACAGTCTAGTACGTGTACATAAATCTAGGAACCAAGAGACATAATTAGAGGTCATTCTGTTTATCATTACCCTTAATTCCTACTAGTGACACTTTAGCTTTTAGAATCTATGCCTCTGAGTCCTATAAGTGCAGGCATCTTAATGCTCAGAGTAAGAATGCTGCCACCAGAGAACCCAACACTGTTCTAGAATAGAACAGATTCTATTAAATTGGAGAGCTTGGCATTCTACTTGGTTATGTCAAGCTTCTCTTGTCAGTGGGTAAACAGGGAGCTCAGGAAGTTAAGAGGTGGGTTGGCTTATCTTATTAAGAGAAAATGAGGTTTCTGAGAAGCAAAGAGACATGGAGTCATATAGAAACGATCTAGGTGATCCTTATTGGTGTTACCTTACACTACTCCATTTAGTATAAAAAGTTAAGAATGCAGCAAGTATGTATAGGAAGCACCAGTATAGGTTTAGTTAGATTCTTCAAAAATTAAATTGTGGTTCTTCAACCAGTTAATAAAATCTAAATGACTGTATTGTCTAAAAATTAGCAACTGCATTAAGTTACCTATTTCTTCTCTACTGGTGGATGTAACTAAATGGTACCTATGGCTTTGCTCTTAAACAGGCCAAGTGGGCACTGTCTGTTTGTGGAATACACTTGTTCAGGGCAAATTGCTCCGTTGGAAAGTCTTGGCCATTCGTAGGTCTTGGAAGCAATAATAGGGTCATTTCTCACCTGCCTACATGACACGGTGAGCTCCAGAGAGAGAGAGAGGCAGCCTTTGACATCAGAGACATTCTCTCACCCTTTCTTTTATATGACTTGTCAAAAGACGAAGCCAAAGTGAAAAATAGACCAGCCAGCAACAAGGTAAAAAAATGATCTTGGGGGTTATGAGTTTCAATCAACTCTGATGTTGTCTGGGACACATTTTCATTATGTGATGGTTGAATGAGGAAAAGTGGGTGCCTTTTCCTTTTGAAAAAATAAATGGCTTGGAATCGTTCTTTTTCTATTCCCTGGCTAAGGATCCAAGGGTCTTTCAAAGCATTGGGCACTACCTTTGAAACCCTTGGGGATTAGTACTCCAGGGAAATAGATCAGAGAGAAATTCATTTCTTAGGCAGATAATTTCTGTCCTGTGATGTTTCCAGCAGAGAAGAGTCTCAGAGTTCTATTCATAACACTCTATGTTGGGTAAAGCAAGAACTCAGTTGTAAATCAATCTGTGCCTTCTACTGGATGCCAGGAAGAAATAAAATCCTTCCAAAAAGCCAGTTCATATAAATATCCTTCCACTTATTTATGCATCCCATCCAGATAGCCATTCAGTGAGCCATATATCCAGCCAGCCAGCCACCACAATGCAATTCATTTATTTACTGAATAATTAAAATGCATACAACATTATATGAACTTTCATGGAAAATATGAGAAAAAAAGCACAAATCAAACTAAAATATGAGTTGTAAAAAAAAAAAGATCCATCTACTCCAACATTATCTTTGTGAAGGTGAAAAATGAAGTTTCCAATAGAAACAAAACGTTTTTACATAATTATATGAATTTTCCATGTAATTTTATGGCAGCCCTGACCAAGCCTTAAAGCAAGTTGGTATGAAAACCAGGGTTAAGATCCAGGCCAGTTAAATCTTGGAGAAGTTGTCTGCTCTTTCTGAAATTATAATCCAAATGTGGAGGAAGAACCAACATATGTGAGACAATTCAAAACAATGAAGTGATACAGTGTAGATATAATCAGTGTCATACACCATATCACTTGTTCTGAATTAACCTCATGATGTCGGTATATATGTAAATCATATGAAAATAATAACTAAATTAAATTTACATGTAATTTATGTAACCTACATATATGTGAAAGAAATGAGAAATGGGTGCGCTATGATTTTAGAATAATCAAGAAAGCTCCTGAGGAGGTATGAGTATAGGTATATGTAGTTTGAGCCAGTGGTGTGCAGGATTTAAATAACTGGGAGATGTAGGGAGGGATGTTAGGTGGAGTGCCATGGATAGAATGATTGTGGTATTGTGTTGATGGAGATATCATCAAGGTGGATGATTTGACCTTTCTTGCTGCATCAAAAGATAAGAACTGGCTGTATCAATTTACATTCCCACCAACAGTGCAAGAGGGTTCCCTTCTCTCCACACCCCCTCCAGCATTAATTGTTTGTAGATTTTTTGATGATGGCCATTCTACCAGTGTGAGATGATATCTCATTGTAGTTTTGATTTGCATTTCTCTAATGATTAATGATGTTGAGCATTCTTTCATGTGTCTGTTGTCAATCTGTATATCTTCTTCGGAGAAATGTCTATTTAGGTCTTCTGCCCATTTTTGGATTGGGTTGTTTGTTTTTTTCATATCGAGCTGCATGAGTTGCTTGTATGTTTTGGAGATTAATCCTTTGTCAGTTGCTTCATTTGCAAATATTTTCTCCCATTCTGAGGGTTGTCTTTTCGCTTTGTTTATGGTTTCCTTTGTTGTGCAAAAGCTTTTAAGTTTCATTAGGTCCCATTTGTTTATTTTTGTTTTTCTTTCCATTTCTCTAGGAGGTGGGTCAAAAAGGATCTTGCTGTGATTTATGTCATAGAGTGTTGTGCCTATGTTTTCCTCTAAGAGTTTGATGGTGTCTGGCCTTACATTTAGGTCTTTAATCCATTTTGAGTTTATATACCCTGAGAAAACCATAATTCAAAAAGAGTCATGCACCAAAATGTTCATTGCAGCTCTATTTACAATAGCCAGGACATGGAAGCAACCAGTGTCCATCAACAGATGAATGGATAAAGAAGATGTGGCACATATATACAATAGAATATTACTCAGTGATAAAAAGGAATGAAACTGAGTTATTTGTAGTGAGGTGGATGGACCTAGAGACTGTCATACAGAGTGAAGTAAGTCAGAAAGAGAAAAACAAATACCGTATGCTCACACATATATATGGTATCTGAAAAAAAAAAAAAAAGAAAGAAAATGGTCAGAAGAACCTAGGGGCAAGATGGGAATAAAGATGCAGACCTAGTAGAGAATGGACTTGAGGACACGGGAAGGGGGAAGGGTAAGCTGAGACAAAGTGAGAGAGTGGCATGGACATATATACACTACCAAAGGTAAAGTAGATAGCTAGTGGGAAGCAGCCGCATAGCACAGGGAGATCAGCTCGGTGCTTTGTGACCACCTAGAGGGGTGGGATAGGGAGGGTAGGAGGGAGGGAGCTGCAAGAGGGAATAGATATGGGGACATATGTATATGTATAGCATTCACTTTGTTATAAAGCAGAAACTGACACACCATTGTAAAGCAATTATACTCTAATAAAGATGTTTAAAAAAAAAAGAACTGGCAACAATTATAAATGTGTATTCATTTTATGATGACAAGCTTCACAGCTCGAACCACTGGGTAACTATTAGGTGTTTGTTTGTTTGTTTGGTTGTCTAGTTGTTTTCTTTTGGTTTGAATTATCCTATTCTTTTCCTGAGCTTCAGGAAATCAAGGTGTCCTTGCACTAACTCCCCATTTTGGAATCTTCTGTGAAGTGAGCATGGCGGTGCCTCAGGGCAGTGCAGGAAGAGTTCACACTCTCTAAATAAAAAGCAGACTCGGTCCTTCAGGTCTTAGTGTACAGTTTCTTCCAGTGCACTAGGTTTGCTCTTTCCCACTCAGCTTTCTTCAGTATGTATTGGCAAATCTTAATTTTTACCCTTGTTGATCTGCATAGCAGACCTCTACTAATTACTAAGCTGCAAATTAAATGGTTGAGGCTGAACAGAGACCAGTTTAAAAACTTCACACTTCATGGAGACCAGCTCAGCAGGAGCAGTCAGACTCTTTTAAGTCGTCTTCAAGGAGTGGAAGCCGGCTGTTGTCTGGAAGCCCATTAAAGCAGAAGCTAGAGGAGCTATAATGTTATATTCAAGCTAATTTCCTACAGGCTGAGAGGTGCCTTGGACACAATAAATAATAATAATATTATACTGCCTTGTCAAAACATGCTTTATACACACATTAATATGACTTATTATGTAAGAAAAAGTGTTGACTATAATCTCAATGACATCTACCAGAGCTTTATGAAATGGAATTAATATTACAATAGGATCATTTCCCGAGGGGTTTTAATGCAGCAAGAGACTGTTTATACCACAGTGTAAATTGTCTTGAGATGTAATTACTCATAATGCACTTCTGAGCTGTTCTTATGATACATCTTGTTAGTAAAATAATTTCCTTTGGATAATATAACATAAAACAATTAGCAATTGGAGAGTCTAAAAATTTAACTTTTTTTGAAATGTATTAATTCATTAATTAAGTAATGCATTTTAAAAAGAAGGGACTAAAATGTAGCTGTTTTAATTGACTGTACATGGAGTTGGGAGCTTCTGTTTCCTATGCCTCACTGACATACATAGCAGGTATTGCAATGATAAGACAAGATGGGATGGTGCCTAGAGTGAGATAATGTCAAGGTATATGAAGATAAAGGAATGGAGATGAATAGTATTTTAGTAGGGAAAATCAACAGGACTTGGTACATGACCAAACGTTGGTAATGGGAGAGAAGGAAATCATACAAATTGATAAGATGACTTAAGGAAATAAAATGGGAAAAGAGAAAAATAAAAATAACCTTGAATGACTCTAAATTATGTTTAGGTAGAGGAGGAGGAAACCATATCGGTATTAATGAATATCTAGAGAAGCCACAATGAATTGTAAAGTATGTGTTGGCACAAAATTAAAGGAAGAGATTGTTTTAGGTTGGTGAGAATTCTCTACACTAATACATGTGGATAAAAGGTCAAGAAATGCAATTTTTAAGATTGCTTAAAAAATTCAGTAATGAAGAGGCTCTTGCTGCCCTTGGTACAAATAGTTCTTTTAGGGCTCTGGTCCTAAGAATTACAGGAAACTTGAGAGTCAAATCTTTCTCTGAAAGTGTCCACCAATTTTCCATGGCTAGGCACCCTAATATAAGGGTTTATTGAAGATACTGGATGCCAGCACAGATGTTATAGTTTGCCTTAGGAGCAAGGGGATTGCATAGAAAGCAAAAAAATGCTGAAGTTTGTTGATAGTGAGTAGATCTAAGAACGAGACTAAATATGAGAAGGAATCCAGAGACCATGGGCCCAGGAGGAGTGACAGGCTTGGAATATAATGGCAATTCAGAGTAGAGCTTTTTTCAGAATCAAAAAACATCAGTGGAACTTGGAGAATCAGGCAGATGACTGAAACAATGTCAATTATTCATTTCATTCTATATTCTTTCCTTGAATCATCTCATCATCATATATGATTTTAATTACTATTTATAACACCCAGACCTATTCGTCCCACCTATATCTTGCTTTTGAGCTTCAAACCTATATATCTAACTAGTCTAGAGGGCATCTCCTGTTAAATGTTCCCCAAACTCCAGAAATTCAACCTGCAAAATTCAAGTCATAATCTACCTCCTTCAAACCTGCTTCTCATTCCCCCTATCTCAATTGATGTTATTGTAATTCATCTAGTTGGCCAGACAAGTAACCTAAAGGTCATGTGTCTTTCTCTTGTATTACCAACTTCTAATCATGTACCAAGTCTCATTGATTTTAATAAACACCACTCGACTCCATTCACTTATGTTCATCTTCCTTGACATTATCCCATTTTAGGCCACCATTATTTCTTTTCTGATATTTGTAATATCTGCTTACTTGTCTGCCTATCATCAGACCTGGTTCTTGATAATTCACCCTGTCTAAGGTAGGCAAAATGGTAATTTTAACATGCATAATTAATTTTGTCATTCTCCTTATTAAAACTTTTTGAAGCCTTTCAAATGCTCTTAAAATAAGTTTTAATTTTATTAATCCAATTTTAAGATTTATAATATGGACCTTGCTTATCTCTGCAGTAGTTTTCATACTGTTTTTCCCCTTTCTTCTAACTCTAGCCTCAGTGTCCTTCTTTGCTTTCCTCAAAACTTACCATGTTCCTTCCTACCTTGGGGTCTTTGAATATAGTCTGCCCTCCACCTAAAGCATTCTTATCTGTGTTTGAACCATGCTTCTATCTTTTTCTTGGTTAACTTCCATTCATTCTTTATTTTCTTGCTCAGAAGTTGCTTATTTTGGTAAGCCTTGCAAATTTTTTTCTTGATAGCAGGGTAAAAGGAACAGCTATATATAGTCCTTTGGTAACGTGGTGGTGAGATGTGCGGAGAGGGGAAGCATTCTGTATTCCTACAATTAGGACTCAGTCTTTAAGGGAGCTTATGCCTCTGGACTGTGAGCTTCACAAGAGTTGCAGTGTTTTTCTCCCCACAAAGGGGGAACAGGATGGCTAGAGCAGCTGGAGTTGGGTATTTCCCTTCCCTCAGGTAAATTAGGCTCTGATAATACCCCAGCAGGTTAGGCTCTGGTTAACTAGTTTTCCCTCAGAATAGGCCTTGTGAAAAGAACAGAGTGCTCTGATATATTGCAATATGGTTCCTTTTCCCTTTCCCCTGCCAGAAGCTTGAAGGGATTTTTCTCAGATATTTACTGTGAGAATGTGGTTGAGCTCCTGAAGGTAAATCTCACAATATTTTGGGGTCCCCATGACTGTTTCCCCCTGGAGTTTTTAACTCTCATAGTTGTCCACCACTGAGCATCCAGCAGTTCATCAATTTCAGTTCCAGTTTCGTAGCCAGGCTCCCATGGTTCCCATGGTGGTTTCTGCTCCTGAGTCTGTGCTCCAGTAAGCCACGACTTCCTGTATTCACCTGCTTGTCTCTCCAATCTCAGAGGGCAGAGATTTGCCCTGTGTCCTTCCCTCTCTTAAAGATCCAAAAGGAGTTGTCAATTTTTAAGTCTGTTCAGCTTTTCACTTGTTGTTAGGATGGAGTGTTGACTTCCAAGCTTTTTATATAAAGGACCAGAACCAAGAAGTTACCAATTCAGACAAATATTTTTTGTTTCCCCCAATTTGGTTTAGTTGCCTCATTATATGCATTCCTACTGCACCCTAAACTTCCTCTAAGAAGTCCCACTCAGATCGTAATATAAATTAGACTTACTTGCTTCTCTTCCACAGACATGAAGAATCTGGACTCATTCATCAATGTAGTCTCAGTATAGAGCACAATAAGCAGAGAAGTTCTCAATAAATAGTATTGAATAACTAAGCAACTAAAAGATAACAAACATTGTCTTGGGTTTAACAAAAGCCTACCAATACCTTAATCCATATTTGGTATTCACAGCAGGCCTGCTGTCATCCATCAGTGCCACAGCCAATGTAGATGTCCCTAAACAATGATGCCACTCTTCCATTCTCAGTCTTAAGTAGGACATTATAATTCCTCTAAACATGCATCTACTTCCAACCACCAGCATTTTCCATGTGGGATAAAATTATTTTTCTCCCATGTCCTAGACTACACAGACTAAATCTAAACTGGTGACTTAATGTTCTTAAGCCTCTCCTAGGTTCATGGGTTTTTTGTGTGTGCTGTGTTGACACATTGATACTACTTTTTTTTTGGAAGTATAAAAAAGCTGCTGCTGCTGATAAAAGTGTGTAATTTTAGATTCTAAGAAAGGCCAAGATTTTTTCCAATAAGGATGGTAAATCATAGTATTTATGCTTGGTCTTGGTTGCTGAGACCCTTGACAAAAAAATGGAAAAAAAAACAGGTCATTAAAAACATTCATTCATTACACACATTCATGCTACAGAGATTTATTTGTTATTTACTGGGTATTTAAAACTGTGCTGTGGTTACTATGGTGAATCAAGCATTATCCTCGCCTTTGAAGAGCTTACAGTCCATCCAGGGAGAAAGTCATGTAAGAGACTAATTACAATAACACGTGATAAGGCCTGTAAATGAGTAATGCACAAAGTCCTATGGGACAAAATAGGAAGAATCACTTAATAGTGACAGGAACAGGAAGGAGAGATCCACTGAAGATGTGATACAGAGTCACGGCTCCAAAAGGGAGATCTTAGTGCTTTTCTGCAGTCCTATACCATGCCCCAGTCATCCAGTCAGGCTCCTTCTCCCCTCAAAGACTAGTTCCCTCTGCCTCTTTTTCTCCCTAGTTTCAAATGATGGCTTTAATTCCTATTTCACTGAGAAAATGAAAGTATTTAGAAAAGAACTTCCAGAAGTTCCCAATATCATTTTATCTACCTACTGCTTCAACGCTCTGTGATCCCCATCTGATCACATTCCCTCTACCATCCTCTACCACGCTCACTGCATGCTCAGCATACAGGCCTCCTCAGTATTCCTCCAACCAACAAGGCCTATATTCCTGCCTCAGAGATTTTGCACTTGCTGTTTCCTCTGCCTCAAACTCTTTCCCCAGACAGCTGAAGAACTTGTTCTCTCGCATCATTAATGTCACAGCTGAAATGCTGCCTTATGTCTAAAAATCTGCCCTGGCTATCCTATATAAATTGCATCTTCTAGTCACAGTTTTATATTCCCCCAAACCTGCTTTATTTTGCTCTATACTTCTTACCCCTAATCACAGGCTACATTCTCTGTCCTGTTTACTTTTTCTATACCTCCAATAAGAAGTGAGCTCCATGAAGACAGAAATATTAACAGCATTGTTCACTAATATCTTCCCATTGCTTAGAACAGAGACTTTCATATATTAGATACTCAATAAATATTTTTGAATGAAAGATGGATTGAAGGAGTGGGAGCTAGCACATAAATTATGCTCAACAAATAATACTTACTGAAAAAATTAATACAAGGTAAAGAAATAAATTAATACTGGACAATTTCATACAGTGGAGAGAGAATATCCAAAGATCATAGTACAACCTTTAAGAGTTGGTCTTATACCTTATAATTTTTGTAGCTCTGGTGTCTACCATGGTGTCTGGTAAACAGTAGATATGCACTGAATAAATGAATGAAAACTAAGTACTACTCATTAAATCCATTAAGTCCATTCAAGTCTGTCAAATCATGCTTGAATATTTAATGACATGGGTCAATATTTTCAATAAATATTTTGTGAAAGAGACATGTTGTAGAACTTTCTGTATAGTATGATTCTCATCTGTAAAAGAATATATTTAGGATAACTATTTTTAAAAAATGTAACAGTGGTTATATCTAGATTATGACACAAAGATGAGTCATTGTGTGTATTTCATAATTTCTATAATTCTTGTTCTTAAATCAAAGTAAAAATATTATAAAAATCACATTATGGTATAAAAATAGGAGTGGAAGAAATAGGAAAGAGCAGGCAACAATTAGTGATCTGGGGTTTAAGATTACCTTTTCACATTAGTGCAGCTTTATGAACCATTTGAATGGTTGGTATTTATGTGGGGTACACAAAGGCTGAGCTGTCATCAGTTTTCAGAATGTCGCTTGAACACCTGTCAAGTGACAGGATATTATTCATTCATCTTCCTCAGCTATAAATTTGGAATCCCAATTCAATTTAAAAATATTTATTGAGCTCTTAAGATGTGCCAGGCACTCTGCCAGGCACAGGAACCACAAAGGCAAACAACACACAGTTCGTGACCTCATGGCTTTCCATTCAGACAGAAGAGAGACATGTTTAAAAACAAGAATAAAACAAACAGGCTGGCAAGCAAAACCCACCTAACTCAGTGTGATTATTATAATGAAATCTGTGTGAGGACGGGGACAAAGTCTGTCTTATCCACTCTTCATTCTTTGTGTCAAACATAGTGCCCAAAATGCAGAAGGCCATCAACAGCTATTTGTTCAAATGTAATTTAATGAATGAAAAATGAAACTGTCAAGGTATGTGGTATTGTTAACCAGAATTCCTTCTTCAAATAAAATATTGGTTTCTATTCTTCCTTAGAGGTGGTTCCATGAATGTTAATAATTAGGTCTGATGTAAATGAGCTGTTCTTAGATTTGAAAATTTCACAAAATGCATGCCTTATTCAGCAAGAATGGAAGCATTAACTGCAGGGGGAAAACTCCTTCAAAGATTTGCGTATAGCCCAGACACGGCCTTCCTTTCCATCTTAGTAATGGAAATTAACCGGAAAGCTAAACATATAGACAATATGTAAAGGGAAAAGAGAATGGATTTTGAGTCTGAACAACGTGGATTTTACCCATAGCTTTTTAATATCTAGCTGGGCGATCTAGAGTAAGTTGATTAATCTCTCTGAGCTTGTTTCTTCATCCTTAAAAATGAATGGTTAGATACATCTCAGGATTATTGTGGAAGTTAAATAAAATTAGGTGTGAAAAGTTCCATGAAAATTAGAGATAACAAATATGGTGTATTAATTTTCTAGGGCTACCATAGCAACATACCACACATTTGGTGAATTAAACAGCAGAAATTTATTTTCTCACAATTCTGGAAACTAAAAGTCTGAAATCAAGGTGTCAGTAGGGTTGGTTTCTTCTGAGGCCTCTCTCTGTGGCTTGGAGATGGATGTCTTCTCCCTGTGTCTTCATGTGTCTTTCCTCTGTGTTTACATCTGTGTCTTATTCTCCTTCTCCAGATTGGATTAGGGCTGTATCTAATGATCTCCTTTTAACTTAATTACCTCCTTAAACATCCTACCTCCAAGTAGAGTGACATTCTGAGAAACTGGGGAATTAGGACTTCAACATAGAAAATTTGAGAGGGACACAATTCAGCCCACAGCACATGAGTTTCCTTTCTTATCTCCTCCTCACTTTTTTGGGTAGAATTTTTTTTTTTTTTTTTTTTTTTTTGCCGTACACGGGCCTCTCACTGCTGTGGCTTCTCCCGTTGCGGAGCACAGGCTCCGGACGCGCAGGCTCAGCGGCCATGGCTCACGGGCCCAGCCGCTCCGCGGCATGTGGGATCTTCCCGGACGGGGGCACGAACCCGCGTCCCCTGCATCGGCAGGCAGACCCTCAACCACTGTGCCACCGGGGAAGCCCTTGGGTAGACTTTTGATACTCTTATTCACTGAAAGCTACTGGTAAATGAAAGACACCTCCCACCACCATCACAGAAGGTAAGCAAAGCTATGGGCGTGGCTTAGCAGGGTGAAGGTTTTTCTTTGGGATCAATGTTTATTCTCAGATGCAGCACGGGTTTAATGTAGATACATTTTGACATTTTAGACCTGATAGGAAATGGGAAGCTTTATAAGCTACTTAAAAATGTTGTGTATGTTTATACACAAACTCTTAAATGGAAAGGAACGGGAGCTCATGGACTAGTTTCAGCTCGTTTGACTCCTCTTAAAACTTGATTCCCACTAACATGCTGTATAAACGAGAAACATGCAATGAAACTAAGTACATAGATGCTCTATGTTGCAGGACTTATTGATTGTCCTGGCCGAGCTCAGACGGTACAATACTACCAGCGTCATTTTCTGTGCATAGTAAAATTGATAAAAAGAGCAGCTCAATAGAAGAGATAGTCTGCAGTGAAGAGTTTATAACACTTGTCATAATGGATCTGTCAGAAAAAAATGTTTACAGTTCATTGCAGAATACAAAATATTTGCTAAATCAGCAGTAAAAGTCGAAGCTCAGATAAATTTGCTGCAAGGGTACAATACGACACAGAATAAAATAAATACACCCAGCAGGAGAATAGGAGAAAAAAAGCAGCAACAACTTAGTTCCGAGCAGGATTTGATTTATGTCATACATAAATATAAGGGGTATTACAAAGATAGTGCATTAAGACATTAACACAAATCAAGATGTCCTGTGCCAAGCAGGGTTGCTTGCCCAACAATAAACAGTGGCAGTGCCAGGTAAGTTGCTGCAGTTTCTTTTTGAGCTCGTTTCAAG
The DNA here is from genome assembly GCF_949752795.1 of Hyperoodon ampullatus. Classification (NCBI taxonomy): domain Eukaryota; kingdom Metazoa; phylum Chordata; class Mammalia; order Artiodactyla; family Ziphiidae; genus Hyperoodon; species Hyperoodon ampullatus. The sequence goes on from NC_136920.1 coordinate 20,743,803, forward strand.
ATGGGAAGTTTCTAGTTGTGGAATAGCAATGTAATTACGAAGAGTGTGTTAGGATGTCTAACTGGAGCTCAACTGTGTGGACCATTGCCTGACCAGTGCCTGACCATTGATGCAACTCTTCCTAGATAGAGAACTGCCGGTTCTGAGTTTTGAAAAGGAAAACAAAACAAAACAAAAAGGCTATAATGGAAAGGTTAATGATCTTTTTGGAAGCAACTCTTCTTTGGTGGAAAGAAGTTAGTAAATATATTTAAGAGATTGCTCTCTGTTTATAAGGTGACAGGAGAAGGCCCTGGCAACCATGTTAGTCCTCTGTGCCTGTCCCCCTCCCAAACCCTCGATGACAGCTATGTGAATCAGGAGTGATCACCAAACACAAGTTGGACAAATATGACTCTTTCTGCCAGAATTTGGAATTGCTTGTGAATAAGGTAGTCTCTGTGTCATTAAATCTGTAATATGCTTGCTCCCGTGTGACACTGCATACCTGCAGTCCACCAATGGGCTGGAACAAGGGTATATACCCTCTGCTCCCAATTGCTGCTTCCAGACAATTCTTCTTCCCACCTTTACACAGATTCTCACTATGCAGCCTTGTTGTCCTCACCTACATACTCTTGGGTCACTTCTTAATTTTTTGAGTATTGTAGCTCTTGGTTCACTCCAACAATACCCCATCATAACTATTAGTGATTTTAATGTCCATCAGGATGAAAGTTCCATTTTATTGGACTATCGAGTCTTAGCTTTCTCTGATTCAATAAATGTGTCCTCTACTACATTAACCACATATTGTCAAAGTCATATCCTAAGTCAAGATATGACTTGTAAATGCGGTCTCTCTGTAGTCTAAATTTTAGGCATCCTGCATTTAGACCATCACCTCTTATCTTTCTAAGTTGCTCCTTGGAGTGCCTTTCTAACAAATTTTCTACTTTGCCAGGACCTTCACTCTTTTGATTTTTATCTCATTTTTAATGGCCCTCATTTCCCCTACTTTCTGTGTCCTGTCCCCATTTTGATTCTTAAACAGTTTGGATTTCATGGTCCATCATTGCAATAACTCCCTTGTACATGCTTTCAATTATCTTGCTCATTTCTCACTTTATATACTCACCTGAAAAAATTCTAACCTTGATTATCACTAACTCCCTTCGCACAACTGAGCATGGCTGGATAAAAGCACAACTATCGTGCTCTGTCTTACTGTAAAACCTTGGCCACTATTCACAGGTGGACTCTTACTTCTGCCAAGCAATCCTAACTACATTTCTCTATCCATTCACTCTCCTACAAACCTAGTTCACCTCTTCTCTTCTTTCCTTAAACATCCAACACCTCCTCTTCTCTCCTCCATCTCGGACATCTGCCTTGTGTTCTATTTCACTGAGAAAATAGATGCTGAGGAAAGAACTTCCACAAATTTTCCACCCAATAACCTGCATCTTTGCCCATGTATTTCTTCCTTTCCTCTTGTTAAAATGGAGGAGCTGTGTGCACTCCTCTCTGGGGTCAACATCTACACTTGTGCCTTGGTTCCATTCTCTCTAACACACTTAAGAACATCATTTCAGTAATTCTCTTCTCCTTCATTATTAATTTTCCTCATCTACCAGATCATTCTCCCAAGCCTTCAATATCGCTTATCTTAAACAACAGCAGCAACGACAAAAACTCATTTGATTACTATCTCTCCACCTATTGGTGCAATTCTCTGATCCTGCTCATCTTAAAGCAGAGATTATCTGTACCTGCTGTGTCTCTAATTCTTTTTTTCCCCATTCTCTCTTGAACCATCTCTAATCAATCTTTCCACACCATTTCTCAGAACTGCCTTTGTAAATGTCAGCATTGTCCTTCTTGTGACTAAGCCTAACAGTCTTCATTCTAGTCAGCTGCTTATCAAAATTCGATGCAGTTGATTGCTACATCCTTAATTTTTAAACCATTCTTCCATTGGCCTATAGAGAATGAGAGATTCTTGATTTTCTCTTATTTTACTGGCCTCTTGATCTCAGTGTCCTTTGCTAGTCCTCTTTTATTGCCTTGACAACCAAAATTCTCAACTCTTAGACTTCTCTACCTATACTCACTCTCTTTGAATCTCATTGTTTTCATCTAGACTCAGGGCTTTAAATACCATTTATGTTATTAACCCTGAAATATATATGTCTATCCCAGCCTTCTCTTCTGAAGTTCAGATTCACGTATCAAATTTCCCACTCATCTCCACTTGGATGTACCACATAAAACGCATTTCAAATTTAATATGTCCAAAACTAAATTCCTAATATTCTTCCTCCTATGCTTTCCAAAGCCACTGTTCCTGTAGGATGGCAACACCATGCTTCTGGGTGCTGAGGCCAAACCATTGTTGGAAGGAAGTTGCCATTGGTTGATTAGTGTCATCTTTTCTTCTCAGGGACAACTGATGATTCAAACCTTGATCAAATCTTCCCCCACTACAGTAACTTGTGAGATTTACAGGAGTATAACAGATCCAAGCTGAGTGAGATTCTGGCCAAGGTTATTATATACAAGACGAAGCACCTGTGCCTCATTGTTGAGGTTGTTTATCAAGTCATGACTAACCAGTATTTAAGAGAGACTGCTGCACCAGAAAATGAGCACAAAATATAAAAGCAGAAGGGCCCACAGAGATGATGGTTTCCCTGAGCTGACATCAACCTATCCTACTCAGCTTCTTCTCTTATGAACCTGTGCATGCAGAATGAATGCAGAATGCAGAGTGGTTTGGAGGTTTCAGAAATTGTGAGTCAGATCTCTTCTATGCCATTGTCGTGAATTCTACACTGATTCTTATCCTGCATCCTTTCTTAAAGCTAAAGAAACATGATGCTTAGTGAAATATTGTATCTAATGAATTTGACCATCAGTCTGAAACCAAGACCAATGTTGCTGGTCAATTGTTATGAATGTTACAGTTTGGAATCACATCCAACTCATTTTCTTCTCTCCATTCCACATATTCAATCCATTAACAAGTTATGTTGGCCGTATTTTCAAAATATATTCAGAATCTGAAAAAATCTCACTCACCTGCACTGCTCTAATCTGATCTTAGCCATAGTCAACTCTTTCCTAGATGATGAAACCTCTTCTAGAGAGCAGCTTTCTAACTGCTGTCTCTGTTCTTTCCCCGTCCACCCACTTCTCCTCAAAACTGCAGCGAACTGTTCCTTGCAAGACATGAGTCAGATTATGTCACTCTTTTGAGAATCCTCCCAATAGTTTTCTATCGCACTCAGAGTAAAAGTCAAGTACTTGCAGTGACCTACAAAGTCCTACCTGACCTTGTTACTGCTCTAAGGTCTCATCTCATCTTAGAAAGTGTTTTCAGGGGATAGAAAGTCAAAGAGACTGACATTTGTGAGTACTTACTCTGAGCCAAACACTTAACATTTATTATCTTATTTAAACATTACAATAACTTTGGGGGATAATATTATTTTCCCTTTCTAGTAGATAAAGAAATTGAGGCTCAGAGAGTTTAAGTAAAAAGCCACAGTTTCCTGGAATTCAAAAGTCCCTGTTTTATGGTACTCCACACTGCTTTCCATGGCCAATTTCCAAATCAGGCTCTAGTTTTTCTGTTTCTTTGAACTTTCAGCTGGAATGTTTTCTTTTTTATTTTAGGTCATCTCCAAAAGTTCATAAATATACATTGACATCAGTGATTAAATTGTACGTTGTCCAGACAATGATCAAGTCATTTTCAAGACTCACATCATGGAAGTCTAACTTATGCTTTTAAAGAGCATAAAAATACATAATTTCAGTAATTCCTGATTACTGTAGGCCTTCAGTATGCATTTGATTATTGAGTGACTCAGTAATTTTTATTAATGAATAACAACCAACATTTCCTGAGTACTTATGTCTGACCACCATGTTGAATCAGTTTGACAGCAAATAGTGCCAGTTCCTTAATTTTTTCCCTTAAATAATTTCCCCCCCCCAAGGATATCTACCTTCAGCCATTTAAAATTTCCTTGAGTTGAAGAATACATATCCCTTGACACACATACCTAAATCTTTGTAATTTTTGAGAAAGAATGTGATTTGCTATATGCCATAAGCTAAATGGAGAGTTTGGGGCACACATTTGTCTGGAGACAAACTCTTGCTCTAAACAACAGTTTAAAATGTTTCAGTGAACACCTATGGAAAGTGATATATTATGCAAGCAGTTTCTTTGTAGTTGTCTGTAGAAATAGCTCAGCTACTTAGACATAAATGAGTGGTGAAGCCAAGGTGAGGTGTTCCCCAAATTCCCATGCTGAGTTGTTCTGTCCTTTGTGCTCCCATAGTACTTTTTTCTTACTTCTGAAATAACACTCACCAGCTTGTATTTATTTGTTTACATACAAGTCTTCTGCCACAATTGACCACTAACTTTTCAATGTCAAGGACCAAGTCTTATTCCTCATTATATCTCTAGCACCTAGCACAGTGCCATAGACATAATGACTTCAATAGATATTTCTTGAGTGAGCGATTGAATGAAAGAATAGAGGTCTCCATTTTCTTCTAACATGTTAGGATTTGTGGGATTTGTTAGGATTTGTCATGTGCTACCTGGCTTCCCCTTTGACTTTTCACCCTAGCCCCCAGGAATATTGTCAGCAGCTAACCACTGTCTTAGAGTCTATTTCCCGAGGAACTCAATCTGCAACAAGTTTTAAAAAACACATTTAGACAAAAGATGTGAGAATCTGCTTTAGTGTTTTACCCGTGCCCTTAGTCCTCCAATGGGAATCTATGCTGATTTATAGATCACATGTAAGGAACTATATTATGTACTTTCACCTACATGAGCTTATATAATTCTTACTTTAGCCTGAAAGCTAGGGATTTTTTTTTAATTCTAAATTTTATATTTATGTGGCTCAAAGAGTCTAACGAAAATGTCCACAATCTTATGGCTCATCTGAAGCTAGTAGTAAAATTTTCCTTATCCCCAAGTAATGTGATAAAGGCAAGAGCTAAATTGAAAGCTTGAAAGATTTTATTTTATCCTTCACACATGCAAAGAGTCCAAGGACCTGTTTAATATGTCACTTTTAATAGGTGCTCATTGAAAGGTTCTATAGAAGTAACCTCCATTTCACTGCATCTATATTTTTCTTCAAAAAGTAGATTGAAAAGGGGGTATCTAATTTTATTTTTATAAATCCTCATCCTATTGATCTTTCTACTTCAGTCACACTGGCATCCTTGTTATTTCTGCAAAAGACCAGCACTCCCACCTCGAGGACTTTTCACCTGCAATACTTTCTGCTAGAAGGTTCTTTCTCAGAATATTTACATGACGTGTCCACTCATCTCCTCGAGGTCCTTGCTCCAACATTGTCTTCTCAATGAAGCTTTCCTTGCCTAAGGATAATCTTGGAATCTAAAATTAAAACCGTTCTCCTTCTCTATTCTTCATAAACCCAGACTTGGTAGATGCTCACTCAATAGATGCTAATTGAATAAAGTAGATTGTGGGCTATTAAAAATACCTGATGTAATGGATACTCTGCACTTCTCACTGGTCCACTGTTCTGGGCCAGTACACTCATCCCCCAACTGCTGTGAGTTCACTGTTAATGGCACACAGGGATTTCCTTCTCTGCCTATCATTTGGTAACTCTTTGGTTATACTTTGGAAAGACAGCCCATCTCTAACGTCTGGTTACAGAGTGGTACAAAAGGCTGCCCTCTTGACTCAAAGAAGGAATAATTATGGTGCATTAATTGTCCAGACACTGAGGTCAGACTGAAGCTAGTCTTCAGCTGAAAACATAACCTGGATTAGTATTTTCCATCTCTCCATCCTGGTTTCTTCACTACCCCTCTCCTCAGTTTCCTTTTTTAAATAAATCACTTGAATAAGAAGTTCTAATTTCAAATTCTACTTCTAGGGAACCCAACCTAAAATCCCTGAAAAAAGGATGAGGATTTATTTTAAAAATTAGATATAAGATTATGTAGGTGAAAGTACATAATATAGTTCCTTACATGTGATCTATAAATCAGCATAGATTCCCATTGGAGGACTAAGGGCACGGGTAAAACACTAAAGCAGATTCTCACATCTTTTGTCTAAATGTGTTTTTTAAAACTTGTTGCAGATTGAGTTCCTCGGGAAATAGACTCTAAGACAGTGGTTAGCTGCTGACAATATTCCTGGGGGCTAGGGTGAAAAGTCAAAGGGGAAGCCAGGTAGCACATGACAAATCCTAACAAATCCCACAAATCCTAACATGTTAGAAGAAAATGGAGACCTCTATTCTTTCATTCAATCGCTCACTCAAGAAATATCTATTGAAGTCATTATGTCTATGGCACTGTGCTAGGTGCTAGAGATATAATGAGGAATAAGACTTGGTCCTTGACATTGAAAAGTTAGTGGTCAATTGTGGCAGAAGACTTGTATGTAAACAAATAAATACAAGCTGGTGAGTGTTATTTCAGAAGTAAGAAAAAAGTACTATGGGAGCACAAAGGACAGAACAACTCAGCATGGGAATTTGGGGAACACCTCACCTTGGCTTCACCACTCATTTATGTCTAAGTAGCTGAGCTATTTCTACAGACAACTACAAAGAAACTGCTTGCATAATATATCACTTTCCATAGGTGTTCACTGAAACATTTTAAACTGTTGTTTAGAGCAAGAGTTTGTCTCCAGACAAATGTGTGCCCCAAACTCTCCATTTAGCTTATGGCATATAGCAAATCACATTCTTTCTCAAAAATTACAAAGATTTAGGTATGTGTGTCAAGGGATATGTATTCTTCAACTCAAGGAAATTTTAAATGGCTGAAGGTAGATATCCTTGGGGGGGGGAAATTATTTAAGGGAAAAAATTAAGGAACTGGCACTATTTGCTGTCAAACTGATTCAACATGGTGGTCAGACATAAGTACTCAGGAAATGTTGGTTGTTATTCATTAATAAAAATTACTGAGTCACTCAATAATCAAATGCATACTGAAGGCCTACAGTAATCAGGAATTACTGAAATTATGTATTTTTATGCTCTTTAAAAGCATAAGTTAGACTTCCATGATGTGAGTCTTGAAAATGACTTGATCATTGTCTGGACAACGTACAATTTAATCACTGATGTCAATGTATATTTATGAACTTTTGGAGATGACCTAAAATAAAAAAGAAAACATTCCAGCTGAAAGTTCAAAGAAACAGAAAAACTAGAGCCTGATTTGGAAATTGGCCATGGAAAGCAGTGTGGAGTACCATAAAACAGGGACTTTTGAATTCCAGGAAACTGTGGCTTTTTACTTAAACTCTCTGAGCCTCAATTTCTTTATCTACTAGAAAGGGAAAATAATATTATCCCCCAAAGTTATTGTAATGTTTAAATAAGATAATAAATGTTAAGTGTTTGGCTCAGAGTAAGTACTCACAAATGTCAGTCTCTTTGACTTTCTATCCCCTGAAAACATTTCCTAAGAAAATTACAATGAGAGGTTACAATGTTTAATAGGACCAGCTCCATCGATGAGTGAAAATAGCACTTTCATTTCAGTGTTCAGAAAGGTTAATGTCAATACACATTAAAATACCGATTGCATCATTAATGACCCATACTGTCATTTACATAAATAGATGAGAGTCAAAGTGCCTTGTGTACATAGAAAACTTTGAGAGTCTTTATAAAACAGCAGAAAGACCATGGGCATTGCTGCATGTCGACTTGAATTTTAATTCCAGCATCCCTGCAAACTAACTGTGTGACCCTGTAGCTGTGATTACTTAACCTCTCTGAGAATCCATCATTCAATAAAATTGGGGATCAAGTATTGTGACTCCATGGGGCTTTGTTAAGGATTAAATAAGATAGTGTGCATTGTGTCGAGTATAGTCACGGTGTTTTAGTCGGTCAGTAAATGAGCATGGAATCTTGTGGCACCTCCAAGAATATCATATCTGTCCTCCCCTTTTGGTTCCCCTATTTCACCCCTAATATCTATAATGTCTTGCTCTTTCTTACTTTGTGTTATAAAAGTTTTGAAAATAATTTCTCTGTGACATCAACCTTCACAGTCAGCTGCAAGCCCATCCACTACATTTTATTCCAATTTATCAAATAATATAGAAATGAAGTTTCAGGGCATAAACATTCATAAGATTGTGGATTGTTAGAGATATATTCTCTCTTCTCCTCATTTTACAGATGAGGAGACCGTGATGATAAGGTTCCTCCTTTCCTGGGACGTAGACTATCTTCCAGGCACGTCACTGGCCATAAACAAGGGATAACTGACGTTAGCTCACGGTGTTCGGGATCACCTTCAGCCCATAAGGTAACACTTAATTTTTCTTTGATTATCAATTACTTTAATGCTATAAGAGTTTCCTATAATCTCTGACTTCAAATATACCTGGACTTGAATCTATAAATTTAACTCTGTCACCTTGACCACATTCCTCCACTTTTCTGACCCTCATTGCAAATTGGGGACAATAATGACTGTTATTAACTGGCATATAGTGTTCATTCCACACTATTAATCAACAGCATAATTTCTCTCTCCTTTATTTCTAGCAGATGATAATTTCTTTGATGTCAGATGCTATGTTTATGTATCTTTGATGTCCCAGATAAATCTATAAATGTTGATAGATTTAAACCTTTTTTTTAAGTTGACAAAACTTTAGTAACTGACTGCCCCAATGATTCCTGAATAATAACTATCATTTGTTGAGCACTTATGTCATGCCAAGCACTGTTCTTTGTGTTTAACATTTATTTTCTTTTAATTTTATATCCATCACTGAAGTTGGTACTATTATTATGACCATTTTACAGATAAGGAAGATGAGTCACAGATTAATTTGTTAATAATTTTCCAAAATTCACATGTGCAATAAATGGGAATGTGGGCATTTGAACCCAGGCATACTGAGTGGTCACTGAACTGAATGAATATTTTATTTACTCACAAGACTATTTTTAGAAGTTCAGGAGTGGAATAATCTGGATACATTTTCTTCAGTTTTGTTGGTTGTTTTTGTTGTTTCTAATACTTCCTCATTTGGATCTCTGTTTTGCAAACCACATTATTGGAAACTATGGTAGTATAAATAGATTACATTGTATGACCCCTGTGTGATGTTCAAAGGAAAAGCTTCTGCCTTGAACTAACTAGATCCCATGACATTTTACTCAAAGTCCTTCCTGCCCTTGTCAGCAGCAGAATCAGCAGTTGTTGCCAGGAGTGTCAGTAAAAAGGCTTGATTAAATATAAATACATCTATGAAGTCATATTTAAGGCAAACTTTTTATGTCACTGCAGCTGGGAATAGAAAATGATTTTGGATTTTGAGTGTGAGATTAATTTCTCAATAAATGAGCCAGAAAAATATAGTACATGGCACATATGCGTACCCTGAATCTAGCGACTGAGAAAAAATATTAAGAACAGTTTAAAAAAACTTACCATGTGAAACATGCTGTAATATCTTTTGTTTATCTTCCCTCATAAAAAATTCCCTGGTAGGAAGATTGTAAGTGAAACATGTATAATAACATCCACTACTGGCACCACTTAAAATGAAATAGAAACTTCTTTTCTCACTCACCTATGGAGGAAAATGAATAACATAAATAGAATACGTGTTAAACTCATCAGAACATACACTTGGAGTTTTCCAGAAGCATTAGGGATTTAATGATAATTTGAGAGGATTTCTGGTTCTGGCCAAAATGAAGTAGCCCATTCCTTCTGGATTCTCCTCTTTAAAGCTAAACAAATCTGGATACATCACAACAAGCACAGGAATGTAAAAAGGTGAAAATCAGTTGGGTTGCCTAGAGAATTAGGGAAATGAAAATGAGTTCCCTGTTTGCTCATTGGCTCCTGTATATTCCAGAAAGTGCATTATAGAAGCTCTCAATCCTGAACATTCAACAGATTAAAAGAAGATATGAGAAACTCTATTATCCTTAGTCAAATGACTGGGGAAGTCATGGTCTAAGACAGGAAAAAACCTTTTTTTGCAATACTGATCCTACTTAAGCCAAACACTCACAGAAAAGCTATTACCTCCCTCCCCAGTTTCAGGAGGGTTGATTGAGTTGTCTGAGTTCTACCCACTCCACCAACCCACAGAAGCAGACAAGGTGCTAGGATTACCCCACCCTGTGAGGAGAGTGCCTAGCAACTTGCTAATCTTTCATCCCAGCTCAATGCAAACAGGAGGCACCCAGTTTCTCCAGCCAGCCAAGGTAGTGTATGTGGGTCTGAGCTGGGAGTTGCTCTTCCATCCCCCATTCAGCAGAAGTAGGCTGTGGATAGTGTCAGCAGGATTTGTTACTGAACTCATGTTAGGCTGCTCATCACTTGAAAGCCTAGAGAATTAGGGAAATGAAAACGAGTTCCCTGTTTTCATACTCAATACTCAATAGACAAGTGTTTCTAGGAAAGGAAAGTTGCTTTATGTCAGAGGCCAGCAACCTGAGGAGAAGGTGGACTCATGTCCTGAAGAACCAACTCCCCACTGCCGATCAAGGGCAAGAGCTTTTAAAGGAGATTTTCAGGGGTGTATAGGCGAAGGGAGGGGGCTACATGCAAAACAGCACAGTCAGCTCCAAAAATCAACTTGAAATTGGTCATATAGCAGTCTGATCAGTGTCATCTTGATTGTCTGAAGTAGTTAGTCTTCAGTTCCAGGGGCTTCCCTGGTGGCGCAGTGGTTAAGAAGTCACCTGCCACAGGTTCAAGCCCTGGTCTGGGAAGATCCCACATGTCATGGAGCAACTACTGAGCCTGTGCTCTAGAGCCCACGAGCCACAACTACTAAGCCCAAGTGCCACAACTACAAAGCCCACACACCTAGAGCCTGTGCTCCACAACAAGAGAAGCCCACGCACTTCAACAAAGAGCAGCCACTGCTCGCTGCAACTAGAGAAAGCCTGCATGCAGCAACCAAGGCCCAAAGCATCCAAAAAATAATTAATTAATTTAAAAAATCTTCAGTTCCAGGGTTGGTTTTTTCCATTTCCTTGAGGCCAGCTCTTGGAAATGTTCAAGTTGGAGCAGCTTATATCATGGCTTCAGTCTAGTCATCATGTAGTTAACTTTCTCCACCTGGTGGGGGCTTCAGTCTCTGCAAACCAGCTCAAAGGATATGGCTCAGAATATTTTCTATAGCCCTTGAGAAGGAACTAAAGGTCCTTGACTTTGTTTAATGGCTAAACTATAATTTTGTCTTGTTTGACTGTTTTCCTTTGCTTCTGCATTTTCTCACTGCTCTGATTAAATTTATTCTTTGGCTAAAGTTTTTCTATAGGCAAGAGAGGCAGGCTGAGAACATGGGGGGAATCTGTCCTGGGAAGACCCCATAGGGGCCTTCCAGTGGCTAGCTGAGTCTCCACCTCCATCTGGTAGCAATGAGACTCCACTAAGTGGTGAAAGTCAGAGGAAATCAGCATCCTACTTTCCTCCACCCCTGATGTCACTGGGAGCTGGGGGGGAGCCAAAACTCCACAAACTCACCTGGTACCAATGAGAGTGACCAAGACCGTGGGAGGCAGAGCTACTTAACACTCGACTTCTCACCATACACAGTTCCTCACCTCTGTGTCAGAGGGGTGCAGTGGGGAGCTGAGTCTCCACCCCTATCTAACCTCAATGAAACAAAGTGAGTTGATTCCCAGTGGGGGCTAGCTGAGATTCCTGATATCCTCTATTAACTGGATACCCTCTATTAACTGCGTTTTATTCCCTTTTCCAATTCCTTACTCCTCCACAGATGTTTCCTTCAGCTCCCCAAAAAAATACTTGTGCTTAAAGCCTTGCCTCAGGGTCACCTTCAGAATGAGACATCATTCAACTAATATTTACTTGAGCATTTTTTTAAGTTCAGAGTATTATTGTAGGAGTTGCTGCATTTGTGAAAAAAGATTATAAAACAAATCATCTCTATTGTCATGGAGTCGATATTTTGGTGGAGGAAACAGATTCATCATGTTAAAAAGAAATTAAATTTGTTTAACTGTTAGGAGAAATGAGATGGCATAGGGACCATATAATGCTAATGAAAGGTATCAAGTCCCTTGGATTCATCACCATCCCATCTCATAATCCAGGTTTGAATACAGCCTTATAAACTGTTCTTCTTCTGTGCTCCAACTCTTTCTAGAAGGCTTGTAGATAGTGGTTAAAGCAACACACACTTATTCATTCATTTATCTGCCAAATAAAACTTTATCAAGAATCGAATATGGGTCAGGCGCTGTATGACACAATTGACATTTTACTGGTACTGTGAAGTGTTGAATCAAATAGACCGCAACAACCGACAGAGAATGAAGTATTGACTTAAACAGAAGAGAATGATGGAAGAGAGAAAACTTCTTGGTAACTAGAGGAATAGGAGGTTTCAGCACTGAGGAAATCACATCCCCTCTTCCTGCCCAAAAATAAGAGGGATAATACCAGAATGCAAAGATAGATCATTCTTCTCTCAATTTCAATTGAAAAACTGAAAGGTTCATAGACTAAAAAAGAATGAAAGTTATAAAAATGTACTTGGCAAGTACATTTCAATTTATTTCAGTTCATTATCCCTTATCTATCTCATCTAAATAGTTCCTTTACATTAAAAGTATAGAATTGTGAAGTATTCAATGGGGATCACAGAAGCAGGAACTGTATCTTGTTCAATGATGGACTCAATCTTTTATTCCCATTGTGCCTTTGCATATGCCCTAACCTTCAAGCCTCAGTATCCTTATATTTCTGCTGTGATTAGAAAGTGCCAAATCTATTTAAGAACCATTGCACTGAACATTCAGGAGTTAAATCATCCTTGAAGACTGAGTTAGAATTGATTCTGATATTGGTTTTACTGAATCACTTAATTCTATTTAAAAGGAGAGGGGAGCCTAAATATAAGAAATGTCTGGAAGCCAGTGGTACCATATTCCACACAGGCCTCCCCTTCTTGGGTCTGTCATCTATGAAAGGTGATCCCCTGGTTTACACCAGCATCAGATAAAGTAATTTTTATGGCTTTGATGTGACATTCTGATTTTTTTTCAATATGTATCATCACAATGCCAAGATATACCAAAGACATCATTAGTTTCTCCATCATATGTTTTCAAAATACCTCGGAATTTTCCTGTGTTTATTTTTAACACATTGACCACAACTGTACTGAAATCATTAATTGAAGAAATTATTGTTTAATATTTTTCTTCACTGCTAAAATTTGCTCTGCCTTGTTCATCACTGAAGGTCCAATATTTAGAAACGTGTGTAGCACAAAGTAAATACTTGTTGAATGAAGAGAGGAATGCTGGGAAAACTGTCTTCATACCAATGCATTTCAAACTTTAGAATATTTAAAAATTCTGATCTCTCTCCCCTCCCCTAGCCAGACATTCTGATTCACTAAATTGGGGCAGGGTTCATAATTTTCATTTCTAACAAGCCCAAAAGTGATGGTCAAGCTGCTGGTTTGGGTACCACAATTTGGACATGACTTGTCCACATGACTGTATGGCCTAGCTGAATAAACCAATAAGATTCCAGATCTGCACTTAAACTGTTGTGGCCTCCACAACCCATTTGAGATATTGGCCAGAGTGATCAGGGATTTCTGGTGTCCCCATATAAAGAATGAAACTCTGTATAAGATCACTATCTATTGTGGTTGTACTTGAGCCAAGAACAGACTCAGGTAGCCCAAGGGATTATGAAATTCCCAGGATAGTGTTACTTTGGACCTTACCCATCTACAGCACGCATCTCACTATATATCCCTGATCATGGGGACACCTTCATCATGATTTTACCTTTCCTCCTTTTGCACCAGTTTCAATCAAGCTACTGACCAACACTGTCTTCCTCTTAGGACTTCCTAGCCACTGATTTGTTTCTGAATTTTGGAGAACAGTTTCAAAGAACTTGAAGTTCATATTTACCTACCTGTTACCCACCATTTCCAGATTGTCAAATACCATGTATCAATTCAAATCTGAGTGTGTACAATGCTCTATATCTTACTGGCACTACTACTGTTCAGTTGCCTACTGCCACCTCTCTTGTTGCAATTCTCTACCCATAATGTCCAGTTTCAGAAAAATTGAAATTCAACTCAATGATTTACTGCAATAGTTGTGCAATGATTAACATTTTAATAACTGTTTGGAACTGAATGGATTGCAAGTTATCTCTACCCACTACTCTTTTGAGGAGGAGTGGTTGTCTCAGGTTTAGGTTTTGAGGGAGAAGAAACAGTGAGTTAGTCAAGAAAGTTGGAAAAAAGAGTAATAATGCACATACAGAGAATCCTTGCAATTGCTATAGCTCCCGTTCCCGTCCTTAGGAGGCAAAGGTGAGCTGCAATTCTTTCACTTTGATTATTATAGAGTCTCTTCTGTATTCTTACCATAAGTCTCCCTTTTCTGGAACTGGACTATAAATAGCTATCCTCCAAAAAATCAAGGAATACAATGGAATAACTATTCTTACAGTAATCTTCAGCTCTGAGACTTCAGACTGATTTGGAGCTCTGTAATCTGCTACTCTTCCACATGGGTTCTGGGACCTTATCATCATTGCCATTTTTCCTAGTCATCAACTGATTTTTACACAGTAGAATATGCTACAAAGAGCATATTTCCTCCAAAACACCTCCAAATTTATAACTTTTCTTTAAAATAAAAGAAAGAAAAAAAGCGTACTCTTTAGCCAGCATCATATTTAGTAAATAGACAAGTGAAGGAAAGTAGATTTGGATTTTTCCTTCCAAGGTTCTAGTTTTCCTGTTGGTATCACACTGTGTTCTTAGAAATTACAAATCTCTCAGCCCTCTGATGAAAATGAAGAAGTCTCCATGTATTAAAGACTATTGTGAATCACATATCCACCTCACTGAGAATTTACCATCACCCAGAGTTTTGAACTGAGAAGGTGTCCCCTCTCTCTCATTTACACATTTCACTGGAAATGATTGCCCCTGCATGCTATTTTCTCTAGCTCATTTTGTTCTGAATTTCCAGACTCCTCTCTATCAGTAAATGATGTTGGCTCTTTACACAGGCTTCAACAAGTGGGACTTTCCTACATCAATCTTTCTTCAACTCCTGCGTTAATCTTCTTCTCTCTTTTTTGGACATTGATGAGTTGTTGGCCCCTGTTCCCTCAGTTCCTTTAAATATACACCCCTGTGTTCTCCAGCTAAATAGAACCAGTTTATCACCAGCTCCAGCTCACAGAACTTGAAACGCGGGACCTTGATTGACTTCTTGGTAGCTTTGTATGAATAAACAGACTAGATGTCTGTTCCCCATGTAATTCACTCTCTCTAATAAAGACTATAGAATGTAGGTTAAGGAGAGCAGTAACAACCACACTTAGTATCTGTAAAGAGTCCTTGCTAACCAGCATCATTACTGATGTAAAGCTTTTGAATGTATTTTTTCAGCAAATATTTTTTAGCTGAGGTACATAAGTGTTCTCATTTAGCAAAAGACAGCCTGCGATTCAGGAGAATAAAAGACTTTGGTTGAAAAAGCACCAGAATGGAGAATTTTACATCTCATATAGATGCCAAAAAAAATGTTCATTGAATCAGATAACATAGCAAGTAAGTTAGAAAAGTATATGAAGATCCAGCTCAGTGTTTCTCTCCAAAAGTTCACAATTGTCTATGCATGTAGTACAGAGTATAGTCCTAGAGAGTGGTGGCGGGGACGTGCTGAGCTGTCTTTATTTCTTCACCCTCACTTTCTATAAGCAAGGACACCTGCCCTCCTTTGTCTAATAAGGTTGTATGATAATTTGGGGAATAACACAGAGAAGGGTGTTCCATGAAGCAGAGGAATGTGTCATGTTGAACTCTATGGTCACAGTGCCTAGAAATATGTCTGGACTGTAGTAGGTATATGATAGATCCTCGTTGAATGAGAGGGATACTGCAGGGAAAATAAAAAAAAAAACAAAGCCATGAAGGAACCCCCCAAATCACACCCTCTCCGTTCAAATATTCATGACCTGATGAGGCAAAGAAATTGTTCTGCTCCTTTATAATATCTGTCCCCATTCCCTCTTCCACACATGTAAGCATCAAGCACTTACTGTCAGATTGTGACCCTGGGGAAGTCATTCATTTCCACTTGAACCAGCTGTTTCAAATAACATGTACATGTTGCATTTACCAAAGGAAAATTATACCTTTTCTTTCTTTGACTCACTGAAGGATTTTTATTTGGAAAACATTTACTTGTATCTTTCAGCTGCTGTGATAGATTTCACAGCAAGTTTCTCACTATGAAAGAGGAACCCCTGCAAACTGCTAACCTTCTTCAAGGTCTCTTGTGGTGCCAGGCTAAGGGGAGCAGGAAGGTAGATGGAACGCTAGCAGAGTGTTCTGGAATCAGAACTCATGTGGGGCCACTTCTGAGCACGTCTGTTGAAAAGCAGCCTGTGGGAGGGAATCAGACATGGAGCAGTCAGGGCAGGGTTCAGATCTTAGATTCAGAATTTTAAGTTATTGGGTCTTTCTATTTCACCTTCATGAGGATAAGTTATACCTCTACAGAGTGTATCTAATATAATGTTTTTAATGCATAAGAGGTGCTCAAAAAATTGTAGCTACTATTTCAGCCATTAAAAAAAATAAACCTGCCCTTTTAAATAAAGAAAGTAAAATTTACACATCACTAGGGACATCATTAGGGAGAACTTCAGACTGTTTTTCCAATAGAGGCGATAGAATTGCACTAACTGAGACAGCAGTGCACACCCCACATTTTCTTGCTTGATCTAACTTGTAACAAATAATTTACATTTCTAGGGGACAATTTCTTTGTCTATGGTACCTATAAATAGTTCTAGCATACAGTAGATATTCAATCAGCATGTGTTTAATAATGAAATGTATAGATTAGGAGTCTAGACTCTGATGATGATAAGCAATAATGCAGCATTCATTTAGTAAGATCTGGCTAGATGCAGTGCTTTACGTGCTATATAAAAATATGAAAATGCACGAGGGAGACATAACCTTTGCCCTAGAGTGGGATTTGGTACTCAGGGCATGCAGAATATGTTCCAGGAAGAATGAGTCATCTTATGACTGGAGCATCAGATTTGGAGAGATTTGAGGTTTAATGTTAAATATGTTTGGAAATGTGGAATGACATGATATATGACTGAATCCTCAGAAACCATCAAGAATGTTTGATCCAAAAGAAAGACTGATCAGATGGGAGCAGTTAGGAAGATATTAAAATAGTCTGGCTTGCTAGTTTTCCAACTGTAACTACAGGATACAAAGAAATGAGCAGAAGAACTCAGAGATCTGTATCCTTAATTTGACTACAGTCAACCTACTTTAAAATGCGTTATATATTGGAAAATAAGTAGTCTTTGGAGAAGGGGGAAACAGGTCAAATTTGTCAGCTATTAAACAATTACAGTTCAGAGTTAGGTGAGTAATTTCAGGGTTGAAAAAGAAGGAAAATTAAAAGATGTTCATAACCTTTTTTTTCCCTTAGATTCCATATATATGTGTTAGCATAGGGTATTTGTTTTTCTCCTTCTGACTTACTTCACTCTGTATGCAGACTCTAGGTCCATCCACCTCACTACAAATAACTCAATTACACTACCAAATGTAAAACCCATAACTAGTGGGCAGCAGCCACATAACACAGGGAGATCAGCTCGGTGCTTTGTGACCACCTAGAGGGGTGGGATAGGGAGGGTGGGAGGGAGGGAGATGCAAGAGGGAAGAGATATGGGGATATATGTATATGTATATGCATAGCTGATTCACTTTGTTATGAAACAGAAACTAACACACCTTTGTAAAGCAATTATACTCCAATAAACATGTTATAAATAAATAAATAAATGTCATTGGAGGCAGGGGGAAAAATGAACAGTTTTGGATGTGGAATAAAATGAAACTAATTAGTCTGAAAACAGGAGAACAAGTGACATCATAAGCAACATACTCTAACTCAGGGATGCTCCAAATTTTGTCCAAGTTGGATAGATTAGAAACAACTTGGGAGCTTCAAAAATTACATGATTGGGTCTTGTCTTTTGAGATTCTATCTGAGTAGATCTGGGATAGGGCGGGAAAAGCTATATTTTTTCTAAAAGTGCTGATGTTTTCTGATGGACAGCCATTGAACAGAATCATCTATCTACCACAGTGTCTTGGGATGTCCACCTGGATTTAGATCTAATTTTGGGCCTGGGAATGAACAGTGAACAAATGACCAAAAGAAGAAAAAATAAAAATGACATCCACCAGTTTTTTTCCACTAAAACTTTTAATCTTCCTTACTTCTAATGATTATAAAAAGATAGATTCCAGCCCTGAAGAGCTGAAGTTTTGTTTTGGTTAGTCTGATCCTTCCAGGGAGGCAAAAGATGCCCCATTTTCTTCATGAAAGCCTTCCCCTCCTTGATGCTGAAGCCTGCTAAAGCCAAGGTATTAAATTTCTTCTAATAAGAAAATGTAAATGTAAAAATTAAGTACAATCACACCATTTTGGTATTTGAGGCAGCTTTAAATATCACATGATCCAACTATCTTATTTAAAATAACTGAAAAATTGGTCTGCCTATGTTTTCCTCTAAGAGTTTTGTAATATCTGGTCTTAAATGTAGATCTTTTATCCATTTTCAGTTTATTTTTATGTATGGTGTTAGAGAGTGTTCTAATTTCATTCTTTTACATGTAGCTGTCCAGTTTTCCCAGCACCACTTATTGAAGAGACTGTCTTTTCTCCATTGTATGTTCTTGCCTCCTTTGTCATAGATTAGGTGACCATAGGTGCGTGGATTTATCTCTGGACTTTTTATCCTGTTCCATTGATCTATATTTCTGTTTTTGTGCCAGTACAAAAAAAAAACAAAAACAAAAAATACCCAAAATAAAGCCATTTACAACAACATGGATAGACCTAGAGAATGTCATACTGAGTGAAGTAAGTCAGAGAAGGACAAATATCATATGATATCGCTTATATGTTGATTCTAAAAAATGAACATATCTACAAAACAGAAATAGAGTTACAGATGTAGAAAACAAACTTCTGGTTACCTGGGGGTAATGTGGGGGAGGGATAAATTGGAAGATTGGGATTGATACATACACACTACTATTTAAAAGATAGATAACTAATAAGGGCCTACTGTATAGCACAGGGAACTCTACTCAATATTCTGTAATGGCCTATATGGGAAAAGAATCTAAAAAAGAGTGTATATACATATATGTATAACAGATTCACTTTGCTGTACACCTGAAACTAACACAACATTGTAAATCAACTATACCCCAATAAAATTTTTAAAAATAAAATAAAATAAAATAACTGAAAATGTCACTGGCATTCTCTATTTGCCCTCTAGGTGAAAAGCTGTTTATGGGCCAGGATGATTTCTTATTTACTTCCGCATTCCCTATACCCATTCCATTTCAGGTTCAGTAAATATGTATCAGTTTTATGTGCTGTATCAAATTACCCAAGATGTTTACTTCTTCTCTTTCTCTCTCACAAACACACATGACATGCATATACACACATGCACAGGCACACACACACATACTCTTATATAGATTATGGTCTATGGTTTAGTTCCAGTCAGCACAATGTCAAGATTTAACACCTGCTAAAACGTGGCTTAGCTGGACAGAGCAATCATCTATATTTTTCAATTCACTATTTTAAAAACTTTGCAGCATACAGAGAGAGAGTGAGGAATCTTCACTAATTTTTCCATTTTCAGAGAATAATTTCATGTTTTCAGGTCTTTCTCAATGCGAATGGAATGAAAATTCCAAGGATATAGAATTTCACATAAGGTTTTCCATGAAGTTTTGCTAATGTCTGTGTTGAAATTTCAACTTCAATAGCTACCAGGACAGTAGTTGAGCAATTTCACACCCCAAGTGAAATTAAAAGGGGAAAAAATTTAAGGGAATTTAAAAATAGGGGAAATGTTTCAATCTTTCCTTCAAACTTTGACGATATTTGGAGAGTTTGATTGAATGACAGTGAACAATATAATAATCATACTTCCATAAAGAGATTTCCAATTTGCAGAGCACCCTCACAAACATTATCTCATTTAATTCTCACAACAATATGATGTGATGGTTCCAACAGATACCTGTTTCTTGCATTTGTAGATGACAAAATTGAGACAGCAAGGGTTAATCAGAAGCGTTCGGGCTGAGTTACTTTTCTTGCATTTAAGAAGCTTTGCCACTTTTTTAAATGGCCAGGAAAGACCACCTTTGAGAAGAGACCATGTGATGGTGTTACAAGCAAGAAGCTGGGCCCTGCTGTTGAAAGGGAATCTACATGGGCTAATAGCCAACTTCAAGCAACTCCGTTTTGCTTTTGAACTACATTTTTATTTTGGTGAAGACAAAGAACACAACGTTTTCAATCTGCTTTGGCAGCTCTAAGATCTATAATAGCCCAATCCAATTAAAGGTCTATACACTTCTGCCATTACCATCACACTAGGCTGCTCTGCAACAATAAAAGGAAGTTGAGCAAAGCAAATCCCATCTGAAAATGAACAATTCTGCCTGTTTATTGACATCATCCTTGTCTGTTGTGGATTTGCCTGGTATTCATTTCCTGGGGCTTTCGGGAGTGATTGTTTGCTAAGTGAATAGAAGAAAAATTGAACACATCAATGTTTACCTGACCTAAGGCTTTCATGGCAAAAGCTAAGACCGAAGAGCAAATTAATGCATATATTGGTCACAAACCATAGAGGCAAATGTTTGGAATGTCTTAAACATTTAATGCATATTTTATACTCCATTGGGAACATTTAAAAGCTTGGACCTTAGCCTATAACAATCTGGGAAAAAAGGAAGGGGGATGAAGTCTGAACTCTACAGCTAACAAACTGAATTTATGTCCGATAATGTGAGATGTTTATTTAAGCCTGAACGGCAGAATGTGATAATCCATGGACTCGAGATAGGGGATAGAGACAAGATACAGTTCTAGATGCTACCAGTAATTATCAGTGTGCTCATACTAAATCATTTAAACTCTATAGTTTTGAGATAGAAAACCAAGGTAAAGGGACTGTTTGGCAGTCAGAAAAATCTAGGCTAGAATTCTAAAATCTATTAGGAATCCCTCACCCTGCTGAATGTAGCTAAATCATGCACAATCCAAAACATGGATATTATGTCTCTGACCTAAAACTTAAACCACAAATTTTATTATTAGCCCTTACTCCTGAGACTTCCCAGACTAAGCCAATTCCTAATTGAGAGATAAGCTCGAACCTCATTTATAATAGAGATTTGGGCAACATGGGAAACCTGGGCTATCAGGAAGGCCAGGAGAAAGGCAAATAACAAGGTAGAAAATTCTTCATCATGTTAAAGTTCTAGCCTCAGTATATTCTCTTGTTAATCTTAACCCACCCTCTGGAGACAAATGAAAGAGTAGGGCAAAGTGCATGTAATAAGGGTTATTGAAACTTTACAAAAATATCTGACAAAGTGCCAGGCATATAAGAACATTAAATAAATTTTAGTTATTGTTATTATTATTGTCATCACTGTTATCATTATCCTCATTATCAGTGGCAGCATCCCCAGCAAAATCATTTTTAAAGGCTATTAGGTAGTTTTATGAAATAGTTCCTGAGTTAGCAAATTTGATTGTACTCTCTATTCTAAAATGACCCAATATGAACTTTGAATCTGTAAGGACAAAAATTATAGGCACAATGTCTTTAGCTGGATATTTGGGTGCAAATAATCCCCTCACACAAGATGTATACCTCCCCCATACAAAATATCTATCAAAACTTCCAATTATCTACCCATCCCCATTCCTGTAATTGACATCTAGTCTTTATGTGGAGCACAGATGAATGCCACCAGGTGCTGGTGTGAACAAACAGAACAGGTTAAACTGCTTCAAATAATTCCCTCAGAAAGAAAAATGAGACTCAATTATTCAAGCTGAACTAGGTACCCTGTGACCACCAATCAGCTTGAAGTGTACATTGGAGGCACTGTCAAGCTCTGCCCTCCACTCATATAGATAGCAATGGGGGAGAGGGAATCAATGGTGTAAACCACTTTCTTTCCAGAGGCACCATGTATACCCTTGAGAATGCAATTTTCGTGGAAGTCAGACATTAGCTTGCCTTCTTCCTGAGAACATGGCGACTGCATTTTAGGGGTCCAAAAACCTCCAAGTATTTAAGGAAACAGTACTAGGAGGTCATGGAATCCTCAGATGACTGCAGAGATCTCTTTAAAGTATGACCCTCCCTATTTACTACGGGACCTTCTTAGAAGGAAAACCAACTTTTTATTTTTGTATACTTTGCAGGCAGTTGTCTTGATGATAGGGGTCATGCTGTCACAATTTGTCCCTGAAATGCATGCAGGTCAGACTCTACTCACTGGCCAGGATTGTTATGGATGATCTAGCTATCCTAGACTTCCTCCTTGCAAGCCAGTTTAATATAATCACTAAGATATACTTCTGTACCTGGATTAATGCCCATGGACCAAATGGAAAAATCAACAGAGACTTTTAAGGAGAAAGCCACCTGACTTTCTAAGTTAGACCCTGATAATTTTGGGATTTGTTCAATTTGTTGAGTCCAGGACCCCAAGCATGGTTGTGGTCAACATTGTAGGTGGACCTCATCCTGCTACTTGGAGCTCTATTGTTAGAAGTCTTTATTCAATGCTATTATATATGAAAAAAAATGAACTGATTTATTTCTAGACTAGCTTGTTGGATTAACCAGAGTGGCTGATGGACTATCATATTCATGAGAACATGTTCTAGAAACCAAGGTCAGACTCTGCTGACCTTGTAGTAATGAGGGGTAGATCTTCTGGGGAGGTAATTCTCCATGTGTCCTTCACATTTCTGCACGTCTTACAAGCAGAAACACTGAATCCTTTTGTCCTATACTGTCTTTTCAAGGATATTGGTAGAGTGAAAGCCTTGGAAGACAGTGGTAATGGCTTCCTCTAGAGAAAAGTGCAGATTTGTTTGCTGTACAGTATAATTAATATGGCGTCTCCATCCTGGGCAAAGATCAAGTAGCCTTATTGCCTATTATCAAAGATTCGGATTCTCTAAGCTGGGATTCCTCTCCTGTAAACACATACTGCATATGTAGATGTCACATAGCCTTTTTTGTGCTATTCTATGGGATGTGGGACTCTGAGAACCAGCACAATACTGCTGATACTCTAGAAACTGCTGTGGCTGCAACTGATGAAGTATTTTCTCTCTGATCCAGAAGACTCATGTCTTCTGCTACCCTCCGTGGAATTGTGGCAGGCCAACTTTTTAGCTTGCAAGCAAGGTAAAGCCTCAAACTCGCCAAAGTTTTTAAAAGAACGTGGGCGGGGTCTTGTAATTATGGTAACAAATGTTCTTATTTTCTTATTTTATTTGCATTTTATTGCATTTTGTTATAGCTAATGTATTTGTAGTGATAATTAACAGTTGCTCTTAAAAGATTCATTCTCTGGGCTTCCCTGGTGGCGCAGTGGTTGAGAGTCCGCCTACCGATGCAGGGGACGTGGGTTCGTGCCCCGGTCCGGGAAGATCCCACGTGCTGCAGAGCGGCTGGGCCCGTGAGCCATGGCCCCTGAGCCTGCGCGTCCGGAGCCTGTGCTCCGCAACGGGAGAGGCCACAGCAGTGAGAGGCCCACGTAACGCAAAACAAAAAAAAAAAAAAAAAAAAAAAAGATTCACTCTCTAATGTGGAGGATGACTAATCCTGATATCACCAAGTTTATCTTTTCTTTCTCATTGGGAAAATAACTGCATTAACAAATTGTGACTATTTTCTACTAGTCTTAAATAAATTAGGTCAAAATCATGTGTCATTTACTAGGGACAGATTCCTTAGAGAACCTGTAATATCTGTGAATACTCTACTAAAACTTTTTTGTTTACAAAACGTGTATTTGTAAGGATGGAGTAGGCTTATGCTGAGGCTACAAATAACCCTCAAAATTTTAGTGGCATAACACATAACGTTTATTTCTCATTCACACAAATTCGGCTGGCAATGCCCGAGGAAGAACCATTTATGCAGTGAACTTAGCCATCCATGTTTGCCTCAGAATGGGAAGAGATATTGGACTATTGCACAGGGACTTTTCACTGCCTCAACATGAAAGTGACACATGCTAATTCCACTCACAGTTCATTGGCCAGAATTAGTCATATGACCCCAGCCAAATGGAAAGGAAACTGAGTGTGTAATCTTTCTTATGTTTAAGAAACATAGTGCTTTCTAATTATCTGTTAAAAAAAAAAAGAGGAAAAAATTATCTTTGGATTCCATTAGGAAAAAAAAAGTTATGATTGGGTTGTTATTGGTTCCTAATGTCTGCACAGGGAAAATAAACAAACGTAGCCAAAAAACACCTTCCCCAAAGCTAGAATGGCCATCTGGTTGTTTCTGAAGGGGATGAGCTGCAAGCATTGTGTGAAACTCTCCTTACATTTCTCTATGAGATAACAAATAATGCCAATTCTTAGCCTTGGAAATACTTGGATAAATATTTCAGAGACAGTTTTAAGTATAGTTCATACACATTATCTCATTTAATTCTTGCAAAAACCAAGTAAAGTTTTATTAGTATTTTTATTTTAAAAATGAGGGTAGGTAATTAAGGAGAGATCAAGTGGCATTTTGACCCTTCACCACCTCTACTGCTCTCCATGTAACATCCACATATTTCTAAAGAATGCATTTGACAGTATTACTAAGTGGTTAATATCTCTTAAAGCCCTACCAGGTCAGTCTTCTTGTTAAAAAAAAAATGGAGCTAAAGTATGATCTGGTTGCAAGTGTATAGACATCTAAGTTTAGCAAAACCTAGAATATGAGGGTAATTCTGAGAGTGAAGGGAATTGAAGGCTTTGCAGTCAATCTGAGCTAGCTTTTTTGCTCCATTTTGCATCATGAAGACTGATGAGACACTTTAGGGTCTTGATTATCTGACTGATAGTTGCCTTATTTCAGGGTATACAGGACACTACCCATATTTTAAAACCATTCTCTCAGAACATAATTGGGTCAGTTATGATTATATCCGGGATAATACTCAGAAACTGATGAATTATATTGGCAACAATGTTTAAATTTTACTAATATCAAAAATACATAGTAATATATTGGTCCTATGTTAAATAATGGTTTTTCTCATAGCATATAATATATATTCAAAGCCATTTTATATCTATTATCTACTTAGAATTTCAAACATCGGTTTAGTGAGGTAAAGCATATATTGTTATCACCATAACTGAAATGGAGAATTGTGGCAGAAGTTAAATGCCTTTATTTATTTTTAACACAAATTAACCATATGCTCTAGAAGCCAGGTTGGGTGACAGAGTGAAATAAGATATTTCTTCTTTTTTTCTCTTTTTTTAAAGGGTAAAGATTATATGTATTTATTTATTTTCCTTTAAGGGTTTAATGCCCTTTTCTTTTTCTTTTAACGTCTTTATTGGAGTATAATTGCTTTACAAAGGTATGTTAGTTTCTGCTTTATAACAAAGTGAATCAGTTACACATATACATATATCCCCATATCTCTTCCCTCTTGCGTCTTCTTCCCTCCCACCCTCCCTATCCCACCTCTCTAGGTGGTCACAAAGCACCAAGCTGATCTCCCTGTGCTATGTGGCTGCTTCCCACTAGCTATCTATTTTATGTTTGGTAGTGTATATATGTCCATGCCACTCTCTCACTTTGTCCCAGCTTACCCTTCCCCCTCCCCATATCCTCAAGTCCATTCTCTAGTAGGTATGCATCTTTATTCCCATCTTGCCCCTAGGTTCTTCATGACCTTTTTTCTTTTCTTTTTTTTTTTTTTTAGATACCATATATATGTGTTAGCATACGGTATTTGTTTCTCTCTTTCTGACTTACTTCACTCTGTATGACAGTCTCTAGGTCCATCCACCTCACTACAATTAACTCAGTTTCCTTCCTCTTTATGGCTGAGTAATATTTCATTGTATATATGTGCCACATCTGCTTTATCCATTCATCTGTCAATGGACATTTAGGTTGTTTCCATGCCCTGGCTATTGTAAATAGAGCTGCAATGAACATTTTGGTACCTGACTCTTTTTGAATTATGGTTTTCTCAGGTATATGCCCAGTAGTGGGATTGCTGGGTTATATGGTAGTTCTATATTTAGTTTTTTAAGGAACCTCCGTACTGTTCTCCTTAGTGGCTGTATCAGTTTACATTCCCACCAACAGTGCAAGACGGTTCCCTTTTCTCCAGCATTTATTGTTTGTAAATTTTTTGATGATGGCCATTCTGACTGGTGTGAGATGATATCTCATTGTACTTTTGATTTGCATTTCTCTAATGATTAATGATGTTGAGCATTCTTTCATGTGTTTGTTGGCAATCTGCATATCTTCTTTGGAGAAATGTCTATTTAGGTCTTCTGCCCATTTTTGGATTGGATTATTTGTTTTTTTCATATCAAGCTGCATGTGCTGCTTGCAAATTTTTGAGATTAATCCTTTGTCAGTTGCTTCATTTGCAAATATTTTCTCCCACTCTGAGGGTTGGCTTTTCGTCTTGTTTATAGTTTCCTTTGCTGTGCAAAAGCTTTTAAGTTTCATTAGGTCCCATTTGTTTATTTTTGTTTTTCTTTCCATTTCTCTAGGAGGTGGGTCAAAAAGTATCTTGCTGTGATTTATGTCATACAGTGTTCTGCCTATGTTTTCCTCGAAGAGTTTGATATGTCTAGCCTTACATTTAGGTCTTTAATAGATTTTGAGTTCATTTTTGTGTATGGTGTTAGGAAGTGTTCTAATTTCATTCTTTTACATGTAGCTGTCCAGTTTTCCCAGCACCACTTATTGAAGAGGCTGTATTTTCTCCATTGTATATTCTTGCCTCCTTTATCAAAGATAAGGTGACCATATGTGTGTGGGTTTATTTCTGGGCTTTCTATCCTGTTCCATTGATCTATATTTCTGTTTCTGGGCCAGTACCATACTGTCTTGATTACTGTAGCTTTGTAGTATAGTCTGAAGACAGAGAGCTTGATTCTTCCAGCTCCGTTTTCCTTTCTCAAGATTGCTTTGGCTATTCGGGGTCTTTTGTGTTTCCATACATATTGTGAAAATTTTGTTCTAGTTCTGTGAAAAATGACACTGGTAGTTTGATAGGGATTGCACTGAATCTGTGGATTGCTTTGGGTAGTATAGTTATTTTCACAGTGTTGATTCTTCCAATCCAAGAACATGGTATATCTGTCCATCTATTTGTATCATCTTTAATTTCTTTCATTAGTGTCTTATAATTTTCTGCATACAGGTCTTCTGTCTCTTTAGGTAGGTTTATTCCTAGGTATTTTATTCTTTTTGTTGCAGTGGTAAATGGGAGTGTTTTCTTAATTTCTCTTTCAGATTTTTCATCATTAGTGTATAGGAATGGTAGAGATTTCTGTGCATTAATTTTGTATCCTGCTACTTTACCAAATTCATTGATTAGCCCTAGTAGTTCTCTGGTAGCATCTATAGGATTCTCGATGTATATAATCATGTCATCTGAAAACAGTGACAGCTTTACGTCTTCTTTTCCAATTTGGATTCCTTTTATTTCTTTTTTGGCTATGATTGCCATGGCTAAAAGTTCCAAAACTGTGTTGAATAATAGTGGTGAGATTGGGCAACCTTGTCTTGTTCCTGATCTTAATGGAAATGGTTTCAGTTTTTCACCATTGAGGATGATGTTGGTTGTGGGTTTGGCATATATGGCCTTTATTATGTTGAGGAAAGTTTCTGCTATGCCTACTTTCTGGAGGGTTTTTATCATAAATCGGTGTTGAATTTTGTCAAAAGCTTTCTCTGCATCTATTGAGATGATCATATGGTTTTTCTCCTTCAGTTTGTTAATATCATGTTGATGTTAGTATCATGTTGATTGATGTGCATATATTGAATAATCCTTGCATTCCTGGGATAAACCCCACTTGATCATGGTGTATGATCCTTTTAATGTGCTGTTGGATTCTGTTTGCTAGTATTTAGTTTAGGATTTTTGCATCTATGTTCATCAATAATATTGGCCTGTAGTTTTCTTTCTTTGTGACATCTTTGTCTGGTTTTGGTTTCAGAGTGATGGTGGCCTCATAGAACGAGTTTGGGAGTGTTCCTTCCTGTAATATATTTTGGAAGAGTTTGGAAGGATAGGTGTTAGCTGTTCTCTAAATGTTTGATAGAATTCGCCTGTGAAGCCATCTGGTCCTGGGCTTTTGTTTGTTGGAAGATTTTTAATCACAGTTTCAATTTCAGTTCCTGTGATTGGTCTGTTCATATTTTCTATTTCTTCCTGGTTCAGCTCGGAAGGTTGGCTTTTTTTTTTTTTTTTTTTTCGGTACACGGGCCTCTCACTGTTGTGGCCTCTTCCGTTGTCTAGCACAGGCTCTGGACACGCAGGCTCAGAGGCCATGGCTCACGGGCCTAGCTGCTCCGTGACATATGGGATCTTCCTGGACCAGGGCACGAACCCATGTCCCCTGCATCAGCAGGTGGACTGTTAACCACTGCACCACCAGGGAAGCCCCAAGGTTGTGCATTTCTAAGAATTTGTCCCTTTCTTTCAGGTTGTCCATTTTATTGCCATATAGTTGCTTGTAGTAATCTCAGGATCCTTTGTATTTCTGCAGTGTCAGTCGTTATTTCTGCTTTTTACTTTCTAATTATATTGATTTGAGTATTCTCCCTTTTTTTCTTGATGAGTCTGGTTAATGGTTTATCAATATTGTTTATCTTCTCAGAGAACCAGCTTTTAGTTTTATCGATCTTTGCTATCGTTTCCTTCATTTCTTTTTCATTTATTTCTGATCTGATCTTTATGATTTCTTTCTTTCTCCTAACTTTGGGGGTTTTTTTGTTCTTCTTTCTCTAATTGCTTTAGGTGTAAAGTTACGTTGTTTACTTGAGATGTTTCTTGTTTCTTAAGGTAGGATTTTATTGCTATAAACTTCCCTCTTAGAACTGCTTCTGCTGCATCCCATAGATTTTGGATTGTCGTGTTTTCATTGTCATTTGTTTCTAGGTATTTTTTGATTTCCTCTTTGATTTCTTCAGTGATCTCTTGGTTATTAAGTAGTGTGTTGTTTAGCTTCCATGTGTTTGTATTTCTTACAGAATTTTTCCTGTAATTGATATCTAGTCTCATAGCGTTGTGGTCAGAAATGATACTTGATATGCTTTCAATTTTGTTAAATTTACCAAGGTTTTATTTGTGACCCAAGATATCATCTATGCTGGAGAATATTCCATGAGCACTTGAGAAGAATGGGTAGTCTGTTGTTTTTGGATGGAATGTCCTATAAATATCAATTAAGTCCATCTTATTTAATGTATCATTTAAAGCTTGTGTTTCCTTATTTATTTTCATTTTGGATGATCTCTCCATTGGTGAGAGTGGGGTGTTAACGTCCCCTACTATGACTTTGTTACTGTCGGGTTCCCCTTTTATGGCTGTTACTATGTGCCTTATGTATTGAGGTGCTCCTATGTTGGGTGCATAAATATATACAATTGTTATATCTTCTTCTTGGATTAATTCCTTTATCATTATATAGTGTCCTTCTTTCTCTCTTGTAATAGTCTTTGTTTTAAAGTCTATTTTGTCTGATATGAGAATTGCTACTCCAGCTTTCTTTTGATTTCATTTGCATGGAATACCTTTTTCCATTCCCTCACTTTCAATCTGTATGTGTCCCTAGGTCTGAAGTGGGTCTCTTTTAAACAGCATACATATGGGTGTTGTTTTTGATTCCATTCAGCCAATCTATGTCTTTTGGCTGGAGCATTTAATCCATTTACATTTAAGGTAGTTATATATATATTTGTTCATATTACCATTTTCTTAATTGTTTTGGGTTTGTTATTGTAGGTCTTTTCCTTGTCTTGTGTTTCCTGCCTAGAGACGTTCCTTTAGCATTTGTTTTAAAGCTGGTTTGGTGGTGCTGAATTCTCTTAGCTTTTGCTTGTTTGTAAAGGTTTTAATTTCTCCATCGAATCTGAATGAGATCCTTGCTGGGTAGAGTAATCTTGGTTGTAGTTTGTTCTCCTTCATCACTTTAAATATGTCCTGCCACTCCTTTATGGATTGTAGAGTTCTGCTGAAAGATCAGCTCTTAACCTTATGGGGATTCCCTTATGTGTTTGTTTTTTTTTTCCCTTGCTGCTTTTAATATTTGTTCTTTGTATTTAATTTTTGATAGTTTGATTAATATGTGTCTTGGCATGTTTCTCTTTGGATTTATCCTGTATGGGACTCTCTGTGCTCCTGGACTTGATTAACTATTTCCTTTCCCATATTAGGGAAATTTTCAACCATAATCTCTTCAAATATTTTCTCAGTCCCTTTCTTTTTCTTTTCTTCTTCTGAGACCCCTATAATTCGAATGTTGTTGTGTCAAATGTTGTCCCAGTGGTCTCCGAGAGTGTCCTCAATTCTTTTCATTCTTTTTTCTTTATTCTGCTCTGCAGTAGTTATTTCCACTATTTTATCATCCAGGTCACTTACCCGTTCTTCTGCCTCAGTTATTCTGCTATTGATCCCTTGTAGAGAATTTTAAATTTCATTTATTTTGTTGTTCATCACTGCTTGCTCTTTAGTTTTCTAGGTCCTTGTTTAACGTTTCTTGTAGTTTCTCCATTCTATTTCCAAGATTTGGGATCATCTTTACTATCATTATTCCGAATTCTTTTTCAGGTAGACTGCCTATTTCCTCTTCATTTGTTAGGCTTGGTGGGTTTCTGCCTTGCTCCTTCAACTGCTGTGTGTTTCTCTATCTTCTCATTTTGTTTAACTTAATGTGTTTGGGTCTCCTTTTCCCAGGCTGCAGGTTTGTAGTTCCCATTGTTATTGGTGTCTGTCCCCAGTGGTTAAGGTTGGTTCAGTGGGTTGTGTAAGCTTCCTGTTGGAGGGGACTAGTGTCTGTGTTCTGGTGGATGTGGCTGAATCTTGTCTTTCTGGTGGGCTGGTCCACGTCTGGTGGTGTGTTTTGGGGTGTCTGTGACCTTATTATGATTTTAGGCAGCCTCTCTGCTAATGGGTGGGGTTGTGTTCCTGTCTTGCTAGTTGTTTGGCATAGGGTGTCCAGCACTGTAGCTTGCTGGTCATTGAGTGGAGCTAGGTCTTGGGGTTGAGATGGAGACCTGTGGGAGAAATTCGCCATTTGATATTACGTGGAGTTGGGAGGTCTCTCGTGGACCAGTGTTCTGAACTTGGCTCTCCCACCTTAGTGGCACAGTCCTGATGCCTGGCTGCAGCACCAAGAACCTGTCATCCACAGGGCTCAGAATAAAAGGGAGAAAGACAGAAAGAGAGAAAGAGAGAGAGGGAGAGAGGGAGAGAGGAAGGGAGGGAGGAAGGAAGGAAGAAAGAAAGAAAGAAAGAGAGAAAGAAGGAAATAAAATAAAATAAAATATAAAAGTTATTAAAATAAAAAACAAAAAATTATTATTAAAAAATTATTTTAAGTAATTAAAAAAAGAAAGAAGAGAACAACCAAAGCAAAAAAAAATATCCACCAATGATAACAAGTGCTGAAAACTATACTAAAAAAAAAAAAAAAGAAAGAAACGGACAGACAGAACCCTAGGACAAATGGTAAAAGCAAAGCTATACAGACAACATCACACACAGAAGCATACGCATACACACTCACAAAAAGAGAAAAGGAGAAAAAAATATATATATATCCTTGCTGCTAAAGTCCACCTCCTCAATTTGGGATGACTTGTTGTCTATTCAGGGATTCCACAGATGCAGGGTACATCCAGTTGATTGTGGAGATTTAATCAGCTGCTCCTGAGGCTGCTGGGAGAGAATTCCCTTTTCGGCGTGACGCTGCACCAGCCTGAGGCGCGCCGTGTTCTCCCAGGGAAGTTGTCCCTGGATCACTTGACACTGGCAGTGGCGGGCTGCACAGGCTCCTGGGAGGGGAGGTGTGGAGAGTGACCTGTGCTCACACACAGGCTTCTTGGCAGCGGCAGCAGCAGCCTTAGCGTCTCATGCTCGCGCCCGTCTCTGGAGCTCCTTTAAGCAGCGCTCTTAATCCCCTCTCCTCGAGCACCAGGAAACAAAAAGGTAAGAAAAAGTCTCTTGCCTCTTCGGTGGTTCCAGACCTTTTCCTGGACTCCCTCCGGGCTAGCCGTGGTGCACTAACCCCTTCAGGCTCTCTTCCCGCCACCAGCCCCAGTCCTCTCCCCGCGCTCAGACTGAAATCCGATACCCGAGCCTCAGCTCCCAGCCCCGCCTGCCCCGGAGGCCGAGCAGACAAGCCTCTCGGGCTGGTGAGTGTCGGTCGGCACCGATCCTCTGTGCGGAAATCTCTCCGCTTTGCCCTCCGCACCCCTGTTGCTGTGCTCTCCTCCGCGGCTCCGAAGCTTCCCCCCTCCGCCACCCGCAGTCTCCGCCCGCGAAGGGGCTTCTAGTGTGTGGAAACCTTTCCTCCTTCACAGCTCCCTCCCACTGGTGCAGGTCCCGTACCTATTAGTTGTCTCTGTTTTTCCATTTTTCTTTTGCCCTACCCAGGTACATGGGAAGTTTCTTGCGTTTTGGGAGGTCTGAGGTCTTCTGCCAGCATTCAGTATGTGTTCTGTAGGAGGTGTTCCACATGTAGATGTATTTCTGATGTGTTTGTGGGGAGGAAGGTGATTCCATGTCTTACTCTTCCACCATATTTAAGTTCCTCAAGATATTTCTTAGATGTGAAAGAATGTGCAGTCTCCACAAGGTGAAACAGTGAGTCAGTGATTGAACTAAACTGAATCAAATGTGATTTTCTTAAGGTCTCAATAGGATAATATTTTGATACTCTAGATCTGACCTAGTTCAATTAAATACAAACACAAAGAGAAGTTATAATTCAAACTGGTTTTGTTCATGGTTCAATTAATAGATAATATTTTGAGACACTTAAGTATATTCACGATCTTTTTTCAAGTTTTAGATGCATGATTTTGTTGTGAGCAAGTTGCTAATTAAATTGGAGTACATTTAGGAAGGAACCAGAAGGAAATAGTTATTTTCTACAAGGTTATGTGCATACCTCTACATCACTTCATCTTTACTAACTCTGTGAAATACCTGCCATTATCCTCATTGTATAGATAAGAAAACTTAAAACATTATGTTGGTTGAGTATCTTTCCAATAGTTAGCCAACTGGGATGTGCAAAAATTAGAATTGCTCTAATTTGTTCGTAGGTTTTGTGACTTTCAAGCTCATCTGACCTTCTGGAGCAGTATGTGCCTTCTACGTGTAAGATAGTTTGGCTATTCTATATGAGCAACTATTGCTAATTAACTTTCTACTTGTTTTCACTTAATGAGTCTATTCTCTGTGCAAAACCTTATGGCATGTTTTCATCTACCTAAATAAGACAGAGTAAAGGCTTTTTCAAAGACCTTCTTAAAAATATATAGTTTAGTTTACAATCTTATTAGCACACTGAACTGTTTTCTGTGACAATGCTCACATCTGTACATTCTGGTAAACTCTTTCCAATCACATGTGTTTACTGTCATACAAATATGGCCATTACAAAGATGCCTAAATTCCCCAGGGGAAATCTATCCCAATTCATGGCAAAGTGATTTAGAATAAGAAGGGAGCGTAGAATTCATAATTCTACATCTGGATTTGGGAGAATTACCATTTAGATTCAGTGCTGACCCTGACTGAGAGATTTGTCTTGATATTAAGAAAGCTTTTTTATATATACCACCATCATCCCTTCAAGCTAAGGTGTTATTGCATCTTTCAAAAAATTGCAAACTAATAAAATCTAGAGGAATTCATTGGGTTTCTAGAGAGTTTACATTCCACACGTGCAAACTTTCAGCTTTAAGTAAGTCATGCAAAACTCTATTTAAATGATTCAGCCTCTCCCTGAATATAGAAAATGGGAAATGTTATTTGGTAGTTAGAATAAAACGGTTTGAATGGCAAGGAATAGATTAAACCTGTTCACAGTCACTGAGCAAAGATGATAAGAGATGATTTGAAAGTAGAAATAGTCATTTGTGATGGGTCTCGCTGTTAACACACTAGCATGTGTGAAGGCATTAGGGAGCATGGGTGAGACCCATGAATGAGCATGGCTTCATCTCTGTAAATCAAGCATTCACCAGAGGTTTCTTCCTTCTAGAATTTCTCATACCGGACCTGACTTCCATTCCCCAACCAACCCACAAGGCACATGTAATAGAAAGAATAGAAATACATCAATGAATGCAAATCAGAAAACCCTGTGGAAAAGGTCCCCTGAAGAGATCTTAGCAGGGTGTTTCCTAACTGACAACCAAGTATTCATGCAAGAGAATGCTAAGGGCAGGTGACTTTAAATATGTGTGGCTGAGAGGTTCAGAGCACAGCTTGGGCCTTTTACAGAGCTGGATTCCAACCCTGCCTCTGTCCCTTTCTGTCCTTTGTGTTAGCCTGCTTGGGCAAGTTACATAATTTCTTTGAGTCTCAGTTTCCTCATTTGTAAATGAGTGATAATAACGGAAGTGTTCATCTCATCATGGATTGAATTAGGCCATATATGCAAATGCACAGCACGCAGCTGCCTGGCACTCAATAAATGTTATCTGAAATTCAAAACCAAAAAAGAAATCTATCAAACTTAAATACTTTTTGTTTGAATGCAGAAGCAGTATGTTTACCAACATTCTAAATAGCTAAATAGTTCATTAACCAATATTGTTAAATTCTTACTGTGCATCTAGTTCTGTCCTTCTATAACAGAAGCCCTGGAATCCCCAGACACTGAAGATAAGAGATCCTTTACTAGAAAACATCTAATTTTCCCCATTCCATAAAATCCCTCAAGTTTTCACACCTTGAGGCTTTTATAATTTACCACTTGCAAAATGTGGGGCTTTTCTGACAACTTTCCATGGCACAAACCCCTCTTCCCCTCTGTTTACTCTGGAGGAAAAAGTTACATGGCAATTGCCTTTTTCTAATTCTCCTCACCTCTTTCAGACTACCTTTTAGTGTAAAACATTTCCTGTGACTGCTAAATCTCTTTGTTTATAGGCACTGGTGAATTAGTTTCCAAAGCATCTGTTGCTTGTCAGGCAAACATGTTCCATGTGTTTGTGAAAGTGGCTTTTCTTTCCAGAAAATTCACTGAAGACAATCTGTAATACAGGGAATAAGAAAATGAAGTCCCTTCCATGTGTTAGGCACCTGCTTTCTGTCAGGCACCCCTCTAATAATTTCCTCCAATCCTTTTAGTAACCCTGTGAAATAGGTAATATTACATTTTACACATCAGGAGAAGGAAGAATTGTAGAAATCAAATCATTGGCTATATAAATAAAA
Source organism: Hyperoodon ampullatus (assembly GCF_949752795.1). NCBI lineage: Eukaryota > Metazoa > Chordata > Mammalia > Artiodactyla > Ziphiidae > Hyperoodon > Hyperoodon ampullatus. The sequence goes on from NC_136920.1 coordinate 20,779,240, forward strand.
TTTGAATCCAAGTATTTGTATTACTATAAAGTGTGGGGGGCAGTGTTTTCTGATTTGATATTTGGATTGTGGGAATCATATAATGAAGACATATTACCCCCCTTTTTTAAAACAACAGTAATAGCCATGAGCATATCCACCATCACAACCACCACCTAAAAGCCACAATAATTTGTGGATTACAGAGCATCACTCTCAAGGGGAAAGTTCTATATGCAGTGAATAAGCACAGAGGGCAAAATAAGTGTGGCAGGCAAATTTCATTGATCTCCAAGATTCCTGCCCCTTCCCCACTATATATTCCCTTTATAAACCCCTCCCCTTGAATGTAAGTGGGACCTGTGAATATAATGAGTCATCACACCTGTGATTATGTTACATTATACAACAGAAAGGGTATTTCAGATGTAACTAAAGTCTTTAGTCAATTGACATTGAGTTAATAAAAAGGGAGGTTATCCTGTGTGGACCTGATTTAATCAGATGAGTCCTTAAAAGAATTCAGATAGACTTAAAGTGAGAGAGTTTACTCCTGCTTGCATTAAAGGAGAAAACAACCATGTTGTGAACTGAACATAGAGAGAGCCATGTGGCAAGTATACCAGCTCAACCTCTAGGGGCTGAGGGCATTCCCTGGCCAATAGCCAACAAGCAAATGAGCCAACAAGCAAATAGCCAACAAGCAAATGAGGACTTTATTCCAATAACTGCAAGGAACTCAATTCTGCCAACAGCCACTCACCTTGGAAGAGGACCTTGAACCTTAGGTGAGATCACAGCCCTGGCTGACACCCTGATTTCAGCCTGAGGAGACCCTGAGCAGAAGACCCAGTTAAGCCATGCCCATGGACATCCTTTTAAGCTGCTAAGTTTGAGATAATTTGTTACTCACTAATAGAAAACTAATATTCAGTACATTGAGTTAACTGTCAAATGAGTGATAGATGGTAGATACTATGAGCTCAATAAAGTAAAAATAAATCGGTTTGTTGGGAGGGATGTTAATATTGCTGCAGAAGAAGAATCTTCAACTCACTGGGGATAGATGCTCTATACCAAACTTTTCCATTCTACTCTCCTTTTTAATATGTCATTTTCTTAGGGTGGTTCCCCCAGAAGCAGACCTTAAGACAAGGATTCACATGCACAAGATTCTTAATGAAAATATTCCCAGGGAGAGCTGAGCAGAGAAAGGGAAGAAGCCAAGCAAAGAGACAATTTCAGGCAAAACCCCAGCTGTAGCTGAATCTCACATTGGCAATCTAAAGTATTAATGTACACTAAAATTTATCCTTAATTGGGACCAGAAGTTTGGGGTTTCATATTTGGCAGCAGTCAGTCATTGGCGAATAATATCCTGGTGCTGGCATTTTCATCTCACTACAGATATGAGCAAAATCAAAAGCAGCTCCAGTAATTCAGGGGCAGGTCTTGGAAGGGAGACACAGGAGAAGACAGTTAAAAGAAAAAACAGGAGGAGGTGGACTTCTGGTTTCCAATCCAGTATGAAAGAAGCTTGGAAATTACCATTCTGTTCTAACAAGAAGTGAAAATCTGAGCAAACTAAAAAATCAACAACTCTTCTTAGATCCATTAGAGAAGTGAGGTCACAGGAAAAGCCAATGCCCCCTAAATTGGAGAGAATGACAGGCAAATACAAAGAATAACAACATATTAGAGCAGAAACCTCTGAGGAATTAATATAGGATAAGAAACCCTGAACTATAATTGATGAATTCCTGGAGACTCATTGTGTACAAGTCTGAGAGTTAAAAACTACAGAGGGACTCAGTCATTGGGAAGCCCCACACTTTTGTGAGTTTTACCTTCCAGAGCTCTAATCAGGTTCTCATAGTGAATGCTGAAAAAAATTCCCTCATACTTCTGTCAGGGGAAGGAGAAAAGGGACCATTTTGAAATATGCCAGAACATTCTGTTCTCCTTAACAAGGTCTACCCTCAGAAGGATCTATTTTACCACAGCCTAAACTATTGGGGTTTTATCAGAACCCAGCTGACCTGGGGGAAGAGGAAGAAAAATTTCTAACTCCAGGCCACTCTACCATACTGTCCCACGTAAATGCAGGGGAGAGCTAAGAAGCATGTATGAAGTTCACAGTCTAGAGGCACAAGCTCACTAAAAGTCTGAAACCTAATCAAAGAACTACAGAATGCTTCCTCTTCCCCCAAACCTCACTATCACATTACTAAAGGCCTATTTATGGCAGTTCCATTTACCTAGCACATCATGTATAACTTTCCAGAAGAACTTACAATACATATGAAAAGGCAAAAAACACAGTTGGAAGACACAGAAAAAACATCAGCATCAGACTCAGATATGACAATGATGTTGGAATCAACAGGGCAGGAATTTAAAACTACCATGATTAATACACTAAATAATCTAAAGGATTATTAGACAGCATACAAGGACAAATGAGCTATGTAAGCAGAGAAAAAATTCTAAGTAAGAACCAAAAAGAAACGCTAGAGATCAAAGCACTATAGCAGAAGTGAAGAATGCTTTTACTGGGCTTCTTAGTAGACTGGGCATGACTGAGGAAAAAATCTCTGAGCTTGGGGATATATCAAGAGATACCTGCAAACTGAAAACAGATAACAGAATATCTCTGGGACAATGATAAAAGGCATAACATATTTGTGATGGAAATAACAGATGGATAAGAAAGAGGAAAGGAACAGAAGATATATTTAAAAACATAATGAATGGGACTTTCTCCAAATTAATGTCAAACACAAAACCACAGATCCAGGAAGCTTAGAGAATATCCTGTAAGATACACACCAACAAATTACACCTTGAAAGGCAGTATGGCAAAACTCACATAAGGAGAAGTAGACAATCTGAATAGACAATGTCAAGAGAATGAAAAGATAAGCCACAGACTGGGAGAAAATTTTGCAAAAAGAATATTGGATAAAAGACTGTTATCCAAATAGACAAAGAATGCTTAAAGCTCAACAATAAAAAAACAAACAAGCCAATTAAAAAATATGCCAAAGACCTTAACAGATACCTCAACAAAGAAGATATGCAGATGGCAAATAAGCATATAAAAAGATTTTCCACATCATATGTCATTAGAGAAAGGCAAATTAAATCACTTCCTAACTACACACCTTATTAGAATGGCCAAAATCCAGGACACTAATAATACCAAAGGCTGGTGAGGTTGTGAAGCAACAGAAACTCTCATTCATTGCTGGTGGAAATGCAAAATGGTACAGCCAATTCGGAAGAGGATTATTTATCCAAAAGTGCTGAACACTTATGGCCACACAAAAACCTGCACATGAATGTTTATAGCAGCTTTATTCATAATCATCAAAACTTGGAAGTAACCAAGATATCCTTCAGTTGGTGAATGGATAAGGAAACTTTGGCATATCCAGACAATGGAATATTATTCAGCACTAAAAAGAAATGGGCTATCAAATCATGAAAAGACATGGAGAAAACTCAAATGCATATAACTAAGTGAAATAAGCCAATCTAAAAAAGGTACATACTATATGACTCCAATTACATAACATTCTGGAAATGGCAAAACTATGGAGACACTAAAAAATTCAGTGCTTACCAGGAGTTAGGGAGGAGGGAGGACTGAATAGGCTGAGCACAGGGGATTTTTAGTGCAGTGAAAATACTGTCTGATACCATGAGGGTAGATATATGTCATACAATACATTTATCCAGATCTATAGAATGTGTGGGGGCAGGTATATATGGGAAATCTCTGTACCTTCCTCTTAATTTTTTATGAGCCTAAAACTGCTATTAAAGTAAAGTCTATTAAAGAAAAGAAAAATACAAGGGGAGTATGATAATATACCAGAAATTTGTAAAAGGATTCAAGTGAATCTGGGTGATGTATCAGTAATATCTATTACAATTATGTACCATTGAAAAGATTACAATTAACAGCTTAATAACTCTGGAGTCCTGCTTCTAAAATTTAAAAAACAGTAAATTGACTAAGAAAATGTGCCTTTTAATACTACTATAACTGCCTTTCATTAAATGACTATTATGTCCCAGATACCATTTCATTTAATAAGTAGCACAACCTTATGACATTAGTTCTACTACAATCCTCATTTTACACATCAGGAAATTTTGGTTACAAGAGATAAAATAACTTGGCCAAGTGAATGTACCCTCTAAGTGGGTGAGCTGAGATTTGAATTATCTGAGTCAAATTGTGTGTCCATGTACTACATTAAGCCACTACCACTTTCAGTAGGTTTAAGGTATGATGTTGGCAAATTATTTCAGATAATAACCATAAAAAGTGTTTACTATGTGCCAGGGTCTTCTAAGCACTTTATATAACTGACTTAACACTTCAAAAGAGTACATGTCTTTATCATTTTTTTGAGTGAGGTGTGTTATTTACTATGGTCAGCCAATGCATAATAATGAGAGATGTTTAATATCCTGGAAACATTGTGCTCATAATTTCTTTATCTCCCTCCCATTCTCCTTTCCTTCCTTTCTCTTTTTTCCTTTGTATCTTGATTTAATCTTTAACTAACTTGCATTGGACACCACATTTCAGCAAAAATCATGGTGATATTAATGAGTTACAAAAGAGCAATTAAATATGAAGCCTGCCCTCAGGACCTTACAAAAAATTAGATGAATGCATAAATGCTTACAGCATAAGCTGAAAAGGGGGGCCCAGAGAGACTACTTCATAGATACTCAAAGAAGGAAGAAATTGAATTTACAGTTGACAATTGAACAACATGGGTTTGAACTGCACAGGTCTGCTTATGAGTGGATTTTTTCCTGGTAAACACTGTAGTACTACATGATCCACAGTTGGTTGAATCCACCAACACAGAACTGTGGATTCAGAGGGACAACTATGGGACTTGAGCATCTGAGGATTTGAGTAGATGGGGCAGGTCCTGGAACCAATCCCCAAGCATTGTTCAAGGGTCAACTGTATTTGAAAATATTGACAGTTAAAATAGACTTTGAAGGATAATTGGATTCATATTTATTGTGATGCAAGAATAAACCATCAGCGGTGGAAGGAACAGTAGGAACACATTTATGAAGGTAAGAAGGAGCAGCTTTTCTGGTATCCAGGTAAATACTTCAATTTTGCTGTGGCAAAGAAAAGATTAGGGGAGCGGTATGTAGGTCGGTGCCAGATTGTCTACTCTAAATGCCAAGTTAAGAAGTTTAGGCTTTAATTTTCACTCAAAGTTCAAAGTTCTAATTTCTAAGTCCCAGTTGGATGAGAAAACTATCAGATTTTGGACAACCTTAAATGTGTATTTTTACTCAGGGTAATTGTCTACCTCTTGATGCAAAACCAAAGGGATATTTTAAGAGTTTGTTTATTTTGCTGTTTCTGTAGACACCAGAGAAGAGAATATTAGTTGAAGTTCCTCTAAAATATTTTTTTATGACCAATGAACACCTGCAATGAGATTGTGTTTCTTTTTGATGTCTTTTTAATCCGCTTACCAGTTTGCAGTTAGAAAACAAAGTAGCTAAAGCCGCAGTAAGTCTGGAAGCACAGTAATCCTCACCTCCCTCTCAGATCAGCATTGCTTCTATTGAGCCTGCTTATTTGTTTTTGTCTCTATTCAAGAAGAGGGATAAAAACCTTATTTATGAAGCTTTCATTAGTGACCTGAAATACCACCACAAAGATGATGGTTTTTTCCTGTGTTTATTTAGACAATCAATTATTCACTTACAGCATAGGTACGTGGAATTGAGCACAGAAAATAATGGACAAGTACTTATTAACAATTTCATTGTAAGCCAGTAAATGTAAAATCTCAAACTGCATCTCATCATATCAAACTAGATGGATTTTTGACTGCCTTCCAGGACTTCAGTTAAATAACCCAAAGTAAATTTCCTTTATTGAGAAGTTCTAACACTACAGACTGTTACCCACTCTGTGCCTGAGTGCTTATATGCAGGAGGAACATGCAACTTATTATCCAAAGATGAATGGTTTTGACAGGAAAAGAAGGAGATATTAACAATTATAGCAGGACAATCAGCATCTATGTGAACTGTCCCAGTCTAACTGAGATACACTGTCACCTGATTTATTGGAATTTCAAAGACGCTAGGAGATCTAGAATATATTCCTTACCCATTGTCAACTTTAGCAGTGGGTGCTCCTTCTAACATCTACTGATTTCCTACACTCTGACAAAAGATGCTTCGTAGGGCTTGTTGATGGCAGGGGAGTTTGTGAGCTCCCCAAATTCTCATTCTGGTCATTTCTTACACTGGCCTAAGGAGATGTTTGAATTTCATGGATAGATAACTTTTCCTTGGAACTCAAACTCAAGGATCATATGATATTGTTCCAGATAATGAAAGACTGTAAGGGAAAAAAAAAAGGAATTTTATAAATTCCCTATCTTGAATACTTCATTTAAGAAGTATGTTGATTTCGACTCTAAATATAGAATTGACTCATTTCAACTCCCTTTTCATGGTAGCTACATGATTTATGAGAAACATGTCTTTAATAATGTAGAGGAAAGATATTTTCCAGGAGGTGCATCAGTGTTGCTATCTCTCTTAGCACTTAGAATCTCAGGAAAGAAGCATAGAGTAATGGACAGATCCTTGTGGGTAGGCAAATGATATTTCAGTCCTAGCTCTGCACTTCCTAGCTGAGTGATTCTGGGTTAGATACTTAACCTACCTGGACCTTAGTTTCTTCATTACCTCATAACACTCCCTATGAATCAAGCATTCTGAAAAGCACTTTACATGAATCATCCCGTTTTAACTGCCACAACAACACTTTGAGGTAGGTATTTTTAATACCCCATTTTCAGATGATAAAACTGGTTACTCTCCGACCTCTATCCATGCTTTATTTTTTGTTTATGGCATTTTCATTTACATATTTATATTTCCAACTAGTGTGTACTTTCCAAGGGACAGAAATTGTGCCATTTTTTATCACTGCAGACACAGAAATTGATGCTCAATAAATACATGTGAAAGAAAGGAAGAAAGAAAGAAAAAATGAAAGGAAGAAAGAAAGGAAGTTTCTAAAAGTGATACATCTATTCAGGATTTGAATTAGGAGTTGAACTCCAGTAATCTGAACCCACAGTGCTTCACTACTTCTTTATGTTGTCTCCTTAGCTTGTAGTGCCACTGTGAAAATTAACTGAGAAACTTCCTAAATATGAGCTCAATGGATATGTATTCCCTCCCCTTTCTTCCTCTCAGATCTGTGGCTCTTGGATTACTGGGGAATCATATACTAGAAAATAAAGAAACATTACCTTGCCCAACTCTCAAGGGACTCATTCATACTGGAGAACTCATTTAATGATTTACAATGGATGAATGTCTCTTTCCTTGGCAGGAAATCTACTTAAAGAATACAAATTAAGGTCAGTTACTTGATGCATTTATGGGACCTGATCCAGGAAATATCCATAAAGAAATTACTTCTTCAGACTCAGTCTTTTTCAACAGTCTAAGCTACTTTTTTAATGTTCCTGATTAGAGTAGACTTTTGATGTACAGTCACTATTGTTATAATCACAGTAATTGTTATTGTTATGATTATTATTAATAAAAATAACATTAGCACCTTCAAAGATGCACAAATGAGTAACAATGTATAATTTGTAATATTTCTGAAGTGTGAATTTGAACCTTGCATGACAGGAGACTGGTATTCATGGTAAGACTTATAGATATTAAAAAGTGAGCAACTTGAGGATATGGAAAAATTGGAACTTCTGCACTTTGCTGGTAGGACTATAAAATAAGGAAGCTGCTTTGGAAACTGCCTCAAAAAGCTAAACACAAAATTACCATGTGACACAACAATTCCACTCCTAGATATATAACCAAAATAATTGAAAACAGAGACTCAAACAGATAATTGTATGCCAACGTTCACTGAAGAGTTATTCATAGCCGCCAAAAGCTGGAAATAATCCAAATATTCATCAGCAGATGAAGTGATAAACAATGTATACATACAATGGAATATTATGTATCCATAAAGAGGAATAAAGTTCTGACACATGCTACAACAATGAGGAACCTTAAAAAATTATGCTAAATGAAATAAACCAGGCACAAAAGAACAAATATTATATAATTCCACTTATATGAAATATATAGAATTAGCAGAATCAGGGAGACAAATTTGATCAGAGTTTACCAGTGGCTGGGGGAAGAGAGGGATGGGGAGTCATTGGTTAATGGTTACTGAGTTTCTGTTTGGGGTGATGAAAGAATTTTGGGAGTAATGATGATGTTGCACAATACTGTGAATGTAATTAATGTCACTGAATTTTTCATTTAAAAATGGTTGAAATGGCAAATTATATATATATATATATATGTATATATATATATATATATATATATATATACCATTACTACAATTTTTAAAAAGTATATAGTAGTGTGACTTCTCATTGTCTTCTCATGCCAAATGTAGTTAACTCTCATAATGCAATATAAGGGTTTTTTGGTAAAAAAGAAAAGGGTATTTCTTGAAAAATGGAACTCTGGATGAACTTGAAGGAGTGTTGAACTGTGGTAAAGGAAAAACATGACTATCCACAGTAGTATGATAAAAGAGAAAGCTTGGTGAGAAATGTCTTATGACCAAATTTTAAAATTGCAGACTTCTCAGGAGATATTTCTGGTGAATGCTGTGGTTACACTGTGCCACAAAAATTTCCAGAATTGCACTAAAATCTCCATAATGGTATCTTCCAGCATGAGAAGAGGCCTCAAAATCAATAATTTGGGTAATTTGGAGTTAGATTATATAGGCATCTTTATTGCAGTACCACTGACATTATTTAATACATTAGTGCACATAGTAAATTACCAAGAAAAAGATCCTGTCCTCAGCAGTTTCCAAACTCAACTTACTGTAGAATTTATTTACGCACATCATCAGTAAGACAAATATTTATCCCAGACTGCAGTCTTGTTGAAACTGCCACAGATAGTATCTGCTTTCTCACCAAATGGGAGGCCAGGGGGGATAAATTGTATTTTTGATAAAAAAAAAGTTTATATTCCTCCCTGAATGAGGATTTCTCTTCCTTACTCTATGGATGTCAGGCTTGCTCATGTGACTTTCTTTGGCCAGTAAAATGTGAATGGAATTTCCTGAGAACTTTTAGGAGCCAGTGTGTGGTACTCTTCCCTCTTCCATGAGAAGAGAAATGTTCTATGTAGAAGCTGCTCTATCAGCCATATTAGTGATAGAAGTGTTCTGAACATGGGAGAAGAAGTGTGAATATTTGTGATCAGGAAGTCAACTGTGGTAGACAGTATTATTGCCTAAAAGTATCTTCTACTTTTCCCTGTAGAAGGATTAGACTTTTCTGTTCCAATATCAGGCTTGTTCACGGGACTCATTTGGCCAGTGACATGTGAGCAGAAATAATGTGTATCCTGTCTAGTGAGCCAAAGTATGGTGTTCCTTATTCACAACATTGTAAATATTCCATATAGATATACTGTTCAGTCAGTTTGGATCCTGGATTAAAGATGACATAAAGTAGTGCTGCAGTTGATCTAATGACAGACTATGGTATGAGTGAGAAACAATTATCATTATTTTAAGCCACTGAAATTTTGGAGTTGTTTGTAACCTCCAAACCTAGCCTAGCTGAACTAATATTGATAGATTAGGAAGTCCAGGATATACTAATTAATTATCCCATCCCCCTGAGATATTGTGAATTGTTCAGGAATAGGCTCATAAGTTAAATCAGGCTAATTAACATTCTCTTCCCAAATTCTAATTTGAAGAGTTGGTTTCAAGGCAATAAATATTTAATCCCATTTTAGTAATGGAAGTCTTACAGTTGCCAGGAATACAATCATTGGCTACTATGAGAACCAGTCACTGGGTTATAGCTTTTAAAACTACTGCTGCTGCAGGTTAGTATTAAAACAGAATTTTCAGTGCTTTAGAACTATCTCCTTGAATTTTAAGAACCAAATCTTAACAGTTTTATGGTGCCAGTGCTTAGTTATCTCCTATGGTTAAATTGTAACAGTGAGTTGATGCAACACACGTTGTAGATTAGAAAATGTTAAGTATGTTCCTTTGCTACAGGTCTTGTCAGAGCTTTTTTATCTACTAATATGTCCTGTGTTTCTTTGGAGGGAGGTATATCATACATAGTAATCCCTTGATTTGTTTTTATGACAGAATCCATCTCTAGAGATTAATGATTTGTAGAATTTATCTTGGAAAACTCTGTTCTATAAGTAGCTTGTGGTTTCTGAATGTCTTCCATCATGGAGCGTGGAAGTCCAGCTCCCTGTAACCCAAATAAATGTTGTGTTAATAATTCAAAACACTTAACAGAGATGTGTGTTCTGACCACTATTAGTGAATTCATGGGGACATAATTTACCCCATAGGGACAAACTATTCTTTATCATTGTTTTCTGGAGAAATCATGGAAGAAATTTTTATAGGTACATATGAGATTAGTGACCAAAAGGCTGAGTATATAGACCTCAGCTCCAGAAGAGTACCTCATCTACCTTACTCTTACATCCACAAGAAGAACCTGGTGTCTTCAAGAATTGGTGCATTCTAATCACATAACTTTATAACTATACTTAGAAGACACCTGTTAGAATATGAGTCCATAACACACCCACCAATTCTCTGAAATCTTTAGGCCAGTTTATATTTCCTTGGAAATTGTGATTGGAGTTAAGAAGCTGCTTCTGAATATATTAGAAATGTAGCATACACACTTAGGAGATAAGCAGGAGCATAATCTTCTCTATGAATGAAAAAAAAAACAAGGAAAGTGAAGTCTACAGAGACAGAGGAGATGGGAGCAGATGTCCCAGGAGGAGCTAAGTTTCAGATGGCCTTACACTTTTGGGTTCTGTAAAGGAGAAGTGTTGAGGTTAGTACCTGTATCACAAAATTATACTGAGGATTAAATGAATTGATACATGTAAAGTACTTAGATAGATACCAGGCATAAATGTTCAGTATGTGTATTACTTATGTATATAGAAAGCTCTGGAATAGCTTTTGTTTTATGCTCTGGAATATACTAAAATTTTACTTTTATCAATGCTTTTAGGCAATTGTATTATTATATAGCTTGCTGTTTTTCTATGTGTGTGTGTGTGTGTGTGTGTATACATACACATATGAGTATTATTATCTGTCTTAGGGTTTATTGAGGTATTTCGTTCCATGAGTTTAAAATTTTCAAAGAATTTGGGAAATTTGAGCCATTATAACTTCAAATATACCATCTACTCACTCTACACTTTTTTTTCTGAGATGTTCATTACAGGTATGCTAAACTACTTGATATTTTCCCACAGATACTGAAGTTATTTTTATATTTTTCAATTTTTTTTCTCTTTGTGTTTAGTTTTGACAGTTTCTATTTCTATACTTTCAGGTTCATTAATCTTTTATTCTGCAGTCTCTAATTTGAGGTTAATCTCATTCAATAAATTTTTCATTTCACGTACTGCATTTTTCTTTCTAGAATTTCCCTTTGATTTTTTCACCTTTATATTCATGATGTCCTGTAAATTATTGAACATATTGTTGGAATTGTTTTGATATCCTAGTCTACTAATTTCATCATCTTTAACATTTCTGGATTGGGTCACATTTTCCTACTTCTTGGAATGATTAGTGAATTTTTTATTAAATGCTGAAATCATCATATATTATGTTGTTGGAGGTCCAACAACATATCGTTCTAGAGAATGTTGAGTTTTGTTCTATCAGGTAGTTAAGTTACTCGCTATCAGATTATCCTTCCCAGACTTGTTTTTAAGTTTTTTAAGTCATTCTAGTGAAGTCTTTACTTTAAAGATAGTTCAGCCATAGCCCTGAGGCATGACACTTCTAGGCTCTCTCCTGGATGCTCTTGGTATTCAACAAGGACCGGCAATTTTGAGATGTTGGAAGTCAAATATTTTCAAGCTCTGTGTGAGCTCTCAGAATTGTTTGGTTTACTATTCTCTGTTCTTTGCCCAGCCTCATGGAGCTTCATAGTCAAAGCTCATGGGTTGTTTTCTGCGTAGCTCCTCCTTTCCTGAATTTTTATAAATTCCAGCTACCTTATATTCTCTGAACTCTTATCTCTGTTTCCTCAACTCAGTGGGACTGCCATTTTTTCTACTTATGATCTCTCTCAATGTATCACTGTTTAGAAGTTGCTTCCAGCCAAAAATCTGTGGCAAATTTAAAGATCACCTTATTTGCTTTCCTATTCTCAAGTATCACAATCTTGTGCTGTCATCCACTGTCTGAAAATAGCTTTTGAAAAATATATACTATTTTTTGTTTTAAACATGTCTTAAGAGAAGAAGGGTAAGTCGATCCAACTTATTCCATCACTACTGGGGATGGAATTTCCATCATTATTATTGCTGCTTTTACAAATGACAAGAGTGGGAATGCATTTTGTTCCCATAAGTTTACTAGTTAACCCCATCAATATTGTTTCTGATATTCTCCTGCTGCTGCTACTGCTCTTGGAAGATTTAAGTATTTTAGTAATGCCATTATCTTTTCTGGGCAAAAATAGTTCCTTAGTAAACTAATTTTGTCGTAGACTAAATCAGAGATATATGTGCTCTAAATAAACTTCCATCCATAGGTTTTACATTTTAATTTTAGTTACTTTATCGAGTGCCTACTATGTGTCATATTTTATGTAAATGATCTCTAATTTACCTGATAGACTGTATATGAAGTAGTTATTATTTTTTCACTGTAGAGATGAACATTTTTTATTTCAAACATTTAATTAACTTACATAGCTAATAAGGTAAAGAGCTATAATTTGAACTCAAGTCTTTCTGCCTCTTTATTAAGTACAGGAAAAAAAAGAGAAGCCAAGTTAGAAACAAAAGGTTATAGTCACATGTCTTCTAGCAATACATACTAGAAGTGTGGGCTGCAAAGTACTTCTTGTTTGAGACTAATTGTCCACAATGACATAAGAATACTGCTTCAAATGTAGTTGAGACACTAAGCAGAGTGTTAAAATTCTACTGACTATTTTCATAGCAAAACTTTTTCGATGAGAGAAGCAGTGAGTTGCATTTTCTTTAACATTCTATTGCAAGCTGCTTATTTCATCATAAATTGTTAACAGAGAGATTGGCACTTGGAGTAGCACTGTCTTACACCCGCTGTTTTCATAACATGAATGACTTGTGTAATTTTTCTGGACCTCAAAAATAAAGAGATCTGAACAAAAATAATTTGAACATCTTTTCCTGCTCTTAGCATCATTTAATGATGATAAATTATTTAGAAATAGACATACAAAACAGTGACAGGATGAAGTAAGTATAATAGCAAAGGCCTTCATTTTTCACATTAAGGCACTGAGAAGCATCTGAAAAAATATTAAAATATTCCTATGGGTAGTTGAAGTATTGGAAAGCTGAATCTCTAGACAGTGTGGTATCTAAACACAAGCTCTGTTGCCAACTTAACCTCAGTTAACGTTCTCTTTGCCATTTACTATCTGTGTGGTCTTGAGCAATTTCTTTAAATGCTGAGTTTCAGTTTAAATTATTTGAGAAATGGAGGTATTAATGCCCAGGTCACAGAATTTTTGTGACTATTAAATGAATCCATGAATTTATAAGGATTAGCTCAGTACCTGTTATAGTGTAACTGATTAACAAATGATATTATTAAGTAAATTATCTGTATGTGTATTCTTCTGAAATCACTCAGCTCTTTTACTTTACTTGTCTTATATTGCTCATATATCCTCACTTTATATATACTGTATTTGGTTAGTTTATCCCCATAATTACGCTATAAACTCCTTCAGAGAAGATAGTATGGCTTAGGAAAAAAATATGCAAATAATTCATGTTCAATCATTATGACTGAATAAACAGATAATTAACACCTTAAATTTACACCAAATACTAAGTTTTTCTGAGCTACACAATAATGTCACTTTCAAAGGTAATTACTTATCACCTAAGCACAGCACGGTGCCTTGGAGAATAATTTGAATGCTTGATACAAAAACCTCAGTATTTTTCTTTAATTTTTTTTTTGCTTATATTAGTTTTCTAGGGCTATCTTCATATAGTATCATAGACTGGGTGGCCTAAACAACCGAAATGTATTTTCTCACAGTTCTGGAGGCTAGAAGTCTAAGATCAAGGCAGATTTGGTTTCTTCTGAAGCCTGTCTTCAGAAGTGCAGATGGCTGCTTTCTCCCTGTGTCCTCAAGTGGTCTTTCCTCTGTGCCTGAGACCTTGGTGTCTCTCTGCATGTCAAAAGTTTCCTCAGATTAGATTAGGGACCACTCTAACAGCCTTGTTTTAACTTAATCACTTTTTAAAAGACTTTTTCTCCTAATATAGTTACAGTCTAAGGTAGTGGAGGTTAGGAATTGAACATGTGAATGGGGCGGGGGCCACACATCAACTCAGAACACTGCCCTTTCCCTCTTTGTCCTGAATAAACTTGTTAAATAACTGTAGAGACTTGAAAGAATAACTTGCTGACTGTTCTTATTTGTGTGTCTGTGTGGATGAGCATGTTTCAAACAGACACCTAAGCACCCAAGGACATGTGATATTCCAAATGGAAAAGTGAGGAAAATATACAAGACTGTTGTGCTTGCATCAAGTCACTAGTGTATTCCTTCAGACTTCTGACAAGCTACATACATGACTTAGGAAGGGAATTTGCACTGAAGGTACTATAAAAACAGTATTCTATAGGGGATATTTAAAAACTTCAGGATGTTATGCATTTGACACTTGAAATTTATGTCAAGAAATTCTGCTTTTCTCCAAGGAGAAAAGTCTCAACTAGTAGTTGTGTTGCAGGAAGGGGGATCCTTTCCAGGGCCTGAGAGTGGTCTCTTGTCTAACACTTGGAAATGAATTGTCCGAGGAGACACACGTGCTGACAAAGCAAGAGACTTCATTGGGAAGGGGCACCCAGCTGGAGAGCAGCGGGGTAAGGGAACCCATGAGAACTGCTCTGCCACGTGGCTCGCAGTCTTGGGTTTTATGGTAATGGGGTTAGTTTCTGGGTTGTCTCTGGCCAATCATTCTGGTGGTATGCTCATTGCTCAGCCAGGATGGATTCCAGGGAGGAGGATTCTGGGAGGTTGGTAGGACATATGAAGTGACATTTCCTCTCTCCCTTTGACCTTACCCGGATTCTTCCGGTTGGTGGTAGCTTGTTAGTTCTGCGTTCCTTACCAGGATCCCCTGTTATAAGATAACTCATGCAAGTGTTTACTATCGGGCCTGGCCAGGGTAGGCGGTTTTGGTCAGTGGTTCCCCTAACAGTTGAAGTTTGGGTACCTTTAATCCTCTTTATTTTTATTTATTTATTTCACCTTGAGTGTGGACTGTGTTTCCGGCTGACAGACCTTTATGTCTCTTCTTTGGAATTGCATTTCACACAACTCCCTGAATCACCACAGAAAATTACCATGTTTCATCAGTGAAGACCAGAGAAATGAAAGAATAACCACTTATCTGTGGTCAGTTTCTTTTGATGTAATACATATAATGTTGAGCTAGAGATTTATGGGTTTGAAAGCTAAATTTGATTAGAAGCTGAGCTTTTTTATATAAGGAGCTGCTTTATCTTTGTGTTTGGAGCTCTGCTCACACAGAAATTTGTTAAAAGTATATGGCAAAGAACTAGTTAGAATTAATAATGATACTATACAATTTTATTTTTAGAGAGACACACAATATTAGTATAGACACATTATTTTATGGAGTTTTTAATAAGTGTGTTACCGAACAAAACTCAGGTCTGCTAGCCTGTATGTAGTAAAGCCAATCTACTGACGCTGGGTTGTGGTGAAGGGAAGTGCAGCATTTATCATAAGGCAACAGAAAAGGAGTCCGGGGCAGCTAATGCTCAAAAAAACCCAATGGGTTTCAGGGAAGCTTTATTTTTTTTTACTACTTTATTGGAGTATAATTGCTTCACAATGGTGTATTAGTTTCTGCTTTATAACAAAGTGAATCAGTTATACATATACATCTGTTCCCATATCCCTTCCCTCTTGCGTCTCCGTTTCCCTCCCTCCCACCCTCCCTATCCCACCCCTCCAGGCGGTCACAAAGCACCGAGCTGATCTCCCTGTGCTATGTGGCTGCTGCTTCCCACTAGCTATGTACCTTACGTTTGGTAGTGTATATATGTCCATGCCTCTCTCTCGCTTTGTCACAGCTTACCCTTCCCCCTCCCCATATCCTCAAGTCCATTCTCAAGTAGGTCTGTGTCTTTATTCCTGTTTTACCCCTAGGTTCTTCATGACATTTTTTTTTCTTAAATTCCATATATATGTGTTAGCATACGGTATTTGTCTTTCTCTTTCTGACTTACTTCACGTGAGGGAGGTGATTCACGAGGTATGTGACTGGCTCAATTCTCTGATTAGTTGATAGTAACAGGGTTGTGTCATAGGGGTTAACATTATCAATCGTCAGGCTCCAGTAGCTCTGGGGGCTGTGAGCTCATGGTCATCAAGTAGTTAACTTCTTCCATTTGCTGGGGGTTTTAGCATCTGTGAAAGAACTCAGGAAATGTGCAAGAAATACTGTTATCTAGGTACTTCAGAGAGGAACTAAAGATTCTGTGACTGCCATATGGCTGATTTACTGCTTAAATTGTTACCAGTTCTCCTGGTCCTACTGCTACTTTTGTTACTACACATTCACATCTTCCCCATCATTAATTCTTGAGCCAGGCTTTTGTGACTCTGGGGAGGCTTGGAAGATTGTAGCTTTTCTACAAAGAAGAGGCAGGCAGAGGATATGCGGGGAGGGGTCTATCCCAGGAAAGTCCCATAGGGTCCTGGTCAGTTACCAGTGAAAGTATTAACTAACATTTTGAAAGCTACCAGAATATGCCACCCAAAAATATGCCTCTTTGGCATATGGCTTATTTCGAGCTAAAGGCCATTGAAAACCAGCAGATGCAGGAAAAGCTCTAAAAACAGGACACATGTTTGTTTTTCTTTTGAAAAGGAAATTTGCATTTAAAAAGGAAATTTACATTTGTAAAGATGTGTCCCTCTCTCATATCTGGAAGAAGAAGGCTCTTAACAACTCTTATCAGTGGAGAAGTCACCAGCTTAAATCTGCAAAACAAATCTTACTAAACAACCCTTTTTTACCATACTTTTCCTAGTCACTTTCCCACAATTTGTCTCCCCTTCCCAGAAGCTGGAAACCTTTCCTTTGTTTAACTTAAGGCAGTAGGTTTATAAGCCCAAATCAAACCACCCTTTTGAATTACTCATTTCTGAGTGTACATACTCAATACACATGTTAATAAACTTATGTTTGTTTTTCTCTCATTAATCTGTCTTCTGCCAATCTAATTCACAGTACTCGAGCTGGAGACCTAAGATGAGTAGAGGAAAAATATTTTTTTTCCTCTCTTACAATTTTATAAGGATCTCAGTGACAGAAGTTCAACTACTGGTGATTTGAGATTTTAGCAAATGAAAATCAAAGACTTGTTCACTTCTGAAATGTTCAAACATATTTCTCATCCCAGTGAATAAGATCTTTGTGAGAGTTGTACTTGAAATTCCTTTTCTAAATTCCCCATAATAACTAGGAGAACTATCAGCAATCATAAGAGAGAGAGAAAGAGAGGGAGGGAAGTTATCCATACCATTGTACACAGGTTACCTTCTTTTTCAGTTACAGTCAACTTACTTGTGATAGCCTTTTATGATAGCTGCTGACCATCTTTAGACGCCATCTGGGTCCCTCTAGGTATGTAATAGTAGTAGGTTTATAGAGCACTTATCAGAGTTTTATTAATAGATTTTGATGAAATTCAAAGAAGATTTTTAAAAAATCTTTTCACTTCACCAGAGGTGTCCTAATGTTACCAAGTTTGAGTACAGCTTGAACTCTAAACTATTTGGCCCCTAATTTGGGTCTGATGTCCTTCCACAGTTATGTTTCAAGAGTGTGTCTTCCATTAACTTCTTGAATTGTGATACAGTGCAATTCTCAAAACACACTGAAATTGGAATTTCTCACTCTTAATTGAGTGAGAAACAATTTGGAGAATCCTAAAAAGCTATGAAATTCCTCTCTAGGCAAATGCATGTGGGGACTAACATGCATAATTTTGCATACAAGTTCAAAGTTATGATTGTCTGATTCACTTTCTCTGATCTCCAGTTTTTTTTTTTTAAATGCATCATAATAAATGAATTTGGACCTAAGAATTTTCTGGAATGACTTCTTAGGCTTGGTTTGTGTTACTCTGGGAGAACAACACTTCTGCTTAGTTTTTGTTAAAAAGTAATTATACTTACTCATAAGAATAGACAAACTAATCTATGTTTTAGTCTAGTACAAAGTATTTTCATTTTAAATCATTGATATAAAAGCCCTAGAGAATTCCCTGGTGGTCCAGTGGTTAGGACGCCACACTTTCACTTCTGAGGGCCTGAGTTCAATCCCTGGTCACACAAGCCACTCAGTGTGCACCCCCCTCCAAAAAAAAGCCCTAGTTGCAGATCATAAAGTCTAGTGTAATCAAGGATATTTACTGTAAAAATAATTATATGAAAAACTGAATACCGTCAATATGCACTTCAGAATAAAAGTTTATAACTTCCCAATTAGGTTTTTATATTCTGGTAAATTGTGATCCATAGGTAGATCTGCTTTATTATATGGCATTCATGGTAACCAGATGATTTTATACTGCCATACATCAAATGATATTTTATGCCAAAGACTAATTCAGTAACTGGGAAAGTAAATATGTATTTGACATGAGCTAAGGATTTATGGATGTCGAAGAGAAAACTCACATAAGAGTTGTGAGTTTGAGTTTTATTCAGGGTCTTACTGAGGACTATAGTTCAGTAGACAGCCTCTCAGTAGTTCTGAGGAAACTGCTCCAGAGAGGGAGGAGAGGGAGCTACTTTATGTAGGATACTTGGCTATGTAATACATGCAATAAGCATACATCTTTGTAAAAGATTACTGCTAGTCACAAAGAACAGATATCTCAAGTTAATTATTTTAACGCTTTTCTATATATGAAAAAATGCAAGAATCTGGGTTCATTAAAATTCCTCCTGAGGTGTACATCTAACTATCTATGGATCCTGTTTTTATAATGCATAGCGTGTTCCATACTGCTTTTCATCCTGAATTCCTCTCAGGGTGCACTGTAGGTCAGCAACTGCAGCAGGTTATGACTTAATTCTCGTAGAACTGGGTGGTGAGCTATGCTCTGTTCTTTGTATTACAATTAAGATGAAATCAACACGTGAACCAATTAGGGAATAATTATGTATATCATATTGTACAGTAGTTAAAAAAATCTTTTTCAAAAGGAAACTCACAGATAGAGTTTTTGGTATAGATTAAATTTGGATGGTAGAGAGAAGAAGGAAGCATTTTCTAGTTTGGATTGTAGCAATATCTCACTGAAACAGATAAGAGTATTAATTAAATGTGTTAATCCTTCAAAACTACCATGTCTACACTCCTGGCTCCTGCTGTCACATTTGCATCCTATCTAATATACCTTAGATTATAAGGTAGTTTTTTAAATAACATGTAACTTGCTTACCTGAATATTTTCATTCACAACAAAATCTTGACTAAAAACAATTATCTACTTGTTTTAGTCTGCTAGCACTGTCATAACAAAGTACCAGAGACTGGGTGGCTTAAAGAAGAGAAATTTATTTTCTCACAGATCTGGAGACTGAAAGTCCAAGACCAAAGTGTCAGCAGAGTTGGTTTGGGTGAGGACCCTCCAGTTGGGTTGTAGACTGCCACCATCATGCTGTGTGCTCACTTCTTCTTTGTGCATGGGTAGAGAGGGAGAGCTTTGGTGTCTCTTCTTATAAGGACACTAATCATAACAGATCAGGTCTTCACCCTTATGATCTCATTGAACCTTAATTACTTTCTTAGAGGTCTCACCTCCAAATAGCCCCTCTGTGATTTAGAGCTTTAAAGTATGAGTTTTGTGGGGGCCACAAACATTCAGTCCATAACACTACTTTTAAGCAAATAAACCCAAAAGAAATAAGAGACAGCTAAAGAGACAGAAACTGTACAAAAACTTTCAAAGGTATAGAGAATAGTAAACGTGTCAAATTTTTGTTTCTCCAAAAATAGAGAAATAAAATCAGAGGGAAGTACTTTTTGAATAATGTCTGAGAATATCCCTGAATTTTTTAAAAAAGTAAAACATCAAATTTGAACAGTCTCAAAGAATGCCATTCAGAGTAGATTAAAAATACACCATCAGGGCTTGCCTGGTGGCGCAGTGGTTGAGAGTCCGCCTGCCGATGCAGGGGATACAGGTTTGTGCCCTGGTCCGGGAAGATCCCACATGCCATGGAGCGGCTGGGCCCGTGAGCCATGGCCGCTGAGCCTGAACATCTGGAGCCTGTGCTACATAACGGGAGAGGCCACAACAGTGAGAGGCCAGCGTACCACCAAAATAAATAAATAAATAAATAAATACACCATCAAATAAGAATACAAAGAGATAAAATGAAAACTAAAAACATGAAAAATAAGTGAAGATTTGAAAAAACTCAAGAAAAAAGAAGTAGATGACATACCCAGAAACAAGAATCAGGTTAATGTCAGCATTTACCATCAACTACACAGTTGCAAGAAGACAACGAAGTATAATTTTTAAACTGTTAAAGGAAAAGAACTAAGAAATTTGATCATAGAATTATATATCAACCTAAATTATCATTTGAATGTGAAAGTAAAATATATTGTCAAAAATATAAGACCTTCAAAATTTCACCACACAGAAATGTTCTTTGAAATTATTCTCAGATGAAGTAATCCAGGCACTTGAAAATATTTTCTGTGAAGTCCAAGATATTAGATATTTTAGGCTTTTCAGGTCACATAAAGTTTCTGTTGCACATTCTTCTTCATTTGTTTACTTTTCACAACACTTAAAAAATAAAAAATTCTTAGTTTGGATGTATACCGAAACAGCCTGCAAACAAGTTTGGCCCATAGAACAGAGGGCATCGTCTGAAGATCCTTGAAGGTATTGAATAAAAAGAGAAAAAAAAAATCTAGGAAATATGAAAAGTAAAGAAGATCAGATAACTTAATAGAAATTTGCCATAAAAATTTAGAACCAGAATTAAAGTGACCCAAACTTGTTCACATTATGGCACATGTTAAAAATTATAATAATGAAAAGACACACATGGATAAATGGATGAGGTTAATAGGCTATCCCAAATCACCAGAACAATAAAAAATTGAATATATAACTTTTGAATCATTAAGTTAAAAGGTACATCTTTATAAAGACAAGTACGGGGCTTCCCTGGTGGCACAGTGGTTGAGAGTCTGCCTGCTGATGCAGGGGACACGGGTTCGTGCCCCAGTCCAGGAAGATCCCACATGCCGCAGAGTGGCTGGGCCCGTGAGCCATGGCCACTGAGCCTGCGCATCTGGAGCCTGTGCTCCACAACGGGAGAGGCCACAACAGTGAGAGGCCCACATACCGGAAAAAAAAAAAAAAAAAAGTACGAAAAGATAAAAAAGAAAATGCAGTAAAAATATGAAATAAGATGAAAAAGTGCCATGATGTTATACATTTGTGATAAAAAAAAGTTCAAGAAGATAATCATTACCATATATTGTAATAACAATATAGCCTTCTAATGTATATGACAATAACCAATAAAACCGGGATAGAGGTAAGAAATGGAAAAATCAAATTTTTATTAAGCTGTTTTAGCCAGTTCTTTCAGAAACTGATAAAGCAGAGAGAAAATAAAGGCCAGACTATTTGCATAATGTGATTAATAAAATTTCCCTTTGTTTTTACCAAATAGTGCAAAAGTGCTCTCTTAAAACATTGAACAGAATCAATACAATAACACTACAATCCATGACTACAATGAAATAAAATTTGAAATTAAGAGAAAATGAAATAGATAAAAATCTATATATCTTGAAATGCTAAAAATCTAAGATTAAGTAACTTGTGGATTAAGGAAGTAATCATAAAGAAAATATGAAATATTTAGAACAGAAAGTAATTTAAATTAGTAATCAACAATATTCAACTTAATTAGTAAACAGAGAAATATAAAAACATAACAGTGTTATAACTTTATGCTTATATAATAAGTCAAACAAAATTGTGTTAGCAAGAATATAGGTAAATGAAAGAGTATAAATTGGTACAAAAATTCTGTAGATCAGATGGGTGAAACTTAATACCCAATGACATAGAAATTGCCACCTTTGAATATATAGCCACTCCTGTCTTACAGATTTCAAATAAAATGTAGAAGCTAGTGCATCTTGGTGTGTTTTGTTTTGTTTTCTTAGTGGCAGCACATTAGGAACCTTAGGTATCCTTCATAAAAGGAATAGATAAGTTAAATGATATGGATACAAGCCATAAGGTACTATATCATAGTCACAAGCAACAGATTAGATGTGCATTGACCAAACTGGATATATCTTTAAAAGATGAGTTATATAACACTATTTTATATAAATCAAAAACTTGTACATAAATGAAACAATAACTTAAATTTTTTAAAGACACTTGTTAAACACATTATAATGAATGCTTGTGGGTAGGGAGAGGAATAAAATATTTTTTAAAAAAGAAAAGAAAAAATAGAACAGAAGAAAACAAGGAAGGCAACTTTACAAGGAGCAATGATGATGGTTTGCCACAAACAGATCAACATAATTAATTCAGCTAAACCTTAGGTCTAAGAATTTCAAAAAATAAAATTTAGGCTAAAAATTAATTTTAGAAGAGTTAAATTTGCTTTCTGAGACAAATGAAAAATTTGAAGATTAGGTAAAGGAATAATGAATTAAGGAGGTAAAAAGGCAGATATCTGGGAAAGTACACATTATTTGAAGTTGAAGTTTTGCCTTAGATTTGCTTCTGAGAGTAAATTTTGGTACGCAGGGAAGAACTGGGGTTTTTAGAATAGAAAGATGATAAATGAATCCAAAATACATCCAACACTATAGTTTACTTGAACATAAAGAATGTGTAATTAGTTAGATATATATATATGATTTTGTGACTTTCTCCGTTACAACTCTACAGACCCATGACAGGAACAGAAAAAGCAGGTAGGTGAAATAATTCAGAGACATAGATAAGATTTATAAAATACTCAGAAGGTAACATTTTCTTGGTTCTAGATATGTAAGTCATGGGTGAGAAGGAAAACTAGTATTGCAAACGGTAGATTAAAAGTCGTTGACTTATAGGAGGGAAAGAAATAATATAAGGATTTGGTAATGCCTCCAATGAAACAGGTTGAAATATCTTTCAGAAAATTTATTTTTAAAACTATTAAATATTTTAAGTATGATTATATTAGGTTTTTCTAAAGTATGCAGCAGTAACAATTTTTAAATCTCATTGATTTACAAAAACAGAAGTCTATTTCTCATTCTTGTTACATGTTGGTGGCTCCAGGTCAGCTGTTGCTCTTCTCTATTGAATGCACTATCTTTTTTCTAAGATCCAGGCTGAAGAAGCAACCCCTATTTGAGACATGAATTCTTGTGGCAGAGGGAAAGAGCAGGATGGCTGGCCTTTAAATCTTCAATGGATCTTAAAGCCTGTGCTCAGTCAAGCCTCTGTCACATCCAATCACATCCCATTGCCAAAGTAATTCACATAGATCAAAGCCAACATCAGTAGGGTGGGAGAATGTATATTCCTCCAAGTGGAGGTCCAATAAATCTCATGGCAGCAGGGAAAAATTCTTCAAGCCCAGAGTCATCTCTTAAAAAGAAAGAGTGGGAAGAAAAAGCGACTCTTGATTCAACTTTTATTAAAAAGTAGGCTCTGTCCTCAGTTTAATGATGTCTACCTGTCAGTTATGAACCCCTGCTCCTTTGCTCTCCGGGAACCTATTAGAAGTTGGAATGACAGCAGACTGAGTAGCAGCATATTGGTACATTTGTAAATTATTTGTGAGTGAATAAAGCCAACAAAGGAAACAGAGAGGTGAGAACTAAGGGGGGTGAATGGTTATTGAAAAGGTACAGAAATGAAACGAGTCCAGCATGATCTTTCCTGGTGGCTATATCAGCCCTGTCAAGTCCTTGAATCATGAAGGACTTTCACTCAGCTCCAGCAGTTGATTCGACCTTTTTTCAATTTACAGTTGGCATCTAGTACATTATGTGTTACCAAGACTTTTTACTTTGTCTTAATGCTATGATGATAATAATATTATTAACAACAATAAAGTAACTAACACTGATGTAGTATCTTACTATTTATAAACATTCTTGGTATACTTCAATTTTGTTCTCAAATCAACGCATGTGATAGGGTTACTGGTTATTCTCATTTTGTTCTCCTACACCACCATTTCTTCCCCTTTCTATGTCCTGTTTTGTGTTGTGAAGAGGGTGAGTGAAGCTGATCATTAAAGACCCGGACTCCATGGTCTCTGACTTATAGTTGGGTTTGGCTGAAGAGGGACAGTAACTAGGAGGGCAGAAAGAGAGGGAGGTCACATGATCATGGAAAGAAGTTTGATCTTTATCAAGGAATTTTTTTTTTAATACTAAAGGCATCATAACGAGTGGGCATAGTACTTTTCTGTATATGAAGGTGACTGCCTCTAAAAGAGGAGCTATAATCCAACCTCCTCCTTCAGCCAAATAGGTAAATAACTATTGGAATAAATAGATAAGGATTCTTCTGCCTTTACTCTTTAAGGATTATGCATTCTTTACTGGAAATGAAAGACATCTAAGCAAGTATTTTATGAGGGCTTAGATGATAAAATCTCTGTTCCCAGTTCCTTTGGGCAAGATTGTCCCCTACATCCTTGCTGTACTCTCACCATCACTATCATCATCAATGTCATTGATAAGTGTTGTGCTATATAAAATGATGTTGTCAATTGTTTGAGTTTATTGAACCATGAAAATTTGTAAATCTGAAGGCTCAACATATAGGTGATATTCACAGTGGTTATCCATGACTCTTTGGATATATATATAACATTGCATGGCAACTCAAATCTCAACTTACCCCAGCTGCCATCTAGCCATCTTAGATACATAAGTCATGGTCAAAAGCGTGGACCTGTTCAGATCATTTCTTGACTTTAAGTTAGTATCCTAATGGAACCCTTGCTGTGTAATTTGCAACAACCCATTGGGGGAGTTGGGGAAAAGGGTTACTTACAACAACCTTCTTCTCTTTCCTGCCAACCAAATCATTGCAATATAAATTAATTCCTCCAAACCGCTTACTCTCTGTAATTAACTCTGCTCTAGGAATAGCTGTTTTATAACTGTTGTAAATCAAAGTACTATGCCACTGAAGTATTCACTTGCCAGGAGACCGTGACATCTCATCCGTTAAAGGAATGATGTTTAAAAATCACCTCTCTCCTTTTCTTTTTGAAAGATTGTTTCACTGAACAGACATTGCCTTGAGTTGTATCAAGGGAAATGAAAGTTGAATCAGCAGCACCGGTACAATGCATAACTCCTATTACTCTGCTCCCAGGAGCGCTGGAATTTGCATGGCTTAGCAGACTGAAGGCTGTGATGATAGAACTCAGTATGGGTTGACAGCACTGGAACGTCTAAGGATGTACTATGCTCATAGTCTCCATTTTTCAGAATTCACCTCTTAAGAGGCAGATAGTGCTTTTGAGGATGAGGCTAATAGTCCCTAATTCCTTGGGTGTTCATTGTGAAATGCTAATACCCATGCTAAAGTAATTTGCCATAAATATGGATGTAATACACAATGCTATCAAAATTTCCACTGTAATGTAGCCATCATAAATGTCTATTAAACTTTTCAACAGCTCCTGATTCCATAGTTTGAATTAACCTCTTTGAAGATGAGCGAACATTATTCTGCACAACTTAGCAGTGTATAGCTGCAAATGGAGAGGGAGCTGAGGGAACATTAGTTACTCACATAGACCATGCCTTCGTCACATGGACCTATGGTCCATGCCCAGACAGTATGAGACTCACAAAGTATGTCTGTTAATTATCAGAAACTCAATGGCAGAATAAAACAAATGCTTCTGTGTCATATTTTAGATTCCACCTAAAATCATATGGTATTTGTCTTTCTCTTTCTGACTTAACAGAAATTAACACAACATTGTAAATCAACTGTACTTAAATAAAATAAATTTAAAAAATAAAAACACTATTCAGGCTAAAAAAACAAAAACAAAACACATATGCCTCTAAAAACTTGCTCATTGTTTACTTCAATTTACTGCTGTCACTAATATGCTAAGTAAATCTGGTTAGATGTTCCTGGTTTTTATGCCTCTGATAAAAGTAGAGTCATTTTGTCCCATCAGTTATAATCAGGATTCAAGAAATTTTCTGTGCTTGAGATGCAAGATCAAGTTAATGACAAATTAATGTAAACAAATTTAAGGATGTTAACATAGGGGTTTGGAAGAGAAGATTTAATCTTGGAATAAAAACAATTTCAAAATGAAGATAATTGAAATTTTATCTTTGATTTTGCAAATAGATTTGAAAAAGCTGAGACCCATGAAAAAGGCAGTAAATCTGGGCAAATGGCTTTTTCCCATTTTTTACTTGTTCAAATCTCATTCTTCAAATTCATCTGCACAGTTAACATTTGTTCTTCTTATGTAGGAGTCCACGTCTTACCTCCCTTATTGGACTATGAATCTGAGGTAAGAAAGTTGTGTCATTCACCTCTATACTCCCCCCAGTAACTAACATGCTATTTGCACAGAGTAAGTGTTTAAAAACTCTTTATTGAATGGAAATTGATTTAAACAGTGGTGATTTGTATTGATTCAATATATTTCATAACCTTAAAACAAAGAAATGAATATATGCTGAATTTCTTAAACAGATCGCCTACTCTATTTATATTAGGCCTCTCCTAATTTTCTTAAGGTGTATTTTCACCAGTGTTAGGATTATTGCCCATATTAAGTGGTCTGGTTACTCTTCACCTTATGCTTATCATTCAAAGAAGGTTGCATAAAATTTCCTGTGCCAAGCATGCAAAAGTTAGTTAATAAAACACATGAAGCTTTGTACACATAAATCCAACATACCAGAATTATGCAATTTTCAATATGCAGAATATGTTCCTTACATCCCATTTTTTGGAAAAAATCATTCTTGGCCTAAAAAGCAATGCAAATAGATATCTTAAATTTGCAAATACTTGCTTGGTACTAACACTAGATTTATTTAATGCCATGACTTAAACATATTTTTAATAGATTCCCAACATAAAAAAGACAGTGAAAGAGTTTGACCTGCTCAAATAAAATGATAAATAAATACAGCTACTAATAATAGGAAGAAATATGACATACATAATGGTAAGCTGGAAAGTAATTGTAGAAGTTTATGGTTATTGGGCTGAATCTAATATGATATTAAATCTCTACTGGCATTTCAAGAGCTGTCCTAATTAATCAATTGGTAATTGCAGCTATGATTACTGGCTGTGATTATGATTAATTGCCAATTTTGATTGATCTTCCAATAATTCTGGCATGTTCTTCAATATAGAATCTCAGCTGCATTAAGTAGCATTTGGGAAGCAGAGTCATTAAAAGCAAATAATCAAACCTTTCACTCTCATTATGGATCTGTCCTCAGGGGACAGGATTTTTGATGGTGGAATCATGGATAGATTCACAGTAGGGGAAAGCCAAGAGAGGACAACATCATGTCAGAGATTATTTTAATAAAACAGACTCATTGTGGAGATGGAGTGTACATTTTATAATGATTCATTTACTTCAGGCATACATCCATTACACCCCCTACTAGTTGAGCCGCCTTTCATTATAACAGTATGATCTCTGTAGCCCAGCCCAATCACTACTTTTTTCAGTTCTATGGACAGTGAAAATAAATATCTCTGTGTTTTTCCAAGTGTCACATAACAAAATGGTTCATTGTTTAGTTCTTAGGTGAATACCATGAACCCAAGGTCACAAGCAGAGGAAATATTCCTGGGTCTACATCGTAAATGAGAAAGCCTTCAAAGTCATTTTCTCTAATATGTCATTAACCTGGTGTCAGATGTAGGTGCACAGCCATAGTAACAGGGAGCAGTGGCACTTCTGTGGCCTAACTGGGTGACTTGTTCCCATGAGGGCTCCCCAAACACAAATAGAACTCTTCTTCGAAGAGCCTCATACTTCAGGGTAAAACAGTGATTTCAGGAAGGTGAGCTTATCCGAAGATACTGAAAACCAGACTCATTTTCAGTGAATAAGGAAAAAACCATAACATATGCACCACAGGGGCAGAGTACCTGTCTTTTATGCTCTGCTTCAGACTGAGTACTTTTAAAGTACCTACACCAGGGTAGAGATCCAATAAATAACAAATGAATGAAAGAATGAATGAATGAACACTTGTACACACCCCCAAGCATTGAGACTTGGCATGTATTAAAAATTGACTCAATATACACATTTATATGTTGCATGGCTTAACATTATATTGCATTATATAGATTTAACCCTCCTAACAGCCCTGTGAGGGAGGCACTATTACTAACACTTATTTAGAAATGTGGAAACTTCACATTAGAAATAAATGTAAGTTATAGATTTAAATCCACATATTTAATAATTGACAGTTGAACAAATGGCTTATGCTAAGCTCCAAAGCTCATGCTTTGACTATTATGATATTCTGCTTGATTTTCAGAAAAAATCCAGAAGGCTAATGGTATTTTCTGTATTTACAAAACAACAAAGTTACCAGAGTTTATAGCAGAATTTGGACTTGAACCCATCAGTCTGTTGCCGAAGCCTTTTCCTTCACCCCATCTTTACTCTCTACGTATTCACTTCCCCAAAGTGAACACTGCTCACAGGGGCTGAAATTTTCCAGCTTTGCATGAGGCCACCCTCATTCCTAACTCTGTGGCTGATATATGGACTTGTTTTAGATTCCTATCACTACTGTGACAAAATAGCACAAACTTAGTGACTTGAAACAACACAAATTTATCATCTTACCGTTTAGAGGTTTTAAGTTCAAGATCAGTCTCATTCATCTAACACAAAGATGTCAACAGGGCTGCAGGAGAATCTATTTCCCTCACTTGGTCAGCTTCTAGAGGCCATGTGCATTCCTTGGCTTGTGGCCATTTACTCCATCTTCAAAGGCAGCAGCATCATGTTGTCACATCTTCTTCGCTGACTGCTTCTGTCTTCACTTCACCTCCTCTGACTCTGACTCTCCTGCCTCCTTTTATAAGGAGGCTTGTGATTACATTGAGCTCACCCATATAATCCAGGGTAATCTTCCCATCGCAAGATCCTTAATTTAATCACATCTGCAAAGTCTCTTTTGCCATGTACGGTGTGACATTATAGGATCTGGGGATTTGAACATAGACATCTTTGGGGAGCCATTATTCAGCTACTACAGAGTTGTGTATGGTCGCATCTGGAATGTCTTTGCTCTTCCCTGGTTCTTTCCCTTCAATTTACCTAAAGCACACCCATCTTTCCACTCCTGGGATTGGACTAATAATTTACTCATAGTCTATAAAAGAAAAAGAACCATAGTTCAGATGTTTTTCATGACAGCGTTGTTTATGCTTGACAAATTTTGGAAGCCACATCAATATCATTTAATTAGAGACTATGGAGTTCTTGAAATATATGAAAGTAATGATGGAAGATGAAGATTTGCTTACATTTTAAGTAAAAGAAGAAGAATATAAAATAACGCCAGCCTTGTAATATTTATGCATTTGAATAAGTCTAGAAGAAAATATAGGAATGTGAATTTAATTTACAAGAAATTATGTTCACTTTTATTTAACTTTCTGCAGTATTGTTATCTTATTTTCCGGTTCCCATCTCCTCCATATGACTTCCACTAAACATCAGCTTCCACCGATATTCTGTCTTTTCTAAATTATGCTTTATAAAGTATATCCGAAAATTTAGCTCACCTACAGTATTGCATGCAGGAATCATTTCTACCCAACTTGAATGTATGTTTTGGATTCCCAAACCACTTAGCATATAACTGAACATTCAACAAAAGGTCTATAAATTACATCAAATTCAACAAATTTCATGGAATGTGTACTATACAGTGTCACCAGGTGTCTTTCTTTGCTTGGACTAGAAAAATTTATGTCTGTCTTTCTGTGGGAATTACTAAGAGTGCTTCTTTCACTCACACAAGTGTCCTGATCTGAATGATAAATTATGTAGTTGCCCTAAATACGTAGCAAGTGTCATGGGTTAGTCTTGGTAATAACAGTAAACCATGGTTCCTAGTCTCACCAAAGGAGCACTAGAAAGTTTGAGACAGTGTGGCAGGCAGAATAATGGTTCCCCACCCCCACAATGCCCACATCTTAATCCGGTGAACCTGTGAATATGTTACACTACATAGCATAGAGGAATTAATGTTGCAGATGGGATTAGGTTGCTAGTCAGTTGACCTTAGAATAAGAGGATTATGGCGGATGATCTGGGTGTGTTCGATGTAATCACAAGGGTCCTTCAATGGGGAAGAGAGGTAGAAAAGAATAAGAGGGACATATGACTATGGAAGAGAGACACAGAGAGATGCAACATCACTGGCTTTAAAGATGAAGGAAGGGCTCCAAGAGCCAAGGAATATAGGTGGCCTCTAGAAGTGGAGAAGGCAAGGGAATAGATTCTCCCTGGAGCCTCTGGAGGAAATGCAACTCTGCCAACACTTTGCTTTTAGCCCAGTGATATCTACAGTAAACTTCTGACCTCTGGAATTGAAAGATAATACATTAGTTCTGTTTTAAGCCACAAACTTTGTCATAATTTGTTACAGCAGCAATAGAAAATTGGTACAAACTTACAATTCTGCCTGAACTGGAGTACAGGGGAGCAGAAGTGCAATAGTCCTAGGAAAAGGAACCAGCCTGTGTTGAGTAGTGGACTTGTGACTGCCCTGGATGCCCTCAGGGGAACCTGGAGCCCAGCAGGTGACGGAACTGTAGGCCACAGCAAGAAGGCGCACACAGATGGGGTCAATGGGCCAGGTTCACCAGTCAGAGGGTAGACGCATCTTTTCCTTGCCTACTCCTTCATCATTTTAGCATTAAAAAACTGTCAATTTTAAAAAAACTACTATTTCTTTTCTCAGTGAGATAACTGGCTATAATGGTGACCAACTCTCATCGTCTGCTCAGGACTAAGGGGTTCCCTTGGGTGAGGGATTTTCAGGTCTAAAATCAGGACAGTCACAGGGAAACTGGAATCTTTGCTCACGTTACATATGGCATCATATTTCATTTACTCCAAAAAAGAGCTTTAAGTAAGAATGTTTAGCATAAAAAGGAATTAAAAAAAGTAGAAAAGAACAAAAAAAGTATTCAATTATTAAAGTTTGAAAACTTTGGTTCATGATATTAAAGCATATAATGTGATACTCTTAGGCCTTCCCATAAAGACAGAAGCTACATAAGCTCAATCTTGTGAAATAATGTCACCTTTAAAATTTTTGTGGATTGCCTTAATCTAACAGAGGACACAAGAAAGAAATGAGCAAATCAGCTTTTTTAAATCATGAAGCCATAGAATTATATAATTGAAAGGACTCTAGATTTGTCAAAATGTGTTTCTGAGAGGACTTAGTGCTTGTGAGATGCCTGAGGCCGTATTCAGAAGCAGGACGGGGCTGAGTGAGGTCTTCACCCTCCACTCCCACTTGGACAAGAGCAATCTACAGTGCTTATTTCACATTTGCAAAAGGCTTCTTTGCTTGAAATATAATAGAGACCACTGTTTTTATCCAAACCCATTGTTACAAATGAGGAAACAAAGTACCAGAGAGAGAAAAGATTTGTCCAAAGTCACACAGCAAATTACAACCCAAGGCTCCTGGCCAGACCCAGTTTCCTTTCTATGCACACCTAGAATTGCCTTAGGAATATGTGGAAAGACTATCTTGTCTGAGGCCTGAATAGTAAAACAGATACCAACCACCTAATGATCCAGAAGGTTGGAAGTTCCACAATGTTTATTATTTTATGAAATCATAATATCATTAAATGTTAGAACCAAAGGGGATCATTTTCCAACTCTCATTTTATAATTAGAATCCATGGAGGTTAAGTGAGATTTTCTGAGGTCACTCAACTAATTAATGGCAACATCAATCCTGGAATTCCAAGGGAATTCCATTATACCACAGTCCTTCCCTTTGTTGCCAGTTGTTGTTTTTGTTCTTGTATGATTATTCAAGTCCAGCCTTTTCTTTCGACAATAACTGTAATAAATATTGACAGGATACAGTATTCAAGTAGTAAAGCTTTAATTGCTACATAATTAAGAACTTATAAAAGGGAAAAAGTAAGGGCTAAATTTACTTACCAAATCAAGTCAATCTGCAAGAGTCCTCAAAGACATCTGACGATTTCAGAAAGAAACAGTCTAGTCCAAAAGCTGCTTGGACTTAGTACAGCCATTTCTCTGAATAGAAACAGCACCAAGTTTAGTTCACTCCCTAGGGAAGTAAGAGCTATACTATTCAGGATTCCAGGAGAGAGATGTCATATATGCTGTGTGTCTTATCAAAGTATTTACTTGGGTATGGTTGTGGCTGGAGATAAAAATTGAGACGGCTACTTCTTTACATAAGAGGAGCCACAGTGGAGGAAGCAACTTCCACACACTAAGCAGGCTTTTCATCTTGAACTTTCCCAGATATGCTGACAGTCTTCACCTTGAGTAAGGGAATCTGGACTCTTTGATCTCCATCCTACAAGATAGGTCATCCATTTTCTCAGTGAACTTGATCAGTACTCAAAAGGAATGAGTGCTTCAAATAAGAAAAAGAAAGAGATTGACATTCGGAAGGTCTTGTGCTATGTACTTTACATCTCAGTCAACACACACAACACCCTAAGGCATAGATTTTTGTATTAGATTCTTTCTGTTGCAAGTGACAGAAACATAATGCAAACCATGTTAAACATATACAGGAATTGAGGGTCTCATGCAGCTGAGAATTCTGGGAGTGTTAACAGGCCTTAGGAAATGTATCTTAAATGCTTTCCTTTCTGCCTCTCTCTACCTCTCCTTCCCCTCTCTTTCTCTTAATGTGGTAGCATTACCCCATGTTGCACTGCAGTGGGGGTAGAATTGGCAACTTGGGCTTCTGGGCTTAAATCATTGGGGAAGCTCAGAGGATGTTGGTTACCCTGGCTTAGGTCACGTGAGCATCCTTGAACCAATCTTTGTGGCCAGGGAGATGGATACTAAGATTGATGAAATCTACATCACATGAGCAATCTTATAACAAAGGGCTGGAAGAGGACTGGAATGGACAGGCCCATGGAGGTCATGTTAAGTGGGGGAGGAGCAGTTCCCCACAGAAAGAGGAATTCTGTTAAACAGAAGAGAGAAGAGGACTACTGATCTAGCCAATGTGAAGAAATGATTATTAGAGTGTAATTTTCCCCATGTAGAAATGAGTAAATGAAGTATCTGAAAGGTTTAATTACACTTTTATAGCTTGCACAACTAATACATATGTGATAGATGAGAATCAGAGCCCAGTTTTAGATGATTCTAAAACCCGTACTCTTTCTAGTGTAGGACCTGGGCCACTACAGTATTCATAGACCCTTGAAAGGGATAGCTTTTCTTAAACATTAGAATTAGTATACTTAATTTCATAACAGAACTAAAAGTTGCACTATGGAGTTGTAGAGATGATTATTTGGGGAATATAAAATGTCTGCTTCTCTGGAAATTGTTTAGCAAGGAGCATGGCTTTCATTGTATTTCAAAATATTTTACAAGGGACATCGTAATCTTTTAAGGCCATTAGAGGAGTATTTTAGTGGCTTAAAATGGTTTTTCACATAGTTTGAAGATTTTTCTCACCTACATAGCTCATCATCAAAAAATTACTATCTTAACTGTTCAGATGGGATAAGACAAATCTTTCCTTCCTATACAATGCTAATAGGATTTCAGATTGGTCCACCTTTTCAGCATGG
This sequence comes from Hyperoodon ampullatus, assembly GCF_949752795.1. Lineage (NCBI taxonomy): Eukaryota > Metazoa > Chordata > Mammalia > Artiodactyla > Ziphiidae > Hyperoodon > Hyperoodon ampullatus. The sequence goes on from NC_136920.1 coordinate 20,813,327, forward strand.
AGAAAGTTGGCCAGAGGAATAAAAATCCTAAAAAATATTTTATAAGCAGACAGGTACATAAATTTGGTTTCACAAGGATTCTTCAAAGTGTTAGAGATAGTAGAGGGTGTAGAAAACGTTCCAAACATTAAATTTTGGAGGACTGGCTCAATAGATTATGACAATGATAATACCTAACATTTGTTGAACCCAAGCAGTGTGCTAAATATTGTGCATACTATTCAAGGCACTTTTTAATCTCATTTCATAATCAACAACCTACAAATTAGATATTATCATTATCTTCCTGTTGAACAAAAAAAAAAAAAAAAAAGAAGAACCAGCAAAATATGATTTACAGCTCCTCATTAGCAGAGCCTAGACTCATATCCAGGTTGATCTGACTCCAACACTCACGCTCTTAACAACTATGCAGTGTTCTTATGTATCTATTCAATGGAAAAATATTCTGTGATTAAAAAAAAGAAAAAAATATAGATTTATATAAACACTAAAAGGTATTTGTGAAAGTTAGGTTAAAAATGAAGATACTAAGTGAGAATGCATATTCAGACCCTCATTTTCCTTTTTAATTAATGTTTATTTTTATGAATTTATATACTCTAAATTGTTAAGCATTACTTTCTTTATGTAATGAGTACAGGGCATTTTTACATTCCTGATTTTATTTTTCTGTAATGAAGTAATTATTTACCATAAGCATGAAATACTTTCTTAATAATAAGAGTAAATCATTTATTTCCATTTTGGAAAAGAAATAAGTGTTCTGTCCACCATTTTTTCAACTCATTCTGTCTACCTTGATAAGTCATTTTATCAGATACTCTAGTCATTGGGATTTAGAGCATTTGCTATTTGTATCCAAACCTTACCAACAGGAAAGATTTTATATGTAGAATCCTAGGTACCTAGTTAACAGGATAACAGAATAGAATTCCTAAAGTGGAAGATTCCAGCTTATAACTGAATCTTAATGCTTCTACTTGGGAAACATCAGCAAGAACTAAAAATAATTTTCCAAAAATCAGTTAATCAAATATTTTTCAACCTCCAGAAACATTCAGGATTCATTCGACTCTGGCAAATTATTAGCCTTTCTGCTTAATCTCCTGCTGAATTCATATCTTGCTAATCCTGTGCTGTTCCGTGAATGATTACAAAGCTCTAACTCACTAATGCTCCAATACAAAAAAATAATAATTATTATTCCTTTCAACAAGAGTACTTTTGAAAAATTATAAAATATTCCTCTGCATTTAAAAAATGGAGGACAGACTATAAAACTAAAATTATTTAAAAATTTAAAAATGGTTTTAATTGGGTTATTTACTAAATTATGAGACAATTTTGAAGTTTTCTGTCTTTTCTGTTTCTGAAATTATAAAGAGAAGTTCTGAGTTGTTTCCAACCTCCTTCTTCTAACTGCAGTAGTACTAGGAAGACCACACAAGGGTCAGAATGTCATCCAAACTTAACACTTTACATTGACAGACAACTAATAGATAGAAAACATGTTTTTTTCATGATATAAGAAGGATTTCAAACAAGATGTCTAAGTGAAGTATGGGTCTTGGATTTTACAGTGACACTCCACAACACCCATCCTCCATGACTTCAGTCCATTTTTCTCCTTCCCATTATTGCAAGTCCACAGGGATTCTTGCCCCAAATCGTTGAATAACAAAGTAGCTTTTAAAATGCTCTTGAAGTTGTTGGCCTAGTTGTTAAATCTGCTGCCATCATTTGGTGACAAGTGAAGAAGAGAACAAAGGCATTCATAGCTCGTAAAGCTCAAATTCTAATTATATTTATAAAGGGGCTGAAAAATCCCCTCAGCTTTTTCTTTGACACCAGTGCAATTCCCCGATACCAATGTACATAATACATGTCTTTTATCTTACAGAAATATAAGTGCTCCACCAGAAACCAACAGATTTGTGGTTTTTGAGACTTGTGGTTTTCGAGATTTACTTTGAGATTTGTAGTCAAATTTGAGATATATTGATGTAAGAAAAGGAATGTACAACAGACTGAGTCGACAACTTTTGATAAGATGGAAGTAAGAATGAGGTTAGGGTCAGTAGAGTACAACTTTCAAACCTGAAGAGTTTGTAAGCACTCTCTCTGCTTTGTGATTTCCTGTCCACCAAAGTTCCTCTCAACTCTTGAATTGCTTACCATAGACATTTCTTTACTATCTAGAAATTTTCTGACCTCACATATGCAGCACTGGGAAAACAGTTTCATTGCATCAAGATATTTGTAATAGAGCTAGAGCATAATCAAACCACTGAATATCAAATCTGAAAGGAAGTTTGGTGTTTACCCCATTTTAGAGATGTCAAAACCTATAAATACAAGTATTTCTCCCAATCTTTGATAAACTCAGGACTAAAACCAACATCTGATCTCAACCCCACCACCCTCTTTTTGCCTCTTTCTTGTTCAGTTGATACATAACATGTTAATAGTCAATGTAATGATACATGTTATGTAATAGCTTATCAATTTGGAAATCCTAACCAAATACAACTGGCACCCAATAAAGTCTAGTCTTTGTGTAGAGTCAATTTGAAGGAAAAACAATCCTGTAGATAATTATAGCTGAATGATTCTAATGTTTACCTGGTCTTTGGAGAATGGCAAAAGGTGGTTGGCTGGGGAGATGTAGGTTGTTGGTGGTTATGGGTAAAAAGAAGGAGAGAAGACATTTTTAAGCAGTGGTTCTCAGTTGTGGAAAATTTGTCCCCTCAGCAAATATTTGGCAATGACTGTAGACACTTTTATTGTTATGACCGGAGGACTGCTACTGACATCTGGTAGGGAGAGGCCTGGGATGCTTCTGAGCATCCTTACAATGCACATAACAGCCCCCTTCCCACAACAAAGGATGATCTAGTCCGAAATGTTAATAATGCCAAATTTGAGAAACCCTGTTCCTAAGTATATTTTTAAAAACCCTCTCTCCCCATTTCTCTGCATATCCACCCTTGGCCTTCCACAACTTTTCTTCCCTTTACTTTCAATTCCCATCACTGATTCTCTTAATGCTAAAAAGGACGCTTTTCTCTTATTCCTCTTTCTTTCAACTTTCTATGTATTTTGATTTGAATCTGCATATTCCATTTCTGTTTTTTCTTCCTTGCACATTATAAAATTCCCTAAACAATAGTACCAAAACCAAAATCCTCTTAGAAGGACAAAGATAAAATTATCTTCAGAAGGCAAAAGGGAGGGGAGAGAAAGTTTTGGACATTTACACATTCATAACATTTATCACTTTATTATGTCTGCAAGTTTACACACATCATACACATCTTAAAAGACCAAACTAAAATGAGAAATCTCCATGTTTTCATATCTCAACTCCTGAATATGGCAAGGAAATTGCACACTTATCCCAGAATGTCCCAGTTTATAGAAGAAAGGAGTTTTCCTTGTATATGTCACAGAAACCAGAATGTGAAAAGAAAGCAAGTGAGTGCAGGCAGGATCTACACAGGCATTTTAGACTAGATGTAAGGATGAGATGTCCAAGACTGAACAGTGGGGACATTTCATTGGTTCCTAAGGCAACCTTTCACTGAGCTAGCTCCACTCCCAGCCCCACGTGGATTAGGATCACAAGTTATCATCATTAGGAATTATAAACTCCTTCATCCTATATTATCATGTAACATAAAAATAGATAAAGAAGGAAATTTTATAAATTGATACAAATGGATAATTGAAGGGAGAAGTTAGACTTTATTTCAAGAAGATAGGCATGGATTTTTTGCTGTTATCAGCTGCAATACAAAAACCTATGAAACAAAGATCTGAAAGTATTTATGAATCATATGGGACTACCAACAGTTGAGCATTTCATCTGGCTATTTTAATATTCCATGGAAAATGTACCATAGAAAGCTTGGTTCATTCAGTAAAATGAACCAGGGAGAAGGATATGAATGAGTTCACTGCCTTTAAACTTGCTAACCTTTTGATATATCAAAGATTCCAAAGTATACATTTATAATTCTAGATGTCAGGGCTTCTCTTTTTTTCTCTTATTATTCTTAATAGAATTTTTTTTTTTTTGCGTTATGCGGGCCTCTCACTGTTGTGGCCTCTCCAGTTGCGGAGCACAGGCTCCGGATGCGCAGGCTCAGCGGCCATGGCTCACGGGCCCAGCCACTCCACGGCATGTGGGATCCTCCCAGACCGGGACATGAACCCGTGACCCCTGCATCGGCAGGCGGACTCTCAACCACTGTGCCACCAGGGAAGCCCCTTAATAGAAATTTTGAAATCAAGCATTCTAGAATAAATTATGGATTATTGAATTGTGAGTATATAAGTGCAGAAACCTATTTTTGAAAAGCCCTCCATAAACAAATATTAGTTAGACTATAATGGAATGTTTAGTAAGCCATTATACATTTAATTGATTATTTTGCAGACATTAAAAAATCATGTTTTTTGAAGTATTTTAAAGAACATAGGAAAAAGCAGCATAAAAATTATCTGATTAGAATTTTATTAGAAATAAACAAATATTTATATTTTTAGAAAGAGAACTTTTATAAAAACTCCAAAATAGTAACTTTATGGTTATTTGTATGATTATGAATAATTTTCACTTTTTCTTTTTTTCTGTATTTCCAAACTTTTTCTGCAGTGAAATGACTTTACTGTTAAGTAAGGGAGAAAAAAATGAATGCTAATTTTAAAAGGGTCCTATAGAGAAATTTTTCTGTTTCTTTATCTAATGCATTGCTAAAAGCATTTACATATCAGTTCCATCCACTCTATCTTGGAAAACAGGGAGGAAAATGCTTCTGTAATAAATGAAGGCAGAAAACAATGAAATGTAGCCAAATCCATAAATCCCTTTGCTTAGCAAAGCAACTTTTGCTGCTGCAAGAGTTGGAATCAATTACTGTAGACTTTCATATTGTAATGTCGGGAGAGTCTCAACTTCTGGAGTTGGAGCTTGGGAACAAGTCACTTGCACTGGGCAGAGGGGCTCAGAAAAAAAGACCCATTTGATCAGAAATGACTTCATTTCACGCATCATTATGCTATTACCCTGTGCTTGAAGATAAGCAGTTTAGGCACTGTCATGATTTAGCTGTCTCTTGAGACCCTGCGGTCTAATTAGCGTGGCTCTCAAAAAACTCAGCTCAGCTCAGTCCTCATTGGGTCTATAGGAAAGGAAGGCGTGTTTTTCTCTACTGTAAGCATTCTGTTAGTTTCTTTAGTCCTGTGCTATATACCCTGTTACTAACGGGAATTTATTTTTGACTCAGAAAGCTCAGTGGGTAGGAATTTGACCAAGATAATGATATCTCCCAAGGAGTCAAGTCATTAGCACAACTTTCTAACGCTCAGGATCCACAGACAGACCATATCTGGTGTTTTACTTTTGCTAAACTTTATTTGCATTGCTATTGCAAAGCAGCATACACAGCTTGTCATCAAGTCTTATCAAAATCCATTCACTGCAGAAGTCATCTGTTTATTTGAATCTTGAGAAATGTCCCTTCTAATCGTAACTGTCTTTCTTTGGACCTAGGGAAACAGTTAAGCATATAAAGCCTACAAAGAACTGGTTATAATGACCCAGCCTACATAGGTGACTAAGACAGCCGTGTAGACAAACTCTTACGCCTTATGGCCTGCTAGAAATCTCCACTTGCATGCTTCATACACAAGTTAAATTAACATGCTAAACACTGAAATCATTTTTTTTCTTTTTCCTTTTTTTTGTTTTCATTTTATTGTGGTAAGAATGCTTCACATGAGATCTACTCTCTTCACAAAATTTTAAGCACACAATACAGTATTGTTAATTTCAGGCACAGTGCTGTACAGATCTCTAGAACTTACTCATGTTATATAACTGAACCTTTATGCCCATTGATTAGCAATTCCCCAGTGATTCTTTTTTTTTTTAAATAAATTTATTTATTTTATTTATTTATTTTTGGCTGCATTGGGTCTTTGTTGCTGTGTGGGATTTCTCTAGTTGCGGTGAGTGGGGGCTACTCTTCATTGTGGTGTGCGAGCTTCTCATTGTGGTGGCTTCTCTTGTTGTGGAGCATGGGCTCTAGGTGCTCGGGCTTCAGTAGTTCTGGCACGTGGGCTCAGTAGTTGTGGCTTGCAGAGTCTAGAGCACAGGCTCAGTAATTGTGGCGCACGAGCTTAGTTGCTCCGCGGCATGTGGGATGTTCCTGTACCAGGGCTTGAACCCGTGTCCCCTGCATTGGGAGGTGCATTCTTAACCACTGTGCCATTAGGGAAGCCCCCCACAGTGAACTCTTGATGTCCTATTCTGGCATTTTACCCATCCCAGTGAAAGTTCTTTATTATCACACAAGCAAGAGACTTTGAAATTCTTGACAACTTCCCTTTTGTAAACACCTACATCTCATTTATCAGCAAGGCTTTTTGATTCTGTCTCCAAAACAGATCTAATGGCTTTCTATTTTGCTCCATCTCCACTTTCATCCTCTTGGTTCATTCCACCATAGTAGCCTCTATATAGTTGGACATGCATTCTCTCTCCATTCTGACCGTTCCCATGCAGCAGCCAAAGTGCTTCTTATAAATCACGGTACAGATTCAACCATTCCCTTGGCAACAACGTCTCCTCACTGCATGTAGATTAAAACCCAGATTCTTTACTACATGGCCCATTGTGTCTTGATCTTTACTTCATTTTAAAATTTCCCCATTGCCACTCTCCCCTCTACATTCCACTTTCCAATCACCTTCAGACCCAGCAATGTTTTTCCAGCATTAAAGTTCTTTTCCATGTAAGTTTATGCCACTAAATTTTTCCTGGCTAAACATTTTCCTTTTCTTGACATCACAGCCAAAATGTTACTTTCTAGACACAGTCTCTACTAAGTAAATACTTTTCCAAGTTGCAGATTGGAGGGCAAACTTAGCATGGAGCTGTAGAGGAGGTTCCTTTTAGATTTGCATGAGGAAAATCAGGAGCTGAAACAGACACGAAGCCTCCCTGGAGTTCCTACATTAGCTAATCCAGTTTCCAATACTCCAATACCATAGGTATTGCTTTGATAAGTTCTTGGACTCATTATCCTACCAGGGAAGTTCAAATGTGACTCGCCTTGGTGTTCATAATAATTTGTAATTCTTTTTATGCCATAAATCAAATTTGGTGGCTTAAGAAAAGCATAAGTTTTGGATACAAAGCATCGGTTATTTTTATAATGTTCTTATTTTTTCAAAAGTGGGGTGAATTTTTTTTTTATCTTTATTGGAGTATAATTGCTTTACAATGTTGTGTTAGTTTCTGCTGTACAACAAACTGAATCAGCTATATGTGTACATATATCCCCATATCCCCTCCCTGTTGAGCCTCCCTCCCACCCTCCCTATCCCACCCCTCTAGGTCATCACAAAGCATTAAGCTGATCTCCCTCTGCTATGCAGCAGCTTCCCACTAGCCTAGAGTCTGTCATACAGCGTGAAGTAAGTCAGAAAGAGAAAAACCAATACCGTATACTAAAGCACGTATATGGAATCTAAAAGAACAGTACCGATGAACCCAGTGTCAGGGCAGGAATACAGACGCAGATGTAGAGAATGGACTCGAAGTCACAGTGGGGGAAGGGAAGCTGAGACGAAGTAAGAGAGTAGCACTGACATATATATATTACAAAATGTAAAATGGATGGCTAGTGAGTGTTGTTTTAATGGCTCAGCTACTACATTTAAGCACAGGAATATAGTTTGTGCTTTAGCACCTGCTGAAATCCAGGCTTGATGTTATCTAATATTTGATTCACTGTCATAAGTCACCCTCATCCAAGAAGCTCCTTTGAGTTATACAACCAGCAGAGACTCAGGCAGGCAATGCCTATAGACACAAATATTTATAGTGTGTTTCCCTTCTGTATTGTTTCAACTCCTACACTACTTACATATTTATAGAAGCCACTGGTGTTTCTTTTTTTTTAATTTTTGAATTTTATTTTATTTTTTTATACAGCAGGTTCTTATTAGTCATCAATTTTATACACATCAGTGTATACATGTCAATCCCAATCTCCCAATTCATACCACCCCCACCACCCACCACCCACCGTCGCTTTCCTCGCTTGGTGTCCATACATTTGTTCTCTACATCTGTGTCTCAATTTCTGCCCTGCAAACCAGTTCATCTGTACCATTTTTCTAAGTTCCACATATATACGTTAATATACAATATTTGTTTTTCTCTTTCTGACTTACTTCACTCTGTATGACAGTCTCTAGATCCATCCACGTCTCAACAAATGACCCAATTTTGTTCCTTTTTATGGCTGAGTAATATTCTATTGTATATATGCACCACATCTTCTTTATCCATTCATCTGTCGATGGGCATTTAGGTTTCTTCCATGACCTGGCTATTGTTAAATAGTGCTGCAAAGAACATTGGGGTGCATGTGTCTTTTTGAATTATGGTTTTCTCTGGGTGTATGCCCAGTAGTGGGATTGATGGATCATATGATAATTCTATTTTTAGTTTTTTAAGGAACCTCCATACTGTTCTCCATAGTGGCTGTATCAATTTACATTCCCACCAACAGTGCAAGAGGGTTCCCTTTTCTCCACACCCTCTCCAGCTTTGTTGTTTGTAGATTTTCTGATGATGCCCATTCTAACTGTGTGAGGTGATACCTCATTGTAGTTTTGATTTGCATTTCTCTAATAATTAGTGATGTTGAGCAACTTTTCATGTGCTTCTTGGCCATCTCTACATCTTCTTTGGAGAAATATCTATTTAGGTCTTCTGCGCATTTTTTGATTGGGTTGTTTGTTTTTTTAATATTGAGCTGCATGAGCTGTTTATATATTTAGGAGATTAATCCTTTGTCTGTTGATTCGTTTGCAAATATTTTCTCCCATTCTGAGGGTTGTCTTTTCATCTTGTTGATGGTTTCCTTCGCTGTGCAAAAGATTTGAAGTTTCATTAGGTCCCATTTGTTTATTTTTGTTTTTATTTCCATTACTCTAGGAGGTGGATCAAAAAAGATCTTGCTGTGAATTATGTCAAAGAGTGTTCTTCCTATGTTTTCCTCTAAGAGTCTTATAGTGTCCGATCTTATATTTAGGTCTCTAATCCATTTTGAGTTTATTTTTGTGTATGGTGTTAGGGATTGTCCTAATTTCATTCTTTTATATGTAGCTGTCCAGTTTTCCCGGCACCACTTATTGAAGAGGCTGTCTTTTCTCCATTGTATATCATTGCCTCCCTTGTCATAGATTAGTTGACCATAGGTGAGTGGGTTTACCTCTGGGCTTTCTATCTTGTTCCATTGATCTACATTGCTGTTTTTGTGCCAGTACCATATTGTCTTGATTACTATAGCTTTATAGTATAGTCTGAAGTCAGGGAGTCTGATTGTTCCAGCTCCGTTTTTTCCCCTCAAGACTGCTTCGGCTATTTGCAGTCTTTTTTGTCTCTATACAAATTTTAAGATTTTTTGTTCATTTTTCCTTAAAATATGCCATTGGTAATTTGATAGGGATTGCATTATATCTGTAGATTGCTTTGGGTAGTAGAGTCATTTTCACAATATTGATTCTTCCAATCCAAGAACATGGTATAATTCTTCCAACTGATCCTTCCAATCCAAGAACATGGTATAGCTCTCCATCTGTTGGTATCATCGTTAATTTCTTTCATCAGTGTCTTATAGTTTTCTGCCTACAGGTCATTTGTCTCCCTAGGTAGGTTTATTCCTAGGTAGTTTATTCTTTTTGTTGCAATGGTAAATGAGAGTGTTTCCTTAATTTCTCTTTCAGATTTTTCATCATTAGTGTATAGGAATGCAAGAGATTTCTGTGCATTAATTTTGTATCCTGCAACTTTACCAAATTCATTGATTAGCCCTAGTAGTTTTCTGGTGGCATCTCTAGGATTCTCTATGTATACTATCATGTCATCTGCAAACAGTGACAATTTTACTTCTTCTTTTCCAATTTGGATTCCTTTTATTTCTTTTTCTTCTCTGATTGCCGTGGCTAGGACTTCCAAAACTATGCTGAATAATAGTGGTGAGAGTGGACATCCTTGTCGTGTTCCTGATCTTAGAGGAAATGCTTTCAGTTTTTCACCATTGAGAATGATATTTGCTGTGGGTTTGTCATATATGGCCTTTATTATATTGAGGTAGGTTCCAACTATGCCCACTTTCTGGAGAGTTTTTATCAAAAGTGGGTGTTGAATTTTGTCAAAAGCTTTTTCTGCATCTATTGAGATGATCATATGGATTTATTCTTCAACTTGTTAGTATGCTGTATCACATTGATTTGCATATATTGAAGAATCCTTGCATCCCTGGGATAAATCCCACTTGATCATGGTGTATGATCCTTTTAATGTGTTGTTGGATTCTGTTTGCCAGTATTTTGTTGAGGATATTTGCATCTATATTCATCAGTGATATTGGTCTGCAATTTTCTTTTTTTGTAGTATCTTTGCCTGGTTTTGGTATCAGGGTGATGGTGGCCTCATAGAAAGAGTTTGGGAGTGTTCCTTTCTCCACAATTTTTTGGAAGAGTTTGAGAAGCATGGGTGTTAGCTCTTCTCTAAATGTTTGATAGAATTCACCTGTGAAGCCATCTGGTCCTGGACTTTTGTTTTGTTGGAAGATTTTTAATTACAGTTTCAGTGTCATTACTTGTGATTGGTCCGTTCATATTTTCTATTTCTTCCTGGTTCAGTCTTGGAAGGTTATAACTTTCTAAGAATTTGTCCATTTCTTCAAGGTTGTCCATTTTATTGGCATAGAGTTTCTTGTAGTATTCTCTTAGGATGCTTTATATTTCTGCTGTGTCTGTTGTAACTTCTCCGTTTTCATTTATAATTTTATTGATTTGAGCCCTCTCCCTCTTTTTTCTTGGTGAGTCTGCCTAATGGTTTATCAATTTTGTTTATCTTCTCAAAGAACCAGCTTTTAGTTTTATTGATCTTTGCTATTGTTTTCTTTGTTTCCATTTCATTTATTTCTGCTCTGATCTTTATGATTTCTTTCCTTTTGCTAACTTTGGGTTTTGTTTGTTTTTCTTTCTTTAGTTACTTTTGATGTAAGGTTAGATTGTTTATTTGAGATTTTTCCTGTTTCTTGAGGTAGGATTGTATAGCTATAAATTTCCCTCTTAGAACTGCTTTTGTGGCATCCCATAGGTTTTGGATAATCGTGTTTTCATTGTCATTTGACTCTATGTATTTTTTGATTTCTTCTTTGATTTCTTCAGTGATCTCTTGATATTGTTTAGCCTCTATGTGTTTGTGTTTTTTATGTTTTTTTCCCTGTAATTCATTTCTAATCTCATAGCATTGTGGTCAGAAATGACGCTTGATATGATTTCAATTTTGTTAAATTTACTGAGGCTTAATTTGTGACCCAAGATGTGATCTATCCTGGAGAATGTTCTGTGTGCACTTGAGAAGAAAGTGTAATCTGCTGTTTTTGGATGGAATGTCCTATAAATATCAATTAAATGTATCTGGTCTATTGTGTCATTTAAAGCTTCTGTTTCCTTATTTATTTTCATTTTGGATGATCTGTCCATTGGTGTAAGTGAGGTGTTAAAGCCCCCCACTATTATTGTGTTACTCTCAATTTCCTCTTTTATAGCTGTTAGCCATTGCCTTATGTATTGAGGTGCTCCTATGTTGTGTGCATATATATTTATAATTGTTATATCTTCTTGGATTGATCCCTTGATCATTATGTAGTATCCTTCCTTGTCACTTGTAATATTCTTTCTTTTAAGGTCTATTTTATCTGATATGAGTATTGCTACTGCAGCTTTCTTTTGATTTCCATTTGCATGGAATATCTTTATCCATCCCCTCACTTTCAGTCTGAGTGTGTCCCTTGGTCTGAAGTGAGTCTAGACAGCATATATATGGGTCTTGTTTTCGTATCCATTTAGCAAGTCTGTGTCTTTTGTTTGGAGCATTTAATCCATTCATGTTTAAGGTAATTATTGGTATGTATGTTCCTATGACCATTTTCTTAACTGTTTTGGGTTTGTTTTTGTAGGTCCTTTTCTTCTCTTTTGTTTCCCACTTAGAGAAGTTCCTTTAGTATTTGTTGTAGAGCTATTTTGGTGGTGTTGAATTCTCTTAGCTCTTGCTTTTCTCTAAAGCTTTTGATTTCTCCATTGAATCTGAATGAGATCCTTGCTGGGTAGAATAATCTTGGTTATAGGTTCTGCCCTTTAATCACTTTAAGTATTTCATGTCACTCCCTTCTGGCTTGTAGAGTTTCTGCTGAGAAATCAGCTGTTAACCTTATGGGATTTCCCTTGTATGTTATTTGTCATATTTCCTTTGCTGCTTTTAATAATTTTTCTTTGTCTTTAATTTTTGTGAATTAGATTACTATGTGTCTTGTTGTGTTTCTCCTTTGGGTTATCCTCTATGGGAGTCTCCGCACTTCGTGGACTTGGGTGGCTATTTCCTTTCCCATGTTAGGGAAGTTTTTGACTATAATCTCTTCAAATATTTTCTCGGGCACTTTCTCTCTCTCTTCTCCTTCTGGGACCCCTATAATGCAAATGTGTTGTGTTTAATGTTGTCCCAGAGTTATCTTAGGCTGTCTTCATTTCTTTTCATTCTTTTTTCTTTATTCTGTTACATGGCAGTGAATTCCACTATTCTGTCTTCCAGGTCACTTTTCCATTCTTCTGCCTTAGTTATTCTATTATTGATTCCTTCTAGTGTAGTTTTTATTTCAGCTATTGTATTGTTCATCTCTGTTTTTTTGTTCTTTAATTCTTCTAGGTCTTTGTTAAATGTTTCTTGCATCTTCTTTATCTTTGCCTCCATTCTTTTTCCGAGGTCCTGGATCATCTTCACTATCATTATTCTGAATTCTTTTTCTTGAAGGTTTCCTATCTCCACTTCATTTAGTTGTTTTTCTGGGGTTTTATCTTGTTCTTTCATCTCTTACATAGCCATCTGCCTTTTCATGTTGTCTCTTTTTCTGTGAATGTGGTTTTTGTTCCACAGGCTGAAGGATTGTGGTTCTTCTTGCTTCTTCTGTCTGCCCTCTCACCTCTGGTGTTTCTTAGTGGTGTTGTTCACTTTAGTTTCTTAGTAATTTCCTGGGTTCTATGCTAACATTCCTGCTGTTGATTGTTCTCTTATTTTAATTATGTCTCATTCTAAGCAGCACTTCTGGGAATGGGCTGAAGTTTTCACTGCAGTATATTAGAGGTGAAAATAATTCTTAAAATTGCATTCATGTGAAATTCCTACCATTTACACTTTGGCAGGGGTAGGTGGATAGGGCCTTATTGATACTAGAAAAATTACATTTCTTTGATGTAGGAGTTGATGGCCAACTGTAGCAAGTTAGCAAGTAAAAATGATGGTAGCTAACATGTATTGGACACCTACTGCATGCAGAGACTTGGTTAGGTGCTTTATGATCATTCTTTCATTTAATTCTCACAACAACACTCTGAAGCATATGTTATTAATGTGCCTATTGGACAAACATGGAAACAGAATGCCAGAGAATCTCAGTATTGCATCCAAAGACATGCATAGTCAAGAAATGATAAGAAAGGAGGACTCTTCTTACTCCACAGCCCATGTTTTTAACCACTCTGCTATGCTTTCTGTCAAGTTAAAGGAAACCTTAATCCATCATAAAAGTAGGAAAAGAGAAACACAGCTATTATTCCAATCTTTTACTTGCTTATAAGTACCAGGGATTTTTTTAAAAATGATTTTGTTTTTTAGGGATTAAACATTTAAGAATAGAAAGTGTTGCAATGTTCAAGGCTAAGGAGAAACTTGGAAAATGTTACGTTCAAAAGAACATAACTTTGGAATCACAGGGTTCTGATTTTGAATGCTGTGTTTTTATAAATTTGATGATACTGGGCATCTACTTAAACTCTTTGAATTTCATTTCCTACCTCTATAGGTGGAAATAATAATAATAGTAAACTAGATAAATAGATAGATAGATGATAGATGCATACATAGATACATATATAGATAGACAGTAAGCACCAAATGCAGTCATACATAGATGATGCCTCACACAGTGTGTCATATATTTGCTTAATCAATATTATTCTCCCCTATTATCTATTTCTGTTTTTATCCATAGAGCAATAAGCAAACAATTCCATATTTTTTCTCTTTTATACATCACCAAGTACCAATATATGCCCTTGGGGTTGACTACCAATCACTTCATTGACCCTGACAAACAACTTCAGCTCTGCTGGTCCCTTTACTATTCTTTTATCATATCAGGCACACTCCGCTTTTGGGATCTTTGCACTGGCTGTTCCCTCTGCTTGGAATGATCTTCCCTAGACATCCACTTAACTTGCTCCCTCATCTTCAACTCTTTGCTCAAACATCACCTTCTCAGTGGAGGCTTTTCTGATCATCCTATTTAAAATTGCACATACATACACCTCACTTTACCTGAATGCCTTCTGGGCTTGGGATTCTCCTAAATATGCAATATCTATGTGTAATTTTTGTGTTTTGTTTTTTATATGTCTTCCCCACCCACTGGAACATAAACTACATGAGGACAGGAATATTTGTTTGTTTTGTTCATTGGTTTATTCTCAGTATCTAGGACAGTATCTGGTAGTGGTATAGTAAATGCTCAAAAAATATTTGTTGAATGAATGAATGATTCAAAAATGAATACTTTTGATAGAAAAATCAAAGAAAGTAAAGATCACTATGGAATGTTTTCAACTGAACACTTCAAGGGATTGGATGGAAGGCTGAAGTATTACTATAAACAGAGGTATGCTATTAAGATAGTTTAGTTTTTTGGATGGCAGTGGGAAGGCAGCAGAGAAGGATTTTTTTTTTTAAGTTTTGTACCATGATAGATAAATGACAATGAATTTCAAAGGAAAAGGAATTGGGCATCCAGTGATGTATTTACTCTTTGAAATCCCACAACACTTTCTGTGAATACACTTAAAAAACAATACTGTAATGACTTATGGCCATTTTTTTTCTATTTCTGTGTGTGTCATGCACAAGTAAATAGTATGAATTTGAGAACTTGAGCTCAGAACTCAAATGAAGTTAATTACACTGAATCCAAATCTTGGCACCTCCATTTTCTTAACTCTAAACTTGGATAAGTTAGCAAACTGTAGGTTCCTCTTCTGTAAATAGGGATAATATCAGTACCTACCTCATAGAGTCATTGCAAAGGATTAAAGTAGTTAACATATATAAAGGGTTTAGAAAAAGCACCTGGCTCACAATATGTGCTCAACAGGTTAGCTATTACAAATTTTATCTTTTTTGTCCTTCGGTAGACTACAGGCTCCAGGAAAACGAGGACTATAACTATTTCTTGCTCATTATTTTATCCCTAGAATATAGTTCTCTCTCTATATATATACATAAATATATATATAACATATATATATATATATATCTAAAATGAGTGAATGAATATGTGTATATGTGAGGAGGTAAGCAGCAGAGACACAAAAGACTAAGAAATATCATCAGCACTCAAGAAACTTAAAATATGATAGAGTAGAGAAGAAGAGGTGTGAGAAGGTAGGGCAAATCTTAGCTTTTGAGGATTCATTAAAAGTGATGTCATAACACACCATAATGAGACAGGTATAGGTCTTCAAAAATCATCTGAGAATAGTCTCTCAAATCTACTTACCTATAATTTAGCATATAAGAGTGTGGTGGCTTTAAAATATGTACACAATTTCTGCTATACTTCCCACTTCAAGAAACAGAGCCTAATTCCCCTCTCCTGGATCTGGTGACTTGCTCTTAATGAATAGAATAAAGTAGAAATGACAGGACATATCTACTGAGGCTAGGTCATAAAAGGCATTGGGGCAAAAAAATATTGTTCTTAACTGAATTTTTTAAAAATTATACCATCTTTCATGTATATATGCTTTGTTTCTCCTCCTGAGCTATAAATTCCTTGAACAGATAAGCTTTGCCTAGTTCTTTTGTCCATGCCTTAGCATCTAGCACATGACCTGACAAATAGTGGGCACTCATTTATAGTATACTTGATTGGTCATCATCTTCATGTTTTTATGAAGCTCCTCTTGATTAGAATAATAACTTCATAGTTTGAAATGATGACTTTTTTGTCATTGTGAAGAATTCTACTGGGTTAAAAACAGAGACTTGGAAAAGAACACCAAAGATCTCAGAAGTGGGGTTTAGAAGGCTCTATCTCTAGACCCGACCATGTTGTGATCAATTCGACATGGAAGGGATCATCCAGCTGATCTGCAGAGCATGGTGTCCAAAGCATAAGATCTAAATCTCAAGTTTCTTCTCCTGTTATGTATGGATGATAAAATAGTGTTATCTTGAGGAAAAAGTAAGATAATCTCTATGGAGAGCTTGATAGATGTCAAGTACTATTATGTTTTGTGTTTACCTTTCTCTTTCAGCTTCTGTTTCCTCCACTAAAGGGCATATATTGACCTAAATGTTGCTCTAGACATCTCTTGAGGTAGTGTATTCTCTAGCCACTTCAGCACACAGAGAGGGTCTTAAATATATGCTATATAAGGAAGTAAAGAATATAGATTGGCATATTCATATCAACCTAACATGAAGTCTCTGAAACAGTATAACTGGGAAGATGACATTTAATAGGCTTCCAAAGCTATAGCCAGTGTCCGGAACACGCCAAGTTGAGACAAAGAGGAAAGAGATGACTAGACATGGAGAGAAATTTGAGAGAAAAAAAAGATTGCCCAGAGGTTTGTATTCATGCAAAATTTTAATTCTCTGGTCATCAACATCCCAGAGAGATCCAAGTAAACATGCAGCATACTATAGGGGTATTTGCATTTTTATATGAAAAATTTTTAATGATGTCACAGAGAAATGTTAACTAATTTCATTTTTAATTAGTTTCAGGGTGTAGAAGAATTAAAGGTGATTATATTTAGAACTTGATTAAAATTGATAAACTATATTTCAAGTGCACAATATAGATAATCTCACTAAGTTCTACTCCTGGCTAGCTTCCTGATTTAATTAATAGGAAGGGTTGCAGCATATTAATGAGAAGAAAATAGAAACCATTGCCTTCTTCCCTTTATTGTGATGGCAAACCATTCTAGTTCTGGGTAAGTGGATAGTTGATATTGAAGGCTGGAAATATTTATTATTCAATGCAGTATGCTGCAGTGACATTTCTTATCATTTCAGCATAACTGTGCCAGAGGGTCTGTAAATAGTATTTGCCAAAGGCAATTTCACACATTCATAATATTCTTTGATGTCTGGACTGGACCCAACTGACAGATCCCCCGAGGCCATCTTTTTGCTTCTCCTGCAGGCTGATAAACCAGCGCAGGGTGGGGGGTGGGGGTTACAGAGAAACAAAACAAACTCAGGGAATTTCATTTCGTAATTTCGAATTAAATTCACCTTACGGAAGCCAATACCTAGCAGATAGTGGCCATTTAATAAGTAACTACTGAGTCAATGGGAGGGCAACTCACATCAAGTTTACGGAACATAAACTCAGGAGGAAAATTTTACCATTAGGAACGGTTCTGAGCAGATAGGACTTAATGCTTCTTCTGTTTAGGAGAGAGGAGATGGGAAAATGAAACCCTCATTCTCAGGAAAAAGAATAATATTTAATAAGGAACTAGCGTTTATTGAGCTCTTACTCTGTTCACTAGTTAAAGAAATTTTCTTTGCATTTACTCATCCAATTATGGCAACAGACATATAATGTAGATGAGAAAACTGAGTCACAGATAGATTAACCAAGAGGACACAGCTAGTAAGTGATGGCACATTAAAAAAATAAAACGCTGCATATACGTCCTATCATTTACCAACATACTGTATGTTCTGGCCCCAAATTATCCTATGTCACCTCTCTGACCCAGTATCTATTCGTAAAATTACCCTGTACATTTTCTTCCTACAATACACAATTTTTGAAATTATTATATTTTTGTATTTATGATTTTTATTTGTTTTATATTAATGTTTATTATTTGTCTCTGTCCAGTAGAATGTACGTTTCAAGACAATATGAATTTGTCTTATTTTCTGCTTTCTCCATAACACCAGGAAAACTTTCTGAAAAAGAGTAGGCAGTCAGTAAATATTTATTAAGTCCATTAATTGATGACATAAAAGTTTCAGAGAGTGCTCTTAGAGGCAAGATAAGTGCTCTATCTTCTCCTAAATATAAAAGAGTGACACAGACACAAAATTGAATTCCCCAAATAGTGTCAAAATCTGAAAACTACTTTGTGCTCCAAATCAGTGCCAACATTTTAGTTTTCTTACTTTCTGAGCACTCGGGAGAAAATCACCTCACACATAGATTTTCTAACATCCTGACAACATGGCCTGGTGTTAAAAAAGACACTTTAGAGGCAGATGTGGGTTTGATTCCCAGCTCCATTATTTCTTTGTTCTGTAACTTTGGAAAAGTTACATTATGTTACTTTGTTAAGTCCTAGTGTCTTTTTATGTGGCCTGAAATTTCAGAAACTCCACCTTTCCTATCTTGCCAACTTAGCCAAGAAGATAGTGATTTACATTCTCATCGTCTACAATTTATTGTCTATCCTTCCACCAGGTTAATTTTTTTAAAGCCCCACTTTTATCATATGACATGCATACTGAATTACTTATTTTATTTTGACTAAATTTATTTTGAATTTTGTTTTATTTTACGTTTTATATTGAATAGGATCCAGTCTCTTTAACCTGGCATTCAAGTCATTCTGTCATCTGATACCCCTTTTATCTATTCAAATTTGTCTTCCTCTGCCTCAAGACAAGTGTCGTAACTATTTCTCTTACAGATTATTGCCTACTTGCATTGTCCACGGGGTGCACAGCCATCTTTTTTCTGCACAAAGTCCTATTCCCACCTGTCTCTTTTACCCTAACTCTGTTTTTAAAGATACAACCCATATCCTGGCCCTCATTCTTGCTGATTTCAGTAATATTTGTCACCATCTTCTCCAAGTTTCTTTCCCTCAGCTATAACTTTGTAGTGTTCTGCCCTGTACTTTGGTATTGCCTCGTGAGTAATTTTGTGCTTCAAACAAAATGTCCTGTACTGGTTGGATTTTCTTTCTGCTGTACATCTTGCAGGGTTGGACACAGAGTATGTTATGAGTAAATAAGAGATAGCTAGCTACCTATACTGCTTCGTGCAATTATTCTCCCAGCTGCTGAAAGCGCAGGGGCAGAGAGGTGGGACTATTGGCCCATTTCAGACATTGCCTCTACTGAAGAGAGCCACTTCGGTCAAGACAACATGGCCCTCCCTCCCTGGGCTACCAGCATCCATGACTGGTTTACATAGGAGTTTAAAAGCCCAATAACATTGATCCACTCAGAACAACTCTGAAGGGTCATCCACGCTTCAGATCTCCTGTGAATGAAAAATGTTGCCTGCCACATCAGTAAGCAAAGGATGTTGCAGCCATCAAACCATCATATTACAGCTGCCCTGACCAGGAGCCCTGAGGGAACTCAGGATAGAAACAGGATGCCCGACATCAAGTCCTCAGCCACTTCAGTCACCCCCCAGCTGTGCATCTTGAGGGGACACAGGATGGGAAAACACAAGATGTTGACCCCTGATAGCTGAGGTACATATGAAAGGGATGATTTCAATGAGCCCAGACTTTTGTATCTTTCCATACATAGAAAGGCGCTCAATTTATTAACTTGAGATGTCTGCTCTTCTTTAATTAACAGTAATCTTCTGATGTTCCAACTATCTGTTGGAAAACTTTTGGAAAAGTTTTGTTACACGACTCCTATATATCCTGGCTCCTCCCTTACCTCTTAGAAGCAGTCCCTCAGAGCAATCTGAGAGGCTGTCTCCCAGGCGTGACGTCCTCAGAAAGTCTGCCAAATAAAATGTAACTCTCAACTTTTAGGTTGTGCATTTTTTACAGTCGACACTCCCCACAGAGTTACCTGCAGCCTCCACTGAGATTGCATGGCAGCCCTAGCTGTCCTCCACAGAGTCCTACTTCCTTCCCTTCTCTGCAGATTATCCCTAAACCTGGTCCCTAAACAATCTCCCTAAAGACTCTAAATTCCTGAGAGTCTACGTCCCAGAGAACCCAACTGGTGGCACTCACTAATCATACATTTCATGATCACATACTTTTTTTCCTAATCATGAGGGAAACGGGATATGGAGGACATGTGATAAGAAAAGGGACAATCAGGGGAAATCAGTGAACCATATCTTTGCATATCATGGGAAATGTTTGCTTGTTTTGCTTTGCTTATTTGTTGAATTATCTGCATAGACAATTTTGCTCTGCTTTTTAAAAAAGTTATTATTATCCCTATAAGTGTAGAGAGTGGTCATCATTGTCTTTATTTATTTAATGGTTGTTTGTTTGTTTGTTTATTTTGGCTGCACCACATGGCATGGGGGATCTTAGGTCCCTGACCAGGGATTGAACCCGCACCCCCTGCATTAGGAGCACAGAGTCTTAACCACTGGACCGCCAGGGCAGTCCCAGAATTGTCTTTAAAAATGATAGTTAGGGATATGTGTGTGGAAGAAAATTAAAATGAGAATTACAGATGAATTGCACAATCTCAATGAATGAAGTAGGGGCACATCACTAGGCCTTTTCTTATTATAAAACCCAGCTCCAGCCTCTGAGAAAGCAGATCCCGTCATTTATTTTAAACAAGAAAAATTAGGGAACATATCAGAATCACCTAAAGATGCTCTCTTATGTGTTTTTATAACCCCAAAAGTAAACATTCAAAATGTCCTGAAATAGGGCTTCCCTGGTGGCGCAGTGGTTGAGAGTCCGCCTGCTGATGCAGGGGACACGGGTTCGTGCCCTGGTCCAAGAAGATCCCACATGCCGCAGAGCTGCTGGGCCCATGAGCCCTGGCCACTGAGCCTGCGTGTCCGGAGCCTGTGCTCCACAACGGGGGAGGCCACAACAGTGAGAGGCCCGCGTACTGCAAAAAAAAAAAAAAAAAAAAAAAAAGTCTTGAAATAAGAAGAGTACATCATCACATTTATCTGAGACTTAAATATCTGGAGTTTTAGACACTCCAGAAGCAAACATCATTATACTTTTTTCCCTTCAGTGAAATCGACTGTGTGCAGTCACTTTAGCATCACCAACTCATTGGTTCAGTTCTGCCAATAAGTGCATTTGCTGATGGTGCCACTCTTTAGTTTTATAAACATTCAAAAATATTCACTCAAATTGGCTAGCTCCCTAGCAACCATCTTGGTAAAGACGAACACCTTAGGTGGTGAGAACAAGCATTTCAACCCCATGAAAGTAACAGCAGAGGTGTTTTTCTTCTGCTCTCTCTCCCCAATGAGTATTAAGCCTCCTTTTCTTGAAAAGAAGGAACAAATTAAGCACAGAATTCTCATCTCTCAACTTCATGTTAGTGGCAATGGCAGGTTGGAAAGTGTCTTTGGGGGCAGGCTGATGCTTGTTTTTCTTTCTGAGAAAAACTGCATTAGACCAAAAGAAATGCCCCTGAGATTTAATTATCTCTCTGCATTATTTTTCCTGACAGACACTTACTCTTTTATTGTGTTTCTCTGTTGAAAAAATTTTTTAGTAGATGTATTCTTTTTTTCTAATGGTAAAGGCAATATAACTTCAAAGATGCTCTGCCTTTTTTGTCTTTGACAAAAGGGGATGAGTGCTTTGAATAATTTCAAGGTGACATAAATGTTTATGGTTAAGATGGGTATGGAAAAGGGCTGGAATATGGAAATTGGGGTATTGCCCCTTCAGATGTCTCATACTTTTTGCCTCTGTCTTTAGATCTAATTTGATTGGTGGTAACACAAGCTGTATGCATCTAGGTTATTCAAAAGAGAGCTCTTTTTTTATAGAAATTGTTTTCACAGACCTCAAGGATAGGGATGAAAATGGACATCAGGAATAGACTGAAGCCATTGACTGTAAAATGAGAGGGATCTGAGGAAATTCACCTTTTCATCTTTCATCTCTGCTTCTCTCTGCATATCTGTTGTTATTGTTTTAGGTTTTCTCTCTCCTTCCAGGTTTCCCAGTGCACTTGGTGGGATATGACCACCATCAAACATAGCTCAGTTTATGACTTCACCACTCAGCCAGACTGAGACTCTAATATTCCCTCAATTTAAAATTTCCAGGGATGACTTTCAATTAGTCCAGTCTGGAGTGTCTATTTTCTGTCTGTTGTCTATAAATTGTATCCAGGATGGAGTGTCTACTCTGTCTGTTGTCTATAAATTTTATCCAGGAATCAGAGTCCAGCCAGAAAAATCATGGCTGTTCCCTTTTTAATTATATGGATAAGGAGAAGGGGAAATGTGAAGAAAAATAATCAGGATGGTTACCTGAAAACTAGGAGCTGGGAAAGAAGGGAGGCAGAGACAAAACTGTAAGTATCCATATTACTACTTGTGTTATGATTGGCAATTATTAATCTGAAAATAAGAAAACCACAGGAAGGTACATTTTAGGCATAAGGCTCAATGGTTCCATTTTTAAAAATTTTGAGCAATATATGCTTGAATCTGGCATTAGCCTATCACGGGAAGCATCTGGATACTTATTCAATTGTTAATTAATTCATTCCACAATCCTCCCTGTTCATTCATTCATCCATCCATTCATTCACAATGAAAGTCCCTTTGTTTGTTTATTGAAGAGATGCAGGATTAGAAGCAGATAGGAGCATTTAAGCAAGAGATGCATCCAGAAGAAATCTCAAGGATAGTGGATGTGTTGGGCAGGGTATGATAACTACTAACACACACACACACACACACACACAATTACAATGGCTTAACACAAAAACTCTTTATCTGAGATGGGAAGGAGTTCTGCTTTATGCTGAGATTTAGAGACTCAGGCTCTTTAATAACTCTGCAATTCCCTACACCCCCAGAATGTTCTGCTGGATCCTCTGCCTCTGGCCAGCTGGTGAATGAAGAGAGAGAATAGGAAGATATCATGAAAAGTTTTAAAGACCAGACCTAGAAATGGCCTGCTTCACCTTCTCCCACATTCCTTTGCTCAGAACGCCCTTATACAGCTGTACCTAAGGACTAGGTGGCTAGGATATGTGATCTACCCATGCACTCAGGAAGATTAAAGACTAGCATTGCTCTTAGACCCTGAGCAAGAGAGGCAACTGCTCTGGGCTGGGCTTTTTAGACATACTCTCAGTATTTCTTCCGGCTGCACCACTCCCTACAGGAAATGAGACTACAAGGCCAAGGTCCAAGGGCACCTGGGATGCTGGAATTCTCTAAAATAAAATGTCCTTGTAATTATATATTTCCAGGGGCAACTTGGTGCTCTTCCCTTGGTTCATCTTCTCAAAGGTCGATGGTGCCTCCTATGTGCATATCCTTAGGTCTCAGGGGTAGCCAAGGGCTGGCCCTTTGTGACAAAACTTACATAGTCAAACCAGGTGTGCATGATGCCCCACACGGTACAGGATGGAGTTCAGGTGGGCCGGAAACAAGGAGGCCATGGTAGAGGAATGGGGGCCTGGGCACAGGTTTTCTCATGCTGCTATGTTCTAGCATGGAACTCTGAGGAGTTCAAGGATCCTAAATTCAAACCTAGCAGTTTATATGGTTATGGATGTATTTGATAATGTAGGAAGCTAGGATTTATTTTATTTAGCAGGTTGTCAGCTTAGTTTATAATTGTTAAACATAGAGATGGGTTGTACATGGGCCTCCACCTGTACTCCTACCTGGGGCCCTGAAAATATTAAGGATGTTACTTGTGTGAGCTCCTGCAGTCTCTGACACAAAGCACAACCAGTGGAATTTTATGCTCTACCTTATATGCTTCTAAAAGGAAAGGAAAACTTAAAATACCTCACTTCTCTTAGACAAAAATCAAAATCGAATTGCTGCATTTCACCAAGCATTATTCAATGGACCATTTCTGCTTCTATTACTCTAAGCACTAATAAACTCTAAAAAGCAACTAATAAATATTCTGGTTCCTTTTTTTTTTTTTTTTTTTTTTTGCGGTACGCGGGCTTCTCACTGCTGTGGCCTCTCCCATTGCGGAGCACAGGCTCCGGATGCGCAGGCTCAGCGGCCATGGCTCACGGGCCCAGCCGCTCCGCGGCATGTGGGATCTTCCCAGACCGGGGCATGAACCCGCGTCCCCTGCATCGGCAGGCGGCCTCGCAACCACTGCGCCACCAGGGAAGCCCCTCTGGTTCCATTTAATAATAGCTACTTAAAAAAAAAAAAAAAAACCCTTATATGTGCTGGACACCATGCTAACAAATTAAATGCATTATCCCATTTAATTCTAACAAATGTGTTAATTAAGTTTTATCCTTGTGACAGTCAGGAAACAAGCTGAGGTAGGAAGTAGCAGATTGAGAATTCAAATGCATGTTTAACTTTATCAAAGTTTAACTTTATGCATTCTTTCCAGTAATGGTACACCACTGTCTTAGACTGGAATGGATCTTAGATATCAGAAAGTTGAGTACCTTTTCCCCCTTTTCATTCCTGAATAATCTCTTTCACAGACCAGCCAGGTAGTTGATCTGTCTGCATACAGGCACTCTCCAGTGACAAGCTCCTTTATGTATTAATAAGCTAAGAACATTAGCATACTTAGGCAGCAATTTTAGACTGATGAATTGTGCTGTATTTATGCATTTTTAGAGTAAGGAAAAAATGGGGACATTGCAGCCAAGGGACTAGGACTTGTTTAGAAATCACTGTCCATCTTATTTGTATTATACACTAAAAACTTGAATATTCCAATGTTAGTGTGTCATGCACATAAATCTTACTTTGGGAAAAATAACTTTAATTAAAATTTGGAGACCACAATTAGTTGAGTTGTCTTTATTTTGTTTTTCTTTTTTCTTTTTTTTAACTTTTTTGTGGTACGCGGGCCTCTCACTGTTGTGGCCTCTCCTGTTGTGGAGCACAGGCTCCAGACACACAGGCTCAGTGGCCATGGTTCATGGGCCCAGCCGCTCCGTGGCACGTGGGATCTTCCCAGACTGGGGCATGAACCCGCGTCCCCTGCATCAGCAGGCGGACTCTCAACCACTGCACCACCAGGGAAGCCCTTGTTTTTCTTTTCATTATCCAAATAGAGGGATTAGGGAGACACTTGAGCAGAGCATGGAGATTTTTTTCTCACCTCAATTAAGTCCTACCTGTGGCCTCAATCAAGTCCCACCTAGTCCACACTAGTCCTACCTAGTGTGTGTGTGTGTGTGTGTGTGTGTGTGTTACTACAAGTAGCATAATCCTCTAATTTATTATCTAAACTGAGACACTTTTGAGGATGAGACAGGATGCCATTTATAGTTATGCATAAACTGAAACAGTCCCAGGAAAATGGTTCCATGTTCACCCTAGTCATAAATAAAAACAAGTGGACCAGGACACATATTTATATGGCACACCCAAAAAGGCAAGATATGGGGCCAGACACAGATTAGTAGCTGCCAGAGGCTGCAGGTGAGGTGAAGGGTTGACAATAAAGGAGCAAAAGGGAATTTTTGAAGATTATGACATAGTTCTATATCTTGATTATGGTGGTGGCTACATAACTGTGTGCATTTGTCAGAACTCACAGAACTGTGCACCAAAAACTTCAGCTTTACTCTATGTAAATTGTAGCTTAATTTTCTTTAAAAAATAGTGTGGTTAAGAGGTCCTATAACAAGAATGTCAGAAATCTGATAAAAGGAGCAGACACCCTCTCAGGAAGAAACAAAAAACCAAACAAAACAAAACATTAGAGACCCTTTGTGACAAAGTAAAAGAATCAACACCACTCTGAAATCATTCTAAAGGAGTAAAATCTCCTTCAGAGAGAAGTTTCCTTCCCCTATTGCCACACACCGTATGGCAGCTCGGGGACACTAGGTACTGCAGAATGATCATTGCACTGCTTGGTGGAAGGCAGAAGGCGAGTGCTGACAAGGTATGACTGTGGTATCTGACAGAGGTGGTGGATCCTGGCAGGTGGATATGGTAGAACCGCTGAATAACTATTTGGAAGGAATGCTCAGTGAGCTACCCTGGTAATGCAGTTCTGTTCCTCAGAATATTTGAGACATCTCCTGAGCAACAGCATGAATATTTGGGGATAGGGGCTGTTTTCACACATGACTAAGTAAGAAGAGGTGGTTAAATATGGGCTCTTCATATTAACTTTACTGCATTCATATCCACAGGTTGGTGAGGTCAGCAAAGCTTGAGTTATCTAGACTTAAAGCACATTAGGTAGGAGCGTCTCAATTGTAGGACACCTTCCTAATGACTCCTGTCATCTTCATATTGGTGATATCATTACTATTCAATTTCAATATCAATAAGTTCCCCAGATCCTTAAAAAATGCTTGGCTATAATTAGCATTAGTTCAGTTGTGGCCCACAGTTATTTTATCTTATATCTTGTCCTATTTTTCCACTTCAAAAGAACTATGTCATTCATTTTCCCAGGATACACTGAAATCTCTAAGGCCCATTACAGCTCTAAAATGCAAGGATTCTACAGTTAAATTTATATTTAAAAGGCCAAGCCAGCTTGCTGTCATTATTGATGTTATTGGAAGGCCATACACATAGTATTCAAATTCTAGCCCTACCCCTCACAATGGGAACTTTAGCACCATTTCCACGGGTGCTAAAGAAACAGGAAATTCACAGGACTTTCTTATAGCTATAGGGATACTATAGAAATAAAATGTAGAGAGAAAACTAGAAATCCATTTTAAGCACTTAGAACAGCATTAAGTACACTGTAAGCATTCAATTGGTGTCAACTGCAATAAAGATTCAATATTATATTCTGCCTTGCCATCTGGAACGAGCAGGGCTTCAAATGACCTCACCACCTGCTCTCCCCAACCCCCATATTGCTCCCACAGAAAGATCCCCCAGCAAACAACTCTCCCTATCAAGAGGACCAGGCAGCGTGTTGCTTACCCCTGAGTAGCACGCTTTAGCTCTCTGCTACCCTGTAGAATTATCTAAGCTAACCGATCCCATCCTCTTGTGAGAACCAGGGACCACGTCACCCTCTTGTTGCTAAAAAGCCTGCCTCCTCTGCTTCTGCTGGTTCACTCTGTCCCCAGATGCAGCTCCCTGTGTGTGGTCCTGCGTGGCCTTGTGCCCTGGGCTGTGAGTATACATGACTATGACACTGCTGTCCATCTCATTTCATCTTTTCAGCTTCAGGTATTGGGTGTGTTCTTCCCTAGAAGAGGGTGAAGAAGAGGCAATCAAACAAGCTGTTGCTAATTACTAATGTAACGCTAGCAGTACTAGGTAATACTACTACCACCCTCAATGTGAATACTCTAAATCCTGAATGGAGACAGAGAAGTAACCACACAGACTGCAGCATGAGACTTGTTAGCATAAGTTCCCAGGACTTATGCTTCAGAACTTCACGATGCCAGGATTCTGATTTCCACCCAAGAGCTGAACAGAACATGTGGTTTACATAGAACTGTCGATAGCATAGGAACAAATTAGCAGATTCATTGCAGGATTTGTTAGTCATCCCCAAAGACTGGCTGGGGGGAGCCTGACATAGCACAGCCGCCCCTCCTTAAATCTTGAGGACTTAGGGAATATGTATGAAGATCTTGGTAAGTCTATATAACCTACCTAAGGATTTTTGCACATCCACTACCTAAACTAAACAGAATGGAGATTGAAATGATAATAGCCAGAGAAGTTTGGAGAGGTGGGAGAGAGCTTTGCGTCTCCAGTGACTGTATACGCAACTCAAATGTTCCCAGGCCACATCAGTTATGGGTGCTTAATGAAGTCACATAACAACATGTGTAAATCACATTACACTAACATGGCCCACTTTTGATTAACTCAAGTCTACAAAATTCCCAGTGAAGTGACTTAAGGATTCTTGGGGGTTATTTTACATGATTTTATTCTTCTCTGGTATTCTTTCATGGCTTTCCTTGGCCATTTAATATCTTATTACTGCCACTGCTATTTCTGTCTTCTTTTACCTCATTCACATATATTTCAAGGCTTTTAACTCTGATATTTCCAACCCTTAGTCGTATGATGCTGAAATAGCCCTACATTCACTGCAGTCTTCCTCTGGTGAGGTTGTTCTAACTTCTGCAGAAAAAACAGGATTTTCTTCCTCATCCTCAGTTTCTGCTTATGCCCATCATGCAAACAACATCTTCAGCTTCTCTTTGAGACCCTCCTGACTACAGGCCCTGACATCGTCATGCCCTGCTCTTCACTGTTTCTTCTTTCTAGGAAAGAGCTGACAGTCACTTTCTTCTCACATTGAAAAAAGTATCCTAAGCAAACCACATGCTAAACGTTTATCCATTCTTTTTACTAGATATACACATATATGGCTGAAATTCTAATTAATCTCAGGTCAAGATCCCTAATATATAAGATCAGGCAGCAGGGGTAGGCAGAGAGCTCTGCAGCCCATGTGTTCATTCAAATATTCATCCACTCATTCATTCACCCATTCATCCATCCATTCATCCTATCAGTAAACATATATTAAGCCCCTTCTTTGTAAGAAACACTTTGTTAGGCACTGGAACATCGTGATAAATAAACTATACTTGATACTTCCTTTATGCAATTTAGAATCTAAGGTGGTGATTCTGTGAATGGCTGCATCAGGACCAGGTAAAACATTTCTCAAAAATATAGAATCTTGGACCCACACCTGACTTACTGAATCAAAATCTCTCTGACTGGGGAAGGACATGATTTGGGAAGTTGGATTCCCTTCCTGAAGAGAGAAGGTTAATTGGAAAGTACTAGAATTAGAATAGTGTCGACTTAAAAAATATTCACAACCTAAAAGTTGAGAGTTATGTTTTATTCAGCAGAAATTTTTAGGACTTCATGCCTGGGAGGCAGCATTTCAAGTAATCCTGAGAGAACTGCTCTGTGGAGGTGAAGTGGGGAACCAAGTTATACAGAAGTTTTGCAACAAAGGGCAGGTAGTCTGAAAGTCAAAAGGTTATTGTTAAAGAAAACTAGATATCCCAAGTTAAGGAATTTAGCCCTTTTCTGTGTATGGGAAGATGCAGGAGTCTGGGCTCACTGAAATCATTCTTTTGAGATGCACCTCAGCTATCTGGGGCCAGTATCCCCATTCTGAGTTTTTTCAGTATCCCCACAGCGTAGGGAGTGGCTGCAGTCTGATGGTTGCTAGATGGCAGTTAATCTTTCCTTCTTGAGTTTCCTCAGGGCTCACTGGCTCACGTTGGAGGGCTGAAATTGCTGATGACTGTGGCATCCTTTGTTTACTGATATGACAGGCGATATTCCATTTATCAATAATTATAGAATTCTTGGCCAGAAAAGCCAAGAACATAAGAGTAAACACAGAAATGAGTTGCCTGAAAAGGCGATTTCAATCAGACAAGGATGTAAGCCACAGGAAGTAAATAAATGGGGGGGGGAAGTTCAAAAATATCACAATAGCCATATCTGAGATCTACCCTGATCTCAAGGTGGAGCAGGCGTTGCAGAGGCTTGGAAATTTTATTCCAATAATCTGGTGCCTACATCCTAAGAGGAGGGCATTAGGAAGCTGATTTGAGGTCAAAATGGTCAGAGCACAGAGCACCAATGCATTGTCTACTGCGGTGACTCTATCAGATCCTCTAGGCTAGATAGTCTGTGACCCTCCTCTTGAGGCCATGGGAAGGAAAAGAAGCCCTCGGGAAGGTACTCTGAGAGCCATCACTGATGCTACTTTCTTCACCAGCTTGAAGCCTTGGCTGCCTCTCAGGCAAGACACCTGACTGATTTTTCTACCACTCTTTAATCCTCACCTTGTCAGTTAAAATATTTCAGCAACTCCCTTAGGCCAGATTAATCCAAGTAAGTTTAAATTATATGGCTCAGCAATATCAGTCATTGCAAAAAACTTTCAGGTAGAGCAAGCCACACCATCTCCCTCATCATAAACAGAGGGTCTTGAATGAAGCCCCTTAATGGATCTTCTTCATGGCTCTGGGGCAGAGTGGAATTCATTTGTATTACAACTCAGTCAGAATTTTTTTTTACAACCCTTAGGAAGGATATATTTTACATTAACATGAAGCCTCAACATTTCTCAACACAGCTGTAAAATTCCGCTTTTAGCAGAATGCTGTTAGCAATGCAGACATCTGATCATGCCACTCTGCTAAAACACTTTCAGGGACTCTCACCACCTACTGAATTGTGTCCTCCCTCCTCTTGCTAGAATACAGAGTCTCCTCTAATTTAGTCAGATACTCCCTTGCTGCCTCACCTCCACTTCACACCCCAAGCACTTTTACACCTCCAGGCAACCGGCTGCATGCACTGATTGCCAGGACATGCTTTCCCAAATCCTCCTCCATGCCCGGGCTCAAGTCTGCCTTTCTGTCAAGACTGCCTTCTGTGCTTCCAATTCTGTTTACCCAGCCTTCAGACCCTTTTCAAATACCATCTCCTCCATTATGTCCTTCCATACTTGAATATGAACAAGACTACCTACAACATACAAATTCTCATAATATCCTTTACTTCCAATATCTAACTATAAGTATATAAATGGTGGTTCAAAAAGTCTTCCGTCTTGGTCCTGGTCACATTCACGGTTGCATCGGACATCTGTGTCTGGATCAATGCGTTATGCACAGTAGCTTCTCAATAATACACTTCCCATTTCATTGGATATGCTCTATTTCTTCTCTCTTTTTGTGACCCTAAACCCCCTTTCTGTCTTTTTTGTCTCTTTCATATGCTGACTATCAAATCCACTCTAGGTCCAATGAGAAAGATGATGTTTAAACAAATGTCAAACTCTACTACAAACTTCAGGGGAATAAAGTTTGTTTTTAGCTATGAGGATCAGAGAGTGCTTTTAAAGCACTGTTGAAGGAAAAAAAATATCTCCCTGCTATAGTGAGTAGTGATTTCCATTCATGTAGGAAGTCTCAGAGTATTAACTAACACTGACAAGAGAGTCTGGATGGCACACTCAGAAAGTTAGCTGGTGGAAACTGGTGATGTGATTTTCAATGACAGTCTCCTTGGATTCTGAGACTAAACCTAAGGCTAATGAGTTTTCATTGTAGAAATCTGGCCAAAAAGACAGTGGTAGCTGCTTTGAGCAAGAAGAAAAATTGTATCACTAGTTCATATCTGGCCTCAATTTTTGCTTGCTTTCACAAAAATTAAAGCAATTCATTAAGTTTTATGTAAGTGGGTTTTCTTTTTCTAAGTTTACCCCCTTTTGGTGCTCGATGAACACATTTTTTCTTTCTAAAGCCAGTTTTTTTTTAAATTCGTGGTGATAAATGCAGGATGCTAAAGTCTACCTCCATTTTGAGAACTTTTTGTAACTCGCCTCAGGAGGCCACTTTCTGAAACTGTGGAGCAAGTGTCAATTTGCAAACCACATAGTTTCCCACATCCTTCCTAGGGAGTCAGCGCTGAAACAGGGTTGAAGGCTCTTATGCATCCTCCACAAAGACAGTTAAACAGTAGGCGTTGAGATGATGGAAATATGACTGAAGTAAACCATGAAAACGTGCTTTCAGTTCCTTCAGTCTCTCTAACTCAAGAGATTTAGACAGTTGAAAACATAACAATAATCTTTCTCAAGATATGATAATTCCTGTCAGCCTCTATTTTGTAGAAACTTAAGAGCATAAACAAGTGAAAACACAATATTCTGGGGACAAGCAGAATCCAGACCATAGAAGAATTATTAAGAAACTCAGTTTTATTTTTTTCTGAGTATACATGGTTGTATGAATTGCCTGTATACAAAATGTTTTGGATTACAGATTAAACAGTGCTTGACAACTAAATAGAGAGGTTTCATTTATAATTAGGACTTTTTTAATATAGAAAATATCTTGAAAACACTAGGCAATTGTTTATCCTTGTGAGCATAGTTCCCCTCCCCATTTTTTAAAACAATATTATTATAGAGTACGTTGTACTCAAAGTAGAAAACCAGTCAGGCCACAACCAATTCAATCAAATACATTTAACATTTATAGCTTAATCTAAGTTCATATATTAACTTATGTATTTAATTACATTAACTTATTAATTTATTTACTCTAAGCAATGGATGCTCTTGACAAAAGAAAAAAAGCCCTCTATCCTGCACAGAGGCTCAGTCTAACTCCAACCTTAAACCTAATCCTTCTTCTACACACATCTTATCACACATAAACTATAAATCACAAGTCACCATGATAAGCTGGAATGAAGAACAAGTACAAAATGACACAAAAGAATGAATAGGAAAGAGTTTCTATTTTATCCACTAAAACAATGGACTCCAAAGTGGAGTGAGCCAGCCTCACAGATGCTCAAGAGAAGCCACTGGCATACTGGAGGAATATTGAGACCACCTATTTATGTTTATTTTTTATCTTGTCTTATTTATTTTGTGTGTGTGGTTTCTAATGTATGATTATATGTAATACAGAGATATATAACTTATAAGTAAATAATAGACATATTCTGAAAGTGCTTGTTCTTTTTATTTTTGGCTTACAGTGTACACAGTATAAAAACCATAGGCTACTTATTTTAGCATTGTCAAGCTACCAGATGACTTTAAGATGGCAAGGATATAGCCTGGTTTAGATTTTAGTAAGATTACTTGGTGACAATGTGGAGGGTAAATGAAAGGGAGTGAAAACTGACAAAGATGTAAGCGAAAGATGATGCATTTCTGAACTAAAGTAAGTGACATGGAAATGAAGAGTAGAAGACTGATTTGAAGTATATTAGGGAGGATGAATAAATAGAATGTAACATAATGTGAGGCGTGAGGGAAAAGGATACCTAGGAAGATTCTACCTCCCGGATTGTAGGTTTGGTGATAGAATAAATGATACATCATTAACTGAGATCTTTAATACAAGAAAGGACTGGGGATGATTTGAAATAAGGGGAAGCATGAGTTCAGTTTATCATTTGAGTTGGATATGTGTATAGGACATCTTTCTAGGTAGAGATGTTCAGGTAGCAGTTGAATATTAAAATCTTTTTCTGAAGAGGAACCAGACAGTGACCAGATTTATGAGAGTTTTTAAACATAGATGGTAGTAGAGTTTTTTCATCTTTTAAGTGAGAAGGCCAATTTAAGATTTCTTGGAAGTACTTAAAACCTTGTTCATGGATGGAATAAATAGTTGTTTCCATGGTATTGTTTCTTAGTGCTAGAAAATTCTTCCTGAAACAAATTATTTGCTGCATAGGCCTACATTTGCAGTCCCAAAGGTAAGAATCTTGGAGTACACACATTTAACAGAATGAACAAGACTGGCTTAACCATTAGGACGTCTGCAGAGATCAAAACAGGGTCAAATGTAATTGCAAGACTGCAACAAAGGGCTAAGGATAGGACAGGATTATGAAGGGTCTGAATTGAACTGGGGTCATGATAAAGATTTAGGGTGAGGAGAAACTTGAATTGTATCTAAACAATGAGAGAAAAGGGATAAGCCTTGAACTTAATCAAGTGTCCTGTTCCTCTCTTTACTGCCCACATTTTGCAGATGGCCTGCTATGGCATGGATTTTGATTAATGTTGATGTAATGAAATTTGAAAGAATTGTAAATAGGAAAAAATAATACTATACAAAATGAAAAGCCAATTCGTTCTGATCTTGAATCATGGGGTCAGGTCTCCTGGATCTTGTCCTTCTTATAAATAAAGGTAATAATAGGGAGCACTATAGCAAGTGCAAACAACTCCAAAAAATTTTCCAACAATTAGTGTTCCAGGGCTAATGACTATTAACATATTTGCATAGTACCTTTTGGACCTGTGTGTGTGTGTGTGTTTGTACTGGTGAATTTATATGTTAATATTATGAGTTTGAATATACACATATCCTATTTTTTCTTTAAAAAACTGGATTATACATACTTATACTAACATGTGGGCTTCATTCAACATTCACCAATTTATTTTAGTATATTTCTCATTTTTAAAGGCTATACAGATATATAAAGGCTATAGGGGTATTATAGTTTACAAAAGTAGTGGCAGTTTATGTAACTCTCCAATTCTTTCACTATGATAAACAAAGTTTCAGTGATGCAAGGGAAAGTTTTAAAATTCTAATTCCTCAAGAAATGAAGCATATTATATGGAAAACACTTATTTACAATCATCAACTTAAACACATAGTATGAAAGGACTACACATACTAGGATCATCTGTGGGAATACAGATTTATGACTGCCACCTCACATTCATGCTGGGACAGACAGAATTACCTGAACAATTTAAATTTTATATATGTGTGTACATATATGGATGAATGCATGTATACGTAAAATGTATATGTATATGTGAGAGTGTGTCTGTGTGTCTATGTACCAGTAATTAGATTTGCATAAGTCAAAGACATAGATGCATGTGTGATGGGATTACTAAGACTTATCTCCCCAGAATGATGAGTTGGGCGTAAGATACAGTAAAGTTGTGTGAACAACAACTAAACTCAATAAACGTAAGTTTGGAAAACATATTTTTCAGATACTTTTTTTGTTGCAATTGACAACAAATTATCTTAAACTATAAATATAAACTTTATAGATGGCATTCAGTGACAGCTAAATTCTGATGTTCAAGTAATGTTAATGTTATCAGCCTTTGACTTTCTCTCATTTTTCTCCTCAGGGAGACTTTCCTTTTGTGGTATGTAAGGCCTGGCACATAATAGGTGCTTTCAAATATTCTTTGAAAGAGTAATGGTGAACTACAACCTACTAAGAAATAAGGAAGATGATTCTTTTTGCCAACAGTTCTAGCAAAAATCCCATAATTAAACCCCATTGACCCAGTGTGGGTCACTTGTTTCTTGTTGCACCAACTTTGTGGTCAAGGGTATAAAATGCACAGATGGGCCAGGTATGAGTCCCTGAGATATGACATAAAGGGATACAACTTGATGGAACAAATTTGTATGGTAAAGCATAGATTTTGTGCCTGATAGGTATTTGAAAGATCTGAAAACATATACAATACCTTCTCTGTCTTAAATGAATTCACCACCTGGTAAAGAAATTACCAATTCGAATATGGACTGTTAAATTTGATACTATCTACTCCCTTACTTCTGGGATTTCAAGAACCTTCAAGTTAGTACACATATAATTTGCAAATGAAACTCTATAACTCTCTTTCAAAATACTGTGTTCAATTATTATTATTAAACACAAAATATTTAGTACTCAATAATACAAAAGTGCTTTTTATACAAAGTTTATGTTTTCTAGATTAATCATAACTACATT
The DNA here is from genome assembly GCF_949752795.1 of Hyperoodon ampullatus. Classification (NCBI taxonomy): domain Eukaryota; kingdom Metazoa; phylum Chordata; class Mammalia; order Artiodactyla; family Ziphiidae; genus Hyperoodon; species Hyperoodon ampullatus. The sequence continues at coordinate 20,848,666 of NC_136920.1, forward strand.
TCTATAAATAAACTTCTCCAAAGGAAATTATCCTAAAAGTCTAATATTTTGTTTTTTATAGTTTTTTGTGTCCAGAAGAAAATACACATTTTAAAAAGTCTACTCTTAGGAGGATATAAAAATTACTGCAATGAGATATTTGAGTCAAATCTGTGATCATGCACAGAGAGCCACGTTATAGTTCATTCTTCATGGTGAAGCCATATGTTCTGACTTTACTAAGAGTTACAAGTTATAACTCTCATTCTTGAGGCCAAATGCATGCAGTTATTTGGAAAGCCAAGTGGAACTTGGTCGCTTATCCTATCAACTTTTCCATCAGCTAAGGTCTTGGCTTAGGATGTTTTAGCAATAATTCATGAAAAATGTATCAAGAATGTAACATGGTTCATCACCAACTGGAAAGAATTGACAGAAATGATGTTTCTTCTCTCATCAGAGCTTTTGCATTGAAAAGATTAAAGCTTATAAGTTGACCCATATGAAACTGTCCTTTTTTATATCAACCGTCAAATATTAACATCATTCTATCTAATACATAGGCAAATACCAAGTACATGAATAGTGAGGACAGAGTAAAAATAGTTTTAATTTTTTTCCCCTTTGTTGTTTGTATGCCCATGTAGCTTAGCCAATCTTTTCTGGTAGGGTTAGGTAAACTTTAGCTCGAGCACAGTTGAAAGTATCACAAATATTTAATTTGTGTGGCCCAAATTAATGAGGTTGAGGTTCTGCTTCTACTGCCTTCTTAAATTCACACACATTGACTTCTTGTGGGAAGGGAGCCTCGTGCAAGGACTTCTCCACCTCCACCCAGTTACTACAAATTCAAATAACACTGGCTCTAACAACTCACCATGGGAAATTGACATAATTAAGCACCCTTCAAAGAAAAATAGACTCTGATGCCTCTAATGTTATTAAATATTTACTGTGCACATCACTGCAGTAAATTCTCTGATGGAAAGTGATTCTACCAAAGTAGATCAAAGGAGGACATCACATCACCTTGTAGCAAGTGTATCCAGCTCTATAAATTATTAAACAATATATATCTATATGAATAAAATATAAATGCAGTAGCTGCATAGTGTGGAGGCTGAAGAGTCCATGAAAGTATGTCTGGAGTATGTTTCCCAATACTTCCAATTCTCAGCCCAGACATAAACCTTGCAAATGCTTATTTCTACAGGCAGGGATTCCCTTATATTAAATGTTCACCCACACACACACACTGCAATTAGAATTAAGGAAAAAATAATAATAATTGTTATAGTATGGAGTGCAGTATCTTGTACAAAAAATTAAATCAAAGGAATCAAAAATGTTTACGGAATTAGAAAAACAACCGAAATTATGTCAGGTCCAAACCTGGTCTTTTCTGATATGAAACTTGAAGTAGCAAAGGAGAAAAAAATACCTGGCTGATATCTATTAATATCTTATGTTCTCACTGTCCAGAAAGACTGAGGGAACCAGAATGGCAAAGGTATCTTTTGTTGAAATACCAATACATCTTAACTTTTGAGTGTCTCTGGATTCCAGATGGGAGAACAGAGGTGCTAGACATTTTTTGAAATAACCTGATTTAAAAAATAATAATTTGAAAAACCTAAGACATTTGGTAAAGACTAAGAAGAGAGTGTGTAGTCAGCTAATTTGAACTCCTCCAAACCCTATATTCCAATTACTCGGCTGGATAAATACTACCCCAACCGTTCTCAAAGAGATCCTAACTAGTTATGAAGTTAACTAGTCATTGGCATGGTAATTAAAAAATAATTTCTTCAGATCACCAGAAAATACAAATATATGTGGAAAGGAAAATTGAAATATGAATATTGACCAGACATCTATCAGATACTATCATAGTGTTTTGTGTGACATATTTTTTAATCATCAGGAGGAATTTGAAGTAAGTAATATTATCACCACTTTTTAAATGAGGAAGTTGAGGCTTATACAAGGAGAAAATTTCAGGCCTCAAATTCAAATCTAGATTTCAATCAAGGATCCATGTTCTATTCCTTACATGATGTTGCATCTCTAAAAATAAACTGAGACAATACAAGATTAAGTGCCAAAATAAATAATATATTTTAGATTTCAGATAGGAAGATATAAAAATAAAATAATAATAAGCTGGAGTTTGCAGGATCTTTTTCCAAGAGATCTCTTACTAGGACATCATATCTTCTTGTCTGTCCTATCAGCTCCATCACTGGAAGCAGGTAGAGTTAAAGATAAAAATAAGAGTCAGTAAAGTTTAGAGACTCTTGTTTGTTTGTTTGCTGTTTTTTGGTTTTGTTTTGTTTTTTAGTCTTAGAATTCTAATCTCAAAAAAGACTGGGCATTTTCTACTGATTACACCAAGATTGGCTCCACTGTATTTTTCTCAATGTAATCATGATCTGACCGCTTCTATAAATTTCATTTTCCTTAAATGTTGTAGGAATTTTTCCAATGTTACTATAAATTTTTTGTAAGCATAATAATCCAGGGTTCATTAATGTTTAATTCTAAATCACCCTAAAAGTCAGGTGCTTTTTCTGCGCAAAATAGTTAATGCTTTAATCAATATCTTTTTGCAAAATTACATGTCCACATTTCTTAGATTGCAATAACATTTCATCCCAGAAGGGAGCTAGTTAAACAAAAGGCTATGAGATTAAAAAAAAAGTCAACCTTTCATTCTGAAAATTTTCAGATATGTATAAGATTAAAGAGAATAGTCTATTAACCTTCATCAACCTCTCATTTATACACCAAAGTTATCAATAATTTGTCCCCTTAGATTTGATATATTTCTCTCCTCACTCTTTTTTGTTATTTTTTATCAGTTTTGCAGAGCATTTTATTCAAAATATTATTTTTCACTACTAAATTTTTCAGTATGCATTTCTTTAAAAAAATATGTGAACACTTTACATAATGCCTAAATCATTATTGCACCTAAAAATTAACACTTAAATTCTAAAAATTAACAATAAGTTGCTTTCTGTCATCAAGTACTCAGCCCATATTCAAACTAAGAAAAAAAAATAGTCTTGCTATCCAGCTGCTCAGTTGGAATCAGAATCCACCAAGTTTCACTCACTGCATTTAGTTTTCCTCTATTGTGTTTCTTAAATCTCTTTTAATTTATGTGTCCACATTTCCATCTTATTTTCCTGTGTCATTAACTGGTTTCAGGAAACAGGTCAGTTTCTCAGTAGAACCTACACATTCAGGATTCATTTGATTACTTTTTCATGGTATAATTCAGCTTATCTCTATATCTTTTGTTCTTCTTGTAAAGTCTAAAGTCTCGGCAAGACTACTTTCTAGGTTCTGTTTTGTCTTTCATATTACATCTCATCAGGATCACACAGCATCCTGCTTTTATGGTAAGATGATGATTTCCCAGTGTCAGCCTGGCTCCTCTATTGTAAAGTTGCATGTTTCCTTATATGATCAGCAAGTCATTCATGGAGTAATATTTTATTTTCTGGAATAAGTTCTCTGTTTACTTTTCCTCTAGAGGCTTTAGCAGTCATTGATGGACATTGCTTACATCAATTATTTCATTAAGTATTGCAAAATGAAAATAAAAGCTATTTTATTCATGTTACTTAATTACTTTCCTGAAAAATTTCATCAAATTACTCATATCAATATATAATTATATCTTTATCAACATGCCTTTGCCACAGTGAGTATTGTTTTAGGAAAAATATTTGTTTACTTAGACAAAAATATATATCTTTTGTTGTATGAAATTTTACACATGGTTCCAGTATGTTTTTTCTAACTCTATTTTCTATTATCACATCATATCAAATTCAATAAATTTAAACTGGGGTTATAGACAAAACTTATGAGAGAATTTTATTTTCACATTGTATATCTGAAATCCCAACTTTTCTTCCCTCAAAACTCTGTAGAAAAGTATTTTTAAATAATGTATTTCTTGGAAAAACAAGTGTTAAGATAAAATAATGTATTTTATGATTAGATAAGGTAGGATTGTTATTTGTTTGCTTTTGTTCTATTCAAGGGTCAGCAAACTTTTTTCTTTAAGGGCCAAATATTAAATAATTTTTCGTATTCTATCTTTTAGAAACAAATCACAGTCCTGCCCATAATGAAGAGGAGGTGATTATAAAAGGGTGTGAATAACAGGGATTTGGAATCACGTGGACCACCACCTAGGTTCTGACGTGTCTGATCTTTAGACTTAATTGTAAGTACCATGAATTTATTAGACTTTCGTGAGACTATCTCTTTAGTCTTTTTTTTCTCCTGAGACATTTTGTCCAAATGAAAGAATTTTCTGGGGCCCATCTTCATCTCTTTAGAAAATTTAACCAAGTGCTTTATGGATAGGCTGTTGATTTGGTCTTTACCCTGAGGTTGTGGCTTATTGTTACTCCATTTTTCCAGCTGTAACTTTTATTTATTGGTGATGAGAAATTGTTTCATCTTTCTACCCCTCGAGTCCAAGAATTTCTGTATTACCTCTCTTACCAATAATACTTATTTGCAAACCTGCCAGTTCTTTTCTGAGTTGTCTCCATCTTAGCACCATGTCAAATTCACTCAATAACAATTAAGGCAAACTGGTAAAATTCAGTTTTGCTATTCCTTTGCCTAAAGCCATAAGATATGATATTTGTCTTCCAAATTATCTCAAACAATAGTAATATCAATATTTTGCCACTGAATAGCACTCTTAGTTGGAAAGAGAAAGGAAATGCAGGCCAACAGTAGTCATTTTTCCAATCTCCGTGAACAGTTCTCTCACTGGTCTATTCCTAACCCTGAAGCCAATGTCACATGTTTTGGCTGTTATTTTTTTGACAGTCCCCCATATCTAGGCACAAACTTCTATTTAGTCATTTGCATAAATTTGCATTTATTCATTTGCATAAATGACCTCTAAATCTCAGGAACTTAAAGGAAGAAGAATATGTAATCCTCATATTATAATATGTCAATGGAGGGTCAGTGCTGAATTGGCTCCTACTCAACTCTTGACTTTTCCTCTTCTGAAAGAATATCACCCTCCACATTGCTGCTGCTTCTCTGGCAAGAACTTAATACAAAGCTGTAGCTGAGCGGTCATCAACTTGCAGCTGGCATGTAACATGTGTGAGAAGTAAATCTTTTGTTATAAACCACTGGGATTTTGTGGCCATTTGTTACTATAGCAAAGCTTACAAATATGTGATCTCTTAATAGATGGACATAGTAAGACAAAAGCCTATGGGAATGGTAGTCTAGGATGAATGACAGAAAAGCTATTCAGAAGTTAGTTTCCATGCAGTAAAGAACAAACATATATGGGTTTATGTGTGTTTGCATGCATATATGTATATGTGTGTGTATAGACAGAAAGATGGATGGATGGGAAAAAGGATGGAAGAAAGGAAGGAAGGAAGGAAAGAAGGAAGGGAGAGAGAGAGTGAGGAAAGGAGAGAGGGAGGAAGGAAGGGAAAGAAAGGAAAAGAAAAGAAAAGAGAAAAGAGAAAGCAAAAAAAGAAGAATATTTTTAGGGAATCCCTCTTCCCCCAAGGCTTAGGATCTGAATGGTGGGGGGATGTTAGTGAATCAAATTCTTTTCTTTTTTTTTCAGTTTCTTTTGGCCATCTGGGCTATTCTGGCTCAGAAAAATATATATATACATACTTTAAAGATATTCTTCTCAATCCATCTTCACTGATGATGTTATTAGATATTTTCCTCACACCACACCTTGCTTTAGATCTTGTTTTTTATTTATAGCCTAGTTGTTAACTTTTGCCCTTTTTAAAATATCTTTGTGGGTATTTTAAAGGAAATTTATTAGAGGGCATATTGAGAGTTATTAGTGTTCTTCAGTATTAAGCTAAATTTATTTTCCAATATTTTGGAGGCTGGTGTTATTCCCCTTTTTTAAAAATGGTGTAAATAAGGCATTGTATATTTTTCCTAATGTGGTTTGCTTACTTAGAAATAGAATTAACCTCTTGAAAATAAGGAGGTATTAGTTCAGTGAGACTGTTGGTGGCTGTAATCATCTCTCTTAATTGCTGGAATGATTTGGGACTGTAAAGGGAAAGACTCATCTGGGGAGGCCAGATGGGAGCTCTGGTATTGCGGGTATTGTGCCATTCCCTCTCTCTCCAACACGTGTTCCATCCATGGTAGGGAGGTGCTCTATATTCCTTGAGCCTCCTCTTCCACCAGGAGACAGTATCATACTGTACTTCAGGGAAGATTTATAGTCTGTTGAATTCATCTGTTTTTTTTTTTTTTTTTTTTTTTCTTCTCCAAGATCTAATGGGAGCAATAAGGGGCACAAGCTCATGAAAAGACAACTCTTTGTCAGCTGTGTCACTACAATTCAATACATTCATGTACAAGAAAACTGTGGTGTCTGCTACAGCGGGTGCAGTTATACCAACTCTCACCCTTCACACCCCTCCCCTCATCTTGCCAGAGAAATAAGAGGAAAAATAGTCACTTGGTCATATTGAAATTTCACTGCAACAGGAGACACATTGGCTGAGAAGCTAAATCTCTCACAAAATCCAACATTGTCATTAATTGATTTACAGTTTTATTTCAGTATCAAGCTCTTTTTCTGCAGGTTGGGGGAAAAAGTTGGACTAGCTTTCTTCTAACTCACTCTTTCTCTTTAATTTGTTTATATTTACTACTCAGAACAAATGGTGATTTCAATAAATAAGGAGGAAAAACATAAATTATTATTATTATTTTCTCCTTCAGATGCCTAGAAAAATCACTTATTCATTGGGGGAGAGGTGCATTTATTGCCTTCTTCTTCTGGTAAACAGAACTTTTTCTAATAAAAAAGACTCTAACTATTGCTATAATAGTTGTTTGGGTAACTATTTTTCCCCCTCATTGGTAGTGCAGGAAATATGTTAATAAGGATTTGGCATTTATAGAGGAAGAACTGCACAATTTCCCCAACTTTGAAAAAATTTCTTCTCCGCAGAAATCATTAGGTTTCTGTGCATAAGATTTTATAGTGACATAGTTAAAATTAAATTTTAGAAATCTATCATAAAATAAATATATTTTGGATTTTTTTCCCCTTAATGTCCCTTAGAGTAAGGGCAGGAGGTCAACTATTATTTAAAGTAAAGGCTTAAATTGGGAAACTCATAGAAATATTACATACTAATGATAAAGAAGAGAAAGGAGAAAGAGAAGGGGAATAAACTGTACAGAAAGGAAACTGACCAAGAATTTCTGATATTTAAGTAAGTATTCATAAAGCTCATAATACAGAATAGGGCACAGAGTAAATGATCTTTAAGTGTGTGCTAAACAAATATGTAACAACTCTCCTCCTCTTTACCTCTGAACTGAGCAGTTAACAAAATTAAATCAAATAGCAAAATCTAATTGATATTGGGAGCAAGTGCTCCCTTTCAATGTCCTACAGTGGGATCATTAGCACACTGGAAGGAGTTTCTCATTTTTTTCCCTTTTCACTTCACCTTGACAGGTCCTATTGATGATGATGAATCATTTGTGCATTTGTTTCCTTTTTGGACACTCATTGCATGCTGACACTGGTACATTTTTTGCTGCCCTTTTTACTTGGTAGCAATGAGTGATGCCCTTGGTGTTAGTACAATTGTTTCAGTTTTGAAATACCAAATAAGATAATGAGACCCCAAGAGTCACTGATGGAGAGGAGAGTAGATCAGATGGGGTGATGTCTTTGTCTCCAGAGATTCCTGGTAGTTAAAAACCTGCTTAAATGTCCATTCCATAATAAGTCTGATTTCCCTGGGTTTAAATTATGAACGAAGAGCTTGTTTGGCATTTTGTAAGGTTTATTAAAAGGCAGGGGATACGTTTACAGTGGGAGAAACTAACTTGATCTCTGTAAATGGAAACTGACCAACAACGGGGGTCTGGTAAAATGACAAAAACCTTAGTGAAAGAAGCATGCAGTTTTGCCAGAATAGAATAAAGTTAAGATATTGATATGTAATTAGATCTCTTACCTGCCACTAAAAATTAGAAGCCTTTTCAAAACTCTAGACCATGGCATAAATGGATAAATACCCTGGATGGCTATCAATCTGTCAAATTAGAGTCTTCTTTCAGTGCCTCCTATGCTCTATTAATTCTGAAGAATCCTTGTTCCAATACATTAAAGGTGAAAAATGTGCATTGCTAATGTCTGAAAATTCACCCAGTCTCTTATTGCACACAGTTGTTTTTGGATCCCTGGGTAATGTTTCTAATATGCATTGACTTTCAGCCCTTACATACATATGAGATACGGTGGATATTTTTTAACTGGGATATAGACTGACGGAGTAAAGGATTAGTTCAGAAGGTGGATATTAGAAGGACACTTGCAGCAAATGTGGCATAGGATCTTGGCAAGAGATATTGTGATTTAGTGTTTATATCTAACTTTTGTCACGTTTAATTATGTGGCTTCAGCTGATGCTTAACTTCCCTGAGCATCAGTGATCTCAACTCATCTTGTGGCACATCTCTGAGTGTCATAAGATGTCGTAGCCCCCCTCTCAGGATTACCATCAGGATCAAATAAGATGATAATAAATGTGGAAGCAATTGAATTGGCAACTGGAAATAGTGTTATGTACAAATATTAGATTTATGAGGCATTAATTTAGTGAACATTTATTGAATTTGTTCAAAGTGTCATGTTTTGTAATAAGAGCTGGAAATACAAAGCTAAGACTCCATGTCTGCCCTCAAGGATAAACACAAAATTATTAGTAAAATACTCCAAAATTCAAAGCTAGTCCTAGAAACTTCACTTCAAGGTATCATAAAGAGTGAGAAGAGTGACACAATATGTTTAATCACTCCTTTAAGCTATTTCTATTTTGGATAGAGTAAGTGCTCCAAAGGAGTGACTCCTTCTTCCTAAGGTATTGGTTTCCCTCATCCTTTCGTTGCAATGTGCAGACCTCGTCAGTATAGACAGTGTTCCCCGTCATTGCTGTGAAGTGAAATGAGGCCAAAAAGACATTGCTCACTGTCTTCTTCTGAAGCACCAACCATGACTAACCCCTAGAGTTATCAGATACATCTCTCCTCTGCTCAGACCTCCGGTGACTGCCCATTGTATTTACAACAAAAGCCAGTGGATTTACTGTGACCCCATCTCAGGTCTCAGCTCCAACGTCCCCACCCTGTGCACCACGCCCCAGACACACTGCCCCTCGCCCCCATCTTACACAAGCCTGCTCTTCTCCTCCCCCTGTCAGGAATGCCATCCCCTAAGCATCTCCAAGGCTCTCTTCTTCACTTTCCCCAGGTATCTTCAAAAGGCACATCCCCAGAGAGGTCCTCCCTGTCCTTTATCTAAAATAGCACAATACTTTCTCCCCCTTTGAACTATTTTCTCTTCTTATATCAATTACTGATATTTTATTCCATTATCATTTTTGAATGTTCCCTGCTTTGTGCAGTGCCCTCCACCCATAACTTACTACTGCCACTCATGCTGCATTTGGGGACTAAGACTCATAGAAGTCAATTATCTATCACCTCTGCATAAGTAGTACTGGGAAATTATCTCTGAAGAAATAATCTAACCTCCTTCTACTGGTTATAATTTTGTAATTGACAGAAAAAAGGAAAGTGGATTTGAATGGGCTTTGTAGTTTTCTAGATAGTTTAAGGACTTTTGTGCTCATGGAACCCAAACAGCCTTTATTTCAATGTCATTTCCCCCCTTGTAATCCAAGAGCTTTTAGTCTGTTTTTAAAACAGGGAAGAAAAAGAACAAATATTTATTACATTCCAACTAACAGTTAGGTACCTAACTTACACACATATTTAAAATTTGCAATAGTCCAAGGTTATTCGTAAGGTTATTTCAGTTTTACAGATAAGGAAATGGAGATTTGAAGATATCCAGTTACTTGTACAAATGACCCAACAGTCAAGGTTTAGAATCCACCTCTGTGTGACTCCAAAACCACTACTTTTAAAATTAATCCATTCATTTTCTCCCTTCTCCATGCTTCAAAATCATCACATAGTTCTGGCATCCCTCAAATAAATTATTAAGATTGCTAGGCCTGTTGCTGGCACTCTAGCATCCCCTATTTAAACACTGGACTTGAGCAATTCTGGACATTAATGGGACCAAGGCCATCATGCTAAAAATAACTCTGCATCAAAGAAAACTGTCTAGGAGAGAGAGATCATGCTTTATTTCCCACGATAGGATTATGTTTAGATTTAATGTTGATGCATCAGTTAAGTGCTCACTTTGAAAATTAATACAACACTGTGTGCTTGGCTGGCTCAATACTCCTCAGTCGACATTAATAAAAAAAGACACCAACGAAACAATGCACTGTGTCTTTTTACTCCTTGCTGTCCCTGGATCTCCAGGCCTTTTATAACAATTAATCAATCAGACTTATCCCTTCTACACAGTAGCAAGTATTTAGTTCTTTTAATAAGTTGGTAAACTGAGGTGACTTGGCAAGTGAAAAGATTCACCCACGCACCTCTACCCACCAAAGGAAAATCAGTCCTTCTCAGTGATTGCTAGCATTGCTCATAGAGGGAGCAGAAGTCAGCTCGAGCAGGAGAGGCCTTTTCTCTTCTTCCCTTTAAGATCATGATTGTAGCAGCAATAAACACGAAGAAAGACCATAGGTCAGTAAGCATGTGCTTTAATTAACAGCTCTCTGCTATCCCAATAGAAAACATCCTTCAGCTATGACAGTCACAACTACAGAAGGCTGAACACAGAGCTTCCTGGAACGCCAACCAGAATTTGGTTTTCTATTTAAGACAAGTGGAGGTCAGCACAAGTAATTAGTAAGATTACTATGTCTGCTTTCTCCACGAAGTGTAGGTTAGAGAATAAAGGCTGAGAAAATGTGCAAAGGATGCGTTCCTCTGCACTGTGTGTTGTGCATGGGTGATTCAGGACCCATCGTGTTAGTCACCATACTTCCTGGGTTAGGACCCTATTGATTGTAAGCTGCATCACCAGTTAATAAGAACTTGGAGAGGAGAAAAGGAAAAGGGGTAGAGGAATGCTGACTCATTAAATGAAGATATGGACCATCAGATGCCCAGTTTAGGAAATGATTTTTAAAAAATCTGTGGATCTTAAAATCTAGGAAATGTTGTATCAATGCCTGACTAACACTTCTTACAAAGGTCCTTAGTAGAAACTCTTGGAGAAAGAGCAATTTTATCTTTTATTATTCCTGAATTACAATATGTCTATGAAGAGTCATTTTACTTTTGAAAATACTCATATTAGTATTTACTGAGTATTTACTAAATGCCTGATAAATACATATTAGTATTTACTGCAACCATTTACTGAGTATTTACTAAATGCCTGATATTGCACAAACACCCTTTAATTTAATTCCTATACCAACTCTATTTGGCAAATTCTTTTATCTCCATTTTGCAGGTAGGGAAACTGGGGATTAGGCAGAGCAAGGAATGTGCTGAATATCATATAGTCCATAAGTGACAGATCAAATATGTAAATCTAGATATAAGAATTCTAAAGTCCTCACCTGAACTCTGCATCAGTTAAAATTTCTTGCTTGCAAGCAACAGAAACTGGCTATGACTAATGTAAGCAGAAAATTAATTTCTGGTTGATATGGAAATTACTATAAAGGAAGGCTTGAGAACCAGAGGAGCCCTGGGCAGCCAAGTTGCAGAAATTTTGGGGCAGTGTGTTTGGTTTCTATCATTGCTATGAATCTACTCCAAACGTTTTCAGTTTTTGGTTGCTGCTGACAAGTTCCAGAGAAAGAGCCGACAATTCTCCAAGCTTGGGCCACCTTCCCACATCTTAGTTATTGATGGGCAGTGTGCCATACATGATGGGTCTTCCAAACTGAATCTGATGGTGGGATACAAGTGGTACCCAAAGCAAACAGTATGTTGTTACTACAAGAAAAGAGAATGGGTGGTTTTACTGTCTAGTAAACATCAAATGGCAATTAAAATTTTTTTGTTGGAAAAAAGAAGCAGACTCACAGTTATAGAGAACAAGCTAGTGGTTACCAGAAGGGACAGGGAAGGGGGAGGGGAAATAAAGGGGGAGGGGAGTAAGATATACAAACTATTAGGTATAAAATAAGATACAAAGATATATTGTACAACACAGGAAATATAGCCAATATTTTATAATAACTATAAATGGAGTGTAATCTTTAAAAACTGTGAATCACTGTATTATACACCTATAACTTACATAATATTGTACAGCAACTATGCTTAATTAAAAATAAAAACCTTGTGGAAGGGACCTCTTTTAAAGATAACAAAATTACATTTTGTCAGGGTAAGAGGATACAGATTTAAATCAGAACAAAAAAGATGTGGTATATTTTGTTCATAAGTCTTTGTACCATGTCGACTTACAAACACATCACAAGGCTGGCCTTCCTGCCACAGTTTGGACTTTCTTCCCGCTCCTTTAATGCTCTCAGTGTGCCTTCATTTTTGTGTTTGGATCTCACAGCAGGGATGACTATCATAATAAAATATCCAAGTCGTTCTTTAGTTATTGTTTTAATTCGTTGTTTTACTAGTTAATTATTGATGATCTACTAGTTGCTAAGCAGTGTACTTTATTGTTGAATACATTTAATTGCTATGCTTCTAAAGTTTGTATTCTAGAGACATTGACTAAGAAAACCCCAAGTAAATATATCATTTTAAATTTAATTATTAAATTGAATATACCAGGTCACAGCTAAATCAATATCATAAGGGCATATCATTCTATCATCATGTAGTTTGATTATTAGAATTATTTTTTCTTCCCTTGAATCAAAATTTTCCATTTCTTTAATAGCCCACTGACCTTAATTTTAACCTCTGGAGCAGATTATGTAAAGGTATCACACATCTAGATAAAGAACTTTAGATAGTAAAGACAATTAACTAGCTGTAGGTTCCTCCAGAGCCATAGTTTATAAAAATACATATATTTAAGCAAGTGAAATGTAACATTAAATTGTTTCCGAAACTAAACCATTGGCATTTAATTCAAGTCCAATGCATAAAATGTATTTCCTTCTTTCATGAAATGTTTTGTCAAACTTTGACTAGATGACCTGTTGAGGGCCCCTGAAATGCTAAAATCATTCTACAAATTGGAAAATGAGGATATTGAATCAGTTGACCTTTAATATCCCTTCAAGTTTCAGAATTCTATCTTTCATTATCATTATTTATGTAATAGAGGGACTTAGCAAACTAAATTCCACTGAGATCAAATATACAGTACCAGAAAAATCCTTAATTTTATAAGCCAAGCCAATAGAATGGAAGAGCCCTGTAAATAAATAAATTAATCCATTTGTTCATTTAGCAATTATTTCTTAAGTCCTGACTGTTTGCATAGTTTCTCAGGATACAGAGCCTGAATGGACTTACCCATAATAGCAAGACAGGATAATTTTGAGGGAATGAAAACTATTCATTAGTCAATATCCAAATACCAGGTATCAGGAAAGATTTGTATTTCACTTAGATGTGAATACCAAGTCTGGAGATGCTTGCTGTCTATTTGTTCAAGTGATTTAGATGCATGTTGCTAATTGTTTTACGGCTCTTAGCTGTTGGAGGTTGCCCAATAAGTCTTTATAAATGCCTTAGGGATGACATTCCCCTTCTTTTCTTTAAAAGGACACTATAAAATGGAAAGATCAGACTATATATTTTTTTATGTTCTTGACTTAAGACTGATAACTAGTGAGGTAAGAACATAAATGAAGTACTGTAATTTATTACATCAAAGAAAAATTAGAATTTCTAGTAAAGATGGCAACTTGTCTTTAAAAAAGACTAATGAGAGTAGAGAAACTTTTCTTCTGTGAGAATAAGACCTTTAATACAATCTAAAGTAAGACAGATTTTCTTTCCCCTAGAGTTTAGAATGAAACCCTGTCCCCATATACAGTATTATTTTCTCCCTGAAAATATTATTACAAATCCCATTTCTAACGTCTTAGTTAGTCTTAATAATTACATCTTAGCTAAGTTGTTAATACACAAGTTGACCACAAAACAAAAAGCTTTATTTATCATCAGGTCTATGTATCCAATGCTCATGTTTATATCAGGACCAGGGATAGAACGCTGGGGTCCTGGATTCTAGCCATTCTCTTCTTGTTAAATCATCTTGGCTCTGATGTGAGTGTAAGATGTTGGGCAGATGTTATCAAATATGCTTCAATGAGAGGGGATCATAAAGCTCTTAAGTCATTTATCCTTCTAAATGTCAAGTAACTAAATTGATATTCCCATCTGCTGAAAACCTTACTGGGGAGAAAGGAAAATGAGGAATGGAAATTCTAACTTTCTTTCAGAATGACTTCAGAGTGTTATCATGCCAGGGACATCTATTTTTGATGTTTCGAGTTTAGAAAAGAGGGATGGATAACTTTAGTGGCTCTTTTTAAATTTTATTTCTTTGAAATGCCAAATAATTATGTGCGTTCTCTACACCCATGATTGAAAGCAACGGGGTTGTTCTTTAAAGGAAAAAGTGATAAAATGTTAGGTTAAAAATGGCAGCCGATCTGCCATTGCTGTGAGTTCTTTACATACGTGACTTTCTTTCTTTTCATTATCACAGCTGAAGACTCTTTTTCCTTGCCTCTGCCCCTCGTTACCAGCACAGTCTCAATTTTCATCCTTGGATGTGAGTTCTACACTCTATTAACTGTTCTCCAAGGTTATGCAACAAATAGTTTAGAAATGTAGACGTGTCCAGCATTTTATGTTTACACATTTACATATTGCATCTTTTGCGAATAACATGCAATATGTAAGTATGTAAATTTTGCGTATTTATATATTGCATGTAATTGCAAATTATATATTGCATATTTACAACATTAAAAGAATAGAAACCATATCTCTGAGACCATTATTCCTGGCCCCTAAGAAAGTGCTTATAGTTAATATACACTAAATAATTGCCATCAGCCAAACACTACTCTGAATGATTAAGATGGGTATTAACTCTTTTAGTCCCCTAAGATGATGAAGTAGCTAGTATTATAAATTGCATTTCACAGAAGAGGAAAATGAGACCTGGAGTGGTTAAGAAAGCTGATATATTAGAACTCATCAGCAGCAGGGCAGGAACGGGAACTCAAGCCTCCTGGCTCTTAGTTTTTGTATTAGTTTCCAGTTGCTACTGTAACAAATTATAACAACTTAGTAGGTTGAACAATACTGATATATAATCTTACATTTCTGGAAGTCAGAAATCCAAAATGAGTCTCACTCTGAGTCTCACTGGGCTAAGATTAAGGCGTTATGGTTTATCAAGGCTGAAACTTCTTCTCAAGGCTCTAATAGGTAATCCATTCTCTTTCCAGCTTCTAGAAGCCATTTGCTTTCCCTGGTTCCTGGGCCTCTCCCTCCTTCCCAGCCAGCAACAGCAATGTCAAGCTGAGTTCTTCTTATATTGCCATCTCTCTGGTTTTCTCTTCTTATTCTCTCTTCAACTTTTAAGGAACCTTGTGATTATATTAGGTTCTCACATATAATTTAGGATAGTCTGCTATCTTAAAGCCAGCTCATTAGAACATTAATTCCATCTTCAACCTTAGTTCCCCTTTTTTCATATAACATAATATATTCACAGGTTCCAGAGATTAGGATGTGGACATCTTTGGGGGTGCCATTATTTTGCCTACAACAGTGCTATGGACTGAAGATTTGTGTCCCCTCAAAATTCATACATTGAAACCAACACCCACGTGTGAAAGCATTTGGAGGTGGTACCTTTGGGAGGTGATAGCGTCCTGAGGCCTCTGGATTGGTGCCCATATAAAAGAGACCCCAGAGAGTTCCCTTGCTCCTTCTGCCATGTGAAGACACAATGAAAAGAGGGCTGTCTATAAACCAGGAAGAGGGTTCTCATCAGACCCTGAATCTGCTGGCACCTTGAGCTGGGACTTATCTTCCAGAACTGTGACAAATGTTTGCTGTTTATAAACCACCCATTCTATGGCATTCTGTTATAGCAGCCAGAATGGACAAAGACACATAGCTTTTACCATCATACCACACTGCCTTAATAATATTAGCTACCTTCTATAGACCAGGTTAGTGTTTATTACATATGTTACACTTGGTATTCACTGAAAGCAGACAGCCTTCTCTCTTATTAACAGATGAAAACAAGGGGCCAGGGAGTTGAATCCTTTGTGTATAGTAAATACGAGATGTGATTTAGAGTCTGAATCTGGATCTATCCACTCCAAAGCTCTTGTTCTCTGCTGTACTGTGTAATTTTGACTAACGTGTTTGTCCTTGTATTAGGAGTTTTAGATAATAAATTTATTGGACGATCGATCCACCCCACCCTTCCCTCTTAAAAAGTATAATTGTTCCCACTCTTTCTAAAATGCAAGGGCCTATTCCTTGCTTTGGTAAGCATAGCTGGCTGAAATTGCTATGAAATACTCTAGTGTAATGCCAGGCATATAAAAGACCTTAGATAAGATTGGATTTTCCCCCTGATAACACAGGAAACTATACCATGATGTCAGAACTGCTGTCAAGGTCCATAAGGATCATAGACACCAATGTGGAAATAACTTGTGGACATAGCTCTGAAGAGTCGAATATATTATGCCATGCTTGTCCTCGTGTATCTTTTGCATGTTTTGTGTCTCCCCATCTGTAAAATGGGTATGATAACATCTATCTTGAAGGGTTGTGAGAATTATAAATGATTCCTTTAAAGAAAACTGCCAGATGAAGAGTTGACTCAATAAATGGTAACATTAGTGCAATTTTAAAAAGTATGTATCTGGTGTCTTAGTGTCTTGTGATTAGGTATGTCTCCTAATAGTGTAATAATTTTTAAAAAATCCAAATTTGGAAACACTGAGTTAATCAAGTTTTGGTTAAATTCTTTATGAATAATTACCATTCAGAAGACCCTGAGGAGAGATTCAGGCAAACCATGGCAGAACTTTCTTCTCCAAGGGTTTGTGAGAATGACTGAGACCAGTATTTCAGGACACCTGTGGACAGGTCCATGAAGATTTTTTGCTTGAAGTTCAAACCCTCAGAAGTTCAAACACCCTGTAAGATGTGCATTTCCTACTTAAGTATAACAACTCCTTGGATCTCTCTCTTCAAGCAAGGAAACACCATATAGTACTGACAAAACCTTATACCAAATCAACTCGTCACCATCATCTCTAAGCTCAGGAAGTAGTCTTTCAGGAATGAATACCTTTGGGAACTGAAGTCTATCTGTAGGGGTGGTATACTGGCTCATACCAAAACCTTTGGCATCATCCTTGGCCAACTCCCACCATCAACCTTATCTCATTCTTCCCTCCACTCTGTAGGCAAATCCTGAAAATTCTACCTTCAAAACATATCAGAATCCAACCTCTTCTACAACCATGCCACTCCCTTGATCTCCATCCTTCCTCAGAGTCCATTTGACTTGGAAGACTAGCCAAAGTTCCTACTGTAGTATGTAAGTTTCCACAGGATATGGCCCCAGGCTACAGCTCTTGAACCTCAGCCAATACTCTTTCCACTCCCTCCCTCTGCTCCAGCCATACTTATCTTCTTTCTGCTCCTCAAATACACAGTCCACAACTGCCTCAGGGCCTTTGCATTTGCTTCTCCACCTACCTACAATGATCTTCTCCATATATATGCGTGGCCAGATCTTTCACCCCTTCCTGGTTATTGCTCAAATATAACATTTCTAGGGAGCTCTCACCTTATTTAAATTTATCTTTTCCAGAATGGTAACTCTTTCATGCTTTTTACCCCCATACTACACTATGTATTATCAACTCTTAGACATCAACGTTATGAGAAGCAACATCGTATATGTGCTAGAAGAAAAGAAAAAAAAATTAAACTACGACATATCCTTGACTGTAAAATTCATCCTGATTTCAGAGATATTTAAAATATGTAGAATTATATTTTGTTAACCCTAAAATGCACATTGTTTTGCTCTTTTAATATCTCTATTTATTTGGCTTGTGGTGTGTCTCCTTCCACTATGAGGTAAGCTCCAGTGGGGTACAGATTTCTTTATGGTTTTATACTATTTCCCCCAGTGTCTCAATCAGTGCTTGGAACACAGTTAATACTTAATAAATACTGGTTGAAAAAATGAATGCTGGAGATTCCCAGGGTCATTAGTAATAAACTTGCCTTCTAAAACTTCCCTGTATCATTTAAATGATAAAGTAATTAATGTAATATTAAATAATTTTTAATTTTCTCAAAGTAATTCAATATATGTTTTCTCTTTTGCTTACCCCTATGGATAACATGGTGTAGAGAAGGAAAGTGCCTTATCCGAGACATGGCTATGGTCAAACAAGGATTCAGAGTCAATCTTTTCTTTTTTATAGTATAAAATGTTGCAAATTCCTGTGGACAAGAAGTAAAGTGAGCAGATTGTGTTGAACTGATAGCTGCACTGAATTAACTGGGCCAGTCTGACAAGGTGGACGGATACTGATGGATTCAGGGGCATGGTTGACTGTGGTCGGTTATTATAAAAGGGTTGACCCTTGTGCTTAGTGTGTCACATAAAACCGGCCAGAGAATGGATGAGATATGATGGCCATAAAAGTCATCACATGGGCCAAGGGGAAAATAAGGCCAAGGGACGTCCATGTGAAATATGTTGGAAGCAGATGGGAAATTAAAAAGACTTAAAAAATAAATAGATGAATAGATAACATATGTCCACATATAAATTTATTTAAAACAAATACACATGAATCTATGTTATGTTATATAAAGTATATATAATATAACAAAATAATTTTTATACTTAAACATTTCAAAAAAGGATTTTGTAAAAAAAGGATTCATATAACATTTAAAAAATAGTATGGTTCCTACAATCTTTTCCATCCCCCCATTTCTCCATCAGTAACAATAACAGTTAACAATCAATTCTTATTTTATTTTTTAAAATATTTATTTATTTAATTTATTTATTTTCCTTATTTTTTTGGCTGTGTCGGGTCTTAGTTGCAGCACACAGGATCTTCCTTGAGGCACACGGGGTCTTTCATTACGGCATACAGTCTCTTTGTTGCGGTGCTCAGGCTTCTCTCTAGTTGGGGCATGCGGGTTTTCTCTTCTCTAGTTGTGGAGTGCAGGCTCCAGAGCATGCGAGCTCAATAGTTGTGGTGCATGGGCTTAGTTGCCCTGCGGCATATGGGATCTTAGTTCCCCGACTAGGGATTGAACCCATGCCCCCTGCATTGGAAGGCGGATTCTTTACCACTGGACCACCAGGGAAGTCCCCAACTGTTATGGGGACATATTCTAAACCCACTCAAATACATCCAAAGAGAGTGTTATAGTTGTTTTGTTTAACAAAAATGTTATCCTAGTATACATAAATTTTCATAAACTGTTTTATTCACTCAAATCAATCTTCTCCCATGAGAATATATACAAATTACACTTTTTTAAAAAGGTGTATCTTATTAAATAGTATGAATGTATTGTAATTAATTTAATCAGGCTACTTTATTTCATTAGTGTGTGTTTTGCTCACTGTGTATAATGTACACCTATCACATAAATATTTATTAACTGTATACTCTGTGTTTCCCTCTTCTTATTGTTTTCCTATGAAAGTCTCCTTCACACACATTTCTTAGCTGTGCCTTGGATCTTCTTGTCCTGAGATGGAGGATTAAATGTTCAAAAAGGAAAGTCACCGTGGTAAATTTGACCTGAGAGCAAGTTTGACCTGAGAGCAAGTTTGCTTGTTTGTTTTAAGCTATCGCATATATATTTACTGGTTTGTTTTTACATTGAAAAAGCCCATTTCAAAAAATTGAACAATAAAATGTTAAACATGGGAAACTCTGAAATTTTATACTGACTTCCCACTTCATGCAAATCCTTCTTTGTAGACCTTTATACCTTCTCATAAGCTTCTTTCTCTGCCTGAAAATGAACTTTGATTCCTTCAACTAAAATCTCTCTACCATTTAAGCTCAACTTATGACATCACCTCCAGGAAGCTTTCTCTGATTGCCCCAAGGCATTAAGATGTCCCTCTGGTGCTCGAAGAGCAACCCGTGTTTGCAAGGATCAGTATATTTTTCACTTGCTATTGTAATTGTGGATGTGATTTTCTATTTCCTCTGCTAGATTATAACCTCTCTCATTGGAAGGAAATCTGTCCTCTTTCACTTCTGTGTTTCCAGTGCATAACATGATATATAGAGAAGTATTAACAACTCTTTTTCAGTAGAATAACTGATTAAATGAATATATATGCTACCTTCTTTTTTGACTTCTCCTTGGCTATGTGTGTGTGTGATATTTTAATAGACAATAGACATATGTGGTGCATCAGTTTGAGGAGTGGAATGCTTGTTGAAAGGATGGGACTTAACTTTAGATAATCTTACCACTAACAAAGTGTCTGTGTTGTGAAAGAAGAAAGAGAGAGGTGGTTATTTTTGCAGAGATGGCTTGTTTGCTTCAGCGTATTGGCGGAGCTCTCTTAACCTAGATTTCATTCTGTTTGCTCTCTTCATGTGAAACCATACAGCTCATACCTACATATCTTTCTCTAATTAAAGAGTTGTCTTAAGGAAACAAATCAGCAGCTGTCAAGGGCATGCCAGAATGAGTCATTGATTTGCAATCAAGATAGCCCATTCCCCATGCTGATGGATTCACCAATTTTTCAGGGCTTCTGAGAGTTCACCTGCTTGTCACAGAGCATAGCACTTTGGTTCAGCTTTGAAATGAGGAATGTCCCTTCACTGTGATTCAAGATGATTGCCCCTTTGTCACCAGGTTTTAGCTTCTAGGAAAGGTTGTACCTTTCACTCAAACAAGTGCTGTTAGAGCTCAAGGTTAAAAGATTCACCTTGATGTTTTCTCCAGATAAGCTGTGATGGTAAAGACATTCTCATGTAAGCAGCTGAGGTTCCATTTATGTGGAAAAGTGAACCCATTCTCCAAAGTTCCAGGTTGTTCAACATAATCCAGTATGATAATTATTTCTTGGTTATGAAATAGCCAAGGACCTGAGAAAGCATCTAATCCTACTTCAGAGGAAACTGAAGCCCAAAGGGCTAAGAGTTTCTGTGGTCTCCCAGCCAGAACTGGCTGACACAATGCTCAAATCCAAGTATGATATCCTTGTCACTTTACTAGAAACACACCCTTTCTTCTTCTTCTCCCTTATAGGCTGGTACTGGAGGTTTATATGACTAACTGGTGGGCAGTAAAGATATCGAATGGTTAGGGAAGTTTGTAAAAAAAAGGAACGCTGGGGCTTCCCTGGTGGCGCAGTGGTTGAGAGTCTGCCTGCCGATGCAGGGGACACCGGTTCGTGCCCTGGTCCGGGAAGATTCCACATGCCGCAGAGTGGCTGGGCCCGTGAGCCATGGCTGCTGAGCCTGCATGTCTGGAGCCTGTACTCTGCAACGGGAGAGGCCACAACAGTGAGAGGCCTGCGTACCGCAAAAAAAAAAAAAAAAAAAAAAAAGGCACCCTTGTGTTTTTTCAGGCAGCTGGGAAGATGGCAGACATTCAGACTGAGCATGCCTACCAAAAGCAACAGACCATCTTTCAAAATAAGAAGAGGGTCCTGCTTAGAGAAACTGGCAAGGAAAAGCTCCCATTATACTACAAGAACATTGGTCTGGGCTTCAAGACACCAAAGGAGGCCATGGAGCGCACCTATTGACAACAAATGCCCTTTTACTGGTAATGTCTCCATCCGAGGGTGGATCCGGTCTGGCATGGTGACCAAGATGAAGATGCAAAGGACTGTTGTCATCCACCGAGACTACCTCCACTACATCTGCTTCTAGAAGCACTACAAAAACAAGTCTGTGCACCTTTCCCCCTGCTTCAGGGATGTCCGAATCAGCAACAGTGTCACAGTGGGTGAGTGCCGGCCCCTGAGCAAGATGGTGCACTTCAACATGCTCAAGGTCAACAAGGATGATGCACCAAGAAGCATTCCAGAAGTTCTAAGACTGGACCACTGCCCACTGCCCCAAACAAAATAATTTATTTTCCCACTCAAAAAACAAACAAAGAAACAAAAAAACTGCACCCTGGGTCTTTCTTTCCCTCTTTCCTGTTTTTAGAAGTGATACAGTGTAGCATTTAAGTGTAAAAATCCTGAAGCCAGACCACACAGTTTAGAACGCAGGATTCATCACTTACTAGCAAAAGAAAGGAGTGTGTTAATCTCTCTGTGCCTCAGTGTGCTCAGCACTAAAATGGGATAGCCATACGTTTGTTGAGAAGTTTAAAAGAGTTAATTAAAGCCAAGTACTTAGAACAATGACTGGCACAGAGTAAGATCTCAGTAAATATCTCAGTAAATATTACCTGTGTTTATTCATAGGTGTATATGGGAATGGGATGAAAACTACTGTCTTCCCATCTCTATCTTTGTGTTTAGAATTAAAGTGAGCTCCTTGTTTTGCTGTATATTTCTCAAGGTTTCAAGTTTATTTCCTTTGCTTGGGTATAATCTTAGGCCGTCTGTTTTTATCTGAATCGTGAGGGACTAAACAGAATGGTATCTATCTAAGAGCATGGGTTTGGGTGTCAGTCAGACTGCATTTTTGGAATGACTGGAGTCAGTTTATTTGTTTGCCAGAACTGCTATCTAAGGCCTTATAGAATATTTTATGTATCAACAATGTAATGTCATAGAGGATCAAGAGACCCACTTTATGGCAAAGGCAGTGTGAAAGTTTACATATGTCTATAGAATCCACTTGTCCTCTCATATACCACACCACCCAGAAGCTGTTGGCCTAATATAGCAATATACTGAGTTGTTAAAGGCACAGCTAAGGCACCAACTTGCAGACAATATGCTGTGAAGATAGGGTGTCATCCTCTAAGACAGCGGTCCCCAACCTTTTTGGCACCAGGGACCGATTTTGTGGAAGACAATTTTTCCATAGACGGGGAGGGAGAGGGGAAGAGTTCAGGCAGTAACACGAGCAAAGGAGAGCGAATGGGAGCAGCAGATGAAGCTTCGATGGCTTGCCTGCCGCTTACTTCCTGCTGCATGACTGGTACTGGTCTGCGGGCCAGGGGTTGGGGACCCCTGCTCTAGGACATCACATGTACCTTATATCAACATCCATCATATGATGCTGTCTCCAATGGATAGAAAATATTGGTCTGAGAAATAATAGATATGGGCAAGAAGGACTGCACTTTTCATTATTTCCAATGTTCTACTTGGGGAATTTGTGGTCACTCAAATCCCCTTAATTCTGTGCTCTTCTAGATTAGAAGTTATGGTCTCCAGAGAGGGAAATGCTTCCCCCAGGCAATCAGCAAGAGATTCATTTAACTTTGAGCTAAGACCGCCTTGTGGGCTCCTCCTGCCAAGGGACCAACAAGGAGGAATAAAATTCACAATCTTGGTAGGGGTAATTGAGCTGGATCATGAGGAGGAGGTAGGGCTGCTGTCACACAATGGGAGCAGGAAGAAATATGTTAGAAATCCACATTATCCACTTGGTTATCTCTTAGTTCTCCCTTGTCCAATTTTGATGATACATGGATAAGTTTAGTGGTCAGTGCTTTCAAATGACATGGGAAGCAGAAGTACAGACTTCTCAGGGATGGGGGTCTTGTTCATTCCACATGGTGAACCACCAAGACCCACAGTGATGCTAGCTGACAGTGAAGGGAATCTAGAATGGATAGTATTGGATGAAGATAATGATAATCAGTTGTAGCTTCAAGACCCAGTTATAGCAGCAGGGGCTACAGTTCATCCTACTAATCTCCCACTTGTGAGTTTCTTCCAGCAGAAGAGGCCCACCCAGAACCTTGAAGTGATATGATGTAAGTGAATTCAAATGTCATCAGGGATCAGATTTGATAGAGTCTGTGTCGTGCTGCATGGATCTCTCTTTTAGGACTGATATAGTTAAACAACTACTGATCAGGTTCTGGGCTGACAACTTTCAGTTATCAGGTTAGGAAGGTTGACTAACCCTGTTTTCAGGGTATCTCATTTCCAATTACTGATGGTCTCCGTGGTATAAAGCTGGACCCCTCACCGTAACTTGTGACAACCCTGAAGGACTATCCTAGGTTGAGAGCACCCTGTAGGGTTGTCTGAGGCCTTAATTGATACTGCATTGCAGCCTGGCTTCTCCCTGCATTCAATCCTGCTTTCTTTTTCTTTTCCATCCAGATATTAATACTAAGACTAGTCCCTATTAAACTTTCTGCATGCTAATCTTTATCTCAGGGTTCCTGGGGACTTCTACTGATGATGCTACCCAAATATACACCCAAATAAGTAGGAAACAAGATAGGCACAAAACATTCATTTCAGCAGTGATTGTAAGAAAAAAATGCCTTTAGCAAGGCTGGTCTGCTCATTGAATAACCTATGGTACCCTCAAAAGGCAGTATCACAAAACAATCAAAAAGAATAAAGAAGATCTCTATGAAGTATATGGAGACAGTCCATATTTTAAGGTGAAAAAAGAAATAAAGAAAGGTTCAGAACAGTGTACATAGTATGCAAACTTTTGTATAAAAGAAGAGGAAATAAATATAAAAAATAATTATCTGCCAATTTTGATGTACTAGATAATAAACTAATAAAGATCTAAACAGCAAGATCGTTTTTGATCCACCTCAGAGTAATGGAAATAAAAACAAAAATAAACAAATGGGACCTAATGAAACTTCAAAACTTTTGCACAACAAAGGAAACCATAAACAAGATGAAAAGACAACCCTCAGAATGGGAGAAAATATTTGCAAAGCAATCAATGGACAAAGGATTAATCTCCAAAATATATAACCAGCTTATGCTGCTCAGTATTAAAAAACAAACAACCCAGTCCAAAAATGGGCAGAAGACCTAAATAGACATTTCTCCAAGAAGACATACAGATGGCCAAGCAGCACATACAGATGGCCAAGCAGCACATCACTAATTATTAGAGAAATGCAAATCAAAACTACAGTGAGGTATCACCTCACACAGGTTAGAATGGGCATCATCCGAAAATCTACAAACAACAAATGCTGGAGAGTGTGTGGAGAAAAGGGAACCCTCTTGCACTCTTGATGGGAATGTAAATTGATACAGCCACATGGAGAACAGTATGGAGGTTCCTTAAAAAACTAAAAATAGAATTACCATATGATCCAGCAATCCCACTACTGGGCATATCCCCTGAGAAAACCATAATTCAAAAAGACACGTGCACCCCAATGTTCATTGCCGCACTATTTACAATAGGCAGGTCATGGAAGCAACCTAAATGCCCATCGACAGACGAGTGGATAAAGAAGATGTGGTACATATATACAATGGAATATTACTCAGCCATAAAAAGGAATGAAATTGGGTCATTTGTAGAGATGTGGATGGACCTAGAGACTGTTATACAGAGTGAAGTAAGTCAGAAAGAGAAAAACAAATATTGTATATTAATTCATATATGTCGAATGTAGAAAATTGGTACAGATGAACCAGTTTGCAGGGCAGACATAGAGAGATACAGATGTAGAGAAGAAACGTATGGACACCAAGGGGGGAAAGCTAGGGGGTGGTGGTTGTGGAATGAACTGGGAGATTAGGATTGACATATATACACTAACATGTATAAAATCTATAACTAATAAGAACCTGCTGTATAAAAAATAAATTAAATTAAAAAAGAAAAAATAGTCAACCAATTGTAGATATGAAAAAAAGTATGTTTGATATTACAACTTGAGACTGTAGTGTTCATATTGTAGAACAGAATAATTACATGCTTAATATTTTTAAGAATGATGGGAAAGAGAATACAAACACAAAAGATATTTTGAAAAACTCTGTAACAATTTTAATTGGGGATATCTGTGAGTTCAGAATTCAAATTCTGAACATGTATATATATGTATATATATATATATATATATATTGAGATTTTAAATAAAATTTATTAAGAGAAAAAGTCATTATATAATTTACAATGTAATCACCTATTAGAACCAGCAGTAGGGCATAGGGAGAATGAGCTTCTGGAGGAAGCAATGGTTCCTGTTTTTAAAGGTTCTTCCCATGTACAAGCCACAACATTCACTATTTTAGTTCAGTAAATAGACTAGATCATGATCCAATGAACAGGTCCCTCTTGTATGCCATGTTACCAGAGATAGGAAAAAACATCTCTTTACTTGATTTCCATGGATATAGACTCCAGAATATATGCTCTGCTGAAAATTAGGGGAGATGGGTATGTTTGGCAATGCCCAATAAAAACAATTATAAAGAGATTGTTAGGGCTTCCCTGGTGGCGCAGTGGTTGGGAGTCCGCCTGCCGATGCACGGGACGCGGGTTCGTGCCCCGGTCTGGGAAGATCCCACATGCCGCGGAGTGGCTGGGCCCGTGAGCCATGGCCACTGAGCCTGCGTGTCCGGAGCCTGTGCTCCGTGACAGGAGGGGCCACGGTGGTGAGAGGCCCGCGTACCGCAAAAAAAAAAAAAAAAAAAGAGATTGTTAGATAAAATATATCATTTAATATCTTTTGGCCCATCCTATAATCATATTTCATTGCTTTCTAAAGACTTCCACTTATCACTTTTGAGAGCCCCCTTCATTAGGCTTCATCCAAAAACCATCTTTCCGACTTTATTTATTTATTTATTAACATCTTTATTGGAGGGTAATTGCATTACTATGTTGTGTTAGTTTCTGCTGTATAACAAAGTGAACCAGCTATATGTATACGTATAGCCCCATATCCCCTCCCTCTTGCATCTCCCTCCCACCCTCCCTATCCCACCACTCTAGGTGGTCACAAAG
This sequence comes from Hyperoodon ampullatus, assembly GCF_949752795.1. Lineage (NCBI taxonomy): Eukaryota > Metazoa > Chordata > Mammalia > Artiodactyla > Ziphiidae > Hyperoodon > Hyperoodon ampullatus. Next base: position 20,875,515 of record NC_136920.1, read on the forward strand.
CACTGAGCTGATCTCCCTGTGATATGCAGCAGCTTCCCACTAATCTGTTTTACATTTGGCAGTGTATATATATAAATGCTACTCTCTCACTTTGTCCCAGCTAACCCTTCCCCCTCCCCATGTCCTCAAGTCCATTCTCTATGTCTGCATCTTTATTCCTGTCCTGCCCCTAGGTTCTTCAGAATCTTTTTTTTTTTTTTAGATTCCATATATATGTGTTAGCATACAGTATTTGTTTTTCTCTTTCTGTCTTACTTTATTCTGTATGACAGACCCTAGGTCTGTCCATGTCACTACAAATAACTCAATTTCGTTCCTTTATAGGGCTGAGTAATATTCCATTGTATATATGTGTCACACATTCTTTATCCATTCATCTGTCAATGGACACTTAGGTTGCTTCCATGTCCAGGCTATTGTAAATAGTGCTGCAGTGAATATTGTGGTACATGACTCTTTTTGAATTATGGTTTTCTCAGGTTATATGACCAGTAGTGGGATTGCTGGGTCATATGGTAGTTCTATTTTTAATTTTTTAAGGAACCTCCATACTATTCTCCATAGTGGCTGTATCAACTTACATTCCCACCAACAATGCAAGAAGGTTCCCTTTTCTCCACACCCTCTCCAGTATTTATTGTTTGTAGATTTTTTGATGATGGCCATTCTTACTGGTGTGAGATGATACCTCATTGTGGTTTTGATTTGCATTTCTCTAATGATTAGTGATGCTGGACATCCTTTCGTGTGTTTGTTGGCAATCTGTATATCTTCTTTGGAGAAATGTCTATTTAGGTCTTCTGCCCATTTTTGGATTGGGTTGTTTGTTTTTTGGATGTTGAGCTGCATGAGATGCTTGTATACTTTGGAGATTAATACTTTGTCGGTTGCTTCATTTGCAAATATTTTTCTCCCATTCTGAAGGTTGTCTTTTTGTCTTGTTTATGGTTTCCTGCTGTGCAAAAGCTTTTAAGTTTCATTAGGTCCCATTTTTAAATTTTTGTTTTTATTTCTGTTTCTCTAGGAGGTGGGTCCAAAGGTTCTTGCTGTGATTTATGTCATAGAGTGTTCTTCCTATGTTTTCCTGTAAGAGTTTTATAGTGTCTGGCCTTACATTTATGTCTTTAATCCACTTTGAGTTTATTTTTGTGTATGGTGTTAGGAAGTGTTCTAATTTCATTCTTTTACATGGAGCTGTCCAGTTTTCCCAGCACCATTTACTAAAGAGGCTATATTTTCTCCATTGTATATTCTTGCCTCCTTTATCAAAGATAAGCTGACCATGTGTGCATGGGTTTATCTCTCAGTTTTCTATCCTGTTCAATTGATCTATATGTCTGGTTTTGTGCCAGTACCATACTATCTTGATTATTGTAGCTTTGTAGTGTAGTCTGAAGTCAGGGAGTCTGGTTCCTTCAGCTCCATTTTTCTTTCTCAAGATTGCTTTGGCTATTTGGTGTCTTTTGTGTTGCCATACAAATTGTGAAATTTCTTGTTCTAGTTCTGTGAAAAATGCCATCTGTAGTTTGATAAGGATTACATTGAATCTGTAGATTGCTTTAGGTAGTATAGCCATTTTCACATTGTTGACTCTTCCAATTCAAGAAGATGGTATATCTCTCCATCTCTTTGTATCATCTTTAATTTCTTTCATCAGTGTCTTATAGTTTTCTGCATACAGGTCTTTTGTCTCCTTAGGTAAGTTTATTCCTATGTATTTTATTCTTTTTTTGCAATGGGAAATGGGAGTGTTTCCTTAATTTCTCTTTCAGATTTTTCATCTTTAGTGTATAGGAATGCAAGAGATTTCTGTGTATTAATTTTGTATCTGGCTACTTTACCAGATTCATTGATTAGCTATAGTAGTTTGTTGGTAGCATCTTTAGGTTACTCTATGTATAGTATCATGTCATCTGTAAACAGTGACAGCTTTACTTCTTCTTTTCCACTTTGGACTCCATTTATTTCTTTTCCTTCTCTGATTGCTGTGGCTAAAACTTCCAAAACTATGTTGAATAATAGTGGTGAGAGTTGGCAACCTTGTCTTGTTCTTGATCTTAGAGTAAATGGTTTCAGTTTTTCACCATTGAGAATGATGTTTGCTGTGGGTTTGTCATATATGGCCTTTATTATGTTGAGGCAGCTTCCCTCTATGCCTACTTTCTGGAGAATTTTTATAATAAATAGGTGTTCAATTTTGTCAAAAGCTTTTTCTGCATCTATTGAGATTATCATATGGTTTTTATCCTTCAGTTTTTAAATATGGTGTATCACATTGATTGATTTGCATATATTGAAGAATCCTTGCATTCCTGGGATAAACCCCACTTGATCATGGGGTATGATGCTTTTAATGTGCTGTTGGATTCTATTTGCTAGTATGTTGTTGAGGATTTTTGCATCTATGTTCATCAGTGATATTAGCCTGTAGTTTTCTTTCTTTGTGACATCTTTGTCTGGTTTTGGTATCAGAGTGAATGTTGACCTCATAGAATGAGTTTGGGAGTGTTCCTCCCTCTGCTATATTTTGGAAGAGTTTGAGCAGGGTGGGTTTAACTCTTCTCTAAACGTTTGATACAGTTCACCTGTGAAACAATCTTGTCCTGGACTTTTGTTTGTTGGAAGATTTTTAATCACAGTTTCAATTTCAGTGCTTGTGATTGGTCTGTTTATATTTTCTATTTCTTCCTGGTTCATCTCAGAAGGTTGTGCTTTTCTAAGAATTTGTCCATTTCTTCCAAGTTGTCCATTTTATTGGCATATAGTGGTTTGTAATAATCTTTCATGAACCTTTGTATTTCTGCAGTGTCAGTTGTTACTTCTCCTTTTTTCTTTCTAATTCTGTTGATTTCAGTCTTCTCCCTTTTTTTCTTGATGAGTCTGTCTAATGTTTTATCAACTTAGTTCATCTTCTCAAAGAACCAGGTTTCAGCTTTATTGATGTTTGCTATTGTTTCCTTCATATCTTTTTAATTTATTTCTGATCTTATCTTTATAATTTCTTTTCCTGTTCTAACTTTGGGGTTTTTTTGTTCTTCTTTCTCTAATTGCTTTACGTGTAAGATTTGGTTGTTTAGTTGAGATTTTTCTTGTTTCTTGAGGTAGGATTGTATTGCTCTAAACTTTCCTCTTAGAACTGCTTTTGGTGCATCCCATAGGTTTTTGGCCGTCATGTTTTCATTGTTATATGTTTATAGGTAGTTTTTGATTTCCTCTTTGATTTCTTCAGTGATCTCTTAGTTATTTAGTAGCATATTGTTTAGCCTCCATTTGCCTGTATTTTTTACAGTTTTTTTCCTGTAATTGATATCTTGTCTCATAGTGTTGTGCTCAGAAAAGATGCTTGATATGATTTCAATTTTCTTAAATTTACCAAGGCTTGGTTTGTGACCCAAGATATGATATATCCTGGAGAATGTTCCATGAGCACTTGAGAAGAAAGTGTATTCTGATTTTTTGGATGGGATGTCCTATAAATATCAATTAAGTACATCTTGTTTAATGTGTCATTTAAAACTTGTGTTTCCTTATTTATTTTCATTTTGGATGATCTGTCCATTGGTGAAGCTAGGGGGTTAAAATCCCCTAATATGATTGTGTTACTGTTGATTTCCCCTTTTATTCCTGTTAGCATTTGCCTTATGTATTGAGGCGCTCCTATGTTGCATGCATAAATATTTACAATTTTTATATCTTCTTGTTGGATCGATCCCTTGATCATTATGTAGTGTCCTTCTTTGTCTCTTGTAGTAGTCTTTATTTTAAAGTCTATTTTGTCTGATATGAGAATTGCTACTTCACCTTTCTTTTGATTTCCATTTGCATGGAATATCTTTTTCCATCCCCTCACGTTCAGTCTGTATGTGTCCCTAGGTCTGAAGTGAGTCTCTTGTATATAGCATATATACAGGTCTTGTTTTGTGTCCATTGAGCCACTTGGTGTCTTTTGGTTGGAGCATTTAATCTATTTACATTTAAGATAATTATTGATATGTATGTTCCTATTACAGTTTTCTTAATTGTTTTGGGTTTGTAATTGTAGGTGTTTCCTTCTCTTGTTTTTCTTGCCTAGAGAAGTTCCTTTAGCATTTGTTGTAAAGCTGGTTTGGTGGTGCTGAATTCTCTTAGCTTTTGCTTGTCTGTAAAGGTTTTAATTTTTCCATCGAATCTGAATGAGATCCTTGCTGGGTATAGTAGTCTTGGTTGTAGGTTTTTCCCTTTCATCACTTTAAATATATCTTGCCACTCCCTTCTGGCTTGCAGAGTTTCTGCTGAAATTCAGCTGTTAACCTTCTCGGGCTTCCCTTGTGTTATTTGTTGTTTTTCCCTCGCTGCTTTTACTATTTTTTCTTTGTATTTAATTTTTGATAGTTTGATTAATATGTGTCTTGGTGTGTTTCTCCTTTGATTTATCCTATATGGGACTCTCTGCACTTCCTGAACTTATTTCCTTTCCCATATTAGGGAAGTTTTCAACTATAATCTCTTGAAATATTTTCTCAGTCCCTTTGTTTTTCTCTTCTTCTTCTGGGACCCCTATAATTCAAATGTTGGTGCGTTTATTGTTGTCCCAGAGGTCTCTGAGACTGTCCTCAATTCTCTTCATTCTTTTTTCTTTATTCTGCTCTGCAGTAGTTCTTTCCACTATTTTATCTTCCAGGTAATTTATCTGTTCTTCTGTCTCAATTCTCCTATTGATTTCTACTAGAGAATTTTTAATTTCATTTATTGTGTTTTTCATCATTGTTTGTTTGCTCTTTTTTTCTTCTAGGTCCTTGTTAAACATTTCTTTTGTTTCCTCCTTTCTATTTCTAAGATTTAGGATAATCTTTACTAACATTACTCTGAATTCTTTTTCAGGTAGACTGCCTATTTCCTCTTCATTTGTTTTGTCTGGTGGGTTTTTACCTTGCTCCTTCATCTGCTGTGTATTTCTCTGTCTTCTCATTTTGCTTAACTTACTGTGTTTGGGGTCTCCTTTTCTCAAGCTATAGGTTCGTAGTTCCCGTTTTTTTGGTTTCTGCCCCCAGTGGGTGAAGTTGGTTCAGTGGGTTGTGTAGGCTTCCTGGTGGAGGTGACTGGTGCCTGTGTCTGGGTGGGTGGGGCTGGATCTTGTCTTTCTGGTGGGCAGGGCTGTGTCCGGTAGTGTGTTTTTGGGTGTCTGTGAACTTAGTATGATTTTAGGCAGCCTCTCTTCTAGTGGGTGTGGTTATTTTCCTGCCTTGCTAGTTGTTTGGCATTGGGCATACAGCACTGGTGCTTGCTGGCCGTTTGGTGGAGCTGGGTCTTAGTGTTGACCTGCAGATCTCTGGAAGACCTGGGAGGTCTCTGGTGGTCCAGTGTCCTGAACTGGGCTTTCCCACCTTGGAGGCTCAAGCCTCACTCCAGGCACAAGCACAAAGATCCTGTCAGCCACATAGCTCAGAAGAAAAGGGAGAAAAAAAGAAAGAAAAAAAAATTTTTTAATTATAAAAACAAATTATTAAAATTTAAAAAATGAATAATAAATAAAATAAAGAAGAGAGAAACCAAACCATTAAACAAATCCTCCAATGATAACAAGAGCTAAAACCTAGAGTAAGATAAACATAAAAATCAGAAACAAATCAGTCATGCACAGCAAACCCCAAGTCTACAGTTGCTGCCAAAGTCCATCACCTCAATTTTGGGATGATTCGTTGTCTATTCAGGTATTCCACAGATGCAGGGCACATGAAATTGATTGTGGTGATTTAATCCACTGCTCCTGAGGCTGCTGGGAGAGATTTCCCTTTCTCTTCTTTTGTCACACAGCTCCTGGAGTTCAGCTTTGGATTTGGCTCTGCCTCTGCTTTTAGGCCACCCTCAGGCATCTGTTGCCCTTCCAGACAGGAGGGGGTTAAAGTAGCAGCTGATTAACGGGCTCTTGCTCATTCAGTCTGTGGAGAAGTAGGGGTAACGTAGTTATAATAGGAATGTGGCGCAAGCCTGTGGTTGCAGAGGCCGGAGTGACATTGCAACAGCCTGAGGAGTGCAGTGCATTCTCCCTGGGAATTTGTCCCTGGATCCCAGGACCCTGGCAGTGACAGGATGCTCAGGCTCCCAGGGAGGGCGTTGTGGGTGGTGACCTGCGCTTGCCCACAAGATTCTTGGTGGCTGCAGTAGTAGCCTTAGTGTTTCATGCCCGTCTCTGGTGTCCGCGCTGATAGCCGCAGCTTGTGCCCATCTCTGGATCTCGTTTAGGTGGTGCTCTGCCTTCTGTGGGCAGATGGGGAAGGAATACCCTCTCCTTGGGCACTCCAAAACAATAGTCTCTTGGCTCTTAGGCAGGTACACCAACTAGCTGTGGTGCACTAGCCCCCTTCATGTTGTCTTCATACAGCCAACCCCAGTCCTGTCCCTGGGATCTGACCTCTAGAGCCCGAGCCTCAGCTCCCAGCCCCCACCCGCCCCAGCGGGTGAGCAGACAAGCCTCTCGGGCTGGTGTGTGCTGGTCAGCTCTGATCCTCTGGGCAGAATCTCTCTGCTTTGCCCTCTGCACCCCTGTTGCTGCACTCTCCTCTGTGGCTCCAAAGCTTCCCCCCCAACCACCCCCCATCTCTGACAGTGAAGGGGCTTCCTAGTGTGCAGACGCTTTTCCTCCTTTACAGCTCCCTCCCAGAGGTGAAATTCCTGTCCCTATTCTTTTGTCTCTGTTTTTCCATTTTTCTTTTGCCCTACCCAGGTACGTGGGGAGTTTCCTGCCTTTTGGGAAGTCTGAGGTCTTTTGCCAGCGTTCAGTAGGTGCTCTGTAGGAGTTGTTCCACATGTAGATGTATTTTTTATGTATCTGTGGGGAGGAAGTTGATCCCCACATCTTACTCCTCTGCCATCTTGAAAGTCCCCACACACATATATATATATATATATATATATTTGAATTTGTATATGTACATATATGTATCATATATATTTTAAATCTGTATATTTAAATAATATATACTGTTTAAAATAATATATTATAAATATAAAAATTAATATAAGTATCTAAATAATAAATATATTATTTAGGCAATATATCTATAAAATTCTAATTTTTCTAATACAAAATTAACATTGCTTTAATAATATTAAATATTTTTAAGTTAATATATTAAATTTTTCATGTGGTGTCAAAGCATCACCCACATTGTAGTTATTCATTACTAATTAGAAAACATACCCTTACAATGAAGAAATATAACTGTTACCTTGAGCTGGGCAGATTCTAAGGTGACCCTGATGATTCTTGTTTCTTAATGTTCATCCCCTCCCTTTGAGTGTGGGCAGGATCTGTGACTTGCTTCCTAACCAATAGAATATGGCAAAAGTAACAGTGTACATGATTACATTGGATTATACTGCACAATAGAGTAAGTCCTCTACATACAAACCTTCAAGTTGTGAACTTTCAAAGATGTGAATGTGTGTTCACATGTCACATAAATTAGCTCACATGTCTGGTGTACATTTCATGTGCATGCATCCTCTACAAGTGGTTGTGCTTTTGTGTACTTTACTGTACAGTACTGTATAGAGGACAGTAGTACAGTATCTTTATTCCAAGCTAGATCTGCAAGAGGATGACTTCATTGAACTCCTTGCTGTGCAACGTGAGGAGCTTACTAATGAAGACCTGATGGAATTGGAGGCCCAGAGAAAGGACAAAGAGAGACAGGAGAAAAAAGTGACTGAAAAACTGAAGAGATTCACAATGCAGGAAATGGCAAGGGTATTTTCTTTATTTGAGGAGGCACTGCTAGTTTTTGAGGCACAGGACCCAAATGTAGAACAGTACATGAAGGTTGCAGCAGCTGTTCAGTATGAAATCCAGTACTACTGTATCATTTATGATGAGAAGAAAAGAGCTACTCCCCAAATATCACTGGATCATTTTTTCAAGAGGGTAAATAGAATTGAATCCAGCAAGGAACCAGAACCTGTGCCATCAACGTCAGCCATGAGTGAAATTTCAGCTTGCCCTCTGTCTCCTATTGCTGATGATCTTTCAGCTCTACCATCTCCCACCTCCTCTCCCTCCTCCAGTCAGAAACTCTTCTTGCCTGTTCACTCAATGCCAGCCCCTGTATGCCAGCTGTTGTACTGTACTACTGTACTTTTCAAGGTACTCTGCTGTAAGATTAAAAATGTTTTATTTATTTTTTTCTGTTTTTTAATGTATTATTCGTGTGTAAAGTATTATAAACCTATTACAGTACAGTACTATACAGCTGATTGTGTTAGTGGGGTACCTAGGCTAACTTTGTTGGACTTAACGAACAAATTGGACTTATGAACATGCTCTCAGAAGGGAACTCATTCATATGTAGGGGACTTACTGTACTGTAATATCTGTTTCACTGAAAACCTCTTCCCCTTGCTGGATTAGAAGCAGCAAGTTGCCATTTGTGAGCTGTGCTATGGGACAAAGCCACATGGCAAATGACTAAGTGCTGCTTCTAGCCAACAGCCCCCAAGACAGTGAGGCCCTCAATTTGGCAGCCTGTAGGAAGCTAAATGCTGCCAAGAACCACATGAGCTTGGAAGTGACTCCTTCCCCATTTGAGCCTCAGATGAGACCACACCCCTGACCTGTGTCCTGACTGCCCCATGTGAGAGTCTGAAAGAGAGGTTCAAGCTAAACCATGACCATACTCCTGACCCAGAGAAAATGTGAGGTAATAAATATATGGTGGTTTAATTCACTGTGTTTGTGGTAACATTGTTAAGCAACATTCCATAACTAATCAATATACCCCTTGACCAAGAGATAAAAATTAACATCACTAATATTGGCACATTGTAACAATAGCTGTCCCTTGTTTTGATTCCATGTGAGGTTTCTGATATCATCTACAAAGTAAGTTATCTTGCCAAATATATTTAACTCAAAACTCATCAGATCCTTAGATCTAACTTCCAAATTGTAGGAAATACAGAAGATTGAAAGACAAGGTAAATTATGCCATAATCCAGAATGTTGTTCTTTATGACAACTGGCCTGAACTCTTGTAAAAGGGACGTAGGGAAATGGCAGAAAGCTAGTCTATTTAAAGGCAAAAGAGTCAAAATATAGTATGCAAGCTTTGTTTTATTCCTGCATCAATACAATAAAAATAAACCATGGAAATATAAACCATGAAATACTTGTTGAAAATTAGAGAAATATAGACATCAACTAGAGATCAGATGATATTAGAAAATGCTTGACAGTTTCCTTAGTTTTGATAACATTATTGTAATTATGTAATGAAATGTCCTTATGTAAAGGGAAAAAACAAAACAAAACAAAACACCTCCTGTGTGTCTCCTTTACTCCCAACACTTGATTCTGATAACCAGATGTGTGGGTTTTCCCTACACCAAAAAATTCTGCCACACCAGCTGGGCATCCTACAATCTAACTCAATTCTGACACTTTCTACCTGAAAATAGAGTCAGCTCCCACAGGTTAAGGGCTCAGTTCCACAAAACTGCTTCTTCCTCCACCACCACTCCCACCTCACCCCCATTTCGGATACCAACTGCAAGTTCTGGTTGTTCCTTGTGCTTCCTACTGCCTGGCTATTAATCATAAGCTGCCACAACCCCTCTTCGGGTTTGATTAATTTGCTAGAGCAGCTCACAGAACTCAGGAAAAGAGCATACTTTTAACAGTTTATTATAAAAGAATATAATTCAGGAACAGACGGATGGAAGAGATGAATAGGGCAGGTATGTGGGAAGTGGGTGGAGCTCCCAGGCCCTCTCTGGGTACACCACTCTCAGCATCTCTACATGTTTGCCAACCCCAGAAGCTCTCAGAAGCCCTTCATTTAGAGTTTTCATGGCAGCTCCATTACATAGACATTATTGATTAAATCATTGGCTATTGGTGATTAATTCAACCTCCAGTCCCTCTCCCCTCCTGGGAGGTTGGAAAGACAGCTGGAAAGTTCCAACCTTCTGATCTCATGTATGGCTCCCCTGGCAACCAGCCCCCATCCTGAGGGACTTTCCAAAAGTCACCTCATTAACAAATTCAGGTTTACAGTTGAAAGAGTTTGTTTTGAATAACAAGACGCTCTTTTCACCTTCATCACTCTGAAACTATTTGAGGAGCTGGAACTGTTTGAGGACAAAAGACCAAATATTATGATGAGAGATTCTCACCTTGGCATATTATAAGGGTTAAAAGGAGCTATGTGCCAGGAAAGCAGACTAAGACCAAATATGCATTTCTTATTATAAATCATATTATCCCATCTTATAATTATAATATCCCATCTTGTCTTAGAAACTGGAAGTTAGTAGGCATGAAGGGTCAGGATCATTGAATTTTTTTCACAAGGTCATCAAAATGTGTTTATGTGTATGTGTGGGATAAGAGAGAGAGAGAGAGAATGTTAGCAATCATTGAATGTAGATCGAGAGTACATGAGTACATTTTGTGCTATACTGTTAACTTTTCTGTGTGTCAGAAATGTTTAAAACAAAGATGTTTAAAACAAAACAATTTGGGGAAACCACATGAATTATTGGTGTTTAAGCATGATGTCAGAAGTCTAGTTTGGCAGAACACTCTATTGTTATCTATAAGCATTCAATGAAACTGTAAAAATCTATAAAAATATATAAATAAATAAATAAAAAAGAAGTCCAGTTTGGCTAGAAGTTTGAACTAATTCCTTCTTATATGTAACTTATTCCCTTGGATCCATTCACAGACTTAAAATTTATTTTATCTAACTCTTCCAGATCAGTGTTGGTTGTTTTTAATGCTTCACAATCATTTTGATGTACTGGTTGTAGTAATGATCAGTGTCCATCTGGTCTTGAAGGGTGAAATGCTTGTCTGCTTTCTTAAAGTGCCAAAATTGCATCCAAATCTAGCAATTTCATGTATTTTACTTTGGGTATTTGTGTACAAAGAAACAAAATTGGTAGGGAAGCTAAGATCACTTGTTAAGGCATTTGTTTTTTCTGGGTAGCCTGATCTTATAACACACCTGGAGAGGTTACCTGCAAATTCCTCCTGAGAAATGGATTTGTGGAAATTCACAAAAGGTTATGTGATAAACTTGGGACGGTGTTAAGTCTGTATGGGAAATGGGAGGCAGAAATAGAAATGGAATTCCTTTAATCACTCTGAAAGAGAATTAATGTAGTATTAACTTGGCTGGATTCTAGGCCTAGAATAGTAACTCTAGTTCTGTCTATGCTGATTCTCAGTCCCCCAGTTATGATACCCTCTGACTCATACAAATGTAGGGGCCTCTTCTTTAAAGAGGTGTGTGCCTGTGCAAACAGGCAGGCCTGGGACACATTGATTTAAGCACTTGGTATCTATTAGTAGAATTGCAGATGGGGACAGAAGTGTTTTAACTCAATTATGCCTCAAGACCTAAGGAAGTGGCTTGTGTTGATTTTCCGAACTGACACTTTAGGCTCCAGTAAATGGGGAAAAAATATCTACCTTTTTTCGCCACTGCTGGATTCTTTAATAATTACTGTTCATTGAATGAATGCCTATTATGTTCAGGTACTTCAACTTCACATTCATTGTAATAATAAGAGGCAATATTTTAGTAATAATAGAGGAAATATATTGCTAATAATATAGATAATATTATTCTCATTTTACAAATAGTAGAAATGGAAGGAGTAATCAATGAATGAACTCCCTCAATACTTCAGGATAGCGAATATACAAGAGCAAGCTCCAGTCCAAGATTGCCTGACTACCTCAAGAGAAAGCCTTGAGACAATGGGAACTTTTAATTCTAATTCAACTGTGTTGTTTCATATGACACAGAGTAGGTAGTATAGACAGATGACATTATTGCTCAGAAGTATAATAGTGATGACAAGATGAAGCAAATAAATATTGCAAATAATACTTGCAATATTATTGCAATAATAATTCCTTAAGACAATTTAAGGAATTACAGTAATCTTTTTGGAATATGGTATCTTGTCTTGCAAGATTCTCACAGAATTCAAGTAAAATAATTCAACTTATAAAATCATAGCATTTTAGAACTAACAGGACTTTGGGGAGGCTCTAGCTCAGTGGTTCAAAACCTAGTAGAGTATGATGATTTTTTTAATGTCAATTCACCAACTTAATAAGAGTTGTCCTTTTAGGTGCAGTCCTATGAAAGTGTACATAAGGGGAATGGGTCTAATAATCTAAGAGGTCATGAAAGAGTTTCCAGAGGAGGTGTAATTGAGCTGACATTCATAAGAGTAGTAAGAGGTACCCACCCAAAGGAAGGATGGTGGTGAGGAAAAGAATTCTGGACAGATGAACAGAAGGGCCCCATGATGAGAGATTCCAAAACACAGAATGGCTACTGTAAAGAGTTGTCCATGTGAAGCAGGACAGGTAGTTTGGAGCTTAAACACAGGGCCTGTAGACCAGGTAAAGGACTTAACGCTTAATCCTAAATTCAGTGAGAAGCCTTTGAAATGTTTTAAGTGTGGATGGAACAAGGTCTAATTTACATTTCAAAATTACCACTCTAGTTAAGGTGCCAAGAATGGATTAAAGGAGCTCAATAACAAATGGATGGCAGGTACACCTATGGTAACTGCAAAGAGGTAAAACATACCAATCATACTGAGGAAAAGAACTGAAAAAATTAATAATTTTGAGATATAATTTACAGAAACGAAAACACACCCATTTTGAATGCTGTGACAACGTAGTCACTATAATCAATATATAGAACACTTCCATCACTCTAAAAACTATCTTATGATCTTATGATCTTTGTCAGTCCTCCACACTCTGGCCTGAGACAGCCAATCATCTGCTTTCTGCCACTAAAGACTAGTTTTGTCTATTCTAGAATTTCATATGTGAAATTACACTGTGTGCAGTCATTTGTATTTTCCTCTGCTCAGAAAAACTTTTCTGAGTAACATTCATGTTGTTGCATGTATCCATAGGTTTTTGTTTGTTTGTCTCTAAATATTATTGAGAGTTATCAATATACCATGCTTTGTTTATTCATTCACCTGTTGGGGGATGTTAGTCTTGTTTCCAGTTTAAATCTATTATGAATATAGCCCCTATGAACATTTTGATACATGTCATTTTGTGGATATATGTTTTCATTCCTCTTAAATAAATAGCTGGAAGTGGAATTACTAGGTCATGGGTTAGTGTAGGTTTAACTTTTAAGAAATAGCCAAACAGTTTTCATATTCTTGAACCTTTTTAATTCCAAATAGCTATGTGTGAGGGTATCAAATTTTAAGCATTCTCTCAAACACTTGGTATTGTTGGTTTTTTAAATTTTAGACATTTTTGTGGGTGTGGAATGTATTTAATTATGGTTTTAATATGCATTACTGTCATGACTAATTATGTTTAGTATTTTTATATTTGCTTACTGGCCTTTTGAATATCTTCTTTTGTGCCAATTCTCTTTTTCTCTCTCTCTGTTTATTTTATTGTTGAAAGAACACTTAGAATGTGATCTACCCTCTTTACAAATTTTTAAGCGACAAATTACTATTGTTGACTATAGGTACAATGTTCTACAGCAGCTGTCCAGAGTTTATTCAGCAAGCTTGACTGAAACGTTATGCCCAATGATTACTAACTCCATATTTCTCCCTCTCCCCCAGCCCTTGGCAACCACCATTCTATTCTTTAATTTTAAGAATTAGACTATTTTAGATACTTCATATAAATGGAATCATACAGTATTTGTCTTTCTGTGACTGGCTTATTTCACTTAGCATGTCCTTAAGGTCCATCTACATTATGGCATATTGCAGAATTTCCTTATTTTTAAGACTAAATAGCATTCCACTGTATGCATAAACCACGGTTTCTGTATCCATTTATCTGTAGATGGACATGTAGGTTTTTTCCACATCTTGGCTATTGTGAATATTGCTGTCATGAACATAGGAGTGCTTATATCTCTTGAAGGTACTGATTTCAATTCTTCTGGGTAAAAACCCAGCAGTGGGATAAATTGATCAGATGGTAGTTCTTTTTTTTTGATTTTTTGAAGAGCTTCCATACTGTTTTCCATAGCACTTCTACTCCCAAGAATGGTGCAAAAGTGTGCAAGATTTCCAATTTCTCCATACCCTCACCAACATTTGTGGTCCAATTTTTTTTTAATAATAGTCATTTCTTCATATGTGAGGTGATATCTCTTTGTGTAGTTTTGATTTGCATTTTCCTTATAACTGGTGATGTTAAACATTTCTTTTCATATAGCTGTTGACTATTTTTATGTCTTCTTTGGAGAAGTGTCTATTCGAGTCCTTACCCTGTTTTTTAAATTGAGCTATTCTTTTTGTTTTTGTTTTTTAACTATTGGATTTTAGGTGTTCAGTATATATATTGAAGATTAATCCCTTAACAGATACATGGTTCGCAAATATTTCCTTGCATTCCATAGGTTGCTTTTTTACTCTGTTGATTGTTTTCTTTGCTATACAGGAGATTTTTAGTTTTATGTCGTCCCATCTCTCTATTTTTGCTTTTGTTGCTTGTGCTTTTGGTATCGTATTCATGATATCATTGCCAATTCAGATTCACCAGTTACTAAGAACTCACTTTATGCTTTAGTTACAAAGATGTTAAAATGCACAGCTAGATTTTATTGTTTTCTATCTCCTGTTCTATTGGTTTTGTTAAATAACTCTGCTTCCTTGCTCTTTTTCTCATGGACTAAATCCCTGGCATTCTAATAACTTGCTGACCTTAGTTCTTTGTCATTAAATATATTTTATTTCCTAAGTGGTGTTTCTCCTTCTGGGGCTCTGACCTTTGAGACCCCATTGAGCTCATTATTATCGCCAGTAGCAGACAACCAACCCTCATCAGAATGCTCTGACAGACACTTCCTTTTTTGCTTGACATCAGACATTTCACTTTCTGACATCTATAATTCTGTGAGAATTTCAGTGGCTGCCTCATGCCTGCATTTCATCCCCACATATAACATCAATGTGAAGCATGCAAGAATGTTTCTCTCTGTATCATTAATGTATTAATCTGTCTGTTAAATACATTTTGGGGTGATGTTTGGTGAACACAATTTATTTCACATAATTACTGATGTTACTAAATGTGCAAAATTAGATTATTTTTCCAAAATGTCTGCCTATATACAATCTCTGTATTAAATATGATCCCTCAATTTATGGCCAACTATTATATATCTATATCTATATCTATATCTATCTATATCTATATCTATTTCTTCAGCAAATACTTATTGGATACACTCTCCTTGTGATATATCATGAAAAACACAAAACTGGAATAATCAACAGGATTATTGCTTGATACACAGTAGGTGCTCTAAAAACATTTACTGAATGAATAAGTAAATGAATGAATGAATGCTATAATGACAGAGATATTGAATAATTGCATATCTTATAAAGAGTTTGCTTGACCTTCTCATGGGAGAAATCCAGAAACCCATCAGCTCAAGGGCATTGGTTACTGGCATTGATAAGAGAATGGGCAAGACTTACCTCTGTTTCTAGATTAAGAAGCAAAAGGGGATTATATCTGAGCCCCCCCCCTTTTTTTTTTCTTGGCTCCCCAGCTAGGGATGGAACCTAGGCCCCCTGCATAGGGAGTGTGGAGTCTTAACCACTGGACAAAGAGGGAAGTCCCCTGAGTCCCTGGTGAAAATGAATGTCAACGTCTAAGACTGAAGAGGTGAAAAGAGAATAAGGAAATGATTTACTTGAAGAATCACCAAAATGGAACAGAAAAAATGGAAAAAGCCTGAAACTATCTCGTGATGCTAAGGTGTGCAGAGAGGATGTTAGTGGCAGAGCTGGTGGAAGAACAGTAACAAGAATGTGAAATGAGTTTAGACAAAAGCAGCCAAATTCCATAGACCTGTTTTTGCTCAGCATCCTTCTATGGCATATCACCCACTTTCTTTCCTTTGTATTATTACAGAGAGAATGAGCCATTACTAAGGTGGCTGAAGCTATGGAGTTAAAAATGTAACTAGAATCAAATAAAAGCTCACAAAGCATGGTTGATTAGTATACAATACGGTGGTAGTACTCATATTTAAAGCACTTGAGGTCCATTCCCATCAATGATTCTTTCTATGAAAGAGGCTGAGCACAGCAATCACCTACCCCTAGGCAGTAGGGCCAATTGCTTGTGAGTTGATGAAAATGAAATATGGTACCTGCTCACTCTAGAATTTAATCAGTATTCAGGGAGGATATGTATTCACTATTTATGATACTTCCTCTGGTCAAACTCACTTCTAAACCCACAACATCTAGCTTTGGATCCCAACACTCTGCTGAAACAGCTTTCATAAAGTGTTTCAATGACTTTCTATTTGCAAAACTCAAAAGCGTCATCTCAGTTCTCCTTTCCTTTGACCTCTCGTCAGTGTTTGAAACCACTGACCATTTCATTTTTCCTAAAACATTTGCTTTCTCTGGCTTCCATGGCTGCAATGATAGTCATCATTCTTTTTGGTTGCTTAGCATCTGATCCCCTTCCTCTATTTGGAGAAGCCTGTTTTTTGAGGTAGTGTCCTTACACCATTTGGGAAACTGAAATGCCAGACACTCGTTTCATCAACCTCTTTGGCAGCTAGGAAACAAGAGCATGTCTAATTCCCACACTCATATGTATCAGCCCTAGACTTTGAATCAGAATCAGTGATGCAAACTAGCCAAATATACACAGATTTGGTCCAGATGACAAAGGATAACAGAGGTTGCCTCTCTATGTAAGTTCTAGATGTGGTAATTGCAGAGTTTCTGATGGTGGAATCCAGTGCCCTGTGTTGAGATCTTGGTCGTGCAAGCCATAGTGCCTATGCTCAGCAGGATTTTCATCATGTCATCACTACAAGTTTAGTATAATTGTAAGTGTTCTTCATGGCTATCCTTACCAAGTTACATGCATGCATCACACAAGTTATCTTAAACAACTCTAGGTCAAGAATGCCAATGTATTATAGCATATTAAAATAATTGCATCTAAAAATCTATACAAAAGAATAAAGTTTCTCCTTCTTTCTCTCCTCTTCTTCTCTCCTTTTCTTTCTCTCTCATTACACATTTCTACTGTATTTTTATTAAGATTTAGATGGTAAATGTGAAATGATGTTATGCCTTAGTTAATATCTCATTAAAAAAAAGGTTAAGAGTCAAGTTTGGGTTAAATCAATTGAATCCTAGAGTTAGAAAAAAATCTCAAAGTAAATTCCATCTTACGTTTGATGTTTGAGTCTCTTATAATACTTCTAAGTCATAGTGGTCTGCCCTCTGCACAAACACATCAATTATAATAACTACAATTAAAATCAAAATTAAAATTTTAGATCATAAAGTAAGCCCCAAAAGCTCTTCTGACACCACACTTTTAGGAAGAAGAAAACTAAAGCCAAGAGAGGATGAATGACCAGCCCATGGTCACACATTCATTAGTGGTTGATCCCTGTCTCTGGGTTCAGTGGTTTCTTCTCTGTATCTCTGTGCTCACTCTTGAAGCATCCATAGCTGACCCTGACTATTAGAACATTTTTCCTTATAATGAGCCCAAATTTATCGCTCTGAAATCTTCTTGGTCCATTGATCCCCAAAAATGTAGAGACGTAAAGAATGAGGTTAATCTCCCTTTGGAAAGATCACTATTATTAACTTTGCTCAGAGTTTCTGATAAGTCTTCTGAAGGATGAGAATTTTCCGAATTCCTACAACTTGGCTCTCATTTTGTCACCCTTCCTGTTGTCAGTCTTCTGGGAATACTCTAGTTGATTTTTTTGAGTAGTAGCTAGACATGTACATGACATTCCTGTTGTACTCTCACCAGCTTAGAAGTTGTCACATTCATTTTCATGAATAGTGAAAAATCTGAGTCTGAGTTGACTCATAAAGTCTTGGAAGGAATCTTGCTATGTTGGAAGTAGTTTGGTAAACACAGTACTTGGAGAACTGTCTCTGAAAGAAGATAGTGGGTCTGTACTGTAAAATACCAGCTGCCTGAGGCACATCAGAAATCCTTTCCCAACAACTCCAGACTCAAGGGAAGTCATTTAAACCCTTTGGGCCTGTGTTTGAACATGTGTAAAATAAGCCATATGACTTAAGTGATCACTAAGGAGTTAGCAAGCTTGCTGTAGTGGAAAGAGCAAGAGGACTTTGATTCCGAGGACCTGATCCATACATGTTTTAGCTCTATTATTCAGTTGCTGTGTGAATTTGGGCTGGTGACTCATACAGCAGCCCTCCGTTTCTTCCTCTTTAAAATGGATATTTGGGGTTAACATGTACACACTGCTATATTTAAAATAGGTAACCAACAAGGACATAATGTATAGCACAGGGAACTCTGCTCAGTATTCTGTAATAACCTAAATGTGAAAAGAATTTGAAAAAGAATTAAAAAATTATAAATAAATAAAATGGATATGTAAATAAGGGAAGGTGATGAGGAGAAAGTAACTGGAATTTTATGGTGCTTAAGATTGTATCAAATAGAAAATATCTCTTTTCAATAATGTTATTTCACAATCCATATCCCTTACTCAACTATGGCAGTTTGAAAGTCAGAGCCTCCACCTCATCTAGAATAACTGAGGTCCTGGTTTTATGGAAAGGCTTTCTTCTTTTCACAAGTATTCTGCTCTTCCCTGATTTAATTAGTCCTTGATCAGAATGGATGAAATTATATATTATGCAGCATTTCAGCAAGCATAGAAAGAGATTCCCTTGAGCTGCTGTCATAAAAAGCCAGTGACCAAGACTTCTCAACATGATCTCTTCCAATAATGAGCTGTTTCTAACTTTATCCACATCACAGGCACTCATCCCATTACCTGGTTTTGAAGAGCAGGTTGGGATTCCAAAGACCAGCCACTATGTGCCATTATTGATTTTTCTCAAAGCTTCATCTGGGGATTGTCAACCCAGTAAGTAGCAAGCAGACAACGCAGGATGTCTTTCTTCAGTTGAACATCAAGATGACCTAGCTTGTGGCACACTCAGCTCAAAGAGGGTGTTTTTTGTATCTTTTAACAACCCAAAGCAACCTCCTCCCAACCATCTCAAATTAGCTGCAGCACAGGAGAATGGTCCATGAATTATTAATGTTTACCAAAAATCTCATGCTCCCGACTCATTTTTTTCGGCTGTAACTTGTCATGCTCCTTCTAGGAGAAGTCAGAGGATGAACAGGTTTAACAGTTTTGTGGAACGATGTCCTCCAGGGATGGCTTTTTTTCCCCCCTTCTTTTCCCTGAGGAAATTGACCAGACAGCTAAAGCTTGGACAAATATTGTCCCATTGGCTTGTAGTTGTAAGATGTTTAACAAGGCAGTAATTTGATGGCCAGTGCAATGACATCATTTTCATTTTTTGGAGCCAAAAAAAACCAAAAAAAAACTAAAGAAACATCCAATGGAGATTAAGGTATGGCGTGCATTCCAAAGCACTGATTCTTCGGTAATCACAATCAATTAAAAATAAGAACTGTCATTAATTCAGTGGAGGTGATGTGCCTGGCACCGTGCTAGGTGTTAAGTATGGTTCATGTTACTTGTCTGATCTTCACAACCCTGACCTCACAACCAAGCACTTTTTATTTCTCTTTTAAAGACGATGGAATTATATCAGAGAGATTATCCAATATTTCAATAGGGTCTGGTATTTTACAAAATGCTTTAAAACAAATGATCAGCTATGATTCTATTGCTTAGTCTATAATACAGGCTTAAATAGGCTCAGTTTACAAATGAGCAAACAAAGTAAAAGAAGTTTGGATAGCAAGACTCTGTATTTAAGCATCTCTGATGCAATAGTTTTAATGACCACTTGATGAGAAACTGTGATTTATAACAAATTGTTCTAAGTTACTTATTCTATTGACCAAGCAATCATGAAATGCAGATATTATTATCTCCATTTCACAGTTAAGAAAACTGAGTCTTAGGGAGGTTAGTTTGCTCAAGTTTATCTCACTAATTAGTGGTGGACTCAGGATTCCGTTCAGGTTAGCTGGACTTGATGCCTACAATCTTTATCTAAAAATACTTTGAACCACAGTGTAGGTAATGGTGCACTCCTTGACTTCACCTGTGACTTTATCCTTTTGAAGTTAATGATGCTTTCATTTTAGTAGTCTGCCTCTTTCTGATTCTCCTGAAGTACAGAAGGGAGATAATAATAATGTCTACTGCATGGGGCTATTGTAAGGATGAAATGAATTACCATGCCTAAATCACTAAACAGAGCCTGGCAGGTAAGATGACAGAATGAATGCTAGCTATCGTTTTAGTCATTGCTATTGTGGTTGTTGTGTTTACTTCTCTCTAAGGCAAACATAGACTATGATCAGAGTCTCATTATCTAAAACCCTTTCTTGACTCTGGCAAGAACTGCTTTTGGTAGACATGTATCCTCTGTGGTATCAACACTCATGACATTCCCACGGACAAATGCTAGGAGCGTGAGCCACATATTTCTACTTTCTTTCCTGGTATTCCCCAGGTGCTCAAAGCATAGGACTTCACAAGGTGGCCTCGTTATCTGCTGCTCTGCTTTTCCACAGCTCCTTCTGGAGTGTCCAGTTGTCACAGTGACCCTGACAAGCATTGACAGGCTTGTGGTCTCCCCCTGGGAGTCTCTGTAGCCAGACGAGCCCCACCATTAATAATCATGGTGTGAGTGTTGTCGCTGTGAGTGTTGTCGCTGGCTCTTGTCCTCTGGTTACAAGTGAGACAGGCCCTTGCCTCACAGCCAGCTGTTCCCTGTAGTCTGCAAACTGACACAACAGAAGAGAATACCTCTCTCTTGAAAGGCCTAATCAAGCCAAAGTCCCTATCAAATTAGGATGAGTCTTTGGGGTTGTAATACTTGAGATGGACTCTCATTTTCCCAGGGAGGGAGCAGGTTTTGCTCTTAAAACCATAGAGAATCCTGTCTACATGGGTAATTGTCCATGCCATTTAGAACTTGGTGCATGACGACATAAGAAAACATGAAGTGTCAAATTATGTAGGTCTAAATAGAAAATCTAATATCTTCACTCAAGATAGTTGGAAAACCTTCTGTGACATTGTAATCTATGCCATGCACTTATTCTTTCTACCCACACATCACATGGAAAAGGTGTTAGGTTTAGCAGAGACCAACCCGAGTTTGAATCCCATTTCTACCACTCATAACACTGTAACCATGGGTCAGATATTTTAGTCCTTTAAGCTTTTGTAAAATGTGGGTAACTCTTATCATCTCCAAAGATTGTTTGGAGAATGAAAAGTGATGGTGAGTTCAAAGAAGTCAGACTATGTTCTCCTCACGTGATTGGCTCAAATATTCCCCCCTGATCCCTTCCCTGATCCCACCTCATTTCACCCCTTCTTTTCTATCATATTCTTTCTGATTTCACTGTGTATGTATTTTATAAAGCCAATCACCACCTGAAATAATCTTGTTTTACTTATGTGATTGCTTAAGCTTGCTTGTGTTTTTCTCCTCTTGAGCATCTCTTTTTGTCCCAGTGTTCAGAGCAGCACCTGGTACTGAGAAGCAATAAATAAAAACCGTGAATGGCTAAGTGACTGTATAAGTTTCTCTTGGTTGTTGTAACAAACTACCACAAACCTGATAGCTTATAACAACGTACATTTATTCTGTTAGAGTTCTGCAGACCAGACGACCAACATCAGTATCACTGAACCAAAATCAAGGTATAGGCAAGGTCACACTTAATCTGAGCTTTTAGGTGAAACTTTATTCTTTGTCTTTTTGAGCTTCTTGTGGCTGCCGGCCTTCCTTTCCTTGTAGCCACATCATTCCAGTCTCGGCCTCCATGGTCACATTGCCTTCTCCTCTTCTGTCTTTTTCAAATCTCCCTCTACTTCTGTTTTATAAAGATACACGTGACTGCATTCAGGGCCCACCTGGGGACTCCAGCATACTCCCCCCAACTCAAGGTCCTTAACATAATCATTTCTGAAAAGTCCATTTTAGCCAAATAAGGCAACTGTTCCAGAGATTAGGATGTTAATATCTTTTAGGGGAGGGGTGTATTCAGTTTACCACAATGACTCTGTGTTTTTCATTAATTTTTAGCAACCTACCCTTTTAGCCTTTCAACTCTTATCTTCTGACTTTCCTGCTATTTATCTGTATCTAACATCTTTCTTTTTCCCTAGCCTCCTTTGTCTTCCCTTTGTCCTTCCTTTCCTCTTTTTTTGCTTTCTTCCTTTCTTCTTCATTGCTTTTCTTTCTTCCTACAGGAACCACTGAAATTTAAATAATCAACGTAAGGCCCTATTGGCTGTCAGTACTTTCCCACATGCTGTGTAAAATAAAACAATATGCAATATATCCAAGACAAAGCACTCACCAAATTTTGGGTTGTTATGTGAAACTTCTTTTATTTCTTTTGATTTTAGGGCTTTAACAGGGCTCTTCTCAATAATGCTCAGTGAATCCATAAGTAATTAGCAAGGACAATCTGTGTTTTGGTGAAGAGGGCCAAAATAATTATAACACTAATCTAAGATGCCAATTGCTAGGTAATTATTCAGCTACCACCTGATAATTAACCTGTATTACCTGTATGATAAACCAGCTAACATTTCAATTAGAACCTGATGTAGGTTACCTAATGTCCTTGAAAGCTAAAGTAAAATACAAAATCTCACCTAATCCAAAGCATCTTTACTAACATTTAATTTATTAATCACATTGGATTTGATTCATAGGACTCCAGGTCATTTAGGTGGCAGGTGTCTCAGCTGGATTCAATTAATTTATTTTAACCTTGGGTAAACACAACACAGAAGCAGAATGTAATCAGATCAGCATTATAAAAAATATGGCAAACTCTGAACTATCTTTTACATTCAGAATGCTGAAGCATTTTCCTCTTATAGCATGGTGGCAAGGAACTCCTACATGGAAATCTGATGCGTCCCAATATGAAAGTTGACC
Source organism: Hyperoodon ampullatus (assembly GCF_949752795.1). Taxonomy (NCBI): domain Eukaryota; kingdom Metazoa; phylum Chordata; class Mammalia; order Artiodactyla; family Ziphiidae; genus Hyperoodon; species Hyperoodon ampullatus. The sequence continues at coordinate 20,898,462 of NC_136920.1, forward strand.
ACAAATTTGCGGGTCTTCCAGCCAGAATTTCTGGGAAGCTGGCATCACTTGATGGCATATAATTAAGCCTGGAAAAGTCTCTGAAAGGCAACTTAATGTCACTCAACAAGACTAAGCTGAATTGGATTTGTCTGCCTATACATAGGGCTTAAAATGAAAGTGCTAATCAAGCATCTTTTAAGTAAGCACCTCCTTCTCCTATTTGTTTTTGTCTGTGGGGAGATAGAATTGTAAAAAGACAAACTGAAGAACTCTTGTTTCTTGATGAAATGTCAGGGGCTCTGAAGCTGCTCTCTTGTTAATCCAGTGGACTTATTTCCATTATAAGGGACTTACTTGGGAGCAGTATGCAGTGAGGATGGGCAGCATGAAAAACCAACTTTAGCCCAAGGCAGTTTCATTGAACAGAGAAGAAGTGGAGGCTTCGGGTTTGCTGCTACAGAACTCTGAGAAGGATGGGGCAGCCATCTTTGAGCTAGTTCCTGACTATTGCCTTTGATCAAAGGGAGAAGAAGGAATGTATTATTAAGGCCACAGGTGGTTCTAAGGAAAATGTGAATTTATGGTCACTATCCAGGCAATGCAGGCCAATTTTCCTCTTGAATAATATGTTACAGCAATTTTATTTTTATCTCTGACCACACATTTTAAATACTATCTAGTGTGGCAAGCAGAAAATAATAGTATCTAGTATGGTAAACAGAAAAACAAATGACATTAATGACAGTTATAAGGCAATTGTTAAACATATCTGGATTCTAGACACAGCATCCTAGACCAAGAAAGGTGATTTTGTTCATTTTGCACAACCTCTCTGAGTCCCAGTTTCCCAAGTGTGGATTCTAGAGCTGAACTAAGAAGTTCAAATTCGCAGCTCTGCCTCATACCAACTGTGTGACCTCAGATAAATTGTTCAACCTTGTAGTTTCCTCATTTACAAAATGTAGATAACAAGAGTACCTATCTTACAAGTTACTGTGAAGAGTAAATCAGTTAACATGAAAAAAGTTAATACATGTGATCCAGTTAGAAAAGAATTTCAATAAAAGTGCCTAATAAATGTTAGCTGTTGTTGTTATTGTTATTATTATTAGTTCCTCATCTGTCAAAGAGGGAAAAATCATACGTCTTTGAGTTGTGACATATCTGAAATATTGATCAGAATATCTATCATAGAGTAAGGGCTTAATTCATAATATATACTATAGTCACTGACAAATGGGTACATTGTCCCTCTCCTTGTATGCATTTTCTCCTGACTCAGCCATCAAAGAAGTCAATTTTCAGAGAAAGTATAAATCATTCTATGGCCAGAAGTTTATGTACTGCTTTTGTAGTTCACTCCCCCTTTCCTGAAAGAGTTTTTTCCAAATAAGCTTTTCAGAAAAGTCAATTGAAACAGTGATTTGGAGTCACCTCAAAATACCTAAAGCCTTAAGATTATATATTATGAAATATATGTCTACATTTAAAGTTGAAGTTGAAGAGAGGGAATATTTGGACTCAGACTTCCTCCTCCGAGTAGCTATAAATCAAAGTCTACAGTGCAACTCCTGTTTGCCCCTCAAAAGAGTTGCTGATGAACTGGAAAAGCAGATTGGACGGCAAAGCAAGAAAAGGTGATCTATCCCTCTCTGTTTGCAATAATCCAAAAAACATGATGACTTCTCCGGCCCTCAGGATTAGTTCCAAAGGAGACACCAAATAGCTGTGGAGATGAGGAAGAGATTCCAACTAAGTTCACCTGGAAGAGTCAGAAAAGATGTGATGTTTGAATTGGTCTTAAATAAATCCAAGTTCAGAAAAGTGGGAGGGAATAAATGTTTAGTAGTGAGAACAATCTATTCATCAAAGCATGAAGAGTACAATGATGCTTTTATTCCATCTTGTTCTTGGAGAACTTACTGTTATTGTATTTTTAAATGAAGTGGGAAGGAAGGTCAGACAGATGTTCCAGAAAGGACACAGACAGATGTTCCAGGAAGGAAGCCCCACTAGATCATACATATATCATTGGATTATATGGATATCATTGGATTATGCAGATACCATTGGATTATATGGATGCCTTGGGAAACAATTTTACACAGCCCCACTCTCAAGGCACTTACAGTCTAACACTGAATATAGACAAAGAAGTAAGAACTATTATGAGTGATGGTTGTTAAGAAAAAGAAAATATAATTAACTAAACCTAGCCTATAACTCAGACAAAGCCTTTCTGAAATAATCCATTTAAATAGAGACTTGAATAGAGAGAAATTTAAAGAATACCTTGGTCCTATTGAACAGCTTGGATGACATTTCTATATACCCAGTCATAACTTAGGCATTATGTATATGCATATGAGTGTTGTGTAGGTGTACATACACCTACATTTTTTTAAATTGAGAAGTGAATTCCACTTGGTAAATCTAATTTTGGTGGGGAAAACTCTAAAAGTGCTGCATCCATGGAGAGCTAAAATCTAAAAATGGACCTTAACTGATGTGCTGATTGTAAATTGCTGGAATAAGAAGTCTCTACAGTTTCTTCCAACACTAAAAATTACAGTTCCTTATTTAGTACATGAAAAGCAAAAACCATGTATGTGCAATTTACATATCAGTTTATAGGAAAATCTCTATTCTTTTTACTCAGTTATTTCTTGAAATCCTCTCTCCATTACACGTACAAATTCCTGCTCAGTTTCAGGGAATGACCAACAATTATACATTTAAACTAATGGAGACAATATAGCAGGATAATTCAGCAGATGAATTACTCTAGAATCAGACTGCGTGGGTTTGAATCCAGGCTTAGACAGACACATTATTACAAGGTCTCTAAGCCTCAGTTTCCTCATCTGTATGAAGGACCACACATATAGTGAAGAGTAAAAGAATCTATGCAGAGCCTAGCATACAGTTAGCAATTATTATGCAATCCCCATACCAACTCTGAGCTACACATACCTCTTTCCTCTACAGGTGAAGGAACTGAAAGTCATAAGTTATTCAAGCTCAGAATTTTTTCCAAGGTCACAGAATACGGGAAGAGGGATGAACAAATCAGGTCTTTTGAGTCCAGTGTACTGCTCCTTTCTTAGAAGAGCAGGTCTGCCTATCATGGAGTTCTGATGGCATCTGTTAAGATGGGGCATGAAGGAGCAACCGTTGCGTGGTTCTTGCTGCATGCTTCTTGCTCTGTAGTGCTTTAGTGAAATGGATGGAAAGAAGAAGAGTCTGTTTTTGTATCTTGAAACATTAAAAACCAAAAGTTTTCATCCACGACATCATCATACAATAGTATCCCTTGATCTACTATAAGGTGTGTCCAAATAATTTGTCACTGATAATAGAGCAGTAAAGTTTGTGAATATCATGCTTTTTTCTTAAAGGAAGCAGATTCAAGGTCATCCATATAATGGTCCTCTCCCTCTTTTGTATTCAGATATACTTTCTTGAGTGGTTGGAAAAGGAATGATGTTGAGGTAATTTGGGAAATTGCAAATGAGTGCCACATATACAGATGTCAGCTGTCAGGTGTCTCTGATACAGAAAAAAAATTAAACACAGCTGCTTTCAAAGGTGGAAAGAGTGGAGCCAACCTCTTAGCAGCTCAGCCTACCACCCAAAAAGTATTTTTCAGTACTTTTGTTTGCTCTTTGGGATTAGTGCCCTGCTTTTCATCTTTGCTGGGTTAATGTGAACCCTCAGGAAAACCAAGGCTCGAGCTGCTTACTCTAATAAACCTGCTGCTACAGTCTCCCAGAAGGATGTCCTTATCAAAGCTCAGCAAGATGGGCACTCCCAGAGGACTCATAAGTCTGGCACCCCTCGGCTCCCTGCACGCCTGACCTGCGATGGCAGAAGCCTCTGGAAAAAGAGTGGGGATAGAAAGGGAGGAAAACAGAGTGTTATACAATATGCACCAACTCAGCTCCTTGAAATCCTGCTCACAGGCTTCTAGAATGAGATTGAAGTGACAAGGGGGAGGCTGCTCTGACGTGTATCCAGAGGTGCCTTGAAGGTGACTGACAACTTGTTATGCAGAGGCTTAATTGAACCCAATGGCCTTATAAGTGAAAGCCACGTGCTCCAAGCCAGGGGGGAAGAAAGTGGCTGTTGAGCTTACTCTCTTCATTTCTCCAACAGTGGCCGACAAATTTCCATTTTACAGGAGCACCTCCTGCTAACCAGTTTCCTGAGTTTTGCAGTTCCTATAATTAATTCCCGATCCTAGAGCCTCTGGCATTTACTTTCCAAGGTTTTCTGCGAGAGGCAGATTATGTTAAATAAGGCAGTAAGGCCAGGGGCATCGACTGTAGCTACTTTAAGAGACTGCAAATAGAATAACCCAGGTCCACAAGGCATTCTAGCTTCCTGAACCCGAGCCTTCCTTCAGAGGGAGCTCTTGGAAATTAGAGGCCTACAGGAAAATCTGGGCTAATCCTTTTCTCTCCAATAATAACTACCCAGCATTTATTAAATAATTGCTGGAATTGTGTCAGGTGCTTTAAATAAGTGATCTTTACTCTCCATCACAAAAATGGAACTCAATCATCCTCATCCTCATTTTAGAGATGAAGAAACTCAGACATAGAGTAGATACCCAAGGATATTTACCCAAGGACAGTGAACAGTGGACTGGGGACTCGAACCCATATGTGTTTGAGTTCCAAACCTGTGCAATTTTTTTCTATAAGAAACTGACAACATTTATGATGTATTTGCTCTGGCCTGAGGATTCTGAGAAAAAGTGTTAACGAAGACTCAGAGATCCAATGGTTATGTCAATATTAATAACTAAGCATGAGGTGAGCATGAGGATAACGGCAATGACAGTAGCGTAATATTTTGAATTGACAACTCCTGTTTGTTTGTTGTACTCTTCCTGAATTTCTCTTTCCTTTACCTGTATTCCAGCAGAGAATACCTCCTGTGCTTTTTCCTCAATCAAGAGAGACAGCTCTAAAAGCAGAAATCTTGCACTTTTGATTTTAAAACCCAAGAACCAGAGAAGGAAGAGGATTTAAGATATAGATAAAATGTCTCAGATAGAAATGGGGTGGAAGAAATTACACCCACTGACATAAGGAAGGGAGAGAAGAGAGAAAGCAGTCACTGCTTGGGGGATGGTGTGATGGTGATGGGGTAGATGTGGGGTGCGGCAGTGAGACCCCAGAGAGAAAATGACCACTTGGGAAGGTTAGGTGGTGGGAAAATAGGCAGCCTTGAAAAGAATTCCATATACTTAAGATATATGGACATATACTTAAGAGTAACATGGACACTGCAGAGAGTAGACGGAAGAGTCATATAAATGGAAGAGTACATGTCTTAGTAACAAATGAATCATCAATGACCTGGGACTAGGTGGGAGACCTGACCCAACTATTTGATAGCAACTAAGGTTTGAAGCCATGGCACAACCCTGGAGTCAGCCTTGGCTTGACAGGTGAGGCCTAGAAAATAAAATTCTATTTTATTGTACTTTGGGGTAAAAAAGAAAAGGAAAATGGAGTTTTATATGTCTTATACATCTGTGTAGACTGACTCATACTTGCTTAAAAACAGTTGTATTCATAAAATAACCTTCTGATCACTTTAAAATGCAGAACTACCTCTGCACCCAGTATTAAGTACTTAAAAACATTCCCTCATTTAATTCCCGCATCTATAGAATAGATGCTTTTATTAACCCCATTTTATGAAGGAGAAATCTAAGGCTTGGTAATTTACCTGAGGTTATACTGATGCCATGTGCCCTTATAGTGACAATATATACCACTTGCCCTGGCCTAGTGATTTTCTTTCTTGGCTAATTCTTTAAAGACAGGAAAGTACCATCTTTACCATCATAGTTGTTCTGATTGTATCTGCTAAATATCTGAGTAGTTGTCTATCGTGTGAACCTGAGGGATGCTCAGTAAGATAGAGGTAAGTGTCCTAAAAAACTTCAAAGTGGCCTGCTAGAGGGGGCAGAAGCATGGTTAAATTCTAGACAAGTGCGGCTATAGATTTAATGAAGATAAAAGAAAGATTTGAATTCACTTCTTACATAATTTTCAGCCTAATCATTGACCAAAAGGAATGAAGATTCCAGAAATAAGATATGACTAGGGTGAATCTAATCATCTTCAGTCAGTAATCAATTTCTCCTCTCTCTCTCTCTCTCTCTCCCATCTTTATGACAGGAGTACACTTCCCTGTTCCATCAATCCATTGATCTTGGGCTTAGCCATGGGAATTTCTTTGACCAATGGAATATGAGCAGGCATGCCACAAGCTTGTGGAGTTACATGTATTATTTTGGGGCTTCAGTGGTCCTTTATGAGAAGAAATCCACCTCCTCTCCACCATGGGGTAGCCACTACTCCTTGAACCTGGGTCCAGAAAGAACACAAGCAAAACAAACCAATCTTTAGCCCTAAACCAAGCCTGCATTAAACTTTCACCCTAAAAAGAGTGTCACCAACAAGACCCATAGGCATATGAGCAAGAAATGAGTGCTTATTCTTCTATATTATTGAGATTTTGTGGTTCTTTGTCACATAGCAAAAACTAGTTGATAACAATAATCAATATAGAAGACTGTTCAGTTGACCATCTCTTCACTTTTAGTTTATCTCTCAGGAATCAAAGTTTGGTGAAATGAATCAAGATTAATGTCCTTCAGTATGCTGGTATAGCTACTTATTTCTGGGGTGTGATGTACCTCATGAACTAGAAGATAGAAAAGTTTGACTTAGGAGCCTGAGACTGTATGGGAGTCTGTATCTTCCTAAGTAAAGTCCCATAGAAAAAAAGCAAAAATACCTTCATTAAACAATAATTGCAAGCATTAATTTCATTTAGTGTGTGGACATTCAGAATAGAAAAAAATTGAAGAGAACCATTAGTGCAAACATTTTGGGGGAAAAGTTTACAGCTTTAATTTCTTCATTAAAAAATGCAAAAATTATGTCTACCTTATGGGAGGGTTTGTTATTCACTCATTTCACAAACATTTATTAGGCATCAATGTGTATTGATTCACTAGTTAGTGGGATATGTGTTGAAGGTACAATGGTGGAAATAAAAAAGAGAGAAAGAGAAATTGCTCATCTCATGGAGCATATTGCCTGGGGAGCCAGATGATAACTGTAGAACTAAATATTCACAATAATTAAATAAATGTATAATTAAAACCTTCAAAAATGGTATAAAATATTTAAAGACATAGTACACAGAATGTGTTTAGTCTAGTGCTAAATTATTAATATATTTTACATATTAATGCTCAACAAATGGTGGTGATAGGACAGTGTGATCATCAGGGTAAGAGTTTCACATAGGCCCAAGTTTTCCTGGGGTTTGGGATTATTTTCATCTCTCTCTCTTTCTCTTTCTCTCGGTTTATTGCAGGTAAGCATAACAACCCTGACCAGGCTTTTAATTGCTGGCTAGTTACTAATAAACTACATAATCTTAACTACCTGGGTTTGTCTTTCCTAATGCTTCCCCAGGAGCTCCTGTACCAAACAAGATGATGGTCTTCATGGAAGAAGGCATCTATGTAAAAACATCGAGCCTGCTTTTTCATTCTGAGCTTAGGAACCAGTAAGGTAAGGGATCACTGAGAGCAGTGCGATGTCGACCATGTCTCTGAAATTTTCTTGCCAATTGTGTTTAATGAAACCTACTGGGCTCACAGCAGATGCTGCCAGCAGTCTCATGGAACACAGATTATACTGAACTCTCTGGGATCTGATAACTTGTATAATAGGAGGGCATTGAAAAAGAGCCGAGGAACGCCTAGATTTCAAGGTACTGTTTCTAGTCCCACTTTTTATACACATGTCATTATCTTTGGTTAAGTCACTTCATATCCCTGAGTTTTATTTTTCTCATCTATAAAATAATAAGGTTTAAGGCTAGAGGAACAGTTAAGTCCCCACTTACTTGCCCTCTGACCTCAGGCAAGTTATTAGACTCTCACAAGTCCCACTTCCCTCGTTTGTAAAATTAGGATAATAATACAACCTCCTACCTAGGGTTGTTCTCCCTATTCAATGTGCTAAGCTGTGTAAAATGCTTAGCATGATTCCTGAAGCATAGTCACTGCTCAATAAAATAGTTTATTTTTACCATTAGCCTCGAATTCACCCTTATAAAATAGCATGTATGTGAATACAATCAATTTGCAAACTCTCTGCACCTCACCTCTTTCACATAAACACACACTCTTCACTCCTTGGATTTTGAGTGAACATCTTTTTTTGAGATAGTGAGGATTCACCTTTAAAGATACTTTATCCCTGGACAGAGATAGTAGAGCAACCGAAAGCATGGATAAAGGAGCAACATTAATGTGAATGTTAATTTTTAAGTTTCTCAACTCAGCATGTTTCACCAGCTTTAAGTTCTCTCTGAGAAAACACATGTTTGCACCCACTTGCTCACAGGTGCATGTGCTCACACACACGGAGCACTGAGGTCAGAGAGAAGATTTCGAATCCTTAAGTCCACTCAGCTGCCCAGAGGGACAACCGTGCCTTAACTTTAAACATGTGTAGAGCAGTTCATAGTCACTGTCGATTTTTGCAGGCACTCAGGAGGTTAGATGAAGTTTCCATTTATTATGCCTTATTCTCGACTTTGTGTGTGTGTGTGTGTGTGTGTGTGTGTATGTGTGTGTAAATGTTAAATGAAGACTCTGCTGGAAAGGAAATAAAGGGCTTCTGTATCTCACATGGAAAGTGACGGTCACATTTTTCTCTGCCCTAATGATGGATTAATCACTTTCCCAGTGCAAAATGTCATTGGACACACAGACCAAACTTTAAAAGGTATCTTTGCCAAATATCATTGTGCAGGGACAGGAGCCAGCCTTTTTTTCTTCCTTTCCCCCCTTCACCCCCATTCTCTCTCTCCCTTCCTCCCTCCCTCCCTCCCTCCCTCTTTTTCTTCCTCCCTTCCTTCCTTTATTCCTTCCTTCCTTCTGAAAGGATTTAGACTGGCTTTCCTCGGGATTTCTAAGCCTGCCATACCTTCCTTCTAAATTTATTCCCCATTTCTCCTCCTCATGGGGTCATCCTTCTTGCCACACTGACCTACTTCTGTTGCCTTTGTTTGTTGCTAATGTCCCCTCTTCATTACTCCTCTCCTGACCCCATCACCATCGCCTGGATAGATCCTCTGCATTTTTAAAGTGGGTTAAAACTGCACAAATGATCACTCAGCAGTTACAAATCTGGATATATAGGAATAGGGTAAATGAGATATTTTGTCTCTTCCAGAATACGTACTTAAATGAAAGGACTATGTCTTTTTACTGAAAATTCTACACTTATGAATATAAAGTACTTAATAAGTATTGGAGGATTTAAATTAACTGCCCAAAGAATTCAGCAGTTATATTCAGATGATGGGAGCCTTGGATGTGTGCCTAAATTTTAGGGCTCCCCATTCAGGCACTTTCCTTAAGGAGTAAGGGAGCAGTCAATTGAGCCAAGGAGGAATACCCAGTGAAGTCCCCCTCCAAACTGCCCTAGACCCACCACCTCAGTGGCCTCTTTCCTTAGTCCGTCCTCCTCAGGGTGGGCTTCAATTGCCGATGTGTGTACTCCTGGCAGAAGTGGTGGCCACGAGGCTGCTGTTTGCAAGAGGCGTCGGTGGAGCTTGGATGTGCAGGCAGTAGGGTCCACAAGCAAGTGATGCTGCTTGTGCTGTAAGATGGAACCAGAGATAAGAAGAAAAGGAGCACAAAGGTCAGGTGTCAATCATCCTAAGTTAAATCCTCACTTTCCATGTTATGTCAAACGTGTGTTTGCCAAGGTAGGTACAACACAGGTTATTTAAATGTGTTAGTTTGATTCAGACATATGTGCTCTCCTTTTGAATTCTTGCCCCAGGTCTGCACATGGTACATCTGGGCAGGGATCAAATGCCCTCTTCTCCCAAGGGCCCTTCTGGGTCCCCTCAGCCACTCTAAACTCCCATTTGACTTGCCCGCTCCATGTGTTGCTTTTATTTGTGAACTGGGGATACTTATGAACAGACACCTTTGTTACCAGACTGTACTGTTTTTGAAAGTGGGTTCCATATGATTCACCTTTGCACCTTCACTCTGCCTATTACAGTATATCTAAAAACTTGTAGATAATTCATAAATTTTTATTGAACGAATAGCAAATAAATGTCTCCAAAAAGTGTAGATTTTACCCTCTTTAGAATGTATCAGGCACATGATAACTGCTCTTATCAAGGCCCTTTGGTTACAACAAGCACATTCAAGTTCACACAACAATGAATTCAAGGAGACAGCCACATCTCATGGGCATGAAATAGGACTGGGACTCAGGCACTAAAACTCAGGGTTTAAGAATGTGACTGTCATGTTTCTTCTAGGGAGATATGACTGCTCATTGCTGCTTCTCTAAGGAGACCACTTTCTTCTGTTCACCATTTCTTCCACTTAGTATAACCAGTCCCTGGTCCTTTGGTTTACTGGAACACCACCTGTATGGGTCAGCATTCAACCAGAGAAACAGAACCCATAGGAGATATGTATTAAGAGAGATATTGCGAGGAATTAGCTTATATGGTTATGGGGCAAGTCAGCCATCTGCAGAGCGGGCCACCAGAAAGGGCAGATGGAAACTCTTGGGAACATGCTGAGGCTGCAACCCACTGGCAGAATTTCTTCTTCCCCAGAGACTCCTCAGTTTTGCTCTAGAGGCCTTTCACCTGATCAAATCAGTCCCACCCAGATTATCTAGGATAATTTCCCCTCTTTAAAGTCAACTGATTTTGAACTTTAATCACATCTATTAAATACCTTTACAGCAATAACTGGATTAGCGTTTGAGTAAATGGAACGGTAGCCCTGACAAGTTGACATGTCAGAAAAAGCCATCAATCTGCCTTTGGCCCTTATCCAGCCCGACGCTTTGTTGAGCTTTCTACATTTAGAGAGCCCCATTCTTTTAGTTAAAATAATCAAAAGAAAGGATTGTATTAGTTTCTGGCAATCAGTGATATCATCCCTGGTGAGATAAAGGAGGACAAGATAACAGAGTATGGGGATCTGCTCCTTCTAGAGGCTGTCATGGAAAGATTCTCTAGAAAAAGTTATGGTATGTGCTAGCAAAGAAGCCCCTCTTATAGAATGTCTACCTTTCCTTGGCTCTTTCCTTAATACCATGGAAGTCGGGATGCACTCTGAGAAATAAGGCTTACTCACAGTTCCTTACTTCTACGGTGAACATTCTTATCTGAAAGGAAGTTTCATAGAGATGAAATAACTTTGCGCCAAGAAAATATTCATCATAATTTTGCTCATTTACAAATATATTAAATATAGAGGCAAACCAATAAAATGTAGGATAGTAGGATGGTCATAAAACTTCTAATTTGTTACAGATGTAGCAACAATAATAATAATGATAATAAAATACCTGAGTGGATCTTCAACTATTTTTCCCCATGTGTCACTAACATAGCTTAATTCTGTCAGTGTTTTTGTTTCTTTTTTAAATTTAGAATGTTAATCAGTTGCAGGGTAAATACCAACTTGGCTTCATAATTCTGCAAGTACGTAGCTTTGATGGGGATTATAAAATTTTACTCACTTACCAATGGCAGTTCTGTCCTTCAGTATATCCAATTAAGTTTTCATCCTTAGAGCAAAGACTTACAGATCACAGTGGAAACAAACAGTTGCCCTGGGTTGTGGCTGAAATGAATGCTAATCATTGCTGGCTTCATTCTGCCCCATGAAATGTGTGTTTTATAGTGACATTCAGAATAGTACAAATGAACTATAAATTGCATTTTCATTCTCTAGGCTCCATTTTACAAATTCTATAAATGAGTCATGCATCTGTTTCATTTGCTTTTGATGCCACAGATTGCTGTGTCCTGTGGTTTTATATACCCAAGCTCTCTTGCTGATAAGCATTTTTGTCCGAAGTGGAAGAGAGGGAAGGCAGAGGTACAGAGGAATGCATTTCTAAAAGCATTCAAAGGGGATCTGTAAGAGATTGTTTATGGTGTGAGTTCAGTGTCATTCATTTATGGACTAATTTGTAGAAACCTCTATTTTATAAAAGATACTGTGTTTAGCACTCTGAGGGATATAGTCCCATATATAAGATATAGCTCATGTTCCAGAAGCTCACCATTTAGTCTTAGGATAAGACAAGTACAGAGGACATTACAATATTATTTAAAGCAAGAACAGAGAAAAAGCATGCAATGTTTTATGGATGTCCAATGGAGGACCAAATTGCATCCAGGGAAGAGGAAACATGACTTCATTGAAGAGTTTTGCATGATGTTGAAGACGGACTTACCTAAGCACTACAGAATTAGGATATAGCATAGGCAAAGGTAAGATGTGGAAAAACAGAAGGTGTGTTTGGACACAGGAAGTTATCCATGTGGATGCAGAGGACGGTGCTGCCAAAACAATATGACTGGACCCAGATTATTAAAGACCTTGGATGCTAGGATAACATGCATGTTTATTGTCCAGGAATGCAGCAGAGAATCTTGTGAACAAGTGTGACCAAGACTTTCAGGCTGAAACATATCCAGGCAGGGACTTCCCTTTTCACACACCACTTAGCATCCTCAGAGGTCCATGGACCTCTGCTGGTCCTTATCAGGCTGCTACTGGTTTACACTGAGAAGAATGCAGAAAATGAAATTAAACATTTAGGAATTTTTCAAAATAATTTGCCATTGGCATTGAAGTACATGATTTTATATTTTCTAATCCATAACGGATTGGAAAAGAATTGTTTCTTTACCACAGATAATCTGAGAGCACCCCAGTTCCTCTGCCCCAGAGTGCTTAGACTATAGACATCAGTTTCGCAACTGAAGTCGGAACTTCTGTGTGTGTCGTTATTTCTCTTGTTCCCAATTCCCTTCAACTCACTGGACATATTCTTTAATTGCCTTTTGATCTCAACACTTTGATGTTGCATCTTAATCTTGACCTGTTCAAAGGGAATAATATCAAATCACAGAAATTAACCCCATGTAATCTAGAGCACAGGTAGGCAAACTTGGCCCATGGGTAAATCCGGCTCTCTGCCTATTTTGTAAATGAAATTTTATTCCAACACAGCTGTGCTCATTTGTCTTCATTTCATCCATGGCTGATTTTCTGCTACCATAGCAGAGTTGAGTAAGTGCCACAAAGACTGCATGCTTTTCAAATCCTAAAATATTTACTAACTGACCTTTTATAGTAAAAGTCTATATGGAAAGCAAATGAGTCTTTAAATGGAAATTACTTACCAGGCACCCACAATTCTTACTTTCCTGAAAGGCTCACCAGGAAGAAATCTGGGGCTACACTAGGATTCAGGAAGTCACTGAGAAGGAAAAAGGCTCCTAAATCACATATGTTCACATATACTTTGGGCAGGTGTGAAAGGAAGCTTAGAACATATACTGCATTAAATAATCTCTTACATAGTTTTTTTTAGTTTAGCACAGATAAGGATGCAAGTTAATGAAATCTGATGGAAGAGATGTCATCCTTGTTAGTGATTTTAAGAGATATCAGGTTTATATCCTAGAGATGGTAACACCTACATAAATACATTGGAGAAGTTAAAGATATTTCAGTTAACAATTTCTTTTAAAATGTATTTTATTTTCTGCTTGGGCTTCTGAAAGCATCAGGACAGTCAAAAGATTTTGTCCTGAAAGTTGTAGGTTCATGGATTGGCATATCTGGAATTATAGAAAAAGATGTTAAGTAAAACTATGTTATGTAAAACTATGTTTCCTCTTCTCTCTGTATTTCTTGTTACATTTTTGTGTGGTGGTTATCACTGTGGAGCATATCTCTGCAACATAACCTGCTATGCTCTACACATCTCCACATTCAGCTATATTCTCAGAAGCAAAATAACCAGGAACAAAAAATAAAAGGAAAAAGGAGAACTAATGGTGACTTAACTCCTTTGTAGAGCAAGGAAGGGCATATTATTAAGCTGTAAAATAAACTTATGTGGTAGGTCATATTACCCCCACTTTACAAGTGAAGAAGCTGAAATTCAGAGAGTAATTTGCCAATGTCACACAGCTAATAAACAAAGGAAACTGTATTTCCATCTAAGTATGCTCTTCCTACTCTCCTAGCTAGAGTTTGATAAAAATAAATACCACGTTGGAATATAAATTTAGGTGGAAGAAAGGAAAATGAGCAAGATTGGGATCCATAGAGGTTAAAAAATCCTCAGCTCAATATAGACAAGATCAGGTGGGAAAAGAATGCAAGTAAGCTGATTATACAGATGTGAAAAAAAGGCAGGAGTGAGAAGAGTGATGTTGTGGAGAGACAAGGGTTAGAAGCATATTGAATTCCAAATTTTCAGGTCTCTGCCTCCATATATATTTATGAATACATATTGTCAACAATGAAACAAAACATCTGCAACCCACACCTAGAAGAATGCAAGGGGTTGTAAATAGTCCCCTGGCTCACTAGGATCTGCTGGAATTCAGAAACAAATTCATGTATCAATGTTTTGTTGCTCATAAATCCAGCCTCAGGTGAATATGTTTGCAAATTACTAATAACTTGGAAATGTACACTTATTGCACCAGAACCACCTGGGCTATTCAAAGTCATTGCAAGGATATATTTTATTCAATTATCTTTAAAAAGAGGAATCTTTTTTTCCCTATAAAGCTGTCTTTTAGGAAAAGGATTTTCTCTCTCTCTCTCTCTCTCTCATTCTCTTATTCTCTTTCTCTCTCTCTCTCCTCCCTCCCCTCTCTCCTTTTTACACAAGTCTTAATCAAACCTATATATCTATTTATGTATGTGAGTAAAAGACCATAAATTTCTATAATGATCCTACTGTTCACTATTTTTACAGAAGCTTTTGACTCAGAAGAAAGTAATTTAAAAGATGAATTTTGTTGGCTTATTTGTTTCTATCTTCTATTAACAACTGCTTCTTATTTATGATTCAAAGACCAATTTCAAGATTAAAAAACAAAAAAATAAAAACCAGACTGCCAAGATTAGAGGTGAGTCATCCAGAAACTAATCTGCCCTTGACTACCTTCCTATGCACTCTAGAATTCAGACACTAGCAAAGGGTGCCAGAGGAACATGTAGCTGTAAGAAATCACAGAGCCATGGAGGCCTGCAAATTACTTTCCTGGCAGTCTATCCACTCTTATATTCCTCAGACCCTGTGACATAAACATATTTAAAACCAATCTTTTTTTCTGAATGAAACCCTCTACCACTCATGTCTCTCTGTTCTAGAGAAAGACTCCCATCTACCCTATTTTCCAGACTACACACTTGGGTTTCATCCTTGCCTCCCCCTCTTCATCACCATCAACACCTAGTTTTTTGTCTACATGTTCTAACCAATTCTTCTTGATCCTACCTTTCTTAACCCAACTATTTCTATTTCCAGTGCCATGGCTTTTCGTGGGTGACCATTTTCCCAGGGATTGCTGGCAACTCCCTCAAACGGGTCTCCCTGTTTCAACTTTTGTCTCTCTCCAACCCATTCTTCATGCAGCAACCACAGCACTTTTCTCCCCTAAAATTAGACCATGCCATTCCTTTATTTAAAAGTCATTATTGACTATTTTTCTTAGAATCAAATGCAGACTCAACAACTTGGTCTACAACACTCAATCATCTGACCTTTATCTCTGCTGCTTTCTCTCTCATTATTTGCATTCCTCTTACTCTATTAACTGAGCAATGTAATATACTTCACCAGAAGCACAATCTCTGGTTCACTTCCAAGCCTTTGCTGCTATTCCTTCTGCCTGGAACACTATTCCACTCTTCTTCAAAAGAACAACACATATGTATCCTCCAGGATCCAGTTTAGAATTTCATCTGGAAAGTTTTTCTTGACAGATTCCCTAACCTCCCCCTCACCACCCCACCACAGAGACCCTGCCATGCACACACGCGCATGCACACACACACACACACCTCATACCTTTGCTTTGCTTAGGTGCATTTCTGTATTTCCTCTTCAAAGCACTTGGCATTTGTGTTAGTTTCCTATTGCTACTGTAACAAATCCCTACACAAGTATAGGCTTAAAACAACAGAAATTTATTATCCTACAGTTCTGGAGGTCAAAATACCCCCATGGGTCTCAATGGACAATCCAGTCCTTATTGTGAGGTCAGCTAGTTAACAATCTTAATTCTATCCACTAACCAACTTCCCTTTTGCTGTGTAAGATAATGTATTCACAGATTCTAGGGATTAGGTAGTAGACTTCTGTTGGTGGAGGGAAGATTATTTTTCCTACTACAATAATCGTGTTTACCTGTCTGTGAACACTGTCTTTCCTCCCTCTCTTCACCCCAGCAACACACAGACTATATGCATTTTCTGAGTAAAAGGATGGTATTTGTCCTCTTATCAATGCTCTGGTGTCTAGCAAAATGTGTAGTATGTAGTAGGTCAGTACATATCTTGAGATAATTAATGACTAAATCAGAGGGCCTATGGACTTTATACCAATTGTCTTGGTGAAAGCTTACTTAGTTGTAGAGAAGAAGAAGGCATATATGAATCCCTTTAACTTTCTCCAGCAATGCTGTGCCCCTGATCACTGAAGTATTAAAATGTTAAGTTCTAGGGGAAGCAGGGCAAAGATCTCAGTGGTAAGATAACTATAACTTCTCCACTGCATCTTCTCCAAAGTGACAAACAGGAATAGTTTTATGCTGTTTTGCTAAAATATATGATGCTGATGATTATAATGCAGCCTTATTCTATGGAGTTGAGAGAAGTGCAGTCTGACCAGGCACTCTTTTCAGTATTAGATCTGTCCCTGAGAGATGACATCTTATTTAAGATTTCTTTCTACTATCTATTAGTGAAAGCTTAAGATTCTTATATAATGTCAGGAAACAAAACAGTGACAGGGATCTATCTTTCACATACAGCTGATTTCATCTACTGTCATATATTGCATTGATTCTCAACTTTGGCATGATTAATATTTTGGACTAGATAATTTTCTGTTAGAAAGGATCTGTCCTGTGTATGGAAGGATATTTTTTTCTTTCCAGTTTTATTGAGAATTGGAGGATGTTTAGCACCATCCCTGGCCTTTACTTACTAGATGCCAATAGCACCTTTTTCAGTGTGACAACCAATATTATCTCCATATATTGCTAAATGGTACCAGCGGGTGAGAGGCAATATTACTACCGGTTGAGAAATACTGATATAATGTGTTAGATAAAATTTAAGACAATCACACTGTTTTTCCACTAAGGATTCTTGGATATTATATTAGGGATAAGAAACTCTGATAATGTGTGTGAGTGTGTGCTTGCGTAAGTGGTCACATTGTGATAGTGGCAATGACATAATTCCTGAGTTTCATGCGCAAGGACATTTTGACCATAACAGGCATCCAAACTGGAGGATTCTGCCTCTTGTCCCTCCTTTTACTCTTACCCAAATATAAGAATTCTTTTATTTCTCACTATCTTTATTCAGCTCTGATAGCCAATATCTTCCTGTGCTTACTATGTCATGGAAACTATTATGAAGGATTTACAGATGGAGCTCTCCTCTTCTTTTCCCTCTTCCTACCCTTCAATGTGTCACTGAGGGCATCTTGATAGCCTCTCAAATGAACACATTTATATATGTCATGTAAAATAACAGCTGCTTTCAAAAGCTGACCCAGAAGAGGCAGTCCTGTCCAGAACGTTTCCTCCTTCCCCATGTACCAAGCTCTTTATGCTTCTAGGAGAAGCAGGTGATTGATTCTGAACCATGTTATTTGTTTATGCTGATCACCTAATGAGCAACATAACTGCCCAGTAACTGGTTTCTCCAGAATGCTGCATAGAGTGTAACCATCAAAAAGTGTCTCTCTGTTTCCAATGTAAATTCCTTTCAATTTTTTGGTTGTCTGATAAGCTGGTGAGAGAGAAATGTTTTAAGCACATAATCCTAGAGCCCATTATTAGGAGTGTTTTCATTTTCTTATCTTCTGGCATCCATTTCCACGTAGTTTGTGCCTTTAATCAATAATGTATGATTCCATATAGAAAAAAATCAGGACTGTTTTTGTTTGTTTATTTGGATCCACTTCTTTTTTTTCAAGATAAGCTTGCTGGCTCTGTCTATGATGTACATGATTTCTGGGGACTGTAAAGGAACCTTCACCTAATCTTACCCTGCATGCTTTTCTAATGTTCAACTTACAGATATATTTCTTGTTAAAGATTTGGGAAATTAATCAAATTTGGATGAGCTATGCTATTTTTACTTAATAATATTTTGTAGAGCAATCTGTATCAGTTAGGAGTAAGAAAAGAACATAGATCAACTATTAGTAGGAATAGAGGAGAAGGAACTGAGAAGAGAGTTTTGGAGAGTTCTTAAGATCATCATTGCCTACTTAGCAGTTTTTCTCCATTGAGTTCCAAGGACTATATTACATTTCATTTGACTTAATTAAGTGTGCATGTTTAGGCTCTGATAAAACGGTCTCTCCTAGGGCAGGTCTTATTAAGAAAAACAGACTGTTCAGGATTATTTCAAATGGTTACTTTTCATCTCCCCTTTATGGAACACAGGGAGATTTTTCTTCAGTATTCACTGTAAGAGCCTGGTCAACTCCTGGACATAAAACTCATGAAGTGTAGACATCCTCCTATGACCGGACTCCTCTGGAGTTTTTAAATCCCAAGCTTTTCAACACTGAGCCCCCAGCAGTTTGTCAGTTCTAGTTGAGGTTGTCCTACCTTGGCACTGGTCCCCCAGGGGTTTCAGCTCTTGGGTTTCTGCTTTGGTAAGTTGTAATTATCTGTATTTTTCTCTTTGTCCCCAGTTTTGGAGGCAGCAGTTTGCCTTGTGACCTGAATTCTCTGGAGGATCTAAGAAGAGTTGTTGATTTTTATTAGCAAATTGAATCCAACAATGTATAAAAAGCCCATGACCAAGCACATTTTGTCCCAAGTAAGCAAAGGCATTTTAACATTTGAAAATCAATTAATGTAATTTATCACATCAATAGGCTAAGAAGAAAAATCACATGATCATATCACTAGACACTGGAAAAGCATTTGACAAAATCTAACACCCATTCATGATAAAGACTCTCAGTAACAAGGAATAAAAAGGAACTTCCTCAACTTGATAAAGAATATCTACAAAAAACCTACAACTAACATCATACTTAATGGTGAGGAAATTGAAGCTTTATCTCTGACAACATCAGGAACAAGGCAAGGTTGCAAGATACAAGGTTAATGTACAAAAGTTAGCTGCTTTCCTGTAATACTAGCAATGAACAAGTGGAATTTGAAAATTAAAACATAATACCATTTACATTAGCACCCAAAATGTGAAATACTCAGGTACAAATTTAACAAATATGTATAAGCTCTATGTGAGAAAATCTATAAAACTCTAATGAGAAAAATCAAAGAACTAAATAGAAGGAGAGATATTCCATGCACATGGGTAGGAAGACCCAATATTGTGAAGATGTCAGTTCTTCTCAACTTGATCTATAGAGTCTACACAATCCCAATCAAAATTGCAGCAAATTATTTTGAAGATATTATTGAAATGATTTTAAAGTTTCTATGGAGAACAAAAGATCCAGAATAGCCAACATAATGTTGAAGGAGAACAAAGTCAGGTGACTGACACTAACTAACTTTAAGATTTATTATAAAGTTACAATAATCAAGACAGTGTAGTATTGGTGAAAAAAAGAGGCAAATAGATTAATGTGACAGAATGGAGAACCCAAAATAAACCCACATAAATATAGTCAACTGATCGTTGCAAAGGAGAACTGGCAATAAAATGGAACATGATAGTCTTTTCAACAAATGGTACTGGAATAACTGGTCATTCACATGCAAAAAAATGAAACTTGACACACACATTACATCCTTCACAAAAATTAAATTGGATCATATAACTAAATGTAAAATGCAAAACTATAAAATTCCTAGAAGATAATGAAAGAGAAAACAGAAGATCTTGGGTATCATGTTAACTCTTTAGATATAACACCAAAGAAATGAATGATCCACAAAAGATGTAATTGATAAGCTGAACTTCATTAAAATGAAGAACTTCTGGTATGTAAAAAAACAAGAGAATTAAAAGAATTAAAAGATAAGCCACAGACTGAGAGAAAATATTTGTAAAAGATACATGTAATAATGAACTGTTATTCAAAATGTATAAAGAACTTTTAAAACTCAGTATGAAGAAAACCAACAGTGTGATTAAAATGGGGCAAAAGACCTGAACAGATATTTCACCAAAGAAGATATACAGATATAAAATAAGCATACTAAAAGTTACAATCATATATATGCCATTAGGGAATTGAAAATCAACAACGAGATACCACTACCTACCTAACAGAACTGCCAAACTCCAAAACACTGACGATAGCAAATGCCGACGAGGATATTGAGCAACAGGAACTCTCATTTATTGCTGGTGGGAATGCACAGTAGTAAAGCTATTTTGGAAGAATGTGGATACGAAAATACTTAATAAAATTTTACTTAATAAAAACTGTAATCTATTAAAACACATGTGATCAAGTCATATCTAACCCATGACTTTTTTCACTTATCAGAAAATTAATCAATGTAATTTCCCTAGTTTATTTATTTATTTAATTTATTTTGTTGCACGGGGTCTTAGTTGTGACACATGGGTTCCTTAGTTATGACATGCGAACTCTTAGCTGCAGCATGCATGTGGGATCTAGTTCCCCAACCAGATCGAACCCAGGCCCCCTGCATTGGGAGCGTGGAGTCTTAACCACTGCACCACCAGGGAAGTCCCTCCCTAGTTTATCAACCAAAGAAGAAAAAAAAAAATCATGTTTTCTTTTTTCAATAAAGAAAAAGCATTTGAAAAAAACTCTTTGCACTTTAGGAACTTCCTTAAGTTGATTACATGCTATTTACCAAATTCCTGCAGCAAATATTATTCCTAATGGAAAATTCAGGCACTGTCTTTGCAACTGGAGATGAGTCAAGTTTGCTCAGGGGCAATATCTACAGAAGAACAGGTCATTACCATGCACAACTCCAAGGACACCATTCATGTAGACTGAGATGTGTGTGGTGCTACAGAGGACTAAGCAAGACAGAAACTGTACAAGTCTTTGAAGTGACACTATCATGACTACTCTTTTATATACTACTGGTAGACCTGCCAATGATATGGGCTGAAAGGCAAGTGATAAGGTTTCCATTATTCTCAGAAGACAGAAATACCTTAGAAAAATCAAGGAATAAAACAGTCTAGAAAGTCGCTAGTATAAGATCAACTTACAGAAAGAAACAGAAAACATAATAAAAATACTATACAAAAACCAACACACAATGTCTAGGAATTAACAAAGAATTCATGACAGTAACGGAGAAAAAATTAAAGTTCCATTAGAAGATAGGAAATCAAACCAACACACAATATCTAGGAATTGAAGAGTTCATTAAAGTATGGAGAAAAAAATTAAAGTTTTACTAAAAGAGAAAAAGAAAATCAAAATAAGTGAAGAGACATTGTATTCTTTGGGTAAAATTAGCCAATATTATAAATATGTCAATTGTCCCGAGATTAATTTCTAAAATGTGTATAATTTCAATCAAAATCCAATTTTTATGAACTTGAGAAACTTGTTTTTAAATTTACATGAAAAAATAAGAGTACACAAATGGCTAAGCCAATTTTGAAAAAATATTTTTTTAAAGAGAAAAAAGAAAAGTATATACTACAAAGCCATGTATAAAAAACAATAGACTGAGTATGTTTCTGGTGCAAAAACTAACAGAAAGATACATGAGGTAGGATAGAGAACCCAGAAACAGAGCCATGTACATGGGGAAATTTACTATAAGATAAATATGGCTCTATTAATCAATGAGCAAAAGGCAGACTTTTTAATAGATAGTGTTGTGAAATGTGCTTCAAAATATGGGGGAAAAAGATCAAGTGGGCTGTTTTGTAATACCACATATAAATGTATATTCCAGATGGATTATAAAACAGAGTGTGAAATGTAAAACTACTAAAGTTAATTTAGGAAAGCGAGAAGCACATGTTTATAATCTATAAGTTGGAAAAGGCTTTTTACAATAATAATCATACCAAAGAATAGACCACATGGCAAACATTTTATTTATTTGATTATACTGAAGTTAGGGACTTTTGTTATGGTAAGGAAGTGTGAAAAAATTTAAAAGATAACAGATTGGGAGAAAAGATTAAATAAAACTTACAATCACTTATATCTGGAATATCTTAAGAACTCACAGAAATCAAGAGAAAAATGCAGAAAACCCAACAGACAAAATAGTAAGAAAAACAGTAGTAGTAGTAGTAGTAGTAGTAAATGCACAAACAGATCATCAGTTTATGATTCAATAAACATTTACTGAGAATATACACCCTGCCAAAAGTAGCCCCCAGGGATACATCATTAAACATATCAAAAACCCCTGTCTTTATGGAAGGCATATGATTTCAGATTCAATACAAACAAAATAGAAATTAAAACAAATATCACTTTGCATGCATCAGATTGGGAGAAATTAGAAAGCTGTGCAATGCCAAGTTTGGGAATGAGTGTGGAGTTACAGGAATCCTGAACATTGCTTCTTTGAGCCCAGACTGTTGCAGTAATTCTAGATATCTTTAAAGCAATATTTAGTCAAATTTTCTCTGAGGATTTCTATAGCTGAATAATCTCCTAGAGAATGGCTCACATGGGTGTATGTATAAGAATGTTCAGTACAGTATTGTTTGGAAAAGGATGAAGTTGTAGACAGTCTATGTGTTTATCACTGGGGTAGGAAAATTTATATACAACAGACTCATACGCTGTAAATTATGCATCGATTAAGGTCAAATAAAAAGTAGATGTACATACAGCATCATCGATCAATCTTAAAAATACAGCAGTGAAGGAAAAAAAATAGGTACAGAATGTGGTCTATTGTACAGCACTGTTTACTTATGTAAAATAAGAATACATACACAATGTGAGACTGCATGTTACTTATAAAATTAGTGGATATGTATAAAAATATTACAATAGTTACAAGGAGAAAAATGAAGGTGGGAAGTGTTTTAAAAGGAAATAAAAGATTGAGTTAAGAGAACACCAACCATTTGCTGTAACTAAGAGGTTAGGAGAAATACCTCACTCAGAGGGTGGTTAAGATCAAACAAGTGGCTGTGAATGCTTTGTCAGTTGTCAAGTGCACTTTTGACACCGGCATTTATGCACATATAAAGATGCAGCAGCGTTGATTCAGCTTTTCTACAATAGGATGACTGAGTTATTTCTAGGAGAGAATTCAGTAAAACATAGAGAATTTGTCTTGGTCCCTGTGTCTGGACTGTCACAGGCTAGAATGACAGGATCTTGCATGAGGACTTGATTTACATCCTCTTGTTTGTCTCTAGGTTGGCTGTGTTCCATGGCTTCAGCCTGCATCATTAATTCCAAGCTTCTGACTTATACCATGTAGCACCTGGGAAAGAACAGAGCATGGGGGATTCTGTACAAACAATATCCACTACCTGAAATACAACTCACAGTCAGAGTTGTAGCAGCAGAGCTGTATTGGGCTAGGGAGATCAGAAATAGAGAGTACATTGTGGGTTCCATGCCCCTTCAGACACTGTCACTAGCTACTATAGAGTTAATTAAAATGTCACTTATTAGTGGTGGCAATAACAAAGGTCTTTAACTTCAAGTCTAAAAGTTAATTGAAAGAAATTGAACTCACACGAGATACTCAAAAACATTAATTATGCTCTGTGCCAACAAAAGCACCATAATACATTATGTATTGATACCAATTAATGTATGTATATAAACTACACAAGAATTTTAATTTGCATATTTGGCAGAAAGAGTATCAGAGAGATGTTGGTTGAATTCTGACTTTGGATGGGCCAAGTGATTAACCTAACTGTGCCCCAGTTTTCTCACGAGTAAAGTAAGTGCAATAAAGTCTACCATTACATGATTTTATTTGCTTATTTGTTCTGGTGAGGATAGGAGAGTATAATCTAAAATACCTAGCACAGTACCTGCCATTTGTGAAGTGCTCAATAATGAGTATCTGCTATTATTACATTAAAGAGGTTTGATATGTTGAATCTTTTATCCAGAGAGTCTGTAAAATTATCCCTGCATGTTTTAAAGCCTCTGCCTGTGATAGCGAGATGCTCTGATTTATCTGATGTTGAATCACTTAACAGAAGGTATGTATTAGAGTCATAAATTTTAAGTTGTAAATGCTCAAAGGAGAAAAAAAAAACTGTAGTTATCTCCACTTTGTACAGCAGGCAATTGAGATGCAAAGGGGTCTTCAGAATTTCAAATCAGTAAATTACAAAGGGAAGTCTCAAACTCTGATACATTTGCACCCTAGTGTTGTGACCTTTCTCTAGTATTTATTGTTATCATTTGGGGGTTCTTGTAGTTTCTTTTTTTTTCTATATGTTCAACGGAAGGCACTGCAGGTGTATCAGAGTTAAGACAAAATCTCTTCCCGTAAACAGTTAGCATGCTAACAACCTAGATGGTTAAAAAATGAGCATAGAGCATACAAATAATTCTAAAATAATGAAGTCTTTGGTAAATGCCATAGGAGAGAGGTACAAGTAAAGAGTTACATACAGATTCAGGTGTTTGTTGAAGACGAAGCGGAAGAGGGAATATATCTAATAGCTTTAGAATAGAGGCTACTCATGGTGTTCATCAAAAATGAAAGGAAGGGAACATTTCACGTAGAGAAGTTGCTAGCAAGAGCAAAAAGTTTGAGAAACATGAAATATTAGAGTGTGATAAATATCCAGTTGAGCTTAAGAAGCATGTTCTAGACACTAATGAATGCTTTATTAAGGAAAGACGGAAGGAAGGAGGGAGCTGGGAAGGAAGGAGGGAAGGATGATGGAAATAAGGTAGGGAAGCAATGAACAAATGAAAGGCCACACCGTGAGAAGTCTTGCATATTAGGCTGAGGGGTTTGCAATTAATCCAACAGATGAATGGATTTAGCTAATGCTTTCTTTCAAGAGTTGGCTTCTTTCTAGCAAATTCAGTTCAGAATTGGTAGTCATTAGTGTATAGAGCTTTGGACTTGGTGTGATTCTTGCTGTTCCTTCCTGGGGACAATAATCTGAAAGAACAAAAGCAAAAGCACTATGTGCAGAGGGCCAGATAAATTATAAGTCCAGTCAGAACCCAAGCAAAATAAACAATGTTTCTGAAACACATGTCGTGACCAAAAAGAATGGATGAATTATTACTCTGGCATTTCCTTTGTTATTTATGTCCAGAAATCAATCAACAACTGAAGAAATGGAGTAATTTATAAGTCAGGTGTTGTCAAATACTTGTGGGTCTCAACCAGTATAACCTGTCTGTGAATTCCTATGAAAATGGATGACAATAGAAAATAATCTTATTAAAAGCCTGATATTCATAATCTGGTGCACATTATCCTAACAGGATATAAAAACAAGAATTAAAAAAAACAATAGCTGCTGAAAACAGAAGTGCCCACTGACTGTATAAAACCTTTTCTCTTTCCTCACTACACCTTGTTTAATAAAAATAGATGTAAGTGATGGAACATTTATTATTGAAAAGTTAACCAAAAAGACCTGTCAATTTGATGGAGGAGGTTATTTGTTCAACAAAATATCCAAGCACATGAGGCAATATGGAAATCCAATCCCTGCTGTCCCACCTGACTTCTTGACCAGAAATAAATGTCTGAATAGCACTGATTAAAAGTATAGACATAGTATTATGAACATGTTTTGCTTCATCATATTCAGAAGGACTAAGGAGCAATTGGTCATCTCATGAGACCAGAATTTAAACAAGAATCTTGTTAGAGATAGCCAGGCAATTTATCTCCCTCTCTTTCTCCCTCTCCATCTCTGTCTCAGAAGCAGTTGGGTTGTTCCTCAAACCTATTTTAGCCAATAGACCCTCACTCATGCAGTCTGCCTCTTAGGGCCAGAGGTATATTAACCAAACAGATAGAACTCTGATGAATAGTTTAGGATGCCAAGGAATCAGTTTAATAATGAAGAAATATAATTGACCAGCAGGGCAGATGTTTCATATTAGTGTACCATCTTCCTGCAGGTTACATGGTAAGAAAAGTTCTCATTGGAATGTATTTTGGTTAAGAATAATCAGATACAGATGAGTTAATTAGGCAATATCAATGGCTCATTGTACCAAGATGAGTACCCAAGAAATTATTTCCATTTTGTAGATGAACCTGAAATGGTCATCCTCAGAGAACCCTCTGTCCTAAATAATGTCAAAATAATGTCAGATTGGACTTTTTTTTTCAGGATGAGCTGTTTCAAGCTCATGTGTTTCAAGCCATGTCCAAATCTCCATAGCTTAAAACAACACAGGTTTATTTCTCACTCAACCACATGTCCATGTGGAGTTGGTCTTCCTTATTCTCATCAGGGACCCAAGCTGATGAGAGCCTCCACTGTCATGAACTCTACCCTCACTGTGCCAGGAAAAAGGAAATAAAGTGAATTGTGCACTTAGCTTTGAACTGCTTGGCCCTGGGAAGGGAAATGCAAAGCTTTCTCTCATACACCATTGGCTAAAGAAAGACAGATGGCCATGCCTGACTGCAAAGCACAGAACATTCCAAACATATTCCACACCTTAAAGAATGAGAGTTGGAGTATGGTAAATAGCCCTAATATGTCCCAAAATACATTAACAATTTCTCACTCTTTGAGTTCAGCTTTTGTATATATGCTTCCCATCTGCATATTGTTTTACCAGTTGTCTGTAATGTGGTTTTATTTATATTTGTAATGTGATACACATTCAAATTCTCTTGTTTTGTCACATTAACTAAAATGTGTTTGGTCTCTAAACCAGAAATATGTTCATTGCTTAGTGGAAGCTACTTCTGTAGAGAACTGAACTCAATTGTTATTTGTTGACTTCTTCAAGTTCCCATTATTTAAGGTTCATCAGTCTGCATCCTATGTGCAGATACCAGAAATTATCCCCTAAACCTTCTGGATTAATAACCAGGTGGCCCAAGTGGCATTGTTCTGGAAATCAAAATTTACTAAGATTATATGATACCTATTTATTTGTCAGTTGTGCCAAGTTCAGCTAATTATCCAGAAGAAAAAAAAATGTTATGTAGCCATAGATTATACTTCCAATTTAATGAGAGGCATTATGATGTGATAGGTAAGGGCAGGGACACTTTTGGATGGGAATATGGGCTCTTTCACCTCTCAGCTGTGCTACTTCCTGTGTCCATTCCTCTCAGCTTTGTTTTCCTCATCTACAAATGAGACAGTAATACCCATTTTGAAGTTTTGTCATTAAGTATCAAGCACCCAGGCTTAGTATTGTACTAGACACAGTGCCTGGCACATAGTAAACACTAAACAAATGTTTGTGGCGAGGACGTTATTCTAAACAAGAGGCCTGCATTTACCTACGTTGCCACTAGATGGTGAGTTGAGGTAAAACAAAATATTTGCTCTGATTTTCTTTTATTTTCCAATGCTTGAAACTGGGAAGAAATTATCCACAATATACAGGTGTTTCTGGTTGTTTGTTGGATTTTACACTAGATGAGCAAATTAGGCAAGTGAATAGTATCAATAAGAAGGTTTCTGCAGTAAGTTCTCTCTTAACAATCAGTGTGAGCCCTGATAGTAGGAGCATAAAATCCATGTTATTTAATGTAATTGATCACAATTTACAAGCTTTGATTCACAGCTGGCCAGCTGGTGCTAACTGACAATCTCTGTTCTCTCTGGCTTATTTTTTTTCCTAAATTTAGGTTTGTTTGTGTGTGTGTGTGTGTGTGTTTATTTGTCAGTGAATTGTTAGTCAACTAAAATGAAACAAAACAAATCAGCAACTATTAAAACTGCTTTTCCTCTTTCTCATCACACAGTCATTCCTACCACAAATATCTGCTTCTTTCAATAGAGGAAAGTAGGTTTGCATGTCTTAAGTATCTCAGGAGTTGGGGATTTACATGTACTTTCTTGGTATGCTAAATAAAGCTCTTTATTTCATAGTCTTGGGTAATAAATTATAAAAGGAGATAAGCTCTGAATTGCTTAGTTGTTTTTTTTTTAATTTAGGTTCTATGTTCCTTCCTTCCTTCCTCCCTCCCACCCTTTCTTTCTCTTTTATCCCTCGATCAAATATTTCTTGAGTGTCTTCTATGTATCAGAAAGCATTCTAAGCAGTAGAAATGCAGCTATAATATTCTGCCCTCAAAGGAGTGGGAAGATAGAAACTAAACACAGAAAATGATAAGAGCTGTGAAGAAAAACCAAGCAAGTGGCAACCAGGATGTCTCTATTTTACATCTGTTGGCTCAAGAGATTAGCGTCCAAAAAACGACATATGAGTTAAGCCATAGAGCAAGACTTGGATGTATCCAAGAAAGAGTATTCTAGGCATAAGCAAAAATATGTATCATTATTCTGAGAACTTGTTTGATAGGCAGAAGCCCAATCTTTTGATTATAGTGAGTGAAGGAACAGCCAGTAAGTGTGACATCAGAGGAGTAATCACGAACCAGGAGCCAGGCTGTATAGGATTTTGTTGACCATATGCCAAAAGTCTGTATTTTATTATGAATGTGAGATAAAGTTGCCAGTGGGTTTTGAGCAGGTGAGTGATGTGATCAGGTTTACTCTCTAAAAGAACCTCCTTATCTGCTGTATAGAAAAGAGACCTTAGGGAGAGCAAGAAGGAAAGCAATGAGACCAATCAGGACATGACTGCCTTATCTAGGCAAAGAATGTTGATGACATGGACTGGAGTGATGTCCATGGAGGGAGTCCAGAGGTACTGGATCATGGGACCTGTTCTGCTAGTTAAATAAACATAAGCTGTAGGACCTGAGACAGGGGAGCGATTTTGTCACATGCTTTCCCTTGGCAGACTGAGCTGTATAAGAACTCCACTGAGCAAAAGGTCAATTCAACCCTTTGATCTTTCTTCTGCATTTCTCTCTGCCTTGAGAATCAACGTTAAGAGCGGTTTGGATTTTTGCAGAAGGTCTGAAAGTTAAATCCAGGTTTTCTGAATCATCACAGGAGATGGCTTTCTCCAGCACAGAAGGTAGCTTCATCTCCCAATGAGAAAGGATAGTAACCTCCAACACATTTCACTCACAGTCAACAACTAATGATAAGCATCAATTACTAGGATGTCCATTACTACAGATCCTGGGGCTGGGGATAAATAGCCTTGTCTACAGGCTTTAAAATTATCAACAAGTAGTAGCTGCTGTTCTAGTTAATGTGAATCCTCCCATTGCTGATTTTCCAGAGATAAAACCCCACACTCTTGAGGGAGGTTGAAATTAAATCTTGTAATAAATTATGCGCTATCTGAGACTGTATTCTGCTGTGATCCCACCTGGGCTGCCGATAAATAAACAGAGTTATAAAACACAGATTCTGTCAGAGACTCAGAGTTCTATTGCCTGTGTTTACTCCCTGTTCTCTCCTTTCCATTTTATTTTTCTCTTGAGTTCTTTAAAAGAGAACAATCCCTATTGAGTTATTTTGATCCCCATCCATTTCTTTTTAGAAGTTAACAATTCATGCAAAATAGGCTCTAATTCTTTTTTTTCCAGAGTATTTAGCAGGACAACTAATCTTGATTTTAAAAAAGCTGTCTAGAGTGTTCTTCCCTTTCCTACTAGCCTGGACAGATTTCATTAGTAACCATAACATAAAAATGCCAACTTTTCCTGTCTTCTAGACCAGTGTGCATCTGGAAAGAATTTTCCAGGCCTTAGAATTGTCTCTGAAGTGCTAGGATTGCATGGTCACTAGATTTATACCCGAGGGGATTAAATCCCAAGCATTTCCCCAGGACTCCCTTTATTCCTCTTTGCCATCTACTGGTTTTCCTCTCATTCCTGCTCATTCTCACCTATTTAGGACAAGGAGAGCTGCCTCAGCCTTCCTCACTGTTCTGACTCTTGTCGTCAGCCTGGGTGACTTTCCATCCATATAGTGAACACTTCCAGCACCCGAAACCTCTTAAGTCTTTAAACTTTCAATGCCTCATGTTGGAAAAAAAAATGCCACATGTGAAATGTCATTGAGTATGAAAAGAATCCATGTGCTAGAATTCCTAAAATGGAGAAATCCATTAAGCAGACGTTGTTTACGTTTTACAAAAAAGAAGAATTGAAGATTCTGGTATGTTGGCTAGATCTTAAAACCTAATCTGCATTTCCAGTGAGCAGGAGAATGATGATTTGGATTAGTTCAAGGTTGCTTTGACTTCAGTTTACTGAGGAAGTAAGAAACAGTGGAAAGGACATATATGAGTTATGGAGTGGACATGGTTCTCCACTGCCTCCCTGCCTCCTCACAAAGTGGCTTGAACCTCAGGTCTATTTATGTTTGAATTACTCTTTGTTTGTCTTCCAGATAAACAAGAAATTTCTAATCTTTAAGTTGGTTACTTTGTGTGTTTGGGAAGTTTCATAATTTAATTGTTACTGAATGCTTTATTACATATCAGATTGACAAATAGAAATAGCAATATAAGGCTTCCCTGGTGGCGCAGTGGTTGAGAGTCCGCCGGCCGATGCACAGGACACGGGTTCATGCCCTGGTCTGGGAAGATCCCACATGCCGCGGAGCGGCTGGGCCCGTGAGCCATGGCCGCTGAGCCTGCGCGTCCGGAGCTTGTGCTCCGCAGCGGGAGAGGCCACAACAGTGAGAGGCCTGCGTACCGCAAAAAAACAAAATAGCAACATAATTGCCTGCCATGTCTGACACCTCTTTTCTTAACAACTTCTGTGTATGTAGGTGGAAATGGCCCTGACTTAAAAAATGAGAAAGAGAATAAAGGGACAGAACTTCAATGCCTACTATGAGTTGTATCCTACGAAAATCCCATAAAATGTCAATTTTACAGGAGAAAAATTTAAGGCAGTTTGAAAAGTTACACGCATCTCCCCATAAAAGAATAATGGCCACTGTAATTGAATATGGACAAGACAGATGGGCACAGCAGCCAACTTCTTGATGAAATATTTAAAGGGGTGATTACTTAATAGGAATAATTGCTGATCTGAATATGCAAACTCCACTGAGGAAGAGCAGTATGTGCTCTGAGCTGAAGCTAAAGGGCCTTTTGAATCTTTTCTCTCATACAGATTAGGAGGGAAAATGTAATACTTCATTTAGGAGAACAAAATTATAACTGTTCACTTCCTTTTTTCGAAGGGTATTTTTCTCTCCTTTTTTTCCTATCTTATCTTCAAAAGAAATGTTTAAATAAAGACAAACATAAAGTGGAAATCTTTCTTGTGTCCAGTTATTCAGAATATGCTTTCCACTTTTTATAAATGCTAAATCACATTGAATGATTCTGAAAAAACTAATAAGTGGATTTCACTTCGTTCCCTTACAATATCACTCCTTTCCTTTTTAGTTTTCTTTCTTTAAAAAAGCTCTTTGAGCTTTTGAACCTTTTTTTTCCAGCAAACAGAACAATTTTGTTGCTTCACACCCTGAGTCATCCCTACTCTTACACACCTATCAAAGTTTGTCCATTCCAGATCCCATTCTCTCCAGGACCTAGAAGTCTCACTGTTCAAAGGCATGTCAGCTTCCCACTGCTGTACTTATAACTGAACCTGGAATTTTTAGTCATCATCACCTGCAGACCTCTAGAATAAGCTGTTTTAAGTTCGATGGTTCAGAATGAGTAGGATGGTGTGGATAGTTTGTTAGCAGGT
Organism: Hyperoodon ampullatus; assembly: GCF_949752795.1. Taxonomy (NCBI): domain Eukaryota; kingdom Metazoa; phylum Chordata; class Mammalia; order Artiodactyla; family Ziphiidae; genus Hyperoodon; species Hyperoodon ampullatus. The sequence goes on from NC_136920.1 coordinate 20,930,277, forward strand.
TGCCTTAGAGTTGGAGTGCATACCTTGATATTTGTACCAAGATTTATTATGCTGCCATACCTGTCTTCCATTTATTTGGCTCTCTTGACTGCAGTGTGTTATAGTAGGAGGAGTAGGATCCTTACAGCAACATGGCAATGATATAAAAATCAGTGTGGCTGCCAGATTATAGGGTCAGAATAGAAGAGGCAATTAACTGCAATGTATTAGGGTATAACTCACTCAGAATCAGGCAAATGTTGGATCTGTGCTCGCTTCTTAAGAATCAGGGGGCTACACTTTTAGGCTCTTCAAGTTAAGCAACATTAGTGTTTTCTATTTTACATTTTGTTTATAAGTACCGTGTTTGTGTGTGTGTGTGTATGTGTGTGTTAAGAACAGTTAAGTTCTACTCAGCAAGTTTCTGTTGGTGGGAATGGAAATTGGTAGAGCCATTATGGAAAACAGTATGAAGGTTCTTCAAAAAATTAAAAATAAAACTAACATACAATCCAGCAATCCCTCTTCTGGGTAGATATACAAAGGAAATGAAACCTGTATCTTGAAGAGATATCTGCAGTCATGTTTACTCCAGCATTACTTATAATAGCCAAGTTATGGAAACAACTTAAGTATCCACTGACAAATGAATTGAGAAAGGAAATATGATACACACACATACATACATTTTACATTTTCTTTAATAATAAATAAACCTATCTAGTAGTAGCTGTATGTAAGACATGACTCTTCCATTTGTACGTGATAGAAACTTAGTTCAAACTAGTGGGCATAAAAAGAATACTTTTAAGAAATGTCTAAAGTCATGGCTGAGTCAAGAGCCTTGAGATTAATTTTGATTTCCTCTGTAATTCTTAGGTACATTCTTCCAAAATGTTAGACAAGATAGCTACCAAGAGCTCAAGTTTATACATTAGTTTTCAGAAAAGGTCTTATTTTGACAGTAATTTAGCCCAGCTTGGGTCCCCTGCCAGAGAGTGCAATTCACATAGATTACAATGTGATTCACACAACTCATGTATCAGTTTGCTCCCTTACCTCTTTCAGGTCCATGGTTAAGTACCAAGGGTTCATCAAACCTTCCTACACACTCTATAAACTTATAGCACTGCCCTTGCCCACACTCTCCACACATCTTCCTTGCTCTATACTATTCTCTACAGAACTTACCACTATGTGACACACTACATATTTTATAGGTCTTAGTTTGTCCATGTTCTGCTGCCCTGAAATATAAACTCTCTGAGGAGATTTCACAGCCCCCCACACTTTGTTTATTGCTGTATCCTAAGCACCAAGAATAGTGCCTGATACTTTGTCACCAATGAATATGTGCCAAATGAATGAACTGATGAATAGATTCTGAAGGGACAGTTTGGTGCTATTACCAAAAGAAGAAGGAATGATTTCTGTATATTAATTTTGTAACCTGAAACTTTACCAAATTCATTGATGAGTTTCTATCCAATAACAACAGAATAACAGAAAAAGAAATTAAGAAAACAATCCCATCTAAAATCACATAAAAAAATCAAATATCTAGAAATAAATCTAAGGAGGTAAAGACCTGCATTTGGAAAAACAGAAGACACTGATGAAAGAAATTGAAGATGACACAAACAAATGGAAAGACATACGGTGTTCATGGATTGGAAGAATTTATATTGTTAAGATGACCATATTATCCAAGGCAAGCTACAGATTCAATGCAATCCTGATCAAAATACCAATGGCATTTTTCACAGAACTAGAATAAATCATTCTAAAATTTGTTTGGAAACACAAAAGACCTCGAATAGCCAAAACAATCTTGAGAAAGAAGAACAAAGCTGGAAGTATCACATGTTTAGTAGCAAAACATTATGCTACTAAATAACCAAGAGATCACTAAAGAAATAAAAAAATACCTAGATACAAATGACAATGAAAACAAAATGACCCAAAAAATATGGGGTGCAGCAAAAACATTTCTAAGAGGGAAGTTTATAGCAATACAATCCTACCTCAAGAAACAAGAGCAATCTCAAATAAACAACCTAAACTTACACCTAAGGCAATTAGAGAAAGAAGAAAAAACCCCAAAGTTAACAGAAGGAAAGAAATCATAAAGATCAGATCAGAAATAAATGAAAAAGATATGAAGGAAACAATAGCAAAGATCAATAAAACTAAAAGCTGGTTCTTTGAGAAGATAAACAAAATTGATAAACCATTAGCCAGACGCATCAAGAAAAAAAGGGAGAAGACTCAAATCAATGGAATTAGAAGAAGAAGTGAAGAAGTAACAACTGACACTGCAGAAATACAAAGGATCCTGGGAGATTACTACAAGCAACTATATGCCAATAAAATGGACGATTTGGAAGGAATGGACAAATTCTTAGAAAAGCACAACCGGGCCTCCCTGGTGGCGCAGTGGTTGAGAGTCCGCCTGCTGATGCAGGGGATACGGGTTCGTGCCCCGGTCTGGGAGGATCCCATATGCCGTGGAGCGGCTGGGCCCGTGAGCCATGGCCGCTGAGCCTGCGCATCCAGAGCCTGTGCTCCGCAACGGGAGAGGCCACAACAGTGAGAGGCCTGCGTACCGCAAAAAAAAAAAAAAAAAAGAAAAGCACAACCTACTGAGACTGAACCAGGAAGAAATAGAAAATATAAACAGACCAATCACAAGCACTGAAATTCAGACTGTGATTAAAAACCTTCCAAAAACAAAAGCCCAGGACCGGATGGCTACACAGGCGAATTCTATCAAACATTTAGAGAAGAGCTAACACCGATCCTTCTCAAACTCTTCCAAAATATAGCAGAGGGAGGTATACTCCCAAACTCATTCTACAAGGCCACCATCACCCTTATATCAAAACCATATAAAGATGTCACAAAAAAAGAAATCTACAGACCAATATCACTGATGAACATAGATGCAAAAATCCTCAGAAAAATACTAGCAAACAGAATCCAACAGCACAATAAAAGGATCATACACCATGATCAAGTGGGGTTTATCCCAGGAATGGAAGGATGCTTCAAAATACACAAAACAATCAATGTGATACACCATATTAACAAATTGAAGGAGAAAAAACATACGATCATCTCAATAGATGCAGAAAAAGCTTTTGACAACATTCAACACCCATTTATGATAAAAAACCCTCCAGAAAGTAGGCATAGAGGGAACTTACCTCAGCATAATAAAGGTCATATATGACAAACCCACAGCCAACATCATTCTCAATGGTGAAAAAATTTCCACTATGATCAGGAAAAAGAAAAGGTTGCCCACTCTCACCACTATTATTCAACATAGTTTTGGAAGTTTTAGCCACAGCAATCAGAGAAGAAAACGAAATAAAAGAAGTCCAAAGTGGAAAAGAAGAAGTAAAACTGTCACTGTTTGCAGATGACATGATACTATATATAGACAATCTGGAGGTCATTATGCTAAGTGAAATAAGCCAGACAAAGATAAATACCACATGTACTTCATGGTGTCACTTATACATGGAATCTAAGAAAAAGAAAAAAAAAAACGTTAAACTCATAGAAGCAGAGTAGAAAAGTATTTGCTGGGGCTGGAAGGGTGGGTGAGGGAATTAGGGAGAGGTTGAGAAAAGGGTGCAAACTTTCAGTTATAAGAGGAATAAAGTCTGAAGATATAATGTGTAACTTGGTGACTGTAGTTTATAATACTGTATCATGTAATTGAAATTTGCTAAAAGGTTAGAACTTTAGTGTTCTCACAAAAATATAAATAAAAACTATAAAAAAGTAAAACTTAGATCAAAGTTTATTAGGAAAAAAAATAATGCATTGATGAGGGTGTTAGAAGCATGGGAAATTCCACGATGGCTCTGTTCTCCAAGTTAGACATACAGCAGAACATGCTTTGTGTAACAGAACTGGGTTCTTTGATACCAGTGGAGATGACAGAACCCTAAAATAACAGAAATCAGAGACCCTCTGACTCGTTTTATGATCTGAGCCACTTTTCAGATCTAGAGCCCAGTTTGAAGATGAGGCTGTCTCATCAGGAAGAAAGAATTTGCAACACCAAATGTAGTTAGTAATGACTCACTCCTTGTTCAGTAACTAAGATCATACATTGAAGAAAAGAGAATGACCAGACAATGTAAGGACTGTTGGTCACAGGGGCTGAGTTTTCAGTTACTCAGATGCTATTAATTGATGCTATTAGAGTGGAATAATATGAGAATCAGGTGATAAATGTAATCTTTATCTATATCCAGCACACAGTGATCCACTAGGTCTATGGAGTTACCCTGTGGTTATTTCCCAGTCTCGGAAGGGCTAACTGGAATGGATGTACTTGATAATTTACACAACACTTACATTATTCCTTGGCGTATGGCCTAAGAGCTATTATAGTCAGAAAAGTCAAGTGAAATCCTCTGAAATTGCCTCCTCTCCAATCCTCAACCAGGATAGCAAATCAAAAGCATAATCACACTCCCCCACCCCCAAATAGCAGAGATTAATAGTATTCTTAAAGACCTAAAGGATGAATGGTGTGGTCCACATTTAACTTCCTACATCTTCCCTTTAGAAATCAGACCAATTCTAGAGTATGAAAATAGATTTCCCCAAACTCAACCAAATAGCCCTTCTTATTGCAGCTGCTCTGTCAATATGAAATGTTTATTTACCAGGAGAGATTAACATGATCTCAAATGCACATAGTCATTGATTGGCAGTGAAGTTCTTTTCCATCTCTACCAAGAAGGGGGGGGGGGGGCATAAAGCAGTTTATCATCATAGGAGATAGAAAACAATATACATTTACATTTTCCCAGTGTCATGCTTAACACCCTCACCCTCTGTACTGTTATTGTATTGTCAAATGGACTATGACTATCTGATTATTCCATGTAACCTTACCTTGGCCCAGTATACCACCAACACAATGTTAATCAAATCATATGAGCAAGAAATTTCAAGTAGATTGTGGGCCTTGGTAAGAATATTGGATCCAAAAGTGGGAGATAAAGCCTATGAAGATTTGAAAATTATATCAGGAAATCTCATCCAAAATAAAGAACAAATTACTGTTTCTCTTACTCCCACCAATAAGAAGAAAGTATAATGTCTGGTAATATCTTCAGCTTCTAGAAGCAGCACATTCCATACCTAGAAATACAACTATGTTCCATATAGAGTGACAAGAAGGCTTTAGTGCAAACATACTTGTTGCTTGGGACATAAAGCTGAGCAAACCCTTTGGTACAAAACTATCTGTGATAGGAAAAACATTATAAATTTATAGCAAGATTCCCAATGAGAATTATGATGTAAGCTGAAAAACATCCATCTCCAACAAGGAATTATTCACCTTAAAAAAAAAACAGCTCCGTATGGATATCCAATTTTCTCAGCACCACGTGTGGAAGAGACTATCATTTCCACATTGTGTATACTTGGCAATCTTGTTGAAGATCAGTTGATTGCTTATGCATGGTTTTATTTCTGGGCTTTCTATTCTGTTCCATTGGTCTATATATCTGTGTTTACACCAGAATCATACTCTTATAATTACTGTTGCTTTGTAATATATTTTGAAATCAGGAAGTGTGGTGCATCCAGCTTTACTCTTCTTTTTCAACATTTCTTAGGCTATCTAGGGTCCTTTGTGGTTCCATATGGATTTTCAGATTGTTTTTCTATTTCTATAAAAAAAAAGCCACTAAGATTTTGATAGGCACTGACTGATTTTGTAGATTACTTTGGCTAGTATGGTCATCTTAACAATAGTAAGTCTTCCAATTCATGAAAATGGATGTCTTTCAAATTATTTGTGTTTAAAAAAAATGTCTTTAATAAAAGTTTCATAGTTTTTAGTTCTATCAGCTGAGAGAGACCAGCAACAATACATGATAAGATGAAAGTGGTAGAGCCAGGATCACGCAAGAGCTGGATTGGAAACACAGGCAGGGTGTACAAAGAGTTGGCCCAGAACCCTATAATGTCTCCACTGTCACACTGTGGCTGCTCCCTCAGCTCAAACCCATTGGTAACATGGGATTCCCTTTGTGAGAGAAGGAAGAAAAATTATGAGCTTGGTTTATATAAGCCTGGTATATTGTATGAGCCAAAAATGGATGGTGGCTGTGTTACAGTCCCATATAGAGTGGTCCTTAAAGACAGTAGAGATGGGAAATCCTCCCAGTGGGCAGAACTTCCTGCAGTGTAACTTCTTATCTTCTTTATATGGAAAGAGAAGTGGCCAAAATAAGAATACATATGGATTTTCCACGGCTGCGCATTATTGGCAAAGACAAAAAATGCATTATTAGATAAATCCTTAGTCTAGAAGTATCAAGAGCCATAAATTTGAGTCCCTTCTTTATTAATGCAGTATGTATGTTTTCATTACAATCAATGTATCTTGCGTAAATGCATAGACATTCTGTTTAAATTACTTTTGTTTGCGGGAAACCACAGAAGGAAAAAATTAAAGTATCTTCATAGATGGAGGTTAGGGACTATCAAATATTATGTCATCACCCTACTCTTAACAAGTAGGTAAAATTTAGAAGAAAAAATATAATTCATTGAATAAAAACCCTGTTGGGGGCACAAAGATATAGTCACAATAATCACTTTTTAAGTCATGCCCTGGATCATGGCACTTGCATGGTTTGGACTTTAAAAGGTGGTCATGGGTCTAATGAATGTGTTGGTTTATTGGTCATAAATAATAAAAGTAGCTAAAACACATACAGCATCTGCCATGTACATGGCACTATTCTGTTTGCTTTACATAGGTGAACTAATTTAAGCTTTTCCTACAGTTGAACTATTACTAAATCAACTTTATAGAGTGAGAAACTGAGGCATGGAGAGGTTAAGCAGTTTATTCAGCTAGAAAGATAGACATCTAGGACACATTCGCAGTAGTCAAAACTCTTCAGTGTTCTTGCACCAACTACAGAGAGAGATCGCTGTACCCTTCAGGAGGTGGGTGGGAAGAGGGAGCCGTGTCCCTGGATAACCCAGCTAACATCAGTTTGTATAAGGTTCCACACTTCATGTAAATGCTTCCAGTCACAATTTGAAATCTGAAATATTGGAATATTTTTTGTGTTCTGTCTCAAGCCAAACCTTCTGAAAGGAACTTTGTAGCTGCTTGTCCTAACTCCATTCATTCCCTTCTCCAACTTATTATCTGCACTTTTGCCTTATTATTCCCCTTAAACTCTACTTCTCTTCCTGCTCACAAACCTTCCACAGCTCTGGGAGGTCTACATGATAAAGTTTACAAACCTCAGCCAGACATCCAAGATGCTTATGTCTTTACCAGATGTCAAAGGTCAAATCTATTTACCATGTCCCATCCCCTACCCCCATCTCACATGTTTTTGGCCTCCACAGTTTTACTTAAGCAAAATCAATATGCAAGGACACTTTGGTTTTTTGGTTTTTGTTTTCTCTACAAGTTTACACAAATTGTACCCACCTTTCAAGGTACAAGGTAAAATAATACTTCTATAAAGTGCTCCCTCATCATTAAATCATAATGTGACCTCTACCTTCTTTAAAAAGACTGGATAATTTACTTGGCAATTTAAAGTTTGTCTTAATTGGAGAGATATATATATATTATATATATAATATATATATATATTATATATATATATACATGCACACACACACACACACACACACATATACATATATACTGCATTCAGCATTTATGTGTTAAGTTTCTTTTGCATTATACTCTTACATTTGACACTTTGCATTTTGTTTATATCCAGTATCTCCACAGTATTGTTCACAGTGTTATATTTAAATAATGCATGGACTTAGTTTTTCTTTTTACATTTCTCCATTACAAAAGCCTAACAGCATATTTGGTGACTTGATTTAAAATGGAATACATGAATAATGTTTATTAGCTCAATTCAACATGCCACCCTTCTCAAGGTGAGGCACTGACTCTTGTTTGGTAAACTCAGACCTCTCTTAGTATTTACCTGAGAGAAACTGAGTCAGTTCCCTGGATTTCTTGCAAAAATGGAGAATCATTTTTACAGAGAAGAAACAATCATTTTCTAAGCAATACGGTTATTGAACTACTTTGGCTGAGTAAATAGCTGTTTCTTCCATGGCACTTTCAGAGGAAATTCTAATTCTTGTCATGGATTGTGACATATTTCCCCTTTGGTAAAACAACAGAAAAGGTGTTTTTGGAATTTTAAGCAGTTTTCAATGTAGATGTTTCTTTCCCAAAAGTCCTACTGGGTAATCTCATCTACCTTCTTCATTGTTTGAGGGTGATGAATTATATAAAATTATTTAATTACTTTTCTATTTCTTCACTCTACTCTGCCCTTTCATAATGTTGTCAACTTCAGAACTATCCTGTTTCAAATTAAGCTAAAATATTGAAGTCCCTCCTGGGCTACAGTCTCCCATTTATGGCTGCTGTAACAGGATACATTGTCAATATTTTGAAACCAAAAGCTTTACCCTCCCTTCAAATCAACATTTCCCCTTTCCTTCCTATCACCTTTCCATCCATCTAAGCCTTCCTGCACGCATTTCCTCCTTGACTCTTTCACTGCCATCACTCTGGCATAGCAAACATTGTCTGTTACCTGGACTAGTGGAATAGTCTTCTAAGCACCACCCCTTCTTCAGTTTTCTTTTCACTCTGTGAAATCCCTGAACTCTTTTGCCAGATTATCATTTATTATAGAACATCCTTCCTCACTTTATCACCAGGAGAATGTAAGCTTCATGAGCTTTGTCTGTTGCATCACTTTGTCACCGTTTTCTAGAAGAGTGGTTGTCCTATGGCAAGCATGTGTTAGATATCTGTTCAAGGAATTAACAAATCCCATGCTCAAATACCTTCAACGGCTCCTTATTACTTAAAAAAGCTTGTTATTCAAATCTTTTTTAATGTTTATAATTACATACCGACAATAGATACAGACTGTGATTATAGTGACAATGAGGATTGGATAATACTTTAAATCAGCGGTCCCCAGCAATTTGGCACCAGGGACCGGTTTCATGGAAGACAGTTTTTCCACAGACGGGGTGGCGGGGGGCAGGGTTGGGGATGATTCAGGCGGTAATGCGAGTGATGGGGAGCGATGGGGAGCCATGGGAACCATGGGGAGCGATGGGGAGCCATGGGAACCATGGGGAGAGATGGGGAGTGATGGGGAGCGGCAGATGAAGCTCCGCTCACTTGCCCACTGCTCACCTCCTGCTGTGCAGTCCGGTTCCTAACAGGTTGTGGACCAGTACTGGGGCTTGGGAACCCCTGCTTTAAATAACTTATTACCAAAAATAAAATAAAAGGACCAATTTGTAACTGAGACATTCAGAAAACATTTATAAATGTGTCTTTTCCTTAGGTCCCATAGTTTAATTCCACACTATTAGAGTGCTTTGAAATTTGTTAGTAACAAAATTAAACTATGTACTAGGTAATGTGTTAAGCTCTTTGCAAGTTCACAATCCCATGATTTGAGTTTTATTACACATATTTTACAGATAAGAAAACAGACTTAGATGAAGCAACTTGCCTATAGTCACCCAGCTAGTAAAGGTAGAACCAGGATTTTTAATTGATCATTGTTTACAATAAAGTGTCTTATTTTCTTTGATAAGAAGAGTCTACTTGCAAAGAGATAGTTTTCTCTCTTTGGGGATAAAGTTTTCCATCTACCTCAGAAGATCTGTGGGAGCCTGAGAGGCCCAGAACAATGTCTTACCTGCAGGTGTGAATTGAAGCCTGATGTAAGGGGCTATTGCTGTAAACCCCAGAACAAACAAAACACAGTCTGCTGTCTCTCAGAGTCCTAGAAATGGTGAAGTATTTTATGGCGTTCAAAATATCCAGGAATACTTCCATTTTCACATAATTGCTGCTCTTACCCAGGGACCCTTTCTTAAACCAATTTGGAGCTGCCAAGTTAGCAAGGAACTCCCACCTACCCTGACATTTCATCTCCTTAATACCTTTCACCTTTTCCTGCTTCTTTAATAGACGGATCAAGAAAACTGCTGGAGCTTGAGGGTCCCCGAGAAGTTGTTTCCTCCTTGACCCACACTCTGCTTGATCTCTTGGAAACTGCCAACCCTGGAAAGAAGCATTTTTGTCTTCCCTTGTGGCCTGGACAAAGCACAAAGGGAACTTAAGGCAAGAAATATTTTAATATCTTTTTCTACTCTCAGTCTCCGTGATAGCCATCTAATCCACAAACTGAGGGCTAATGCACATGGAAGGGGAAAGAAATCTCAGCGTGTGCGCTCCTCTGACATTCTGATAAGAGCACAGAGATGGGAAGGCAGCACATCCCTTAAACTACCTTCTGAATACATACCTTTGCAGTGCTTCTCAGAAAGCTCAGCAGCCCTCCTTTTAGTCTGCTGGGGAAATTGACAAGGGGTTTTAAGAGTCATCAAACCCACAGAAACATATTTGTCAGGTGTCTCTACAAGTGTCTCTATAATTTAATATATTCTTACATTTTACTTTAAAATAATTCTGTCCACTTCCATTTAAAGAAAATGCCATTTCTGCTTTAAATTCTTATTACAGGATGTTTATCTTGGTTTATTTGCTTGTTTATAGAATTAGAATTTATTGATAGAATAAAACTCGAGAAGGACCTTAAAGACTTTTAATATTATTACGTTGTAATTAATATTACTTTAATATTAACATTATTTATATTTTTAGCAGAAACTTTTCTTTGAATGAATGCTAACTCAAACCTCAACATGGAGAAATCAATCATCAGGATTGCTTTAGGTGAAGCATGGCCATAGGGTCTGTCACCCTCCCCATCTCTCCAGTTCTTGGAGGCCCAAGAAGTTCTCTAAAAAGCTCACTTGGAATAATGAGGAATTTATCCAAACTGCTCTGGAGGAAGACATAGGGGAATGAAGTAGCTCATCAGGCCATGTCACAAGTTGGTGGCAGAGCTGACTCTAAACGGTTGATTCTTGATTCTCACTCCTGTCTTTGAGGTTGGGTCAATCTTTCCGGTCTGGGGGAAATAAAAAAATTACTTAAAGTGGAAAAGTTTGAAAAGACAACAAAAATAATTTTCCTGAAGCCTGGGCTATAAACAATTATCTTGAGACAGATCAAGGTTTCTCACTCATAAATAGGAATATATTAAACCATCATGGAAATATCATGCCAATGACAGGAATTTGTCTTGTTCAGTAAGTTTGTTTCTGACTTATAAGTTTTCTCTGATACAGGGAGCGTAGCTTACACCTGTCCCTAGTCCCCTGAAATGCACTGAGATGCTCCAGGTGGTGACTGCTTAACCTGCAGCTGTCCCAACCAGTATTTTCTATGCTTGTCATTCTTGGGAAATAACCAAGGAACCCCAGGCACATGCATACATAGGGGAAATTTGGCATGTGTACAGGAAGACAAGCAAAGCAGTCCTTCGAGAGACAAACAAGACCTTCTTGCTATAATCCAGGATATGCTCTTCAGTACTGAGCTAGCCATCATAACTAGATGTGAGGAAACGTTCTTTTGCACCATAAAAGAGAAACACGACGATATCTCAGTTTGTTTAGGAAAAAGTTTTGTCTCCTCCCATCAGACTCTCTAAATCCCTGTTTCTTCTGCTCAAAATCACTACCCTTTTTTTTTTTCTTTTTATAAATATTTAAGGTCCTTCCTTTCTTACTTGCTACCTAGTCTCTTTCTCCTTGTTTCCTTGTGGGCCACTCATTTTTTTCTTTTTTCACTTTTTTCTTCCCTCCTTTCCACTTATTTTTCTTCTATTCTCCCCTCTAGCTTTCTTCTCCTCTTCTTTCATTTTCTCTTTTTCTTTCTTTTTTCCTTTCTGTCATTTTTTTCCCTTTCTTTCCTCCCTCCCTTGTTCCTTGTTTCCATTCCTCCCTTTTGCTCTTTTTCTTTCTTTCTGTTTTTATTTCTTCATTTATACTCTCTTTCATTGTTTTTCTTCTTTCTTCCATTGTATTTCTTCCTACTTTCTCTCTTTCTTCCTTCCACTCAGAGTCATTCATTTAGGGGTTAAGAAATTGGGTTATTTATCCACAAACTTGTATTATTCAGTAAGAGAACCTCTTGGGGATTCAACTCTCTGGACTCTGAACTACCCAGTTTAGAGGACAAACTTTCCTATGTCCAAAGAATGCCCTCAGACAGAGAGACATGGGGAAACCACCAGCATGGACGTGAACTGTCTGTACTGACTGCTGATAGGAATGGGTTTGTCAACACTGGAGATGCCTCTTTCCCTCCATCATTCTTTTTTCTTTCTTTTCTTCCCTTCTTCATTCAACAACCATGCATATCCACAATGTGCTAAGTACTATCCTAAGCATTGTGACAGCTAAGTAGGCATGACCCCAATTTTCTTGCAGATTACACTCTAATTTATTCTGACTGAGGAAATAATTATTAATCAAATAGTCACAAAACATCAGTGCTTCTAAACATTTCCATTTACATTGCCCTTCAAAATAGAAGAGAGGGAGGAAGTGTCCTTGGTTATCTGAAGAACTACACTTGGAAATTCTTTTGATGTTTCCTTTTTATGTTTTATTTTTAAATCCATACAAACTTAATGTACTATATATTTAAATAGACCAAATTAATTTATATCAACCTTTCTAATGGTTTGAATACTAGATAACATTTAATTTTGAAATGTTGATACAGGTAAAAGCCCAAGCAACATAACTGGTAGCTATTCTATTATTATGCATAATGGTTAAAAGCTTAAGCTTTATAGGAAATAGGGAAGTCAGGATCAAGTACAATATCTTCTTACCAGTGGGATGGCCTTGGGCAGCTTTATTAAACTTTCTGTGACCTGGTATATCCTCACCAACATTACCTAACTCACAGAGATGTTAGAATTTAATTGGAGACTGTAGCTTTTAGCACAGATTCCAGACAATTAACACCCTAGACATGAAATTGACTATTGTTAATATCATGATATTGTCTTTTTTTTTTTTTTTTTTTGCGGTACTCGGGCCTCTCACTGTTGTGGACTCTCCCGCTGCAGAGCACAGGCTCCGGACGCACAGGCTCAGCAGCCATGGCTCACAGGCCCAGCCGCTCCGCGGCATGTGGGATCCTCCTGGACCAGGGCACGAACCCGTGTCCCCTGCATCGGCAGGCGGACTCTCAACCACTGCACCATCAGGGAAGCCCCAATGATATTGTCTTTAATTATTATTGTATTAACCACTGTTGCTGTGGTTTTTATTACTGTAATTAATTTGAGGTATAGCCAGGCAAGGGAGCATCAACTTACAAATATTGGAGTCTGAACAAGAGCATGTTAGCAGGTCATGAGGGAATGAGGGCTCAACTCTCCTAGAGCTCATGTTCATACACAAGTGGGTATCCTAACAGTGCTTCCAACCCAGTATCTAATGGTCCTGGACACACTCTGCCTTAGGGCCCAACAGTGCTGAAACACAACAAAGCTGGTGCTAAGCAGACAGCGGATGGATTGCCTCTGGCACAGCATGCACTAATAGAGAGCACTGGTAGGCTGAGAGGAGGAGGGAGCAGAGCAAGGATGCATTAATGATGAACATCCTGCAAGAAGGGGAGAGATCAGGGAGAGATTAGCCAAACTGCTGATTGTGCATAGGGAGGCCAGCTGTGAGAGGCTAATGGAACATTAGGAGATGACAGAAATCCAAAGACAGCCAGCTGTTACCTGGGCTGATGGCATTGAGTCATCAGATTCCAAACCACCACACAACAGACAGCCACATCTGGAGGTGGAGTTATGACCTCAGCCCTGCAGGGTTTGCTGAGAGGGCAGCTAAAACAGGCACGTGGAGATGATGCTCCAAGAGACAGTGTGCTAATTCATCAGGTATTGTGATGCTTTGCCTCTTTCCCTTTCCTGAGTGACAGGAATCCAACAGGATAGAAAATGATCCAGAGGACTTATAATAAAGAAAGTGTTTTCAGTTGTTTTGCTCACTCTAGTCACATGCTCCATGCTAAGACCTAAAGTCTTCAATGTTGATCCAGAAGGAAAATGAAGAAGTTTCTCTTGTCCCTGAAATTGGGGCAAATTATCATATGCTTTTCAACAATTTAAAGAAGCAATTATCAAACTTTTGCTTGCCCCTTTGGGACTGGCTTGTCAGATACCTCTACCCCAAGCATGACCACCTTCATCAGACACAGTAAGTAAGTAATCTTTGCTGCTTATTGGCTACCAGCATCCATTTATTCCTCCATATGAGACCATAAACACCTTTTAAAGAAATATCTAGTTCATACTGGATTTAGTTCATGAAAACCATATCCACTTGCCTGGCCCTCAGCTGAGTAAAGAAAAGTATGTGATCAAAGGTAGGTTATTTCAGATGATTGCTCTCTGGAAACTAAAACTGACGTAGAGAGGCAAATATACTCAGAATGTTTGAGATTTCATTATGTCCTAGTAAAGGCCGCACTGTACCTACTAATAGACCACTGTTGGGTTCTTTGCTTCATATTCTTTTTAGCTGCCTCTGTTCCTACAGGTTTTAAAGTCTGATTCTATAGTCTCTCAAGAAATTGTGAGCTGTCAATATTCTTCCAAGGATATTTTGGCCTTCAGCCAAGAGACCCTAGGATAAGGAATACTTCTCAAGATATAAGACACAATTTCACATTCCTTTCTCACCTCTAAGAAAGTATTTCTAAATTCAAGTCATTGAGAAAAAATTCCTGAACAACTTTGAATCCATTATTACTAATTTTTACAAATAAGACTTTCCTAGGCTTCATTACTTGATTATCAGGACAAAAATACATTTTCTAAAAACAGCTCACAATTGATTACAATAAATCTGTGGAAGACTGTTTTCAAAGAGAGCTACAATAGTTCTTCCCATCCTTGTATGCACACATGTCTGCAATTTGGCTTTGGCACACTCCCCATCAAGAGAAGAAATGTATTTCTTCAACCTTTGGATGTGTGCTTGAATTTGGCATTGCGACTGTAGCAAATGCTACATAAGCAGCGGTTTGACAGGCGTCTGCACACTCGGCCTTAGCCTCTTTTGTTGGTAGAAGGAACACAATGACCAGATGGAAAAGATCCTGGCTTAGCCATCTTGAAATGAAGAGAACAGAGACACCATAGCTGACAGTTTGACAAAGACCAGGCACATGTGTGTGGCCACTGTAGATCATGTGGTCACAACTGAGCCAGCATAAAAGTACAAGTCCATAAAGTACTCCAGGTGAAACCAGCAAAAAAAACCACCTGGCTGAACACAACCCAAATTGCTAGCCCAGAGAATCATAAGCAAACATAATAGTTGTTGTTTTATCTTTTGCTTCTGGGGTGGTTTTTCAGGTATCAATAAGTGATTGATATAGAAATTAGTAGCAGAACTTTTGTGTAGGTAACAAAAACTGAAAATATGTTTCATTGACTTTGAGACTGGTTGGCAAAAACTGTTAGCGAAGGCTGGAAATATTTTAAACTGCTATTGGAGGCTGCAAAACTGGTGATCCATGTTTTGTGCCTGGGAACCAATGGGTAAAACTGTTGCCTAGGGTCATCTTGGGTCTGGCTGTGGTAGATTGTTTGTGAAGATGGCCCCCATCCATTTCACTCATCTCTTACACCCATGGTCCACTTTACATCAAAAACTGGAGCATAGGGCTTCCCTGGTGGCGCAGTGGTTGAGAGTCCGCCTGCCGATGCAGGGGACACGGGTTCGTGCCCCGGTCTGGGAAGATCCCACATGCCGCAGGAGCGGCTGGGCCCGTGAGCCATGGCCACTGAGCCTGTGCTCCGGAGCCTGTGCTCCGCAAGGGGAGAGGCCACAACAGTGAGAGGCCCGCCTACCGCAAAAAAAAAAAAAAAAAAAAAAAAAAAAAAAAAACTGGAGCATAACTCCCTTCCCCTTTAATTTTTTAGCTCTGTATGTCAAGCTCTAGGAAGAAAGAAGTAAGCTAAAGAAAATACTGTTTAATTTGCAAGGAGAATTTGGAGAAAATGTGAGGAGGCAGGACTTATTGAATTGAAAACTGTACTGTTCACAAATCTATTCTTCCCAGCTAGAAAAAGCTTCCAAGAGTAAGACAGCATCTGAAGATGAAAGACTAAATCAATGCTGTGGCTGTGAAAAATTTCATGATAAACACACTTGATTCAGGTAAATATTATCATTCCCAATTTGGAGATGATGAAACCCAAATTCTGAAAGACAAAATCAGTGGCTTTCAAACTTTGTCCCACAGAACTTTGCCCTTGTGGGCCCAGTGGGAAACAGCAGTGAGTTAGGCCTGATAGAGGGAAAAACCAAGTAGGCTGAGGTCTGGGTCTTTCATCCTGCTCCCAGGAGAAAATTCTACCTTTATCTATCATATGTATTTGGTTTCCATGTAAGATTTTGATTGAACAGTGCTTTCCAAAGGCAACAAGAATCATGGAAAACCTCTAATAAAGAATAGAACAAGGATTTGAACCCAGGACCCTTAGATTACAAAAGTTATACTCTTTGCTTTGTGTCACATTGCCTAATGCACTAGGGGTGAGTAGAGGGTCTTGAAGTTACAGAGTTTTCTGACCCAGCTGTATGAAGTTTATCCCCTGCATTGATATTTCTCAAGCCAAAAGCTGAGACATATTTTCTGACATTTGATATAACAGCAACATAGACTGTTCAAAATCTGGACTGTTCTGGAAGATTTTAGTTGTATAGTTGTCATATCTGATCCTTAGGAAATACTAGCAAAAGATCATATGATCTGAGTGGGACTCTTCAGAAGAGATTTCAGAACGTCTTGAATCAATCGATTAATTGATTGATTGATTTGTTAAAATTAAGGACCTATGCTGATAACTAGAGAATGGGAGTAAAACACACAGCAAAACCTGGTCTTTGGCTTCCAGGAGCTCACAGTGTAGCAGGGGAAGCAGAGCAAGTTCATTCTCATGCAAAATGATGTCTAAAAGGAAAAGGTTTAAACAGAAAACTTAGTCTTCTGAAAAGGCAGAGCCTTCTCTGAAGCAAGGTATCACTGCACTAACTGGGATTCCTAATTGCAGCGACCATAGGATAAATAATGCTATATAAATTCCACTTTTTATTTTATCATGAAAAAGAGATGTCTCTTCCCTCAGAAAAGAAAATGTTTTTCATTGCTATTGTATTTCCAAGGGTGAGAGAGACCATGGACATTTCTCCTGCCCCAGGTCTCCTGACTCATAACTCAGCCATTGTTTTAACTTGGTAAAATATCTAAAAGCTAAACTAATTTAAAGACGCCAAAGCCATGTCATATGAGACAATATGTGAAGCACCAGAGAAGATCTCAGATCAGAGATGTTCAAGGCACATCTTTGCTTCCTTTTTGTCCTCCCAGCCTTCCAAGTTACTTCTAGCCTTGAAAGTAAGGGCAAGGAAGATGGAAATCTCTGTTAGCAATCATTAGATGTTCTATATCTGTGCTTACTACAATATCAGCCATGAAACCGAAGACCAGTTTGGTAAGTTGGTAGAGACTGAAGCGTGGGCCTTGTGCCAGAGCATACTTTTATTTTTTCCCTTTATTATCTACTTCGTTCTGGGGGTAATCCTCAGCTTACATCTAAGGATTCGTTTTTGGTTTTGTTTTCATTTTTGGTTTTGTTTTTTTGGTTGTTTTTTGTGTTTTTTTTTTAACATCTTTATTGGATTATAATTGCTTTACAACCTTGTGTTAGTTTCTGCTGTATAACAAAGTGAATCAGCTATACTTATACATATATCCCCATATCCCCTCCATCTTGTGTCTCCCTCCCACCCTCCCTATCCCTCCCATCTAGGTGGACACAAAGCACAGAGCTGATCTCACTGTGTGATTCAGCTGCTTCGCTCTAGCTATCTATTTTACATTTGGTAGTATATATATGTCCATGCCACTTTCTCACTTTGTCCCAGCTTACCCTTACCCCTCCCCATGTCCTCAAGTCCATTCTCTATGTCTGCATTAGATCTAAGGATTTTTAGATCCCCTGCAGCCTGAGTTTCCCAGGCTCCCACATCAGCTGGCTTTGGCTCATGGGAGCCACTGGGTGGAGATGGGTGGTAGGAGGAGGGGCGAAGCTTGGGAGTTTCTCTGCTTCCCTCTCTGTCCGGGTGGTACCTCCAGAAGCATCTGCATCTGTCTGGTGGTTCCAGCTCCCACAGGATAAACCATTCATGGATCCAACTTCCAACAAGGGACTTCAGCCGCTGGGCTCTGTTTCTGAGCCCCCTCCCTTGTGTCTCTAGCAGAGGGTGGTAGACATTTCTGGCTGTTGTCAATTTCTGGGTTACCTCATTGTTCCCCCTTTGGCTTTTCAGCTCCTCTTCACCTGTGTAAACAATTCCCTGCATTAAAATCCTCTTGTTTTAAAAAAAAGTAAGGGCAAATATTGAGTTTTTCAAAATGAGTATCTTTATTGTTAGTATAGTTTGGTAGTTTTCCAGAAAGAGGGCTGCAGTAAGCCACTCTGTCTATTGCTGTGTTTGTGAATGCATCCAGGGCACGTGGGTTTGGCTGGGAGCAAGTAGACTTGACTTTAAGATCAAAAGCGTGGAACACCAGACAAGTTCATGGAATGTCACCCATAAAAGTGCTCAACTGCATTCACAATTGCTGATGATGACACTAGACAGGCAAACATTGGTGAGTAGTTATATGCACGGTTCTATGAACTTTGTATATACTCATTTGAATGTTTCAAACATTCTACAAACTAGGACTATTATGATCCCCGTTTTATGATTGGAAAACCAAATTTTTGGATTAAATAATTTGATTAAGATCACACATTGAGAAAGGACTTTAAACCCAGGATGCCTGACAATATTTTTTATTGATGTGGTCTTTGTGCAAGTCATCTTTATTTTATTTTTACCATCCTCAAGGGAAAACAAAGAAAAAACATTTTTTTTTATTCTGTCTTATTTATGCTGATAATATCTGTGACAAAAATTCTCATTTATCTTAAAATCTTCATTTCAAAAGAGGAAGCACTTTTAGTGTATGACTTTACAATATGGCTTAGGAAACATGTAAAAGAAAGCACAAAATGTGAATTTGTGCTACAATCTACTCGTCTGTTAAATAAATATATAAAATGTGGCTTAAAATATGAGGCTAAAGTCAAATACTTTATGTTGCAAACAAACTTGTTGCATCAGTGAAAATGACCAGCTTTTCTCCCTTTTTCACTCCTGATGCCCCACCGCCGTCTACTCTCCATAGTCTGGGGTCTTTCGTCTTGCTGTCTTAGGGAGTGTTTTATTCAAGACCTGTAGTTCTAAGAAAACAAAATCTGTCCAGTGACTAAAGAAAGAGCGATTTTGACCTTTAGAAAGTATTTTTATGTACTTTCTCTCCATTCTCTTACCCCGCATCTTCCACCCCCTACTCAACATTCAGCCATTTCCTTTTACCCCAGTTGGGTGGACAAAACACATTTTATAATAGCTAAAATTATATCTAGGGTTTACTTCTGTTTTAAGCACTTTCTATGGATTAACTAATTTAATTCTCACAAAAAGTTAGGAGGTACATAATACTATTATCATGATCCTTTTACAGATGATAAAACTGACATAAAGAGAAGTTACATTTACAGGAATGAATAGATGACACAAAGGGATTTGAAGGCAGGTAGTCAGGCTCCAGTTTCCATATTCTGACCCTCATTCTGCAATACTGCTTCAAGGATCAGCAAATCTCTAATAACAGAGATTAGGAAAAATTACCTATTGAGTCAATTTTAAAGACTGTAAAAGATGAACATTGTTCTAATGACATGAAAACGCTATCAGGGCCTTGGATTCTCAGGCGTTTTGTTTACATACAGAAAATGTGGTTTGGGACGATATATTGTACCTATTTTTGGTGCAAAGAAAAAGTTTTTTTGAATCTAAATGTTATTGCATCCATAGCATTTCCTCTCTTGTGTAATGTGATTCTCAGTGACTGGTTCTGATAAGTTTGTTACCAGCCATATACTAAGTACAGTACCCCCAATGCTCAAGTTCATTTGTAGATCTTCAAATATTCTGTCCAATTACACAGAAAGGGCACCCATTCAGGTCAAATCAGTGTTTGATACATAAAGCACGTTCACAACATACATACTTCCCATATTTTTGATACTTTATTACAGTCGTCTTCCATTTTTCTTTTAGAATTACAAATCAGTATTTAAGCAAAACTTACACATGTGACATGCATTTTCATTTGTAATACATTACTCTATTTCAGGCAAAATTTAAAATTAGTACTAGCCACTACATCATCAGGAAACATATTCTATGCATTTAGCCTTGGGCAACAAGCCTGTGTCACATTCTGGAGTCGTATTAAACTCTCAGTAATATTTGTTCATTAATTGACTAATTATGTTATGATGAGATAGCATCTGATTGTGCAAAACAGTAAATTTACATCCATTGCCTATCTCATAAAATGTAAGACAAAACATATTTCTGCCTATCAATCAGCAATAGGGCTTGAGTAATTGAGGGTGTGCAGGAACACTGATTATATACATGACAGTAATTATGATGTGGGCTCTAATTATATAGGTAACGTGTAGCATTGGATTCATGGGAGTTACTGAGTTGCCTCTCCATCAAAGCCCAGGTGTCTGGGGAGGATGAAAAAAAAGCCAAAAGTGAAGAACATAAGTGAGAAAGTAGAAACATTTTAAGAAAACATGTTACCCACCATCTCCCCCGACTATGGAACGTTTGTTTTTTTGTGAATTCTTTTTTCCTCCCTTCCTTCTTTCCTTCTGTTTTGAAAAACTGAAAATGAAGCAAAATCAAGGAAGAAAGAATAATGTAAAAAGCTCTTCTTTTGCTTTTTAAATTTTCTAACTGTGTTTGCTTTGTTTTATTTGTTTAACTGGACTTATTATTCTAGGACTGTTCTTGTTGTCACTACCTTTCTTTAGACTTTAGAGACATAAAGTGATTATATTATATATAAAAAAGGCCAGTAAATATACCCCTTTTCATTACCAGGAATTAATGTATCACTTAGCTTTTCTGTTCCTTTGTAAGATGGAGAACAGTGATTTGATAAGATGGATAAAATAACAGACTAATTTAGAATGGAGGTGGGGAAAATAAAATATATTTGAAGCATAAAAGAAAGATGAGGGACAGCCAGTCCCATTGATTCCAGAAGGACACTTGGCTTTTTCTAAATATGAAAAAAATATATATATATCATAAAAATAAAATTTCACTTTAAATAATTATTAAAAGTAATTCCTCAGAATTTATAAATTAAACAAATAACAAATTAGAAATTATTGTCTGTTTTGGATACAGTTTTGTGTTTACTCTTTCATTTAGTTACAAGCGAACAATAAATTTGCTTTTTTTTTTTTTTTTTTTTTTGCAGTACGCGGGCCTCTCACTGTTGTAGCCTCTCCCGTTGCAGAGTACAGGCTCCGGACGCGCAGGCTCAGTGGCCATGGCTCACGGGCCCAGCCGCTCCGCGGCATGTGGGATCTTCCCAGACCGGGGCACAAACCCGTATCCCCTGCATCGGCAGGCGGACTCTCAACCACAGCGCCACCAGGGAAGCCCCTAAATTTGCTTCTTAATAGTTTAATGTCTTTTAGTTTCTAGTTTTGTTTTGTTGTTGTTTTTGTTTTTTTTTGTTTGTTTTTGGGTATTTTTGGTTTTGGTCCTGAGCTTTTTGTATTCAGATGTTTGGATCATTTCAGTGAACATTAAAATAAAAGAGGACTTCCCTAAAATCACAATAAACATTTAAAATCAATTTTATAATTTTCCTATTTATTTATTAGGTCTACTCATAAACTAGACTGTCTACATACTGCCTGTAATTTTTGATAGTTTTTTTTTGCAGAAAAGAATATAGGGGCAGAGTTTTGTGATTTGATATTTCTAAGCTATAATATATAACATGGCTCTGCCAATATTACAAAAGATGCATGGGAAAAATGAGGAGGTAACAATTACATTTTGCTGTGTCCTGCAATCAATAGGAGCCTGAACTCAGGAGACAGATTGTCTGCATTCCCATCCAGGCTGTAATATTTACTAGTGAAAAAAACGTAAGTTGCATTAATTCTCTGTGCCTGCCTTTCCTCACGTCTAAAATGAGGTTTATAATAATAATAATACCTACCCAATTAGACTAGGTTGGGAAGTTTAAATTAGTTAATATATGTAAATTGATGACAACAGTCCCTGGCACAAGAAAACACTCAAGAAAAGTTATCTGTTATTATTATTTTGCATCTGGGTTATAAATAATAGTGATTAGATTTTTTAAACCGTGGTGTGAATTATGGCAAAGACTAGAAGCAACTCTTAATCAGTGGCTTATTCAATAGTAATTTGGTCTTTTTGCACAATGAAGCTAAGATGATTCTTCTAAAATGTCCTTCTTGTTCAATAGCAGTGAATGAAGTGGGTGTTTTACAAGGTGAACAGAGGTAGCAACAGGAACTTATACCTGATTGGGACCTGGTGATTATTTTATTGTCCAGATGAGGAAAGTAAAGTATTCAGCGTTAGTAGAGGCTGCTCTGAAACCAGTATCTTCTGATTTTTTTCCACATTGTTTTGCAATAATTAAGGGACCCCTATGCTTCTTTGAATAGTGAGCATTCTCCTAGCTTGGGGGAAAAAAAGTTTAAACTGAATAAGCAAGATCAAGGTGATTAGGTATGGATTAGTAAGCAGTATTTTCTAATTAAACAAAGGAAAGAAATTCATACTCTTTTGAAACATATTTTCATACTTTTAGGTCTAGTCAGACCACCTTCTGATCAGTGCACCCACCATCTTTAAACAAAGTTGCTTTCACTAGAATTTCTCTACTGAATTAATAGCTTCTTTTTGCTATGGTGGGCAATGGAGGGCCCCAATGGCCTTAAGAATTGAACGACTAAACTATGGAGTTATCCATTAAATAATTCTCATGGAATTCAATAAGCATATATCTAATACTCATACCGCATTTTATATATGAATTTATAGATGGAGAAATTTATGCATTCTAAGATTAAATAGCCTATCCAAGACTAAGCAGCTAACATAAGATACATGTCCAGGATTAAGTCCAATGTTTCTGATTCCAAAGCCAGATCTCTTTGAAATATACTGCATACAGCACAATTTCCACTGGTTGGAATTGTGAATGGATTGTCTTCTGACTTTAAAGTTGCAAATAGCAGTTTTCCTAACTCCAAGTTCTATTCATGATAATAGCAATGTCCCTGGATACCAAAAAGAGAATGGAAGCATGTGATTGGAGAGAGTGATTTACCTGACTATTTGATTACCACAGACCACCTGTGCTTACCATAAACTTTCATTTCACAATCCTTACTACATTATTTCTAACAGATCATGGATGCAGCAATGTTTTTCAGCAATATTAAAGCAAATAAGAGCATGTTTATTTTACTGATATCTCTGGGGATTCAGAGTCATCTTGGCCCTGTATACTAAAATTTCCTGAAGTCCTAACTCCACCACTGTCACTTTGTTACAAAGATTGTCTTGAGAAGTTCTGAACTGTTTCAAACTGCTTGGGATATCAGTTTTAGGGTTTGGTCTTTTTTTGGTGACCCTTTTTATTTTATTTTGTTATTTTATTTCATTTTATTTTATTTTTTATTGAGATATAATTGACATATAACCTTATATTAGTTTCAGGTATATAAGATAGTAATTTGATATTTGTGTATATTGCAAAATGATCACTGTGATAAGGCTAGTCAACATCCATCACCACACGTTTTTTTTCTTGTGATGAGAACTTTGAAGATCTATTTTCTTAGCACATTTCAAATATAAAATACAATATTAACGATAGTCACCATGCTGTACATTACATCCCCAGGACTTATTTATTTATAACTGGAAGTTTGTACCTTTTAACCACCTTCACCCAATTTTGCTCACCCCCTACCCCACCACCTCTGGTAACTACCAATCTGTTCTCTGTATCTATGAGTTTGCTTGTTTGTTTATTTGTTTTTTAAGATTCCACATGTAAGTGAGATTATAGAGATTTGTCTTTCTCTGTCTGACTTATTTCACTTAGCATAATGTCCTCAAGGTCCATCCATGTTATTGTAAAAGGCAAGATTTCCTTCTTTTGAACAGTTCAATAATATTCCATTATATATCACGTTCTCTTAGCCATTCATCCACTGATGGACACCTAGTTTGCTTCCATGTCTTAGCTGTTGTAAATAATGCTGCAATGAACTTGGAGTTGCACATATCTTTTTGAATTAATATTCTTCATATTTTAAAAAGATAAAAGTCTTTCACTAAGTATTTATGAAAAATTTCAGTGTCTGTGTATACACACACACACACACACACACATATTACAAATATATGTAGACTATCTTGGTGATGTCTAGTATACACAGTAGATGCTACTCAAATATGATTTTTCACACTTTTCTAAATGTTGAAAATGGAGGTTTTAGGAATCCAAAAGCACAATGGTTATAACTAGACCACAACAATATTTGGAATATCAGTTTCTCTCTTTAGCAATTCACATAACTTCTCTCAGTTTAGTCTAGTGTCATACTGGCTATCACACACTCAGAGCCTGGGGCTTACCCTATCTACCTGAGACAAGTTTATAATGTTATTGCATCACTTGGGCACAGGATAGCAACATGATCATTTGGAGAGGCCAGTATTTTCAGCAGACTCTCTAAAGCAGGGAAGGAAGGCACAGTATTACTCTGTGCCATGGCTTTGGTGTCATAATACCTGAAATGAGAGGCAGTCTACCCTGCAGCCACTCATGGTTATATTACTAGAAGAAGTAGGTTAGTCATTTGCAGCTGAAACTAAGAAGACTTAGGTGTGTTCCTTTTTCTGTGAGAGAAATTTACATTTCTAATTTGTGTGATATTGGATTCATTTTTCCATAAAAACCATTAGGATTGCAGGGATTGCTGGATCAGATACCCATGTTCTGATGACATACATTATTGTTGAGGTCTCTCTATAGCTTTAAGTAACAGAAAACCCCAATCCAAATCATCAGCAGCAACAAGTGGTATTTATTGGCTCACAAAACTGAAATAGTTTGGAGATAGAGCTGGTTCCTACTGAGGCTTGTAACTGCCATTCAGTGACATCCTCACCATGTCTTGTCAGGGTCTGTTTCATTTCCAGGCTCCAGAATGTTATGCACACCCACCCATACAGCTCCAAGGAAGGAGAGAGGAGAGTCCCAGCAGACTGGTGCTCAGATGTTTAGATTCCATCTCTTTCAATGGCCCAAACTGGATCCTGCATCCATTCCTGAACAAACTACTGTAGCTGGAGGGAATGGAACATGAGGATTAGCTTAGACCAATAACGTTCCACCCTTGAAGCTAGGAATGGGGTCAGTCTCCACCAAAAGTAAGGTTGTAACACAACAGTAGAGAAGTAATTTACCAAAAGGAAATTCCTTGCTTTCTGGGAGAAAAAAGGGAAGCGGAGGAGGCAGACAATAAATGCCTACACAGATGCAATCCCATCTATCCTGCATGAAGTTGAAGTGTTTACCCAGAAATGAAGCGTAGACAGTATCCCTTTTGAGTAACTACCCTGAAAACCTTGAGACTGCAAACTCTGGGCACCAGTATGTCAAATAATTCAAGATCCAGATCGAAGGAGGATAAAGAGTGTTGATGTTTTCTGCCCAACAGAACCCTTAGCAATATCAAAGGGCTTTGAAGATGGGAACTACTGTATTATTTTTATCATGAACCCAAGATGGATTTCTGTTTTTCTGGAAAGTGTTCTTTTGGGCAGAGAAGGTCAGTGAAACTCTGATTATTTCACTTTGTCATCTTCTGACCACCCTCCCCCCACCACCCCCTTTCTGGCTTTCCTCAGAGTCTGAGACTTGCAGGGGAACCAAGGCAATGGAAACGTCTTCTGCAGGTTACTCTAAATATGGAAAAACCCTAGCTTCTGAGTATAGTGACTATGCTGGGGGCAAACTGAACATCAGAACAAATATTAAGACATTGGATTAGTGTCGTGTAATAGAAAAACCCAGGCTTTGAGGTTAGATTTGAATTCTAATGCCAGTTTCATCCATAATTAAGGCATGGCTTTCCTCAGGCTCAGTTTCCTCATCTATAAATGGGAATCATATTACATTCATCGTGGAGGTGGAGGATTAAATGTGATATGTATAGATGGGTAGATAGATAGATAGATAGGAGCAATAGCCACTATACAAGAAATAAGCAGTATTCATTTCTTAATCTTCCTTTATTCTTTATTTTCTAGTTTTTAGAAAATGTTTTGAGGCCATACTTGTGTGCCACCTCTGACTTAACTACTAACAATAAAAATAATACCTAATATATATTAAACACAGTCAGTGCAATAGTTAAGAAAATAAACTATGAAGCCAGATGCCTGGGTTTGAGCATAAACTCTTCCATTGACTCACTGGTGACATTGAGCAAGTTACTTAACTTCTCTCTGTGCCTCAGTTTTCTCATCTATAAAATGGTGACAGAAAAATATCTGACATTTATAGAAATGCTAGGCATTCTTCTAAACCTTGCTATGTATGAACTCAGTTATCTTCCCAATAAACCCACGTAGTGGTACAATTACTATCGCTATTTTACAAACGAGGAAATTGAAACACAGAAAGGTTTAAAAACTTACCCAAGTGATGGAGCTGAGATAAAAATCCAGACAATGAGTCTCTGAAGTCACTTTGTTAACCACTAACTCTATTATTGTATGACTTCACCTCAAAACTCTTCTCAAGTATTATCTCATTTAATTCACTCAAAACTGAGACATCCTAAGACATTGCTTCTACAGTACTTCTAATTTTCAGAGACTGAGGAACAATGAGCTGAAACAAATAGCTCAAGCTCACAAAGCTGGTATGTTACTGCCTAGTTTAAAAATCTGTATTCAGAAAATCTAAATCACGTAGCCTCTATTTTAATGATAAGCCGGAGACTGAGAATTTTGCACAAATACCCATAGCCCCCTGGTCTAATGGGAGCATTTGAAGTTCAGCAGAATTCTCTTCTCTCCCACACTACTCCCATAATATGCCTTGTTACCTAATATGTATTTGGGGCTTTTGTCACTGGATTCTCCCTTCACGCCCCTACATCTTCACTGTCACTGGTCTGTGGTGTCAGAAGGGCTATTTGTGCAGCCTGATTGGAGTGATTGGCAAAGGGTGGGTTTTCGCTGGTAACTCCCAAAGTTTTTCTGTGCCAAGACTTGCCTGGCAGCAAGAAGTTTTAAGTGGTTGCAAGAAAAAAAAAGAATATATATATATATATTTTTTTTTTCTTTTTTAACCATGAACTGTACCTTTTGCATTCACCCACTCACATTTTTTATAACACTTTGGTTCACTGCCGTTAAAATTAATGTGTACACATCATGGTTGGTGGGAATATACAGAAAATTGCATGGAAGATATTAAAGAGTATTTATGGATCTTATCACCTAAAGACAGCTGTGGCTAACATTCAGTGTTTGTTATAGTTTGTCCAGCCTCTTTGATGTATGTGTTCATGCATGACATATATAAAATGATGTATTCTGTGATCTGAATCAGTTCAGACACAAACAGGAATTGCTTGATTTTTACTGAGTGGTTACCCCAGTTAAGTCATGTTAACTCTTTTATCCCTAGAAGATAGTACATCCCTTAATAGCACCTTGGACAGTCTTTCATATTTGAAATAGTTAATGAAAAGTTTATTTAGTTTAAAAAACTCTAATCTCACATTCAAAAGCTGTCCTCCCCTGCCTCCCCCATGAAGAAGGAGAGGAAGAGGGGAGAGTAAAAGACAGAAGTCTCTGAATTACCTAGATACTGTAGTTCTCCCCAAAATAGCTGCTGAAGGATATTAATCACTTGCTAAATAAAATACACACACCTTTTTCAATTTGTCATTTGCCTCTTCGAGTTGGTATAATTATTTTATAATATTTGAAATAATTATAAAGTGTTACATGGAACCAAATCTAGCAAAATTTTCCTATGAATTCTACCTTCCCCATCCTAAAAAGAGAAAACATGGCTCTGAAGTCACATCCTTTACCACTACCTCTATCATTATGTATCTGTACTTCTAAGTCCTTTCCATATATTATCTCATCTTGTCCACCTAAATTAAAACAATATAACGCATTGCTTCTATTAGTATTTCTAAAGAACCCCTAGGTTTTTAGTTTAAGACATTTTATTCTACAGTTATCTCTTTAATATATTTGGGATTCATAGTGTGTAAGAGAGAGGTGGTTCTCAATATTTTTTTCTCTAGTACTTAATCAATTCTCCCAATAACTATTATTGAAGAAAAACTTTCTTTCCCCATAGAAAAATGTCAACTTTACCTTTACTAAGGTTTTATGAATTGTGTATGCTCTATCCTTCATCTGTTTGTTTATTCCTGAGAATATATCACAAGTTTAAATTATTGTAGAATACACATATATAGTTATTAAATATATAGTTATTAAATATAAATAGTTCTAAATAGTTAATTTAAAACTGTTCCTTCAGATTAGGCTTTTTTTTCCAAAAATATCTTAGTATGTATTACCTTTTATTCTTTTCTATGATCTTTAAAACAACTTTGTCAAATATTTTAAAAATTACATGGGATCTTGATTTTAGTTGGAATCACTCTACAAATTCATTAACAGGTAATTGAGCATCTATAAATTCATTAAGAGATAATTGATATATTGAGGCTCCTCTACAGAAAGTTGTAAGTTTTTCCCCTCATTTATTCAAATCAAAAGTTATATCCTTCAATAAGGTATGTTTTAATAACGTGTATACTGTTTATTGTTGATTGTGTTCATGGTGGGAATCTTTGTCTAATTCCTGACTTTAAGGGAATAACACGTCTGTTCTCCTTTACTTGTGCTATTGGTGCCTGAGTGATAGTGTATTTCTCACTCTTTTTACTGTAATTTTAATTTATAAGCAATAGCTATTTAATTATGAAATAGAATTTCATATATGAGAAATGTAGTAATTTTAAGATATTTATGTTAAACATATAAACTTTTGATATTAATTTGTGCGTTTATTGCACTGTAGATCACTTACATTTATTGAGATTTTTGTGGAGGTACTTATCATATGGTCCATTTGTCAAAGCTGAGTTGGTTGTAGGATAAATTGACAGTATATAATAAGAGTAGTAATGATAATAATAATTAAAATATTTTGCACTTCTATGTATCAAGCAGTGTGCCAAACATTTTTTTCTGCTTTATATTGCTTAATGTCACAATAACCCAGAAAGCTATTTGTTTTTCGTTTCTGCATTGTACATATGAGGCCACCGAGTCTTCTGGAGACATACTAACCCAACAATGGTGATTCTACTAAAATTTACACCTAGAAGCTGAGAGGTGGGATTTCAATGTATTTTTATCTACTTCCAAAGCCCAAATCTCTTAGCTAATATGTTATTTATTCAAGTTTATGTCATCTTAACAATATTTCTTGATCTGGTAGAAGTTCCCCAGGATCTTAGAATAATTCACTGTACGTGTAACACTTTGTCTTTATTTATGTTGATACTATATTACAAGGCAATATGTGATTCATGACTTTACATCCTAATTTATTTCCATGTAATGCTCTTATTTCTTTCTGAAATTTCACATTATATATTAATATTACTTCTATCATATCTATTTGCTTTTCTTTAAAAATCTGTCCAAAATTTTACTTGTCAAACTTTCTATCTCATTTTGTTTTAGATTTTATCTTATAAATAGCATTTGTATGATTTGTGTTTTTTAACTGAAAAAGAGTATTTGTATTTAAAAGTGGTTTAATTCATCTATGATTCCATTATAGCTAGTAAAGTTACACTTACATATTTTATATTTATGAAATTATTTCTTTTATTTTCCAAGTTTGATTTCATGGGTTATTTCCTTCTCTTATAGTTTCATATCCTGCTTAAAAATTTTACTAGTAATTATATTTATGCTTAAAAAACATGTTTTAAAAATATCCTATATTTTTAGATTAGGAGTAACACAATAATTGTAGCACTTCTTTATTAATATGAATATTTTATATGCTATTTTTACTTCTTCCTACCATGTCCTAAAGCCTACTCATATATTTTGGAATTAAAGCCCCAGATGATGAAGTTTTGTTTTGTTTTGTTTTCCTTTGCAATGCATTCTTGTTAAATGTTTTTGGGTTTTGTATGTGTCTAAAATTTATATGTTTACTTGGCCTAGCAAGCATCAGAGTCCTTTTGTGCCTCACCACCCAACTCACAAGTTCTTGTTTCATTTTCTCTGATTGTCTCAAGTAGTTCCTTGAATCAATGTTTGCAGAAGTGCATATGAGCAGTAAGTTTCTGGGCTCTCATACAACTGAGTTCATTTATTTTATTTTACTTTATTTTTTTATTTTCTGGGAGTTGGAATGGTGCTTTGGACCCTTGAGAGAATTGTCATGGAATTCATTACACTGCTGAAATCCTGAAGGATTGCATTGTATGGGCTGAATTGTGTTCCTTCAAAATTGACACGTTGAAGTCCTAACCACCTCCACACACACCCCGCGCCAGTACCTCAGAATGTATGCATTTGGAGATAAGGTCATAAAGAGGTGATTAAGTTAAAGTGAGGTCATTAAGGTGGGCCCTAATCCAATATGGCTGGTGTCCTTATAAGAAAGAGATATCTGAACACAGAGACAGAGAGACACCCAACATATGTCTGAATAAAGGAATGATGATGTGAGGGCACAGTGCGAAGGAAGGCAGCTTCAGAAGAAGCCAAACCTGCCAACAACCTGATCTTGAACTTCTAGCCTTCAGAATTGTGAGTAAACAAATTTCTGTTGTTTAAACCATCCAGTTTGTGATATTTAGTTATGACAACTCAGAAAACGAATACATATACCTATTCCAATAGAAAACATTGGAAAGAGCAATGATGGCAAAACTTCAACTCCACCCAGGCATGAGGGTGACATCTAGCTTAGAAAAAGCAGGAAAGAAAAAAAGGCAAGAATTTTAATTTCTTTAGACAATTTAAGAATGTTGAATTCTTTTTGTGCTTTAACACATAAGAACAAGATAATTTCCTTTGGACTTGAATTTACAACAGCAAAGGGATTTAATATTGAATTTATTTATTCGCAGTAATTTGATTTGAGGAAGGGATTTAATTTCTACTTTGGGGCATCTCTATGTTATAGACATTTTATGATGAGTATCTTCTTTTATCAGTTAATCTTACTGTAGAACTTCTGAAGGCCTTTAAGTGGAATGTGGCTGGACTTAACTTGAGATGGGAATTAAAAAGGCATGAATTTTTATTTTTGAGTTTGGTGTGGGATTGTGGGTGATTTAATTAATGTGCATGGAATGTTCTATTCCATAGCTTTCTGGAGGCAAAATGTACTCTGCGCACCAGAGAAATACCCAAAGGGACAGTGATCAAATACCCCCACACACACAGGGACATACATACACACACATAAATATTGGAAATATAACAAGATGGACTTCTCAAATGGTTGGAAGTACTACTTTGGTAAGCTACTTTTTCGGGAGGGGTGTTGGTGACTCCCTGAGTTGTATACTGAGAATAAACACTGTTAAATTTTCTTCTGAGGAGACTAGATACAGCTAACTATAGAGTGTTTGATTAGATGGTAAGTTTGCAACTTTGGAAACTGAGCTGAATTTCTCAGTGAAATAAAAGGGAGCCTGCAAACTGTAAGTACTTGTCCTCTTTTGCCACCCTCTGCCTTTACTCCACATAGCATTTAACCTTCCCTCTAAATATGTATTAAAAATATTAGTGAAATAAGAGTTTAAATGGGTATAAGACTACTAGCCTGCCTGGGGTATAAATATGGACTGGACCTTCCCTGACTCTGAGACTTTCAAATGAAAGAGCCCTTTTGGAGGTCATTGGATACTAAAAGACAACCTTTCTTTAAACAAGTCGTGTCATGAAGCCTAAACACAACTCATGCAGACTATATAATTCGACGGAGTAGGGGCCAGAGTAGGTAGCTATTATTTACTGAGTTTGACTCATGAGTTTAATAATTTTTCTTTTTAAATTAGTTTCCAGACAAGGAATCCAATATAACACAGTCTAAGGCTTTAAGGGAGGATATATGGAGATGGGAAAAGGGGGTAGGTATTTTAAAGTCAAGAAACCCAAACCTTCTCTGACATAGTAGAATAGCTGAGAACACTGTTTGGTGGCTTCCAGTCTTATCAAAAAGGTAAGTCCTGGGCTGCATGGAGGCAGATTGTCCAGCAGAAGACCCCGTTTTGCTCATCTGGGATTGATGATGTACTGTTCCCACTAGGTCATATCTGAAGATCTCCATTCAGGATAATTACAGCAAATTCAAATCTGCATTATAAGTCAGGCTGTACTAGACAGCGAGCTCAGGGTTTAAATAACTACTCTGTTGAGGTCCTGTTTTGTTAGTCTTCATATCAACACTATGAGATGAGTTAATTTAATACCCGAAATTACAGATGAGAAACTTGTACCTAAGGAAGTTAATAACATATCTAGATTCATATAATTAATAAGGAACATAGCTTGTAACTGAAACTTGTCTCATCCTAAAGTGTGTCACTTACCAAGACACTAGTGAATTTTCCAGTAAAGGAATTTAGAAAAAGCATGTTTACATTGAGGATTAGCTGATCTGAAACGCTAGTCTCAGAAATGTTGAAAAAAAATTAACATAATGAATCAGAAACTTAATATTCTTTAAGAAAGAAAACCCAAAGAAGTAAAGTAAATATCTATAACACTCAAGTACAAATATAGTCTTATACTTCAGTTGGGAAAGAATTGCATTAATTCATGGTTTATCTTGCAAAAGTCTTATTCAGTTAAAGTTTGAGAGCACAATCTCAAGCCGCTCACTCCAGCAGTATTTATTTAGCATATCCACTGAGTTTCTTTCACGCTTTTCCTATGAAAACCTCAAGGTACAGTTCAAAGATCCTTTCTCTTTTTCTTAAACAAAAAAGTATGCCTCAAACATTATAATGAAGAGAAAAGACCAGGAGAATAGCAAAATAAGGAATATAGGAAAATGGCCAAGGGGGTTAGAAGAGGTCATTTTGATTGAGAAGGATACATTCCAGTGAGATGACAGATAATACAATTTATCTCTTTTACATACAATTTAACATCATGGCCACACATTAATTGGGGATTTTAGTTTCAATTTGTACTGTGTCCCTATGCTATCTTTAATCATCCCTCCTATTTTTTTTCTCTTTCCTTTTCTTTCTCTTCCTTAATTCTCTCTCCCCAGGGCCAACCAATTGTTACCTGTTTTAAGGGTATGAGATTGCCTTCATGATATATTTGATTTTTATAACTCCAAGGTAAACTAATTGGTGCCTGGACCTGCAAACTAAGGGATACACTTTTAAAGTCTATAATCTGTTTTCTAGCATTTTAAATGTTCTTTAGTTACTTAATAGAGTGTGAATGAATCTCAGATCTTTCTGTAAGAGCAAGTTTTAGCAGAGAAATTCCAGTCATATGCCAGCATCATCTCAAATTCTTGTACTACTATTCACTCTGAGACAGAAGCAGCCAAATATGAATAGGAATGTTGGTCATTCCCCAAATCAGGACCCAGTTCTGTGTTTGAAAGATTGACTTTGACATGTCTGGGAAGGACTGATTCATCCTGGCATCTCTGGAGATCTTGCTGTTAAAAATTGATAAAATACAATTGCATTTTACAAACTTATATAATATTCAGCTTCTGTATCAAGTACAGAATGACATGGTATGGTTGAACTTGACCACAAGATAAATTACACTTCTGGTTTAATGTTCCTATGATTCTTTGGGTGTTTTTGATATGTGTTAGCTATTCTAAAAGACTCTAATGAGTCCAGTTTAAATAAGTAAGTTGCTATTGAAATGTCAATAGACAAAATGGTGTAGAGTTATTATTTATTCATCATTTAGATTTAACTGTGTCATTTCTCCATAAACTTTATTTTAGAAAAATAAGTGCACTACTTTTCCTTATGCTTCTGTTAATATCACCACTAAGTTGATAAGAGATCTCTGCACATGACAACCAGTAAATGTCCCAGGACATTATCCCAAAGCCATGATGTGGCATTGATGCCCTTGTCATGTGCAAGTCATCTTGCAAATGTTCAAGTGTCCTCAGCAATGTAATGATCGCATTATATGCCATTCTCCTCTTGAGAAATGTGAATCTCATAGGAAATATTTCCCATAACTCAGGAAGACATGCACATGAATTTAGCTACAATTCTCTGTGGCCCACAAATAAATAATGATGGTGGAGCCTAGCAAACTGCCTGGTAGATAATAGACATTTTATTGCTAAATTCATGACATTTTTTGTAAATATTCACAATAGACATAATAGACATTTTATTGCTAAATTCAAGCAAACTGCCTGGTACATAATAGATATTATATTGCTAAATTCATGACATTTTTTGTAAATATTCACAAATACTTGTTGACAAGCAAATGCATGACCTTTCACATCCTCCCTGAATTTTCTTGGAGTGTGCATACACTTTTAAATAAGACTAAAAACTGCAATCAGAACTTAGATCAGTTCAGTAAAGAACTGGTCTTGGGCCCTATTTAATATCAATATTATGTTACCCTGTCTGGAAGTCACTGCTGGAGGAAACAGATGTCTTACTGTACCATTTGATAGAATTTCTCTCTTTCAGAAGAAACTGCAGACTCATGAGAAAAGTTGAGCACTTTTGTGGAGTTTTCTCCAGCTATGCCATCACTGAGGCTGGAATGGAACTGCTTTGCCAGAGTACATCATTAGCAGCCTCATCCAGCCCTCCATATCTCACGCCTCCACAGTGCTCAGCTGTGATTCCCACCTGGCATAAGAAATGCAACTCAAGGAAAGAAACAGCAGAAGGGAAATAAAACAAGAACAAGGAGCTGGGATTGAAGCCAGAAGAGGTAAAATGAGCATAGGGCCTGGGAAAAATAGAATCTAAATTCAAATTTATTTACCCATTGCCTCAACCCTTCTCTGAGAGTACTGACCCCATCTCTTTCATCATTCTCCTGCCTCTCAAAAGATTTCTAGGATGGAGGAAAATAGAGAAAAGGAGAGATGATGTGAGTGCTGCAGAAATATCAATTAGGCTAACTTCTGAGGTAAGAAGAAACTCACTTAACACCAGGAAGAGGTTTTGAAAAGGTGAAAATGCTTCCTTCCCTGGAATAGACCTTGACAGCAATCTTGTCAATTTCCCCTTTGCTGAGTGAAGGAATCTTTGAGATAGAGTTTCAGAGTTTAAAGTGGATGAGAAAATATAGGAGCTTTCTAATCTCAAGCCTCATTGTTACAAAGCTTTAGTTATCCAACATCCTCTAAGGTTTATGTGACTCTGGAACTTACATATATAATTATTTAGAGCTAGATGGACTAGCCTAGCCAAGCAAAGCAGAAGCTAGATCCAGTTAGCATAAGATTTGCTCCTGATGTATAAGGAGAAAGGAGAAAAAGTATTTGCCATTGAGATACACCAGTGCAGGTCAAAAAGGAGCAAAAGAGATGAGGATTTAGGACAGATTCATTTTGTGACTACCATTTGTAGTAGAAATTATCATTATCCAGATTTGTGGTAATAGTTTTATGGGAAATTATCTATCTATCTATCTTTTCTCTACATATACAACATGTAGAGAATATATACATTCAATAAAGCTGTATATATACTATATATACATATACATACTATATATATTATATATATTCAAAACAGTTCAAAATGGACACTGTAACATAAGTGTGTATTATTAACACTTTATATATATAGCAAAATGAGAAAAAAAGCATATCTGTACACCAGAATGAAACATTTATTAAATAAATATTATTATTTAATAATATATGACATTTTCATTTCTAGGTTCATGTTCTTTTTCTCTAGTTATAATTTTGATAATGGCATCTAAATTAATTACACTATGATCAGAGGACATTTAATGCAAAAGAATTGTTTATTGGCTATAACGTTCAATGTTTGCTTGAGAAGTAAACTACTGAATGTAGGGCCCAGTATATGTCTATTATTTCTGCTACTACATCCTTACAATGATATATCAATTGCTCAAAGAAAAGTGTTAAATTTTTTGAAGCTGATGAAAGCTTTATATTTTTCTTATAAGTTATGCAGTATTTTGCCTTATATATTTGGATGTTAAATCACTGGCTGCTTATGAGGTTTGAATTTTAAATTTCAAATTAAACCTCTTAGGATCCAACAAGATTTTTTTGTCTTAAAGTTTATTTTCTCTGATATTAATATAGTCATCTCATTTATTTTATCTATTAATTGCCTTCTTCCTATTTTTCCATCTTTTAAAAATTTTCATATTCTTTTATCCTTATGTTTTAAGTGTGGATATAATAACTATAAGCCTAGATTTAAAAGCCTAATCTGAGAATCTCTGTCTTTTAACTGATTAGTTTCTTATTAATATATAATATAATAATACTGATTAACTTAATACTTGTGATTGTAGATATATTTAGATTTATTCACATTGTCATATTTTATTCTGTTTTAAGTTTTGTGCTTTTTATCTTTACTTTACATTTTTATAATATAAAATTTATATATTATTTTATATTTTATGTATTCTTTTCTGCTTTATACTGAATTGAAATTTTTGATTAAATTTTTCTGATTTTATACATTTGGAAGTTATGCACATTTATTTTTATTTACTATTTTATTTATTTCTTTAGTTATTAAAATGAGAGCATGGATATTTGATTTAACAAATTCTCAATGT
This sequence comes from Hyperoodon ampullatus, assembly GCF_949752795.1. Classification (NCBI taxonomy): domain Eukaryota; kingdom Metazoa; phylum Chordata; class Mammalia; order Artiodactyla; family Ziphiidae; genus Hyperoodon; species Hyperoodon ampullatus. Next base: position 20,967,162 of record NC_136920.1, read on the forward strand.
ATTCAATTTTGTGATCCCGCTTCCAAATAATATGAGGATTTTGAACATCTAAATTTCAATCTTCTTATTCCCTTCATACATGCTATTTTTGTTCAACATTTCAGGTTTTTATTAAGTTGCAAAGTCCTAAATTCAAATATACTGCTAGAGTGTTGTACAGTCAATACCTAACTTCTCAGATCATTTTCTTTTTGTTTTATTCTCCAATCATATTTTAGCTGGAAGATACAATTCTAGGTTGAGAGTTATTTTCTCTCAGCAATTGAAAAATATTATTTTACTTTCTGGTTTAAAATTTTTCACTTGATGAATGTGTATCAGCTTAATAGTTGCTGCTTTATATATAATCAGTCTTTTTCTCCCTTCATATAAGAGCTTTTCTTTGTCTTTTGGTTTTGAACATTTCCTACAATAAATCTTTTGTAGATTATTTTTATTTTCCTTACTTTAGATTTCATTATGATTCCTGAATTAGAAGATATAGGACTTTTATGAATTCTTTAAAATTTTCTTCTAATTTTTCTCTGTCTTTTTAAAATACTGCCTCTCCCATGTTCATTCATTTTATTCTATGCATATCTATGTTTGATGCATGTTAGATCTTCTCATTTTATCCTTCTTGTCTCATAACCTTTCTTTGTATTTTCTATTGTTATTCCTTGGAAAACCCTAATTGAGTTTATGTAATTAATTATGGATTTCAGGAGCTTTTGACCTTGAATGGGGAGAAATCAGGAACTGGGAAAAATCTTGAAACAAATGTCAAAATTCATTTACACAAACTGAGAACTTTGCCTTCAGACACAGCCAAGAAGACAGAGAGAGTAAACTTACCTTAATGACCAACCAATGTAATTAATAGATAACACACATTTTATTTGGTAGTGGGTACACAGAAAAAGGAGTATTTACAAGATGAGTGGCTTTGGGTACATTGCTTAATCTTTCTACACAATAACTTCCTTTTCTGTGAAAATGGTCATGATATTAACTGCATGGTGCTTTGTGAAGATGGCATTAAGATAATAGTTTTAAAGCAGTGAGTATGGTACCTGGCACATTGAAAACATCAATAAATAGGATTAAATTTTGGGTTATAATATTAAAAATCATAGTGGAAAATCTACCTGGAGAAAGGATTCACATGAGAAAAATCAGTAGGATTTCCCTAGAAGAACAGGAGAGAGGGGGAGAATACCATTCTAAAGGAGGGAACTGGTAGCGCACAGAGTTTATATTTATTGAGCACTTATTATGTACCAGACATCATACAAGAGGTCAGTAAACCAGGGAATCTGAGTTATATCCGAGCTAGGCCTGCTAACTGTTTTTGTAAACAATGTTTTATTGGAACACAGCCATAATCATTTGTTTACATATTGCTGATGGCTACCTTTACATGGCAATGGCAGAGTTCAGTAGTTGCAACAAAGACCTTAGGCCCTTATTATACACTAAAATATTTATTATGTAGTAAAAGTTTGTCAACTCCTGGACTATACAAAGGACAATGAACTAAGGAGTTAATTGCCTCATTTAATTATCACAGTATTTAACACAAAGGGGAAATAAAAGAGTGTGGTCAGTTAAGGCAATGCAATAACTTGAAATTGACAAGTATAGTTTCCCGCTGGGTGGGGAGTGTGTGGTGAAGGATAGGAGTTGAGGAGATGTAGGGAAGCAAAATTTACCACCTCAAATTGTGTCTCTTTGGCACAGGATTTATTTAGGCTGATTATTTTTCAAGCCCCAAAGACTTAGGATGAGCCTTTGACCTTCCTCCAACTGCCTAAAATAATGTAGATGGAGAACATGTCCCGGGAAGGCAGCTATGACTGTAGAGAGCTCTAGTATGAACTAGGTGTGTAGACAGGGAGGAACCTAGCAAACTCTGTTAAAGTTCCTCCCTGTGTCTCATTGTCTCTGACTGGCCCAACAAACATTTGTTTACCAAACCTTTGTTTCTTCATCTCCATGTAAATTGTCTTCCTCCCCTTTGAAGTCCCAAACCATTACCTGCCAACATCCTCTTTTATCTTTAGCTGAAGATGGTATTTAAGGTGAGGGCTTTGACCATGGCCAAAACAACAACAACAAAAGAAACAAAAAACACACACACAAAAACTTAGTTTGGTGAGTTATTTAGTTTTCCTGTGTCTCTCCCATGTATACACATTGTTAAACTTTTGTTTGATTTTCTCCTGTTAATCCGGCTCATGCCAGTTTAATTCTTAGACCAGCCAGAAGAATCTAGAAGTGTAGAGGAAAATTTCTTCCTCCTCCACAGCAAGAAAGGCAAATTACAGCCAGTTCTTAAATATTTTATTCAAAAACACTTGAAAATAATGGCAATAAAAGTGAGAGATTAGCTGGATAAAATTGAGTATAAATTTCCAAAAATAGATGTGCAGCTACCTGCTTCGATTGCAAAGAACAGCCCCTTATCTGCTACTTATTTCTCATCATAAATTAGTTGCTGTTTGTGTATCACACCTTTTACTCTGCTTAGTCTATATATGTCTGTCATTCCTAAGTACTTTGCTACAAAAAGACTTCCTCATCTTTTCCAATGCTTTCCTCAACACCATTTCCTTACTTCCCACGCATCATCAGGATTTCTGTTTGTGGATTTTTTTTTCTCTATATTACATCTTATCTGAGCTTCTTAATTTTCAAACAGCTACATTCTACACAAACTCTGACTCTCGTTCTGATCTGTCTTGCCAAGATTTTTCTGAGCTTGTGAGTCAATGTTTAAAATAACTTACAAGAATTGGGCTGTAATAATCTTAGGGTATTTCACTCTCAAGAGACCGTTGCTATTGCTATTTCCTGAGGTGGAAGAGGTACCTAACTCATGAATATCAACAGCTCTAATTCCCCAGAGAAAAGCTGTTTGCACTGCGGTTTATTTTCAAGAAGGTTGTAATGAGCCTACCTCAAGGAACTCCCAGAACACAATGTTTAGCATAACTGGAATTCACATGAATAAAATGAAATGAGTATTTGAGATATATGGATTATGCAGATTTACACGAAGGAAAAAACAAGATGGTCGACCTGGTTAGAAAAGGCTTCTCAAATGGGAGAAGTTAACATATAAACTGGAACTGTAAAATTGCATTATAATCAAGTTACAACTATAAGGATAACAACATACCTGAGACTGGATAACCTCCAGGACTAATCAAGAATGGTGGGCATTATATTCTATCAGAATAATTCAATTCGTGTTTAGCCCTTCCATTCCACTTATTCATTTATTCATTCGTTATTTTATTCATCCAACTTCCATTCCTCAATCAATCCAAGTGCTGTGTAAATCAACAGAGACTTTAGGGATAAAGAATTTGTGTAATTCAAAGCTCAGTGTAGCCAAAAAGCATATATATATATATATATATATATATATATATATATATATATATACACGTATATATATACATGTATATATATATATATACATGTATATATATATACATGTATATATATACATGTATATATATATATATATATATATATGGTAACTGCATAGTCATTTACCAAACATCTTGTTGTGTTAGTTGCCATTCTTACAACGTAGCAAATTTGGTATTCATGTAACCACAGAAGTTCATAGAGGTTAATCAAATTGCTCAAGGACTCACGGCTTGTAAGTCTCAGAGCTGGTAATTTAACACAAGGTTGTCTGTCTCTAGAAAGAATTGTATATTCTTTCCCCCATGTCATGTTGCCTCTCTGGGAGATGTGAAAATTGCAATAGCAGAAACATATTCAAGGAAACGAGTTAGCCTAGGGGAAGAAGAGACCAGCAATAGGTGTTATGAGTCAGTGGTTTTTAGGAACATATTATACTTAGCATGATCCTTCAAGAGCTCCTAGTTCTGTTGGAGAGAAAAACACCTCGTGTATGAATTAATTAAAGAATGAACCTTTCTTTCATTATAAGATATTTTGTAGCTGACATCTAGAATTAGGAGCTCTTCAAGCAAATGCTCATTCCACTGGTTTTTAGGCCCTGTTTTTCTTTCCTTTTCTTTTCTTTTTTTTTTTTTAAACTAATACTAAATCTGACCAGAGAAGTCTCTTGCCCAATTCCCTCTTCTCTTAGATCAGGGTTCATATGGAATAACCGAATTTGCCTATGTTAAATTGAAAGTGCCCAGGGTGATTTATATCTGATTCTTTTCCAATATGAATTCCAGGCAAGCACTAGGATTTCCTCTTGTTCTCTTCAAGTTCTGCCAAACAAGTAGCAAAAGACTGCTGAGAATAAGTTTAGAATCGAAATGAATCAAAATTAGGGATTTAGGTGTACGCTGGCATTTTTCTTTGTGAGCTGAAACCCTGACTAATGAAATGCATTGTATGTTGCAATAAAAATTTTTAATGTTAGTTTCATTCTTAGAGACGCTGACATGTCTCATTTTTTGAGAGTCCCTGTAACAGTCTGAGCCAATGCATCTCAAAGTTTAATGTACATACAAATCACCTGGAAATCTTGAAAAATACTGATTCAGGCTCAAAAGGTCTGGAATGGAACCTAAGATTCTGCATTTCTAACCAGTGCTCAGGTGATTCTCATGCTACCGATCGGTAGAGCTCATTCATCCAGCAAGAGATGAGGCTGTTGGAATGACAAGGCATGAATGTAAATTGTACCTTGTTTTCTAGCCATCTCATTTCCTTTTTGTCTTGGGATATGTATTAGGGTTTTCCAAAAATACAGAATTAATAATATTTATTATTAATAATATATTAAAAGAATTAATTATATATATAATTAATACACTGTATATATACACACAGAGACAGAGAGAGAGAGATATTGATTATGATTAATTAGCTTATATGATAATGGAAGCTGAGAAGTCCTACAATCTACTTGAGAAACAGGGGAGCCTATGGTAAAAATCTCAATCCAAGGACAGGAATAGATTGATGTCCTAACTCAAGCAGGAAGGCAGGGAAGAAGGAATTCTCCCTTCTTCCAGTTTTTGTCCTATTCAGGCCATCAATGAATTGGATAATGCCTACCCACTTAGGGAGAGGGTGATTTATTTCAGTGAGTTCACCAGTTCAAATGCTAATCTTATCTAGAAAAACACTCTTAAAGACACACCCAGAAATAATGTTTAATCTGGCATCCCATGCTCAATTAATTTGACATATAAAATTAACCATTGCAGGATGTATAGGAGATAAAGTAAAAATTATGTAACACATGGTAAATATCAAGGGAGACTGACACGTAATAGGCTCTCAAAAATATTATTAAATACATATTAAATACATATTACTATATGTATTTCAGGGTGCAGTGAAGGAATACAAAGCTGATTAAGAAATGCTCTGGATTCTTTGTAGTGCTTTCCCACTATCTGTGGTAAGGACCAATTTTTCTTCCACTCCCTCTCAGAACAATAGTTTATAAAATACAATAAAAATGAATTATTAGAAAAAAGACACAACAAAGAGTTTAAAATATAAGTATTTAAAAACTTTGAGATTCAAGTGATGTAAAATTTCTGTTACATTCATATAAGAGTTCCTAGTGTTAACTATCAATTTCTAAGCCTATCTCCTTACCAATTCTCTGCCCCAATACACAGAACCCACTTTGAGCAGCATGGCTCACCACAGGATTGTATATGATGGGGCACAAAGCTCTGCATGTCATAAACACTTACTAACAGCCTGTTAACTTCTCACTGAAGATTCTGGGTCTTTTTCATATGAGTCATAGTGAAATGTTATTTCAGATTTTATATTTCCTTCCTGTATAGATTCCTCCAGTTTGCTCCCTCTGGACTTTTGCTTAAAAGGATGCATCTAAACAGCCTCACTGTTACTGATTTCAGGAAGAAATGTTAGGGGAGGTGTGTTTGAAGTGGCTACAGTAAAAAAAAAAAAAAAAAAAAAAAAAAAGGACAATTATTTTAATAGGATTTGACAGCTTCAGAGAAGAGTTGTCTGATGGTGACTGAGTTAAGAAGTTTTTTGTGTGTTTGTTTCTTTGTTTGTTTTCCCCAATCATGAATTGAGGTACATATATTTAAGTGACACAGTGACACAGAAGCAGGAATGCAATGATTTCAGTGACTCTGTGAGGTCACTGAAATATTGTCAAAATAATTAATCATAAGAGAACATGTGCCCTGCTTTCCAATATTGGAGGAATGAAAGACAAGAGCATATAGCTAGTGAAATATGGGTGAAAGATGAGAGCACATTTTAATCCAGATTGGACAGGAGAGATTAAAATGCCTTTGTTGATGGTATTACCTTATCCATTGTAAGAGACGTGCAAGATGGGTGAAGAAACTGGATGTGTCATATAACACAACACAGATATTGTACTCAAACCCATATCAAAATCAGAAGGAGTAGTGAATAAGAGCTTTAGATTGAAGACAGTTCATGAGAGGTCATGTTTAAAAAATGTGTTAAATAGAAAATGTGTAACACACCTGCTGATTTGGACTTTTGCCTCCAAAGTGCCTGACCTACTCCATGTGCCAGCATATGGAACTTTTTTATTATGGGCACAGTCTCCCGAACTGAAGTCTGAAATATTTGGCTTCTTAAAATCGTTAATTACTGTGTGATTGGCTCTTTTTAACTGACCCACCTGCGGTATTAATACAATGTGGGAATAAAGAAACTGTTATTCCCTTCTACAGCAGAGTTTTTGTCCAAAGGGGTAATTGGAACTTATTAGAGATTGTTTTTTTTTCACAATACTCTGTTTCATTTTAGCTCAAACTTTAAGAAAAGTGAATGTATCAAATTTTAGACAATTCAAATGATAGCCCTCTAGGTGGTTATGCTAAGTGGATTCCTCAGGTAATTATCCAACACCTGAAGCCCTAAGAAGTCATCAAGGTTTGCGGACTAACTTTGGATATTCTGGTTTTATTTTAAAATGTGACCTTTTTTTCAGATTTCTTGGTCTTCCTGGGATCTTACATTGATGTCTACAAGTGTTGCCTTTCAGACAACTGTAAGTAAATCTCTTTGTTATTGTTTAGAAGTTAAATATTATCTATTTACTGTATTTAATTCACTAGATAAAATTTAGTTAGCCAACTAATAGGGTTTTCCATTTCTCATTAACGTTCTTCTGCGGCCAAGTAAGGGATGACTGAGCACCAAGACATGGACTGCAAAGTTGGGAGTATCTGTTTTCCCTAATACTTTTCCTTAAAAATACCTATTTTGGGTTCATAAGCTTTGTTAACTTATGAGATGAAATTTTTTGAATGAAATACACTTTTTAGAATGACCTATATATTATCTATGTGTAGAAAATTATATATGTATATTCCTTGTCCTGAGTAAATGTCAAGGTTGAAAGTATTGGAGCCAAATTCTTGCTTCACTGTTCACCAGCCGTGAGACCTTAGAAATGCTGCTTAACATCTCTGAGCTTTAGTTTTCTCATCTTCATAGTGGGTATAATGAGTGAACTGACCTCACAGAATTTTCCTGAGCGTCAAATGTGACAGTGCTTATTAAATTCTTAGCATGAATTCTGGAATATAATAAAGACTATGAATGAACAGCCAGATGAAGAGATTCATAAGGCAAGGTCCAGAAGTGTCTTGAGAACAGGTGCTCTGTCCCTGTAGAGTTGGGGCATGCCACTCTCTCAACATGTAGATGTGTTCACCAACTCAGAAGCTTTGCTTGGAGTACCTAGAAATCAGGATTGAGTAAGAGACCTAAGAGGACCAGATAGTGCAGATCAGCAGTCTTTGCACAGTCATCTCGTAAGACTGGGTTATTGGCAGCAGCTAGAAATAATAGACTATAAAGCAGCTGAAAGTCCAAACAGAGGCACAGGACAGCATGGCTAAAGTTTAAATGTCCAGAGAAACTTTGAATTTGGAAATTAAGGCTACAACAGAGCCAAGAGGTGTTGTGGTTTTTAATAACCAGAAATAAGTCTTAATCTGAGTGGAAGGGCATTTGTTCAATCAGGACCAGAATAAGGTAATCCAAGTAGTTCAAGACCAAAGCAATAGAAAACTTAAAATGCCTACTTAACTTCCTTCTAGATCAGGTTTTGTTTGGCAACTGCTCACCCTTTTATATCCCTCTTGGGCTTGGACAGTGGTGGATTGGCTCTTGAAGGTATAAAAAAGTCATTTTGTTGCTGTCAATCCAGACGAATTACAAGTTCTATCTATGGTAGCCTTAAAAATGCAGATCTGTAATTATACACTTAACAGACTGATGGAGGCTGGAACCTAATAAATTATCTTTCTCCACATCCATCTCAAAACCAACTGACCAAGGAGACATGGATTGTTTTTATAAGCTGAGAGGTCCCTGTTGCCTTTCTTCATTGCAAATTATGTATACCTTTCTCAAGCCTCTCTGAATGATGCTGATTTTTGGTACATACTGGAAGTCAACATTGTTCCAAGCAGCAATTCTCAGAAATTAAGTGTAGAGGCTCTAGCCCATATTTCATGAGCTTAATCCAGGCTCCACAGCCTACTAAGTCTGACCCTGAGCAAATTACATAACTGTGTTAATCTTCCTACATTTAAACTGGGAATTGTAAGACTACCAGTATCAGATAACTGTTGTGAGAAGATGAAATGAGATAAGCACATGAAGTGTTCCAAATATTGATTGCATCATTAGTATTATGGGAGAAAAATGAAGTGTTCAAAACAGTTGAGGGCATCAGGAATGGGCATGGAAGTTAGGAGCTTGTTAATCTGAGCTGCTTGTCTTCTGAGAATTATATGTGAGAGTATAGAATTTTGTGATATGAGCATACAAGGCAATCTCACATGAAATGGGTGAATGGTACAATGATCCCCTCTTTAAAATAAATTTATCCTAAGAAAGACACTAAGTTAAAAAAAAACACAAAAAAACCCCACAAGCATTCATTTATTGTATTTGTCCAAAGTGAGAAATTGGTCAGATCCTGAAGCAAAGTGTCAAAAGGAAGAGAGCTAATGCCCTTTGCCCGGCAGTAAGCAAAGAGCCAGTTTGAAACTTTTGCTAAAACACTCTAATGAAACCACCTCATTGACTCTGAATAATCATCTTTTGGATCATCCTTGGAAATTAAATTCTTTGGAGTTTAAGAAATAACATTTTATTGAAAGGAAGTCATAACTTTAATAAAACTATATATAGTCTTTGTGAAAGAATGTTGCCCTGCTCAAGCAATATTTCCAACAAACTTCATTTGGCAAATCTAACCTACAGATATAACACTGTTACTTCAGGATTTATGTATAAAGAAATGTATTTATTTCGGTATTTTTATGGCAGCAAAATAAATTAAGATTATGCATAAATAAGGAAACAGTGGATAAATTATATGTAATAATTGAGAATATTATAAAATACTATGCAGCTATTGAAAGAAAAACATTAGATCAATAGACATTGATAAGGGAAGGAAGAAAGAACAAAAGAAGGGAACGAGAGAGAGAAGAAGAAATGGTAGCCCTGAATTTCTAATTTGACAAATCAGGAAGCCCTTTACAACTAATTGGGGAAAACATGAAAGTTTTCTGCAGGCTTTATGAAAAATACCCTGGGTTGTTTGTCTTTCAGAACTCACAGTGTGATTTAAAGATGCAGCACTTACTTGATTTCCCATCCATTTCATACTGATTATTGAATGAGAAGAAGCACATTTACCCAGTTATCTGTGGAACTTCTCACTTCTTCTGTATCAGCACAACGCCTCTCTCAGTTTATGCAGAGCCTCCATCTTTAGATCTGCAGTCCTTAGACTTTTGAAGTGTGAAGACCTCATTTGAAAATACGACAAAAACAAAGAACATGGCACATAAGCATAAGTGTAACACAGTGAGCCTGTCTGAGAATGAAGCCAACACACAAAGTAGAACTGAGGAATAAGCCCAGATGGTATTGTCACATAGGCCTGTGATGAAAGTCAGCTCAATCCGCAGATATTCAGATAAATAAGCCATTGTAATTTGCTTTGAGAAAGATTGAGTTGGGTTTCTGAGACTTCAAATAGATACCTTCTGTATCTCACAGGAGATGAAGAAGAAAAGGTAGGTGAAGATACGGTTAGATGTAGCTTAGGTGGCAGAAAGTTGAAGTAGTATCAATCTTATCAATGTTCTCCACTGAAAGAAAGTTATTTCTGAAAGAAGAGGAAGATGGAGTTAGGGGTATCACGTATCTATAAAAGAGTTGAAAGGAGGATGGGAGTCAATTGAACTGTATACAGAAACACAGTGTAATGTCATGGTTCAATTAATTTCTCAAACTCTAATTTCAAAGAGTACCTTTATTTTATTCAAAAATATATAAATATCTAACATCTAAGAACAATTTAAAAAAAGAAAGTTTGAAATATCCAAAATCCTACAACCTTACAACAATTCTCTTTTGGGATGTTATGTTTCAATCTCTTCCCATGTGCAAAATTATTGTGTGTTGCTGAGACTGTGTCATTTTGTGATCTTCTTTTATTTCACTTAACTGGAATCTATGTTGCACATTTATTGATTGTTCTTTTAAGTAGAAACATTTTTTAAATCAAATGAAAATATATGGTTCCTTGGTTTTAATTACTACAAAATGATGAATAATATTTTCTTGGGTTTATTATTATACTTTTCTAAATACTCTATTATATATTTTGCTTTTTTAGTAGATAATGCAACAATGAACATTTTCATATACAATGGTAAATAAAGAATCAATTTCAGTTGTTTTCATAAGCTCTTATTTACTCCAAAAATATTTTCTATATATTTAGATACTTTCTTCCTAGACTACTTCTTCACCTATCCTTCTCAAATTCTTCCAAAATACAGCAGAGGGAGGAACACTCCCAAACTCATTCAATGAGACCACCATCACCATGATACCAAAACCAGAAAAAGGTGTCACAAAAAAAGAAAACTACAGACCAATATCACTGATGAACATAGATACAAAAATCCTCAACAAAATACTAGCAGACAGAATCCATCAGCACATTAAAAGGATCATACACCACGATCAAATGGAGTTTATCCCAGGAATGCAAGGATTCTTCAGTATATGCAAATCAATCAATGTGATACACCATATTAACAAACTGAAGGATAAAAACCATATGATAATCTCAATAGATGCAGAAAAAGCTTTTGACAAAATTTAACACCTATTTATGGTAAAAACTCTCGAGAAAGTAGGCATAGAGGGAACTTTCCTCAACATAATAAAGGCCATATATGACAAACCCACAGCCAATATCGTTCTCAATGGTGAAAAACTGAAACAAGTTCCACTAAGATCAGGAACAAGACAAGGTTGCCCACTCTCACCACTATTATTCAACATAGTTTTGGAAGTTTTAGCCACAGCAATCAGAGATGAAAAAGAAATAAAAGGAATTCAAAGTGGAAAAGAAGAAGTAAAATTGTCACTGTTTGCAGATGACATGATACTATATATAGAGAATCCTAAAGATGCTACCAGAAAACTACTAGAGCTAATCAATGAATTTGGTAAAGTAGCAGGTTACAAAATTAATGCACAGAAATCTCTTGCATTCCTATACAAAAATGATGAAAAATCTGAAAGAGAAATTAAGAAAACACTCCCATTTACCATTGCAACAAAAAGAATAAAATACCTAGGAATAAACCTACCTAAGGAGACAAAAGGCCTGTATGCAGAAAACTATAAGACACTGATGAAAGAAATTAAAGATGATACGAACAGATGGAGAGATATACCATGTTCTTGGATTGGAAGAATCAACATTGTGAAAATGAAAATACTACCCAAAGCAATCCACAGATTCAGTGCAATCCCTATCAAACTACCAATGTCATTTTTCACAGAACCAGAACAAAAAATTTCACAATTTGTATGGAAACACAAAAGACCCCAAATAGCCAAAGCAATATTGAGAAAGAAAAATGGCGCTGGAGGAATCAGACTCCCTGACTTCAGACTATACTACAAAGCTACAGTAATTGAGACAGTATGATACTGGCACAAAAACAGAATTATAGATCAATGGAATGGGATAGAAAACCCTAAGATAAACCCATGCACCTATGGTCACCTTATCTTTGATAAAGGAGGCAAGGATATAGAATGGAGAAAAGACAGCCTCTTCAATAAGTGGTGCTGGGAAAACTGGACAGCTACATGTAAAAGAATGAAATTAGAACACTCACTAACACCATACACAAAAATAAACTCCAAATGGATTAAACACCAGACACTGTAAAACTATATGTCTTATAGAACTCTACATGTATTTGTGTGACTATTGGATCAAAATCGATTCTCTAGAATATGGGACTGTGCCTGTCTCCATGTGAAGCACCAAGCCTGACAAAAAGAGAAGCTAAATAATTGTTCCATAAATGCTGTTAATGAATGTGCCAAATGTTTTGTTTGGTGTATGTAACCATGGATATAGCGATCACCATCTCTGCCAACATAGAGATTTGGTCGTAGAGATTCTTGGAAACACCAACTTCTATTTCAGAGCTGGAAGATGGGGAATTGATTCAAACAAAAAAAGCTTGGTGCAGGGTAGCAGAATGAGGCAAACGACCAGAGTTCCAGTTAACTGCCTGTTATTCAGCCCCAATCTGCTTCACTGTAATGGAGGGTGCTGGGAAACTGAGTGTTTCCAAGGCAATACTGCTGATTTATGGAAATGTTCAAGACACAGGACTACTTGTGAATTTCTGCCAGACAGATATTTAATACTGTCAGTGCAGGGAAATGCATTAAAAACAATTATTCAAAAACCACTTCCCCTGGCCAGCTCTATGTTACATACTGCTGCTACTGTCACGCATATTTGTGTTTTAAGTAAGAGCCTTTTTACTCTTAGCACCTTATGCTGCTGCTCCATGATTTCAAAGCTGAGAAAATCATGGTTACCGGGCTATATTGATGAAGAGGTCTGATATGTCCTCTTAGGAGCTTTTATTATCCAGTGTGTAAGAGTACCACTTATTTATGAAGCAAAGTTCCATACTTCTATTGATGTTACATTCTCTTCCATAAGAAAAATTCCCCTTTAATATTGAGCGAAACGTAAACTTAGGCATCTGGTTAAAATAGCTCATAGAATGTACCTTCCTAGAGAAGGAATTTTCTGGTCAAATCAGGCCTGAGAATGGGTGAGCTAATTTCTTCATCAGGTTTTGTTGGATCATCATTATAAACAAAATTCAAATCCTGACCCTAAGTTGGACCTCTGACACTTTTCAGTTTTCAAGTCTTGCCTTCTTTACCTTTTCTGGGCTTCTTTTCTCTTAGGTCTTTCACTTGACAATAATCCCAATTCTCTCATGGAGGTTAAGACATCTAATTTGACAATAAATTTGAAGATACAGTGTAAATAATCAAACAGTATACATGTCAATAGTTAGATCTTATTACTGTTATAAAATCTAGGTAAAAACCATCCTTTTATCTGCCTCATATGCATAAAATATGTATCCCTTAAATATTACTTTTTCTGGGAAGTTTCCCTTGATTCTGATCCATCTTTAACCACATCCATGGTATCTTATTCTTCTGACATAGAATCACATATCTCATGGTAATTGCTCATTTAGTTTCCTGTCTTCTCACTAGAAAGGAAACATCTTAAAGACAAAGACCTTTCCTGTCTTACACACCACACTACCATCAATGTCAGCAGAATATCTAGTATATATCAAGCACTCAGTACACATTCTTGGATGAATGCATAAATAGGTAGAATAATAGACAATATGACTGTAAAAGACACTGTCTAAATAGACTGACATGAAATAGTATGGCCAGGAAAGTTATTTTATTTTTCATGTTCAATGTGTGAAAGAGAGAGGGTTTTCAACTTCACAAAACATTAGCACAGATTAATGAGTCTCACCCTTACATAGCTACCCTTATAGAGCTATTTACCTGTTAGTATCAAATTGGTCCTCTTTCCTTATTTATATGAACTCATATGCTATTTCTTTAAATATAATCATTTTCACCAAGGGATTCAAGGAATGTCACCATTGTTTAACTATGACGCTGTTAATTTATAATCACATTTATCACAACTTCTGGGAGCACTCTCTAGCAAGCTCCAGATCCTACTCCAACTCCCTCTGTAACCTTGTAAGTGGATGCATTGGTATTGCTTCTTCACTTCCTAAAAGTGAATAAGCATGCTTTTCCCACAGTGCCTTTCTATGGACTAATTAGTTGATGCTTGCAGAGTTCCTTCAAGGAGATAAGTACCGTGGAAATGCTAAGTGCCATTGCCCGTGAAGCAATGGCTGTGGCTTCCTCTGGGATGGAAGCTGCTTGAGAAATGTATTGCAGAACAGTGCAGAGTGGAATGGAGCAGAGGTTCTCCCCAGGATACAGCAGCTTTCTCCAGGGAGACAAAGCTTTATGAAAATAGTCTAAGATAACTTTCTTATTTATTTATTTGTTTATTTATTAATTTATTGGCCGCGTGGCATGTGGTATCTTAGTTCCTGACCTGGGATCGAACCCACGCTCCCTGCAGTGGAAGTGCAGAGTCTTAACTACTGGACCACCAGGGAAGTCCCTAAGATAACTTTCTTTGAAGCAGGCAAAACTTTGGGAGTGGCCATGGCTAAATGTCACTCTGAGTCAGGAACACAATTTCCTTCTACTGCCTGTTTCCCTAGAAAATTAGGAGAAAATAAGCACAGTCACTATGGAGCTTTGGACTTTTTAAGACCAAGGAGATTTCATTTCCCTCTCTGTATGAAGACTCTGCCTCATTGCCTGATATAAGAGCTCCCTGCCCTGACCTTACCCATCCTCACTTGGTAGAATTGGGATATGTATTCCTGGAGCTGTGGACATGACAGAGCCGGCATGAGTGCCTAATATGCAACCTTTCCTCCTTCCTTTCTGATTTTCTGTATTTCCTTCTAAAAATAGTATTGAGTTCCTACTGTTTTTCAGGCACTGTCCTAGGTAGAGGTTTGATAGGAAATAGAAAGGAGCTCTTTTCTTCCTGGTTTTCTATGCACTCATCTCAACCAGTTATCTTCTAAGTGTATGTGCTTCTTCTTTAGGTGGAATCATGGATTCATGAAGGCATAGTATATTTTGATCTAAAAGAGACTTTGGAGAACCTTACTTAACAAATAAGGAAACATGTGTGTATGTGGTGGTGGTATTGTTACCAGTACCAATGCTATCACTACTACAAATACTGATGATGATGATGCAAAACTCTTTCTACTACCCGGCCTAGTTTTGGGGTAGGTATCCTTGTTTCATAGTTTTATATTAAGAAATACTTTTCTTCCTTATTCTCAGTACTAACCCTCATGGTAACAATTTACACTGTCTGAGCCAGAGTTCGCTCTAAAGGTCACTGTAATCTCCACTGCTTCCTATTATCTCCCTGACCCTGGGGCTGAGTAGCAGTAGCCATTTATCTTTAGAATGACTTCTCTTAAGTACATTAAATGCATTTCCCTAAAAAGTGTTTGAATTTTCCAACCAGTTTTAGAATCCCATTGGCCTCCCTTTGAATTCCAGCTGCATTCCTTCTTAGGTAGCTTCAAGAATGTTGCCTAACACATCTGAGCTTTAATTTGTATACTTCCAAAACAAGACAAAAATGCCTATTATTGTGAAAACAAAGTGATTCAGAGCAAAAATTTAATATATAGTCTTCCTTTTCCTCACCCATATTACTTTAATAAGCTTATGAAAATGGTTTAGAGTAGGGTTCAGTGAGAGATCCCCTAGTAGCAACAGAAGCATCACCTGGGAATTTTATAGACATGTAAATTGTAAGATCCCATCCCAGACCTACTGAATCAGAAACTGACATGCGGCCCAGGAATCTATGTTTTTTTCTTAAGCTTTCTAGGTGATTCTGAGGCATGCCAAATTCTGAGAACTACTGATTTAGAATGTGAATTCCTGTAGTGAAGTCCTTATGACTTCTCACTGGTTTCCACATTTATTTGGTAATCAAAAAATAATAGATGAAAATACCAGGAATTCTATTTCCACATCTGCAAAATGGTTGCCTTTTAAAACCTATATCATAAATACTCTTTTTCTAAATGTCTATCATCATGTTTATTTTGTTGGTATTAATAAACATTAAATGAAATTAGTGATGAAAGACAACACAAATGAACACTGTAATGAAAATAATTGCACATATTTTAAGATTGAAAAGAAAAGAACATTTATTCACTCTACTTGGTTTTTCTTGTTAAATGATTCATCAAATCTCCAAACAGCTGCCATACCTTGAAGAGAGGGAGATTTTACATATAAATGGCTTATCAAAATTGACAGCAAATGGCATTTTCATTTACATTTGAAAACAGAACGATTCCAAAGCCAAATTTAATTCCTGTCCAATATTGGAGCAGAGGGGAGAAATTTTAAACAAGGGATAATGAAATGCTCTTAGTGATTTGGAAATTTCAGTGGATGCAAATCTTTGTTCTGAAGGGTTCACACTAGTGCCAAGTATAGGGAATGCTTATCTGAGCTGACTTTCTTTTCTTTTTCTTTTTCCAGTTCCAGACTTAAGAAAAATAGACATACTTTCCTTTTTTTTTAACATGTTTATTGGAGTATAATTGCTTTACAATGGTGTATTAGTTTCTGCTTTATAACAAAGTGAATCAGCTATACATATACATATATCCCCATATCTCCTCCCTCTTACGTCCCCCTCCCACCCTCCGTATACCACCCCTCTAGCTGGACACAAAGCACTGAGCTGATCTCCCTGTGCTATGCAGCTGCTTCCCACTAGCTATCTATTTTATGTTTGGTAGTGTATATATGTCCATGTCACTCTCTCGCTTTGTCACAGCTTACCCATTACCCATTTGTTTTTCTCTTTCTGACTTACTTCACTCTGTATGACAGATTCTAGGTCCATCCACCTCACTACAAATAACTCAATGTTGTTTCTTTTTGTGGCTGAGTAATATTCCATTGTATATGTGCCACATCTTCTTTATCCATTCATCTGTCGATGGACACTTAGGTTGTTTCCATGTCCTGGTTATTGTAAATAGTGCTGCAATGAACATTGTGGTACATGGCCTTTTTGAATTATGGTTTTCTGAGGGTATATGCCCAGTAGTGGGATTGCTGGGTCATATGGTAGTTCTATTTTTAGTATTTTAAGGAACCTCCATACTGTTCTCCATAGTAGCTGTATCAATTTACATTCCCACCAACAGTGCAAGAGGGTTCCCTTTTCTTCACACCCTCTCCAGCATTTATTGTTTGTAGATTTTTTGATGATGGCCATTCTGACTGGTGTGAGGTGATACTTCATTGTAGTTTTGATTTGCATTTCTCTAATGATTAGTGATGTTGAGCATCCTTTCATGTGTTTGTTGGCAATCTGTATATCTTCTTTGGAGAAATGTCAATTTAGGTCTTCTGCATATTTTTGGATTGCATTGTTTGTTTTTTTGATATTGAGCTGCATGAGCTGCTTGCAAAGTTTGGAGATTAATCCTTTGTCAGTTGCTTCATTTGCAAATATTTTCTCCAGTTCTGAGGGCTGTCTTTTCGTCGTTTTTTATGGTTTCTTTTGCTGTGCAAAAGCTTTTAAGTTTCATTAGGTTCCATTTGTTTATTTTTGTTTTTACTTCCATTTCTCTAGGAAGTGGGTCAAAAAGGATCTTGCTGTGATTTATATCATAGAGTGTTCTGCCTATGTTTTCCTCTAAGAATTTTATAGTGTCTGGCCTTATATTTAGGTCTTTAATACATTTTGCATTTATTTTTGTGTATTGTGTTAGGATGACTCTGACAGGGGAAAGGACGTAGGCCAGAATCCTGTCACTTTATGTAATTCCCAGCTACGCAGCCTTACCAGGCAGCTCAGTGCCAAGAACAAGGGCTTGAAGCAACTGCTCCCCAGCTACGCATGCCATCCGGCTCCACCGGATTGGAAGATATTAAGGATTCACTGGTTACAACTTTAGAGGATGTGTTCTGGAAGCTCCCTTCTCCCTTTTCTGAGACATTTTAATCTAGAAGAAAAAGACAAAAAGAGGCATGTGGATGACGTGGAATTTGAAGGCAACAACTCAAAAGGGAATTTACTTTAAAAAAGAATCATAATTCCTAAGTTTTTTGGATGTTTACCTCCAGAAAGGCTAAATTTTATACACAGACATATCTCTCTATATAGCTATATATATAATTTCCATGTATCACTTTTTTCACTCTTAAAAATATCCTTTGATGGATTTTTACAGAAAATGAAACCATGGAGTGGTTCTGTGCCCCATGGAGTTCACAGAAGCTGATAACTATTAGAACTTCTTGAACTTGTCTTACAGAACAACCAATATGGGAACAGCTTGTTAAAACCCATTTGCTTGTAAACTGCCTTCAATGATTTAAGTTCATTTTAATTTTGTGGTGGAGGGGGATTTTTATTTCTTTTTCCCCTCTTTTTAATTGCATATCTTCCCACTCTCACGCAGCCCAGTAGTTTTTTAGGAATTCGGCGTCAGCTGCTGCCCAGTGCAAGCCTGCTGGGGCCTGGTTGGGACCACCGACCCTAAAACTGGGCCTGCGCAGCTGTCATTTGAACGGCCTTTTGACGTCACAGGGCAGGAAAACTCCACCCTCTTAGGACGCTAAGCGCCGCCATTTTGAATATGCAGAAGCGTGTTGCCGAGGTTCGCCTGCTCAGAACAGCTGAGTATCTCGCTGGTTTCTTCTTGTCGCCTTTCTCCAATGCCTCAGAGCACCCTGCTTATCCATAAATATCCGAACCCCCTCACCTGGGGGAGGCAGACCTGAGAATTGTTCTCCCCTAACTTCGTTTGGCTGCCTTGTAAGTAAACTCTCTGTGGGCTGTGAACCTCGGCTTCTCAGCATGTGGCTCACTGTGCATCTGGCAGATCGACCTGGTTTGGTGACATTTCCTCCGTATCTGCTGCGTCTCCACAGGTTCAGAGTTTCCTAGGTTATAAGGTAACTTCCCCATACTACCTTACCTAAGCTTGTAAGATATATATATCTTATATAAGATGCAAGTATATCTGTATCTATTTTCTAGGAGACACTATTTCTTTAGTAATGTAGGCTCTACGTATACACTGTCCCCAAAGCGCCCTCTATATAGTCTGTTTATGAAAGAAGCTCTGTCTTATAGAAGATAGGTAGGTTTCCCAGCGTTATCCAGAGAGTAAATTGTGAAACTAAGACATACCCTAAATTTTTCTACCTACAAGCGAGATGCCTACGGCATCACCACTCCCCATTCACTAAGGGAAAATTAAAGAAAGTACACTGGATTTAAAAAACTTCTTATTAGATTTTTTAAAATTAATATGCTCACCCTGTTTTAATTGACAGTCCACATTTCACTTACTCTTAGTTTTGAGGTTCTACTAATATTCTCCTTCTCTGTCGTATACAGCTTTATACCTCTCAGTGCATATGCAGGGGAAAGTTGCCCTCTGGGAATATTGATTAACATCCTGGGCCTCCCCCATTGCCGTCCCACACAGGGAGCAGAAGGCCATTCTGCATTCGTCACCTTTAAGAAGGGATTTGACAACAAACAGAAGAGATGAGGTTCTTTCTAGCTTTGAGTTGTAAAAACACAATCATCCTAAATAAACTACTTATGAAAGTACATGAAGAGTGGTCAATTTCTTACATAATTTATGCTAGAAAAGCATTGTCCAGGCTGTGAGGTAAGTGGTAGAGGTCATGGTAGTGAAGGCTAATCAGAGAAGGAGCCAGGAGAATGCAGTGATTGGTGAGTCCCCGCCCGAGAAAGAGGCCTAACCTCCTCTACAGGTTCCAAAGAGGCACTTAAGTATTCAGATACATTTGTGGAATGTGAGAACAAGAAGACCTGTGTTACATTTCTAAGACTAAGAAATGCAACCAGAGAAAATATGTTTTGGGAGGTATTTGACAGATCAGACCTTAGATATACTTACAGAATTCATCATCCCCTAAGCAGGGAAATGATTTGATGATTTTCTTGTACCTGAGATGGCCAGAAACAGGACGTGCAGCTGAGCCTAAAGTGGCCAAGAGAACAGGAAGTGGTGATGCCTTTGTGCTGCCAGTGAAACCTAAACACCAAGGATGTGAATATCTTAGTGGGTTTCCACATGGTCAGATGAAACTGAGGACCAAATCAACCTCTTCCCTGCCCTCATGCCCTGTTTCTTAACACAACACAAATACCTAAGCCATAATCATGGGAAACAAAGGAGGTAAGGAGACTCAAAATAGAAATTAGTTCACCCAAATTGCTGAAGTAAGATTTAAATTCACTACAGATATCTATATCACATTAAATAATTTTGTGCAAAGGCCACGGGATATATTTTATACAAACTTCAAAACAGGAAATCTTGATTGTTTCTATTAATGGTTGTAGCAAATTCTCTCTGGGCCAAGTAAAATGATGTCTTGTGAAGATAACCCCTTCTCATGGGTAGGAACTCTTGCCTTTTTATGCCCTAAGATGTACATTTAAAGATGAAAGCATTTCACTTGAAAGAAAGACAGAATACAGTAAATTAGAAAAAGTCCCAATCAGGCATTTGAGATTCAGCCCTATCTCTTACTGTGTGATCTCAGGTAAGTTTCTTAAAGTATCTGAGCCTTGGTTTCATTCTTGTTCAAAAAGAGGTAATATGCAAGTTGGTTATTATGACCAGATGAGATGATGCGTATTTAAACACTTTGAACAGTATCTACTGTTTTGCCAGTCACAACTATTGTTATTATTCTAATGATGATGATTTGATACACTCTATTTTAAGACCTTTGCTTCCAAATTGAGTACAATTTTAACACTAGTTTTAACTGGGGCTTAGAAATCTCCCCAGATAATTATAAACTCTATGGCCCTTCACCTAAATGGTGCACGTTATTTTCTCTGAAATGAAGCCAGTTAAAAATATGAAGTCAGGGGCCTCCCTGGTGGCGCAGTGGTTGGGAGTCCGCCTGCCGATGCAGGGGATACGGGTTCGTGCCCCGGTCTGGGAGGATCCCATATGCCGCGGAGCGGCTGGGCCCGTGAGCCATGGCTGCTGAGCCTGTGCATCCGGAGCCTGTGCTCCGCAACGGGAGAGGCCACAACAGTGAGAGGCCCGCGTACCACAAAAAAAAAAAAAAAAAAAAAAAAAAAATATGAAGTCAGGCAGGAGGTGATTTGTATTGAAACCCAACAAGGGAATGGACTCATAATTGGGACAGGAGAGTCATAGAGATCTAGTGGTGGCAGATTGAACACATGTGAATAGGGGGGTCTGGTTTACTGAATAGACTCCACCTAAGCAGATGGAACTCTGGACTATCAGCTTAGTTAGATGTTGACAGATATCAACCTTATGAATATGAATATCTGAAACTGCCTGACAGGAAAATAAAGAGTTTTATATATGTTTCCAGACATACGATGTTTTTGCTGTGGACCACATGGAAATTATAACTGCTTTGAGAGATGAGACATATCTGGCTTTCAAGAGACCTAGGTTCAAGTTCCGACACTACCTAACTCTGAGTGAGTAGTTCTTTTTTCTTTGACTCATTTTGGCTATCTATAAAATTATGTTTAAAATAATAATAATTACTGCTACCACATATGCAAAGCTTAAAATCGTGCAGACACTGTGCTAAGTGTTTTACACATACCGTCTCTTTTACTTCTCATGGAGTCCTTTAACTAGATATTAGAGTGCTCATTTTATACAGGAGGAAACAAGGCTTAGAGAGATCAGATGCCTTGGTCAGAGTCATACAGATGTCAAGGGGAAGTTAGGGGTTTGAACAAATTATAATTAAATCCAAAAATTGTCCTTTTAACTACATGAAGTACTACCAGCCTTGGCAAGAAACTGAATGAGATGCTATATCAGGTCTTTGGAGTCAGATGACTGTTGGCTAAAAGCCTTACTCTGCTATTTGTTAGTTAACCTATTTGTGCCTGTAAAATGGGGACACATAGAGCACCTCTGACATAGGATTATTTTTTTTAAAGGCCACAGTTTCTTTTTCTGTTTAATTCAATGTATTGATAAATATCCAACAGGATTGACATGAACAGTGCTAGATATATTCATGGTTACTTGATAATGTATTTCTTTCTTTAAAATAAATGCTGACAAATTCTTACTGTCCCCCTCCCTCCATTGTTGATGGTAAAATTGTTGTTAAATCATTTGCTTCATACCTGATATTTACATTTCCAACATTATATCTTTTTTTAAAATTGAAGTAGAGTTGATTTATAGTGCTGTGTTAATCTCTGCTGTACAGCAAACTGACTCAGTTATTCACATATAGACAGTTTTTCATATTCTTTTCCATTATGGTTTATCACAGGATATTGAATATAGTTCCCTGTGCTATATATTAGGACCTTGTTGTTTATCCATTCTAAATGTAATCATTTGCACTTACCAACCCCAAACTCCCAGTCTATCCCTCTCCCTGCCCCCCTCCCCCTTGGCAACCACAAGTCTGTTCTCTGTGTCTATGAGTCTGTTTCTGTTTTGTAGATAGGTTCATTTGTGCCATATTTTAGATTCCACATATAAGTGATACATGGTATTTGACTTTCTCTTTCTGACTTACTTCACTTAGTATGATAATCTCTAGTTGCATCTGTGTTACTGCAAATGGAATTATTTCATTATTTTTTATGGCTGAGTAGTATTCCATTGTATATATGTACCACATCTTCCTTATCCATTCATCTGCTGATGGACATTTAGGTTGTTTCCATGTTTTGGCTACTGTGAATAGTGCTGCTATGAACATAAGGGTGCATGTATCTTTTCGAATTATAGTTTTGTCCGGGTGTATTCCCAGGAGTGGGATTGCTGGATCGTATGTTAATTCTATTTTTAGTTTTCTGAGGAACTCCACACTGTTTTCCATAGTGGCTGTATTAATTTACATTCCGACCAACAGTGTAAGAGGGTTCCCTTTTCTCCACACCCTCTCCAGCATTTGTTATTTGTAGACATTTTAATGATGGCCATTCTGACCAGTGTGAGGTGATACCTCATGGTAGTTTTGATTTGTATTTCTCTAATAACTGGTGATGTTGAGTATATTTTCATGTGCCTACTGGCCATCTGTATGTCTTCTCTGGAGAAATGGCATAAGATTATTAATAGCATGAGATCATTTCTTTGTCTTCAGTTCTTCAGCACAGTTCCTGTGTTCCATAGATATTATTGCCATTTCTCTTTTGCTGTTATTAAAGTTAATGTTTTAATCCAGCCTTCAAAATCTGTGATAAGAAGAAGAAGGGGAAGCTTACAGGAGTGACCCTGAAGAGTGTGCTTTTAACAATATCTTGATCAGATATCTAACAATATCTTAGATCACAAAAGATGGAATTGAAAACAATCTTTGTAGTAGCTTCTTAGCTACAATGATGGGAATTAAATTCAGGAAGTCAGGGACTCTGTCTTAACCATCTTTATAATCACAGAATCTTGCAGAGATTCTGTTTTATAGTGGGCACTTGAATTAAATTTGATGGTTTACTTGCAAAGAAATGACTGGGTTTTACAGAAATTTTAAACATGCATTTTTGGTTTAAAAATGCAACCACAAAATATAAGAGCATTTGACCTTAAACAAGCAAAGAAAAAAAAACCCAACATGCATCTAGACAAAGGCAATACTTAGAGATCACTCGGTGTAGGATTATTTTCTTTCTTTTCTGAAATACCATCTGCGTTCATTAATATGCAAATATAGTAAAGAGTATTTTTCATAGACTGCTTGTAATCTCAAGTATCAATAATTACTCCAGCAAAAGGGATCAAAAGCAAATTCCCTGGTTTTGAAGTGTTGGCTTTTTTAATGTTTCACATAAATGTTTTCATTGGACTAAATCTAAGAAGTGATTTAAATAACGTCAAGAATCTATGGTTTTTCACTTGATGCCAAATTTTGCTTGTCTTCAAATATCCACCCTGTTTGTACAAGAATTCTCTTCTCAGTATGTAAGCCATCTTCCACAGTAATTAAAAGAGTGGAAATGACAGATCAAATATGAGTCTTTACCCGGTCATCACCCAAACATCAAAGCAAACCTGGGTCTTTTAAGATGTCAAGAAATGTTCAGCAACATTATTTCACAAGAAAAAGAGAATCGCAACCTTAAGATTTGGGTCTCTAAATGCCCTTCCTTATTTTAGATATCAAATTACATTTCTTATATAATCTAACTAAAATCATTTTATTTTATAATTACAAAATTTTGTATCTGTTATAAAAAGTGAAATCTGTAAATGTATGGTTTAAAATGTAAAAGTTCCGGGCCTCCCTGGTGGCGCAGTGGTTGAGAGTCTGCCTGCCGATGCAGGGGATACGGGTTCGTGCCCCAGTCCGGGAGGATCCCATATGCTGCGGAGTGGCTGGGCCCGTGAGCCATGGCCGCTGAGCCTGCGCATCCGGAGCCTGTGCTCCACAACGGGAGAGGCCACAACAGTGAGAGGCCCGCATACCGCAAAAAAAAAAAAAAAAAAAAAATGTAAAAGTTCCATATAGTTGTACTCCCATAGATGCTGTTAATGGTTCAGAACATATTCTTAAAGATCTTGAACTGCCTGAACATTTGTGCTTTTCTATTTATTAATTTTTACAGATATAGTTATATTTTAATTGTGTATATATACATATATAATATAGTCAGATGTTTCCATAGTTTCTTTGAGTAATTTATTTTGTTATTTCAAAATTATTCTTCCCAGATGTGCAAAATATTCTCTTTTATATTGAGTTTTCCAATGATTTGATCAAGTTAATTATTTTATCTAGTCTAATTTTATTTGGATATGATATATATTTATATTTTCCCTAATTGCTATCCTTTCATAGTTCCATGAATTATTAAGTGAATCTTTAAAATGACTCTTTTGAAACTTGATTTGTAACACACATAAAACTTGTCAAAGGCCATCTTATTTTGAACACACGAAAAAGAAAAAAAACTCATGGGTGATCCTTTCTAAATGATGCTTTTGGGGGTAAATATCAAAAATAACACCTCTTAATATGACAAAATATCATTTCTATTAGTGTCATAAATCATTTCCTGATTTTTTTTCTTCAGACAACACAGAAGCACATATTAATTGAAATAGAAGTCAGGCAGTTTGGTTGTAGTTAAGAAGGACAAGCAGGTTTTCTGAGTGGCCTTGTATGACTTAGGGAGACAAATGATGAATACACCAACTCCATATGTAATCTCTGTATTGAAGTCATCACCACAAAGCATTCGTGGATTTACAGAAGAAAAATAAAAAGAGGCATGACTCACTTTAAATAAGTGATGAAATTTAGGTAATAGTTCCAACAACACTTTTCTGTTGATGCAAAGGATGAAAAGTATAAAGACTGCAAAATACCTTAAATTGAAAAATCATTTTAAAGCAGCATTTTAACTGTCTTAAGTGAATTCTGAATCTTTTTTACCTGATGGACTTTGAAGTCTTGGAATTCTGACAATCTAGAGTTTGAAACTTGGCACTGTCCATACCTATTTATGGCTTCTGTGGTTTTAGAAGAATCTTAGTTCTCAATCCACGTTTGCTGGCTTCCTATGGTGTAAAGCGTTAAGCAGATGATGGTTACCCCTTCCTTCTTCCTCTCACTCCTGAGATTTGTCATCAAGGAGCAGTTATGAACAAAGAGGCACAATCTGATTAGAAAGAAACCAAAAATAAAATTAATAAGCTTCCTCTACTGTCTGAATAAAATTCCCCAAAGGGACAAAGTGACCACTTCTTCTTGACTTTACAAATGCTTTTACAGGTAATGACCCCATTAATCCACGTCTGTGATTGCCCAGTTTCTACCACACTGGTAACTTGAACTAAGCGAGAGAACCCAATATAACGTTAACTCAATTGGGGAACTGGACTTTTCAATTTCTTTGCCCATGTGTAAAGAGGTGACCATTCACTTGGAATCCTAGGCAGATAAAGATGCTTGAGAATAGATTTGGGAAAAATTTAAGCCCTGTTTAACTGACTTCTTAATGAGAATGTCTCCCCTTTTATTGCATTTCATTTCTTTTTTAAAAATTCACTTTACTGAGGTATGATTGATGTTAAAAGAAAAAATTACATTTTTAATGTATACAGCTTAATAAGTTAGGAGATAAGAATACATCCATGAATACATCCATCCATCTGGGACAATATAGGAGTGCAAACTATATAGGAGTTTCAAACTATATAGGAGTGCAAACGTTTTGAACCTCGTCTCTTGTCAACCTGAGCACTGAAGCAGTCTCCATTTCTGCAGGCTTTTTTTCTTTAATGTTTCATGTGTGAATCAGGACAGGACCGTGTTTCTGTTTATCTAGAATCTGTTCCTAATTCCTATTTCACCAAGACCATAGAGATATTTTCAAAGAGTGAATCCCTTTGCATATGTTGTTTTTAGATAAACAACAATGATCAAACCTGTTTTTTAGTAAATTAACATTGATTATAATAATCACAGATATGCAGTTAACAGTTACCTTTGCCCAAGAATGCAGGGAATTTTAAATCACTAAGGAATTCACAGTTTTTTGCCTGTTTATTTACTGGGGGGAGTGGGTTGCTGATATGAATTTGAAATTAAATTCTGTCCTCTACATAAACATTAATGTTTTGATTTTATAATTATCACTTTTTAAATCTATGGCTTATACATACTTTCATAGTCTTACCTATTTGGTGAGGGAATCTTGTGTCAAGAAATGCCAGGAGGTATTTTGGGGCCTGTACTGATTTTTCTTCAAGGCAAATGTGAGCCATAGAACAAGACCCTGTGGACAAATTCTTATTTACATTGCTTCATTTAATTTTTAACAGTTCTGTGAGGTTTGTTATGTTATTTATAAATAAGGAAATGGGGGTCCAGAAGATTAAATAAGTTTTCTGAACTGTTAGCAAATGGCAGTCAGAATTTGAACTTCAAAGCTCAAAATTGTCTCATTGCATCTAGGAAACTTTTCCCAAGCTTCTGTAAGGGAATTGAGGAGTTGACTGGGGTTTGGGTCTCGACTACCCTTAGTGGTCTCTTTCTGCCTAAATATCCTTAAGCTTCCTGGGTAGGGTTGTATCCCAGCTAGGGTGGCTTCAAGTGAGGTAACATGGCTTATGTCTTCCTGATGAGAGCTCACTATACAGGCCACCTTGTCTATTCTCCACAAGCCACAAAATGTGAGTCAGATCCTATCCGTCCTTTGTGTAAAAGCCTCTAACAGTTTCAAATGACAAACAACAAAACATTTTAGGACCTGAAAGTTAAGTATGTGTTGAGAGACACATCTGCTTCTCCAGCCTCTTTCCCTTCTCTCCTTTCATCAGTGGTCTCCTGTCACACTCCCTTCCTTTCTGTTCTACAAACTTGTCAGCATCATTCACACTCCAGAGCCTTGGCACGTATGCTTGGAACCATCTTTCCCCATATCTGTGCACAGCTCCTTCCATCTCATCATATTCATTTTCAACTTATATGTCACCACATCTGAGAAGCCTTCTCTGACCACCTTAGCTAAAGTGCCCCTCCACTATCACATTCCAAACCTTTATCTTCCTTATTGTTTTTATTTCCCTCACCACTATCTAAAATTATGATTTCTGTTTATATATTTATCACTGTTTTCTTCCCACACTAGAACGTAGGCAGGGAAATTGTCCTGTTCATCACTCTATTCCCAGTTCTTGAACAGTACCATGACCATAGTAGGTAGTCAGTAAATGTTTGTCAAATAAATTATGCAT
The DNA here is from genome assembly GCF_949752795.1 of Hyperoodon ampullatus. Taxonomy (NCBI): domain Eukaryota; kingdom Metazoa; phylum Chordata; class Mammalia; order Artiodactyla; family Ziphiidae; genus Hyperoodon; species Hyperoodon ampullatus. The sequence goes on from NC_136920.1 coordinate 20,994,941, forward strand.
GAATTAATGAATTAAGCACCTGACACGTAGTAAATCCTCCATAAACACTATTTCTATTTATTTAAAAGCAATATACCTCTTTAGAACACAGTTTGTTAGTTTCTTGTAGAACTAAACATGTAATTGCCATCTGACCTAGCAATTGCACCTTTGGGTATTGATCCCAGAGAAATTAAAATTTATGTTTATAAAAATCCTATACACAAATCTACATAAGAGCTTTATTTATAATAGGCCAAACTGGAAACAATCCAGGTATCCTGCAATGGGTTAATACTTAAACAGACTGTAGTGTATCCATACCATAGAATACTACTGTACAGTAAAAAGAAACTACTGATTACACTCCTCCACTTGGATGAATCTCCAGGAAATTAGGCTGAGTGAAAAAAAGCCAATCACAAAGGTTACATGCTGAATAATTTTATTTACACAACATTCTTGAAAAGGCAAAATTGTAGAGATGGAAAACAGATCAGTGGTTGTAGGGGTTAGGAATAAGGGAGGGAAATAGGAAGGAGGGGGGTGTGATTATAAAAGGATCAAAAGATGGATCTTTGTGGTGATGAAACTTCTGTATCTTGACTGTGGAAGTAGAGACATTAACTTATACATGCAGTAAAATTATATAGAACAAAATACATACACACTTATACATGCAGTAAAATTATATAGAACAAAATACATACACACACACACACACAAACAAATGAGTACAAGTAAAACTATAGAAATCTGAATAAGATTGCTGAATTGTATAAATGGCTATATCCTGGTTGTGATATTGAACTCTAATTTTGCAAGATATTACCTTAGGAAGAAACTGGTAAAGGGGGCACAGGATCTCTATTTTTTCTTAAAACTGCATGTGAATCTACAATTATCTGAAAATACAAAATTTAATCTTAAAAAAGCAATATATCCTTGAAACATGAATAACTTGGTAAGAATATTAACTGTTTTAAAAAATGGATAAACTGCTGCCCACAAACCATACTGAGAGGTTGTGTTAAATCATTCAATCCTTTACTTACACTGTACCTCATGATCCTATTGAAAGAATGACCATTTTTTTCCATCATTCTCTCTAGACTGTCCTCATTTTGTTTTCTTTCTCTTTCTTCGCAAATTCAGAATTAGGCTTTCTCATTCATTTGGCATGCGTGCTTGTGCAGAGGCACTGGGAAAGGCTAACAGTATCTGTTGCATGAATCACTGGACATGGCAAACCTAGGAAGTAAAACCAAATTTCCAGAAATGCACCATTAGAACCTGTAGTGAATACACAATGTGTCTCTCGTTAGCTAATTGAATTCACAATTTGGCAAGTGCCATTGTGGTGGTCTTAGGTGACTTGGTGCATGTATGGCTTTAGCATGGCTGGCTCACACCTAAGCATGGAACACTGGTTTGTTAGCTGAGTTTTCTGGGGAGATAGAATACAGAGTGTTTTGATTCTAACATATTCCTTTAATCCAGATCTGAATCTTCTACTCTGCATCCATGAAATTGTCAGGTTTAAATACTGTGCAGCAACTATTAATAACTAATAGTTATTAGCTTTGTCAACTGTTAACTCACTATAAAGCCCTTAAGTCATGTAACTCTGTGCCTGTCATGCCTTTGCACTTCTCTCCATCAGTGATCTTATTCCTCTCAGTCACTCACTTCCATGATCATAACCTAGAATTTGTCATTATGTAGCCCTTTTATAATCTCAGTTTTATGCATCCCATCCTCTGACCACTTGTTCTCTTTCTTTTGACACAGAGTTTCTATTACCTCAACTCCAACAATCTTTGACCCCAGTGAGACCTCTTTCCCTATCCCAAAGCTATGAAGATATCCTTCTGTATTATTTTCTGTAAGTTTATACTATTAAGTTTCAGTAGAAAAGTTTTTAGTCTTTCATGTTTAACTCTGCTTTATTTTGCATATTTTCTATTGCTATGTCTTCAAATTCATTTATCTTTTTTTCTGCAGTATCCAATCTGCTTTTAATATCCTCAGTGTATTTTTCATTGCAGATATTTATTTTTCAATTTCATAAATTTTATTTGAGTTCTTTTTTTGCATCTTCCATTCTCTCCTCATCAATTTAATTTATTCTTCCTTCTTGAACATATACGACATATTTATGATAGCCATGTTTGTCTAAGAATCCCATCATCTTTAGCACTTTTTTTCTGTTTCTATTGATTGATTTTTCTCATGGTTAAAGCTTGAGTTTTCCTGCTTATTTGGATACTTGGTCACTTTATCTTGGATTACAGACACTGAACATATACATGATATCTCCAATCCAACTGGAATTTTGTGTTTATTTTTACATGTTGTTGGGAGGGCTTGTTTTATTCTTTTTTTTTTTCCAGTGTGGATGTCCAATTGTCACTGTGTCATTTATTGAGATGACATTTATTGCCCCCATGGTTCTACGACTCTTTGTTGTAATTCAAATATACATATGTGCCTATTTTTTCTGATCTCTTCTATTCCATTGATTTGATTTCCTTTTCTTTTCTCAGTGCAACATGATTTTAATTACTGTAGCTTTACTTAAACTTTACTGTAGCTTAATTTACTGTATAAGAATTTTTACACAAAGTGTTATAATAAGTAGCTTTATAATAACTCAGCAGAATCTATCTTTTATTCAAGAATGCTATATTCAAAAGTGTATCCACCTAATAATAATCTGAGACAGTACTCACTCTGGACCCAGTTTTAGCATAATCAAAGAGTAGTATATGTGACTACAAGCAGACACAAATAAACGTGTATTTTCTGAGGCCTAGGACTATCTTCATGACATACTTTAAAATATTTGTGGCAGACAGACATGTCCTCAAGGACCTTTCATTTAGAGAGGCATAGAGTCACCACATAAGCATGTTTTGCATCATTGTACAAATATATAATATTCCTACCAGAGGACACTTTAATGTAATTTAATACTTCACAGAATTGTATAAAACTTGTTTTAAAAATTTTGTACTTTAATTTTCTATTTTTAAGTGTGCTACTTTTAATTACTAACTACTTTTTGACTTCATCACTCAACCCTAACAGAACTTGATTTGGTTTCAGGAACTGCATCACTTTACCAAAGGATGAACTTAGAAATATAACAGCACAAGTGTTACCCTTATTAGTTCTCTACTTACTAGTTCTCTAAAGGTGCAAAAGCACTGTGCATCCTGAAGCTTCAAACCCTGTGCCATTAACTCCCTACCAGAAGAGTTTTATTTCAAGCCTACAGCTGGCATCAGCATCATCGCACAGTGTAAAGTTAAGAGAGGAAGGTTGCTACTCTCCCAGTGCAGACAGACAGTCTCAGATCTTTTATATAAACCTCTTGCCATACTTCAAGTAGGCAAAGGGATTTTCACCTTTGTGAATATGCATATGTTCCTTTTAACTTCTCAACAGCAGAAAAGTCTTGCAGAAGATTTTACAGGCCCTCTTCTGAGCTCTCTCTATAACTGAGACATTATGCTCTGATAAGGCCTTCTTGCACTTTGACAGAACATCAACAGATGGCCTCATTGTAGGTGGAAGGCCAAGCTGGCAAGTATGACCATGTTCTAATGAGGATGCAGCAGAGTTTTCAGGATCTAAGAGTTCTTGACAGAAGTTACAACTTGCATTGAGGTGATGCTACGGAATGTTACTGACTCCTCCCCTTGGGGAACCTGTCATTATCCTGTAGGTAGAAAATTGGAGGCCTAGTCAGACCTAGAGAAATAGATCCCAAACTGTTAATGGCAGCCCACCATTTCCTTCATAGGCCTAACAAAATGGAATCTGTAAGTTCATTGAACAGGTTTTCCACATGAGATCCAGGGACACATGAGGACCAACCAACCTGTAGACCCAGCCTCTGGATTTAAGAAACAAAATGCCTCACAATCCTGTCTGAAGTCACTAGTGACTTCTATTATTGTCACTGTTCTGATCTGTGCTAATATTAGTCCTTCTGCTCTTTTAAAGTAATTTGAAATGCTATAAGTAGGCTTATGTTCCACGGTATTTGTAACTTCTGATATATGAATGTGATCTACTCTGCCAGTGCCAGGCTGGATAACTGAAAAGCTCCGAGGTCTGTCTTCTCAGCGCTGACCACTACTCCTTCCACCTCCCCGGATTCCCTGCCTTCTGGTGGGAGCCCACATTGTTCTCTTTCTCCTGAGGCTCAGGGAACCCATGTGTTCTGATTTAGACACCATTCTCACGTGCTTTTTCTGAGAGGCCAACTTCAAGATTTTCACAATAAAAACTGCTCTTCTCAGATGCATCTTTCTGCTCAAAACTTGTTTCAGCTTGTGATGCCATGGGCAACTCTGCCGTATTATCAGTACTGGTATCACAAGAGCTGGTCCCCTTAGACATCTTCTTGAGCACTGAAAGAATGGTCAAGCATAACAGTACCGTCTTCCTGGTTTTTGGTCATGTCATCTGATTTAAGCTTGTCCCCAATTTTCAGAGAATCTGGGGAAAAGAACTCGCAAGAATGAACTCCCATGTCTCACCCTCTGGTTTAATATGTGAAATGGCAGGTGCATGCATGGTGGATTGGAGGTGCTGTCTGGCTCTTTTCTCCACAAACTAATTGTGCTTATGAAGGCATCGAATGGGAAGGGTACAAGCTGGCCCGTCACTGCACATTGATGTGGTCATGACAGTTGGCTGCTGTTTGCCATTCTGGATGGAGATGAGGGTTGGGCTTTGATGCTTTATCTCAGTTACTGCACCCTAAATGAGTTCTACATGTGAGCACTTTGCTCCTGGACCTACTCACTATGAAAGACAGGAATGGGGTCTTTGTTATTAGGTAATATTTGTATGCCTTAACAACCGAATTCAAATGCAGGTGAGAGGATGCCAGAATGCATCCATACTCTCTCTCTCCCCCAGCATGAGAGTGGAGTTTACATCATATGATTTATATCATGTGATTCAGTGTGGCAGAGGCCTCCATGGTCAACACCTTACTACCAGCCAAATCACATTCATGATCTCCCTCAGCCACTGAGAGCAGGGCTCGATTGTGTTCTGCATGCTGTCCTGTATAGGGCAGAATCTACAGTGGCAGAGCCACAGAGCTGACCATGAAGTCTAGTAGGTCAGTTCCTCAGTGATCTGTTCCAGGTGTCCAAGAGAATCACACTCTTCCCTTTCTTTATTGGAGGAGGCATTGACCCCTCTGCAAACAGATACAGCTGTGTGAGAAGAAATGAAAATATCCATGAAGTTTTCTCCCCTTCCTGCAACCTCCACTACCCCACCCCTTACTTTCCATCCCATAGCCTGTTTGTGGAGGGACTCTCACCTTTACTTTGGAAGATGTTTTCAATGGATATATCGTTCTATTTATTTTATAGTACAAAGATGTTTCCCCCCTTTGTCTTTTGGCATGAGTAGTTTCTGATGAGATATCTACTATTTTTCTTAACTTTGGTCTTCTGTTACCCTTCCTTATGTCTGCTTTTATTTATTTTTGTTTGTTTTATCACTGGTTTTCAGCAATTTTATTATTCTCTGCCCTGGTTTGTTTTTGCTATGTTTATTTAATTTGTGTTTCATTGACCTTCTTGTCTTTGTGGTTGTGTAATTTTTATAAAATTTGGAAAGATTTTGAGCATTATTTCTTCAAATATCTTTTCTGTCTTTCTTGCTTTCTTCTGAGAACCCAGTTCCACATATATTTAACCACTTACCACAGGTGGTTTAAAATTTTTTCAATCTTTTATTTTTAACTCTGTGCTTTATTTTTAATTGTTTCTATAGCTGTATCTTTTTTCTGCAACATTCAAATTTGTCATTACATCTCTTTCAGTGTATTTTTCATTTCAGATATTTATGTCTCAATTTCAGAAATTTCATGTAGGTGTTTTGTTAAATTTCTCATTTCTTTTATAGTCATTTTTATATTTTTCTCTACTTGCCTAAACATATGTAGATATTTATAATAGCTGTTTTAACATGTTTGTCTGCAAATTCTATCATATCTCTCCTTTTTAGATCTGTTTTTATTGACTTTATCCTGGTTAAGTTTCAAATTTTTCGCATTTGGATTCCTGATTATTTTTAATTGGATGTCAAATGTAAATTTTATGCTATTGAGTGCTAGATTTTGCTATATTCCTTTACATAATGGTCTTTTTTTGACACACAATTAAGTTTTTTGGAATCAATTTTATCTTTTAAAGTCTTGCTTTTAAACTTTGGGAGAACAGGTTCAGAGCAAGCTTTATTCTAGGATTAATTTAGCCTCATTATGAAAGTGATACCCATCTGAAGTCCACCCCCTGCCTCATGTACTACAAAGTTTTCTCACCCAGCTGGAAGAAACATGAACTATTCATAGCTATGTTAGCTTTTGGAATTGTTTTGTCTACTCCTCCTGGTTATTCTTGCACTGTCTTGGGTTGTTTCTCATGCTTATACAAATCAGTACTCAGCCAAAGACTTGAGGGAACCCCCATGAAACTCTCCAAGCATGCCTCTCTGTGTCTCTTCCTCATCTACAATGCTCTGTTCCCAAAATTTTAGCAATCTTCCTCTGAATAATCTATCCTTTGAATCTTCAATGCAGCAAACATGCCTGTTTGAAGTCTTCCTCTCTGCATTGTGGTCTGGAAACTGCTTCCATACATTTAATTTGTGAAAACATAGGGCTAACCTTGTTTAACTTTCAGGTATCATAGTTTTGTTCTGCCTGTTGTCCAATGTCTGAAAACCCGTGTTTCATATATTTTGCCTGCTTTTCTGTCTGTTTCTATTTTTAAGCAGGAAAAGAAATCCAGTCTCTGTTACTCTGTCATGGTGTGAAGTGGTAATCTCTAATTTACTTATTTATTTTCTGTATTGTTTATCCTTCCTATAATGAAATGAAAGCTTTATAAGGGAACAGATATCTATGATTGATTTATTCACTGAGGTACACCAACCACCTAGAATAGTTTCTGGACATGGTAAATGTTAAAAAGTACTCGTTGAATTAATAAATTAGTAAAGCAATATCACTTCATAGTCTGAGATCTCATTCTTTAGCGTACATTATTTTTGTTTTTCTGAGGAAACACTGATCCAACTGAAAGTTTTTGGCTACTAGACCAGTTTCTCTATTATATCCCACAGTTTGTCACTGTTTAGCGAAATCATATAAATTATACCATGGACGTTCTAAAAATTGTTTGACCTGGATTATGTGGTATTTATGATGAAGAGGAGGAAAGGAGATACTCCAGAAACTTCAAATGTTTCATAATACCTACAATTACATAATGTAATGCCCAAGGTCAGCTTTCTAGTAGGAAGTGATAGACTTGAATATTTATGCTCAGATAATTTTGAAAGCTCCCCCCTTTACCCCCCTTTCCTCCCATCCACTTACAGCAGGTATTCTGCAGTCAGGAATCTCTATTAGTATGAAAACTCAGCTGGAAGAAACTTAATCAGTCAGTCAGTCAATTTTTAAATAAGAAGAATTATAAAACATCTCTAGCCTTAAAAGTCACTGTCATTAATCAGTACTAGGAACAGCAGCAAATAATAAATGAACCTAGAACACCAATTGCAAAGAAAGAAGTTTATGACCCTGTTCAGGAAGATTTGTCCTGGAAAGGCCTCAACTAACAGAGGAAAAATGTACCATTTGCCTTAAGACTTGAAAAGGAAAAAAAAAAAAAAAAGCAACTGAGAGCATTAAGGGGAAAAATTACCATCTTAAATACATTCCTACACATGTCAGAAATGAACTAACTTTTGAAAGCCATTACTTGTTAATTGGAAAATCACAGAGCAGATGGAACCAATTAATCTACAATTACAGAATCACTACAATCCAAACAAAAATAAACTCATTTGCAATATATAATTTTTTTAAAGAAACTCTTCCTAATATGTCTAAAATTGGGCAAGAGACACAGCATTTCATTGTTATAGGGGAGTTTAAGCCATTTCCAGAGGCTAAGTTTCCTTCAGGATAAAAGGGGAGTTGGTCTTATGGTGAAACGTGCAGTCCAAACTTCCAAAAAAAGAATATAGATGTAAAGTGTGTTAAAACCATTCATTTAAGAATATTATTTATATCTACTACACATGAGGAACTGTGTTAGTTGCTAATTATGAAATAGTGACTGACAATAGATAAGGATTCTGCTGTCATGGAATTTAGAGTCTAGTGTGTGGCAAATACCAAATCACCACCGGAACAGATGCCAATTTGCAATTATAATTCATGCTGTGAAGAAGGGTTACTTGGTATAGTATGTACTATAGACTGAATGTTTGTGTTTCCCCCAAATTCATATGTTGAAACCTAGTTTTCAATGTGATGATATTTGAAGGTAAGGACTTTAAGATATGATCAGCTCATGAGGATGGGATCCTCATGAATAGGATTAGTGTCCTTATAAAAGAGGCCCCAGAGAGATTCCTTATTCCTTCTGCCATGTGAGAACACAGTGAGAAAAGGGACATCTATTATCCAGGAAGGGAAGGGGCTTCACCTTACATCAGATCAGCTGGTGCCTTGATCTTGGACTTCCCAAGACTGTGAGAAGTAAGTTTCTGTTCTTTATAAGCCACTATGTAACTCTGTTATAGCAGCCTGAACAGACTAAGATACTTACTATTGTCCCAATTTATTAATGTACTATCTTCAGAGAGTTTCCAGGCTGGGTTGCAAGGACAGAGATCCAGGAAAAAGCAGGTGGAGTCCAAGAATTGAGGAGATGAAGTTAAGAGTTCAATGAGACAAGAGGGAGAGAGCTATAGTTCATAGGACATGGTCCCAAGCAAGAAGGAGCCCCACAAAGAGAGAATTCCAAATATCAGTTACACGCTCCTCAAATATTCAGCAGAGTTCTGATTCACACATGCATTTGATGAACTACCCTGGCATGGAGAAAGACCTTCAGAGACAATCAGAGGCAGTGCTTACTAGAGCATGAAAAGGACTGGTGATATTGTGTGTTCCCACTTGAAAAACAGAAAAACTTCGTGATTATTGGAGCATCAGGTAGTGTACTAAGAAGGTCCTTACCTCATTAATGGAGAATAATTAGCCCTAGACCAACACTGCTGTAGTCCCACCCAACAAATCATTTTTTAAATATTTCATTGAAGTGTAGTTGATTTAAAATGTTGTGTTAATTTCTGCTGTGCAGCAAAGTGATTCAGTTATATATATATATATTCTTTTTCATGTTCTTTTCCATTATAGTTTATCACGGGTTATTGAATAGAGTTCCCTGTGCTATAAAGTACAACCTTGTTTATCCATCCTATATATACTAGTTTGCATCTCCTAATGCCAAACTCCCAGTCCTTCCTTCCCTATCTGCCCTCCCCCTTGGCAACCACAAGTCTGTTCTTTACATCTGTGAGTCTGTTTCTGTCTCATAGATATGTTCATCTGTGTCGTATTTTAGGTTCCACATGTAAGTGATATCATATTGGATTTGTCTTTCTCTTTTTGACTTACTTTGCTTAGTGTGATAGTCTCTGGATCCATCCATTTTGCTGCAGGTGGTATTATTTCATTATTTTTTATGGCTAAGTAATATTCCATTTTATATATATATATATATATATATATATCTCACATCCTTTTTGTCCATTCATCTGTTGATAGATATTTAGGTTGCCTCCATGTCTTGTAAATAGTACTGCTGTCAACATAGGGGTGCATGTATCTTTTTCAATTACAGTTTTGTCTGGGTGTATGCCTAGGAGTGGGATTGCTGAATCATATGATAACTCTATTTTTAGTTTTTTGAGGAACTCCATAGTGGCTGCACCAATATACATTCCCACCAGTAGTTTATGAGGGTTCCCTTTTCTCCACACCCTCTCCAACATTTATTATTTGTAGACTTTTTAATGATGGCCATTCTGACTGGTGTGAGGTGTGGTACCTCATTGTAGTTTTGATTTGCATTTCTCTAATAATTGGTGATGCTGAGCATCTTTTCATGTGCCTCTTGGCCATCTGTGTGACTTATTTGGAGAAATGCTACTTAGGTTTTCTGCCCCCACCCAACAAATCTTAAAATCAAGTATAAAGAGATCAAATTGTTTACAAGTAATTTAACCATGTCACAGAACAAAATTCAAAAATATTTCTGGGAATATAGATATTTAGCATCCAAAAAATTAAATTTTATTTATTCCTTGCATAAAGTGATATAATATCACTTGAAGGTATACTGGTATGAAGATGTATACTATAAATCCTAAAGTAACACTAATATAAAAAATACAAAGTTATAAATAATAAGCCAACAAAAGAAATAAAGTGGAATTATAAATTTAAAAAAGGGTATTAAGAACAGTAGGGGAAAATAGAAAACATATAGCAAGCTAATAGACTTAAAACTAATATCAGTAGTTGCCTTACACATAAATGATCTCAGCATATCAATTAAAAGGCAGGAATTGTCAAATTATATATAAAATCAAGACTCAAGCATGTGCTGCTTATAAGAAACACATTTTAAATAATTGTCATAAATAAATTTAAAGTAATTTGGTTGGATGGGAAAATATATACCATGCTAATACTCATTAAAGAAAGCTGAATCAGCTATATTAATACCAGACAAACTAGATTTCAGAGAAAAGAATATAAAGAAGGATCTTCCCTTTTAATGAAAACCTAGAAACTAGATATCAGTTTTGTATATTTCAGCAAATAATTAAATCATTTATTTTGGAGAATAAAGTTATCTTATAAGCATCATTATCCTATTGGCCTGGACTGCAAAAAAATTAGACCACACAAAGGATGCGGGCAGCAAGAATAATAGTACAGTTATAGAGAGGGTGCCCCTCCCGACCCATTTAAAAAATCAAACTGCTTTAATCAAGCTGCTCAAAACATACATGTATAACTATTTTTTTTCTGTATTTCTACCATGGATTATATTTCAATATTACTTTGCATATTTTTTAAAGAATCCTACATCTTCCAACAATTTCTAATGAATACTACAAGTCTCACATTTGGAGGAAACACATTTTGAAAGGTTAAGTAATTTGTCTAATGAAACATAGTCAGTAGGTGAAGAAACTTGGATTAAAGCATTTATTTACTCAACAAAAATTAATTGAATGCCTAATACATTCTAGTCACTGTTCTTGGTTTTAAGAGTGCATCGATAAATAAAATGGAAAAAACAAAAACTAAGTCCTGCCCTTTTGGGCTTAGATGTGTCTAATGGAGAACATGTGATTTTATTACTGTTTCCTATGACTTCTTTATCAAAGAGCATTGAAACTTTCCCTTTCTAATTTCCCGTTAAACATGACATCAGTACTCCTCAAACAAAGGCATTCTAAATGAATGATAATGAACAATATTTTTAAAAAGTCTACTGGAATAGTGGAAAGGCACATAGTGACAGGATGAGATAGGGCCTGATCTGTCAGCACAGTGACTTGTCATGCCCAACATTTGTGTTGGGAAACAGATGCCTGAAATTCTACCTCAAAGCAAATTAAGTATTATTTTTTCTTTATTTTTTCTTTATTAATAACTTTCCAGTGATAATTCCTACATCTGTAGTAAAATGTGAGAGCTCCTGAAGGAATGCATAGCTAAACTAAAATGAGAAAAAGGATCTCAGAAAAGGGATGTTTGATCATAGAGCAAAAATACTGAATCTGTGTATTAGGTAAATCTCTTTTGAGTATAACCTATAGAAATCTAATGCAAACTACCTCAGAAACAAAAAAATCATTTTCAGGTTAAGGCTGGTTTCAGGTACTCTTACAATGACAATTACATCTTGTTCACCATGTCCTGAGTGATCTTTTTTCTCTCTGGCTTTATTCTACATATGGCTCTCTCCATTTGATGAGGAATATACCCACTTGCAAATCTAGGATTATGTAGCAGTTACAGCTCTTACTTTCAGAGGGAGCACATGCTAAAATTTAAGTTTTATAAAGGAAAACTTAAAGTGAATATAATTATATATTTTGATATTAACATTAATATTTGAGAGTCTAAAATCTTATATATTTTATAAAATAAATTAGTTCTTCAAGAGAGTTTTTTCTTGTTATTTTCACTGTTGTTTGATGTGATTGTTCTACTCTTGATTTATTTACTCACTTAGCACTAGGGTATTGGAGGCAGTAATGCTTATTGTTTTTTCCTATGTGTAAGGAACTGTGATCAGCATTTACCTTCATTAATCACATTGCATTGTCACAACAGCCCAGTAAGACAAGTCCTATTATTACAACCATTTAAAATGTAAGGAAGGTGAGTCTTAAAAGACTGTCCAAGTGTATGTATCTAGTAAACAGCTAAGCCAAGATGTAAATCCAGAAACTGAGCTTCTCATAGGCACAATGCTACTTTTCCTCTCTGACAGTATAGTAGGGAAAAATTACCTAACATTACAATGCTTCCTTAAAATTAAATCCTTAAATCTTTATCTTACGAAAGACTGTATTTTAAAAAATGACATGGGTAATAAGAGATATCAAACCCTAGTGGTAACATATGAATTCAAATCCCAATTCCACCACTGACTAGCTGTGAACATTTAGGCACTCAGCTCAAATTTTATATACAGGAGTTTCATAAAATGTAAAAATATAATAATATATATACCAGTATATTTTGTGAAGATTAAGTGAAATACTCTGTTGCTTGTGTAGTAGGCAGATTATACTGTAGCCAATAATAGCATGAGAGTCAGGTAAAATATAAAAATTGTTTATTTAAAAGTGTTAAAGGGCAAGAACTCTTACATTCTACTGGACTATAAAATGGCATAACCACTTTGGAAAACTCTTTGATGATTTCTTAAAAACACAAATATATACCTATCATAACCCAGAGATTCAACTTCTAAGTGTTCACCTAAAAATGAACATATGTTCACACAGAGTTGTACAAGAATATTTATAGAAACTTGTCCAGGATAGACCCAAATTGGAAACAACCAGACTTCCTGTTAACAGATGAATGGATTTTTAAAAATTGCGTTAATTCCATACAGTGGAATAATGCACATCAATATAAAGAAACTACCTGTTGATACACACAATATGGATGAATATCGACATAATTACTCTGAGTGAAAGAAGCTGATAGAAAGAGTACATAGTGTATGATTCCATGTATTTTAAATAGTGGTAAATGCACAGTAATTTCTAGTGACAAGTAGCCAATCATTTGTTACCTGGAGAAGGGAGCTAAAGGAGGAACAGACTGCAAAGGAATGTGAGGATCTTTAGAGAGAGAGAGAGATTTTACATATCTTGATTGTAGTGGTGGCTTCATGGGTACATACATCTGTCAGATTTAGTGAGTCCTACATTTTAAATGGATGCAGTTTATTATATGTAAGTTATACCACAGTAAAGTTAACTTTAAAAATGGAGAGACATTTCACGTACATGGATTGAAGGACTCAATATTTTAAAGATATAAATTCTTCCCAAACTGACCCGTAAAAATAAATACATTTTAAATAAAACTACCTGCAGGGTTGTGTGTGTGTGCATGCCTGTCCATGCATTTGCAAGCATGTGTGTGTGAAAATTAAGGAAGTGGATCTCAAATTTACAGAGAAATGCGAAGAACACAAAATATCTAACGCACTGTAGAATAATAATAAACAAGCTAGATTAATATCATATTGAGGCCTGTTATATATAACACTGTAGTAATAAGACAATGTGAAATTGTCATAAATATAGACAAATTGACCACTGAAACTATAGAGAAAATCCAGAAATAGACTTACTTACTTACATATCTATGGTGACCTAATTTTTACAAAGGAAAAACTACACTTCAGTGGGAAAAGAATAGTCTTTTTTGTAAATGGAAATTCATATAGAAAAATAATAAATCTTATCCTGTTCCTTAAACTATATATGAAAATTGATTCTAGATCTAAATGTGTAAGAAAAAGATAAAACTTTTAGAAAAAATATTAAAATAACTTTATTACCTTAAGGTAGCCAAAGATTTCTTAAACAAGAACAGAAATTATTCATAATAAGAGAAAACTTGATAAATAGATTACATTAAAATTAAAATTATGTCAAAGACATGATTAAGAGTGTGAAAAGTAAATTCAAATAGGAGAAAATATTTTATGCATATATCTGTCAAAAGTAATATCTAGAATAAAGAACTTTATAAATAAGATAAACTAAGTCAATAGAAAAAATGAACAACATTCTTGAACAAATTTTGTTTTTTTAAATTTTATTTTATTGTGGTAAGAACATTTAACATGAGATATATCCTCTTAACAAATTCTTAAGTGTACAATAGTATATTGTTGGTTTTAGGTGCAGTGATTTATAGCAGATCTCTAGAACTTACTCATCTTCCTTAACTGAAACTATGCCCTTAACTGAAACTATACCCATCAGTAACTTCCCACTTACCCTTCCTCCTAGTTCCTGGCAACCACCATTCTAATCTTTGATTCTGTGAATTTGACTAATTTTAGGTTTCTCAAATAAGTGGAATCATGCCGTCTTTGTCTTTCTGTGACTGGCTTACTTCACTTAGCATCATGTCCTCAAGTTTGTCGCATGTGGCAGAATTTCATTCCTTTTAAGGCTGAACACTGGACGTTAAGGTTATTTCTACATCTTGGCTATTGAGAATAGTGTTGTAATGGATATGGGAGTGCTAGTATCTGATTTCGATTATTTTGGGTAAACACTCAGTTATGGGATTGCTGACTCATATGGTAGTTCTGTTTTTAATTTTTTGAGGAACCTTCATATTGTTTCCATAGCAGCTGCACTATTTTGCATTCCCACCAAAAGCGCACAAAGATTTGAACAGACATTTCATTTAAAAATATCCAAATGGCCAGTAAACTTAGGAAATGTGCTAAACTTTATATGCCATCATGGAAATACAAATTGAAACCACCAGAGTGACTAAAATGAATAAAATAGTCTGACAGTTCCAAATGTTAAGTAATGATGTGAAGCAAATGGAATCTTCTTACTTTCCTGGTGAGAGTATAAATTGAGATAGCCACTTTAGAAAATGCTTTGTCAGGATGCACTAAAACTGAACTAGCTCATAACTTAGGACTTAGTAGTTCCATTCCTTAGTGTATACCCAACAGAACTGCATAGTTATGTTCACTAAAAGCATTATACAAGTATGTTTATAGCAGCATTATGTGTAATAGATTGGTAATGAAAACAGTCATCAGTGATAGAAAGGATAAATACGATGAGATATTATACAGTAATGAGAGTAAATGAAGTGCAACTACATGCAGCAAGATGGATGAATCTTATAAACAATATATTGAGGAAAGAAGCCAGACATGAGTAGTACATGTATATGATTCCATTCACATACAGTTGAAAAAGAGAGAACATTATTTTTTTCCCCTTGAAGTCAAGATAGCATTGTGTGGTTAGTAACAGAGATGGGTCATGAGGTGACTTTTGGGATGCAGATGGTGCTCTGTTTCTTGATTCAGGCTCTGACTGAAGGAATGTGTTTTACTTTGTGAAAATCCATTGTGTTACACACTTAGGATATGTATCCTTTTCATTATTTATGTTAAACTTCAATAAAAATTTTAAAAAGTAACACACATATCAACTAAATCTTACCTTATTAAAGAAAATCACATACCATTTCGTGAATGATTTAAGCTCTGTGTAAAGTAGGAGAACCCAGAGGAGGAACTTTAAACTATTTTGTAGTTGAGTGTTTAGCATACGTAAGTTAAGACACTGAGAAAGGAGGAAGTCCAAGAATGGGTAGAAGTAAATATCCACATATAATGAAGGAACATTTCTGCTTACAAAGTCTTTAGAAATTGTTTAGAACTAAATTAGTGCCATAATAGAGAGTGATAACAACATAACTTTCTATCTTGGAGAAAGATAAATCAGAATCAAAAAAGTAAAATACAAATTTTTAATTTTTGTGGCAATGTGTGTATATCCATGTGTTTCCTTAAGTATGCTTAAACATTCTTTATCCTTCCCTCTTCCCCCAACCACGCTTCTCTCTCTCTCTCTCTCTCTCTCTCTCTCTTCCTCCCTCCCTCCATTGCTTCCTTTGCCTCTTTTTCTCTTTCTCTCTTTTTTTTTGGTGATTATACAAATCAAACATGATAGTTGAGTGCCAATATATTTTCTTCATAGTAGCATCATTATCTATTAGTTATCATCTTAGATTCCTACAGGTCAAGGCAATTTTTTTTTTAACTTTGGTTGGTTGTCCATTAAGTATTGTCAGCTGCAGTCTGTCATCCTGAGATCTTATCATCCCCATAATATTGGCAATACCAGTTACCTTGCAGCATCTCTCACTGTCAACCATAGACTTCAGAGGATAGGTAACACCAAGCTTCTCAGATAGGCTGGTGCCCCCTCTACACTGTATTTTACAAAGCCTTAATAGAGGGAGTGTCTATTAAGCCCTTGATACTAGAAGTGTGGTTCTCAGACCAGCAGAATAATCTCATGCTCAACCTGGATATATTGAATGAGAATTTGCATTTTAACAAAATCCCTCGGGTCTTTGGATGGACATTAAATTTTGAGAGCCACCACTGTAGGCATTCTCTGGATAAAATGTTCAAGGGGTAGGTTCTTAAGTCTTAATTGATAAATCATTTCTAACAGCTGCAATTTCCTGAACTTCTGGCTTTCCTTCGTACTCTGCCAGGGGAACTTGGAACATCCACCTCAACTAAACCACTGTCCTATTTACGTTTTAGAGAACTATTCTAATAAACATTAGAAGCAGCTCTGGTTGTTCTTGACATAATCCTAAATCCTAAATCATAATTGATTTAAATGGTACCAATAAATGCTTCCCTATCCGTGACACAGCCCCACTAGTACAACATTCTCTACACTTCACCTTGGTTCATGCTGGTACACATCTGTCAGGTACTGTAACTCCTTTAATAGTAGGCTGTTTCTTCCTGGGGCAGAGTTCACACTTCCCTGCTTAGGTTATATTAAAAGTGACTCGGATTTTGGTTCTAGAGGTAATGAAGAAGACTGGAGGAGGAACTTGTAGAAGATGAATGTTATTCTGAGATGCAGCTATTCCAGATGTAGGATTGCAAGATAAAGCTAAAATTGAAATTTAGATAAATGAAAAACCTTGTTTTAGTATAAGTATGCACTATATATTACATCAGGCAAATTCACACTAAAAAGCACTTGTTTCTTATCTGAAATTCAAATGTAACTGTGTCCTTTTTTCAAAAAAAATTAAATAACCTTTCTATTTTAGATATTTTACTTTTAGATTTACAGAAAAAATTCAGAGGTAATATGGAGAGCTTCCATACATTCCACACACATTTTTCCTTATTGTTATCATCGTATTTAGTATGGTATACTTGTTACAATTAATGAACCAATAGTGATTCATCATTATTAACTGAGGTCCACATTTTATTCAGATTTCCTTAGTTTAGCCTAGTATCTTTTTCTATTCCAGCATGCCACCCAGGATACCATATTACACTGACTTGTCATGTTTCTTTAGGCTCATCTTAGCTGTGACAGTTTCTATGATGTTCCTTGTTTTTGATGACCTTCAAAGTTTTGAGGAGTAGTGGTCAGGTATTTTTTAGACTGTCTGTCAGTGGGATTTGTCATCTTTATCCTGATTATATTGGGGTCATGTGTTCTTGGGAGTAAGACCACAGGATTAAGTGCCATTTTTATCATATAATATTAGAGGTATATATTATCAACATGGCTCAACTTTGAACCTTATATTTTAAGGTGTATATTTGGAGTCACTGGTTCCTGAAAATACAAAAATTAAAATTAAAAAAGCACTTAGAGGTCATCTCATTAGACCCTGAAATATCTTATTCATTTCAATTTTTCCCAGAATCTTAAATTTATTAGGTACATATGGTCTGTTAGGGAAATGGATTATCAATGAACCATCCCCTAATTATTGTATAGGAAGTACCACATCTGAGAATATGTTATATAAACAGCTAATATTCATTAATATTTCATCCAGTGGAAATACTCAAAAGGTGAAATTTTTCTATGAACTTTCTATCCATGAATTGGTCTAAGTGTTATGACAATTATTTTCCTTTTTTCTTTTGATAACTGAGGAATAAAGAAGGAATAGTTCGACCGGAACATCGGCTGGCAGATTTTCCACATAATATCAAGTAATAAACACCTATGAAATCAAATGTACAGAGCCTAGCCATAATGAGTTTCCCAGAAAAAGTGAATCCACTTTGTCCAGGTTGCAGTCATCAGGGTCAACAGCCTACAAGGATCTCCAGGTGGCTTGGGAAATTGCTGGGTCTGGGGAGATATCCTGAATGCTAATACTGACATTCCCTTTTGCGAGTTCACTATAAAGATGAGTACAAATACATCCTTTATTAGTTAACCAAATATTTATTTTTCTAAATATCTTTGTTTGAGTGTTCTTATTCCAGAGCACAAAATCCATAACCCTCTTGGTATCTGCTCTAATACTTTATGTGTATAATTTGCCAATCATTTAGAAAATATGTAATTTTTCACCCCTAGTAACGTTTTCTTGTCTGTATTTGTCAGAACTTTTCAGAGACTTCCACAGCTTTTCCTTGTTCCTTTGTGTGCTCTAAGTTTCTGCTTGTTGTCATTAAACATGCTGTGTCCACTGTTGAACTAGGAATGGTTAAGAAAACAAACTTAAAATAATTAAAACAATATTTGTTAAAACCCTACTGCGTGCTTGGCATAATGTTGGGTTCTCAAATAAAAATAAGAAAGAATAAACAGTAAAATTTACAAAAATGCTGAAGAAGAGCGTGGCGTTTCTCAGGAAAAATAAGTAGTTTAATTCAATTAAAATACAACATACAGAGAGAGAGTGGTAAAAGATAGAACTGTAAATCTAATATCTAGTGGATCATAAAAGTCCTCTCTTATCTCCTAAATGCCACGGACTTCATTTTAAGCACCAGTGTGCTAAGATTGAATCTCAGCTTTTTGAAGTCTTCCCTGGTGGCTATATAGGGAAGAAAGAAATAAAAATTCAATGGCCTTCCCTAGGATAGATGAAAATCTACTTGAAAAGGCAAGACTTATGAACATGGGGTAAAGAATAATTCAAAATGGAGTATGGTCAAGTAGAAAATCCTGGGCTAAGAAATATATTATCCATAGCAACTGGTGTTTCTTTAATCCATTTTCCTCATTGCAGCCAGAATTACCTTGTTAAAGCATAGATCCAATCATTTCAACTTCTACATTGCACGGCCCCTGAAATCCTTGACTGATTTTCTAGTGCTTATAGAGAAAAAAAATTGTTTCTTTAACAAGTCTTAACAACCTCTATCCCATATTTATAACCAAGTTTCTTGATTTCTGCATTTCAACCACACTGGCTTTTATAGGCCCACACAACAATATTTACTTTTTCTGTAAGCCCGCACAGGCTGCTCCCTGTATGTGGAAAGCCCTTCCCATCCTGGCCATCTTTCCTTTTCATTTAATTCCAAACATTTCCTCTCCAGAGGTATCCTCTGGAAAGCTTTCATTGGCCTCCCTTACTTGTGCAAATCCCCATTATTCAGTTTCATACTGTATTAGTCAGGGTTCTCCAGAGAAACAGAACCAGTAGAAGATGATGGATAGGTAGATGATGATAGCTAGCTAGCTAGCTAGCTAGATATTTAGAAAGAGATTTATTATGAGGAATTGGCTCACATGATGGTGGAGACTAAGTCCTATGGCAGATCTAAGTCTCAGATCTGCCATCTGCAAGCTGGAAACCAAGGAAAGCCAGTGGTATAGTTTCACTCCAAATCTCAAGGCCTAAGAATCTGGACCACTTATGTCTGAAGGCAGGAGAAGATCCGTGTTTGCCCTTCCTCAGCTTTTGTTCTATTTAAGCCCTCAGTGTATTGAATAATGGCCACAATGTGGGTGAGGCTAATCTTTACTCAGTCTGCTGATGCAAATTCTCATCTCTCTGGAAACATCCTCACAGACACACCCAGAAATAATGTTTTACCAGCTATCTGGATACCCCTTAGTCCAGTCAAACTGACAGATAAAATTAGCCATCACAGTAAAGTTCACTTCATTTGTCTCCCATCTCTCAAGGATCAATTTCCTTTAGCTATTCACTCTTCCTTCTCCTAGACCATCAGTTCTTCTCTTTATAATTTTTTAAAGTATACGTGAAAAAGTATGTTTCTTTATTAAAAAACAAAGAAATCTTTCTTGACCTTCTAGTATCTTCCAATTACACGTCCATTTTTCTATGTTCCTTCACAGAAAAGTTCCTCAGAAGAGTTTTCTACTCATTGTCTCAAATTTCTCCCTTCTTATTCTTTATTGAATTCAGTTCAGCCAGGTTGCAGCTCCGAACATTCTTCCAAAATGACTCTCATTAAGGCAGTGACTGGCAGATATATTGCTAAAAACAAATGGATAAAACTCAGTCCTCATCCATACTTGACATATCACCAGCAGTTAGGACATGGTGACCATTATTTCCTCCATGACAATTTCTTCACTTGAATTTCAGGACCCTACAACTTAATGGTTTCTTCTTGCTTTGTTGAAGGCAGTCTGCTCAGTCTTGTTTGCTGGCTCCTCTTTCTCCCATATTCTGTCTTAATGTGGGACTGCCCAAGGAATCAGTCTTAAACCTCTCTTGAATTCCATCTTACTCCCTACCATGGTGATTTCATCCAATCCCATGCCTCAAATGCCACCTGTATGCTTATCAGTCTGAGTTTTATAGGCTAAGCCCAGAACTGACCCCTGGACTTTTGGGTCAGGTATCTAACTAAAAATTCAATGTATTTGTTTGTATTGCTAAGAGAAATCTCAGACTTAAAAATTAGCTTCTGATCTCAACTTAAAACCTGCTCCTCTGCCAGTCTTCCCTATTTCAATTAGAGCCCTCATTTTATCTACATGGTTCTCAAATTCTGGGGTCAAACTTAACTCCTGTCTCTTATATTCTTAAACCACCTCTTCCATCAATTAGCAAAGTCTGTTGACTCAACCTTAAAAACATATGCAGAATCTGGCCAGTTCTAATCATGTCCACTGTTATCTATCACTTTGGACAAACCTACAGTCATCATCATTTCTTTCTTTTTTTTTTTTTTTTTTTGCGGTACACGAGCCTCTCACCGTTGTGGCCTCTCCTGTTGCAGAGCACAGGCTCCAGACGCACAGGCTCAGCAGCCATGGCTCACAGGCCCAGCCGCTCCGTGGCATGTGGGATCCTCCCAGACCGGGGCACGAACCCGTGTCCGCTGCATCGGCAGGCGGACTCCCAACTACTGCGCCACCAGGGAAGCGCCATCATCATTTCTTGTACAAATTATTGTAATTGCCCTCTAACTGGTCTCTATATTTTTTCTTTGCCCTATGTAGTCTACTAAGCAGAACAGCTGGAATGATCCTTTTAAAAGTAAGATGAAGTTATGTTTGTAAGGAAAGTTCTTCAATGGTGTCTTATTGCTCTCAGAATAAAGATAAAGTTCTTAAACCTGTGAGGCCCTACACAGTCTGGCCCTCTGCAGACTCTTTGATCTAATTTCTTGATTTTCTTTTTCTTTGAGTCTGCTTCAGTCACAGTGGTCATCTTGCTGTGATTTTTTTTTTTCTTTTTTAAACTAGGAACTTTCTCAGTGTGGGAATTCTTGGCACAAACAAAGTAAGCTGCCAGGACCCAGTTAATTAACTAAAAGGATGGCTGCTATTATGGTTGATATCTGAATTGTTAAGGGTCTAGAAAGGGGTGCCTGTAAGTCTGTGCTTTGTTGCGTAAAGTAGACCAATTCAAAAGGAGCTAGTTAATGGGCACAGAAATTCCCATGATCCCTCCCACTTCCTTGCTACTGTATCTTCAGAAGTAGGGCAAGATCCTTTTAAGCTAACAGATCTGAAATTGATTTACTGATAGCTTGCTTAAGACTGATTCAGGAATGGGGAAGTGCTAAATTGGTAGGTAGAAGTTATTATTAATGTGTTTTGGAAAATACTGATTCTCTACCTTGTCCCAATCTTACTGAATAAGAATGTCAGTGTGGTGGAGCTGTTGAATCAATGTTTTAAAGAAGTTACTGTATAATTTTTATGCTTATCCAGGTACAATCCTAGCTGCAAAAAAATTCCCTGACGATCTTTTAAAAAATGCTAATAGTCAAGCTTAACCTCAGAAATCTGATTTAATAAGCAGCAGGATTGAGAATCTATGGTCAGAGTTAGAGATCAATATTTGTTGAATGAATAAAATGGGTGAGTGACAACTGATTAAAATGTAAATTATTATATACTTTTATTCCTTGACAATTCAGTTATGTTCTCGTTTTCCCTTGGATTGTCTTTAGTTTCTCAATGAGAAGGAAAGACTAAAAATTAAATTCCTCACTTCATATTATGGTTGAGAAAGTCTTCATTACCTCTTGTCTGCAATTTCTGCTCTTGTTTTGCCATTTCCTCCTTACTAAAGCCAGAGCTGTCTTTCTAGAACTCAACCAATAATGTGCATATTTAAAAACTTGTTTATGTTTCTATTTATTAATCTGGAACCTTTTGCTTGTGACAGAAGCTCAACTCAAACCAGTTTAAATGAAAAAAAAAATTTTCAATTGGCTAACATAACAGATCTGAGCTGAATCTAGGATTCCATAGGATTCTATTTATTTTCAGTTTTACCCTAATTTCTCCCTTTTGCTTAATTCTTTCTTGCAATTTCAGATTTGCTATTTAGCAGTTTAGCATCTGTGGTAACCCAAGCAAAATTTCAAGATTAACCCAGGTATTCAGCTTGAATCATGGGTTCGTCCCTTAGCTGCACTGGAGCCAGAAGGATGGGACGATATGACTGGTCAAACATGTGCCTCTTATGAGTGTGCATTTTTTGGTTTTTGAGAGTGTTGATATAGGTTTGCACCATCCAAGACATATACACTAAGACTGGCCCAAAGGGAAAAAGAGAGGGCTCTTACCAGGAGAAGAAAGGAAAAATCCAGAGCAGACAAAATGACACAACAGGATATATTCAGGATGATTTAATTAAAGTGTTATGCTAGTCCCCAAACCATTACTACTTTTGCCCTATTTACCTCTATAGCCCTGAGGTCATTTACTTCTCCTCCTGTACCCAACATTTCAGTCACACTGAGCTACTTGTTTCTGGAACATGCCATACTCATTTATATGTCTGCCTTCACTTGTGGTATTTCTTATATTAGGAATACTTGCCAAATTTCTATTCATTTTTCAAGGTATATCTTTAAATCATCTATTGCTGTGTAACAAACCACTTTGAAATTTAATTATTGACAAAAGCCATTCTATTACTCATGAATCTGCAATTTGGGCAGCACTCAATGGGAACAGCCCATCTCCGTTTAACATAGTGTCAGCCTGAGAAACTCAAAGAGCTGGGGCCTCATCTCTCAGGAGGAGGTCAAGCTGGGTCATATATCTGAGACCTCAATTCTCATTGTCAGCTGAGTGTTCATGTGGAGCCAGTCACAGGGGCACCTTAGTTCCCCTCCACGTGGCGTGAGGTTCCTGTAGCATGGCAACTTGGCTAAAAGGGAGAGAAGTGGAGGCTGCCTGTCATCTTAAGGCTCCAGACATCACTCTGCTGCATTCTCTTGGTCAAAGACAGTTGAAAGGCCAACTCGGGTTCACAGGGAGGGGAAGTAAGCTCTCTTCTCCATAGGAGGGAGATGTGCAGAGTGACATGCACATTTAAGCGGCGGTGGTGTTGGGTCTGGGGGTTGTGTGGCTCTTCTTCTAAGACGCCTGCAGCCTAAGTCCAATTTAGCTGTTTTCATTTTCCAGTAGACTGGCTCAACCTCTGAATGACACCAAGTAATGTTAATAATTTTTGTGTCTCTATTCTTTTAAAAGAGTGTTTCTCAGAGTATGTTTAACAGATTTGTTGGGAAGCAAATAGGCCCACTACAGAAAAAAAAAAAGATTTTATTTTTAATCAACTAAATTGTGGAGGATTTCCCTATTGCAGGAAGTCTCAGCTTTTGTAATAAGCTGATGTGCATTGTAAACCTCCCAGTGATAAGAGTAAGGAAGTTAGCTAGAGAATAGGAAAGGTTACATAATAGAGCCTAACAGTCCACTTGTCATGTAATTTTATAATTATTTGATTGTCAATATGTATGTTGTACTATGAGCTCTCCAATCATGGTAATTTGGTGTTCTTTTGTTGTTTTATGTCCAACTATCACAGGGCCTAACACATAGTAGTCTTTTAGTAAACATTTCAGTAATAAGAGGTAAGGAAAAAGAGGAGGGTAGGGAGGAAACAGTTTTAAAACCTTCATTATGTAAGCCCAGCCTCCATATATGCAATCTGACCACTTACACAATTCCCAATTCATTTGATAGAATCCAGTCTTTCTGTGCAGATTCCTCAGAGGGACTTATCATTATTTCAGATCAAATAAAATCATGTTGCTCCTGAATAGTTCCATTGTAATAGAAAGAATAATAGCCCCTGAATTATGTTCACATCCTAATCTCTAGAACCTGTAATAGTTACAATACCCAGCAAATGGAATTAAAGTTGCAGATGAAATTAAGGTTGCTTATCAGCTAAACTTAAAATAAAGAGGTTATTTTGGATTATCTGCATGAACCCAATGTAATCACAGGAGTTCTTAAAGTGGAAGAGGGAGACAGAAAAGAGAACCAGAGCAATGAAGTGTTAGAAGAACTTAGCCAGATGTTGCTGACTTTGAAAATGGAGATAGAAGACAATGAGCTAAGGTATGTGGGTGACCTCTAGGAGCTGGAAAAAGCAAGGAAATGGATTCTCCCCTAGAGCCTCCAGAAGGAACACAGCTCGACTGATACCTTGATATAAGCCCTGACACCCACTTTGGATTTCTGACCACCAGAACTATAAGATAATAAATTTGTATTGCCTTAAGCTATTGAGTTTCTGGTAACTTGTTACAGCAGCCATAGAAAACTAATACACCCATGGATGATTACCATATTTTCTGGTTGACTAGTGATTAAAAAGAAATTATTTAAAAGCAAGAATGGTACAGCCCTGGCTGCACTTAATTTAATAGATTCAGTTTTAATTACCTTGATGTGACTCTGTAGTATGTTAGCAAATACACCATAGTCCATTTGTAAGACTGACTAATCTATATTAATAGATGCTCTCAGTATGGTATTTGGTCTGGGCTAATTCCACTATAGGAAAGCATGCGTGAATATTTGTGGAATATGGAAATGGTTATTCTTTAGGTTATATAACTCTGAGAAACACTGTGCTTTGAGAATGATTTGCAGCTTACAGAAGCAGATCAATGTTTTATAAGGAAAGAAGCATTCCAAAATATGATAATTTTAATAATATATAAATAATTCATCCAAAGTATGTTCAGTTATTTAAATTTTCTTTCCTCAAGTAGCTAATAAGCACCTCCCCGTGTCTGTCATGATCTCAGGTAGTGGGGATACACTGGTGAGTTAAGCACGGTCAATTAAGATTCATATCTTTTATTGGAAGAAACTGACAAAAATTTAATATTGAATCAATGTGAATGATGCTCTAATAATATTTACAAAGTATTGTAGAAGATCAGATGAGAGTTTATCCAACTTTTAAGGAAAAAAACTTTACGATGCCAATAATATTGCACTATATCTTTAAAGTATTCAGTCGAACAAGTTAGAAAAATAGGTTCTAAGAAGAGGAAAAGACCCATGTGAAAACACTTATATCTCCAAAAATTCATTTGTTTGAGAGGTGGGAAGCAATTTGTGGCACTGGGATACAGGCTGTGCATGAAGGATATAGCACAGTGGAAAGGGAGGAGCATATTGAAAATTTTCCCGGGAAAATCATGCAGGGACTAACAATGTGAGGGTCTTTGTAAACATACCAAGTATGTTGGATTTCATCCTGAAGGATGTGGGAAACAAAGAGTTTTTAAACAAACCCATAACAGCAGATTTTCTCCAGAGAAATCTAAAGATGTGTGGATGATGAATTGGAGAGATGTTATTAAAATGAATCAGAAAAACATGATGAAAGTTGAATCTAGGAAGGTGGTGATTGTTCAGTGTTTAGAAAATTGGGTGACACTTAATGAGCAGATTCTATAGTTTTGGTGATTGAGAAGAAGTGGAATTAAAAAAAAACTCTTAAGGGTAATAATTTAGACAACTAGTGAAACTACCTTTCCTTATTCAGATATCATAATAAGAAAAACATGTATATCATTTATCATAGTTAGGATTCTTTCTGATGGCAGTAATAAAAAAATATAACTCAAACTTGTTATAAAAAATATAAGGAGATATAAAGTCTCACATACCTGAAATTACAATAAAACTTTGAAGAGGCTTGAAGGTGAGTCAAATAATGATTCCAAAACAGTTTATATCTCCTTTCAACTCTGCTTACATTGTCTTTTTGCTTATATTCATTCAGAGCACTGTCTTCAACAAATGTTTTTACATGATGATACTTGTTAAAAATGTCTCAATTATTTTGAATATTATACCAGATTTAGATGTGAAAATTTTAGGTCTTCTCAGTTCCATTCCTTTGCAGAGTAGAAAATAAATGATTAAAATTGAAAGTAAGATCTCCATGAATATATGCTTTCCAAAGTTGAAATATTGTAAAATTAAACTATAGAGTTTTAATATTAAAACCTGTATTCTATTTGAACTCTCACAATTAATTTGCTCAAATCCACTGTTACCTTTGAAGTAATAAATTTCAAGGTTTCCCTGTTTGCAAGCTTTATTTTTAGTCATTGCAATTCATTAAATCTTAAGAAGCTGAACATTTCTGTTCTTTTATTTCTTGAATAAACTGATTAAAGATTTTCAATTGATTTTGAATGGAATACAAAGTCTTGGTTATAAAACAAGTTAAATACCATTGCAGAACACTTAAATTGATTTCCAAGTAATTCTTTTTTTAAAATTTATTTATTTTGTTATTTTATTTTATTTTGGCTGTGTTGGGTCTTTGTTGCTGTGCGCGGGCTTTTCTCTGGTTGCGGTGAGCAGGGGCTACACTTCATTGCTTCACGCAGGCTTCTTATTGCGGTGGCTTCTCGTTGCAGAGCACAGGCTCTAGGCACGCCGGCTTCAGTAGTTGTGGCACACAGGCTCAGTAGTTGTGTTTAGTTGCTCTGCGGCATGTGGGATCTTCTTGGACCAGGGCTCGAACCCCTATTCCCTGCATTGGCATGTGGATTCTTAACCACTGCGCCACTAGGGAAGCCCTCCAAGTAATTCTTGAAATATTTAAACATTGATAAAATCCAATTGATGATGACAGAAAAGAGAAGGCCCAGATAAATTCATGTTGAAATATGTTTTAATGCAACATCAACCATATACAGACAAAAATTATACTCGTTTTTCTATTTCTCTGCATAAAGTATTTACAAATTTTGACTACAGCTATTTCAGTGCAATTATTAATTTGTATACCACAAGAAATTCTAGGTATATTTCTTTTTTTTTTGTGGTACGCGGGCCTCTCACTGTTGTGGCCTCTCCCATTGCGGAGCACAGGCTCTGGACGTGCAGGCGCAGCGGCCATGGGTCACGGGCCCAGCCGCTCCGCGGCATGTGGGATCTTCCCGGACCGGGGCATGAACCTGTGTCCCCTGCATCGGCAGGCATACTCTCAACCACTGCGCCACCAGGGAAGCCCTAGGTATATTTCTTGATAAATAGGTTTTTTACTTTAGTAAGACCAGTGTTTTCACTATAACACTGTACTCTAACAACTTAGTATTTCGTGTTTTTATCCTTGCAAAAACAAAATATTTAACTCCAATGTTGAGTGTTTTAATAGTGTTCACACTGCTGCTTTCAAGAAAATGAACTTGTAAAGCTTTACTTTGATCCTATGAATTAGATGAAAAAAGTAGAACCATTATTGGACTTAACTGATTTTCTGTTTGAAGCATGTGCTGATATAACACATATCATTCAGCTGTTTGTGAAGTTCTTCTGTTGATGGAGTCAACATTGTCATCTATTCCTTCACTTTTCCTATCTACCTATGAAAAGTTGGATATGTATTCACTTAGAAAAAGTCAATAGATCTAAATGAAAAGTCATAGTTTGCAGTATGATATGTTACTCTCCCTTGGGTAGCTGGACACATTTGTCATTTCAAGTATAGTTCACTTTAAATGGACAACATTCTTTAAACAAATACTGATGCTACTTCTGCAGATCTGTGTCCTCTAGCTTTCCTCTCCTGAGAGTAGATGGTAACACCAATTAATATTTTATTCAAGTTAAACTTTTACCAACTTTTTAAGAAATGGAGACTCTGGAAATAAATTTTTAGATTTATTTATATCAAATGATTTATTACAAAAAATAAAATAAAATGCTACCAAACAATAAATTAGATAAATATATATATAGATATGCAACATTAAATAAATATCAAAACCACTTAAGAAGAACATTAAGACTACAGTTTTTGATAGGACAATACAGCTATTATTTCTTGATCATTTTTCAAGCACACATCAACCTATAATTTCACATTGACCTGACTAACTGGAGGTTCCATGGATTCCAGTTCTCAAAGGTCATGGCACAAATCTTGACATAAATGGCTGGTATTCCAAGTGAGCATCAGGGGCAGCTGAGTTAAAAACTTCTACTACTACTCTAGACCTAAAAAATGTAGCTCTTTCCTACATGTCCATTATTTTTTTATAGACAATTTTTTTAGAGCAGTTTTAGGCTTTCAGTACAATTGAACAGAAAATACAGAGAGTTCCTATTTCCCTGCTGACTCCACACACTACATGTCCTATTATAATTATCTTATCAGAAAATATTTTGCATTCTGCCCTCAAAAGTGAGATATTATATCTGGAAAAGAAGAGTGAAAAAGACTGGTAATCTTCCAGATAGCCACATGTTAAAGTTAGAACTCTGTTCATTGCGTATGAGTTTCATCAATTATTATACAAGATTATGGCAGGAGCTGAAAGTAAAATTTTAATTCAACTATTATTAATAATACATTACTAAAAAATGAAAAACCTAGGATAAATTTTGAACTGAACAGGACTCAAGACAATAGGCATGTATTTCAGGCAAACTTGGATACATGTTCACCCATGTATTATGACATTGATGTGATTATCATTTCAGAGTATGCATGGAAAACACATTGTAAAGGTTAAACAATAAAGAACACTAAACCTCACATTTATGTTGAAAATGCTTATTTTTACTATTTCCATTGTGCTAATATGGCTCAGATTTCAAACTTCCTGATCAGTTGACACAAGTGTACAGACAAGAGTGTGTTAAGGGAGTCTTCTGGAATCGAATCGAAATCTGACTCTGCCACCTTCTAGCTCTGTGACCATCAAAACATAAACTACTTTTCTGAAATTCAGTATATTATAATATGGGGATGATGTTGCTTCCATTAAAGTGTTCTTATAAGGTAATGTGAGTTCACAGTAGCAAAGTGCTAATATTATTGTAGTAGCTCGATAATTTAATTTCCTTCTGTATGCCCCTTTTCCTTCACTTCACTTCTATGTCAAGAGTGTGATACTTTCCATCCACCCATCCACATTAAAACGACTAAATTAGGGGTAGTGACTATCTATATAAAGTCTCCCTTCTCTAATTTTTACTGCAATTGGGACCCATTTGGGTGCTGGCAAAATGATTTATAGTCAGTTAATTATGAACATAACGGTGGATTAGAGGAAGAAATGAAACTGTTTAAAGGCCTAATGGTACATTTTAGATTCTGGAACTTCCAATATGAGTCCTAACAATGTCAGGGAGGTTGGTTTTTTTGGTTTTTTTTTCCCAGTTGTGGGCATGAGGAATTAGGAGATCAGTTTAAAGAAAGAAAATATTGTGTGTTCAAATATCATAAAGTGACCCTTTGAAGAAACTAACAATCAAGAAAGAGCAAAGTAACAGTTCCTTTATGTTTCTCCAAAGATTGACTGTGTTGAATCAAAATGACCTTACAACATACATAACAAATGAATTGCCATATATATATATGTATATATATAGCTCATAAAAATCATTAAATAAAATAACTTGAATAAAAAAACAAGGGTTAGAATAGGTCATTAATAGAAGAAGAGCCCTGAAATGTCATTAAACATGAAACAATTTTCAACTACAATGATCTAGGAACTACAAACATGAGACAAAAATGAAATACACAAATATGACACACCATTTTACATCCATTAGACTAGCAAAAATTAAGTTTAACAGTAGCAAGTGTTGACAAAGATGTGGGAAAATGGAACCACAGAATCATGTTAACACTTTGGAGAGCAGTTTTACAATACTACTTACTAAAATTGTCAATGTGCGACCGTATGACTAACAGTTGTACTTCTGGGATTATATTCTATAGAAATTCTCTAAAATGTGCAATAGGAGACTTGTGCAAGGATATTTATGGCACCATTTTCAATAATAGGAAAATGCTACAAATGATCAAAATCTAATACTGGAAAAATGGAAAATGAAATATGATATATTTGTATAATTCAATACTTGACATCAATTAAAAGGAATGAACTAGACTTCTTTATAGCATAGGTCATCTCAAAAACATAAGTTTTGAGAGAAATAGGCTATTTGAAGAATGATACATATAATAAATATATATGTAAATTTAAAACCATAGATAATACTATACACATATATATATAAATGAGTGTTGTCTATTTACCTATCCATATCTATCAGGAATTGTTATGCATTCATGAATTTATCCATCTTTCTATCAATCCATTAATATATCCATGTGTATTTTAAAATGTACTAGAATAATGCACATAAAATTTATAAGCATGGTTGCCTGGAGATGGGAAGGAAATTTGCTAGAATGGAATTGTAGATAAAGCAGAGTGCACTGTAAGTTCATTTACAATGTGTATCTTTTCATAATTTAAGAAAAGAAATGAAGCAAATTTTACAAAATATAATTATTGTCTATTTTAGGTGGTGTGTACAGCTATAGGTTATACCATTCTTACTTTTAATCTTTCTTATTTGTCCAAAAATAAGATTCTAAGTTATAGAATTAGATATATATATAATGCTGGATTTTTAGCCCTTGAAATCTGAATATGTTTTTATTGACTAGAAGAGGCAAATATGGTCATTTGTGTGGAACATCTGTAATGGGCCGTGAAACAGTTCATAAAGGAATGGAATTTGGCATCTGTCCAGAGGACCCAGATCTACACAAGTCTTGCCCTGGTAATTATGTCTGCAGTGAGAGAAGTAGCTCTGAGAAATGAAGTAATTATGGAAGATCAGAGGTAGAGAACTCAAGAAACCATCCAGGAAGATCCTGTCATTTGAGTGATGAAGAAACTGAGGTCCATGCAGGGGCAGCAACTTGGCAGTCGATTCTCTGAACTTCTAGTTGAGTGCACCGTACAGGATTACACGTGCTTCTTCTGGAAACCCAAATTACTTTTTCCTGTTCCAGTGACTTTTGCTTCTGGGCAAAAGCGATGAAGTCAGAAGCAATGCCAATTAGCCATTCCTGTATTCTGTCCTGAGCCAAATAGCAGGGGTGGGGGCATTATCCAGGGATCTACCTCAGGGTCTGGACTTCCATCCATCAGCTGTCAGGTCAGCTCATGGGACATACCCAGCTCCCCCTTGTCCTTCTGTCATCATGCCAGTTTTGCTTCCTGTGGCTTTGGCTTCACTCTCATTGATTTCAGGAAAATCCAGGGGGAACAGTTCCTTCTTGAGAGATGCAATTTTGAAGGGTTTTGGAGGCTTGTAAGGGGCTTATTAATAAAGTCTGGAATTAATTAAAGAAGGTCAAAGGAGCTTAACCACCTATTGCTCTGGAAGGACAACAAGGCACCAAATGAGTGACTGTTATTGATTAAGCATCTTGATTGCCTGCTTGGTCAGTCAATCAATACTAAAGAGTCAGATTCTTCAAAATATTAAACAAAATGAAGACAAGGTTTTTAGCTTGGAGCCTGAATTCCTAATGCTTTTCTAAAAGTTAGGTAGAAACCTCTTTGCATCCAGGTGAATTGCAGGAAAATAAGTGAAGGCAGAATGACGGATTATTGAGCTGCTTGAAAAGCAATAGTTGCTGCCTGTGGCTCTTATAATTTACTCTGGAAACTGTGTCCTGAGGCTTGTGGTAAGAGTAGATCAGATGTAATGGGTATTTTTTTTCATCATTGAAACGTAAGGGATATTTTTCTTCCCATTAAGGACAGAAAAGCAGCTCCTTACTGAAGAATCCATTTCAAACGTAAAAGGGACGTAGGTGATTGTTCTCATTTTATAATTGAAAATAGTCCAACAGTTCTAAAAACAGTGCTTCCAAGGTCTAAAAGAGAGGTCAAGGCAGAAATGAAGGTTCGTGCCATTTCTACGCTAAAGGCAAGAGCTAGATGATGCTTAGTAGGGGGTCAGGCAAAGTTGACTCATTTAATTCTCACGATAAACCTCTGAGGCATGTGTTAATATTATCCTCCTTTTATAGATAAGGAAACAATCATAGAGAAATTATTTTGCCCGATGCTCACTCAGCTGTTAATAGCAGAGCTATGATCTGAATTGAGAAAGTTTGTATCCCTAGCCACCAGCCTAGTAGTTTTCCTGTTTTAAGACACACCAGAATCACTGGGAAGGCTTGTTAAACCACAGAATGCTGGGCTCCATCCCCAGAGATTCTGATTTAGGAGGTCTGGGGTGGGACCAAAGAATTTGAATTTCTAATAAGATCCAAATTAATGCTGTTACTCCTGGCCTAGAATTCAGGCTTTGAGAACCACTGTGCTAGGCTATAGCACTTGATATGTCCCTACTTCCCTACCGAAGATTCTATAACATTCACACTGCAAATGGCTCACAGGTGTGACTCTTAGACTGTCAGTTTTTTTCAGGTTTGGGGTCATAGTTAATCACCCAATCATAACACCAAGGATAATTAAAACCTCTTTTATTATAGAATCTATGGTTGCATTTTTATTAAAGTTTACATAAATTTATTCAGAATCTGTACTTCCACCCCCCATCTCTGGCAACCATTAATCTGTTCTCTCTCTATATATAAGGTTTCTTTTTTCTTATTTAGATTCCATATGTAAGAGAGATCATACAGTATTGTCTTTCTCTCTCTGACTTATTTCACTTAGCATAATGCCCTCAAGATCTATTCATGGTGTCACAATTGGCATGGTTTCATTCTTTTTTATGGCTGAGTAATATTCCATTGTATATATATATTGTAGGGACAGAAAAAATTTTCCTTCCTCTCTTTGGCTAGTCTAGTAATTAAATTAACATAAGACAGATTAACTGGAGAAAAAACAAATTTAATTTTATATACACAGAAGACCCAAAGATATGAGACTCAAGGGCAAATTGGGCAATTGAGGCTTATATGCCATCCTGAGCTAAGGAATGAGATAGGATTCTGGGGCTTCAAAGGGGAGGAGAATGACTCACTGAATGATAAGAGCAGATGTTTGGTAATTAGAAGTTTACCCTGCCATGCAGATAGATCTTTCAGATAAAAGAGTTACCTCTGGTAATAGCTTTTCTTCTGGTGCAGGCCCTTTATCTAAATTCTTTTAGGTAGTTAGGGGAGAGGTCAAAGTTTTTCCTGAGTCTGCTGCATTGCCTTTAGCTCAAAATAATCCATATGCCAAAATGGCATATTTGGGGGTGGCATATTCTGTTCTCCTTCAATATATCACAATTTCTTTATCTGTTCATTCGTTGATGGATACTTAGGTTGTTTCCATATCTTGGCTGTTGTAAATAATGCTGCAGTGAACATAGGAATGCACATAATTTTTTGAACTAGTGTTTTTATTTTCTTTACATGTATACCCAGAAGTGGAATTGCTGGATCATATGGTTGTTCAATTTTTAATTTTTTGAGGAACCTTCATACTATTTTCCGTAGTGGTTGTACCAATTTACATTCTCACCAGCACTTTACAAGGGTTCCATTTTATGTGTTTCAAGTTTTATGGGTTTTAGTCTTCTGGTTTCTGGTTTCAGATTTTCAAGTCTTTAATCCATTTTGAGTTAACTTTTTTATGTATGGTGTAAGATAGGACACTTAAAACTTTTTAATGAGTAGAGTAAGTAGTAAGAAATACAAAAGCACCAAAGTTTAAGTGTATCATGTTTGAGGTCTAGATGTGATATATCTTATGACTAAAGCATATCATTTGTAAATTGAATTATGGCTATAACTGTGTCATTTCCCCTCACTAAATGGTAGTTGCCCTATACCCAATTATTTGTTGATGGTTCACAATGTATATTTTCATACCCCTAGGCTGTTTCCTTTGACCGAATGCTCCCTCATCTCTTACTGACAGACATCCTACTCATCCTTCAAGGCCTCTGTCAGCTCCGTTGTAAAGTGTGAAGTTCCCATGGTTGAAAGGGACCTGAATTGATAAGATAACCATTCTCTAGACTAGTTTGTGGCAAAGAAAAGTTGCACTACAAGTCAGCAGCTTGAGATCATCAGAACATGAGCTTTGTTCGTTCCTCTTGGCTCCCACATCAAGGTGTCCTTACCTCTATCCTTGCCCTTTTCCGGTGTTTACTCACTTCTTTTTGGCCTTACGTATTGAGCACCTCACGTTCAGATTCTAGAAGAATGCAAAGAATGCATGACTGATGTCTTGACTTTAACTTTGTCCCATGTGGTTGTGATATTCCAAGAAACAGGCTACATCAGCTCATCAAACAATTCTGAATTCCCATGAACTTCTCCAGAAAGTTCAGCTAATAAAGGAAGGTCTCACTTACCTTTGTAGTTCAAAAACCTTCAAATCTCTAGCAAAATCAAAGCCATTGAAATGCATAGAACCCTCTAATAGAGCTTGCTTTATTCTTGAATCCTCCGTGGCCCCATTTGTATGGCCTTATAGAACACCATCTAGCTTTGGAAGTTGATATCAAATGAATATGAAGACAACTCCTAAATCTTGTGCAAAAAGAATGAAAGTTGGTAATACTGCTGCTTGGCTCTGATTCATACATGGGCAGAGTGGAGTGAATATCTTGACATCAACCTCCCTCCTTCTTTCTAAGGTGCCTGTGCTGCTTTGGAGTTGATGGAACTTAGGGTCAAAAATCAGAAGGAAATTAGCCACCTCCACATACTATGGATGGAAGCCAGGCCTTCTTGTATTCTGCAGGTAATTAGGGAATTCATAGTAGACTTCCCTGGAATCCAGAGGACAGGAGGCTCTATAGAGGGAAAAGTTGTCATGATAAGTATCAACCATGGCAAACCCCAAATATAGGTTTTACAGATAAGAAAACTGAGGCTTCAAGTAGTTGAGAAGGCAGAGAAGACGCAGACCAGGATTCCAAGTTAGGAGCCTTAGATCCCAGAGTATATGAATGCAGTCTCCATTTGAAAACAAACCAACAAACATAACAGCTCCAACTGTGCAGATTGTCTTGTAGCACTGCATTAGTCTCAGAGCCTTATTTCAAGGTAGTCCTTGTACTTGGATAATTTTATGGAAAAATTTATGTAATCTCCAGGGACTTCATTCTCAAACACTTGCTAATTCATTTAAGAAATGAATTTAAGAGTTGCCCTTTCAGATTCCTCTACAGTGTTGGTGAAAGTGTAAATTGGTGCAGCCACTATGGAAAACAGTATGGAGGTTTATTAAAAAACTAAACATAGAGTTACTAGATGATCCAGCAATCCCACTCCTGTTCATATAGTATCTGGAAAAGACAAAAGGTCTAATTCAAAAGGATACATGCACCCCAGTGTTCACTGTAGCATTATTTATAATAGCGAAGACATGGAAGCAACCTAAGTGTGCATCAACAGATGAATGGATAAAGAAGATGTGGTACATATATACAGTGGAATATTACTCAGCCATAAAAAGAATGAAATAATGCCATTTGCAGCAACATGGATGGACCTAGAGATTATCATACTAAGTGAGGTAAGTCAGACAGAAAGACAAATATCGTATGATATCACTTATATGTGGAATCTAAAAAATAGTACAAATGAACTTGTTTACAAAACAGAAACAGACTCATAGACATAGCAAATGAATTTATGGTTATGAAAGGGGAGGAGGGGAGGAGGGATAAACTAGGAGTATGGGATTAACAGATGCACAATACCATGTATAAAATAGATAAACAACAAGGATTTACTGTATAGCACAGGGAACTATATTTAATATCTTGTAACAAACTATGGTGGAAAAGAATCAAAAAAAGAATATAGATTATACAGATATAAAAAAATTTTCCTTAAACTCTGACCTTCTAGACATTTATTATGTGACTTCCTTATGTACCGTGACAGGTTTAGAAAGTGGTAGAGTGAAAATAAGGACTGTGGGGTCACACAGCCCTATGTTTCATTATCCATCTGCCCCTTTGAGCATCCTTGTGCAAGTTACTTCTCTCTAAGTATTAGTTTCCCCCACGGATATTGTAAGGTTAAAATGATATAATACATATGAAAGTGTTTCACAAATTCTTAAAACAAAAAGATCCTGTGGATTCTACTTTATAGGGTAACTGCTATCACGATCCTTAATAAAAAAAGAGAGGGGCTTCCCTGGTGGCGCAGTGGTTGAGAATCTGCCTGCCAATGCAGGGGATATGGGTTCGAGCCCTGGTCTGGGAAGATCCCACATGCCGCGGAGCAACTGGGCCCGTGAGCCACAACTACTGAGCCTGCGCGTCTGGAGCCTGTGCTCCGTAACAAAGAGAGGCAGCGATAGTGAGAGGCCCGTGCACCGTGATGAAGAGTGGCCCCCACTCGCCGCAACTAGGGAAAGCCCTCACACAGAAACGAAGACCCAACACAGCCAAAAATAAATAAATAAATAAATAAAAGCTATAAATATATTGGAAAAAAAAAAGAGAAACCTCTTTACCATAAGCATTTTGTTTGAGGATGTACAGAGGAGGAAATGAATAGCTTCTTAGCCAGCTCCCTAGAGGCAGCAATTACCAAGAGCAGTTGATCAGAGCTCTTACCCCAGTGGCCAGAGAGCTCTGACTCACAGCTGCTCACCGTCTCTGAAATGGATTCTGCTGACACGCTTTAGAGAGAGGAGGATTACCTAGCAGAATCTCCACCAGGGACTGGGGTATGGAAAGCTGCAGGTTTTGCCATAGTGCTATTAAAGCCTTGAGCCTCAGCTCTCTCTGGCCTGTGCTGAGCTCAAACACTTGGCTATGTTTGTTTCTCGTGAATCATGAGACTGTGTATTTTGGGTCTCATTAGCATCCTTGATGAACTTAGATACTTTTAACACCCCAGTTATGAGGTAGGCAGCCAGTGTAGCCCAGTTCCTAAATATAGCTCCGAGGAACTGCATACCTACTGTTTGCCAGGCATGACATACCACACTTGACCTCTGGAATTTTCTATCCTCATAAGGTTACAGTGCAAAAATGACTTATTTGTAGGGGGCTTCCCAGTATGAGAGACTTGGTGAAAACATAGCCCACTACTAAAGAAATAAAGAGGTCCAAAGACTCCTTTTCCCCATCCTCTATAGGTACAGTGGACGCATATGAGCTTGGCTTGGCCAATTGGATGTTTCTCCCTGTCACTTTGAAGTGGAACCAGTAATACAGTGAAGCATGCTCAGTGCTAGAAAGCAAAGATGGATCCAGAATCCGTGGTGCCTGTGACATCTGGGCTAGTGGTGGCTCCCAGTATTAACCATGCAGTTCCCATGCTAGTGTGACCATAGCTATAGCACTAATCACTTTAGCTTCCTCAACATTCTGCCCATTCTTGACTTTCTGATAACTGGGGAGATTTCCTTCATTCCTAACGATTCTTCATTTTATGAACCACCCTTTATACTTTCAATAGATTACGTTTTTGCTACATTAAGTATGTTTGTTCTCTGTCACTTGCAACCAAGATTGATACAAACATAGTAATATTGACACTAGTAATCCCAATTTACAAAGACCAAGATTAAAATATAATGTGAAGAGAAATTAAGAAATGTTCCCATGTGTATAAGCCTGACAAATCAAATATACCAGTGCTTTCTCTTCTTCTCTCTATTAAATTTTAGATTTTCAACCAAGAAATATCTCACAGATTTATAGTGTAGAGCAGAAGGGACTTTAAAAACCATGTTGCCCAAACAGCCCATTTTAAGGGAAGGATGTTTTACCCTAGACAGGGTGACGATAGCGAACCTATGGCAAATCTTTTCCCCTAACTATGTGGTCTTTCAAAACTGGTTTCTTGAATCTGAGAGCAAGGAAACAAACTTTAATAGAAAGGAAGTTGATGTTGGAATGGTACATCCCTCTGACTGTATAAAACTCAGGCCTGCTCCGGGAGTAATGGAAGATGAACACTCAGATTATAAGTAGAGACAATCTGGAAAGTTTGGGGTGGGGGGATGACTCATGAAGGAGCAGGAGAATGATCTCTTAATTCTGTTATTCTACTTCACATCTACAGGATGCCTGGCAGCTTATTAATAGTATTAATAGTACTAGGAGGCACAAATAATCAATCTGCTTTAACCACTTCCATTTCCCTTTTCTGACTCTCCAGTTATGGCTGGAGGGCCTCTCTTCTGTTCCACCACCATGCCAAACACCTAAGAGAACCTATTACAATGCATTGTATTCTTGCAGTTACTTTCCTGTCCAGCAGGGTCAGCTGTGGGTTCCTAGAAGGTCTCCCTAGCTCCACTCCCTTTGTTCCAGACCCCAAGGACATCTCCAAACTGGGATGTTACAGCCACATGATAGGCATGTGTTAATTGTTTGTTAAATGTTGAGACTGAAGAAACATAAGTGGCAAGTATATTTTCCCTCAGCATAAACTAGATGTGCAAAAAAAAAGTAAAATTTCTTGTTTTCTTGCTGGTTTCTTCTATCTCATCTTACAATGTAAGGATAAGTTAATATCTTCTGGTTTTAAACAGATGCTCTGTTCATATGGTTAGGTTTTTAGGTTTTCTTTCCCTTTTCCTCTTCCTTTTCTTTTCTCCAAATGGCAGTCCATACAGGCAGAACACCCAGGGACTCTCAACTGGCCACTTTCATCTGGTCTTCTATGTATCACAAAAGGGATTCCGAGAGAAGACTGTCCAGAGAAGAAGCATTCCAACAAGCTGCATGTTTCTTGCGACCTACCCTCTTGGAAGTTATATGGTATCACTTTCACCACATTCTCTTGATTACAGGAGAGAGGATTAGACACTTCCCCTTTAGGGAGGCACATGTTGTGTAAGGCTTAAAATTAAGGAACAATGCTATATGCTGTCTTGACATCTGATGAAACCAGGGCCTCACGTTGAATGGCCTAACTGCAAGTTTCCTTCCCTGCTCTGCTCTCACAGATAAAGTGTCCTAACCAAACAACCCTCCTTATTAAGGGGAGCAAGGCACAGTTCCTACTTATTTCTGAGTAGTTTGTTTAGGTTTCCTGACAGCTTGCAGAACTATTTAAACAAGCCAGTCACACTATCCAGCCTGAACCAGGGGTCACATCACCCTCTTGGTACTACAAAGCCTGCCTCTCACAGCCCTTGGATTTTCACTCTGTTCCCAAGTGCAACCCCCAGGTGACAGTGTATACCACGTGGTGTCCCTTTCCCTGGGGCTATGAATATATGTGACTAATAACCTGCTATTGATCTCATCTGTCCAGTGTTGAGTATTGTGTGTTCAGTCATCTTCAAGTGTGGGAATCCCTCCCTAATGGATGGGATGAATAGAAGGCAATTAAAACAGCATGGGAAAGTCCATCCAATGCAGAAGACTGTATTAGATACAGAATGTAATATATTGTTGTGGTCATTGTTAGAAAATCTAATCCCCACTTCATCTCATCTTCCCCCGCCCCCCTCCTCAGTGAGATAGGGGAACTCTCAAATATGTCCCAATAAATTTGGAAGCCACTGAGAAAATTGTGTGATTTAGGATTAATTCCTATCACCATCTTTATCACTAAACTGTTTGAGATGGATAATCTTTATCCCAAAGCACATTCTGGCACTATGGAACCCATCTTGAAAGATCCTGAAGTGTGTGGGAGATTTATTTATTTTTAGTCTAGATGTGCTACTCTACTCATGAGGCATTCTAAAATGGGTAGAGTCTGAGACTATGCCCAGATAATTCAGCAGTTAATATATTACAGGTGCTATCCCTACATAAATCAAAGTTGGTTTTTAGTGGTAAGTTGTCAGGCCCATTCTGTTTAAATGATAGATTTTGGAGTCTTTTCTTCTGAAGCATCTTAACTGCTTCAGGTGTGTTTGATGTGTTAACAAGTTTTCTGAGCTATTGAAAGGAGGGATGTTTCTGTGGATCCGTTTGGAAGGAAATCTTCAAAGACTTAGGCTTTTTCTGCTGAGAATGCCAGGGCTGTCTTGCAGACAGCTAAAGAGGGAAGACACTGGCATCTGAAGAGCTAACATGGAAACATGTATTCATTCAAATTATAGCCATTGTATTTGTCAGGGTTCTCTAGAGAAACAGAACCAATAGGAGATTTTATATAGGATCATACAATTATGGAGACTGAGAAGTCCCACGATCTACTGTCTTGCAAGCTGGAGACCCAAAAAAGCCAGTGCAGTAATTCTGTCTGAGTCTTAAAGCCTGACAACCAGGAACACCAAGGGTCAGAAAAGATGGATGTCTCAGCTCAAGTAATCAGGCAGGAAAGAACAAATTCTTCCTTCTTCCACCTTGTTATATTCAGGCCCTCAATGGATTGGGTGATGCCCGCTCACACTGGGGAGGTCACCAATTCAGATGCAAAAACACCCTAACAGACACATCCAGAATGTTTAATCTGGGTACCCATGGTCAGACAAGTTGACATATAAAATTAACTAGCATAGCTGTTGTTCCTCAAATATGCAACTTTCTGGTCACAGTGATAACATTGGGCTGTCTCTCAGTGCTGACTCTTTCCCTTTTATGTGGTCCTCTCCAGCCTCTAGGTCCACCCTCATTGTCCTAGGTATCCAAGACCATGCCTCTTCATAGTCCAGTCTTCTGCCCCTTCCCAGGCTGGTTGATCCTCATTTAGTTCCCCTTGGACATAATTCTTTATTTTCTTTTTTCAATTTATTGTTAAGGCATCTACTCTATATCTTGCTTCCTGTAAGGATTTCCTTTTTGTTTTTCAATAGACTTTTCTCAGAAACACGTGCTTCATGCAAATCAAATACTTTGACTTTCAAAGCTATTGTTCTTATAAAACTTTTGAGAGCTTATATTAAGAATGAAAAACTGAATATATTTCCCTTTGAATTACTGACATAGAAATCTAATTCTCCTTGAGTTTTGTCACAGTGTCTCAATAATACTCGATACGTGTCAGCTATTATAAACTACTACTACTACTACTATTCTTATTAGTCTTACTACTCCTGATGAAAAAGACTTAACAAGTATTTAAGAACAGAGATAGAGCATAAACTCAGATATATGGATTCTAAGTCTAGCTACCATTTAAATAGAAAAATCTTGTTTTAAAAGGATTAACTTGTCAGCTGTTTGCTACATGGACTAGAGAAAATAGAGAATGGAGGAGCCATCTTCATATAGTTCCCTGACTTATAAGAGATGCTCAGCAAATGTGGAAGAAATAAATGAATTTGTTTTAATGGAAGGGAAATACTAAAATTAATGTCCAGTGCAGTGAGTCGATATAGACATGGGATTAGTATAAGTAATTTAGACTAATACGAGAGAAAAAACAAATTTCACTTGTAGATTATCACAGATGTACACACTAACACACATACATACACACAAATATAAGAAAAATGGCGTATTACAGGCACATCAGCTTTTACTCTCATAAATGCAAATTTAAAATGAAGAAAGGTAGAAAATAAACACAAAAGAGGGAGAAGGAGGGAAGAAGAGAGGAGAGAAGAGAAAAGACGGAAAGTTGTGAGATTAAGTGATTGCTTAGAAAGGACTCACAAAAACAAAAATCTCAGTTCTGAATATTAGAAATTTCTAAATTATATTTATTATCTGTTTTTCTGAGTGTCTCCTCTTGTCTGCTAGCTTACAAGCTCCTTAAAAGCAAGCAGTAGCTTTGTTGAGTTGATCTTTGTAACTTAGAAAGTATTGCATAGACTATGTACTTAATAAATTGAATGAGAGAATGAATAAAAGAATAAAGGAATAATTGATTAATAAATGAATGCACAAAAAGAAGCAACAGATTAGAAAATATAAGGAATCAGTTTTCCAAAAAGAAATGATTAACAAGCAGGGATAGCCACAGGA
The DNA here is from genome assembly GCF_949752795.1 of Hyperoodon ampullatus. Classification (NCBI taxonomy): domain Eukaryota; kingdom Metazoa; phylum Chordata; class Mammalia; order Artiodactyla; family Ziphiidae; genus Hyperoodon; species Hyperoodon ampullatus. Next base: position 21,037,280 of record NC_136920.1, read on the forward strand.
GTTGGGCCAGAGGCCTTTTAGGTGTGTTCTGACTGCCTTCTGCAAAGTTCTACAGCTCAAAAAATAAGTACTCTACTGCCTATCAAAAAGCCCGAAGTTTTCTAATAGAATTCTTTGCTTTGGCCTCAAGGGCTTTTCTGCCTGTAAGGATTGTCTGTTAAATTACAGATATCTCTGGGATACATAAAATGTGAAGCTATTATCAGCTCGAACCTCAGGGGGGATTAGTTGATGGCTGGTTTTTGGGAAGGTGTATGCCTAGGAAGATAAAGGAGAGAGAAAAGGAAGGAACCTAGACTGACTGAAAGTTTAACATGTGAGGTGTTTTACATATATCATCTTCTTTAATCCTAAAACCAAAACCAAAGCATTGCATAGTAGCTATCATTACACCCATTTTTACAGAGAGGAATCAATCTTATGGAGGCTAAATCACCACCTGAGATAACTCGGCCAGCAAGAAGCAGAGTTGGAATTTGAACAGAGACTAGTCAGGCTCCTTCCTCTCACTGGGCAGAACCATTGCTGAAGCCCAGAAGGAAACCCCAGGTTCTGACAAGCAATAATTTTGTTCAGTGCTGGATATTATGACATTTCCCAGCTTCCTTTTCTGAAAGGCAATTAAGCGTTTGTATTAGCTTCTTAGGGCTGCTGTGTAACAAAATACCACAAACTAGAAAGCTTAAAACAATATAAATTTATTGGTTCATGATTTTGGATGCCAGAAGTCCAAAATCAAGGTGTTGGCAGGGCCATGCTCCCTCTGGAGCCTCTAGGGAAGGACGCTTCCTTGCATTTTCTAGCTTTTAATAGCCCTTGTGTCCTTGATTTGTGGCAGCATAACTCCAGTCTCAGCCTCCATCTTCACATGGCCATTGTCTATGTTTTTATTTGTCTTCACATTGTGTCCTCTTCCCTGTGTCTCTGTCTTCTCTTCTTGAAATAAAGCCAGTCATATTAGATTAAAACTCACCCTATCAAATATAACCTCATTTTAACCAGATTACATCTACAAAGAGTAGACTCACCAAGTGAGTCTGTTCAATGGAAAGCAGAGAGGGAAAAACTGAAGAAGGAAGGGTTAGGGTTCCTTTCTGTAAAGAAGGTGGTTTTATTGTCATGCTGGAGGCAAGGGTCTCCTGCATTTGCATTCATACTAGGCAAAGAGCTCCAGAGGGATTAATGCCTTAGAAAAGCTTGGCTGTGTTTACTGTAGGGATAAAACGTTGAGCAAAGCCTTTCTTACCATATTTCTAAGCAAACAACTCAGTGTATTGCCATTTTTGAGATGAGAATGCTTCAAATGAGATTACTGCTGCATTGAATCTGGGTTGTGATTGGAGATGTTTTATCCTTTCAAATGACCAACATATTTGCAAGACGCTCCAGAGTGCCTGACTTTCTATTGCACATTGTGTTGGTTTCTCATTTATGGTAAGGCAAAGACTAATGATCAGAGCTGGAGGAAAAGCACTTTCAGCTCTGCATTCAAAGGATAATCTTAAGGCAGCCTAAGACTCTTTGAATTCTTTGTTTATTTTTATATTTGTGGTGCAGAGACTCCAGAAGCTCTGGCTATCAATCCTGGCTTTTTTTATTTCAGGGGCAAATCATGTACACTCAGTATCTTTGGGGAGGAAACTTGAGGGCATAGGCAATGTAGGAGTTATTTGCTAAGTGGTCCTTTAGATAGTGCATTAGTCATAGCACGCAGTGGATCAGAGACTCAGGAATCATCCTGTGGACTCAGCACACGTCTCTGCTCTATCTCACCTTTCTCTGCACAGGCTGGATTCTAAGACTGACATTTGAGAAGATGGTGGAGAGTCTGTATTCCTATCAAAATATGCTCTTGGTGTTTCCATCCAGACTTCCTTGCTTTACCTCCTCATTTTGACAGAGCCTTTGTGTGAGAAAATGGCATGCACTTCCAGAGAAATGTCAGCAAGATAGGCAATTAATATGAGTTGTCGGCACATCTCAGGGTCAGAAGATTAGAGTACTTCAAGCATTATTAGAATTCCATCTCTAACTCTGTGCACGATAGAGGGCAAAGGAGCTCCTTAAAGAGAAGGAATAGGATGAATTCAGAAACAATCCTTGCATCAGCACAGACACATGAACTCACACACACAATTATCACTGCCTAGTATTTATGCTGATTCAATACATACTATACAATTACCTTTTAATTACAGTGCCCCATGTGAGAGGTATGAATAGCGGCAAGGCAAGTTTCAGGCCCTCACAAAACCCACAATGCATGTGTGGAATGTGACAGGCCCATAAATGGCTCTAAAAAAGACAGAGCACTGACAAAGATGGCCTTAATGTTTCCATCAGTTTGACCAAACTTGAGATATGTTCTTCCTGACTCCAGGTCCCTCCCCTATAACCCGACCCTTACAGAATCTAGATGGTCTCTTCCCTTTCTTTTCTTGGAGCATTTACTTTAGAAAACTCATAAATTTTTTTTCTACCCTTTAGTGATGTAAAACTTTCTAAAAGTCTCTGGCCAAAAAGTCTCTGCTTTGATGTAAACAGATGCTGAAATTTTGAATCATATTCAAACTACTGACTTCATATATATATATATATATATATATATATATATATATATATAGAACACTGATGCATACAAAAGAAAGGCCAGAGCTCAGGGGTGACAGGTGAATTGTCCCACTGACCTGCCCGAAAGGGGGCATCATGCCATGGGTGAGATGAGGCCAGCCTCGGTTTCCCCATTGGCTGTGCTGCCCCAGGTCTAAATGGGGCCACAGTACTCACAGGCTCTGAGCGCTGCAATGCTGGTGTCAGCAACCATGCAGGCTGTGGCTCATGAAGGGCAGGAGGTGAATTCAGGCAGGTGAGAAATGGTGACGCTCCACCTGCCTGTCTGGAGGAGCAAAGAATCAACTCGAATGCCTCAGCCAAGGCCTGAGTCAACCTCTCTAAGCGTGGGCTGCTGGAGGGTGGGCGTTGTGAGGGGGTGGGGGGCTGGGGGCAGGGGAGATCCCCCTCAGCGAATACCCCTTCCTTCTCTCCACCCATTAGAAAAATAAAAAGGCTGTGGCCAATTATAACCCCTGACTGTCTTTCTCAAGGACTTGGGAGTCATCTCTTTGAAATGTAATCACAACAGAAGATAATACCCCTATCTCCCAATCTGTGGGGGAGGACAAGAGCCTAACTTCCTGCTCCATGTTTTAGGCCCCCTGTCCTGGAGACGAAAGTTTACTTTTCCTTTGGGTAAGGCCCAAGGAAATGGCCCAAGGAAAAGGCCCAAGGAAATGGCTCAAGGAAAAGGCCCAAGGAAAAGGCCCATGCTCTGACCCCTCCGCTCCAGCTCCTTAAAACCTCTTCCACTTTCTTCCAGTGGCGTTTAGTTCAGACTGCATTCTGCTTTCTTTCTCCTATTTCAATAGCCTTCAATTACATTTTCCTAACTTTCTAACTTTGCTCACTGAAATTTTTGCTTGGATAGCACTAAGGTAATGCTCTGGACAGTCAGAAGAATGTATGTCTTGGGGGACAGCGTGGAAGGTTTCAAAATACTGGAGGCACTTAACGCCACATCTTTGGATTTTAATGAGTAGTGTTTTCAGAAGAAAAAGTAGAGAAAGAATAAGATGAAGCAAAATAAGCAAACATTAAAAAGTTCACCCATTGGTCAAACATCAATTCAACAAATGATCTTTACCAAATGAAAAAAAAAAGTATTAAAGTTAGGTTTTGAGTTTCTAGCCATTCACAATGGATGGGTGCAGGATGGAGGCTGTGGCTACCAGAATTCCGTCGTTACCAAGCTTCCGGGCTCTCCTGCTCTCTTCATGACCCCTCTCTACCTCTCAGGCTAACCATTATTTTTATTTCTTTGCTCCTCAGGCTTTCTTCTACCCCCTTCCCATCTCTATCTCCCTACATCTAGTGACTTCCTCTGCATCCCTCAGTCCCTCCCCACCATGCGTCCTCATGCAAGTAAAGGGAGCTGGAGAAGAGAGAGGAAGATGAGTCCATAGTCGAGTCTCAGCCACTGCTCCCTCCCAAAGGGTGAAAAATTCTGAGCAGAGAAGAAGTGGAAGACTGAGGGACACTGAGTAAGGGATACTAAAAGACAGTGTTCCGTAAAGAAAAAAATGACACTTCCAAATTAGGTTAATTCAAAAAGGCCTATAGGGCTTCCCTGGTGGCACAGTGGTTGAGAGTCCGCCTGCCGATGCAGGGGACTCGGGTTCGTGCCCCGGTCTGGGAGGATCCCACATGCCGCGGAGCGGCTGGGCCTGTGAGCCATGGCTGCTGAGCCTGCGCATCCAGAGCCTGTGCTCCGCAACGGGAGAGGCCACAACAGTGAGAGGCCCGCGTACCGCTAAAAAAAAAAAAAAAAAAAAGGCCTATAAAAGGGACTATTTCAAAGGTGTCCATAGAGTGTAGGGAAACCACAAAAATAGTACAGTATCCCAGGACTAGTACCCCCAGACTAGTGTGCCACCCCTAGTCTTGAAAGTTTAAGGGGAGGGAGAAGTTTCTAGAGTCTGTAGATGAGAGAGCTGGCTGGAGAGCTATCTGACAGGAGCTATGACTTTTAGTCTGTGGGTAGTGCCAGCTATAGCTACCATGTAGGCATAAAAATCCCAACCTCTTTTGCTCTCTTTCACTTTCTTGCTAGTGTTTCCTATTGGCCTAACCCTTCTGAAAGCCAGAGGGCAAGAGAGCCCACTGATGCCATCCATACAGGTCAGTCTTGGGGCAGAGCCCACTGATGCCATCCATACAGGTCGGTCTTGGGGCAGAGAGGAGAATGGAGAAGAGGAAACCTAATCTGAAAGGGGCAAATGGAAGATGTTAGGCATAGATAAAAAAATAGGAAAACAGAGGCAGAGAGAAAGGTGACCGAGGGGTTGAAAAGCCCTAGAGGGCAGGAAACATCAAGGAGCTACATAAAAGGAAAACTGAAGCATGGAACTAAGAGAAACAAAGGGGCAAGGGATCTGGACATGGAATTCTAACTCTGCAACCATCCTAGAATCTGTCAAACCATTAAATAAAAATTCTCATAAACATTATTAATAGAAACAAAGAAGAAAGAAGTCTTTAGGAAGTCAGTATCTTTGGTGAATTTGGCATATTGTCATTAACAAATTGATATTTTGGCAAATGAAACAGGGTTTCAGTAAATTTATTTTTTTTCATGTTATATTGCTTCCAAGGAAAGTTTTATAATTGGAGAAGTTTAGGGAACAGTAGGTTTGGTTTGCTGCATATTTAGTATCTGGTAAAAAATGTTGGTGTGTTATAAAGAGAGATTGGGGCCCATGTCAGTCAAGAGGCTATCAACTTCTAACCCATGCATAGCCTTACCATCTTGGTGACAGCTGATTCCCAACAGGGAAGTTCACCCAAGTCTTTGTGTTTAGAGTTTTTATCAGGGCTTAGTCACATGGGTATTGTTTGTTGCACACATAGCTGACCTTAGCCTCCAGCCTCTCTAGATGTTGAGCTCATAAGCATAGTCCAACTTCCCCCCAACCTGCCACCATAAATCACATTGTTAGCATAGACTGGTATGGCCCAAGGCCCCAAATAATTAAAGACCCTCCTATCAGGCAGGGCATACCAAGGGCTTGGAGGTTACCTCTCAGGAGCCAAGACAAAGGGCCAAACATTTCTCTCTCTTTACTGCACAGAGGACCTTGAATACAATGACCTATGGTGGAGAATTTGGTGTTCAGTAGCATCTCTCTACACTTACTGGGGGAGGTAGCAGGGGAACCATTGAATAATCTTTATTTTCCTCAGTGCCAATATTGATATGAAAATAAAATAATGCATTTAACCTGCTGTGTTTTCTTCTATGTATTTTCTTTTCCCTTCTATTGTATCTCTATTTTAATTGCCCCTCCTATCTCTATTTCCCTTTTGTCAATACTGCACTCCTTCAGTAACCTTGAACTCTTTGTGGTGACCCAGTAATTTATGCAGAACAGAGACTAAGCTTCATTTTCATTGCAGAATCTTAGAAAATGCTTTTATCTTGTGCTTTTGGCCAATATTATAGGGAGACAGAATATAGCCTTTCAAATGCAGCTCAAAGACATAAATTTTCCCATTTATATTGGTCAGTTCCTTTTCTAATAACAGCGATTTCTCTCTCTTAAAGATTCATGATATATGAAGAGATGGACAAATTATTCTCTCCATTTTCATAATATTTCTTCAGAGAAATCATCCAATGATTATATGAAGCTTTGATATAAAACAGTCAATCAACATAAGATTATCTTTTAATCAGAGCCCTTTTGATTTTTAGACACCAGATATTTTACTTTAAGTCACAGGTATCCCTCCACTCCAGATTTCAGAGGCAATAGTGAAGATGATTTAGGAGTCGTATATTCTATATTGCAAATAAAAGGAAGCAAAAACAATCAGGTATATCTGTTACCCATGGAGCCTATAAGATGTTCTAAGATAAAAGTTAATATAGAATATCACTGGGAATGTTAGATAATGAAAAGGGCAAATAAGCAAAAACAAAGGGGTCTGGAATAATAGGAGCTCTACAATAAGGCTGACTGAGATAAACTCTGCCCTGCTAAGCCTTATTCCACTGGAGGATACTGTTTTGACATCTTCTCATCTCTTTAATGCTTCCTTCCTTCCTCTTGAAGTCCTAAAGCTCATGAAGTGAGGTTATTGATGCTGATTATTAACCATTTCTACCTTGTCACTTTACAGCCACTGGATTGGATTATATTTCTTGAACTTCCTTGTTTGGGTGGGGCAAGTGACAATCCTGGCCAACAAGTAATAAGCAAAAGTAATACTTATAACTTCCGGTAGGAGAATTTAATTACTTGTGCAAAGACACTCCAGAGCTTTTCCTTTCCTTCTAACAACAACTTTTGCTTTCCTGACAATGATTCCTACTTCAGCGTGGAATGCAGTGACTGTGAGTAGAGTGATCGCCCAACCAATCAGAGGTTGACAGGTACTATAAGTGAGGTATATACCGCTGTTGTTTTAAGCTAATGATATTTGGTGTTTTTTCAGCAGTATAATCTAGCTGATCCTCACTGATACATGCAGCTCTGAGAATTAATAAGCTCAGTGAACCTAGAACTCATTGTAAATAAAATTCACTCTTTTCCTAAGCCTTAACCCCAAGAATGGTAATACAAAGCTGGACCCTGTCTGCATTACAGATTTAGACCTCTGGAAATGTTTATTCAAATTGTGTTGATTGTACTACATAATGAAGAAATGTGAATCTCACCTCATTCAAGTGGATCCCAAAATTTATTATGGCTCTAAAATTACCTCATTCTGTACATTGCTAAGGGACTATTGAAAGGTATGGAGATATAATGAATATGCCTTTCTGAAGCATTTCAAGCTTCCAGAAGAGAAGGTTATTGAGGGTGAACGAAGGTGTTATTGGATGTTTGTTTATTGCATAATGGGTGTGGGTTCGTTCCTAGCATTGTCCATCTTCCATCAGCACTGCTTCTGAATGCCAGCTTAAGACCTTATTTTACATTTATTGTTTTCACTAATTTCCCTGAAGTATTACTTTTCAATATATGCTAAACTAGTCTGGCATTTAACTTGTTTTTACCTTTAACTTGTTGCAAATAATGAGTTAAAGTGGTAGAAAATCGACTTGGCTAGAAGCCATTCTTTTACTTATTCAGTGGTTGGTCTTTGATGGGAGGATCCTTCTCTAGAGAGAGTCTTAAAAGCCGAGGTATAAAGCTGGGAAGGTAGACTAGGAGAAACATGGCAGTTTGACGAGTAAAGGTACACATCTCTTAATTCCAGAAATGTTAAGAGTACCACCACAGCTTTGTGCAGGAGGGAGCATGTATATGCAAAGGGAGATGTGGATAGATCCAATGGCTTTTAATATGAATCGATCAACAAGGTAGAATTTATGACTCTCCTGTGCTGTTTGACTTCAGATAATGGGAGTTCCCTTTTAACCTGTGTAGTCATCTGATATTTAAATAGCTATATATTTTTGCTGTCAAATTTAGAAGGCATCTGTTACCACAGTTATTCTATTTGTAGATGCCAAGGGGAAAATTTGCATATGCATTATTGCTGAACCAGGTCTCTTTTAAGACTCCCAGGGTTTCAGTATTATGATCCAAATCAGGCAAATGAATGAGTAATAATGACAAACTGTAGATATAGCAGGTGAGCTTTTGAACCTGTTACCCAATTAACGACAGGATTCCTGGGACTGGTGGAAAATGTCATTATTAAAGGACCGCCAAACGGTCCTGAGATCAGACCATATGCATATTATCATGTCTGTTTATAACACCATCTAGAAACCCATCTTGCAGAGTTGAAGCAATTGTTAGAAGTAAATGAGCAGCAAAACCACAGACTAATTATTATAGTGAGTTTTCCTATCAGAGTCAGAAGTCCCAATCTCAGTGCTGTCATTTTTTACTAAGGAATGAAGACAGTTCATTCATATAACAAATATTTATTAAGCACTTACTGTGTATCAGACTTTTTTATTTTTACTAGGCATTGGGGTACTTTGTGGAACCAAACAGACAAGTAAGCCAGAGGCATAGTCCCTGCCCTCACTAAGCTTTCAGACCAATGTAGGGGAGGCCACATGAATTTTAAAAAATCAACAAATAAATGGACAGTCTCAACTGTAATAATTCTTCTAAATGCAAGGCATTAATTTCCAGATATTTTTTTCCTGCTTACTGCTGGACTCTGAAGTATTATGAACTATGGATGATCTTTATTAGAAAGAAAATACTAATGGTCCTATTTGATTGACATAGCACACTCCTCACTGGAAACAATCTTTTTTTTTTTTTTTTTTTTTTTTTTGCCGTACGCGGGCCTCTCACTGTTGTGGCCTCTCCCGTTGTGGAGCACAGGCTCCGGATGCGAAGGCTCAGCGGCCATGGCTCACAGGCCCAGCTGCTCCACGGCATGTGGGATCTTCCCGGACCGGGGCATAAACCTGTGTCCCCTGCATCGGCAGGCGGACTCTCAACCACTGCGCCACCAGGGAAGCCCACTGGAAACAGTCTTGACAGTTGCAGCCTCCCTCTCACTCTCTCCCCACAACGTCAACGTATTTTTTTAGGAAGCTCCCATTTGGCAAACTCATTTTCCCATTCTCCCATACAGCAGAATATAGATCTTGCTTGAAAGCATATGTAAGATAAAAGAAACTTTCAATTAAAGTTGTCACAACTACATTCTGCAAATACAGTATCCAGGATGATTCTGAAACTTTAGAGTAAATCTCAGTACAGAAAGAGGGAAATTGCAACTGTGTGGAAAACATAATAATGAAATTATGGAAGACAAACTGAAACTCAGTAGTGGAAATAGAATTCTTGATCAGGCCTGCTCTAGTTCTCTCTGAGGTGAATGAATAATGAAACACAAGCAAATGAAGGCGCTTAATAACTCACTTTTAAAGAATAATTCACAGACGTTTTGGGAGAAGGCTACCAGAATTAAAAACTTGACTTTTTAAAGAGATATTCTATATACTTTTTATTTTGAATAAGGTATGGCACATATCCTGTTGATCTAACAGTTACAATATGAAAAGGTAACTAAGGCGCTGATGGGCGGGAGCAATGTTTGGAAGGATGATGCAGTTGAGTGTCCTTTGGTCTGCACGAACTGAGGATTAAATCATGCTCTTTGTTACCAACCCTTATATTTAGGAACTGTGCTGTGCTTTATAGCGTATATTTTCAATGGAGGCATAACATGTGAGGGAGCATGCATTTAGAGGATAATGGCTGCAGAGGAGAAGTCAACTGAGTTTCTAGACATCATAAACCCCTGTCTCTTGCAGGTAATTAGGATAAAGGAATCAACCTGCAACCTAGATGGCATACACCTACATGGTAGCATCATACATATACATGACCATATATATGCATCACCATATATATATATATATATATATATATATATATATATATATATATATATGTGGTGATTACTGGGGATGTAGGAATTGAACGTGCAATCAAGACCTCACGCATATCCATATCTTGCTCAGGCTAACTCTGCTAAGCAGATTCTAAAGCCTGAGGCCTAAGGAAAAATATTTTAAACTTCTGGTCAAATGATGCACTTGGGGAATAAGTGAGCCTTAAGGGGATGTCTCTACTCTGCAAGCGGGGGAACATAGTAAATAACCCAAAAGAGCTGTAGATAAAGATTTTCATTTTCTATAGCAATGCTCCCAAAGAGTGGTATGCCTTACGGAAAAAATGAGAACCATAAAACAAGAGAGAAAGAGACTTTTTATGACTGTATGGTTTAGAATACCTAGGCTCCTAAGGGAATCTAACTGTTGGCATATAGGAAAAACTTGGAGAGGAAACAGTATGAGAAGTTTACATTTCACTTGCTCCCATCTTTTCTTTACCGTCCGTCCTTCACAGTAGGAAAGGATTTTCTAGGATGAGAGAAAAATGAGAGTCAGGGAAAAAAATGAGACAAAATTGAGGGTAAATCCCAGAGGAAGGGGCCCTGTGCTCACTCCCTGGGGCACGTTCTAAGAGGTGGTGGTGAGCCATCAGATACATTTATAGGATCGGAAAACAGAGAGGCTCGTGCCCTGCAATAGGAGAACAAAGGTAATTGGGGGTTTTTAGTAATATATACCTAGGCTTACAATTAGTTCATACTTTTAAAATATGTTATCCTTTAATAAATATTGATTTCTACATAGAAGTTATTCAGAGAACTCCCAGTTATTCAGCTGATCTCTGCAACGGGTTATTGGTGCCCCCCAAAGTTACACGCATATCCTAATTCCCAGAACCTGTATGAATTTTGAAAAATCATCTCTGCAGATATAATTGAGGTTCTTGAGATGAGACCATTCTGTATTATTGAGGAATGGGGACCCTAAATCCAATGACAAGTACACTTATAGGGGACATACAGGAAAGAAATACAGAGAGAAGGGGAGAGCACATATGAAGACAGTGGTAGAGATGCAGCCATGAACCCAGAAGTGCTGACAGTTACCAGAAGCTGGAAGACCCAAGGGTCCTCCCTAGGGTCTGCGGGAGGAGTGTGACCCTGCCAACACCATGGTTTTGGGTTTCTGACCTTCAGAACTATGAGAGAATGAATGTCAATGATTTTAAACTGCCAAGTAATTTCATACAGCAGGCCTAGGAAACTAATAGCACTCCACCCACATGCTCAGCTGTAAGCAGATGCATTCCTAGAGTAACTTCGTGACTGTTGAGACTCATTCCAGTTCCCTTCTGCGGCAGTTAACTCCATGTACTGTGTTTAAACAGAATATTTGAAATAAACAGTGATAGCACGGTAATTACAAAGATGAGTAACAGAACTTGAATTATTTCACTTCTGCCATAATGTGTGACTAATGAAATTTTTATTTGTGCTTCAAATTTTAAAGAGTTCAATAGAGCATGAACTGAGAGGTATGATATTTTTGTTGGTTGAGTGTATGTATGAAATATTTTACTGAACTTAAATATCTTTAACATAGAGATTTTTCATCTTCTTTATTGTAATTGTTATTAAATTATGATAGTGTTATCACAGCAGAAAAGTACTATTTATTTTAAATTTCCCCCAAAGGAACATAAGTTTAATTAGAAAGTACAAATTTATTACCTTTCTCTTTTGTACTGTTATATTTATTATTTATTACTTTACTGGTATGATCGTATATACAAAGTTTAGTAAAAGAAAATTTTCACTGAATGCGTTTTTTCTGAGCATTATTATTATTCACGTCATTTCATCATTATTTGACAATAATTTTGATGTATAAAGATGAGTTTGTAAAACTAGCTCTCTGAGACACAAATATATTAGGCATGCCCACTGCTGGCTTATTGTCTGTTTAGAGCCCAATAGTAAGGCAAGACTGTGCGGGAGAAATGGCAAGTGCTCTACTGGGTGGATGAGGTTGTAGTGTCACAGAGGATCCCTTGTCCCAGCATGTTTTGAAATCAGGAGGATTTTCATGTGCTCCACAGTGATAATAATACAGTCAAGAAAGTCACTGAGCCTGTAGATGGCTCTCTGACAACTTTTGTGAACTAAAGTCTATACACAACACAAGATGATGCTGGCCTTAGTGGATGCTGGTCCAGACAAGATACTTAGAATCACTCCTCTTTACTGTCCACCATTAACACCTTTGTAAGCCTTCTCAACTTCCAAAATGAATAAAGTAGGGTGGGGCATCCAACTGACGGAGATATGTTTCTACCTTCTTTGCAGAATGAAAGCTTATAGAAACTTAGCTAAGTTGGAGTTTACTAAAGTTACTTTTCTTGCTCGCCTTCACAGAGGACTAGAATTTATATATATAATATACATTTCCCAGAGGAGTAAACTGAGATTCAGATTATGTGACTTGTCTAAGATCTCACAAGTAATTAAAGAGAGAACTAAGATTCTAACACAGGTCCGTCTAATTCCAAGAACCCCACCTTTTCTACCATGTTAGGCTATCACTCCAGGAACCACTGAGACTTCTGAGCTATGGAAAAAGAATAAACTGAGACAGTTTCAGGACAACGAAGTGTTCCCTAAGTTTTAGAATTATTTTCTCCCAAAGTTTTGGTTATTTTTGTCCTTGGCTTACCTTGGAAGAGCAGTATGGCTCAATGGAAAGCTGGATTCAATCCATCTTTACCTCTCATCAGCTGTATGACCTTGGGAAATTTCTCTACCTCTCAGTATCTTTTATTCTCATCTCTTATATGAGGAGAGAAATAACTCAGAGAAATGCAGAGATTAGAAATTGCAAATATAAAGCATCTGGAACCTAGTAGGGCATCACCAATTGGAGCTATTTTATATTACCTTTATGAAGATATAATATTCCAGAATAGTTGCAAATGTCATTGTCATTCTATACACAGCCTCTGATAACTAGTTGAAAAGGTATAACTGAAGATTACTGTTTTATTTATCCATTGATGTATTGTTTATTTTTGCTGACAATGTTGAGTATATAGGCCTGCCTGGTGGATACAGAGAAAGGTTCAACCTAGATGGGGCATTAATTCCCTTGAAATTCTCTTTCTGTTATAACTTGCTGATCCTCTCTCAGCATGAAATTGATTGAGAAATTCACATCACTTAATTCTTTTCATAATCACTTAGTGCAAAACTAGCAATGAAGGACTTTTTTTTTTTTTTTAATGGGCAATGAGCCAAGTGAGGCATGCAGAAGGGGATAGAGTTGGCTATTCAAGTACAAGTTTCTTCCCTCTTATGAAATGCCCCAGATAAGCAGTATTCCGTGCTGAACTTCACAGATCAGATTGTTGTTCTGGAAGTCTGTTATGTTGGTAGAGACAGAAAGTAAAAAGGATAAGAGGTGAGAACAGGGAACACTGGTTGTGGAAAATGGAAAAATGAACAAAACTAAAGTAACTCATCCTGGCTGTTTCTGAAATGAAGCAGTGGAAAGGAGATAAAGAGTGCATATGAGGTGAGACTATCTATTAAAAAGATGTCCTTTAAGATATTTCTGCTGGAAAATAAAGGAGAAAAGAGATGAAAGCACTGTCTTTGATAGAAACTTCATACCTCTAATGATAGTTTCCAAGAAGTAGAAAAACCATGGCGTTTTGGAGATGGACAGACTTGGGACTGAATCTCTTCCGGATTATTAGTGTGACACATGGCTAGTTACTTAACTTCTCTGAATCACTGTCTCCTCATCTGTTGCTAGGTATGCTATTTCTCCACTTATTGATAATTTAGGGGTTAACTTTTCTGCACTCACTATTTTATGTCTTTGATCATTGTATTAAATTTGTTTGGAACTTCATATCCCTTTGTCTATCTATTCTGGTTGACTGAGCTCATTGAGGGCCATGGTGACATCTTTGATCTCTACTAAGTTAATGTCATTACCACTCCATTTTTGCTAGAAGCTGAAGTTAGATGCATGATGACTTTCAAGGTGGGCAGCTAATGGATTTTTTTGATTATTTGCTTGGAGTATATGTCTAGGAGAGACAATATTTAGACCTTGACAGGAGGGAACCAAGCCTTGCATCCTGCTCTTTAAAGGGTCTTCTCTGACTCTCCTCTGTTTACACCTTTCCCAATTATGCAATAATTTCCTGGGGCCCAAAAACTGTGCCCAAACTTATATCATGCCCTTGTCTATATCACACTATGGATATCAGAGCACAAGAATCCCCTGCCTTCCTTAAACCTGACACAGCTTCCAAGGCTGGATGTGTCCTCCAGGGTGGAATTTGCAAATGATACCCTGACTTCTAGGTCTCAAAGAAGGTTATTTGGGAAGGGGCATAGGACTTGGAACTAGAGGCTGAGTCACTCCCCCAAATGCAGGTGGGGCCCCCAAATGGCATGGAGCAAGGTATGAAAAAAGAAAGTTGCTGGGCCCAGGCCAGCCCTCCCCATGCAGCCAGGTTCTAGCACAGAACTCTGAGGAATCTGAGAATTCTGAATTTAAATCTGACCTTCCAGGTCATTATAAATGTCAGAGATAGAACACTTTTTAACAGTGAGCTTGATTTACATCCTTAAAGATTTAGACATATGGCAGACAACTCTCCATTTGTACTCTTGCCAATGTTAGGGGCATACCTGGAGAAATCCATCCCTGTGATCCTTCTTTTAGTGGCAAAAGTAGGAAATTTCATTATACAACATGAATGTTAATTTCTAAATCACTTTGATACCCCTTTTGCAGGATATCATCTCCAAAGACATTCTTCTTCACCTGTGTTTGGATCCCATGTATTTACTTTGGGCCTTTTTCTTTAGATTGTCTTTTATGTTTGCCAAGAAATACTTGGCAACATTTTGAAAGATAGTGAAACACCATGGTCTCTTTCTGTCAAAATTTGTAACCATCAGGGTGACACTAAAATAAGGAAATGTCAAAGAGTGAAGAAAGCCACATTGAATCCATACATCTCCATGTCTCCACATAAGCTTTCTATGAATGCTCAAGAGGAAAAGGTGTTAAGATTCAGGATTCTGAGGCTCCTAATTAAAGTCCACAGGTTAGAGAAACAATTAGCCTAGAGAAAAGAAGCATTCATTAAGGAGGCTGGAATCTTAGACTAAGAATACTATTGATGCAGTTGGGAGGCTGATGTTAAGGTAGAGGACTTGAGTAGAGAAAGATAATATGTCCTCATAGCCTTTAAAATATACATGGTATGGCACATTAGAAAGAGAGAAAACACTCCTCAAGCTTGTGTCAGGTCAAGGTCCAATGCCAAGGACTTGCATTGGGAATAGAATTTGATCTAAACCTTGTTCAATAAATAGCTCTTCCCTTGGAAGACTAGGAGAATGAGAAAATGTGCATTCTGTGTTTTAGCCCTTTCAAATGCCCTTGTTATTTTGGAGTCAGTGGACCTGTGACTCTAATGATATGGGCAAATCTTTGTACCTCTTGTAGCCTTAGCTTTTCTACCTTGTAGAGTTGCTGTGAGAACTGCTCTCAGATGGTGCATGGAAATGGCCTTTATAACCTGAGCAAGTTTATTACTTGGTGGCCATATGAATAAAAGAATTGGTTATTAGTTAAAAGCTAATTATTATTAGGAATGGTCAACTTAAGAGTTGCAGCTTCTAGAGTGGTGGTTGTCTATGCACTAGTTAGTAGTATTCTAGGGTTTAAATTGTCATAGGTGCAGGTTTGTCACTATACTTTTCTTGTCAAATTCATACTAAGAAACTGCAATATCCTTGCTATTCTTTAACAAAATGCATTTCCTAATTCTATACTTGGGTCTCTAAAAATTTTTTAAACAAATCTGAAGAAAGTGAGAATAACCATTACATATCTTAACTTCTCCCAAATTATTTCAATCTCACATCCTTCTGTGGTAATGAGTCCAGGCTTTCTTTTCAGGATGATGAAGTGTTCAAAACTGATTGCAGTGATGGTTGAACAACACTGTAGACATGGTTAAAAGAATAAAGTGTACATTTTAGGTGAGTAAATAGTATGGTACCAAATTATATCTCAGTACATTGTTATTTTAAAAAATCTCCCTTTTCAGATATTTTTCTTAAAAATTATGTATTTCCCAATCCTCATCCCAGCACACAAACTCCACTATGAACATAGAGGATTTATTCTTCCCTGAAGATTCACTTCCTCATGCCGTTATTTGTGGTATTTATTCTTTCAATTGTACTACTTCTGTCCCTTGAATTCCTATACACCTCTCAAAGCCAGCATTAAATACTGCCTTTTGTAAAGCACTTCTTTTACTCCCACTTACCATAAAATTAATGGCCTCTTTCTTCAGGTAATCATAATACATTGTCTCCCAAACTTCTTCTTCTTTTTTTTTAAAATTTATTTATTTTATTTTTGACTGTGTGGGGTCTTTGTTGCTGTGCGCTGGCTTTTCTCTAGTCGTGGCGAGCGGGGGCTACTCTTCGTTGTGACGCGTGGGCTTCTCACTGCAGTGGGCTCTCTTGTTGCAGAGCACAAGCTCTAGGCACGCGGGCTTCAGTAGTTGTGGCACACGGGCTCAGTAGTTGTGGCTCGCGGGCTCTAGAGTGCAGGCTCAGTAGTTGTGGTGCACGGGCTTACTTGCTCTGTGGCATGTGGGATTTTCCCGGACCAGGGCTCGAACCCGTGTCCCCTGCATTGGCAGGAAGATTCTTAACCACTGTGCCATGAGGGAAGCCCCCAAACTTCTTATTTTTAAAGAAAATTAAGTGATTTCAAGTTTTGTTTTATTTTAAAATAAAAGTGAAGTTAACCATAAAAGAATTTCTCAACATGTATCTGTGATCTAACTTCCTTGTCTTGTGAGATCAAGAAGGCATGGTATTTTATTTGCTGTTTCCCCCAATATCTATCTAGACTTCCACTTTTCATGTAACATTCATACAATAAATGTTTATTAAATTCAGTTGAATAGTTGTAATACAGAGAAGTTATCTAAGGAAAAATTGTGTTATCCTCACTATTACATTGGCCTAGAAAACATGGGTCAGATGTTAATCATGTTGAATACTCTTCTCACAAGGCTTCATTTATGGTCTTTAATGTCAAAGGATGACAATCATACTAAATACTGAAGACTGGATTTTTTAAAACACATGTTAATATTTGGATTCATCTAGCTTTACTGTTAAATCCCATATTCCTAGTTCTTTCCTGCTGTCTCCAATTAGAGCATTTCTGTTATCCGCTAGGATTTTTGACACATTATATGGGGCAGATTTTGAATACCATTCTATATTCATTTAAAAGTAAATTCACTCTAGAAAGAGAAATAAAAGATAGGGCACATCTTACACTTATTCTTGGTTGCTTATTATTCTAAAGCATTTATATAAAAGGGCTTCAAAATATTATTGATTTTGTATCATACTGTCATTCCAAAAATGGAGAATTATTATTTTTCAATTTTTTGTTTTATCACCTTATTTAAAATTATTGCTTTCTTGCAAATTAAAAGTCCATTACATTTTGTATTTCTATGCAGTGTTCTCTTCCTATGTTGACAGATTGCTCTCAATGCAAAGATGAAATCCCCAACATTTTGGCTACTGATGTGTTTTGTAGAGTTCCTCTTGGTTGCAGGGGATTGGCTGCCAACAAAACGTCAGAAAAGAGAGTAAAAGGGAAGTAGATTTTCTCTAGGAAGTGTGTATCGTGACAGTACTTGGTTACTCATTTTTATGTGTGTATAAATTGACCTAATAGTCACAATATTCCTATTTCATGTAAAATAGGTATTATTATTATAAATTTAAATAGAAGAAAATAGGTTTATAGAAATAAGATAACTTTTTCAGAGTAACACAGCTAGTAAGTGACAGAACAGGGGTTAAAAACCCCATATATATCTGTTTCGAAAACGTATGCCTTCCTAACTTGCACAAACTTTCATTTCTCCTCTTATTTACCTTTCTCAATCTGCAGATCTAAGTAAGGTTTATTTATCACTTGCACCACTACAAGCAAACCTAGATTCTTCTTTTCAGATATCTGTTGTACAGTTAATATTACATTTTGATAGTTGCCACAGGGTCATTTTGTCAACTTTCTACTTGAGTTAATGAACATAAAGTTTGTATTTGTACATCAAATTTGTATGTGAGTTAATACGAATGCTCAGGAATGTTAGTGAAAAGTAAAACATTCATTTTGTGGAAAACTCCAGGATAATTAAAGTATATTAACTTATTTATATGCAATGGCTGCAAACAAATGTGGTATTTGCTCAAAGGAAGTCGTATTTTTGACAGGTCACTTCATAAGAGAATGGTTACATACTATATATAGTATCAGTTATAGTACTGCCAAATGTTAAAATTAGAGTGTAGAGATATTTTTAAACAAAACAAATAAATGTAGATTTTTAAATATGGCCATAAATTCTGATATATGGATATCAGTTAATTAATGTTTCTTATTATGTACATGAAAGGCATGAAAAATATATTCAGTGAATAAATGAAGTAATATCTTTATTCACCTGTTTTGTAAGTACATCCTGCCTAGACATGCTCTCCTATGCCATGTTAAGAACTACAGATGAAGTTCCATTTACTGTAACATCCTCATAATTCATCTCTGTGACTCCAAATATTAACTTCATTAATTCATTCTCCACAGATTTCCAGTGATTTTTGAAATTCCAGGTCCGATGATGTTTCTCTCATGTTAAAACCTTTCACTGGCTTCCTATTAATGGAAAATAAAAACTCTTTAACTTGGCTCATAATGATCTTTGTAATCTAACTCTTTCTGTCTCTTCCAACTTTGTGTCATTCTTCTTCCCATCTTGTTCTACCTTCCATTTTATTTGATAAACTAATAACTTGTAGTAACCAGGATCTCTCTTGCATCTGGCTATTTTCCCTTAGTCTGGATACAAGAGTGATAGTTTTCCAATGATATCTATTCCATTATTCTCATTGGACACATGGCTGCCCAGCTAGATTTATGTCCTACTATCTTTGCAATTAGGTAAAGTCACATGGCCTAGTATTTGCCAACAAAAAGTAAGAGTGCTGTGTGTTGCTTCTAAGACTCAGTCTGAATATATTGGGTACACCTCTTTCACATTCTTTTCATATTTTCCACTGCTTGGAACCCAGATATTGTGTGACCAGCTTTGACAATGATAGCAGACAATAATTATGCCTTAGAAAGTTGAGAAGCAAAGATTGAAAAGAACTCAAGTCCATAACTGACTGTGAGAAAAAGAGCTGTGTTGCTGACCTAGGCATTCTCATTTGAACTATCTGCAAAAGAGAAATAAACTTCTTTGTGTTTTATGTTATTGTATTGTTGGGCCTTTTTGTTACAGCATCTCAGTCTTTGCTTAATAAAAATCTTCCCTTTCCTTGCTCTTTGCTTTGGTTGGGATATTCTTACCTGTTTTTTGTGTCTAAATTTAGGTATCTTACTTGACTGGCCTCCCACCAAGTCCAGGGACCTCATCTATGTTCTTTCAATGGTATCTGGTTCTTAAAAATATTACCTAATATTTATTGGTCATGTGCTGTATGTCAGGCACAATTTAAGCATATATGTGTCATCCTATTTGATATAATAATCTTATTAAATAGGTATTAATACCATCTCCATTTTATAGATGAAGAAAACAGATTTACAGAGAAGTTAAGCATGGCTGTATTTTCCACAAGTTAACTGCAACAATGTTTCTTATCTTATGTGCTCTCCTATAGTGTGACTTTAAAGCATCTCCCTTTGAGAGATGGAGTCTATGTTTCCTATATCTGATTCTGGGTGGCTTGTGACTATAGAAGAAGAGGTAGTCTCTGACTTCTAAAGCTAGATTGGGAGCTGTGTCAGTGACTCTCAATGGTTCTCTTGGGATGCTCACTTTTGAACCCCTCAGTAACCAGATAAAAGATCTGAGGCTGTAATGCTGTGAGAAAGCCGAGATAAAAAGGACAGGCCATAGTGCTCTGGCCGACAGCCAGAGCCAAAGTCTCAGTCTATTGCTAGACATGTGAATGAAAACTCCCACCTCCTGATGATTTCAGCCCTGAGTCATGCTCACCTTGAGCTTCCAAGACTTATTAGATGAAGCTCGAAGCATATGGACTCGAGATAAGTTATCGTTATGCTCTCTTTAAATCCATGATCACAGAATCTGTGAGTGTAATAAAATGATTGTTTTAAACTGTTAAGTTTTGGTGTAACTGGAACATTGCCCAAAGTAAAAAGTTTAGTAAGTAGAAGATCTAAGATTCAAAGCTAAATAGTCTGATTCCAGAGCCCTTAGACGTTACATCCCTTGTGCTTATTTTTTATATAGAAACTTCTTGTTTATTTGTTTGCACACCCAGCAAGTTTAAAAACTACATTACAGCAGGGATTTTTTTCTCATTCATCCAAGAAAGCAAGTATTTTTACCTGTTTTGTTCATTTCTGTACCCCATAGTCTAGCACGGTGGCTGATACGCAGTAGGCACTCAATAAATGTTTGATGAATGAATATCTAATAGGGTTTATGATTGGAAGTACTGAGAGTACTGACTGCATCTTGTAGAATTCCACAAGCAACTAGTATAAGGTAATGTTTATTAAGCATCTACCAGACTGGGTACTATGCTAAACAGTTTAAAGATGTTCTTATTTAATCCTTACACCCCCGTAATGGAGGTGTTATTAAGAGACTCATTTTACAGATGAAGAGATGAAAACTTTGAATTAGTAAACAACTTACTCAGGGCCCCATAGTTACTAAAAGAAAAAGTTTGGATCTGAACTTTGTTTGACCCCAGCCTATGCTCAAAGTCTTCATTTGTATTTTCCTTTACTCTTCTCCATTCTGCACTCTAAGCTGGGAGGCTGTACTCTTTGGATTGTATTGACTAGGGTCTTTTTCCATCTGGCTTTTGATTGGGTTTAGCCAATAGAAGATACCACCAGGAGATGAGAGGGCAGAAGAGAGAGGTTTGTGATATTCATTTACTCATCTCTCTCTGCCAGGCTGTGGGCTGTCAGAGATTGCTAAAGGCTCCAACTTCTGGGGAATGCCTTCTCCTGAGCTGATTTCTCTCCAGGTTTCTTTAACAAATCCCCACGCTTGCCTTCATGCTTAGGAATGGTAGTAGATTCCAGCTATTTCTGGCTACTGATTTCTCTTAATCCTTTTAACATCTTTGTAAATATTCCTTCATTAAACCCTGTTTACTCAGCACTTCTGAGTATATCCTCTGCAGATCTTCCCTAACATACATGGGGTAGGGCAGAGGAACATTGAGGCATACATACCATATGTTGAAATATTTAGGAGAGTTAAATCATTCTACAAAACTCTTTAAAGAATGTTCCATTCTCCTACCTTGACAAATGTAACATTACAAATGACCTGGGGGACCAGGTTTGAATGTAAGATTATTGGACCCCTTAAGTTCCTAGCTGGAACGTGGAGACACCTTGACTTGCCTCTCTCTTTTACATAAACACCATCCAGCACCTTGAGTGGCCTCATACATGTATGTATAGACACTCCAGCTCAGATATGCAAGTTGTCTGCAGACAACAACCATCTCTTGGACATCCTTTGAGCTTATGGGTTTGCATACTGGTGGTGTATCTTGCCTTAGGCAATTTGAATCTTTTGAGGAGGCCCTTGCAGAACTTCCAAGTGGATACAGAATATTTGGACAGGAAATTCCAGGGGTGCCAGGTATCTGAAACATGGTCTAGAAAAAGGACTATGGATCCCAGAGGACACAACTCCTTAGGCCATAGATTTTTTTTTTTTTTTAATTCATGGAGAAATATGTGGCTGGAAGAGGACTAGAGCAGGGTGCTAAAACATGGGGTAGTTGGTAGTCTGTGGTAGAATATGGCATCTCTTTCCTTTCAGGACCCTGGCTAATGTATCATATTTCACCCAGTAGGTTTCATACCTCAAGAATGCAATGAATATTTATTGGTGAAGTCAGTGGTTGATGTAATATCCAGATCTTCTGGGCAGAAATCTTAGTTTACTTCAAGATTTAAAATTTGGTGTAGACACAGAATTTTTCCTTTTGTCTTCTTTGAGTTTGAAATGTTAGCTAATAGTGATCACCATGAATGTCTTGGATAATGTACCACTTGCTGCAAAAGTAATTTTGTGCCAGACAGATAACTCTAATTTATTTCCAAGTGAGTAGGCCTCCGTGAGTTAGAAAATTTCTGTCAGAAACTGTACCAGGACTCCAGGACTCTACCAGAAACTCTACCAGGTGACAAAGAAAGAACACCTACTAAACTGGCTGGTTCATTTTCTCTGGTTTCAGAGAAACCCTGACAAAAGCCAAACAAGGTTTAGAAAACGTTCACATGGCTATTCCTAAGAGAGAAAGTCCTAAGATTTTAAATACTGTGTTTTAGGGTCATCACTAGTAATTTGGAGTATTGGCTGATAAAGGCTCCCCTGTCTAGAGTTTGGTCTATGTATCCATTTATATTTTCCATCTCTTCCCAGAAGAAATGGGATTACCAGCAATTACTCTTAGGTTATCAGTCAGAACCTGTGACAAGTTGGGAGACATGTCACCTATCACCACCGCTTTCAGATGAAGAGTACCCACCTGCATAATCACTGTAACTCATGGTAGCTGGGCAGATAAATACTAATGAGCTAAGTTGATCAAAGGGATCAATAGCTACTCTGAGCTTACTTTATGGTTGGGGTGCTCCCCCTTAAAAAGGCCATGATAATAGTGGAAAGAGGAAGAACAACCAACAGTTACCTCTGATTGAACACTGCCCAATGTTCAGGTTACAGTGTTCTGGACAAGTGAAGAAGTTAAATGGCAAAGTTCTATTTCACATGTTTTTATTTTTAAAAATTGATTAATAAGTCTCTTGTCCTGCAAAGAGATCAGTTTAGTTCCAAAATCTCAGAATGATAGAATCCCTAGGCTAGGGACTGACACATGATGACATAAGCATATTTTCTATTTCACAAAAGACTGAGAAAAATCAACTTGTCTTTCACCATAGAGAATTTGAGAACTGCTCTAATTACACACATCTGACTTATTTAATCATTTTTTCTTCAAATCAAGACTACTACCCATGACATGTCAGTCATTTTATCAGAGACTAGAGACAAATTGGTGAACAAAGCCAGCCATGATTCCTTGCCCTCAATAAAGCTCAGAGTCTAGTTGAAGGGATAGATATTAATCACATTTTTTATTAGTTTCTGCTTTATAACAAAGTGAATCAGTCATACATATACATCTGTTCCCATATCCCTTCCATCTTGCATCTCCCTCCCTCCCACCCTCACTATCCCACCCCTCCAAGCAGTCACAAAGCACCGAGCTGATCTCCCTGTAATCACATTTTTTTAACACAGGTATAAAATTGTAATTCTGGAAAGGAGACATGCTAAGTAAGGATTTCCTATAAAAAGAATCTAAGGATATATATGAGTAAGCTAGGTAAAAAAAGGAAAGAAAGAGCATTCCAGACAGAAGAAACACCATATAAAATATCTCTGGGACAATAGGGAACATTACAGACAAGACAAAGAGAAAATACAATTTTTTGGTTTAGACACATGCTGAGAGGGATTAGGCATGGTACAGGAGTTACACTGGGCCAGACTAAGAAGTTCCTTGTGGACCATGTCAAAGGACTTTTGTTTTTATTCTAAGCCTATTAGAATAGCATGTAAGGATTTTAAGCAGAGAAATGAATTTATCCAATTTAACTTTGAAAATTGTTTTTGGATTACTGAGTGGAAAATGGATTCTTGGGCAACCTGAGAAAATCAAGGAGACCAGTTTAGATCCTGTCATGGATTGAATTGTGTCCCCCCAAAAGATATGTTGAACTCCTAACCTCCAGAATGTTTACCTCAGAATGTGGTCTTACTTGGAAATAGGGCTTTGCAAAGGTAATTAAGTTAAAACGAGATCATCAGTGTGGGCCCTAATCCAATATGACTGGTGTCCATATAAGTGGGAAATTTAGACGCAGAGACAGACATGTACAGAGGGAAGATAATGTGAAGACCCAAGGAGAAGACAGCCATGTGCCAGGAGTGATGCATCTACAAGCCAAGGAATGCCAAGGATTACAGCAAATACCAGAAGCTAGAAGAGCAAGGAAGGATTCTCCCCTAGAGCTAACAGAGCAAACATGCCCCTGCCAATACATTGATGTTGAGCTTCTAGCCTCCAGAATGATGAGACAATACATTTATGTGGTTTTAAGCTACTCTTGTTTTGGGTACTTTGTTACAGCAGCCCTAGAAAACCATTATAGATGCTATTCCCCAAGACCAGGTAAAAGATGAAGGTAGCTCACACTAAGATGGAAGTGGCAAAAAGAAATGGTTCCTAACTCTCAGAGTACAGTTTTCCCTCAGTATGCCTTGGGAATTGGTTCCAGGACCCCTGTAGACACCAAAATCTACAGATGCTCAAGTCCCTTGTATAAAATAGTCTAGTAGAGACGGCCCTCTGTATCCATGGGTTCCCGTGGATAGGAAGGGCCGACTGTATTTATAGATATTTAAAAGGTACAATTGACAGGGATAGATGACTGAGTGTGAGATGGAGGATAAGAGAAGAGGAAGGTATCAGTGATGACACCTAGGTTCACCTAGCTTGCTCAACTAGGTGAATGGTAGTGCCATTCACTGACACTGGAAACATTGGAAGGGTACCAGGTTTGTGGAGGAAGATCACCCACCCAGGTTGACTTGGTGGTGTCTATATGAAACCCAAGAGGTGGTGGGATATAAGGTCAGAAGCCCAAATGAAATGACTGGGCAAAAAATATAAATTAAAGTCATCTTTATAGTGGTAGAGTAATGGAGGAAGGAAATAGAGGGAAAGAGGAGAGAGTTTAGGACTGAACCCTTGAGGAATACGAACCATTAACAGTTATGTGCAAAAGTATGTGTTTGTCATCCAAACGCAACCAACTCTCAAGGAAGAAGCTTGCACATATAATACACATACATATTTCAAACTTCATCTATATATATGTATATATGTATGTGTGTGTGTGTGTGTGTGTGTGTGTGTGTGTGTGTGTGTGTGTATGAATGTAGGGATAATCTGTTACTGTGGAAGTTGAAGATAGAGGGATTTTTCCTACTGCAGGAAGGTGGGTGGAATTAAACAAATACCAGCCAAATAAGAATGACAAAGGCTGTTTATTGAGAGCATGCTATAGCAAGAGAGTCTGCTGCTCTCTTGGGCTGACTGTTACAGAAGTTATTGTTTAACTTCCTGAATTGTTTTTTTTTTTTTTTCTGGTATGTGGGCCTCTCACTGTTGTGGCCTCTCCCATTGTGGAGCACAGGCTCCGGACGTGCAGGCTCAACGGCCATGGCTCACGGGCCCAGCCGCTCTGCGGCATGTGGGATCCTCCCAGACCAGGGCACGAACCCGTGTCCCCTGCATCGGCAGGCAGACTCTCAACCACTGCACCACCAGGGAAGCCCTAACTTCCTGAATTGTTACTGGAGATACCAACCTGCTCTCCTGAAAGTCTGACTTACAGCAGGCTCACTTCTTAGGCTGTTTATTGTAGGTAAGGGATTGGTTTCCTGGGCAGATGGCTGCAAGTTGTGGGACAAGGTTCTATTATTATATATGATCTGGCCCTTGTCCCTTTGTATAATCAGTCTCTCAGGTGACATTAAGGGAGCCAGGGCACCTCCTGAGGTCACTGTCTAGAGTAATAGCCTGAACAGGAAACCAGCTAGCATAGATTCATATTTGTCACATATAGCCAAGGTCATGTGTCATGAGAATCGACAAGGATTATCACTGTAATCCAGGGGAAGAGCTGGTGAAATCTCTGCTGCAGCCCAGAGACATGCATTTAGGAGCTCACAGAGATTGCCTAAAAGTTGAGAGGAATTTATTGGGATAGGTATACTTCACTTGATCTGATCTGTAGCCCCATCGTAGACTTCATTTCCTATCTTGCTCTCCCTTAGCCTAGTCTAGTCAAGAGGGCCTTCTTGCTGCTTCTACAATATGCTCACGGTGCTCCTCTGCTAGACCATTGCAGCTTCTGCCTGGAAACCTCTTTCCCTAGATAGTCACCAGGCTGACACTGAACTCTGCTCAAACGCTACAAGATTGGAAAAATCTTCCCTACCCAAACTACGTAAAATAATTTTCTCCCTCCTTATCAGTTGCTATCCCATTATCCTGCTCAAGCATTTCCTTAGCACTTATTACCTCCTGACACTGTAATATAAATTCATTTATTTGTATTGTCTGTCTCCCTCACTGGAGTGCCAACTTCACCAAGAGAAGGCTTTGTTCAAGCACTATCTCCAGAGCCTGAAATAATGGCCAGTCCTTAGGAAGGTGGAAGTGAACAGTTAATGAATGAAAGAAACGTGAAAAGTCCAGATATTCTCTTAGCTCTATAGGTGAGTTTGTATTCAGAGAAATAGATTTTTGTTACTATTACTTTACCATATTTGCTCTCCAGTCTGATATGGCCTAGGGAAATTTGTACAAGGTTTGTAAAGACAATGGTAACAAGGGAAGAGAATAATGGCCAAAAAGTTAGTAGTATTCTACCCATGGTTAGTCCCTGGTTCTGATACCTGCTACTATGGTTGTGCAAAATGCTATCATTAGGAGAAGCTGGCTGAGAGAATATATGAAGACTCTCTGAACTATTTTTGCAACTTTCCTGTAAATTTAAAATTAGTTCCAAAAAAAGTTTAAAAACGTTCATAGTAGGCATTTTGAGATAGGAGATCTCATGGGATTTTCTTTATTTATATTTATTTACTTCTCTTTATTTTCCAAATTTTCTTCAATGACCATTTAATTTCTTTGAAATAGGAAAAAGTTGTAAGTTAAAATAAAAAATACATGCCACCCAGACATACGCATGTTGTAGACTCCATCTCTGATTTTCGAAATAATTGAATGGGCAGAAGACTAATCAAGTTTGGTTTGAGACTTATGTAGCAGGAAATACTACTACAAAATCTTTAAAATCTTAAGTTTAAAATGTGATAATTCTTGAACAAATTAACATGATATTCCTTGCATTATAATCAAAACATTCCCCAAATGATAAAATAAGGTATTTTTATAGAATGGCTGCATTGTGATAAACTTAAACCCAGATATCAAACTACATCATAAACTGAATAATGTGTGGACATAAAGAAGTCATAATAGTTTAGCAATTAAAAAAGATACAAAAGCAAAACCCTTGATGACTCTGAAATTTAGAAACAGGCATATAGTAAGCAGTAACTCTGAAGTAGCTTTGATCAGGACATTAGTGGAGTACTATATACTATTATGGAAACTGCATTTTGAAAGGAAGTAGTTGAAATTCAACTGGGAATTTTACCAAAAATAAGGTGAATATGGGATTCTGATTCAACATGACTTAGTATCTTTCCAGAATGTGCTAATTATGTGCCATGGGAGACCTAGAGGAAACATAAGACAAAATCCCTGACTTACAAGAATTTAACAGATGTGTTAATAAGGCAATATGCACACAAGCCTGGCAGAGACCTTCTGATGAAGAGGTAAAATAAATGCGCTAACACATTCTGTACAATTAACACCATGGGCAGTCAATAAAGTGAGCAGAGCTGAGCAGAGTTACGAGAAACAGTTTCATAAAAAAGTAGACACCAAATCATCCACACAAATGTCCATTCATTTTAGCTGAAGAAAGAGGAAATAGAAGATGGATTTCCAAAAGAAGATCTTAAGACTCTCGGTCTATACCATATCAGATCAAAATGGTATATGGGAAACTTGAATATTATGCTAAAAATATTCTGCCCCAAATTTCAGAGCATTAGAGTCTCTGTGATTATGTACCACATTTAAAATTTTTCTTCTTTTTATAATAATAATAATAATAGTAATAATTAACATTATAGAGTATTATTTTATAGTAAATAATATGCAAATAATGTTAGACACATTTTCTCCATCCTGACAATAGCCGTTAATTTTATCTGAGTTTCAAAGAAATTAAATAACTTGCTCAATTCAATCAACTAATAAGTGGTTGGAGTCTATATTTGTCTATTACCAACATTTGAACTCATCTCTAATATTCTATACTGCCTTTCCACTCTTTTGGGACAGTCACAAATACTGAGGCATGAATCCAATCCTATATTAGATCAAGTAAAAGTTAGGTGGAGAGTCACCTGATGCAGGTATTTTACTTCTCTCTACCCCGAATCTGACTCTTTAAGTCAGCGTGGCTTAATCACAGATAAGCTTACCTATAAAGGATCAGATTTCTGTGCCAGATACTGTTTGAGGTTATAACTTAAGATCACTCTCTTGCTGTCTCTACATCTTTGAGCCCTTAAGAGGTAGTACTCATATAAGCTCTCTATGGTATGGAGAACTTTATTTATTAATCTATAATAATAGATTTTATTTTGGCTTGTCATAATGGCTGGCTTCTGAAATTCTATCTAGGAGGAACTGAGTGATATCATTCAGGTCAGTGGGTGTGTTGGAGGAGACAGGGATTAGGGACCCTATCTTGAATCCACATTTGCATGCATGTACACCATTTCAGAATTAAAGTAATCTTAGATATTTAAAATGTACACTTTGCATAAGATTTCTGTTAATATTCATTGTCCACATCAAAGGTAATTATTACCCTTTCATGTTAGGTCACAACGGAGAAGGCTGATGAATTTGTAATTATAAATTTTCCCTGACACTGACTCTAACTTTTGACTCCCAACATCCCCTTTTTTTTTCACAGATGACTACCCTTATCCTGCCTCTGATTTCTCAGAATTTAGCATAATCCTGGGCCAGGTCTCTTAGCAACAATAAGACATTCTATTAATCAACATAAAGTACTTTAAGTCTCACCAACTGAAAAAGCACTATGTAGGAGGCACTTGTGCACCAAAAAAAAAAAAAAAAAAAAAAAATTATTGACTATATTTGGTTAGGGAAAATTATTAATGAATTCATGAATTCTACACTTCTATTTAAATATCTATATTTTAGGACATTATTTGTTAAAAGTGTTTTGTCTATAATAAAACAGAATTTGCTGAACCGAGATCCTTGTTATGGAATGTAAAATCTGTGGAGATGCAAACACACTTTCATTTACTAGTGGCCCTTTGGTGATATAAGTGCCAATAGTACCAATCTCTAGGATTATTATATGCTCAACTGTGGATAGAATATCTTCTTTGGCCACATTAAAACTATGTTCTATAACTATTTTTTCCTTTTACTAATTAAATGTCAAAAGTGCTTTGAAATTATATCAAGTATGTATTAGTAAAATAGACTTTATATTTTATATAAAGATGTGAATTGAAATGTTTAAGCTTTATCAGTATGTTTGTCTTCATATTAAGGACAAGATAAAGTAAATGGGTAAATTGGTAGACGGAAGACATAAAGAGAAAGCAATGATAGATGATGGATGGACAGATAGATGATAGACAAATATATTTAAGCTTAAAAAATAACTGTTCCATAAATTTTTACATTTGATGTTCATAAAAAACCTCTAAAGGTAGTAATTCTCCATTTCAAAAGTAAGAAAACTGTAGTTCGAAGAAATTAAACACCCAATTCACAGAACTGAAATGGTACCACCAGAAATCAAGTCCATTTCTTCTCTCACACTATTGGCTGCTCTATTCCATCCTAATAGCAGATTTTATATCAGAATAGGAGCAGACAAGCTTGACAGTGCAACACGTGAGAAAAAGACTCAAGGCACAAGGTTACACAAGAAAAGGTACAGATATAAGGCCCATGCTTTCACAGCTGTGATGGGACACTTTGGAAAGGAAGGGTTATTTATGGGAAAAATGCATCTAAGCAGTATCAAAATTATCTGGCAAAATCTAGAATGAATGCTTATCTGTAATATAACCAAAAAAGATGAAATGTATGTTATATGACATCAAAATACAACATATCCTAGTTCATGATATTATATTACATTACATATTGTATTACAATTTGGGTTTACAGATCCATTGCTTATGAAATGTTTACTAACTCCTCCCACCTTTCACTCCACTCCCACCCCTAAAACTGCTTCTGCTAAGAACTAGTTTCCCTTTAGTGAGGATTTATGATCATAGCTCTAAAGTGGTCCGGAGGGGAGCCCTGGAAGCTCATTTTCCCCGACACATTGAATATGTACATGCCACAAAATCAGCTACCTAGTGAGTTAAAACCCCATAATTGCCATAGTGAAAGGAAAATTACTCAAACAGATTTGGTTAGCCATAGTAACAAGACTTATAACCTTTATGAAGGCCTTTGGGCCCTAATTATTCAGCAGCTGCTGCCAGGGCTAAAACTAACCCACGTCTACAGTAGTTAATTTGCATTTCCCTTCCCCTGAAGCAGGCTGTCTCATTCGTTGTTGTACCTGACCTATTTTTGAAGCCCTCAGTCCCTATCAATAACAAAACACCCTCTCTTACCTTCCAACTTGAAGAAGAAAAGTTGTCATTAATAACATTTAGCAAATCCAAAGGCCTTTAAAGACATAAGATTAAAAAAATTGTATAGAAGGATAAGCTCTAGCTACTTTTTAGCTGAGTAGTAGACACATGATGTCATCAAGCAATTACTTAATGGGTCAGGTCTTTAGGGGACTCTAAACAAGTCACTGCCATAAGAGGAGCTGCCTTGATAAATGATTCATCGAAGATGATTATCTAAACATTTTGGTTGTAATCAAGACCATCTGTTAGTTACTTCTTGTGGAAATGTCAGAGCTGAGAGTAGTCCCCTGACTTCTTGTCACCTTGATTAGACATGAAAGAATGAAGTTTTGAATTGAGCACTTCTGTAACCATTTCTTTTTATTTTCTTGTGGGAGATGTGCATTTTATAGGCTAGATCATTACTCAAACCACTGCACAGGTGTTTTCTTGAATAATATAAACTCCGGACCAAGGTTTAAAACGTTGTTAGCTCCCATTGTTGCTAAAAGAGTGATCAGTATATTTTGAACCATAGAGAAGTATCTGTAGTCAGGAGCCAATTGGAGTACAAGTATAGCACATCTCTTCCTTCTCAGATGTCTCCTCAAAAAACAGATGCTCTGTTTCCATTCAATATCACCACTTTCTTTTTTCTTGTTCTTTTTTTTTTTAATCGACCAGGGAAACGAAGGGGAAAAGGAGACCTTGTTTTTTGTTTTTTTCCCTTTGGGGAGAGGCAGCAATGAGTATGAGTGTGGATGTATTCACTGATATATATCTGAGTATACACACTCACATACATACACATGTGTGTATATGTGTGTATTATATATATTTTATATATATGCATATATATTTAGAGAGAGAGAGAGAAAGAGAGATTATATTATTATTTTTACATCTATTGGCAGGACTGGCTACAAAATATATGAGGCCCAGTTCAAAATTAAAATTTGGGGCCCACTGTTAAAAAATTATTAAGCATTTAAGGGGGGTGACCACAGAGCATTAAACTAAGCTCTGGGCCCCGTGTGACTGCACTGGACACATGTCCATAAAGCCTGCCCTGTCTTTTGGCTTCTCAGTAGATAACTCACCAGAGACTGGATCAGGTCAATCCCTCTTCCTCCTGTAGCTTGCTGAGATAAATGACATAAGTGAGATCTGTTAGTAATCCAGTTCATTACTAATGTTAAACTAGGGCATTTGGAGATGGTGAAAAAAATAAAAGGTCCCTTCTTAATATGCAGTGAGAACCTTTTTGTTGGGTGATTGTAAGCTGAATGCAAGAAGAGGGAAAATAAGGCTGGTGCTGTCTTGTCAGTGATTTAATTATTTTCCCATCTACACTTGTTTTTGAAGCTTATCAGAGCAAAGTACTGTGGGCAGCCCAGCTGTCACTGTTATCATTGTGGCTCGGAGTATTGTAGTCCTGATTCCCATTGTAATTCAATTAATCTTTTGCTTTGCACTAATGGATGAACAAGCATATTTACTGCAGCATAAAATCCTAATTATTTTTTGAACGGATGCATAAAGGGAATGTAAATTAATAGCAAGTGACAATTGTGATAAATGCATGCTATCTCTTTGAATGTCAGAGTTCCTCTTGTGTAGACTGAGCCCACACTTGGATGTAAAACCTGCCCCACTTTCATCTACCTGTGTGAGGGGGCACAGTCATGCTCAGAATCTATTCTGAGAGGGTGACTTGTGCTTTTAGACCACACTGAGTAGAAATTGTAGTATGTTGGCAGGGCTGTCCTCAATAGAGTGACATTCTTCACAAGTACTCTTGAGCTAGTGCTACCACTATTTTTAAAAAAATATTTTATTTATTATTACTTGTTATAACCTAGATCCTGTAACAATAGCAAAAATTATTAATTGAGCTTTTTTTCTGTATTCATCATTGCCCTATTTTCACAAAAATCCTCTTATTAAAAATTTCTAAAATTGCAATAGTATGGAGAAATTTGACAACATAATTTGAGCAAAAGCGGCCCAATACAAAATAGCACAAATGTATCATTCTATTTACATAAAATTCAATAGCAATAAGAACTAGTTTACTCTGTGAGAGGTGGTAAAATACTTTCCTTTGGACTGTGGAGTGATTGGAAGGGGTGCTTCTGGGGTCTATTTCTCGATCCGAGCACTGGTTACACAGAAGTTTTTAATTTGTTGAGTTATGCAATTGAATATGAGCACTTTTCTTTATGAATATTATACTTCAGTAATAATTTTAAAGAAAAGCTTTTCATGTTTTATCAATGATATTGATTTAAAACTGAGAGGTAGAGTGGTTAAATCACAGACCAAGGTGGAAAAGATAAAAAGGGGCAGAACAATCCTTTGAATCAATGTATCCTTTAATTTCAAGGAGTATCTTCCTACATCATAAGGTTGATCTCTCAGTTTTTCTGTCTCTCTGCACACAGTGACAGTCAGTATCGAAAGAGTTTAACACAGCATTGTGTATTTCACCACAGAAGAAAGTGATGGTGCAGTTATGGGGAGTTGAGTCTACAACTCCCCCCTCCAATACCACCATCACATTAAATTCTATTTACAATATTATTTCCAACACAGGAAAAACAAATGGATTTGTGAAGGGGAAAACCACTACTGTTGGCAAGATCGCTTTGCTGGTTCATCATTACTGGAGTGAAATGCTTTCCATTCATTATCGCTCTGTCTTCCAGAGATGGTAGTTTGTGTGCTAAATAGTCGTGATGTTGCTACTTCTGTGATGCGTCAGTAGAGCTGTAAAAGATTTTGTTGGGAGCAACCTGATTAGATTGTTTTTCCCTTATGTGCATTTTCACTACATCAAATTTCTGTAACATGCCTCAAATTCTGTTTCATACTGATGTGTTCAGAGTTCAGCCACATTTAGTCAACTTATCTCTTTCTTGTTTCTTTGTCCTTCTAAATGCTTCCATTCCCTTTTGATGGCCTTTTCAGTCTAGGTTTAGTTCAGAGGTGATGATAGGGATAACCCATGGATTGTTTGAGGCCTGTTCTTGTTAACTCCTTTAATAGCTCCCATATTTCATGCCAAAGCCCCGAGGAACTGTGAACAAACCCGCCTTGATTAACTTACCCTAAGATTCCAGAAATTCTTCCTGGCTTACCTTCCTTCTACCTACCTACGTCCTCCTGTATTTTCTACCCTCAGTCCTTAGCACCTTAGTGTCTTATTTTTCCCTTCTTGCTCTTTGTTTGATTTCATTTGAATTTAGTCATTCATATTTCACATTGTTACCTTCATATGAACATTGCTGCTTCTATGACACCTCACTGCAAACTAGAAAAAAAGCCAACTCTCTCTTCCCCCAACAGACACAGAGCAAATGAAATAACACAAATGAGAGCATCTGGCACGACAAGGAAGAGAGATTCTCAGTAAGTTTTCCTTCACTTTTGGCGATCTCCTTCAATTTCAGAAAATCCTATCCTTACAAAGTTGGAATAGTAGGCTTTGTCCATGAAAACTCACAGAACTCCAGGAGAAGTTGGATCCTACTCATACCTCAGTACTAAGTAGAAATTATTGGAAAAGGACTGCTTCTTCTGTATGGGTAAGCTATTCCATTCAGAGAAATGAGCCAGGCAGAGACAAGTGGTTGCAAAAGTGCCTAATAATGCCCTGATAAAATGTGCAAAATAAAGTACTACCCTGGAATGGAAGTCATTTCACAAATAAAATGGCTCTATCATTTTTCATGGAGACCATGACTTTTCAGCCTTTCTACTGAGAACTCATCAGAGTGAAAATAAATTCTTTTATCTGCTACCTTTTAGCAACATTTCAAATGAATTTAGGACTGCTGAGGAAAAATGGAAAATCCTTTTAGTCTGAAAAATCCTGAATTGCAACTCTTTTTACCTTTGCTCTATCATATCAGTAGAAAATAAAACTAATATATATGCCACATATTTTATATTCTTTGATATATTTGTATGTTGGTAGTGTGATTTAAAATATAAAACACTGATAGTTTAGTTAACAATATAATTCATATGCAACAGTATTATTCAAAATATTAGAGTACTAATGTAGTTTTAAATTAGAAAAAATGGGGCTTTCCTGGTGGCACAGTGGTTGAGAATCTGCCTGCTAATGCAGGGGACACGGGTTCGAGCCCTGGTCTGGGAGGATCCCACATGCCGCTGAGCAACTGGGCCTGTGAGACACAACTACTGAGCCTGCGCGTCTGGAGCCTGTGCTCCGCAACAAGAGAGGCCGTGATAGTGAGAGGCCCACGCACCGCGATGACGAATGGCCCCCGCTTGCCACAACTAGAGAAAGCCCGCGCACAGAAACGAAGACCCAACACAGCAAAAATAAATAAATTAATTAATAAATTAGGAAAAAAGGCACTTAAATGCTATTTATAGAGTTTTTAATAACAAGAGAAATGCTGAATATGATGTTAAATGAAAAAACACAGGACAAAGTGTTGTATATACAATTTGAGCATATGTAAAACATATGTACAGTGAAACAGACTAAAAGGAGATATGCCAAAAGTTACTAACTTGTGTGGTGTGATTATGGAGTGAGGTTGTTTTTCAACATGCTTTTGCTTTTCTATACTTTCTAAACTTATACAATAAGCATATATTACATTGATAATAAATAGGAGGAAAATAACAAGCAAAATCATTGCTTTTAATGTTTAGAGATAAAAAATAATTATTGCCAATTCTTAGTGACTGTCATCCCCAAAAAAGATCAGACTGTGTTTTGATACTAAACTAGGTCAAGTATTTTATTTTATTTTTTAATTTTTATTATTTTTATTTTTTTTGCTGTACGCGGGCCTCTCACTGTTGTGGCCTCTCCCGTCGCGGAGCACAGGCTCCGGACGTGCAGGCTCAGCGGCCATGGCTCACGGGCCCAGCCACTCCATGGCATGTGGGATCTTCCTGGACTGGGGCACGAACCCGCGTCCCCTGCATCGGCAGGCAGACTCTCAACCACTGCGCCACCAGGGAAGCCCTAGGTCAAGTATTTTAGATTTTGCAAATAATTTATGGTTACACATGTCAGAGCTAATCCCCTTATTTGTATTGTCCTCTTTTAAGACAGAAGTCAAAGTAAGAAATTAACCCTTCACCAGCCACTCCTAGACAGAAGCACTCTCAATACTCAATTAGACGACCAGAACTTAGTGGGGAATACCGAGCTTCTCTCATGTAAAGTCACATAAATTAATACGCTATGTATTTTAGAAACATAAATCACTATTCTTACAACTTAAATGCTTGTCAGACACATTTAGCTGGAATCTAAATTGGTTCCCAGTTTAGAGATAAAGAGCTGAGAAATGAATGTTACAATTCTGGACAGAAATCTCAGTTGAATTTCCTATATTTCTTAAGAACTTATGCAAAATAAGTGGTTATATTTTGATGGAGTGTTTGTACTTTGGTTCTTACACTTTGATGGAGTCTTCCTGAGGACCTCCTCTGAAGGGACCCTGTGCTGCTCTAGTTAGGCATCTCCCTGAAACAGATTCCTTACATAAAGTAGACATAAGTGGAACTTTAAGGATGACATTTAGTTCTACATTTGAGAGTTAAACCACTTGCCTCTCCATACAAGGGTCTTCCACCAGTGGTGAAACTCAGATAGTCAAAATGAACTGGCCCTTCTACATGAAGGGGAGGCTCATGTTCTTTTTATTTTTGACTGGAATGCTCAGTGTCTGAAAGAAGAGGATGAATATTAGAAAGTTCAGTAAGAAAGAATCTCATTTAACAGACACTGTTAGATCATTATATTCCCAATTTTCTTTTGCAGAATGGAGTTCTTTTTTATGGTTAGAATTAATTATTGAATGGATTTTCATGTTCATGGCTCATAGATTTGGTTATTGCCAGGCTTATTTGGAGGCCTCAGTGCTTTCTTTTTGGCAATAGATAAACTATGCCTTACTCAATAGAAGATATGTTTTCTTTCCAAGAACTACTGCTAAACTAATGCCTGGGAAGATACAGTGTGAATGGTGGCCTTCCTACAACATTTCCTTGCAGGGCTTAGTATGTCAGAATAATTTGATTGCATAAATTGTTTCTACATTAGAGTTTATGTGTTTAGCGATTATAGTCTAATCATTTAGAAATCGAAAGGAAGCTAATCAAGAAATTATAGCCCTTAGGTAATTAAAAAAACAGAAAATAAAGCTTCTTATGTAATCTGAAGGAATTTATGATCTAAAGTAGAGAAGTGACTAGTAAGTGGGAAAAAAAGTAGTTTCAATATGTTTCATGACTGACAGGGAAGTCCTAAGAATTTTTTTAGTTATTGCCATTACTTGAAACTACTAAAGTGTGCTTGGTATGGTGACTAGATACAGCAGAGGCTAAATGGATCAACTGGGCAGTGGTTACTCATTTATACATACAGACCGAGGGATAGGTTTTCAAATACATCAACCTTTATTACACAAATACCTAGTTTTCAAAGTCTCCAATAAAATTCTTAAAGGTGGAAGAAGATAATAAATATATTGACTACTATGATAATTTACCAAATGAGGCAGAGAATTTTCTTCAGAAACGTAGAATAGGAAGTAGAAACAAGGCATTCTCTATGAACTGAGTAAAAAGATATTTTGTCGTATCACACCTATTTCCTTGATTTTGCAGATGGCCACTTAGGCTCATGCCAAATTCAGAGAGCTACACATGACAATTCGGTTCAACTAAGCAGATCACTTTCATTGAGCATCATTTTTTTGCCTGGTTCTAAGTCAGATGCCAGGGATTCCATTACTGAGTAAAACAGGGATCTTGATCTCTAGGAGCTTACAGCCTGGGGTAGTGCCAGAACCTTTGGTAGAGTGTGTACCTGATTATTTCTGACTTGATCTAAGCTACAGTCTCAAAATGGTAAATACAAAATGAGTATATTTTAAGCCACGCATGAATATTCAGTATACCTATTTGCAGAAATGCACAACTGTCTTCAAATGGGCAGCTATCAGTAGATAAGGCCATGCTATAATATGAATCATATAAAGAATATTTGTTACATTTTTAGGGCCTCTTAGTCACCAGTCAGTACTTTCAAGTAGATATAGTTATGATCCACTTAAAAAAAAAAGATAAGCAGCATGAAATTTTTACCTGAGAATAGTTTATTAGTTGATTGCATTTTCTTGATTACATAATACAAGCTATGCTCATAGTTTCTGATTGTTAAATGGTAGATAACAGTCTTCATTAATTCTTTTACAAATCAGCCCTCATAAAATACAAATTTCAGACTAATTCCTCTTTCTTTCTGTTTTCCCTACAACTTTTGAAGTTTAGTATAGAGTGTTACATCTGTATAAATGAGTCTTTGTGAGAGTGTCATCTTTATTTTATCACATACGATTCATATGTTCCAACTTCATGGAACCCCTTAGGAAATCTACTTTATAAAGATTATGGCAATATCAAAATATCTATATTTCACCTATCCTATGCGTTTAAGATTAAACTTCTAAAATATAACCTCCAGAGAAGAGGTCAAACACCAAGGCCTAACCTCAATTTCATATAATGGCATGACTGTCAATGGATTATATTAGGGGAACAGAATCTGTCTCTGTTTTTGTGACATTGTGATTTTAGAGAAATCTTTTTCCTCTCCTTCTGTAACATTCAGTGTGTTTCCCTGGAACTGTGTGTAAAGAACAAGTATTCTTGCCTTACGGCTCTTTTTCTTGCCTCACTCTCAGCAATGCTTAACAAACTGGCATGCAAATAAGAGGTTAAATAATTTAACTATGTAAGATGGATGTTCATATGGGAATCTTACAACACTTAAAATAACTCTTCTAAAAGGTTTTTTTTACTGTTTTGGGTTTTGGAGCTTTAGATATGAATTTGAGACTTGGAAATAAAATACAGAGAAATCATTTATGAAGTGTTTTTGCGTTACTAAGGGAATAACAATAGGTTTGGCCATTTATGAGACTAGCAAGTAAAGCCATATTCTAGACTAGCCTCCAAAAGAGCCCTTCAGGTACAGTTAACTAACACTTATCACATGAAAAAGCTATCTCCCTTTACATTCTTGCTCTCTCATAAATTATGACAAACATGCACTAAAGTTCTTTAAAGCATTTGGGGAAAAATACTATGTAGGTAATTCACAAACAAGTTCATTATTCAGTTTTTGAAATGTTTCAAGAAGAAAGACTTTATGTAGCAAAAGTTATTTTAATATAATTAGAAAAATGTGTAATTCATAAATGTTGATATCCAAAGAGAAAAATTTGACATTTTGGGGAAGGCAAATTGGATAGATTTTTCATGTAACAGATGCAACAGATACATGGAGTCATTTAATCTGTTGAGTTCCATTATCGTTTCATTCATTTTTTATTTCATTCATTTGTTCAACAAGTACTATGCACTTGAGGATTGTGTTAAGTTCTGGAATACCTGTGAGCCATGAACCAATACCAACGTGGTCCCTGGCTTCATATATCTTATAACTATGACCAAAAGTCTCCACCAAAACTGAAGAGAGAAAGTCAAATATATGGTTCTTGCTGTGTAGCAGGGGGAATGAATACAATAACGATGGAGTGATGCAATGTTAGAGGGACATAAGAGATAATATGAAAGTATATTGTAGGGCACATTCTCAGTTTGAAGATTTAACAGAAGGTACTCTGGAAGAAGTGATCTATATTGTAAAAAAATCTTGAGAGACCATACCATACACTCACCTCTTCATTAATTTAATAAACATTGGCTGCCATGTTTGAACTATTGTGCTAGTCACAAGAGAACCTAGGAAAAAATAAGACAGAACATGTACCCTGAGGAGTTTCATAGTCTAGTATGCTTACTTTATGGAGAGAGTCATGAAAGGAAAATAAATTACAGTAAAAGTACCTGGGAACTGACAGAGAAAGGAGAATCACCATCAGGGGAAATGGAGTGGTTGGGAAAATTTACAAAGGAAGGGCCCTTATATACAAGTTTTAAAATATGAAAAAAAAGAGACTTTTTATTCTGAAAAGATGGAGAGTTAGCGTAGATGCTTTTTTCCATATTTATTCCACTACGTACTACTAAAACCCCCGAATATTATATATAAAGTGAACATAATAATAGACTGAAAGGTGGAGAAAAGAGACAGACAGGTTAGGGGCCACAGGCTCTGAGAAATGACATGGTGGTGAAATTACTGATTTTTCTTTCTTCCTTATATATCCCAGACTTGAAGCTGAAGTAGCTGGAAATCCAGAAATACCAATGGGTGCCTACACATTAAAAAAAAAAAGCCAAACAAATCATGTTAGTTGGGCCAAAATCTTTTAAGCAATAAGTACCCTATTCTAGCCAAATACCACAGAGAGAACTGTAGTCTTCCCTCCACTCACAACAGCAAAATTTGAGAGGAAAGTCAAGAGTTCCATCCTCACCAGGTTGTAACAAGGTGTGCCAACCCCTTCTCCCCACCATCAAGGAATTGTCAGAGAAAGCTGAATAGAGAACCAAGATATCTACCCCATTCTCCCTGCTGGATGGTATCAAAAGAGGGCTGATGTAGATTCAGGACTTATACCACTGTCCAGCAGTAATAAGGTCACATCCATTGTGTCAGTGACAGCTACAAGGGCAGCAGTAATGAGGCATATATGTCCCTCTCAAGCTCTTTCTCCTAAGGGGAGATCTGGTGGGGAGCCAGGATTCTGAACTCCACCAAGCAGTAAGGAGGAGCTACCCTTCAAGTATCAACAGAGGGTGAGTAGGGTTAGATTCTTTCTCCACTTGACTATGACTCGTCCTTCGTCTGCCAGAGTAATGTTTGAAGAAGCCAGTGATACAGTTTCATGGAGTATGCAAAGCAGTCAGGCTTTAAATGGCTAAAACTCTGCTTATGTGGGCTATATTTTAAACAAATGGATATGTAAAATTTAAGTCTGGTGTTGGTGAGCTTTTAAGCAAAAAGAACTAAGCCTGTGGTGAAGAAGTAACACAGGGCCAACTTACAGGGGTGATTTTTAAGCCAGTTATGTAATAAAATGCATCAATGAGCCATAGCAAATATGCTTGGAGCAAATGAACAACTGGCAAGTCTCAGCAGAGAAATAGAAAATATGAAGAATGAATGGAAAATTTAGAACTGAAAAATAATCAATAACCACAATAATAACTCTGTGGATGGAGATGAGAGCAGAATGGATGGGACAGGGGAAAAAAATCAGTGAACTTGAAGAGAAAACAATAGAAATCAACCACCTGAAAATCAGACAAAATAAGTAGAAAACCCCTCAAGGACCTGTATGACAATAACAAAAATCTAACGTTTATGTCATTGGAATTTCAGAAGGAGATGAGAAAGAAAATGGAGCTGAAAAAGAACTTGAGGAAGTAATGGATAGAAACATCCTCAAATTAGGCAAAAGACATAAACTTAAAGAGTCAAGAAGCTAAGCGTACTCCAGAGGGAAAATTTAAAAAAAAAATCATACTAAGACACAACACAGACAAATTTCTGACCACTAAAACAAAGAAAAAATCTTGAGAACAATGAGAGAGAAGACATCTTACTGGCAGGGTAAAAAAACAGTTTGAATGACAACAAACTTCTAAAACATGGAGCCAAAAGAAAGCACAATAATATTTTTCAAGTGCCTACTGAGAAGAATTACCAATCTGGAATTCTGTATCTAGCCAAAATACCCTTCAGGAATGCAGAGGAATACAAGACATTTTCAGATGAAGAAAAACTAAGGGAATTCATCAGCATCAACCCTACATTTAAAAATGGCTGAAGAAAGTTTTCCAAACAGAAAAAAAAAAAAATGATGAAGGAAGCTTGGAACATCAAAAAGGGAGAAAGAAAAACTGAAAGAGTAAAAATATGAGTAAGTACATAATGTTCTTTCTCCTCTTGAGTTTTCTAAATTACGTTTGGTACATGAAGCAAAAATTATAACACTTTTTTGTGGTTCTCAATGTATGTAGAGGAAATATCCAAGAAAATTATATTATAAATGGGAAAGGTGAGGTACACTTCACTTGAATGGTAAAATATTGACACCAGAAGACTATGATAGATATTGCACTTATGATTGAATACTGAGGACAATCACTAGTATAAAAATATAAAGATATCTTTATCTATCTATCTGATATATATAAAGAGATATTCAAAAACACTATAGAAAACCAATATGGAGTCTAAAAAATGTTCATTTAATTCACAGGAAAGTAAGAGAAAACAGAGAAAAGTAAAAACAGGGAGTACAAACAGAAAAAAAAATCAAATGATAGACAAGCACTAATATATCAATAATTATATTAAATGTAGACAGTATAAATTCAGTAAATAAAAAACAGAGAGGTGGACAGAGTGGATTAAAACTTAACTAAGTGGTGCACACAAAAACTTCATTTCAAATAAAACAATATAGATAAATAGAAAAAAATGAAAAAATGATATGTCATGCAAACATTATTTAAGAAAATTACCAGAGTCAGATAAGAAAACTACATAATAATAAAGGGACAATCCACCACAAAAGATATATTGTATATATGTGTGCACCAAACAACAGAACTTCAAATACATATAGTAAAAATGGGTATAACTGGGCTTCCCTGATGGTGCAGTGGTTGAGAGTCCGCCTGCCGATGCAGGGGACACGGGTTCGTGCCTCAGTCCGGGAAGATCCCACATGCCATGGAGCGGCTGGGCCCATGAGCTATGACCGCTGAGCCTGCACGTCCGGAGCCTGTGCTCCACAATGGGAGAGGCCACAGCAGTGAGAGGCCCGCGTACCGCCAAAAAAAAAAAAAAAAAAAAAAGGGTATACCTGAAAGGAAAAATAGACAAATTCACACTTACGGCTGGAGGCTGTGATGTTGCTCTCTCAGCAATTGAAAGAAAAATTAGATGGAAAATCAATAAGGATATACAAAATCTATCATTTCACTGGATCTAATCTACATTTATAGGAAACTCACCCAACAATAGCAAAATGAACATTCTTCTCAAGCACCCATGGAATATATACTAAGAGTTTTTCCTGTGCCATAAAACAAACCTTGACAAATTTTTGGAAAATGAAATCATAGGGAGTGTGTTCTTTGACCATAATGGAAGTAAACTTGAAATCAGTAACAGAAAATAACAGAAATTTTTTCAATATTGGAAACTAAAACAATGCACTTCTAAATAATCCATGGGTCAATACAGGAAGTGTCAAGAAATAATTTTTAAAAACACATTAAAATAAATGAAAATGAAAGTACAACATATCAAAATTTGTGGAGCACAGCAAATCATGCAGAGAGGGAAATATACAGCACTCAATAATCTAAGCTTCCTTAATCTAATCTAAGCAATAATCTAAAAAAAAGAAGGGGAAAATAAGCACAAAGCAAATGGAAAGAAGAAAATAATAAAAATAAGAGCAGAAATCAAGAAACTGTAAACTTCTGACAGAAGCTAAATATGGGTGAACCTTGAAGACATTATGCTAAGTGAGATAATCCAGTCAAAAATAGATAAATATTTTATGTTTCCAGTTATATGAGGTAGGTAGAGCAGTCAAATTGGTAGAAACAGAGTGTAATATAGTGGTTGCCAGGGGAGGGGAAGTGGGGAGTCTTTGTTTAATCAATATGGAGTTTCAGTCTGAGAATATGAAAAAGTCCTGGAGGTAGATGATGGTGATGGTTGCACAACAATGTTAATGTACTTAATGTTACCAGTTACTGGACTGTACTTAAAAATGCCTAAACTGGAAATTTTTTTGTTATGTATATTTTACCACAATTTTAAAAATATACAAAAAAATCAAGAAAGTTGAACAAAAAGCAATAGAGGAAGTCAATGAAACAGAATGCTGGTTTATTGAAAAAAGTCAATAAAATTAACAAGACAGTAACAGGAATAACAACAAAAAGAAAACATAAATTACCAATATCAGGCATGAAACAAAATATATCACTACATACCCTGCAGACCTCAAAAGTGTTATAAGGGAATTCCATGAACAACTCTATGAACAAAAATTGACAACATACATGAAATGGACCAATTCCTTGAAATGTACAAACTGCCACAACTCACATAATATGCAGTAGGTGATTCTAATAGTCTCACAACTATTAAGGAAATTATGTTTATAATTTAAAAAAACTTCCACAAAAGTAATGTCTAGACCCTGATGGTTTCACCAGCGAATTGTTTAAAACTTTTAAAGAAGAATTAATACTGAT
The DNA here is from genome assembly GCF_949752795.1 of Hyperoodon ampullatus. Lineage (NCBI taxonomy): Eukaryota > Metazoa > Chordata > Mammalia > Artiodactyla > Ziphiidae > Hyperoodon > Hyperoodon ampullatus. Next base: position 21,081,013 of record NC_136920.1, read on the forward strand.
TCTATACAATATATTTCACAAAAAATCAGAAAGGAAGAAATATTTCCCAATTCATTTTATAAAGCTATTAATACTAAATCCAGACAAAAATAGTACCAAAAAAATAAAGAAAGAAAGAAAAGAAAACTAGAGCCTAATATCCTGGTAAGTATAGATGCAACAATTTTAAACAAAATGTCAGCAATTGAATTTATCAACATGGAAAAAGAATTATACACCTTGGCCAAGTGGACTTTATTCCAGGGATCCAAGCCTAATATGAAAAATCAATTAATGCAGTCTACCATATTAGCAGGCTAAAGAAGATCTCACAATTGCATCATTCAATGCAGAAACAATATTTGACAAAATTCAACACTCATTCATGATAAAAAAAATACTCTTCAGAAAAATGGGAATAGAGGAGGACTTCCACAACTTGATGAAAGAACACTTTTAAAGACTGTATGGTTAACATTATACTTAATGGCAAAAGACGGAATTCTTTTCTCCTAAGATCAGAAACAAGGTGAAGATGTCTGATCTCATCACTTTTATTCAACAAAGGGCTGGAAGTTCTGGCCAGTGCAATAAGGTGAGAAAAGGAAATTAAAGTAAAAAATGCATTTGGCAAGATCATAAGATACAAGATAAACATACAAAAAGAAAGTGTATTTCTATATACTAGCAATGGACACATGGACAGCAAAATTGAAAATCTCTACTATTCACAATCAGTGACAAAAATGAAATACTTTGTTATAAAAATAAGAAAACATGAACAGGATTTGTATGCTGAAATGCTGATAAAGGAATTGAGAAGATCTAAATAAATGGAGAGACATACCATGTATAGGGGTTGGAAGATCCAACGTAGCAAACATCATTCTCCTCAAATTGATACTCAGGTTTAACACAATTCTTATCAAAATCCCAGGAAGATATTTTGCTGATGTAGATTAGTTTATAGGGAAAGGCAAAGAAACTAGAACGATGAGGACAATTTTGAAAAAGAAGAGTAAAGTAAGAAGAATCAGTCTACCTGGTTTCAATGTTTCTACAGTAATAATAACCTGTGATATCAGTGGAGAGATAGACACAGAGATCAATGGAACTAAATAGAAAATCCAAAAATCTACCTACTCAATTATGCTCAACTGATTTTTAACAAAGATGCAAAATGAATTCAATGGAAGAACAATAGCCTTCTCAACAAATGATTAAGGAGCAGTTAGACATTCATGGCCAAAAAATATTCCCTCAAAACAACAACCAAAAAGCTCAACCTAAATATCACACCTACAAAAATTTAGTCAAGATGGAATGTGTATTTAGTGTAAAGTATAAAATTATAAAAGTGTTAGAAAAAAATTGAAAAATATTTTGGGTCTAGGGCTAAGCAAAAAAAAATAAATTTACACTTGACACCAAACTTATAATCCATAGAAGAAAAAATTGATAAATTGGACTTGATCAGAATTTAAAACTTTGTTTTGGGACCTACTTCTATGAAAGATGAGAAGAAAAGCTGTAGCCACAGAGAAAATAGTTGAAAATTGCATATCTTACAAAAAGCTAGAATATAGAACATATACAGAATACTCAAAACTTAAAATTGAAAAATATCAAGCAATCCAATCAGAAAATGTTCAAAAGACAAGGACATACATTTCACCAAGGCACCAGAGAATGTAGAGGTGGCACAGATCACATGAAAAAATGCTCAACATCGTTAGTCATTAGGGAAATGCAAATTAAAATCCACAACAGATATTACTGAATACCTATCAGAATGGCTAAAATTAAAAAAAAAAAAAATACTGACAGCACCAAATGCTGAATACTGATACATTGCTGATGGGAATGTAAAATTATACAATACAATTAACCTTTTTAATTTGATATAATTGTAGATTCACGTGATTGTATAAAATAATACAGAGAGATCCCATGTACCCTTTACAAACCTCTCCCAATGGTAACGTCATGCAAAACTATAGTACGATATTACAACTAGGATATTGACATTGATGTAGGCAAGATACAGAACACTTCCATCACCTTAAAATTTCTCCATGGTTGCCTTTTATAGCCATAACGATTTCACTCCCTTCTTTCTTATAAGGCAACCACTCATCTCTTCTCCATTTCTATAATTTTGACATTTCAAGAACTTTATATAAATGGAACCATACAATGTGTAACCTTTTGGAATTAGCTTTTTTCCCTCAGAATAATTTTGAGACTCCTACAAGTTGTTATGTGTATTGATAGTTTGTCCCTATATATTGCTGGGTGTGTATTACCCCTGGTGTGGATTACCACGGGTCACTGAGTCTTTCAACCATTTAAAGACTTCTGAGTTGTTTCTAGTTTGGGGCTATTATGAATAAAGATGCTATGAACATTTATTACAGGTTTTTGTGGAATATAAATTTTCATGTCTCTGAAATATATGTCCAGTGTGTAACAGCTGGATTATATTACTAATTGCATGTTTAGTTCCCACAGAAACTGCCAAATCGTTCTGCAAAGTGTCTGCTATAGACTGAATGTGTCCTCTCAAAATTCATATGTTGAAGCCCTAATCCCTAATGTGACTGTATTTGGGAAAAGACCTGTGAAGAACTGATAAAGGTTAAATGAGGTCATAAGGGTGGGACCCTAATCTTATAGAGCAAGTACTCTTGTAAGAAGGTGAAGAGATACGAGAACTCTCTCTCTCCACCATGCAAGGACCCATGAAATGGTGGCCAACTGCAAGCCAACAAAACAGCTTTCACTGGAAACCAAACTGACCAGTAGGTTGATCTGGACCTCCCAGTCTCCAGAATTATGAGAAAGAAATTTCTGCTCTTTAACCTACCCAGTCTATAATGGTATTCTGTTATGGCAACCTGAGCTGGCAAATACCACTGCTGATGGGAATGTAAAATTGTACAAAAAATTGTAAAATTGACCTGTGGTAATCCCCACTAGGGGTAATACACACTCAGCAATATATAGGGACAAACTATCAATACACATAACAACTTGTAGGAGTCTCACAATTATTTTGAGGGAAAAAAGCTAATTCCAAAAGGTTACACATTGTATGGTTCCATTTATATAACATTCTTGAAATGTCAAAATTATAGAAATGGAGAACAGATGAGTGGTTGCCTCATAAGGAAGAAGGGAGTGAAACTGTTATGGCTATAAAAGGCAATATGGAGAAACCTTAAGGTGATGGAAATGTTCTGTACCTTGCCTGCATCAATGTCAATATCATAGTCGTGATATCATACTATAGTTTTGCACGATGTTACCGCTGGGAGAGGTTTGTAAAGGGTACATGGGATCTCTCTCTATTATTTTACACAATCACGTGAATCTACAATTATATCAAATTAAAAAGTTAATTTTTAAAAGTAAAAATGATAGGAAAAAACATGTCTAACAAAGAAGGACATTACATCTAGAGGTAAAATAGAAATTAATAACATTTTAGGAAGGATTTGAAAGACATGGTGGAATAAGTAGTGAGATGATTGCTTAACGTATGATATGGGAGGTGATTCCAGGTTAAAAGTGGGAGAATATGGCATGACCTCTACTTTGAAATAATATACTATTTAGCAGGGGACACAGAGTAGCAGAATTAGAAGAAATAAGTTTGATAGCTAAGTTAGTTTTATTTAGGAAATAGAAATCTGAAAATTATAATAAAAGTAAAGTGTTCTGGCATCTTGATATCCTTCAAGTTGATTAATTTTAGAATGATTGAATATTAGCAAAACTTGCTGTGCTAAACTCAATGTTTAGTCCTCTTTGTTTATTATATAAAGCTATACAAGGTACATAACACTTTGATATCATTTTGTATCTTTCTGAACCATGAGTTAGAGTATGAACCAATTATCTAATCTTATAGAGTTAACAGTTAAATTAATGGTGCATAAAAAGGATGTACTAATTTATTTACACTAAATTGTGAGAAACAAAGATTGTGACTGATCACTGTTTAAAATGTGCTTTTAAGTGCATTTTCTGGCTTTGAGAAGTCCAAATAAAAATAAAAATGATGACATTGGCTCTGTGTATATCTAAGCAAAAATATCAATCCATGCTTAGTAGGCTGAGTTTGCAGTCCAAAAATTAGTCTGCCTAAACTGCATGGCTCCCTACTCCACAGTGAAGATGGCCAACAAGGTACCTTTGGTCAAGTTGCAGAGATTCAGTCATCAGAACTGTGCTGACAATTCTGATGCAGAATGGAATTCGGTGTAACCAGCCCATTGATCTTTAGAATTTGCAATGCTGGCAGGAGCACAGTGTATTTTGTAGGTAAAGTCAGCAACTGTAGCACTAAACTGCACTTTGGAACGAATAGGAGAGTGGCACTTTTGAGACCATAACTGCTGATATAACTTTCTGCTTTCTAAGCATAGGTCAAATCTGAGAAGCAAAACCAGAGGGAAATATTAGGAGAAGGATTCATAAATCTCATGCTTACCTGACAATGAACTTTAAATTAAATTTTATTTTATCTGTGAAAGGCATCTACACATTATATATGTATATATATGTGTATATATATAATTATATATAGTATATATAATCTATAAACATGTATATAAAATATCATAAGCTTTTGATATGTAAGGGACATGTTCTGCTCATACTTTCATGCCCAATCATGCTAATAATAAATATGAAGTAGGATTTAATATAGTAATAGTAGAAAATTATTATTTTAATGAAAATTTGTGGTACTTAAAATTAAGTGAACTGAATGGTGATTTGCTGTGGTGGACACATAATACATATTATCATTAAACCTGAGAGTGATTTGTGGATCCTCCTTTTAATATATATTATATCCAAACTGTAGTCCCTGGGCCAACAGCCTCAATGTATTTGAGATTATGTTAGAAATGCATATTCTCAAACCCAGCCTCAGACCCACTGAATCAGAATTTGAATAACAAGATCTCCAGGTGGTTTTGTTTGTGCATTAAGTTTAGAAGCACTGCTCTGAGTTGCATATTCTCGATCCTTATACTGGGATACTGGGGATAATATCTTTACTGCAGGATGCCTATGAGTGACAATATAGTAAAATATGTGGAAGTGCCTTTTTGAGAAGGGAAAAAGCTAGGATTGAAATAAGCAATGGAAGGTAAAGTAAAGGTAAGCTAAGTTTGTCTCTGTTTTTTTCTTTTAAGGTAGAGCAGGCATAAGGCTGAGCCAGTTATTAAATTATCATGTTTCAGCTGCAAATCTCTGTGATGGTGGGGCTCTTTCTTCACCAGCTGTCTTACTCAGAGTTTCTGCCAATGGGAAAAGTTTCTGCAGTACTAGTAGGAAATTGAAAATCAGGAGGAGGGCAGAAAGGACTAGTTCTTTCCTTCATTTTTGTTTCCGTCAACATCATCTCAGCATCCCAGAAATATCCTTCACCTCAGTAGCAGCTGTTGTTTCCAACCTCCAGCATTCTTTCTAAAAGATTGTCTTCTCCAAGTTTCTGTAACTCCAACCACTGCCCTTTATTCTTCCCAGCCTTAGGGATGATAGCTGCTTTCTTCCATTATTATCTCTGGTTCGTTTAGTGCTTTCTTTTACTTTTCAGCCCTTGGATACATGCATAAGAAATTGCCTATATTAAATTATGTCTATTGAAATGCATAGTGTAGTTTTGGTGTTCTTGAATGGATCTTAACTGATATGAAGATAAACAAGCTGGAATAGCTAATTATAATAACTGGTGTTTAAACATATTTTTTCATAATGCTTTAAAATGTATCATGACTCTGTGCTTATGTAGGCTTTGTAGTTTTTTAGGATTGTAAAATTTCTCCATTGTATCACATAATATTTTAAAACATTATGATATCCTGTAACAGATTCTTTGCTATATACTCACTAACACAGTGATGATAACACCATGAATAAAAAGGACAGTGACTGACATTTATTAAGCACTAACTTTATTCCAGGCAGTTTAAATGGATTTCACATTTAATCCTCACCCAGAGTCCTATAAAGTAGATTGTATTATAATCCTAATTTGACAGATGAGGACACTGAGGCTCCAACAGATTAAGTAATTTATCTAAAATCACATAGCCAGAAAGTTGTGAAATTGAGAATCAATCCATTTGTCTGACTACAAAGCCCTAAGACCCTACAGTCTTCTTTTCCAACCTTGTTTTCTTGTTTTCTGTTACTCTCATCCATTCATTCTGCAGCCAACCACTCAGCCAATGTTAAAGCAATGCCTGTTATCCTTCAGGCATTGGAGATACAGAGATAAATTAATCACCATTTCTTCCCTTAAGAATTTACTGCTTATTTGGATGATTTTAGTTTAAAGAGAGAAATATAAAAGAACAGTAGATGCTTATATACATTTCCACTGGGTATACAGTGGGGACAGACAGGACTATGTGAACCATGCTCTTTAGAAGATCAAATAAATACTATTGCAGGGGACCAGGTTTTCATGAGGATATAAAGGCAGTGGCAGAAATATTCTTCAGGAATTCCAGAGGGTGGACTCTGTCTGTCCCTCCAGGTAAGGATATGACCGTACTAACATGGTGTCTTTGATTTACAAACCAGGAGAGTCCACTGTTAGTAAATCTTTCCTTAGATGAAAAGTCATAGATTTTTCATGTAATCATAAATATTAATATATGATATTAATAGTATATTATAGTTATTAAATCCTAGGTATTGTTGTATTTCTGTATATTCATTTATACTTTAAAAGTTATTATTAGATAAAAATGATGTTTTCCTTATTTTATGGATGAAGAAAGGAAGACACATACAGATTGAGAAACTCAGGCATAGTCACATAGCTGGTAAGGGCCAGTATAGCCCCTGCTCTTATCACTACTTATTTTCCAGAACAATGATATCAACCCTAGGTATAAAATGACAGGGCCACACTAAGCATAGAATAATCCAGAATTGAAAAGATCATACATTTTCTGAACAGTGTCACTGGCAGCTGCATGTCTCCTTTTGAAACTTTGGGGAACAAGGGAAGACTTCCTGAAATAATTGCTTTATTTGCTTTGACCTGCCTTTGTAGTCCCTTTGCTTCCAACAATTTTGTATGCTTGGCTAATTAAATTCAGAACAAATCAAACGTTAAAAGATACTGCTATGAATGTGTGTGTGTGTGCGTGTGTTTGTGTGTTTGAGTGTAAACCCATACCTACCAGATATACTGCTTTCCTAGCCACTGCTCAGGCAGAGCTGCATGACTTATTCTTTCTCTCTTAGCCTTGTAGCATGGTTCTCCTCTACAAGTTGTCTTTTTCCCTTACAGAAAAGCAGCAGCCTATTTTAGCCATCTTATGAAAAGGAGGTTACTTGGATGGATTCAGTTCAGCTCTTGGTAAAATGGAAAAGCCATTATAAATCACGTTGCTTTCTCTATCTTTGCATCTCTTATGTTCTCTGGATCCAATACTGTGTCCTCTCATTTTCATTTGGAACATCCTTGGCTTACTTGCTGAACTAGCTCTCAGGGAGCCAGAGAGCTATGCAAATCTCATATCTATCATCCCAGTTTGACAGACCCTTGGTAGGCAGGCCACTTCATGGGTCACCTAAATGCCCGTGCTTGAGCCTTTGGAGCAGGCGTTCATCACTCACTGATTGGGTGTGTCTGCAAGCACTGGACAGCCTCTGACAGCCCCCTGAGTGGTGCAGCAACCAGTTTCCTAACACTATTCCAGGGGGTTACTCAAGGAACCACAGCAAATTCAGAAGAACCCTAACTTAATAACAATCTTTTCTTCCCAGCTTCTAATACTGGCCAGACCTTGTCACTTAGTTCTTGCCCTGTAGGCTATAGTATTCTTCCAGCTCTAGTAAGCATCTTCTTCCTATGAAGGTAAACACCATGATTGTTACAGTATTGCAATCTGGACTGTCCTCCCAGCTCCACATATGGGAATCTCATCGCTTCTTTATGGCTCCACTCAAATGCCACTCCTTCCATGAAAATGCCTGGTGAAAAAGACAGTGTATAATTTTTCTATTCTACAGAAGAGGGCTGTACACAGTGAGAGGTAGCATGGCTTGTGTTCCTGGAGTCATGGGGCAGGAACCAGGACAGCCAGGACTCAAAAAAATGTTTGTTTACTGAAAACAAGAGTGCAACTCCTTGACTTGGTTTAATTAATTTATCTTAATGTGTTTTGTTAGGATTTAGAGGGCATTGCCTCATCCTGACTTCTATTACATTATTAGAGAGCCTACCTTTGGTATTATTCTTATTTAAATGTTAACAACATTTGTTTGGGAGTTTGTATGCTAGTGGATGCATGTTGACCTTTAATGATCATTCCTCTGTTTTCCAGTTGAAAACTATGGAATTAATAATTCATCCAGAAGTTTTCAGGGACCAATGTCAGACTCTCACTTATGGCAGGGTTATCCAACTTTTTTTCCCATCACAGAGCACTGTAAGTAATAACATACATAAGACACACTGGGGTAAACAGAAGAGTCTGCTGGCAGTAACAGCCCCTTGGCTGCCTCAGGGGATGAGGCAAACAATACATCAGTGCACTCATCACCCACTGTACCAGCATGCTGGGCATCCAGTTGGGGAGATTTGATTATACTATAGACAATTTAGAAACCTGCCTTCTCAATTTTTTTTAAATCAGGGGCTATTATTTAGCTACCCTTAAGTTATACTAAATCTCAAAATTCAGATACACAATTTCCTATATACAGGGAGTGAATTTCAGGAAACCAAGAACAGCAGAGGAGCCAAAATACTAGAGGAAGACAAATTTCTGAATGGTCTCTCTCCAATTCCTAGTAAAAATCTTTACAAATGCTCAATAAATACTCGTTGACTTAAAGTACACCATCTGCTCTAGTACTTTCCTGCGTGTTCTTTTTCTCCTCTTTTTGTATGGATAGAATTGAAAATTCTTCACATTGGTCCTGGCACATTGCAGATGCCTCCTGGTGTAGACAATCTGTCTATTATTGTAGGGTGCTCCACCCTCGTCATTTATACCTGCCATTTTCACGTTGTTTATCAGACATGTACGGCCTCATTTGTTTCTGTGCACAGCTCCTGTTTCATTTACTAAAGATCTGTGGCAGGTATGGATTGTTTTATGTCCCACAAAAATCTGCCTTCTGTCTTCTTCCTTAGAACAGTAACCTGATATTTTTTTCTCAGTAAAGATGGTCTAGGTCAGTGCTCCCCAACATTTTTAGCACCAGGGACTAGTTTCGTGGAAGACATTTTTTCCATGGACCAGGGTAGGGGTGGTTTCTGGATGATTGAAGAGCATTACATTTATTGTGCACTTTATTTCTATTATTATTACATTGTAATATATAATTAAATAATTATACAACTCACCATAATGCAGAATCAGTGGGAACCCTGAGCTTGTTTTCAGTTGCCACTCAGTGATAGGGTTTTGATATGAGTCTGCAAGCAATTGATTTATTATGGTCTCTGTGTAGTCAGACCTCTCTGCTAATGATAATCTGTATTTGCAGCAGCTCCCCAGTGCTGGCATCACCACCTCAGCTCCATCTCAGATCATCAAGCATTAGATTCTCATAAGGAGCGTGCAAGCCAGATCCCTCGCATGCTCAGTTCACAGTAGGGTTCGCACTCCTATGAGAATCTAACGCCGCTGCTGATCTGACAGGAGGCGGAACTCAGGTGGTAATCCGAGCAATGGGGAGCGGCCGTAAATACAGATGAAGCTTCACTTGCTCGCTCACCCACTGTTCACCTCCTGCTGTGCAGCCTGGTTCCTAACAGGACACGGACTGGTAGGGGTACATGGCCAGGGGGTTAGGGATGCCTGGTTTAGGTTATTGATCTAAAGATAGGCACATAGCTATTCTAACCAATGAGACATGATAGTTGTCTAATGGGGGTGCCCCTTAGAAAGACTTTTGCTCAAATAAGGTGAGAAGGAAGTGACTCTGTATTTTGAAGCATCCTTGCTTCCTGTCTTTGAGTACGGTATGATGAAATGTTCAGATGATACTGTTGCAATCATGAGAGGAAGCTTGTTCAGTTAATAAACTTTCACAAATGATTGTCAACCCCCCAATGTTTTGTCAGATGAGAAGAAACACCTATTTTTATTTTTTTTAATTTAATTTTTGGCCACACCATACGGCATGCAGGATCTTAGTTCCCTGACCAGGGATCAAACCAGTGCCCCCTGCATTGGAAGCACAGAGTCTTAACCACTGGACCACCAGGGAAGTCCCGAAACACCTATTTTTTAAGCCTTCTTAGGTTTTAAGTTACTTGGAGCTACACCACATTGTGATTAATGATGAAGTGTGATTAAATAGTTATTATACTATGATTTTTCTACAATCTCCCATGACTCTTGTGATATTTTCCATTTTAGAATTCTTCAGATTCAGATTTCCTGATGGGCACTGACTGCCCATACATTTTTAAATTTAATTAAACATATGTTTATTATCTTATGTCTCTGTTACACTGTGATTTGATCAAGGATGATGTTTAATTTATCTTTGCATGTCTGACATTTTGATGAAACATATAATAAATACTCAGTAAATGCTTCTTGAATAAACTTATATCTTTCTAATTGTGTGCAAGGCATTATGTTACGTATCAGAGACATAAAATGAATATAAAATGTTAATTTCACTGAATGAGGTATTCCATAATTTAGTTGATTTTTGAACATTTTTTTCCTTTCCAAAATGCTATAAAAATTTTGAGGACAGAGTCTATGTCTGCTTCATTGTTATACATAGCACAGGGAGATCAGCTCGGTGCTTTGTGACCGCCTGGAGGGGTGGGATGGGGAGGGTGGGAGGGAGGGAGATGCATGAGGGAAGGGATGTGGGAACAGATGTATATGTATGACTGATTCACTTTGTTATAAAGCAGAAACTAAAAAAAAAAAAAAAAAAAAAAGGTTACAAAACCTCTCTCCACTCTCTCCTGCTAGTCAATGTAAATGAGCTGAGTCTCAATAAAAAAAAAAAAAAAAAAAAAAAAAAAAAATTTGAGGACAGAGTCTATGTCTGCTTCATTGTTATAGATTATAGAATTCCTAGTATAGGTTCTTATATCTCTAAGGTCCTGAAAATCCAAGGGAACTTAATAAACATGTGTCAAATAAATATCTCAGTAATGGCCCACCCCATTATTATATCTGAACTCTGTGACAATTGCCTTAGGAAATTATTGTCCTTATGTTCTGTTTGGTTGAGTAACTTTTTTTTTTCTAATATCTTTATTGGAGTATAATTACTTTACACTGGTATGTTAGTTTCTGCTTTATAACAAAGTGAATCAGCTATACATATCCATATATCCCCATATCTCCTCCCTCTTGCGTCTCCCTCCCATCCACCCTATCCCACCCCTCTAGGTGGTCACAAAGCACCAAGCTGATCTCCCTGTGCTATGTGGCAGCTTCCCACTAGCTATCTGTTTTACATTTGGTAATGTATATATGTCCATGCCACTCTCTCACTTCGGCCAAGCTTACCCTTCTGCCTCCCCTTGTCCTCAAGTCCATTCTCTACGTCTGCATCTTTATTCCTGTCCTGCGCCTAGGTTCTTCAGAACCGTTTTTTTTTTTTTTTAGATTCCATATATGTGTGTTAGCATACAGTATTTGTTTTTCTTTTTCTGACTTACTTCACTCTGTAGGACGGACTGTAGGTCCATCCACCTCACTACAAATAACTCAATTTCCTTCCTTTTATGGCTGAGTAAATATTCCATTGTATATATATGCCACATATTCTTTATCCATTCATCTGTCGATGGACACTTAGGTTGCTTCCATGTCCTGGCTATTGTAAATAGAGTTGCAATGAGCATTTTGGTGCATGACTCTTTTTGAATTATGGTTTTCTCAGGGTATATGCCCAGTAGTGGGATTGCTGGGTCTTATGATAGTTCTATTTTTAGTTTTTTAAGGAACCTCCATACTATTCTCCATACTCCATTCCCACCAACAGTGCAAGAGGGTTCGATTTTCTCAACACCCTTTCCAGCATTTATTGTTTGCAGATTTTTTGATGATGGCCATTCTGACTGGTGTCAGGTGATACCTAGTTGTAGTTTTCATTTGCATTTCTCTAATGATTAGTGATGTTGAGCATCCTTTCATGTGTTTGTTGGCAATCTGTATATCTTCTTTGGAGAAATGTCTATTTAGATCTTCTGCCCATTTTTGGATTGGGTTGCTTGTTTTTTTGATATAGAGCTGCATGAGCTGCCTGTAAATTTTGGAGATTAATCCTTTGTCAGTTGCTTCATTTGCAAATATTTTCTCCCATTCTGAGGGATGTCATTTCGTCTTCTTTATGTTTTCCTTTGCTGTGCAAAAGCTTTTAAGTTTCGTTAGGTCCCATTTGTTTATTTTTGTTTTTATTTCCATTTCTCTAGGAAGTGGGTCAAAAAGGATCTTGCTGACGTTTATGTCATAGAGTGTTCTGCCTATGTTTTCCTCTAAGAGTTTTATAGTGTCTGGTCTTACATCTAGGTCTTTAATCCATTTTGAGTTTATTTTTGTGTATGGACTTAGGGAGTGTTCTAATTTCATTCTTTTACATTTAGCTGTCCAGTTTTCCCACCACCACTTATTGAAGAGACTATCTTTTCTCCATTGTATATTCTTGTCTCCTTTATCAAAAATAAGGTGACCATATGTACGTGGGTTTATCTCTGAGCTTTCTATCCTAGTCCATTGATCTATATTTCTGTTTTTGTGCCAGTACCATACTGTCTTTATTACTGTAGCTTTGTAGTAGAGTCTGAAGTCTGGGAGCCTGATTCCTCCAGCTCCGGTTTTCTTTCTCAAGATTGCTTTGGCTATTCAGTGTCTTTTGTGCTTCCATACAAATTGTGAAATTTTTTGTTCTAATTCTTTGAAAAATGCCATGGGTAGTTTGATAGGGATTGCAGTGAATCTGTAGATTGCTTTGGGTATTATAGTCATTTTCACAATGTTGATTCTTCCAATCCAAGAATATGGTATATCTCTTCATTGGTTTATATCATCTTTGATTTCTTTCATCCATGTCTTATAGTTTTCTGCATACCAGTCTTTTGTCTCCTTAGGTAGGTTTATTCCTAGGTATTTTATTCTTTTTGTTGCAGTGGTAAATGGGAGTGTTTCCTTAATTTCTCTTTCAGATATTTCATCATTAGTGTATAGGAATGCCAGAGCTTGCTGTGCATTAATTTTGTATCCTGCTACTTTACCAAATTAATTGATTAGCTCTAGTAGTTTTCTGGTAGCATCTCTAGTATTCTCTATGTATAGTATGTCATCTGCAGTGACAGCTTTACTTCTTCTTTTCCGATTTGGATTCCTTTGATTTCTTTTTCTTCTCTGATTGCTGTGGTTAAAATTTCCAAAACTATGTTGAATAAGAGTGCTGAGAGTGCACAACCTTTTCTTCCTGATCTTAGAGGAAATGGTTTCAGTTCTTCACCATTGAGAATGATGTTGGCTGCGGGTGCGTCATATATGGCCGTATTTTGTTGAGGTAGATTCCCTCTATGCCTACTTTCTGGAGGGTTTTTTTCATAAATGGGTGTTGAATTTTGAAAAAGCTTTTTCTGCATCTATTGAGATGATTATATGGTTTTTCTCCTTCAATTTGTTAATAAGATTTTTCACATTGATTGATTTGTATATATTGAAGAATACTTGCATTCCTGGGATAAACCCCCCTTGATCATGGTGTATGATCCTTTTAATGTGCTGTTGGATTCTGTTTGCTAGTATTTTGTTGAGGATTTTTATATCTATGTTCCTCAGTGATATTGGCCTGTAGTTTTCTTTCTTTCTGACATCTTTGTCTGGTTTTGGTATCAGGGTGATGGTGGCCTCATAGAATGAGTTTCGGAGTGTTCCTCCCTGTGCTATATTTTGGAAGAGTTTGAGAAGGATAAGTGTTAGCTCTTCTCTAAAAGTTTGATAGAATTCGCCTGTGAAGCCATCTGGTCCTGGGCTTTTGTTTGTTGGAAAATTTTTAATTACTCTTTCAATTTCAGTGCTTGTGATTGGTCTGTTTATGTTTTCTATTTCTTCCTGGTTCAGCCTCAGAAGGCTGTGCTTTTCTAAGAAGTGGTCCATTTCTTTCAGGTTGTGCATTGTATTGAGATATTGTTGTTTGTACTAATCTCTCATGATCCTTTGTATTTCTGCAGTGTCAGTTGTTACTTCCCCTTTTTCATTTCTAATTCTATTGATTTGAGTCTTCTCCCTGTTTTTCTTGATGAATCTGGCCAATGGTTTATCTATTTTGTTTATCTTTTCAAAGAACCAGCTTTTAGTTTTATTGATCTTTGCTATAATTCCTTCATTTCTTTTTCATTTATTTCTGGTCTGAATGTTATGATTTCTTTCCTTCTGCTAACTTTAGGGTTTTTTTGTTCTTCTTTCTCTAATTGCTTTAGGTGTAAGATTAGGTTGTTTATTTGAGATGTTTCTTGTTTCTTGGGGTAGGACTGTATTCCTCTGAACTTCCATCATAAAACTGCTTTTGCTGCTTCCTATGTTTTCTGGGTTGTCGTGTTTTCATTGTTATTTGTTTTTAGGTACTTTTTTTTTTTTTTTGTGGTACGCGGGCCTCTCACTGTTGTGGCCTCTCCCATTGCGGAGCACAGGTTCCGGACACACAGGCTCAGTGGCCATGGCTCACGGGCCCAGCCGCTCTGTGGCATGTGGGATCCTCCCGGACCGGGGCATGAACCCATGTCCCCTGCATCGGCAGGCGGACTCTCAACCACTGCGTCACCAGGGAAGCCCTGTTTTTAGGTACTTTTTGATTTCCTATTTCATTTCTTCAGTGATCCCTTGGTTATTAAGTAGTGTATTGTTTAGCTTCCATATATTTGTATGTTTTACAGATATTTGTCCTGTAATTGATATCTAGTTTCATAGCATTGTGGTCAGAAAAGATACTTGATACGATTTCAATTTTCTTAAATTGACCAAGGCTTGATTTTTGACCCAAGAGATGGTCTATCCTGGAGAATGTTCCAGGAACACTTAAGAAGAACGTGTATTCTGCTGTTTTTGGATGGAATGTCCTATAAATATCAATTAAGTCCATCTTGTTTAATGTATCATTTAAAGCTTGTGTTTCCTTACTTATTTTCATTTTGGATGATCTGTCGATTGATTAAAGTGGGGTGTTAAAGTCCCCTATTGTGATTGTATTACTGTCAGTTTCCCCTTTTATGGCTGTTAGCATTTGCCTTATGTATTGAGGTGCTCCTATGTTGGGTGCATAAATATTTACACTTGTTATATCTTCTTCTTGGATTGATCCCCTCATCATTATGTAGTGTCCTTCTTTGTGTCTTGTAATTGTCTTTATTTTAAAGTCTATTTTGTCTGATATGAAAATCGTTACTCCAGCTTTCTTTTGGTTTCCCTTTGCATGGAATATCTTTTTCCATACCCTCACTTTCAGCCTGTATGTGTCCCTATGCCTGAAGTGGGTCTCTTGTAGACAGCCTATATACAGGTCTTGTTTTTGTATACATTTAGCCAGTCTATGTCTTTTGATTGGATCATTTAATCCATTTACATTTAAGGTAGTTATTGATATGTATGCTCCTATTACCCTTTTCTTGATTGTTTTGGGTTTGTTATTGTAGTTCTTTTCCTTCTCTTGTGTTTCCTGCCTAAAGAAGTTCCTTTAGCATTTGTTGTAAAGCTGGTTTGGTGGTGCTGATTTCTCTTAGCTGTTGCTTGCCTGTAAAGGTTTTAATTTCTCTGTGGAATCTGAATGAGATCCTTGCTGGGTAGAGTAATCTTGGTTGTAGGTTTTCCCTTTCATCACTTTAAATATGTCACTCCACCTCTGGCTTGCCGAGTTTCTGTTGAAAGATCAGCTGTTAACCTTATGGGGATTCCCTTGTATACTATTTGTTGTTTTTCCCTTGCTGCTTTTTTTTTTTTTTTGAGGTATGTGGGCCTCGCGCGGTTGTGGCCTCTCCCGTTGCGGAGCACAGGCTCTGGACGCGCAGGCTCAACGGCCATGGCTCACGGGCCCAGCCGCTCCGCGGCATGTGGGATCTTCCCGGACCGGGTCACGAACCCGTGTCCCCTGCCTAGGCAGGCGGGCTCTCAACCACTGTGCCACCAGGGAAGCCCCCTTGCTGCTTTTAATATTTTTTCTTTGTATTTAATTTTTGATAGTTTGACTAATATGTGTCTTGGCATGTTTCTCCTTGGCTTTATCCTGTATGTGACTCTCTGACCTTCTTTTACTTTATTGACTGTTTTCTTTCCCATAGTAGGTAAGTTTTCAACTATAATCCCTTCAAATATTTTCTCAGTCCCTTTCTTTTCCTCTTCTTCTTCTGCGACACCTATAATTCGAATGTTGGTGTGTTTACTGTTGTCCCAGAAGTCTCTGAGACTGTCCTCCATTCTTTTCATTATTTTTTCTATATTCTGCTCTGTGGTAGTTATTTCCACTATTTTATCTTCCAGGTCACTTACCTGTTCTTCTGCCTCAGTTATTCTGCTATTGATTCCTTCTAGAGGATTTTTAATTTCATTTATTGTGTTGTTCTTCATTGTTTGTTTGCTCTTTAGTTCTTCTAGTTCCTTGTTAAACGTTTCTTGTATTTTCTCCATTCTATTTCCAAGATTTTGGATCATCTTTACTGTCATTGCTCTGAATACTTTTTCAGGTAGACTGCCTGTTTCCTCTTCATTTGTTTGGTCTTGTGGGTGTTTACCTTGCTCCTTCATCTGCTGTGTGTTCCTCTGTCTTCTCATTTTGCTTATCTTACTGCGTTTGGGGTCTCCTTTTCTCACACTGCAGGTTCGTAGTTTCCGTTGTTTTTGGTGTCTTCCCAGAGTGACTAAGTTTGGTTCAGTGGGTTGTGTAGACTTCCAAGTAGAGGGGACTGGTGCCTGTGTTCTGGTGGATGAGGCTGGATTTTGTCTTTCTGGTGTGCAAGACCACATCCGGTGCTGTGTTTCAGGGTGTCTGTGAACTTATTATGATTTTAGGCAGCCTTTCTGCTAATGGATGGGGTTGTGTTCCTGTCTTGCTAGTTGTTTGGCATGGGCTGTCCAGCACTGGAGCTTGCTGGTTGTTGAGTGGAGCTGGGTCTTAGCGTTGAGATGGAGATCTCTGGGAGAGCTCTCGCCATGTGATATTACATGGAGCCGGGAGGTCTCTCGTGGACCAATGTCCTGAACTTGGCTTTCCCTCCTCACAGGCACAGGCCTGACAGCTGGCCAGAACACCAAGACCCTTTCAGCCACCCAGCTCAGAAGAAAAGGGAGAAAGAAAGAAAGAGAGAGAGAGAGAGAGAGAGAGAGAGAGAGAGAGAAAGAAAGAAAGAAAAAGAAAAAAAGGGAGAAAGGAAGGCTTCCCTGCTGGTGCAGGTTGAGAGTCCGCCTGCCGATGCAGGGGACACGGGTTCATGCCCTGGTCCGGGAAGATCCCACATGCCACGGAGCAGCCCGGCCCATGAGCCATAGCCGCTGAGCCTGTGTGTCCAGAGCCTGTGCTCCACAACGGGAGAGGCCACAACAGTGAGAGGCCCACATACTGCAAAAGAAAAAGAAAAGAAAGGGAGAAAGGAAGGAAGGAAGGAAATGAAGGGAGGCAGGAAGTAAAGGAGGAGGAAAGAAGGAAAGAAAGAAAAGTTATTAAAATAAAGAATAAAAAATTATTAAAAATAAAAAAGTAAAGAGTAAGAAAAAAAGAAAAAGAAAGGAAGAGAAAGAAACAAGAGAGCAACCAAATCAAAAACAAATCCACCAGTGATAGCAAGCACTAAACACCATCCAAAAAAAAAAAAAAAAAAAAGGATAGAACTGTAGGACAAATGGTAAAAGCAAAGCTATACAGACACAATCACACAAAGATGCATACACATACACACTCACAAAAAGAGAAAAAGGATAAAAAATATATATCTATATATTCAAAAAAAAGGTAAGAGAGCAACCAAATCAATAAATAAATCTAGCAATGATACTAAACTAAGATAAACATAAAACCAGAAACAAATTCGATGCTGAAAGCAAACCCCAAGTCTACAGTTGGTCTCAAAATCCACCACCTCAATTTTTGGATAATTCATTGTTTATTCAGGTATTCCACAGATGCAGGGAACATCAAGTTGATTGTGGAGATTTAGTCCACTGCTCCTGAGGCTGCTTCAAGAAGTTTCCCTTTCTCTTATTTGTTTGCACAGCTCCTGGGGTTCAGCTTTGGATTTTGTCCCACCTCTGCTTTTAGGTCTCCTGATGACATCTGTTTCCCTCCCAGACAGGACGGGGTTAAAGGGACAGCTGATTAAGGGGCTCTGGCTTACTCAGGCCAAGGGATGGGAGGGATACCGAATGCAGGGCGAGCCTGCGGTGGCAGAGACCGGTGTGACATTGCAACAGCCTGAGGCACACCGTGTATTCTCCCAGGGAAGTTGTCCCTGCATCACAGGACCCTGGCAGTGGCAGGCTGCACAGGCTCCTGGAAGGGGAGGTGTGGATAGTGACCTGTGCTTGCACACAGGCTTCTTTGTGGCTGCAGCAGGAGCCTTAGCATCTCATACCCGTCTCTAGTGTCCACGCTGATATCCCCGGCTCACACTCGTCTCTGGAGCTTGTTTAGGTGGTACTCTGAATCCTCTCTCCTCCTGCACCCTGAAACAATGGTCTCTTGCCTCTTCGGCAGCTGCAGACTTTTTCCCGGACTCCCCACCGGCTAGCTGTGGCGCACTAGCCCCCTTCAGGCTCTGTTCACACTGCCAACCCCTGTCCTCTCCCTGGGATCCGACAGAAGCCCGAGCCTCAGCTCCCAACCCCCGCCCGCCCCAGCGGGTGAGCAGACAAGCCTCTCGGGCTGGTGAGTGCTGGTCTGCACCGATCCTCTGTGCGGGAATCTCTCTGCTTTGCCCTCCGCACCCCTGTTGCTGCACTCTCCTCCGTGGTTCCGAAGCTTCCCCCTTCCGCCACCCGCAGTCTCCGCCCGCGAAGGGGCTTCTAGTGTGTGGAAACCTTCCCTCCTTCACAGCTCCCTCCCACTGGTGCAGGTCCCGTCCCTATTCTTTTGTTTATGTTTTTTCTTTTTTCTTTTGCCCTACCCGGGTACGTGGGGAGTTTCTTGCCTTTTGTGAAGTCTGAGGTCTTCTGCCAGCGTTCAGTAGATGTTCTGTAGGAGTTGTTCCACGTGTAGATGTATTTCTGGTGTATCTGTGGGGAGGAAGGTGATCTCCAGGTCTTACTCCTCCGCCATCTTGAAGCGCCTCTGGTTGAGTTATTTTTATCATAATTCACAAATGTTTTATTTTCATATTTTCTCTCTTCTTGCATTCATTTCAAAGCTTGCCACTCTATTCCATATATAGTTTCAATTTTTTTCTCTCTCTCTTTATATGTATATATGTGTGTGTGTGTGTATGCCTCTGTGTGTGTATGTATGTATCCTCTCTCTCTTTTGACAAGGATAAACTCTTCTATGCACAGTATGTCTCTTCTCTACAGTGTTAGCAATTTTATGTATTTGTCCTGTAATATTTCACAAGTACCTTTAATACATGTATCCTTTTAAATCAGTGTAGGGAAGTTTGAGAACATAATTTCACTTCCAACCTTCTTTCCTTGGTTTTTACATGAACTGAGCACTTTTTTCATACTTTTTTTTTCTTTTGCAAATCTATTGCCCTTTACATCTGGTAAGAAATGAGGCTGGAAGTTGTCAGTTCTATGCTGGAGAATGACCAGAGGTGGTTTGAAATGACAGTTGATTCCACTTGTCTCTGATAATAAAAAGGAAAATAAGTAATTCTTACCAAAAGATGATTGTACCTGACAAGCAAAGCTTGTGGTTTATTAATAATTAAAAATATTTCTGTGTTCCTCTACTGATGGAATAGTTAGTTAATCACTTGTTCAGTCAGTCAATACCAGTGTACCATTTATTATTCATTAAAGATAAATGTAGTGTAATGGCCTTGAATTGCAATGTGTTACAGTGAGATTACAAAGGGCATAAAAAAGTTGACTCATTATTTAGGATTTGATTAAACTTCTCTACTGATCTCAGTGATGAGGATAACCCACTAGATCTCCACAGTGACACAGCGTTTTAATTAAAAAGGGTATTTTACTAGTTGGGGGCTAGTTTTAACTAGTATTTAAATTAGGAGCGGGGTATGATGCTCAAGACACTGACTAAACTGAAGGCTCTGCTTCAAGGGTTAATTTGAATTTCTTAGAGGAGATGTGACACCCAGGAGTGATGCATGCATTTTCTAGGACTTTCTTCAGTTCTCGTGTGACACCAGCTTAGGCTCTTGCTTTTAGCACATCCTCTGCTGGGTCATTACAGTTCAGCCAAGTTTCATTCAAGAGCTTTATGTTCAGATAACATTCCCCCCCACAACTCTCAATAGAGTTGGTTGAGTTTTTTAAAGGCCATATGAATGATTCATTCCCTTTTCTCTCTGATTCTTTTGAATCTTTATACTCAGATTTGGACAAATATGAGGGAAAAGTAGACTTTTCTTCAATTCTTGTTCTAAGTTTTTTCCTGCCCTCAGTCTACCAGATGTGAAACTCTCAGCTGAGAAATCACCTCTCCCTCCTGTTCGGGACTTAATCTTTTCATTATAGACTGTGCTACCTGCATACTTTAATGACCTTTTATCTCGTTCTATTCAAGTGATGGCAGAAAAAGTAGGGAGAGAGAAGAAGAAAAGAATATCTATTCTGAGTAAGGACAGTCTCCAGGATTTCTCCAATGGATTCATGTCCTGTGTGAGGCTCATTTAAGAAGAATGGGTTTTGATTTAGGTCAGGTTGCTATTGTCTTTGAGAACAGATGGACTTGAGCCTCAGTATGCAATAAAGAGGGCTTAATATCTCAGGACATTTAAAATTCATAGTAACAGCTGCAATCAAGAAACCTATGTTCTGGTGCATAAATAGTCATATATCTTTGTTCTTTGCTATAGGAAATCATTTGTGTGTCTTCAGAAAGGAGTTCAATAGTATCCTGCTACATAAAGATGCTATTATGGGAGGGAATTAGCATGCCAATCCCCAAAATGTCACTTGGTAGCAGTGATACATCAAATCCAAGGCTGGATAAGGAATTCCTGACTTTAGAAACATTTATTGAGGGACTACTGCATACCAGACACAATATCGGACTTGAAGTCAGTTATGTGATAAAGATAATGATGTAATACATAAATTATTTTTATCCATTTTCAAAACCATTTGTCCTAAATGAACAATTTAATATAAATATATAGAAAGTCAAAAAGGGATAATATGATGTGATAGATATAAGAAAGCAAGCGAAATAAATGGGACAGGCTGCCTGTGACATTTCTCCAGTGTTAGAATGTAAACCATTTTAAAATGAGACAGTATTTCAAGATTTTGATATTCGCTGCATTTTTATTTTGTTAAATTTAGGAAGTTGTAGGTAATCTGTGCTGTATCTCACTCTGTACTACCTAAGCCTTGGATAAAGTATGGGGCCCTGCAGCAGATTTGGGGGGAAAGCTTCCTTATTCTGAGTTGCAATTAATTATCCTTATTTTTCTGAAACTTCATTTCTCAAAGCCATAACAAGCACAGTCTTATAGCTCAGCTCTCACCAGCATAAGAGGGAAATGCATTTTGCAATATACTAAGTTCTTACAGTGATTCCCTGAGAGTGATCAAATGCTTGGGTTTGTTTCACAACCATTTATCTAATATTCCCAGGTGTGACTCAGGATGCATTGGTTACTCAGAAAACTTTCATACACGACATTTCAAGCTGCTGCTTCTGCCTCCTGTATTCATGTATTCACTCCAGTGTGAAAGAGTTAAGACAGTTGTTTAGCCTTCTCTTGTGAAGATTACAAACTAGATAAGGCAATTGGTGACTCAAATTCCTAAAGCCATTGTTAAACTTTTTGTGTCATTTAGAGTGCCAAATGTTCTCTGGGCATTTTGGCTGACTCAGTGTAGGTCTAGCTCTACCCATCTCAGAGACAGTGGATCTGCTTTCCAGTGATAAACTTCCTTTTCTATTTTATGTTCTTCTTTGACTATGCGTGTCACATTTTCTACTGAAGTAGGATTTCAAATCACAGCCCTTCTCCCTAGTTTGTATTTAATCTTTATTCATTAAACAATATGTACTGTGTTCCTTTTAGTTGTCAGATACTGTTCTAGGTGCAGGGATGCATCAGTAAGCACGGAGGAAAAAAGGCTCCATTCTTATGGAGCTTACAATATACTGGGAATTGACTAGAAGCAGTGGGGAAAGAAACATAATAAACAAAGCAATCAAACACAGCAATTAGAATTATTCATAGAGTTATAAATGGTTTGAACATAATTTGACTGAATCAAGTAGTACAGAGCAGTAGGGTAGTTGTTTAGACTTAGTAGTCAGGGGAAGCTTTTCTGAGGCTGTGATATTTGAGCTGAAGTCTGAATGACATGAAATAACCATTCAAGCAAAGATCCAGGAGGAGTAGAAACAGCAAGGGCCAGTACCCTAGGATAGGGACAAGCTTGAACATTCCAATTACAAACAACAGGGCAGTGATGGCTAGAAAACCATGAGTGTGAGATGGAGTACCTCAGTTTTTGTTTCCAAATATCAGGCTCTGAGCCAAAGGCTATGTGCACGCATCTATTAGAAAGTGAAAAACCAGGGAGCAGAAGTAAGGCACAAGGGGAGTGGAGCGTAGTAAGCGGGTGAGCCAATATGAGGATGTGGAATCAAGCTGACTGCTAAGAGTGACTGTTTGCTTGACCTTAAAGAACCATCCTCTATAAACCATGTGAAAAACTGGAACTCAAGGAGAAAAAGGGAGAAAAATTATCCATCAACCACCTTTGCCAATTGATCAAGGGAGTTTGCACCAGAGGGTATTAATCCCCTGAACTTCTGGGATGTACATGCTTTAGACCAAGAGGAAATCTTGTTTTCTCACACTTCAAAATCAATAGAGATGCACTGGGGCAGGAGGCGTGAGGGGCACTGGGGGAAGGATAAAGGAAGTTGCTATTAAGGTGCACCTGTGTGAATTCAGTCAGGGTCCAGCAAGAGCTGATGTCCCCAGTGGTGCTGAGAACAAGGGACCACAAGGATCAGAAATGGTGTCTAAGCCATTTATTGCAGAGTGACATTCACGATGGCTTAAGAAAATTAATCAAGGAGCAGCAAAGTAGAGGTCATGGTACAAAGTCTTAGAGCTCTCAGATGAGTGTACATTTTATCCTAAGTAGGTTGGAAAGACACTGGATGTTACTACTCAGGGTAAAGACGTGATCTGTTTTATATTTTAAATGGATTCCTTTGGCTTTCATGTAGAGGATTGCTTGTCAACGGGTAAGAGTGGAAGAGTTCACCAGAGCAGTGGTCAGCAGAGTATGACCCTAGGTCAAATCCTGCCCATCTCCTATTTTTGAAAATAAAATGTTATTGCAACACAACCACACTTATTCATACCCATGTTGTCTGTGGCTCTTTTCACACAACTACAGCAGAGTTTAGTAATTGTAAGAGATACCATTTGTCCTCCAAAGCCTAAAATATTTGCTATTTGACCATTCACAGAAAAAGTTTGCTGACCACCGCATGAGAGTAGAGTCTGACAACGCTCCTTTCCTGCTACTGTCCTTCAGTTGTTATCTGCTCTTTTTAGGTTGTTTTATTATGACATTGATTATTATATAATAAAACTTTACTTGGAAAGCAAATCTACTTTCAAAATACATGTTGTATGCCATGTTGCATATTTTATCCAAAGCTAAACAGTATGCCAGGCAATATAACCACTGCTTTATATTTTGAAGTATATTAGTCAGCTTTGTTGCAGCTGAAAAAAGAAAGAAACACCTCAGTTGTTTTTAAGAACAAACATGTCTTTTCCCTCACATTGCTTGTCAGCAGTTGTGGGTGAGATGCTATAACTCTGCCCTAAGCATTTCCACATTTGGGGATCCAAGCTGAAGAAGCAGTCACTATATGGGACGTACCATTTTTCTGGCAGAGGGGAAGAATCAAGACTTGTGGAAACTCACAAGCCTTCTTAAAGCTTTTGCTCTGATGATGCATATGTTACATCTGCTCATGTTCCATTGACCAATACACACCATATGATCAAAATCAACATGAGTGAGGTAAGATGTGATTATTCAATGGTGAGGTGAACCTGCAAATCACATTGTAACCGTCAAGGATGTTCTATCCCTTTAACAGAAAACTTAGGGGAAGGGAATTATTGATATGCCTATTATCAATGTATTGACTCAGTTCCAAATCTGCATTTTATTGACTGACTTTGTGATACTGGAGCTGAACCCTGTAAATGTTAGTCCGGTGGGCTCAGTGTTAAGCTTGGTCAATAGAGGGCGCTGGAGAGATACTGCAAAGTCACAGCAGGTGCAAAGGTTTTTCCTTCCTGGTTCAAGTGGCCAGATTTAGCAAACAAAATTAGGGATGCTCGGCAAATTTGAATTTCAGATAAATAACGAACAATTTGTTTTTTGTGCTATGAAGATGTACCAAATATTGCAGGGAATATACCTATGCTAAAATGTTATTCATTGTTTATCTGAAATTTAAATTTCACTGATGTCCTGTGTTTTCTATAGCAAAAGTATCCTGGTTCCTCTGAGCTGTTTTTCTTTGGTGTAGCAGACAGAGGATCAGTGTGTGGCAGCCACATCAGAGGCCCAGAGGTCAGCTGCAGCCTTCAGCCTCCAGCAAGTCTTTCTGTACCCCAGCTCCTGACCCTGGGCAGGCTTCTTCACCACCAGCAGGCTGCCTGTTCCTGTGGTCTGGTCAGGAAGCCACACCCTCTCCAAAGCATTTGAATCTCAGCCTTGAGGGAAGGAACTCTTCTAAGTAGCTTGTTCCTTTCTTGTTCATTCGCCCTCTCCCTTAAAGGTAATACATGCCTCCTGCATTTGCTACTTGTGTGCCCCTTAGAGTCCTTTTCTATCTTTTCTTTTAGTTAACCACCTTTTCCTAGTTTATAATTGTTTATATTAAAAATTCCCTGTTCAAATGACTGGAGTGGTTTCTTTGTCCTGGCAAGACCCTGACTACTATGACTAGGGACAATACTCCAGTCTACCACACGAGATAATTTAATAGTCAACTAATATATGAGAAAATGTTTGACCCCATTTTATAAATAAAGATTCTGAGCTTTAGTAATGAGTGAAAAGTCACAGATCTAAGTGAGTCATAGAGGCTTGATGTTTATACTTTCATACACTTAATTTGCCCTGTTTTTCCAGCCATTAAATGGAAGGTTCTTTCAACATTTACTCCAAATAATACACATCTTTGAAATTATCAGCTAGTGGGTGGAGTGATGCCTGTACTTCTGTCTATGCCTACTAAATGTCATTGTTTCAACAGTATAATTGTTCCATTTTAAGGTGGAAGATTTGGGCAGAAAGAAACTATTAAAGGAAAATTACTGTTATGGGTTGAATGGTGTCCTCCCCAAATTTCACATATTAACGTCCTATTCCCCAGTACTTTAAAATGTAGCCTTGTTTGGTGATAGGGCCTTTACAAAGTGGGTCAAATTAAGGTGAGGTCGTTAGGATGGACCTATTCCAGTATTACTGGTATCCTTAATGAAAGGGGAAATTTGAAATACATAGACGTACAAAGACATAGGTAGAAGGCAGTCATGTGAGGAGACACAGAAAGAAGACAGCCATCTATAAGCCTTGGAGAGAGGCCTGGAAAATTCTTCCCTCATAACCCTCAGAAACAATAGTCTGGCAACACCTCAGTTTTGGATTTCTAGCCTCTAGAACTATAAGATAATAAATTTCCAGTGTTCAGGCCACCCCATCTGTGACACTTTGTTATGGAAGCCCCAGCAAACTAATATAGTTACTATCAAGTGTTGTCCTTTTTATAGGAAGATACTTTTGCATTTTCTCTTCTGATGTTTTTCTAATAATGGGAAAGACATCAAAGTTGTTTTACTTTTCTGTTCTTTTTATGAAAATGGCAGAGATTATAGTTCATCTGGCTGGGAATATGTATGCAAGAAGAGGTTATAACCCCACAGTAAACTCAGAGTCTGATATAAAGGATTGAAGTTGTACCAGTTTGAGTCATATTCCTTTTCTCTACACCTTTGCTATTGTAAACGTGGTCCATAAACCAGGGGCATCAGCATCACCTGAGAGTTGGTGAAAAAGACAAAATCTCAGGCCACACTCCAGATTTACTGAATCAGAATCCCCATTAACGAAATGCTTAGGTGAATAACATGCACATTAACATTTGAATTCTGAACACCAGGTAACATCATTGTCTACCAGACAAAAAAGAAAAAGAACAACAACAACAAAAAAAAAACAAGCAACTCTTAGTTTACCTTTTATTTTTGGAAATTCCTAAAGCAGCGTTTTGGCTTGCTGGAGCTAGCTAGTTGGAAGCACTAGAAACGTCTAGCAGGTCATAAGTACATCTATTTGATTCACAGCTGGTTTGACATCAATTACCTAAAGCTGAAATGCCTCTCAAAACTCAATAATGTGATAATTGCTCTTAATTGTTTCACTGTGATTTTTTCCTGCCTACTTGTTACTTGGATGTTAATAAATGGGCTCTCAAAACCAGGAAGAGCCTTTTGTTTTCGCCAGATGCAGGAAGACATATGTGACATAAAGTCAGCTTTTTGAATATCTATGTAATATATGGATATTTTGAACCTAACAGTAAGTAAATGAAATCAATTAAATTGATGCAAAAAAAAAATTCCAAAACCCTAAAGAACTCTGGCTACATTAATCTACTTTTGTCACCCACTTTTGGATCCACCTTTAATACTGTTGGTCATCAGCAGGATTCTCACAAAACAAAAGACTTAACATATTTTTTTGCTGGAAGTGGAATTTTGAATCCACTTCATTGGTGCTTTCATGTTAGATTCTTTTTTCCTAATATAAGACGAAGCTTACTTTATTTTTGTCATTGAAGTTGTTTTTTTTTGTTTTAATTGGGAAATGGGAGAGTTGTCTCTTCTGGTTGAGAAACACATTCAGTAAAAGAATGAAGACCTCACCATTTTACCTGTTGGATTTGGAGACACAAATTCACAAAGTGTTAAAAGCAAGATTCTCTCACTCACTACTAGCTGGAGTGTAAATTAAAAAAAAAGAAAGAAAGACAAGAAAAAATGAAGTCAATCTGGCTATATTTACTAAATGTATAATTGCACATATCTTTTGACAGTACAAATAGGCATTTTTTGTAATTAAACTCTTTATTTTGAAATAATTTTAGATTCATGTGCAGTTGTAAGAAATAATATAGAGAGATCCCTTGTATCCTTTTACCCATTTTCTTTCTCCTGGTGGTTAACATCTTGCAGTATTACAACCAGGGTTGACACTGATACAGTCAAGATGCAGAACATTTCCATCACCACAAGGGTCCCTCATATTGCCCTTTTATACCCATATATACTTCCTTCCCACCCATACCACCTTTAACCCATGAATCTGTTCTCCATTTCTTTAATTATGACTTTTCTAGAATGCTGTATAAATTATACAGTGTTTGGGGATTGGCTTTTTTCATTCAGCATGATTATCTGGAGATTTGTCCAGATTGTCACATATATCAATAGTTTGTTCCTTTTTATTGCTGAATAGTACTCAGTGTAGCATGGTTTAACAA
The DNA here is from genome assembly GCF_949752795.1 of Hyperoodon ampullatus. NCBI lineage: Eukaryota > Metazoa > Chordata > Mammalia > Artiodactyla > Ziphiidae > Hyperoodon > Hyperoodon ampullatus. The sequence continues at coordinate 21,108,709 of NC_136920.1, forward strand.
TTCATCCATTGAAGGACATTTGGGTTGTTTCTAGTTTGGGGCCTTTATGAATAAAACTACCTTAAACAGTTTTGTACAGCTTTTTGGTGAACATAAGTCTTCATTTCTTTGCCATAAATGCCCAAGAATCCAATTGCTGGGTCCAGTGGGTAGTTCCATGTTTTTAAGGAACTGCCAAACTGTTCCAGAGTGCCTTTAGCATTTTACATTCCTACCAACATTGTATAAGTGACCCATTTTCTCCACACCCTCACCAATATATGGTGTTGTTACTATTTTTTACTTTAGTAATCCTGATAGGTTTATAGTGATACCTCTTTGTGGTTTTAAATTTAATTTCCCTAATGGCTAATGATGCTGAACATCTTTCCATGTGCTTATTTGTCATCTGTATATCCTCTTTGGTGAAAAATCTGTTCATGTCTTTTGCCCATTTCTAAACACAATAAAGTAGACTTCTTAAATTTATCCTAGAAATGTTCTTGCATGGGTTCGGAATTACAAGTGAACAAAGTTATTCATTGTGACATTATTAAAGACAAAATTTAGAAACATCCTAACTGACCATAAATAAGAACTAGTTACATAAATTCTTGTACACTCAAATAATGGAATACTATACAGCTGTATAAAATGATGAAGTTCATTATGTACAGCCACTGCCTATATCATTTTTTTTTTTTGCGGTACGTGGGCGTCTCACTGTTGTGGCCTCTCCTGTTGCAGAGCACGGGCTCTGGATGCGCAGGCTTAGCGGCCATGGCTCACGGGCCCAGCCGCTCCGTGGCATGTGGGATCTTCCCAGACCAGGGCATGAACCCGTGTCCCCTGCATCGGCAGGCGGACTCTCAACCACTGTGCCACCAGGGAAGCCCTATATCAATTTTTTGAGTGAAAAAAACTAAAGTTTCATGAAGTGTATCATGTATGCCACTGTTTTTATGAAAACAGAAAAAAGATTGTGTCATTTTAGCTGCTCATATATACATAAATCATATCTGGAAGGATACATGAGAAACAAAAGCAGTGGGGAAAAGATATGGATGAAGGTGAGAATCTTTACCTTACACTCCAATTTGCATTTGGTTTTGAAAACATTCAAAAAGAAATTCAGTTTAAAAATAATAAAAGCAACATAGAAGATTTTGTACCATAGTAATGGCAACAAAACCAGTTTTAATATTCTATGATATTGGGTCAACATTAGAAGGTTCTAGCATGATGATCTGGTTGTTAGTATACATTCTGCAAAAATCAATGCCAAAGTTCCTCTAACTTAAGCTTAATATTGAAACTAAGCAAGGTATTTGTTTTAATCTTGTGCATGGAGTAGGTACACATTGCAAAATGTTCTAAGATGACTTTACACTTGTTCTGAATTATAATAAACATAGCCATCATAATCTGTTTTGCTTGTTTGTTTCCTCCAGTGTTCAATGTTTGCATTACCAAGCTGTGCTGGGCAAATTCTGGAGGAATAAATTGCATAAATGATGAGAGATTCCCAGTGTTCCCAAGAACCCAAACATGGTTACGTCTATTTTGTGCCTCAGGGCCTCTTGGCCACTCCCTACCCTCCAGTAATTAACTTCCCAACATGGTTCCTTTTCAGTATGGTAAGCTGCAGGTGTTAGGTACCCTTAGTACATGCTCCTGCTGGAGATTAGCCATCACTAGTTTCCTGTAAGTATATTCTCCATAGTGCAGGTTATTAATCCAGACAGAAATATTAGATTCTCACTGGAAAAAAATTGCTTTCTAATTATTTCTGAGTATTTGGAAAAGCAAATCAAGACACAGAGCAGAGGTAATATAATAATTAGGCTTTTGTGAAGGTGCCAGAAACAATCTTGGATTCATTTACTTATCGAACCATCTAAATTCCTCTCCTCCCTCCTCACGTTCATCGAGACATAAGGTCATACAGACCAACTGTTTTCTCACATTCCAACATACCGTGCTGTTTTAAGTTTCTAAGCCTTTGAGCATTTTTCTTCCTCTGACAGAAAAGCCTTTCTCCCCCCATCTGCCTTCTGAACTTCTACTTATCCTTTACAGTAGATAGAGCCTTCTCAGTGACATCTTCTGGGATTGGCTCCTCTGCATGTCCCATAGAATTAATCCCTCCTTCATCGGTGCTTTTGCTATTTGAGCACACCCCTGTTTCTGCAATGATGGCACAGTGTTGACATTATTTGTTCATATACCTGGAGAACAATTTTCTTAATTCTATATATGTTCTAATAAGAGACACAAAATTTTCAGATCTGTACATTTGATTATTGGAAAAAAGTATAGGCTGTAAATATGAAATCACTTGTTACACATTTCATGATTCACTCATTAAAAAGTACCGTTATATGACACAGGACTGTCCTGTAAACTATGGACTATGTCTTCTTGTAACTTAGAGTCTATGAAGTGGGGTTCATATCTAAGAAAGGGCATACTTTCAAGACCTCCTGTATATGCTCCCATCTTCACTTCTCTCCAGGTTGAAGAAACTCTCTTTTGACTGGGGAGACTTCAGAACCTTGATTGGGCTGTGTTTATGAAAGGATAGAGTCACTGGGGTGCAAAGGAGCACACAGTGGTAGATTTCTGTTTCTGCCTGTTTCTCTGTTGGAGCTGGCATGTGGTATGCCTAGATTCTAATTTGGATTTATATCCTAAGCTCATTTGTTTAGTCTAATCTGGCTCACCAGAGATTTTCATTGACTTGTGGGGCTCAAAAGCAACTTGGGAGTTGACATTAATTTGCTCTAATTTCTTGTGTTTTATGTTCTTTGAGAATTTTGCAAGGCTGAAGAGCACAATACCCTGAGGCCAGAATCTGGAACTTCTGGCATCCTTACCACAATATCCTCCAGTAGTTCCTCTTAACCTTCCTTCTGAAATATGGATAGTCCTTTAGTGCCTTAAACTAGTGTTACAAAAGAGTTCTATTATATTTGTTTCTTCTTTAAAATACATTCATGCCATCTATTTGGATATATCTTTGGAAACTTCTGAAAAATTTGAGTTGACATGAGCACCTTCAGGCTAGGATTGTTAATGGAGCCTAGCACTGTTCATTCGTCTATGGGTAGAAATTCCAGGATTTCCAAGTACCGGAACTCTGAGTTAGAGGATTAGCGTGGTCAGCATGTGAATTTCTGTAATAGGAGTTAGAAAGGGTGGATTTGGAGACTCCTTAGGGATACATTATCCATAAAGGAAATTCTCATAACCTTTCTCAAGGGTTCAAGGCTTGAGAATTGGAAACATGAATGATGTCTTAGATTCTAGCACAAAGCTGAGCACAGATTAATCGTTCAATAAAAACCTTATTTGTCAAAGGATTGCAGAATCGAATGCTTTGTCTTTTTAATGCCTGGCACAAGTATAAGAGGGTACCCTAATTTGTAAAGTTTGAAGAGTTGTTTTCTCTTTTTTTCTTCAAGGAACTTAAAACAGAACAAAGTACGTTTCCAAGGAACCTATGGAATTTTATTCCAAGACCTTGGAGACAAGTTGTACCACCAAGATTCAGGCCGACTAATCTTTAAAGAAAAATGTGTATATCACCAGTGACACCCTGAATAGAATATGGAACTTGGTAGGATGTGAAAGGAAGACTTGTTTAAGACTTTGGTCTTGTACTCAGTCCTGGAGGCTTTGACAATAGCATCGTTTTATCAGCCAAATATATGAAAGAGTAAAAAAAGACCCTCAAAGTGACTTTGACGAAACCCAGGCTGATCCATGTGACTCATTTTAATATCAAACCACAGATGAAAAAGAAAAATCTTAAGCAAACATCTAACAACAAGACAATTATAAACAAGTTGACATGCAAGATCAGATAGTAAAAATATTCCTTCAGCAAGAAACGGCCTTGTTATGCAGAACTCAGAAAAATACACTTGCTGCAGTTTTCCTTAAAGACAGGGATGTCATTGTCTCCTTGACATGCGTGTGCCTGGATTTATAATATAGAATTGTGATGTTTGCCAGAAACATGTATCTGTGTGCATTCACCTCTAAATGTGTATGCAGAGATTATAAATTGAATTTATCACACATAATTTTTGTGTGATCTGCACAGGATTAATTTGCTCAATGATTATTAAAATAGGAAGAATTTCTAACCAGTTGCCAATATTTTAGAATTGAGAATTATAACATTGTTTATAACAAGATAGCATTCCCGGCTACTTTTCAAAAAATATTGAGAAGATCTGGTCCCCCAAAACCTTCATTCCTTTAGGATAATAATCAAAAGTAACTGAGTCGTACCTGTCCCTCTTAGGATGGGCCCAGCTTCCTCTAGTTTGTCCCAGTCCCCTCATTCTCCATTGACTCCATGCCACTAACATTTAGGATCAGTTGCCATTTTTCCATGGAACTTTGGTATCACTTTTCTTACAATTCAAGTGAGGGAAAATGAAAATAATTTTTGAACTCTTTCTTCAATCAGAAATGAAAAAAAAAAAGAAGTTAAGTGGAGAGGGCAATGAATTTTTAGTACAAAGCTTATTTCATTGACCTCTCTAAACAAATGTGTTTGCAGACTCCTGGAATAGAAACCCTCCAAAATGTGTCAGTTATAAAGAAAAACAACCAAAATATTACCTACATTTCCTTAGCTGTTTCCATCAAAGCAGTTTTTAAGGTTGAGTGGTATTGGGAGGAAGCCATACATGCTGGAGTCAGTGCTGTTCTGAAAGAAAAAAATAATCATGGACACAAAGATCTGTTTACTCTTTCCGTTTGTTTAGAATAAACTAAAAACTAATCTCAGCATGGATAACTGGGCCTTTGTTTCTTTGGGGGATCAGATAAATACACTCTTTCCTTGAAGGAGTTAGATGAATGGTGATGCTCCCAGATAGTGCTGATCAATGAATGGACTCCTGCCATGTTTTCTCTTTGGCTCTACCCCAACCCTATTCCAGTCTGAGCTATTAAGATCTTGACACTATGCATATGACCTCCCTAACCCTTTCACTCTGTCCTTTGGTTGTACAGTGGGTTGAATAGTGGTCTCAAAAAGATATGTCCAAATACTAACTCTTGGTACCTGTGGATTTGCCCTTTTTTGGAAATAAGGTCTGTGAAGAAGTAATTAAGTTAAGGGTCTCTAGATGAGATCATCCTGTAATTAAGGTGAGCTCTAAATCCAATGAGGAGTGTCCTTATAAGAGACAGAAAAGAGAAGACACACAGACACACAGAGTGGAAGGCCAGGTGAGGACAGGTGTGTCAACAAGCCACAGAATGCCAAGGATTGCCAGCTGCCGCCAGAAACAGAAAACAAGCACAGAATGAATTCTCTCTTTAGAGCCTCCAGAAGGAACCAACCCTAGTGACACTATGAGTTTGGGCTTTCTGCCTCTAGAAGTGCGACAGAGTAAATGTCTGTTGTTTTAATCTCCCCAGTTTGTGGTACTTTATTACAGCAGCCCTAGGAAACTGATAGAAGTCTTAGGGATTTTATTATAATTGATGTATTTTATTTTATTTTTGCGGTACACGGGTCTCTCACTGTTGTGGCCTCTCCCATTGCGGAGTACAGGCTCCGGACGCGCAGGCTCAGCGGCATGGCTCACGGGCCCAGCCGCTCCGCGGCATGTGGGATCTTCCTGGACCGGGACACGAACCCGCGTCCCTTGCATCGGCAGGCAGACTCTCAACCACTGCGCCACCAGGGAAGCCCCTAATTGATGTATTTTAAATTAAAAGATTTTCATTTTATAAAGATGCATAATCATGTCACTGATAAACAAATTGGCTTTGCATTTTTAAGGCTACCTGCAAATTTGGAGCAATGTTCACACCACTGTCTTTAGGGAGGCATTTACCAGCAATTAGCACTGAAACTGATTCTTTTAATCTTGGGTGGCAACAACTGCTCATTGCCTATCCAATAACCATTCTCCATCACTTTACTCAAGGAACCTCGCATGTTCACCATGCAAAAAAAATTTTATTAATGAAATGCAGTCATTGGTCTGGACTTCTTGGAAATCTTAAAAATGGGGCATACTCAACGGTCAAACCCTTTAGATTTTTGTCCCTTCCTTTCTTCCTGTCTGGAATCTGCATTTGATGGATGGAATCCTGGCAGGCATCTTGTGACCATAAGCCTACAAGCACAGCCTTAAAGAGGTATAGAAGGATCCTAGTTGTATTAATTTATATCAACTCTAAACTGCCTGTCTCTGGTCCCCTCTTTATATGAGAGAAAAAAAAAAACCCAAAACACAACATCTTTCTAAAGCCACGTTTATTATAGGTATCTGTTTCTAGCAGCTAAACTCAAGCTTTGATTGATACTCTCATCTAGCCTCACTTTTATAATCTTTAAGAATTTATATTGAGTTAACACTATTAACTTCTTACTGCATGCCACACAATTTAGGTAAGTTTCACATTTAATCTTCACCTAAAAGTTGGGACTATTATTATAACCAATTCACAGAGGAAGAAACTGAGGCTTTAAAAATGTAATGACTGGTCATAGGCAGGTTCTTAGGAAAATTATTTTATCTCTTCATGACCCAGTTTCCTTTGTCTTTGAAAGGAGGGTAACAATATTAAGCTACCTTATGGGATTGCAGGATTAAATGGGCTTATATATGTAAAGTGCTTAGACCACTGTGATTTAATGAGGGCTATATAAGTGTTATATATTATTAAGTGTTCAAATATGTCTAACTAGAAAACATTTTAACCACCACTACACAATCTGTTATCTTTTCAGAAAATAAGCTTGATTCATAATAGATTTTTGCCTTCATTTTCCAAGGGAATGATTTGGAAACTACTATTGCAATGAACCAAATAAAACATTATGTACTTTTATATCTTTTATCTCATCATGCTTCTCAGAACAACAAAGTGGGCATTATAATCTCTACATGATGTAAAACAAGGCCTATATGATTAAGTGATTTTTCTAAGTGCTAATCACAAGGGGTAAAACTGGCTCTCAAACCAATGTCTGCTAATTTTGATCTTTCCCAGAGCACCTCAGCTTCTATACATTAAACCTGAGTATGCATGAATTGTGAGTGTATGTAGACACATAAAAACTCACACAGCAGGGCTTCCCTGGTGGCACAGTGGTTAAGAGTCCATCTGCTGATGCAGGGGACACGGGTTCATGCCCCAGTCGGGGAGGATCCCACGTGCCGTGGAGCGGCTGGGCCCGTGAGCCATGACCACTGGGCCTGCGTGTCTGGAGCCTGTGTTCCGCAACGGGAGAGGCCACAGCAGTGGGAGGCCCGCGTACCACACACACAAAAAAAAAAACCCAAAAAACAAAAAATACTGCAAACTGATTAAAAAATATTATATTTCAGAAGTAGTTCTATTGTACCAATTTTTAAGGCAACCAGTATCTAAATTACCTCAATTAAAACTTCTACAACCATAAAATTGTTTCAGGTTTTGAATTCATGTTGGTAATGTCCTCATGACTGTTTATCGTCATAATTCCAAATTCTTTTACAAGGCTTGAATGTCTTATATCACCTATTAAAATTTCTAGTTATCTTATTTTAAGTTTAGTGTACGCATAAGAAATCTCTCATTTTACCTACTGAACATATGCACACACTTTTTCTTCTACATTTGTTTTCTAGCCAAGCTACATAGCTTGTATGAGAAATACCAATTTTTAGTTTAGAAAACCAGGATGTTATGATTTACCAAGAATGGACCCAGGGATTAGCTGTGGCCTGATCACCATGTATTGGTGCTGGTGTCACAGATAAAGAATCATGAAGGGAAGAATGCCTTCTTACTCATAACCCCTCCTTTCCCCAGAGGACTACCTGGGTTTTTTTCTATGGGGGAGGCCAAGGACCAACCTGAATCTCCATGTCAGCATAACCATGCTAGTCCTCTGAAATTTCACTGGCAGCTAGCTTCCCATTTGTAATTGGAGTGAGATCTAGCTGCCATTGCTCTGTAGGCAGGATCCATGGAGAATTGCTGTTCAAATTGGAGAGAAGTTTCCTCTCATTAAAAGCAAAAGAAACCAACTGGAAATAGCACGGCTGTTAGGAAATACCACATGGCATTGGCTCTGCTTATCCCAGGGGCTATTCTCCAATTCCAGGGGTGGGGGGCAGAGGATGGAGCAGGAAGAACATTCTCTCCTTTGGCTATTAATACCCAACTCACAGGGAGCCCTAAGGATGCTGTGCTCAGAACAGAGATCTTTTGATGATGAGAAAAGAATACCCTGGTGTGAAAAATATTTGAATAAAATAACATGGGAAATAAATCAGTAGTCACCTTTCCTTTGAAATAACTCTTCAGTCTTTCTAAATTTTCCTGTTTGAATATTATTACTCTGATTCATATGTACAACTACGAATTGAGAACCTTTTATGTTCCCGTTACTTTATAAGCATTACTAAATTTCATCATAGCCATAGCAGGTGAGGAATATGTTAAAATATTTAAGATCCTTGGTTTTAGAAACAAACTTCTGAGGTCCAAATAGCTGTGAGATCTTGGCAACTACTTATTTATCCACCATGATCTTCATTTTCCTCATTAGCAAAGTTGGCATGATGATGGTAGTATTTACCTTATAAGGTTATGATGAGTTTTAAATGAAATAATCCATGTAAAATATATAGAATAGTCCCTGGAATAGATTAATCCTTTGTTAGTTGTAATCATTATTTTCATTTAACAGATGAAGAAATTGTACAGATGACTATCAGAGAAGCTCAGCTCTTTTCCCAAGATCAGACATCAAGTTGTACTAGGTGGGGGTTGAAACACAGTCAGTCTTACTCAGCTATTTTAAATTCTAGTTTAAATTTTTATAAGATTGTTGTGAGGTTTAAGTGATGCAGTGTGTACTCTAAGTGCTCAATAGAGTGTAATTTCAGTACTTGCCTAGCTGAATCCAGATAGACCCTCTCTTCTAGCATTAAATAATTTTTCATTTCAAAACTTTACATATTTTCACATTTGTCTTCATTGCATTGGTAACAGGATGGTAAATAACGACTTTTCCTCTGGTTTTAGCAGATCCACCAAAGATCAATAAAACAATAGGTACTAAGTTTCCCCAAGGTTCACAGTGATGTGCTAGAACTTCTATTGAGAACTTGGAAAGAAGGTGGGCCAGAACTAGATCTACCAGCATTAAGCATTTGTACCTTTCCAGTGTATATGCCAAAGTAAAAGGACAGTTTATTTATTAGCTGACTACCAAAAGGGTTTTGGGACCACTCAAATATTTCATCCACTAGAACAATAACAATTAGTCCACAGAATGAATTTGTAGAAACAGTGAGAGGATGAAGCTGTTTTCTATCAAAGTTCTTCTGAGATCAGCCTGTATGACAAACCAGTAACTTACTTATAGTTGTTTGACCTTTATTCATTGTCTCTGGTAAATTATAAGCTTTCTGGGGACAAGAACATGCTTTCTTTCCTTACTGTTCCTCAAGCTTTATGCTGTAGTCTGTGCTTCTTCAATATTGCTGACAAACTGGAGATGCAATTAATTATTCAGAATTGTCTACACAATGATGAGCTCATTAAATTGATGACCATCTTGGTCATCAATGGAAAAAAGTAAGACCTTGATGTGGATTATAAACTACCACGTACATATCATGATTTCTGCTTCAGCAGCTCTTTGGACCAACATTCATAAGCAACTCCCACCAGTATTGCAAGTATGTGCACAAAACTAACTGAGGGCAGAGTCTTGCCTTCAGTATGATTAGCTCAATATTATGCATTCCATGGATGTCATCCTTAGATATTCATTCTACCACTTAATTATATAAGCTTGGAGCAAAATTAAGTTGATGATTATATCATAATTGCCTTTCAAATGGGCAGGAGTGAAATGGCATTGGTAACTGTAGTATTGCATAATGGATCAAACTGTGAACTCTATAGAGAAAGCACATCAGTAGCAGCTTGTGACTCAACAATAGTGCAACAAACATGGTGAGAAAATTAATATAATAGTTGTGCATAAAAATTAGTTGATGTTTAAAAAGTAGGAAATTTCACATAAAAATTGAGAAATTCAGCTTCTGTTGAAACATGGTTAGACATAGAAACACTGGACTGGCGTCTTTCAAAACTACCATTTTCTTTAACCTAGTAACAGCTGAGTCTTTTAGCCTGGACCAGTTTTCTGTAGTCATAACCCTTCACACAATTTACACAAAAGCACTTACCCATAGCCTGTTTCACCCATGTCCCTTTCATGACCACCAACTTTACATCCTTTTGCCTACAGCATTGATCTTTATGACAGGGGATAATGTGTGGAAACATTTCATTTGCTTTTTGCTGATCTCACAGAGTATAAATTAGAGTAGGATGGAGTTTAAGCTTTAAGTGTACTACTTCTCATAAATATGTTCACTAAAAACATCACTAATACCTTATGGCACTTATTTTTGGTGGATCCAAATGTGTTTTCAGAATCCTTAATCTTAGTGATGCAGGAAGTTTAACTAAATGCTCAGAGTTGGCATATGCCATGTATGAGTTATCTATTGGTATGTAACCTTATTACCATAAACATTGTGACTTGAAACAAGACACATTTATTATCTCACGGTTTTCTGTAAGGCAGAAGCCTGAATACAACTTAGCTGGGTCTTCTGCTTTAGATTCTCACAAAACTTCAATCGAGATGTTGGCTGGGAGTTAGTTCTCATCAGAGGCTTGAACGAAGAAGGATATATATATTTTTAACATCTTTATTGGAGTATAATTGCTTTACAATGTTGTGTTAGTTTCTGCTGTATAACAAAGTGAATCAACTATACGTATACAAATATCCCCATATCCCCTCCCTCTTGCGTATCCCTCCCACCCTCCTTATCCCACCCCTCTAGGTGGTCACAAAGCACGGAGCTGATCTCCCTGTGCTATGCGGCTGCTTCCCGAAGGATTTGTTTTGAAGCTCAAGTGGTTGTTGGCAGCAAGCAGTCCATTCCTTGTGGATTTTTGAACTGAGGTCCTCAATTTCTTGCTAAGATTTTTTTCTGAGGCTGCTGTCAGTTCTCTGCCACGTGGACATTACCAACATGGCAGCTTATGTCCTTAAATCTAGCAAGGAAGAGAGACTATCCTCCCAACATAAGTGTTACAATCTTATGTAATATAATTATCTACATATAACCATGTATATTCTATCATTTTTGCTATATTCTGTTGGTTAGAGGCAAATCACAGGGCCCACCATGCTTAAGGGAAAGGGATTATACACAGGAGTGAATACCAGGAGAGAGGTATGGTGTTTGAAAGGTGCAGGAAATGTGATGTGCTCCCTCAAAGAATGTTCTGAAACCTTTGTTTCTGAGTTTATAATTAAACGTGCCACTTATCTTAATGGGCACATGCCACTCTTCTCTCTGTGCCCAGCAATTGCAAAGAGTACAGTGCAGAATCCTGTCTTATACCTGGATACAATTAGTTTCTGTGACAATGCAGAGTTTTCTTTAAATTGTGTGTTTATATTTCTGATGCAGAAAGTAGGTGGCCAGTGGCTCCATTTCACAAAAAAATGCTTCCAATCCAGGATGTCACTTGGAGAGGTGTCAGTGATCACACTGAATGAAACTAAAGAAGGCCAGGTTAATCTTAGGGACTCCCTTGAACTTCTCTTTAGAACAGCCCCAAACCTAGGAACCTACCTTCTTCCAGAATTCAGTTAATGCCTGATAGAGAATAAATTGTGTTCCTTCCAAAATATACTTAGCTCCAAACTCTTGGTATCTGTGAATGTGATCTTAATTGGAAATAGGGTCTTTGCAGGTGTAATCAAGTTAAAATGAGGTCAGGCAAAATTATGTGAGCCCTAAATCCAATGGCTGATGTCCTTGTAAGGACAGAGATATTTGAAGACACAGAGGACACAGAGGGAAGTAAGCCACGTTATGAATGAGGCAGAGACTGGAATGATACAGCTACAAGCCAAGGAGTACCAAGGATTGCTGGCCACCATCAAATTCTAGGAATAGACAAGGAAGGATTCTTCCCTAGGGCCTTCAAAGGGAACATGGTCCTGCCAACCCCTTGATTTTGGACTGATGGCCTCTACGCAATACATGTCTCTTGATTTTAGCCAACTAGTTGGTAGTAATTTGTTGTAACCCTAGGAAAAGAACACAGTGCCTCAGTGGGACAATGAGTTGTATGCTTACAGGCTCTTTCTCTGCTTAATATCTCCCCTCTCAGTGCTTCAAAACTATTTTCTTTTAAGTGAGAATAGACTCTGACTTTGGGGTGGGGTATTCCAGGGCCGCTGCAGGGCCGGTAGTTTTCTTCCACTTACTTAAAAATAACTTAGAACAAAATGACTCCATCTTGAAGCACAATATTCTGTGATGAATGCCTGCTAAACCTAAAAGTACATGGTGTGAAGCTGGGAAGAGAATTAATTTAGGACAACAACTTTCTTTTTTTGAGAGGATGCAATGGGACATCATGTGCTAACGTTCTTAAGTACTTAAAATCCTTTCAATTTTTAGGAAATATCACTAAAGAAATGATTAACAATGAACACAAAACTTAGCTATGCAGTTTCTTAGCACCATGTTGCTTGTAATAGTAACAAAAAAGTATAAATGATTGAAATGTCTAGGAAAGTCAGATTATTAAAATAAATTATGGTTTTCCATACCGTGGTTTAGCATACAGCTATCCGGAAATGGAGCTGTCCAATAACCATTTTTAAACTGTGCTTTGAGGAGGCTGCAAGTGCCTTGGCGGCATTTCAGTGGCTGTTGGAGCAGGTGAGGTAGAGTCAAGGTCAGCTGTGCTTTACCCCCACTCTCACTTAACCAGATCTGCTCAATTTATCTGTTTTATAGATTGAGTTTCTGAATAAGATGCCATTTGGAAGAAAAACAAACAGTTTTTGTTGTGGGTTGCATTGTGTCCCATAACATAAATCTGGAAAGAAAACCATGATTTTCAGTGTTACACTCATGGCCTGGAAGATGTGCTGGAAGAAATATCTTAATATATAAAGCAAAACTGCATAAAGACATTTAAAAAATGAGAAAACATGTAAGAGACCTACAGGATAGATCTGGGAGACCCAGCAGAGCGAGCATGTGAATTTAAGGACATCCAGAAGGAGAGGGCTCCCAGAAAAGAAAAGATGAGAAGAAGCAGTCTTGAAATATATAAAAATTACCCTAAGCAGAAATCATGATCAAATTATTAAAAATTACCCGAAGTTAAAAGAAAATTGAATATGATTGGTCAGAGCTCACATGGCAGGTTGGGTTGGTAAAAAAAACAAAATGATACATATAATCATATCTTCATATATTTCCTGAACTATAAACTCTTTAAAGTACCAGGAACACTAGTAAAGATCAAATCTCCTAAGGCATATAGGCAGATGTTGAAATTAAAAAATAATGTAGCTTAAAGGGGAGAACAGGAAAAGATTTTGGAGAATAAACCTTTCAGAATTAGAAGCAAATTATATCTTTTCCTTATAACCTACAGGCTCCTTCCCACCTCACCAACACACACAACATATACACACACACAGACACCTCACACAGATGCACACATAGTCATACTCACACAAATACTCTGGGGGCTGAGGTGATTCTAAAATGTGTAAAAATATTCTGCTTTGTGATAAGCTTGGGATGTCACATGGTTGTGCTGCCATGTGGCACATTAATTTCATGAAGCTCATGAATTCACTCAAGTTCATCGCTAACACAACACCTGTTCCCTGCAGGGCCATAGCTACCAAAGAGAGTCCTGGTATAAATAAGAAATATCTCAGTCAATAAGATCTTCTTCATTATGAAATTTTCAAATATTTTTAATGTACAAATCCAGGGTGTTTACATGTATTCTTGTTGAATTTTATGACTTAGATGGGTTGTTTTATTAATTTATTATAAATCTTGGTTCAGTCTTCTTCATCATATTTTAGTATCATTCAAACCATTGTTTATTATTCTAGATGTAGTTTTTTATTCATTCCAGAATATTTTAAACAGAATTAGCCACGGACAAAACTGTAGGGTAAGTCACATGAGACTTTTCTTTGATTGACATTTACTACCTTCCTAAGATGGCAGTTATCAAAATGTATTGTTCAGAAGTTTCATACAGAATCTTGCTAATAACACAGGTTCCCAATTCAACGTCAGGCTCTCTAATTTTGAGCATGTTTGAAAGCATGCGTTTTGAAGCAACTAAGTGATTCTATGTAGGTGATACTTGTACCTAACTTTGTGATTTATTTCTCAAAGGGAAGTGCTTCCTTCCTTTCTTTCAAGTCCCTAGAGCTCATGTATCTAGTAGAATAAATTGGGTGATTGGAGAAGCATTTCTTTATGTCTGTATTAGTCTGCTCGGGCTGCCATAAAAAAAGTATCACAGATTCGATGGCTTAACCAGCATTTCTCACCGTTCTGGGGGCTAGGAGTCCAAGATCAAGTCCCAGAACAGGGCTAGCTTTTTGGTGAGGGCTCTCTTCCTGGCTCATAGATGGCTGCTTTACTGCTATGTCATCACGTGGTCCTTCCTTACTATGTGTGCACAGAGAGAGCAAGCTCCCTGGTGTCTCCACCTGTATGGACACAAATCCTGTATGATCTGGGCCCTATCTTTATTACCTCATTTAACCTTAACTACTTTCTTAGAGGCCCCACCTCCAAATACAGGCACACAGTGGATTAGAGTTTCAACACAAAAATTTTAGAGGGACACAAACATGCAGCCCATAACCATGCTGTTCATTTTTTCCTTTCTTGTTCCCTAACAGAGTTCCCTTTGCATTCATGGACTCCACAATAAAGGCAGGAAGCAAGTATATCATATGCCATCAGCCTTTCAGCACTTCCCTATAGAACATACTTTCCTGGTCTTGCAATCCTTTTGGGCACTCAATGGATATTCATAAGGCATGGAACCTCTCGAAAACTTTTGACATCTGCCACTGTCCTAAAAATTACTTTGATTTGTCTCTGCACCCTTGAAAAAATTTTAATTTGGGGAAACATACTTGATCTCTCATACTTCTGTCACTTTTCAGTGGCCTGCAAACCCTTGGCAGATCTCCAGAAATTATATATATTCCACCAGGTGTGAGTTTTAATAAGAGATATCCTAATTAACTAAATATTAAGTTGACTAAATATATACCTCAGCTGCTTCATTTAACTGAATGTGGTATTGTTTGCATATTTGTACGGGTATTTATAAACACCAGTATTTTATTTTCATTTTCCACAAATGTTGTCATGCCAAATCCCCAAAAAAGTACATGCCAACCAAATTAATGTCACACACAGGTGAGGCAGTCATTCCTACCTACCTACCTACCTACATATCTACCTATCTACCTATCGACCTATCTACCTACCTATCTACCTATCTATCTGTCTACCTATCTACCAACCTACCTGTCTATCTATCTACCTACCTACCTATCTGTCTACCTATCTACCTACCTACCTACCTACCTATCTACCTATATGTCTACCTGTCCACCTACCTATCTACCTATCTATCTACGTACCTATCTACCTATCTGTCTGTCTACCTATCTACCTACCTATCTGTCTACATACCTATCTACCTATCTACCTATCTATCTATCTACCTGTCTGTCTAGAGATAGATAGGCAATAGGTAGATAGATAGATAGGTAGATAGGCAAAAAAGTCATATTTTAGATCTTTGTATATTAGAATAGGAGGGAGTTCCCTGGCGGTCCAGTGGTTAGGACTTGGCGCTTTCACTGCTGTGGACCTGGGTTCAGTCCCTGTTCAGGGAACTAAGATACCATAAGCTGCACAGCACGGCCAAAAAAAAAAAAAAAAAAAAAATTAAAAAACAAGGAGAGTAGGAGAATATTAAGTGTCTAGTAAAATTATTTTCAGAAAATGTTTCTGACACAGAAAGGATTCCGCAGACCTACATTCCCCTCCCTAGAATGCTAGTCACCGGGAGAGTGATTTGGGACAAATAAAAAAAAAAATCTATTCTTGACTTTCCTCATCTGTAAAATAAGGGTGTTGGACTAGATAGTCTCTATGTCTTTTTAAACTTTCAATTCTGTGCTTCTGTGATTTTATTTTATGAACTATGTATCTATTCTAACTGACTAGAGAGAAATCCACAGATGGATTTCTATGTACCCAACAAAATTTACCAACCTGCCTTGTACCCTAAAGGAAGTAAAGAGACAATAATAACATCTCCAGAAATTTTCATGCACTAAAGAAAGGATATAAGTAAAATGCTAGAATAACTTTAAGCTGTCTTTTGGGGGGAGATAAGATATAATCTGTTTTCTACTTGAAAAAAAGTGTTTCAAAGGGACACTCCATAAATGGGATAAAGGTGGGTTTTATTGCTGTGGGTCATATGTACAGTCTTTTCTGACCCATAGTCCCAATGGTAGGATATGCATTTCATGGGAGAGTGAACTCTACTCTGAGGAGTATAGTGGCAGAAACTGGAGAGGATAAGACAGTGTTAAGAGAGAAAACATTTTTGGTCCCATATGGAGGCTCTGAGTCTGTCTGGTCATTACACAACACTATGGTGACTTTGCTATGTAAAGAGGAGCTTAATTTCTTGTTTATATTTTCTAATGAATTATTAGTGAAGTTTGTTCCTATGAAGAAGTGGAATTGGCCAGATGCTTGCATAGAATGGTTTTAGGAGTGTTACCAAAAGAACAATGATTGAAATTACCTTCCCTGGATCAAGTTTAGGCTTTGATTATTTCTTGCCTTGAAAATTTACAATTTTTCTAACTCGTGTGACTCCGGTCTCTACTCTGGCAGAGGTAGCTTGCTGAAGCAAAGTTGTGATCAGTTTAAAAGCTGCAGACAAATCTCATTGTCTGATTGAGAAAGTAGGAAGTCCAAACTGGCCAAACATTTTTGACACATTTCTCACATACTATGGATTAATCTATTTGTGAAATTATTAAGTGCTCTAATATATTCGGACTGGGCCTAACCCAAGCTATGGCCTAACCAATACTAGCTGCAACAAAACACCTTGAATGTATTCAATGTAATTTATATTTTGCAGTTTTTCTGCCTTTCCTAACATTGCCCGTTTGAATTTTTTTTCACTTCTTTTACCCTCTCCACACCAGATGCATACCTACTTATATACAAAGCTTAATATAAATGCAAGCTATGTGTATTTTAATCCGTACCTTTGCTTCACCCAAGAATAAATAAATCAGACTTTCTAATTAACTTTATTTTTAAATTATAAGATACTAATGCTTTTTTGACAGCAAAAGTAGAGGTAACGTGAAAGAAAAATAGAATGTCCTCCATTAATCTTCTCACAGTATTTTTTTTTTCTTTTTCTTTCTTCTTTTTCTTTTTGCGGTATGCGGGCCTCTCACCGTTGTGGCCTCTCCCGTTGTGGAGCACAGGCTCTGGACGCGCAGGCTCAGCGGCCATGGCTCACGGGCCTAGCCGCTCCACGGCATGTGGGATCCTCCCGGACCGGGGCACGAACCCACGTCCCATGCATCAGCAGGTGGACTCTCAACCACTGCGCCACCAGGGAAGCCCTTCCCACAGTATTTTTAATGGTGTTTTGTTTATGAATAGCATACATACAAAAAAGACATAAATCATGAGTCTGCAAGTCGATGAATTTTTACAAAATGAACACCCGGAAATCAGGTCCCAGATCAAGAAACAGTGCATTAGCAGCAAATAGACAGCCCCTTATTTCTCCTAGGGTCACTTCTCCCCAAGGGTAATCACTACCCTGATTTCTATTATCTTAGATTAGTTTGGCCTCCTTTGAGCTTTTTGGAATCATGCATTATTAATTGTCTTGGTTATGGCTTCTTTTTTTCAACAGTATGCTTATGAGATTCATCAGTGGTCTTGCATATATAGACATATGTATTTCTTTGAAGTCTAGACCAAGAAATAGAAATGCTAGGTATACAAATGGTAAATTTTAGTGGATACTGCCACTCAGCAGTGGTTGAATAACTTATATTCACAACATCAGTTTTGAGTTTCCAGTTGCTAAAAGTTGGTTATACATATTTCTCATCCTTGTTGGATCAGTGGGCTTACCTAGGGCATTTTCTTCTTATGGCAATGGAAGAAATGCAAGAGAAGTGGGTGAAAACATGCATTGTTCTTCCAGTCTTTGTTGAGAACTAGAATAATGTCAATTCCATCTAGATTTTATTGGCAAAATCATACAGCTAAGCCCAACGTCAACATGTGCCCCTTCTTTAGCGAAAAGTGCTGCAAAATCACTTAACAAATATATGGATGCAGGGAATAGTGAAACATTGGGAATAACAACACAGTCTATCACAGTTTGCTCTCTTGATGACATTTATTTATATCCTTCCAACACACAAAATTTACTCATTCCCCAAGACACTCCCAAAGACT
This sequence comes from Hyperoodon ampullatus, assembly GCF_949752795.1. Lineage (NCBI taxonomy): Eukaryota > Metazoa > Chordata > Mammalia > Artiodactyla > Ziphiidae > Hyperoodon > Hyperoodon ampullatus. The sequence goes on from NC_136920.1 coordinate 21,127,134, forward strand.
TATCTGATCATGGTATGAAGCTCAGAGGCCAGAATTTTACGCTTTATATCAGTTCAGTATTTTCCTCCTCCTATTTGCAACATTTAGAGGGAAAAAAAGACGTCAGTCCTATACACGCCTAGCTCAAGGACAAAATAAACTAATAAACATTCTCATTTAGAAGAGTGATGAATAGGGAACATAAAACAATCACTGTTTCTTAGAAATTCTGGAATCTCAATGGACAAATGTTGCTGCATTTGGCTATCCTTGGGACATGGACTATTCCTTAATTGATCCCTGGATCTGCTCATTTGGATGGTTCTCAAATCTGTTGGTCTCCATAATTCTTTTCTTTCCATCATTTTTGTTGGTCATATCTAAAGAGACATTATAGGATATACACTTCTTATATATACTGGTATATATTAAATATATATACTGGTGTTAGAGACCAGTATAGTTTCTTAGGATGTTTCCTGGCTATAGAAGTTTTTAGGCCAGAAGATGTTTGAACTTGAATGTTTTTAGTCTTTTTAATACAAACGGGATGTTTTTGCCAATACAACTTTTCAAAATCTTTGTGGGTTTTGTCTGTATTGGAATTCAGTCAACTCTATATGACAAAACCACATGTATAAATAATATCAAAGCATACCTCTCTTTTAAGATTAATCTATTGTTTGTTTCTTTTTATTTTATGTGGGCCTCTATCATCTCTGCTGAGAAGTCAACTGTCAGTCTCATTCTTGCTTCTTTAATGGTAATGCATCTCTCTTTTTTCTTCTTTCTTTTTTTTGTTGCTTTCAATATTTATTCTTTGTCTTGGATTTTAGCAGACCTGTTATGATGAGCCTATGGTTTAGTTTTTGTTTCATTTTTGGTTTGTGTGTTTTTTTCTTTAATCCACTTCTTTCTGACCCATTCTTTCTGTACTGTATTCCAGGGACTCCAGTTACATGTATATTAGATGTATTCTCTAAGTTCCATGGGTCTCTAAATTTCTTTTCTTTATTTTTATTTTATATTCTAAATTTGGATTATATAATATAAACCTGTCTTTCAATTCAATTATTCTGGAACTCATTAATCACATTTCATATTGACATATCTAAGAAATTCAAAATTTTAGATACTATTGATATTCATCAATTCTAGATTTTCCATTTGATTCTTTTTTAAGGATTATAATTTTCTGGTGGAATTATTCATTTCTTCATCAATTTCCCATCTTTTCCATGGTTTTCTTAAACACAGGAGTCAAATAACTCTGATATCTTTGCTACCTATGGGTCTACATTTATAGCTTCTTTTTCTCCTGGCTTCGGTCCTGAGTTTCTGTCTCTTGGTGTGCCTAGTGATTATTATTATTATTATTATTTTTAGTTTCTGCTTTATAACAAAGTGAATCAGTCATACATATACATCTGTTCCCACATCCCTTCCCTCATGCATCTCCTTCCCTCCCACCCTCCCCATCCCACCCCTCCAGGCGGTCACAAAGCACCGAGCTGATCTCCCTGTGCTCTGCGGCTGCTTCCCACTATCTATCTACCTTACGTTTGGTAGTGTATATATGTCCATGCCTCTCTTTCGCTTTGTCACAGCTTACCCTTCCCCCTCCCCATATCCTCAAGTCCATTCTCAAGTAGGTCTGTGTCTTTATTCCCGTTTTACCCCTAGGTTCTTCATGACATTTTTTTTTTAAAATTCCATATATATGTGTTAGCATACGGTATTTGTCTTTCTCTTTCTGACTTACTTCACTCTGTATGACAGACTCTAGGTCTATCCACCTCATTACAAATAGCTCAATTTCGTTTCTTTTTATGGCTGAGTAATATTCCATTGTATATATGTGCCACATCTTCTTTATCCATTCATCCGATGATGGACACTTAGGTTGTTTCCAGCTCCGGGCTATTGTGAATAGAGCTGCAATGAACATTTTGGTACATGTCTCTTTTTGAATTATGGTTTTCTCAGGGTATATGCCTAGTAGTGGGATTGCTGGGTCATATGGTAGTTCTATTTTTAGTTTTTTAAGGAACCTCCATACTGTTCTCCATAGTGGCTGTACCAATTCACATTCCCACCAGCAGTGCAAGAGGGTTCCCTTTTCTCCACACCCTCTCCAGCATTTATTGTTTCTAGATATCTTCATGATGGCCATTTTGACTGGTGTGAGATGATATCTCATTGTAGTTTTGATTTGCATTTCTCTAATGATTAATGATGTTGAGCATTCTTTCATGTGTTTGTTGGCAGTCTGTATATCTTCTTTGGAGAAATGCCTATTTAAGTCTTCTGCCCATTTTTGGATTGGGTTGTTTGTTTTTTTGCTATTGAGCTGCATGAGCTGTTTATAAATTTTGGAGATTAATCCTTTGTCAGTTGCTTCATTTGCAAATATTTTCTCCCATTCTGAGGGTTGTCTTTTGGTCTTGTTTATGGTTTCCTTTGCTGTGCAAAAGCTTTGAAGTTTCATTAGGTGCCATTTGTTTATCTTTGTTTTTATTTCCATTTCTCCAGGAGGTGGGTCCAAAAGGATCTTGCTGTGATTTATGTCATAGAGTGTTCTGCCTATGTTTTCCTCTAAGAGTTTGATAGTTTTTGGCGTTACATTTAGGTCTTTAATCCATTTTGAGCTTATTTTTGTGTATGGTGTTAGGGAATGATCTAATCTCATACTTTTACATGTCCCTGTCCAGTTTTCCCAGCACCACTTATTGAAGAGGCTGTCCTTTCTCCACTGTACATTCCTGGCTCCTTTATCAAAGATAAGTTGACCATATGTGCGTGGGTTTATCTCTGGGCTTTCTATCCTGTTTCATTGATCTATCTTTCTGTTTTTGTGCCAGTACCACACTGTCTTGATTACTGTAGCTTTGTAGTATAGTCTGAAGTCAGGGAGCCTGATTCCTCCAGCTCCGTTTTTCATTCTCAAGATTGCTTTGGCTATTCGGGGTCTTTTGTTTTTCCAAACAAATTTTGAAATTTTTTGTTCTAGTTCTGTGAAAAATGCCAGTGGTAGTTTGATAGGGATTGCATTGAATCTGTAGATTGCTTTGGGTAGTAGAGTCATTTTCACAATATTGATTCTTCCAATCCAGGAGCATGGTCTATCTCTCCATCTATTTGTATCATCTTTAATTTCTTTCATCAGTGTCTTATAATTTTCTGCATACAGGTCTTTTGTCTCCTTAGGTAGGTTTATTCCTAGATATTTTATTCTTTTTGTTGCAATGGTAAATGGGAGTGTTTTCTTGATTTCATTTTCAGATTTTTCATCATTAGTGTACAGGAATGCCAGAGATTTCTGTACATTAATTTTGTATCCTGCTACTTTACCAAATTCATTGATTAGCTCTAGTAGTTTTTTGGTAGCATCTTTAGGATTCTCTATGTATAGTATCATGTCATCTGCAAACAGTGACAGCTTTACTTCTTCTTTTCCAATTTGGATTCCTTTTATTTCCTTTTCTTCTCTGATTGCTGTGGCTAAAACTTCCAAAACTATGTTGAATAAGAGTGGTGAGAGTGGGCAGCCTTGTCTTGTTCCTGATCTTAGTGGAAATGGTTTCAGTTTTTCACCATTGAGGACAATGTTGGCTGTGGGTTTGTCATATATGGCCTTTATTATGTTGAGGAAAGTTCCCTCTATGCCTACTTTCTGCAGGGTTTTTATCATAAATGGGTGTTGAATTTTGTCGAAAGCTTTCTCTGCATCTACTGAGATGATCATATGGTTTTTCTCCTTCAACTTGTTAATATGGTGTATCACATTGATTGATTTACGTATATTGAAGAATCCTTGCATTACTGGAATAAACCCCACTTGATCATGGTGTATGATCCTTTTAATGTGCTGTTGGATTCTGTTTGCTAGTATTTTGTTGAGGATTTTTGCATTTTGTTCATCAGTGATATTGGCCTGTAGTTTTCTTTCTTTGTGACATCCTTGCCTGGTTTTGGTATCAAGGTGATGGTGGCCTCGTAGAATGAGTTTGGGAGTCTTCCTTCCTCTGATATTGTTTGGAAGAGTTTGAGAAGGATGGGTGTTAGCTGTTCTCTAAATGTTTGATAGAATTCGCCTGTGAAGCCATCTGGTCCTGGGCTTTTGTTTGATGGAAGATTTTTAATCACAGTTTCAATTTCAGTGCTTGTGATTGGTCTATTCATATTTTCTATTTCTTCCTGAGTCAGTCTTGGCAGGTTGTGCAGTTCTAAGAATTTGTCCATTTCTTCCAGGTTGTCCATTTTATTGGCATAGTTTCTTTTAGTAATCTCTCATGATCTTTTGTGTTTCTGCAGTGTCAGTTGTTACTTCTCCTTTTTCATTTCTAATTCTATTGATTTGAGTCTTCTCCCTTTTTTTCTTGATGAGTCTGGCTAATGGTTTGTCAATTTTGTTTATCTTCTCAAAGAACCAGCTTTTAGTTTGGTTGATCTTTGCTATCGTTTCCTTCATTTCTTTTTCATTTATTTCTGCTCTGATCTTTATGATTTCTTTCCTTCTGCTAACTTTGGGGTTTTTTTGTTCTTCTTTCTGTAATTGCTTTAGGTGCAGGGTCAGGTTGTTTACTCGAAATGTTTCCTGTTTCTTAAGGTGGGATTGTATTGCTATAAACTTCCCCCTTAGAACTGCTTTTGCTGCGTCCCATAGGTTTTGGGTCGTCGTATCTCCATTGTCATTTGTTTCTAGGTATTTTTTAATTTCCTCTTTGATTTCTTCAGTGATCACTTCGTTATTGAGTAGTGTATTGTTTAGCCTCCATGTGTTTGTATTTTTTACAGATCTTTTCCTGTAATTGATGTCTAGTCTCATAGCATTGTGGTCGGAAAATATAGTTGATACAATTTCAATTTTCTTAAATTTACCAAGGCTTGATTTGTGACCCAAGATATGATCTATCCTGGAGAATGTTCCATGAGCACTTGAGAAAAATGTGTATTCTGTTGTTTTTGGATGGAATGTCCTATAAATATCAACTAAGTCCATCTTGTTTAATGTATCATTTAAAGCTTGTGTTTCCTTATTTATTTTCATTTTGGATGATCTGTCCATTGGTGAAAGTGGGGTGTTAAAGTCTCCTACTATGATTGTGTTACTGTCGATTTCCCCTTTTATGGCTGTTAGTATTTGCCTTATGTATTGAGGTGCTCCTATGTTGGGTGCATAAATATTTACAATTGTTATATCTTCTTCTTCGATTGATCCCTTTATCATTATGTAGTGTCCTTCTTTGTCTCTTCTAATAGTCTTTATTTTAAAGTCTATTTTGTCTGATATAAGAATTGCTACTCCAGCTTTCTTTTGATTTCCATTTGCATGGAATATCTTTTTCCATCCCCTTACTTTCAATCTGTATGTGTCTCTAGGTCTGAAGTGGGTCTCTTGTAGACAGCATATATATGGGTCTTGTTTTTGTATCCATTCAGCCACTCTGTGTCTTTTGGTGGGAGCATTTAGTCCATTTACATTTAAGGTAATTATTGATATGTATGTTCCTATTCCCATTTCCTTAATTGCTTTGGGTTCATTATTTTAGGTATATTCCTTCTGTTGTGTTTCTTGCCTAGAGAAGTTCCTTTAGCATTTGTTGTAAAGCTGGTTTGGTGGTGCTGAACTCTCTCAGCTTTTGCTTGTCTGTAAATGTTTTCATTTCTCCATCAAGTCTGAATGAGATCCTTGCTGGGTAGAGTAATCTTGGTTGCAGGTTTCTCTCCTTCATCACTTTATTTATGTCCTGCCACTCCCTTCTGGCTTGTAGAGTTTCTGCTGAGAGATCAGCTGTTAACCTGATGGGGATTCCCTTGTGTGTTATTTGTTGTTTTTGACTTGCTGCTTTTAATATGATTTCTTTGTGTTTAATTTTTGACAGTTTGATTAATATGTGTCTTGGCGTATTTCTCCTTGGATTTATTCTGTATGGGACTCTCTGTGCCTCCTGGACTTCATTAACTATTTCCTTTCCCATATTAGGGAAGTTTTCAACTATAATCTCTTCAAATATTTTCTCAGTCCCTTTCTTTTTCTCTACTTCTTCTGCGACCCCTATAATTCAAATGTTGGTGTGTTTAATGTTGTCCCAGAGGTCTCTGAGACTGTCCTCTGTTCTTTTCATTCTTTTTTCTTTATTTTGCTCTGCATCAGTTATTTCCACTATTTTATCTTCCACCTCACTTATCCGTTCTTCTGCCTCAGTTATTCTGCTATTGATCCCATCTAGAGTATTTTTCATTTCATTTATTGTGTTTGTAATCGATGCTTGATTCATCTTTAGTTCTTCTAGGTCCTTGTTAACTGTTTCTTGCATTTTGTCTATTCTATTTCCAAGATTATGGATCTTGGAAATAGAATCTTGGATCATCTTTACTATCATTATTCTGAATTCTTTTTCAGGTAGACTGCCTATTACCTCTTCATTTGTTAGGTCTGGTAGGTTTTTTTGTTGCTCCTTCACCTGCTGTGTGTTTTTCTGTCTTCTCATTTTGCTTATGTTACTGTGTTTGGGGTCTCCTTTTTGCAGGCTGCAGATTCATAGTTCCCGTTGTTTTTGGTGTCTGTCCCCAGTGGCTAAGGTTGTTTCAGTAGGTTGTGTAGGCTTCCTGGTGGGGGGGACTAATGCCTGTGTTCTGGTGGTTGAGGCTCGATCTTGTCTTTCTGGTGGACAGGTCCACGTCTGGTGGTGTGTTTTGGGGTGCCTATGGCCTTATTATGTTTTTAGGTAGCCTCTCTGCTAATGGGTGGGGTTGTGTTCCTGCCTTGCTAGTTGCTTGGCATAGGGTGACCAGCACTTTAGCTTGCTGGTCGTTGACTGAAGCTGGGTGCTGGTGTTGAGATGGAGATCTCTGGGAGATTTTCGCTGCTTGATATTATGTGGAGCTGGGAGGTCTCTTGTGGACCCATGTCCTGAAGTTGGCTCTCCCACTTCAGAGGCACAGCACTGACTCCTGGCTGCAGCACTAAGAGCCTTTCATCCACCCGGCTCAGCATAACAGTGAGAAAAAGTAGAAAGAAAGAATTAGTAGAAGAAAGAAAGAGAGAGGGAAAGAAAGGAAGAAGGGAAGAAAGGAAGGAAGGAAGGATGAAAGAAAGGGAGGGAGCGAGGAAGGGTGGAAAGAAAGAAGGAAAGAAAGGAGGGAGGGAGGGAGGAATGAAAGCAAAAGGAAGAGTGAATGGAAGAAGGGAGGGAGGGAGGGAGGAAGGAAAGAAAAAGAAAGTGGAAAGAAGAAGGGTGGGAGGGAGGGAGGGAGGAAAGAAAAAGAAAGTGGAAAGAAGAAGGGTGGGAGGGAGGGAGGGAGGAAAGAAAAAGAAAGAAGGAAAGGAGGAGCGTAGGGAGGGAGGGAGGAAGGGAAGGTAGGAAAAAAAGAAAGAGCAGGTAAAGTAAAATATAATAAAGTTTGAAATGTAGTAGCGTTATTAAAATTAAAAAGTAATTATTGAAAAAAAACACGGACCGATAGAACCCTGGGACCTATGGTGGAAGCAAAGCTATACAGAGAGAATCTTACACAGAAGATTACACATACACATTCACAAAAAGAGAGCAGGGGGAAAAATCAAAAATCTTGTTCTCCAAGTCCACCTCCTCAATTTGGGATAATTCGTTGTAAAAAGAGGAAAAGGGCGAGAAGTCTGAAATCTTGCTAAGTCCACCTCCTTAATTTGGGATAATTTGTTGTAAAAAGAGGAAAAGGGGGGAAAGTCTTAAATCTTGTCCTCAAAGTCCACTTCCTCAATTTGGGATGATTCGCTGTCCATTCATGCACTTCACAGACGCAGGGCACATCAAATGGACCGTGGAGCTTTAATCCGCTGCCTCCGAGGCTGCACAGAGAGATTTCCCTGTCTCTGCTCTCACAACTCCCGGGTCTCAGCCTTGGACCTGGCCCTGCCTCTGTGCGTAGGTCGCCGGAGGGCGTCCGTTCTTCGCTCAGACAGGACGGGTTTAAAGGAGCCGCTGATTCGGGGGCTCTGGCTCACTCAGGCAGAGGGGAGGGAGGGGCGCGCAGTGTGGGGCGGGCCTGCGGCGGCAGAGGCCGGCGTGACGTTGCAGTAGCCCGTGGCGCTCCGTGCGCTTTCCCGGGGAAGCCGTCCCCGGGTCCCGGGACCCCGGGAGTGGCGGGGTGCACAGGCCCCCCGGAAGGCGGGGCGGACAGTGACCCGCGCTCGCACACAGGCCCCGCGGCGGCGGCGGCGGCGGCGGCGGCGGCAGCCCCAGCGTCCCACGCCCGTCTCCGAGGTCCGCGCCTTACCCGCGGCTCGCGCCTGTCTCCGGCGCTTCCCCAAACAGCCCTCTTAATGCCCTCTCCTCGCGCACCAGGAAACAAAAGGGAAAAAAGTCTCTTGCCTCTTCGGTAGCTCCAGACCCTTTCCCCGGACTCCCTCCGGGCTAGCCGTGGTGCACTAACCCCTTCAGGCTCTCTTCCTGCCGCCAGCCCCAGACCTCTCCCTGCGCTCCGACTGAAAGCCGATACCCGAGCCTCAGCTCCCAGCCCCGCCCGCCCCGGCGGCCGAGCAGACAAGCCTCTCGGGCTGGTGTGTGCCTGAGGGCACCGATCCTCTGTGCCAGAATCTCTCCGCTTTGCCCTCCGCACCCCTGTTGCTGTGCTCTCCTCCGCTACTCCGAAGCTTTCCCCCTCCGCCACCTGCAGTCTCCGCCCGCGAAGGGGCTTGTAGTGTGTAGAAACCTTCCCTCCTTCACGGCTCCCTCCCACTGGTGCAGGTCCCGTCCATATCCTATTGTCTCTGTTTATTCTTTTTTTCTTTTGCCCTACCCAGGTATGTGGGGAGTTTCTTGCCTTTTGGGGGGTCTGAGGTCTTCTGTCAGCGTTCAGTAGGTGTTCTGTAGGAGTTGTTCCACGTGTAGATGAATTTCTGATGTATCTGTGGGGAGGAAGGTGATCTCCGCGTCTTACTCTTCTGCCATCTTCCTCCGGTTCCTCGTGATTTTTTTTTTAATTGAATGCCAGACAGTAGTTTAAAAACCGTAGAGGCTGCAGATGATCTTATCTTTCTCAAGAGTGAGTTCACCCATTCCCACACTAGTCAGATAGGGTGGTGATTGATTATGTTAATCAAATCTTTAGTGGTGCTGAATTAAGGTTAGGTTGAAGCCCTCTTAGGACTGAGTCAACTATGGTTTTGCCTCTGTCTTTCCAGGATTTTTGGCTAAGAACCTGCTGTATTCTGTGGAACCCAGTCCTTTGACAGATCACAAACCCTAACTTTTCTGTGTTCTGTTTTTCTGCTTAGGTTATGGCCTTCCCCACAACAAAACTAGAGTTTCGCAAGTATACTGAGGGAATAACTAGTCATGTGCTTCTGGTCCTTTCAATATCTGCCAAAATTCTGTTGTTTCTCTCTGTTATTCAGCAAAAGCCTTCTGGGTTCTAACTCCTAGATTCTTGGTCTCCTGCTCACAGCCAGAATTATTAACTCCCCCAGGATAAAAGTAGTTTCACAAGGTCAGTTTATCTTTCTGAAGTTCTTCCTCTACTGAATCTTGGTCAGTCTTTTTATGTTTCCTCCTCTTCATCACACCCAAAGAAATGATCTCTGTACTTTGTTCAACTTTCCTTTTGTCTGTAGGTGCATTCACTGGTCTGATACCAGTTACTACATTCCATACACACGTAGAAATCTTTCCTTCCATACCATTTATCAAAAAAAACTATTTTATCATGTTGTGTAGCAATCTTTCTATATGTATCTATCTCCTTGAAGACATTATGCGACCATGAACTTCTTGAGGGCAGAAGTTGTCATTAGTTAAATATTTTATGGTTTACATGACTCACAATAGATTAAATATTTTATACTTTGGTGAGGAATAACACAGATTTCTTTGAGAATATGATAAATTATATGAAATCTGACCAGAAAAATAGTTCACATGCAAACATGTTCTCAAGTATTTAGATACAATATTTTGGTTCAACAACCCCTTGGTGCCATTCATGGGATACCTAGGCTTTAGAGATCACAAGTTAAAAACCCCTGCAAATGAAGTTACTGACATATCAGTCAGTGACTTTCCTAATTCCTACTGTAACACTATGAGAGCCCTATATCACTATGCCAAAGCATTATTTTTCTACAACTATTATATTTAAATGAAATTCAAGTGACTAGTAACATAATACATTTAATGGGCTTTGTGGGTTTTGGTTGCCCAGTATTCAGTTTTCCATGCTGAAGTCATCTAAATATGCTTTTGGGAAATTTTATCCTTATTTACTTTACAGTAAATCAAGATGTCCCATGGTACCACTACAAAAGTCAGCAGCTATCCTGGAGTCCCCTTCTCTTACATCAGCCCTTTCTCCAGATAGCACTTTGAAGAGATTAGACCTTAACCTCAGTTTCATCAGTTAGATCTTCTCTTCCAGGACTCTGATAACTGACCTGAACAAGGCAAGAATAGAGTTAATGGTTGGAGTTTGTTCCTTCTGGTATTGTTGAGATAGATGGAATGACAGTTTCTGTTACTAAGACTTGCTACAGTTTTCCACTGGAATTTGTTTCATGGCTTCTCCTCTATATTAGAAAGTCCTCCACTATATGTATTCAATAAATTCTCTTTTTCTCTTGTTAAAAGAGTCCACAAACATGCTCGGATACACACATGAACACATTATCAGTCATTAAGTTCCATCCAAATATAATCATGATTCCTTACTATCTATTTCCCTTCCAGAGCAAGCAGAAAGAATCATGGAAGACAGGTAATAGGACAGGAATATTTTTCACAGGCAGAGGGGGAAATAAGCACTGAGAAGAGGATAGTCATACAGTGTACCACATGGGGGCAGCAGATATTACTACAAATTAAGAGATTGCCAAATTCTGTAAACATCAGTTTCCCCCATAAGGTTAAATCTGAGGCTGACAACTTCAACAGCATCATCATTTTAACCATGTTTATCTTTATCATCTCCATCCTTTTTATCTGAATAGGCATAATAGTTTTTAAACAATTCATTGTATATTAGTAGGTGTTCCTAACTTGTGAGGATAGAAATCGGCATTTATAATAGAGAGATGTTAAGACATGGATTTTACAGTCCAACAGCCCTGTAAAGATTGAGAGTCCCTGTGACCTGGAGCTTTGCTTCTTTTCAAAAGTTTAGGTCCCTTGTCTTTGAAAAGAGAATGCCTACATGCAGTATCATGAATAACAAATGAGATGTTATACATAACGTGCTTGTCTTTGAAAAGAGAATGCCTACATGTAGTATCATGAATAAAAAATGAGACGTTATACATAACGTGATTGTCACAGAGCCCACCTTGCAGTAAGAACTCAGAAATGCTTGGTATTACTGTGTTTTTATTCTCTGCATTTGAAAGTTAAATAAAGCAAGTCTTTCAAATTCACAAGTGAGGTATGTAAAAGAATAAGGCTATTTATTTTCACTCTGAGTTCACAATCCCACCACTATTCTTCTTTAAAATGCATATCAATTGGGCTTCCCTGGTGGCGCAGTGGTTGAGAGTCCGCCTGCTGATGCAGGGGACACGGGTTCGTGCCCCCGTCCAGGAGGATCCCATATGCCGCGGAGCGGCTCGGCCCGTGAGCCATGGCCACTGGGCCGGCGCGTCTGGAGCCCGTGCTCCGCAGCGGGAGAGGCCACAACAGTGAGAGGCCCGTGTACCACACACACACACACACACACACACACACACACACACACAAAAAAAATGCATATCAATTAATTGGCTATCTTTAGTGCATGGGGAGAAGCTGCAGAATTATATTGAAGGATGGCATATTTTCTAAATGATGCTATCATTCACATACGGGAAATAATCTGAGAGAAATGAATCTTTATGAGAGACCTTGGTCTTTACATCTTTAAATATTCTCTAAGGAAAAGACATTATTGAGTTTTCCCCAATAGATCTGGAAATCCCTGTGAATTAAATCAAAGCCTTCTAGAATAACTGTATATTCTTGGAAACATGAGACAAGCCAGAACAGTCCCACTTTGAATGAATGGTTTTTAAAATGCTTGAGAGACCACAAAACATAAAAGTATTTCTAAGTATGAGGAGGTAAATGTGTCTAGTGCATAAAAACCATACATTCAATTTACTGAAGAGAAAAAAACATTTTAAAGACACTAACCTTGTGACTTGAATTGAATGTATTTATTCATTTCAAAGAAGCCATTCAAAAAGTAATAGGCCCTTGTAATGAAAATAGAAAAAGAGCCTGGAATAGGTGAGGTAGAGACCATGGATAAGAAAAAGGGAAAGGATTGGCTCTGAGTTTGTGGAAAACAAATTATATTTTCATAAAATTTTAGAGACAAATTTAGTGGTGTTAGTCCATTATTTTCCTTTAAGAGATGAGGACATAGACAATCAGAGAGGTTCAATGATGTTTACAAGTCTGTAAAACCACTGAGGGGCAAAACCAAGTCCAAATCTTCTTATTACCGTACAATTGTTTTCCATTTTTCAACAGCACATCCTCTTTCAAACTGTTTGTCTGTTAACTTTGAATACCAGCTATAAAAACCCAATTGCTTTTTAATAGCTTCTTTATGGATTTTAAAATAGCTTAGTGAATATTTGTTCAGATCTGGCCCCAAATGTGATAGGATATGCATCATCTGGCCAGATGTTCTCTGTTTTCAACTAATGAAAACAGTTATAATAGGAGATTCAAGTCTATTTAAAAACATACACAATATCAAGAAGATCACAGGTGTAGTCTAGTAAAGTATAAAAACTTTTCCTTGGAGAATATTTAAAGATGTAAAAGACCAATGTTTCTTATAAAGCTTCACTTCTCTCATGTTATTTCCCACATGGAAATAATAGCATAATTCTCATGGGAAAATGTTTTATCCTTTAATATAATTTTGCTGCTTCTCCCCATATACTAAAGATAGCCAATTAATTGATATGCATATCATTGCATCCTTTGATTAACACGTGTCTAGATTTTCCTATTTATTCATGTCTCAACTCAAATGTCTCTTCCACCATCTGTAACCTCCACTACCTACACCAGACATTCTCTATCACATAACCTGCTATTTTCTATATCACTTACTACTATCTGAGATTATCTTATTTACTTCCAAATTACACATATTTTACCTTTCCCATTCAAGGAAGTAAAATGCTTCATGAAGGAAGAAGATTTCTATGATTTTTTCATCACCATATTGTCTGTATGAAAATACATCTTTTAGAGCTACAATTCTCTTACTCTGGAAAAAGTGGGAGCTTGCTCTTTGGTGGATAACTAGTTGTCTTACCACAAATAGCTATATCAGATGGCTGCAGAAAGGACTAAATCAGCCGTGTGGCTGACAGGGTCCTCGTGCTTCGGCTGGGTTTCAGGCCTGTGCATCTGAGGTGGGAGAGTCGACTTCAGGACATTGGTCCACCAGAGACCTCCCAGCTCCGCATAATATCAAATGGTGAAAGCTCTCCCAGGGATCTCCATCTCAACGCTAAGCTCCACTCAACAACCAGCAAGCTATAGTTCTGGACATCCTATGCCAAACAACTAGCAAGACAGGAACACAACCTGACCCATTAGCAGAGAGGCTGCCTAAAATCATAATACGGTCACAGACACCCCAAAACAAACCACTGGACACTGCCCTGCCCACCAGAAAGACAAGATCCAGCCTCATGCACCAGAACACAGGCACCAGTCACCTCCACCGGGAAGCCTACACAACCCACTGAACCAATCTTAGCCACTGGGGGCAGATGCCAAAAACAACAGGAACTATGAACATGCAGCCTGCGAAAAAGAGACCCCCAAAGCAGGAACTTAAGCAAAATGAGACAACAGAGAAATACACAGCAGATGAAGGAGCAAGGTAAAAACCCACCAGACCAAACAAATGAAGAGGAAATAGGCAGTCTACCTGAAAAAGAATTCAGAGTAATGATAGTAAAGATGATGCAAAATCTTGGAAGTAGAATGGAGAAAATACAAGAAATGTTTAACTAAAGAGCAAACAATGATGAAGAGCAAGATAAATGAAATTAAAAATTCTCTAGAAGGAATCAATAGCAGAATAACTGAGGCAGAAGAACAGATAAGTGATCTGGAAGATAAAATAGTGTAAATAACTACCACACAGCAGAATAAAGAAAAAAGAATGAAAAGAATTGAGGACAGTCTCAGAGACTTCTGGGACAACATTAAATGCACCAAAATTTGAATTATAGGGGTCCCAGAAGAAGAAGAAAAATAGAAAAAGAGGGAGTGAGAAAATATTTGAAGGGATTATAGGTGAAAACTTCCCTAATATGGGAAAGGAAATAGTCAATCAAGTCCAGGAAGCGCAGAGAGCCCCATGCAGGATAAATTCAAGGAGAAACATGCCAAGACACATATTAAACAAACTATCAAAAATTAAATAGAAAGAAAAATATTAAAAGCAGCAAGCAAAAACCAACAAAGAACATACAAGGGAATCCTCATAAGGTTAACAGCTGATTTTTTTTTTTTTTTTTTTTTTTTTGCAGTACGTGGGCCTCTGACTGCTGTGGCCTCTCCCGTTGCGGAGCACAGGCTCCAGACACGCAGGCTCAGTGGCCATGGCTCATGGGCCCAGCCACTCCGTGGTATGTGGGATCTTCCCAGACCGGGACAAGAACCCGTGTCCCCTGCATCGGCAGGCAGACTCTCAACCACTGTGTCACCAGGGAAGCCCTAACAGCTGATCTTTCAGCAGAAACTCTGCAAGCCAGAAGGGAATAGCAGGACATATTTAAACTGATGAAAGGGAAAAACCAACAGCCAAGAGTACCTTACCCAGCAAGGATCTCATTCAGATTCGACAGAGAAATTAAAACCTTTACAGACAAGCAAAAGATAAGACAATTCAGTACCACAAAACCAGCTTTACAACAAATGCTAAAAGAACTTCTCTAGGCAGGAAACAGAAGAGAAGGAAAAGACCTACAATAACAAACCCAAAACAATCAAGAAAATGGTAATAGGAACATACATATCCATAACTACCTTAAATGTAAATGGATTAAATGCTCCAACCAAAAGACATAGACTGGCTGAATGGATACAAAAACAAAACCTGCATATATGCTGTCTACAAGAGAACCACTTAAAACCTAGGGACACATACACACTGAAAATGAGGGGATGGAAAACGATATTCTATGCAAAGGGAAACCAAAAGAAAGCTGGAGTAGCAATTTCCATATCAGACAAAGTAGACTTTAAAATAAAGGCTATTACAAGAGACAAAGAAGGACACTACATAATGATCAAGGGATCCAAGAAGAAGACACAACAATTGTAAATATTTATGCACCAACATAGGAGCACCTCAATACATAAGGCAAATGCTAACAGCCATAAAAGGGGAAATTGACAGTAACACAATCATAGTAGGGGACTTAAACACCCCACTTTCACCAATGGACAGATCATCCAAAATGAAAATAAATAAGGAAACACATGCTTTAAATGACACATTAAACAAGATGGACTTAACTGATATTTAAAGGATGTTCCATCCAAAAACAACAGAATACACTTTCTTCTCAAGTGCTCATGGAACATTCTCCAGGATAGATCATATCCTGAGTCAAAAATCAAGCCTTGGTAAATTTAAGAAAGTTAAAATCATATCAAGTATCTTTTCTGACCTCAGCACTGTGAGACTAGATATCAATTACAGGGAAAAAAAGACTGTGAAATATACAAACACATGGAGGCTAAATAGTATGCTACTAAATAATCAAGAGATCACTGAAGAAATCACAGAGGAAATGAAAAAATACCTAGAAACATGTGACAATGAAAACACGATGGTCCAAAACCTATGGGATGCAGCAAAAACGGTTCTAAGAGGGAAGTTTATAGCAATACAATCCTACATCAAGAAACAAGAAAAATCTCAAGTAAAAATCCTAACCTTACACCTAAAGCAATTAGAGAAAGAAGAAGAAGAACAACAGCAAAAAAAACCCCCAAAGTTAGCAGAATGAAAGAAATCATAAAGATCAGACCAGAAATAAATGAAAAAGAAATGAAGGAAATGATAACAAAGATCAATAAAACTAAAAGCTGGTTCTCTGAGAAGATAAACAAAATTGATAAACCATTAGCCAGACTCATCAAGAAAAAAAGCAAAAAGATTCAAATCAATAGAATTTGAAATGAAAAAAGAGAAGTACCAACTGACACTGCAGAAATGCAAAGGATCATGAGAGATTACTACAAGCAACTAGCTGCCAATAAAATAGACAACATGGAAGAAATGGACAAATTCTTAGAAAAGCACTACCTTATGAGACTGAAGCAGGAAGAAATAGAAAATATGAACAGACCAATCACAAGCACTGAAATTGGGACTGTAATTAAAAATCTCCCAATAAACAAAAGCCCAGGGCCAGATGGCTTCACAGGCGAATTCTATCAAACATTTAGAGAAGAGCTAACACCCATCCTTCTCAAACTCTTCCACAATATAGCAGAGGGAGGAACACTCCCAAACTCATTCTATGAGGCCAACATCACCCTGATACCAAAACCACACAAAGATGTCACAAAGAAAGAAAACAACAGGCCAATATCACTGATGAACATAGGTGCAAATATCCTCAACAAAATACTAGCAAACAGAATCCAACAGCACATTAAAAGGATCATACACCATGATCAATTGTGGTTTCTCCCAGGTATGCAAGGATTCTTCAATATACGCAAATCAATGTGATAAAACATTTTAACAAATTGAAGGATAAAAACCATATGATAATCTCAATAGATGCAGAAAAAGCTTTCGACAAAATTCAAACCCTCCAGAAAGTAGGCATAGAGGGAACTTACTTCAACATAATAAAGGTCATATATGACAAACCCACAGCCAACATCATTCTCAATGGTGAAAAACTGAAACCATTTCCACTAAGGTCAGGAACAAGACAAGGTTGCCCACTCTCACCACTATTATTCAACATTGTTTTGGAAGTTTTAGCCACAGCAATCACAGAAGAAAAAGAAATAAAAGGCATCCAAATTGGAAAAGAAGCAGTTTGCAGATGACATGATATTATACATAGAGAATCCTAAAAATCCTACCAGAAAATTACTAGAGCTAATCAATTAATTTGACAAAGTAGAAGGATACAAAATTAATGCACAGAAATACCTTGCATTCTTGTACAGTAATGATGAAAAATCTGAAAGAGAAATTAAGAAAACACTCCCATTTACCATTGCAACAAAAAGAATAAAATACCTAGGAGATAAACCTACCTAAGGAGACAAAAGACCTGTATGCAGAAAACTATAAGACACTGATGAAAGAAATTAAAGATGATACAAATAGATGGAGCGATATACCATGTTCTTGGATTGGAAGAATCAACATTGTGAAAATGACTATAATACCCAAAGCAATCTACAGATTCACTGCAATCCCTATCAAACTACCACTGGCATTTTTCACAGAACTAGAACAAAAAAAAATCACAATTTGTTTGGAAACACAGAAGAGCCTCAATAGCCAGAACAATCTTGACAAAGAAAAACGGAGCTGGAAGAATCAGGCTCCCAGACTTCAGACTATACCACAAAGTTACAGTAATCAGACAGTATGGTACTGGCACAAAAACAGAAAAATAGACGAATGGAACAGGATAGAAAGCCCAGAGATAAACCCATGCACATATGGTCACCTGATTTTTGACAAAGGAGGCAAGAATATACAATGGAGAAAAGACAGCCTCTTCAATAAGTGGTTCTGAGAAAACTACACAGCTACATGTAAAAGAATGAAATTAGAAAACTCCCTAACACCATACACAAAAGTAAACTCGAAGTGGATTAAAGATCTAAATGTAAGGCCAGACACTATAAAACACTTAGAGGAAAACATAGACGCTCTGTGACATAAATCACTGCAAGATCCTTTTTGACCCACCTCCTAGAGAAATGGAAATAAAAACAAAAATAAACAAATGGGACCTAATGAAACTTAAAAGCTTTTGCACAGCAAAGGAAACCAAAACAAGACAAAAAGACAGCCCTCAGAATGGGAGAAAATATTTGCAAATGAAGCACTGACAAAGGGTTAATCTCCAAAATATACAAGCAGCTCATGCAGCTCAGTATCAAAAAAACAAGCAACCCAATCCAAAAATGGGCAGAAGACCTAAAGAGACATTTCTCCAAAGAAGATACACAGATTGCCAACAAACACATGAAAGGATGCTCAACATCACTAATCATTAGAGAAACGCAAATCAAAACTACAATGAGGTGTCATCTCTCACTGGTCAGAATGGCCATCATCAAAAAATCTATAAGCAGAAAATGCTGGAGAGGGTGTGGAGAAAAGGGAACCCTCTTGCACTGTTGGTAGGAATGTAAATTGATACAGCCCCTATGGAGAACAATATGGAAGTTCCTTAAAAAACTAAAAATAGAACTACCATACGACCCAGCAATCCCACTACTGGACATATACCCTGAGAAAACCATAATTCAAAAGGAGTCACGTACCACAATATTCATTGCAGCTCTATCTACAATAGCCAGGACGTGGAAGGAACCTATGTGTCCATCGACAGATGAATAGATAAAGAAGATGTGGCACATATACACAATGGAATATTAATCAGCAATAAAAAGAAACAAAATTGAATTACTTATAGTGAGGTGGATGGACCTGGAGACTGTCATACAGAGTGAAGTATGTCAGAAAGAGAAAAACAAATACTGTATGCTAACACATATATATGGAATCTAAAAAAAAAAAAAAAAAGTTCTGAAGAACCTAGGGGCAGGACAGGTATAACGACGCAGGCGTAGAGAATGGACTTGAGGACACAGGGAGGGGGAAGGGAAAGCTGGGACGAAGTGAGAGAGTGTCATGGACATATATACACTACCAAATGTAAAATAGATAGCTAGTGGGAAGCAGCTGCATAGCACAGGGATATCAGCTCGGTGCTTTGTGACCACTTAGAGGGGTGGGATAGGGAGGATGGGAGGGAGATGCAAGAGGGAGGAGATATGGAGATATATGTATATGTATAGCTGATTCACTTTGTTAGAAAGCGGAAACTAACACACCATTGTAACGCAATTATACTCCAATAAAGATGTTAAAAAAATAAGAATAAAAAGATTCAAAAATATGTCTTACATAGTACAAGGCTCATCAATATTCCTTGCAAGGATATATTAAACAGTTCATGTTCAAAGTACCTGCAATTGCCTCATCCTTCCAGTTTCCTCTTGAGATATTTAATTGATAATTCTGTACCTTTTTAGAGCATTGATTGACTTAAAGAACGATAAGAGTCTGATTAATAGTTGCCTAAGGAGAACTTCTTCCCCACGGCACTATATATTTTGAGACGAAATTGAGAAACCAATGTGTTCATTCTGTTAAATGTATCCCCTTTGTAACATCTGGCAATTGGATTAAAGGACATTTTTAATTAAGAAAATATTTATGAGGAAATACATTAAATAGGAAAGAGTAAATAGGATTTGATTGCTGTTGCTCCATCTTTAGATAGATAATCCATACTTATATTTGTCTCTAAAAATTATGGAACCAGAGTGGATTCGTTTCCTGAAACTGCTATGTCACATCACCACAAACTGGGTAGCTTAAAATAACAGAAATTTATTCTCTCATAGTTCCTGAGGCCTGAAATTCATATCAAGGTGCAGGTAGGGCTCTCTACTGTCTTTAGAAATTCTAGGAGAGAATCCGTTCGTGGCTTCTTCCAGTCTCTGGGGAGTGTTGTCATTCTCTGACTTGTGGCTGCAGTTCTCTGGTCTGTCTTTGCATTCCCTTCTCCTCTGTCCGTATGTGTTTAATATCCCTGTGCCTTCTTCTCATAAGAATACATGTGATATCATTTAAGACCCACTCACGTAATCCAGGATAATCTCATCTCAAAATCCATAATGTAATTACATCTGCAAAAACTTCCCCACCTACAATAACAGAGATTTCAGGGAATAAGAGTGGGTGTCTTTGAAAGTTATCATTCAGCTCACTACCCAGAGTTAGAAAGTATAACATTAAAAGTATACTAGACCCCCTTCCTGATGTGTGAATTTTCCCAGTGACCTCTTCAGTAAGTAGACCGTTGAGAATTTACCTAAGCTATTCCATGGTATTGCTGACTAAGCATCCATTTGGTTTGGCCAAGTGGCCTGCGGGGATTGTAAACTGATGTTAGCCCCCCATGCAAGAACGTACCCCAAGTAATAGCCAGCAGAGTCACAAGCAGATTTAAGTTCCTGATAGGATTTCACTAATAGCCCTTGTGATTAATAGTCTCCCTGAACTTCCCAGGGCCTTCCCCTTGCATGTCCCTTAGATAAGACCCTCATGGAGTTTACCAAAACCTTTCTTCTTTTGGTTTAAATTGACCAATCCAGCCTTAGGGCACAGCAAAGCTCTTTACCCTTGGACCCTAATAAAGGCGTGTGCTTTATGTCCTGCCTCTCTCTCTGCCGAGACCCTCTCTTGCCCTCCCCATGTGGCCTCTGGAGGCCAGCTGTGTGCTTCTTCCAGGACCTGTGAGTAATAAACATCTTTGTTTCAATTTCCCTTGTGGTCTGTTTTTCAACCATGGCTCACCATCCCACACCCTGTGCTCTCAACAAATGTTCATTTAACAAAGTCATAACCTGACCTTTCAAGCTCCTGTTTGAATTTTCCAGGAACAAGGTGCTCCCTGACAACTTGTTCTGTTCATTCTTACTGTTAAAAAAAAAAAAAGGTCTCCAGCAGTGAAACAGTTCTGTCCTGCGACCCCCTGTCAGTTCAGCCATAATCATGGATAATCTTCAGTATGTGTCTTCTGCTACCGAAATCCAGTAGTCAATTTAGTCACTGCTGGGAGAACACAAGGAGCCTCTGTCACATGAAGATGAAGTCTGGGGAGTATTTGAAAAATCCTTAAAAGCCGGTCTGGCAAGTGAGTCTGCCCTGACTACTCCGTGTTGGGCCAAGCCATGTGGCTGGGTTTCTATCTTGGTTTCTCCAGCTGGGACTAGAGGCCAACCTGAACTCTAGCTTATCTAGATGAAATCTTCATACCTTTTTGAGTTTGTATCTATTAGACTGACCATTTTCAGTGCCAGACTTATCCTGTATCAAGTATGAATTAGCATTCTACCCTTTTTTTCATACTAGGACCCAGCCCCATACCAAGGTTTATTTCCCACACCTTATTCTATTCATTTGTTATCAATGTTATCTTATTTAATCCTCACTATACGTTGAAGTAGTCCTGTTATTATTCCTAATTTACAGAAGACACACCTAAGGCACAGTGAGGTATAGTAACTTGCTCTAGTTGACATAGCTAGCAGGGAGAAGAAACCAGATACCTTAAGTCTGGGGTTAGCCAATTGTGACTTCTGCCCTCTGAAATTACATAGCAGTCTCATGTTCTACATGGAAGTCCATCCCTGAAATATGTTTTATGTCTTCTCTTCTTCAGGCTAAACAATATTTTCTAGTACTTTTCATCTTGTGGTAAATTTTCTATCCCCTTCCTTCCTTCCTTCCTTCCTTCCTTGTAATTTTTTGTTACCCACAACACAAATTATCATTATCTCTGTCCCTCTCTATCTTTCCATCTCTTCCTTTCTCTCTGTCTCTCCCTCTCTCTGTCTCTGTCTCTCTATCTCTCTCTCTCTTGCCCCCAAAAGGAGCTTGTCTCTACCTTTGATGCCTTCAATCTGTGTGAACACAAAACAAATCTTATCCTAGATTTTCTTGTATCTCTATCACATATTCTGGGCCCAGCAGGGCCACTTTTCTTCCCTTTGGAAAAGTATAAAATTTAATTGCCATTCTTGTTTTCTGCTATTTAAAGTCACTAGTGGAATGTTCTTTTCTCTAGTATAATAGCATCATAGAACTGAAGAGCATGTCAAACTGAGCACCTTGCAGGGTGAATGAATTCTGAGGGAAAATTCAATATAAGTTGCTATCCATCTTCTGGAGCAATTTTTCTTACTTCTGATAGAAATCCACTCTTCTTCATAGATCTTCCTATATCTCTTTTAACTCACATAGTTTCATTCTAATCTCTCCAACTAAACTAGCAAGTTTGATATTTCTATATCTCTTTGCATGATTAAGAAATACTCTTCACTTTGTTTCATTTTCAAGAGAGTACTTTTCTTAAAACAACAATGGCCACACTTCTTTCACAGATTCCCAAAAGAATCCAATGTAATTAGGCAACGGAAAGTCAGGAGCTGTGATATAAGAGGGATTGAGAAGAAATGGAAGGTTATTTATCTGCATTCGTGTATTATATTTTTGATCTCCCACCTGAACTCTAGACCGTTATGTCCAAACTGATTGAGAAGTTCAATAGGCATCTCAAACATTACTGAACTCTTGATTCTGCCCACATAAGTGCTACTCCTTCAGTTTCCCCATCTCAGTAATGCAGGGTCCATTATTCTAGTTACCTAAATAATTTTTTTTTTTTTTTTTTTTTTTTTTTTTTGCAATATGCGGGCCTCTCACTGTTGTGGCCTCTCCCATTGTGGAGCACAGGCTCCGGACGTGCAGGCTCAGCGGCCATGGCTCACGGGCCCAGCCGCTCCGTTGCATGTGGGATCTTCCCAGACTGGGGCATGAACCCATGTCCCCTGCATCGGCAGGCGGACTCCCAACCACTGCGCCACCAGGGAAGCCCCTAAATAAAAATTTTGAACTCAACTTCTCTCTTTCTCTCACATCACACATAAAATTTGTCCATACATTCTTAGACTCTTATCTTTAAATACATCCTGGTTTTAAGCACTTCACATCACCCCAACTGCTACAACCCTGGAACATTCTACTACAATCTCTTACCTAGATTATTTCAGATGTCTCCCAAGTGGTGTTTCTGCTTTCATCTTGACCCCCCCCCCCGCAATACTGTATAGTTTATTTTCTATACCATAGCAGTAAACTTTAAGTCATATTCTGTAACTTTTCTATTCAAAACCAGTAGCCTCCCACTACACTAAAAGTAATTTCCAACTCATGGCTTATAAGTGTCCAACTCACACTACTTTATTTGACCCCAAATATCTCATTGTCCTAAATTTTACTGCTTCTCCCTCTCTCACTGTGCTCTAGGTTCAATAGCCCCTTTGTTCTTCCTATAAAAGAGTGAACTCAGATATTTGAAATATATCCCCTCTTAGAGTCTTTGCTTCTTTTGGGTAGAATGCTCTTAGTATGCTCAAATTGGCATGGCTCATGTATACTCCTAGAAGTGTATCCTTCCACTCTCTTTTCAGTGCCATCCTATCAGGGGCTTTCCATGACAACCTTTTTGAAAATAGAATGTCCCATTTCTCTCTATGCACCAGACTAAGCTTTATTTTTCTTCATCGAAGTTATCACCACCTGATACATTGATTGTTTTTGTTTTCCATCCTCCCCATGAGGCTAAGGACTATGGCTGTTTTATACTGTTTGATCCCCGGTTCATACAGCAGTGCTGGTGATTATTAGGTACACAATCATGTTTGCCCAATGAATGAATAAAAATATAATAAGCCTTTATGAAGGCTATTGTTTGAGGTTGAAGTGAGGCAGGAAGAGAACAAGCTATAGAGTCAGCTTGGGTGTGAATCCTTCTCTCATTCTGCCCACCTTAACTTTGGCATGTTATTAAGTTTTTAAACTTTTCTGAGTCTCATTTATCTCAACAGAAAAACTGATACACACACACATGCACATGCGTGCACACACACACACACACACACACACATATATATATTTATATATATATATATTTGAAAAAGACAAAACTGCACTGGGGCTTGCAGGTTGAGTTCCTCGGGGCATGGTGCTAACTCATAGTTTTCATCAAGGATATTCACTGTAAATTTACTTACTGGATTTCTCTGCAGTAGTGGGAAAATTATGATGTTTTATACAAAAAAAATTGTGCCTTGATAATTGAATATATTCAAGGAAATTATATATATATATGCACTACACACACACACATGCACACACATGTGTATGAGAGAGAAAGAGAGGGTTAAAAATAACATCTGGACAAGCCTCTTAGCTAGCCTCATCCACCAGAGTACAGAGAGCAGAAGCAAGAAGAACTTCAATCCTGCAGCCTGTGGAACAAAAACCACATTCATAGAAAGACAAGATGAAAAGGCAGAGGGCTACGTACCAGATGAAGGAACAAGATAAAACCCCAGAAAAACCACTAAATGAAGTGGAGATAGGCAACCTTCCAGAAAAAGAATTCAGAATAATGAGAGTGAAGATGATCCAGGACCTCGGAAAAAGAATGGAGGCAAAGATTAAGGAGATGCAAGAAATGTTTAACAAAGACCTAGAAGAATTAAAGAACAAACAAACAGGTGAACAATACAATAATTGAAATGAAAAAAACACACTAGAAGGAATCAATAGCAGAATAACTGAGGCAGAAGAATGCATAAGTGACCTGGAAGACAGAATGGTGGAATTCACTGCTGCAGAAAAGAATAAAGAAAAAAGAATGAAGAGAAATCATGACAGCCTGAGACCTCTGGGACAACATCAAACACAACAACATTCACATTATAGGGGTCCCAGAAGGAGAAGAGAGAGAGAAAGGACCTAAGAAAATATTTGAACAGATTATAGTCAAAAACTTCCCTAACATGCGAAAGGAGATAGCCACCCAAGTGCAGGAAGCACAGAGAGTCGCATACAGGATAAACCCAAAGAGAAACACGCCGAGACACATAGAAATCAAATTGACAAAAATTAAAGACAAAGAAAAATTATTGAAAGCAGCAAGGGAAAAACGACAAATAACATACAAGGGAACTCCCATAAGGCTAAGAGCTGATTTCTCAGCAGAAACTCTACAAGCCAGAAGGGAGTGACATGATATACTTAAAGTGATGAAAGGGAAGAACCTACAACCAAGATTACCCAGCAAGGATCTCATTCAGATTCAATGGAGAAATCAAAAGCTTACAGACAAACAAAAGGTAAGAGAATTCAGCACCACCAAACCAGCTCTACAACAAATGCTAAAGGAACTTCTTTAAGTGGGAAACACAGGAGAAGAAAAGGACCTACAAAAACAAACCCAAAACAATTAAGAAAATGGTCATAGGAACATACATATTGATAACTACCTTAAATGTGAATGGTTTAAATGCTCCAACCAAAAGACACAGGCTTGCTGAATGGATACAAAAACAAGACCCATACATATGCTGTCTACAAAAGACCCACTTCATACCTAGGGACACATACAGACTGAAAGTGAGGGGATGGAGAAAGATATTCCATGCAAATGTAAATCCAAAGAAAACTGCAGTAGCAATACTCATATCAGATAAAATAGACTTTAAAATAAAGACTACTGCAAGACACAAAGAAGGACACTACATAATGATCAAGGGATCAATCCAAGAAGAAGATATAACAATTATAAATATATATGAACCCAACATAAGAGCAGCTCAATACATAAGACAATTGCTAACAGGTATAAAAGAGGAAATCGACAGTGACACAATAATAGTAGGGGATGTTAACACATCACTTACACCAATGGACAGATCATCCAAACAGAAAATTAATAAGGAAACACCATCTTTAAATGACACAATAGACCAGACATATTTAATTGATATTTATAGAACATTCCATCCCCAAACAGCAGATTAAACTTTCTTCTCAAGTGCGCACGGAATTTTCTCCAGGATAGATCACATCTTGGGACACAAATCAAGCCTCAGTAAATTTAAGAAAATTGAAATCATATCAAGCATCTTTTCCAGGCACAATGCTGTGAGATTAGAAATAAATTACATGGAAAAATGTGGAAAAAAAAAAACACATGGAGGCTAAACAATACGTTACTAAATAACCAAGAGATCACTGAAGAAATCAAAGAGGAAATCAGAAAATACCTAAAGACAAATGACAAAACACGATGATCTAAAACCTAAGGGTTGCATCAAAAGCAGTTCTAAGAGGGAAGTTTATAGCTATACAAGCCTACCTCAAGAAGCAAGAAAAATCTCAAACAATCTAATCTTACACCTAAAGGAACTAGAGAAAGAAGAACAAACAAAATCCAAAGTTAGTAGAAGGAAAGAAATCATAAACATCAGAGCAGAAATAAATGAAATAGAAACAAAGAAAACAGTAGCAAAGATCAGTAAAACTAAAAGCTGGTTCTTTGAGAAGAAAAACAAAATTGATATCTTTAGCCAGACTCATGAAGAAAAAGAGGGAGAGGACTCGAATCAATAAAATTAGAAATGAAAAAGAAGTTACAACAGACACTGCAGAAATACAAAGCATCCTAAGAAACTACTGCAAGCAGCTCTATGCCAATAAAATGGACAACCTGGAAGAAATGGAAAAATTCTTAGAAAGTTATAACCTCCCAAGACTTAACCAGGAAGAAATAGAAAATATGAACAGACCAATCACAGCACTGAAATTGGGACTGTGATTAAAAATCTTCCAACAAACAAAAGTCCATGACCAGATGGCTTCACAGGTGAATTCTATCAAACATTTAGAGAAAAGCTTACACCCATCCTTCTCAAACTCTTCCAAAAAATTGCAGAAGAAGGAACACTCCCAAACTCGTTCTATGAGGCCACCATCACCCTGATACCAAAACCAGACAAACATACTACAAAAAAGAAAATTACAGACGATTATCACTGATGAATATAGATGCAAAAATCCTCAACAGAATACTAACAAACAGAATCCAACAACACATTAAAAGGATCATAAACCATGATCAAGTGGGATTTTTCCCAGGGCTGCAAGGATTCTTCAGTATACACAAATCAATCAATGTGATACACCATATTAACAAATTGAAGAAGAAAAACCATATGATCACCTCAATAGGTGCAGAAAAAGCTTTTGACAAAATTCAACAATGATTTATGGTAAAAACTCTCCAGAAAGTGGGCATAGAGGGAACCTACCTCAACATAATAAAGGCCATATATGACAAACCCACAGCAAACATCATTCTCAATGGTGAAAAACTGAAAGCGTTTCCTCTAAGATCAGGAAAAAGACAAAGTTGTCCACTCTCACCACTATTATTCAACATAGTTTTAGAAGTCCTAACCATGACAATCAGTGAGGAAAAAGAAATAAAAGGAATACAGATTGGAAAAGAAGAAGTAAATCTGTCACTGTTTGCAGATGACATGATACTATACATAGAGAATCCTGAAGATGCCATCAGAAAACTACTAGAGCTAATCAATGAATTTGGTAAAGTTGCAGGATACAAAATTAATGCACAGAAATCTCTTGCATTCCTATAAACTAATGATGAAAAATCTGAAAGAACAATTAAGGGAACACTCCCATTTAACATTGCAACAAAAAGAATAAAATATCTAGGAAAACCTACCTAGGGAGACAAAAGACCTTTATGCAGAAAACTATAAGACACTGATGAAAGAAATTAAAGATGATACCAACAGATGGAGAGATATACCATGTTCTTGGATTGGAAGAATCAATATTGTGAAAATGACTATAATACCCAAAGCAATCTACAGATTCAATGCAATCCCTATCATATTACCAATGGCATTTTTTACGGAACTAGAACACAAAATCTTAAAATTTGTATGGAGACACAAATGACCCCGAATAGCCAAAGCAGTCTTGAGGGAAAAAAAAATGGAGCTAGAGGAATCAGACTCCCTGACTTCAGAATATACTATGAAGCTACAGTAATCAACACAATATGGTACTGCCACAAAAATGGAAACATAGATCAATGGAACAAGATAGAAAGCCCAGATATAAACCCACACACCTATGGTGAACTAATCTATGACAAAGGAGGCATGGATATACAATAGAGAAAAGACAGTCTCTTCAATAAGTGGTGCTGAGAAAACTGGACAGCTACATGTAAAAGAATGAAATTAGGACACTCCCTGACACCATTTACAAAAATAAACCCAAAATGGATTAGAGACCTAAATAGACCGGACACTATAAAACTCTTAGAGGAAAACATAGGAAGGACACTCTTTGACATAAATCACAGCAAAATCTTTTTTGATCCACCTCCTAGAGCAATGGAAATAAAAAGAAAATATACAAATGGGACCTACTGAAACTTAAAAGCTTTTGCAAAGCAAAGGAAACTGCAAGCAAGACGAAAAGACATCCCTCAGAATGGGAGAAAATATTTGCAAATGTATCAATGGACAAAAGATTAGTCTCCAAAATATATAAACAGCTCATGCTGCTCAATATTAAAAAAACAAACAACCCAATCAAAAAATGTGCAGAAGACCTAAATAGATATTTCTCCAAAGAAGATGTAGAGATGGCCAAGAAGCACATGAAAAGCTGCTCAACATCACTAATTATTAGAGAAATGTGAATCAAAACTACAATGAGGTATCACCTCACACCAGTTAGAATGGGCATTATCAGAAAATCTACAAACAGCAGATGCTGGAGAGGGTGTGGAGAAAAGGGAACCCTCTTGCACTGTTGGTGGGAATGTAAATTGATACAGCCACTATGGAGAACGGTATGGAGATTCCTTAAAAAACTAAAAATAGAATTACCGTATGACCCAGCAATCCCACTACTGGGCATATACCCTGAGAAAACCATAATTCAAAAAGACACATGCACCCCAATGTTCCTTGCAGCACTATTTACAATAGCCAGGTCATGGAAGCAACCTAAATGTCCATCGACAGACGAATGGCTAAAGAAGATGTGGTACATGTATACAGTGGAATATTCCTAAGCCGTAAAAAGGAACGAAATTGTGTCATTTGTAGAGACATGGATGGATCTAGCGACTGTCATCTAGAGTAAAGTAAGTCAGGAAGAGAAAAATAAATATCGTATATTAATGCATATATGTGGAACCTAGGAAAATGGTACAGATGAACCAGTTTGCAGGGCAGAAATTGAGACACAGATGTAGAGAACAAACGTATGGACACCAAGGGGGGAACGTGGTGGTGGTGGTGGTGGTGGTGTGATGAATTGAGTGATTGGGATTGACATGTATACACTGATGTGTATAAAATGGATGACTAATAAGAACCTGCTGTATATAAAAAAAAAAATAACATCTGTAAACCACTTGACACAGTGCATAGTCCCTTGAACTCAATAAAGTTTACTTTCAGGTCTGCTCTTTATGGCCCTTTCTTCTCTGTACATCCCACTCACCTTGCCTAGATGATATCTTGAAGAAAAACTTCCTTGCTATTGTAAAGAATCCAGTTGAGACCCATAAGGCTCCCACCACCAAGGTAATTGGGGTGTCTGTGCCTGTGCTTGTTTGTAAGCTTGGCTTGTTACAATCTGTAGACGTGTTTTTCAGCAGATGTTTGACATCATTTGTCTCCCAGCACAGACGGTATCCACCTTGATTTGTGGTGAGATGTAGATTTGGGCTGGGAACTTCCATCCAAATTAGTGCCGCATGAGGTAATTTACCCACAGCCTCGCACTGCTACGCCTGAAGGATGACTCAAATCCTTGCACTGTGTGTGGGAGGGAACATGACAGTTTAATTTAAATACCTCTGCTGATGCACTAGGTTCCGAAAGACACATTCTCTGCTCTGCACTCGTGTTCCTGTGCTGTCACTCTACTGAGAGTCTCAGTTGCAGTCTGACAGAGAGGGGAAGAAATGGCCTGTGTTCTAAATCAACATGCTGTATCACCCGGATAGTGGTTACAAGCATGGCTTCTGGAAGCAGTCTGACTGAGCTTGAATGCTGACTCCACAATGTTTTAGCCACGTGGCCAAGGACAACTGACTTAAACTCTAAGAATGTCAGTTTCCTCATCTGTAAAATTGGGATGACCCAGAATCCTGCCCATCTCCTTGAATCATTGTGAGGATTAAATGATCTCTTTCAAGTGAAATACTTAGAACCCTTCTTAGAATATAGTTAGTTTTAATAATAAGTACAGATGATTGTTATCAGACATAGAATTAGGTTTAAGAGAATTAGTTCAAAGAGCAATCACAAAAGGCCATTTAAGGAAGCTGGAATGCCCTAATGAAAACAAACATGAGATAACTCTAATGCAGAGCAAGATGGAATCAGAAACCAAATGTACATAAGCAAACAGCGTGGGCTACAGAAGAAGAAATGATTCACTGGAGGTTGAGGATGGAAATGAGGAATATTTTATAGAGGAGAAGCTAATCTAATTTGATCTAGAAGCTGACTCATATCTAAATAGAAGGAAGCAACAGTTGACATTCTAAGCAAAGACGGAGGCACTATCAAAACTCTTTCTCTTAATATGGGAAACCCCGAGTTTAGAGTTCTTTTATCTCACTCGAAGGGTCTTTGGACTTATAAATCAGGAAATCGTATTCACGTACAGCCACAGTCATGGTGAGCAAAGGGCAGGGAATGAAAATAACATTTGTTGAGCATGTACTATATGCCAAGTACTGGGCCAAGCAATTCGTTTTCCACCGTATCAGAAATTTCCAGAAAGTGTGGTTGCTGTCTCCATTTTACAGATAAGAAAACAAATTTAGGAGGGTTAAATTAAACAAACTTCCCTTAACTGGAAGAATTTGGATGTAAACCTAGACTTAAATTGTTGTAGATTCTGTATTCTTTCAACACGGTTATACTACCGGCTATTAGATGCTGAGCTTCATCCTTTCTGAATAGATGTACATTTCAGATTCCCTCTTACTAATTAGCTCTGTGTGTCACATCTTTTTTCACCTCATGGCACAAAAAAATGTGGTGATATTTGTCAGGTACACTGAGAAAACCAGATGAGGCTGCCCCTGGTCTGCGGCTCCCCTAAGCCCTGTTTGGGCTGAGGAAGTGCATATCTAAGAACACCTTGGACCTTGGTACACTTGGGATAATTCTGAGATAGAGGAGAAAAAGACTTTAAATCGAAGTCTTTACCTGCTTCTTCTCCTATCAGTTCCTTTGGGCTTCACTCAACCACAGGAGAACTGATGACACAAGATCAATAGCACAAAGAGACCCACCAGGAGTCCTGTTTAGGAAGCCACCCAGAATTCTCCTTTGCCACATGAGTGACAGCTTTCTGCAGAGTGCATTTCAGAAAATGAGCATTCTCTACAACATCCTTTCACATTTTGACTGTGCCATGAAACACCATATGTATTTATATCACACCAGTGGTAATGTTTAAAAGAAAAATCTTTTAAGTCAGTTTTCACATTATTCCAAATGATGGAAAAAGATCAGTTTGTTTCTCTCCTAGGGCTAGGAAGGCAGTCTTGTTATTCCTCACCAGTCATCAAAAGGATCTGATGTTTCTACACTTCTAACAAGTATACTTTTGGAGGTGCGAAGTATCTTGGACACATCTGGTTAGATCAGCAATCCCTGTGTAACTGGATTCAGAATGGTGTGCCTTTCTCCTTCTTGGCTGAGCAAACTTAGCCTCCCTCCCACTTTTAGTTTGAGTATATTTATAATCCCATTTTTGCTTCTTGGCATTGTTTCCTGGTCTGCTCCCTGGACCCATTTATTTCATCAGGTCTATTCTGTAGAGACAGCCATTTCCTCTGAATCCAATTTTTATTCTTTGACAGTTATCTGTGTTAAAACTAAACCTTGTATTCTGGGCCTTCTTTCATCCCAATCTTGGGATCTTGTTCTGGCCCACGACCTTCAGACATTCAGACACTTGCTAACTATATGTGTCCATGCCCAGCAAGGTTCTCTCTCACACATGCACACATTGTGTTTATATATAATCGATTTTACTGTTGAGAAATATGAGACTCAGAAAAATTAGCAAACTTGCCAAAGGTAAGGACAGAAAGGACAAGAACAGTTTCAGTATTGACAGCTGGGTAGAAATTGTGGGAGGTAAGTGGGGTGATTATATATTACAGCTTCTGACTCAAAAAGAAAAGATAATTTAACTTTTATACAACATGTTAAAATTTGTACAGTACGTCTTACATCCTACTACCTTCCTCCTTTTGAACCCGTAGAAGTGGGTTTTGTATTCATATCTTGGGAATTCAAGATGAGCACTTTCTCCACTGTACTGATTCTGTGAGTTGTAAGTACCCACCATTGGCTATTGTCTTTTAAGAGACCAAAATTCTTGAAGCACTTGTGTTGCCTCATGCATTATCATAAAATTCCAGGAAGGGGGGTTATGTCTAAGTGAAGAGAATTCAAACAATTACTGAGGTTGCTGTGTGGAAAAATCAAATTACAGAAGAAGCTTAGAGAGTATTCTAGTGATAGCTGAAGGATGAAAAGAGACTGAGTGTCCACAGGGATTATGAAAGGGGTTGAAAGTGCAGGTCAGTTGGACACAAATGGAGAAAGTAGAGGAAATCCTTTGGTGTTCTTGTCAAGAAAATTGACAGTGAGTTACATGTAATCTATGAATTAATTAGGACCATATAAAAGGATAAAATATCTGTGATTAGAGTCTCCAATATCTTAGGGTATGGAATTAAAAATAATATTTCGGTATCCAGCATGGAATGGACTAATGATTTGGTAAGTGACAGATTCTTGCATAGAGGAAATGAATACTGACCATGCTTGAAAGCCATTCTCCCACACCCTTTCTGAGTGAGAAGGAAGAATATGAAAGAGGTTCACAGGAAGATAAGCCATTGCTCTCTGCATCCTGTGCATCCTGGGAGGCTCTGTGGAGTATCACAGGCAGGTGCAGGGCTAGGAAGAAGATTCATTCTTATCAGCTATTTTGGGCTAGAAGGCTAAAACCTGTTAGCTTTTAGTCTTGTTAGGAGAAGGTCTCTCCTTTCACGCAATTCCTCATCACCTGGGGAATAGAAGAGTAGTCTTCGGGGAACATATTTTCTGGTCTTCTATTCTCAATGAATGCACACACACATGAAACACACACACACACATACACATACACACACACACACACCGTTCTTCCTCACAGAGACATATGTAGATTCCCTCCTATTTCCAGAGGGATCATTTCCAATCCTTAGTCTCTCCAACCTCTTAATAATCTGGATTGGAGGTGAGAGAAAAAAAAAAACTTCCATATCCACCAAATCTTAGATTTATTACAACTGGGAAGAATGTATAAAAGTTAGATACTCTTTAGAATTATGAGCTTAGCCCATTTTAAACATTATAAATATGTGTTGTCCGCCAGCCCAGCTTATATATCAGGAGGCCAGAGGAGTTCTGGGCTCTCAGAATAACTAGAAAGAAGTCCCAGGCTTTCTTTGTCTCTCACATTTTAAATCTCTGTAAGCTTTGCACATTCCCTATTACCTGATGACTTCCAGTTTCCAAAACCTTTCCAGTGTGCCTTCTCGAATTAATAGTCTATCATCAGCAGAATTCCCTGTATGCACAGATTGTTCTATGGATGTTCCTTTATCTTCTTGC
This sequence comes from Hyperoodon ampullatus, assembly GCF_949752795.1. Taxonomy (NCBI): domain Eukaryota; kingdom Metazoa; phylum Chordata; class Mammalia; order Artiodactyla; family Ziphiidae; genus Hyperoodon; species Hyperoodon ampullatus. Next base: position 21,160,544 of record NC_136920.1, read on the forward strand.
TCTGAAGGAAAACTGCATGCTCTCTGAGAACACTGCATCCCCTAACATCCTCTAAAGTGTGGCTATTTTCTCTCCCATTACTCTCAAACCACCAGTCCTGGCGGTGGGGCAGCTATCTCTCTGCCTCACTTAGGCTTCCAGATCTTTCCCTAAAAGCCCCAGATTGATATCTCATGTCATCATATTATATCATCTACTCACCATCCCTCACTAGTGTTCTTGCTTAACAATCTTTGAGCTACTTCTCTTGATATGGAAATGATTTTAGATCCTGTTTGAATGTTACTTTTTCCAACATGACTCATCTTAATTCTTGGCGCTTTATATAAATAGGTGTATATATATGTATTACATGAATATATAATCTTAACGTAGCACTTGCCCGTGGTCATCACTCCCTGCTCTTGTACACACTCTCACTGTTTGGCTTTCAGGACATTACTTTCATCACTTTCATGTTTTCATCACTTTCATGTTATCTCACTCAACAATACTTCTCAACCTTCTCTTGCTGGTTCCTTGTCTTTTCCTGGATCTCTTACAGTTGTTCTGTCCCAGAGATCAGTCCTTAGTCCTGTTGTTTTCTCCATCCACACTCATCCCCTTGTTGATCTCATCTGGTCTCCATACTAGTACCACCATCTACTAGATTTACACCTCAAGATCCTGAACTCCAGGCTGATAGGTACAACTGCCTGCTCAACACCAACAATTGGATGTATGACTAGACATCTCAAGCTTAATATGTCCAAAACTGAACTTCTGATCTTCCTCTCAAATTCTATTCCATCTGCAGGCTTTGTCAATGAGTTATGAAAGTTCTAGCCTTCAGTTTTTTGAGACCAAAAATCTTGGATCATCCTGAATTTCACTTTTTCTTCATCTCAAGCTCTCAAACATCTGGAAATTCTATTTGTCCCACCTTCACAATATATCCAGAATTTTACCACTTATTATCACCCTGTATGAGCCTTCTCACAGGTCACCTTATGTCCACTTTGCTCCCAATATATTCTGTTCTCAATATAGCAGCAAGAGTGATTCTTTTATTTATTTATTTATTTCATTTAAAATATTTTTTTGATATGGACCATTTTTAAAGTCTTTATTGAATTTGGTACAGTATTGTTTCATTTTCTGTTTTGGTGTTTTGGCCACGAGGCATATGGGATCTAGCTCCCCGACCAGGGATCAAACTCGCACCCCCTGCATTAGAAGGCGAAGTCTTAACCACTGGACTGCCAGGAAAATCCCCAGCATGATTCTTTTAAAAGTCAGATAATGTCATTTCTTTACCCCAAACTTTTCAATGGCTCACATCTTATGCAGAGTAAAAGTCAAATGCCTTCTATTAGCCTACATCACTTCTCCAAGGTCAACTCCAACTATTTACCCTGTCACTCGTTCTCCTCCAGACGTACCTGCCTCTTTTCTGTTCTTGTTCTTCAAACATACAAGATGCCCCTCTGCCTCACTGCCTTTGCATGAGTTGTTCCCCTTCTTGCAAGCACTCTTCCTCCAATTTTCACCTATCAAACTCCCTTGCCTTCTTCAAATATTTGTTTAAATGTTACCTTTACAATCTGGTGTGCCCTGACCACTCAATTTAAAATTGTGCCCAGCCTTCACCCACTACACCCCCACACACACACCCTCTCCCCCTTACTCTGTGCTTTTTGTCCCATACCACTTTCTAATATGCCATGTATTTTATTTTTTAAAATTATGTGGATGTGGATTATTCACTCTTTATCTTCCTCCTCTATAAAGTAGGCATCAGAATAGCAGGCTTTTTCAGTGATAGATCCCAATTCCCAGAATAATGTTTGGCACATATTAAGTCCTTAGTAAATAGTCATGAAGTAAATGAATGATTGAATGGATGATGAGCAGGCCATTTTTACATTTGTTCTAAGCCATCTTATGTGTAGAGAGAGTATATAGTCTTTGTCATCTAATAGGACTAGATTTGAGCTCTCTACTGCCAGTTTTAATAGTGTGAGCTTCTATAAGTTATTTAACTTTACCAAGAAAATTGGCATCACAGTGTACAGTTCTTAGGTTTTTTCTAGAAGGAAAAAAAAGAAAGAAGTCAAACACCTATCACAGTACCTGGTACATAATAAGTGTTTAATAAATGTTGGCAATTACTGCGTACTTTGTAAATAGTAGCTGCTTTTTTGTTTTTCCATCTTCCTCTTGCTTGAGAGAGAAGTACATAGGAGCTTGTGTTCTTGTGTGACACAAGCCAACATTTCTGAGGCATCTTGGGCTAAAAACGGCTTCTGATCAGATTGTGCTGAGAGTGTGACTGAATTTAATGAGTGAATATATTATTTGTGCAGGAAAAAAGCAATTGTCTCTTTGTGAAATTTGTGTCTGATTAGCAACAACAATTGCTTCTCCATTTTCAAGCTCTGGTTCATACTACAGTAATGTTTCTGCAGTGTATATTTGATGAAAATGGGATTGGATTTCCTTTCTCTGACAGGCTGAGTACAAGCCATTTAAAGGCAAGAGCAAAATACTCCTATACAGGACATGAGTTCCATTTCTCTTAAATAGGTTGTCACAATACAAAGAACATAAAGCAGCTCCAGTAAACAGAGAGCATTCATCTTTTCAGGTGGCATGGGATGGACGGAAGTGAAGTAAAGTGTTTCAGGATGGTTGGACAAGACCTTCAAAATGGAAAATGAGCCAAATTGAGGGACCCCCTGATGGGATTTCAAACAATAGAAATAGTATTGCATCTCAGGGCTCTTTTTTTTTAAAAAAAATTCTAATTCAGAGAGATCAATTGAGAAATAAATAACAGAGATGGTAAGAATTTTTTTCAGAAAATTATATGAATAAAAAATGTCACTCAAGTCCTACATTTTGCTCATACAATGTGTGAACACAAATTGCAAATGAAATAAGAATTTGATAGATTTATATATATTTAGTCTCTGAGTTTGGCAGACATTTTGGTGAAAAATGATTGGCTACACAGAACGGAAAAATTAAGAAGTATGTCCCTAGAACAAAAATATAGAAAAAATTGTAAAAAGTAAAACCAACAAAAGGATTAAAAAAGGAAGAAATATGTTCTTTCATAGAACAATAATATATGAGAATGGAAAGGGATCTTATTTTTTTTACCCACCATTGTTAGATAAGGAGATTGAACATCAGCAGTTTTAACTGTCTTGTCCAGTGTTACACTGGGAGATGGGGTCAGTGCCAGCATCCCTGGACATCTAGTCCAGGATACTGTGCTCCACTCATACTTTCTTTCCTGGTGCATCTTAAGAGAGGTGGGGACACTAACACTGACTTCTGAAATAGAAAAAAAAATGACTATGAAAGGAAAGTGCTCTTGAGTTTGGATGAGATCCTTAAGCAATGGTCATGAAATATCCATGTTGAATCTTAAAAGGAGAAGGAAATTATACTCAGAAGGATTTGGGGCATAGCTAGACTAGAATCCAGGCTTTTAAAAGTGTTAACAGTGTAATGGCAGAAAACATCGTGACTTGGACAGAAAGATGCTTGATGAAATGATTCATGCAAAATCATTTAACTTTGTGCCTGATACACAGGACGTGATCAGCAGATGCTCCTGACCTTCACTTATATGCTATTTCAACCACACCACAACTTCTCTTTCACTAAGAGCATCACCTGGGAGCTGAAGGTAAAGCCAGGTGAAAAATATATTTACATTAATGTCATTCAGATTTTGGTAGCAACAGGTTGAATAATGCTTTTAAGAATGTATTATTAACAAAGGTTGGGGCAGGGTTAAAGGAAATCAACAAAGAATGGTATACAATGTCCAAGACTAGCAACAACATGAAAATGTCACCAGCTGCAGGCCTGAAGGGGCAAAGGGTTACAGATTACAACAGTTATTGTAATCCAAAGAAAGAGAAGCTGTAGAAATACAGGAGGGCTGACTAAGAGGAGATGTACCTTTTTATTTTATTTATTTATTTATTTTTTGCAGTACGCGGGCCTCTCACTGCTATAGTCTCTCCCATTACGGAGCACAGGCTCCAGATGTGCAGGCCCAGCGGCCATGGCTCATGGGCCTAGCCACTCCACGGTATGTGGGATCTTCCCAGACCGGGGCGCGAACCCGTGTCCCCTGCATCGGCAGGCGGACTCTCAACCACTGTGCCACCAGGGAAGCCCTATTTTTAATTAAACTTTTTATTTTGAGATAATTGCAGATTCACATGCACTGTAATACATAAAAATCCCTTGAGCTCTTTACTCAGTTTCCCCCAATGGTAGCATCTTGTAAAATCAGTACAATATCACATCCAGGATATTGACACTGGTACCATGAAAATACAGGACATTTCCATCACCATACGGAACCCTCATGTTGCATTTTAATAGCTATACTCATTTCCTCCTCCCTTGCTTCACCTTATGTAATCATAGGCAACCACTAATCTGTTCTCCATTTCCATAACTTCATCATTTCAATAATGTTATCTAAATGGAATTTTACAGCATGTGAACTGGGATTGACATCTTTCACTCAATAATTCTCTTGAGATTCATCTAGGTAGTTGGGTATAACAAGAATTTGTTCCGTTTCATTGCTGAATAGTATTCCACAGTATGGATATACCAATGTTTGTTTAACCATCTGTCAAAGGACATCTCTTTCCAGTTTTTTGCTATTATGGATAAAGCTGCTATGAACATTCATACATAAGTTTTTGCATGAATGTCGTTTACTGTGTCTATGGGATAAATGCCCAGAAGTGTAATTGCTGGGTCATAAGGTATTTACATGTTTAGTTTTTAAGGAAACTGTAAAGCTGTTTTCCAGAGTGGCTATACCATGTCACATTCCCATCAACAATATACAATGTTTATCCATAACTTTGCTAGGATTTAGTGTTGTCATTACTTTTTAAAAATTTTAGCCATTCTTATAGGTGTGCATCAACATCTCACTGTGGTTTTAATATGCATTCCTCTAATGGCTAATGACACTGAAATCTTTTCATGTGCTTTATTTCCTCTTCATGAACGGTCTCTTCATATACATTTTCCTATTTTGTAATTAGACTGTTTCTTTAAATGATATCTGAATATATTTGTATACCAAATCCCCAAGTTAACTGAAACCAGAGCCATTTGATTTCATAGCTTTGTAGGACAACAACCCAAAATGTGAATTTGTCTACCTGGTAGTACTCCTTATACTCTTATTTTCTAGGATACTCGACTTGACATTTCTGATAGTTAAAACATGAATCAAGTTCTGTTCAGGGCCAAGAGAGTACTAGGACAACTTGCAGAAAAGGAGGTGTTCCCAGAAATGAAGCACCTGGGAAATTATAACTCGTTTTTAATTTAGTACTTCAGTGAGAGTCTTATGCATGGAACATGAATTTCAAAATGTCCCTACTGAAAAAGAATGTTCCTTGCTATTGTTTAAGTCTATTTTGAATGTTGCTTACTCTTTCTTCATTGAGAAAGATGGAAAGAGCCTATCAAATCTTCCAACTATTTTTTCATTTTATTTTATATTGCATTAAGGAAAGACATGAAGTAACACATCCAGTGAAACGTATGCTCAATCATGTAGGGCCATTGCCTTATTCCTGTGATTCTTTAGGAAAGAAGCTGTTTGAATACTCAATTATATGAAAGTTTGTTTTTGTGGGTGCCACAGAGAATTTGGGGCATTTAAAAGGAGGTCATGGGGCTTCCCTGGTGGCACAGTGGTTGAGAGTCCGCCTGCCAATGCAGGGGACACGGGTTCGTGCCCCGGTCTGGGAAGATCCCACATGCCATGGAGTGGCTGAGCCCGTGAGCCATGGCCGCTGAGCCTGTGCGTCCGGAGCCTGTGCTCCGCAACAGGAGAGGCCACAACAGTGAGAGGCCCATGTACCACAACAAAAAAAAAAAAAAAAAAAAAAAAAGGAGGTCATGGCTATCTATCTATCATCTATCTATCTATCTATCTATCTATCTATCTATCTATCTATCTGTCTATTTAGATACCATCTGAAATATAGATCAACGCAAGACAAAGCTAGGGTGATTTCCCTTATCTTACAGCAAGGAGAACACCAAAAGAGATCTTGTGACTTACTGGTCCAATCCATCCTTAGCACAGGTGATTTAGTTATTCTAAACCATAAAAATAAGGGAAAACTGAGGAAATATCTCTGCTCAGAGACTTCAGTGTTGATACATCGTCCACAAGGTGAAATCGACGTTCCCTACTAGGGCATTCAAAGACTGCACCTTGAGCCCATCTGTCTTTTCGTGTCTGTTCAAAGTGCCCTCTGTAGCTCTTCTCATCTACGCCCCTGTGCTTTTGGTCTCCACCTCCTGGCTGCTCAGCAGCATTCCCAGGACCCAGGGTTCCATGGCTACAAGGACAGGTCCTGCAAGTGTAACATTTTTTAAAACTTCTATTATTAAGATGGATTTCGTATACAGTTTACCTTATATTTGTAGCCGTATCTTGCAAATACCTGAACTAAATCTTAAATGAAGTAATATTAGAATCAGAGCCAGAAGGTAACTGCGTTCCTTTTTTCTTTGTCACTAAAATTCCACTGTTGCAAGGGATCAAGGAGGCTATTCCTTCTACCCTGGGATCTTTATTCATAGGGAAGTTAACTCAGATTGTAAAGTGAGAATCTATAATATTTTTTCCTTCTTTGTCAGCTAGTACACTCCTTGAAAAAGTTAATACGTCTGAATTTTTCTCTGAGTTTTTATCTAGAGATAAACACTGTAATGGAAAGACAAAAAAAGGGTCTGGCAGGGATGCTTCAGGATTGATGTTAGCTTGTAGGCAAAGTCCTTTTCCTCCTAATTAGTTAATTGTATTATGGATTTTGTTTAAAAATATATTATGCAGTATAGCATGTTGTATAGTAATTAAAGGCATGTTAAAAATCTTGCATATAAATATGAAAGCTTGATATGTATTTATATATACATTTAAATAAGATCTACTTGGGAGGGAAAATTTATTTGTAGAATAAAATCATCTGCCACTAGCTTGAGGCTTTAGCATGGAAGAATAAGAAGATGGTCAGTCTTTGGGTAATATGAATTTGAGTTCAAATTCTTTCTCTATCACCTATCTAGGGCAAGTATTTTAACCATCTTCATCTATTCTAGTAAAGAATAGACTGTGTCCTTGGAATGCTAGCTCTGGGGGAAGCCAGACTCTCTTTAAAACAATTGGTTTCCCCTAGAGAACTAAGTTGTAAAGAAGCCCAAGCTAGCCAGGTGGAGAGAGATGCCTGACCAGAATCCAGCTGTTCTTGCCATCCAGCCCAGATGCCAGATGTGAATGAAGAAACCATCAGATAATCATATCAGTTGTCATCAGCTACAACTACATGAAAAGCCTCAAACAAAAACTGCCCAGCTGAGGTCAGCCAGTCCCTGAACTGAGAAAAATAATATATTTTAAAATTTTGTTAAAGGACTGAAGATAAAGAAATAAGAAATCCAGGAATATAATAAATGGAAACTGCTCAAAATGATATACACAAAATAAACATGAAATACAAGTTTCTGTTTAGATGGTACGTAAGTTAAGAAACGATGAAAACAAAAAAGAATAAAAATCTTTTTCAAAACAATACTCTATCATTAATATTAGATCTTTAACAAAGTGACAAAGTCTTTTTTCAGTTCCAAACTCAGTTCCTGGATTCATAATCAGAGGTTAACTACTCTATGCTTTTTTTTTTTTCATTCTTAAAGTGGAAACAATAATAGTACCTACCTCAGGGAATTAAGGTGAATATGTGAATATTAGATGAGTTAATGCAGAACAATGTCCAGCATATAGTAAATGCTATGTAAGTGTTTCATATTATTAGTATTAGTACTACTGATAATCTCTTTGATCTCTTTAGGCAATTCACAGTCATTTACCAGCCCAGAAACTCCAGGTAAACAACACTATTGCTTTTGTTTTTGTTTTTTTAAATGTGTTCTCTCCATTTATTTTATTTCCCTTTACTTTGCCAGGATGTTGCTCCTCCTCTTTGTTTATTTATTTTTTAAATTTGTTTGTTTATTTTTGGGTGTGTTGGGTCTTTGTTGCCGCGCGTGGGCTTTCTCTAGTTGCTGTGCGCCGGGGGCTACTCTTTGTTGTGGTGCTCAGGCTTCTCATTGCCATGGCTTCTCTTGTGTAGCATGGGCTCTAGGCGCACAGGCTTCAGTAGTTGTGGTGCATGGGCTCTAGAGAACAGGCTCAGTAGTTGTGGTGCACGGGCCCAGTTGCTCAGAGGCATGTGGGATCTTCCTAGATGAGGGCTCGAACCCGTGTCCCCTGCATTGGCAGGCGGATTCTTAACCACTGCGCCACCAGGGAAGCCCAACACTATTGTTTTTAGTATAAGTATCCCAAATGTTGCATGGAATATACTTGTCTGAAATTTAAATGTAACCGAGAGTGCTGCATTATTATTTGATAAATCTAGCAATCCTAGATTTAACTAGACTCAGCTTCCTCATCTGTAAATGGGGAAATCACACTGACTTCACGGAGTTGTTTGGTATGTAAAGGGCACAGTACAAAATAGCTACACGTCTTTGGGTCTTTGCTTAAACGTTACCTTCTTCTTGAGGTTGCCCTTGGCTAACTTATCTAATATTTTAACAATCCTCCCGTGACCTTATATCTTCCTTTTCTACTTTGTTTGTTGTTTCTCCTAGTCCTTTCACTATGTAACATGCTATATATTTACACCTTTATCTGTATATTGTCTGTTTACCCCATTAGAACATAGCTCCATGAGGAGTGACACTGTTGTCTGCTTTGTTCACTGTTGCATCCTCAGTGCTCAGAAAGTGCCTGGCATATAGTAGGCATTCAATAAATAATTGTTGCTTAAATGAATGAATGAATCGATGTTCATTTTGTTGCTATAACCTTTCTATACCACACAGCAGAGAACATAAACATATTCTCAATGAATGTATTGGCTCTGTGGGCCACTGAAGGTCTGTGGGCAGGAAAGCACAGGGCTAATAGACATATTATAGGTAGATCCCTCTGATAGCCCAGGCACAGTAGCTTGGGGTAAGGAGCTGACAGCAGCCAGAGTGACAGGTAAGGGAGGGTGTAACAGGATATGGGATATGGTGTGTAACATAGGAAATATAGAAGAACTGAAATGACCATGGGCAAAACTAGCTACAGTTGTAGACACGATCCATCAATTATATGGCTACCCTTTTCTCAATAGTGAAGTGTTCTCTAAAGGCATGATTAAAATACCTAAACCATTTTTCAGTTAAAGAAACTGAGCGTTTTAAGAATGAAGTAAGATATTTGACCAAGTTCAAAACCTAACCAGGCTCCAAGTCCACCCTACTTTCTACTACAGCCCAGCTGCTTAAGCCCCACAAGGAGCACCAAAACGAATTTTCCTCTAGCCTTGGGGAGATTCACAAGCCTACATTTTATTGAGTCCTTATCCATAAAATGGGATAATGCCACAGTGTGCCTCCTAGGGTCTGTTAGAGAGATTTATTGGTCAGGTTTGCTAAATACGATGCTGCTTAGTTCCACGCCGTCATTTTCCATAGCCTAACACCTGAAATCCTCCGGTTTCACTAATTTACTTTATGCTTGTTTGACCAATGAGCAGTGAGCTCCATCCTTTCTCCCTGTTTCCTGGCAAAAGCATGTCTGAGAAACTCAGAATTATTTAAACCTAAAACTTAGCTTTTCTGTGTCCCTCAATGCCATGAATCATTGATGTGTATACGTGATTATATATATTTATATATCCAACATACAGTAATTTCTTTGGGCTCTCAATTTGATTTATAATCTTCAGACAGTTTTATAAATGTCTTTGTCACTTTTCTGGAATGGATAGCCTCCTTGGGACCATTCCTTGTCGCTGAGATTTCCCACTGACTCAGGCCTCCCTTGTTTGTAAGTAGGCCCAACCATCTTAATGTTCAATATTTAATCAGAAAAAATATTCCTTTTAGATGTAGGGCTACTACAAAATGTGCTCTCCGTAATTGAATAAAGAGGCAGAAAGAGAAGAGGGGCTGTGACTGCGTGGTCAGGCAGTGGAAAACAAGGCCACATCTTTGTACCTGTGAATAATACTGCTAAATAAGAGAGGATTTTCATTTCAGGTCCATTTGCCGGGATTATTTTCTCTTTCTCTCTTTTTACTTTTAATTTTTTTTTCTCTTTCTTTCAATACACAGAAATTCAGCCTCCTCTTTAGAGTGGGAAAAAATGTTATGTCTGCCTCTCAGTATGGGTACTCCTATTCATAGGAAATAAATGTCAGGGAACTTATCCCTTTACACGTCTTAATCCATTGAGTAAATCCATTACTAGTGCACTGTATAGCATAGACCTTATTGTAAGGAAGGGAATGTATTTACCATGAATGAACTGTATTTGCATCAGATGAGCAATGTTATAGCTGATATTTGACCAAGTTCACAACCTAAACAGGCTCCAAGTTTATACAGTGTTATGATGTTTATACAGTGTTAACTGTATGTCAGATGATGTTTAAGTACTTTCACTCATTAAATCATTTAATCTTCTGGACAACCCTATTAGGTAGAAACTTATCACTATTTCCATTTTACAGATGCAAAAACAGTGGCACAGAGCAGTGAAGAAACTTGTTCAAAGGTGCACATCTAGTAAGAGGTTAGAGCTGGGGTTTGAACTCAGGCAATCTGTCTCCCATTCGCTGTGCTGTATTATTCATGACATAAAAGGATACTAGCAGCCCAAAGGCCAGCCCAAAAGATATCAGGATGTCTTTTAGGAGACCTTAACCCCAGTGGCCGTCACCAGGTGAAATTAGGAGTTTTGGGGCAGCAACTCATTGGCATGATCCCTCCTAGGTTTCTAAGGGAAATAAACTACAAATGAAATTTAAGTCAATCTACGTGATTTGAGTTTATTCGTTTTTTATGATAAAGCAAGGGAAATAATTTTGCTAAATCACTACTCTAGGTCAGACACTCCACTATGTAACTTCATAAGACTGTTGAATAGAATTGTCATAAAGACTTCAAAGTAACATACATAAAATTTAATTAACTTTCCCAAAGTCACACACCAAATAAATGACAGAATTGGGACTCAAAACCATGTATTTCTGGTCCCAAGCCCGTGTTACTTACAATATGTGATGCTATTGGTAGACAACTACAAAGAGCTACATATGTGTGCATGAGTATATATTTATGTAATGAAAACTAAAACACAGGGTAACATGTAAAAGAATGTATAATACGGAAGTTTATGTGACTCAGATATGGGCAGTCTCTGGGTCTGTTTCTCTAACCTACACCATAATTGCACACCAAATATTTTTCCTCTTTCAACATTCTTTTTCATAGCTGCTTCAGCTTTGAAGCTACAGGACAATTACAACATGAAGGCTGGCCATTTTGTGTGCCTTCTTGTCCCACATATTCCATGTACAAAAATATTTGTTTTCTAATTACTTTAATTAGGACCTCTGCATTGCTTGGCTCTATTATGTCGTGAATCCTGTTTATATTATGATTACTTTGGAAGATAATTAAAATGGAGAGTCACAAAATATAATCATTCCAATATCCCTGCTGGGGCAGTCTCTATCTATCCAAAGTGGGGCATCTCTCAAAATGACGCTGGTGGATTTTGCATTTTCTCTGTTAAGTTTTCTTAAATTCATGGCAATTTCTCAGCCATGATAATCAATGATTGGTGTATGTCTGCTTGAAATTACCTCTTGTTTGTTGGTTTGCATTTTCATCTAAAACCTCCTTTAAAATGGCTGTACCTCTTTTTTTTTACTAAATATTTAAGAGAACATCACATAAGAATATTTTAATGCATTATATAGTGATTTTTTTCCATCTCCTGAGAGTATCTTTCTTTAAATATCCATGCTGTGTTTTTTTCCCTCCCTCTGGGTTATAATATGTGTCAGGTTTAGGCTAGAGATACTTGGGCTCACCATGTTCAGAAACTTTATTACTGCTAGTCCATTTTCCTGAGAATATATTACACTAAAAGGACAATGGAGTTTCACAAATGCACTTTACTATATCAAAGGAAAGCATATTTAAAAATAAAATCCTGAATGTCAGTATTGATATCTGAAACTTCAGAGACATCTTTGCAAGCCTAAAATAATGATGGCACCATTTTTATCTCATGTGCCTACTTTGATCTATTGGTAATACTCTATTGAAATACAATATTGAAAGTAATTCCATGGCCATGTCTGGGCTCAATGGGAGTTCCAACATCAATTAGTGATGTCTGTCATGATGAGGGAACTGGGAAACAGTGATACCTAGGCCAGATAGTTACCCTACTCAGGCCTAAAGCTTTCTACACAGTGACTTTCTGTCAATATATTCCTAAGGATGACCTGGATAATCTTATACTGTCATAACCTTTATCCATGTTCAACAAGAGCTTTATTATTTGAGATTTCTTACTAATGTACAGCCTGCATATATTTGGTGTAATTTAGAGCTATTTCCTCTTGTTCAGCCCTATTCAGAAGTAGGTTTGCCATATAATAACTCTTCTTATATGTTAAGGCTGTTATTAAAGAATGGCCCTGGAGATTGTCCAGAGAGGGATGGAGACTGCAAATTAGGACAGCTGCATTTGGGATGTGCAGTGTGTTATATCTCCAGGCTGAGAGACTGGTCTGTTTTCAGGGAAAACAGATATTCCTGTTTCATCACAGCAGGAATGAGAGGAGCTTTCTGAACAGAATAGAGAAATACAATAACACTGACTTGCACAATGCAGACTCATAATGGAAAACAAATTTGACCCATTTTACTACAAAGAACCCACTCCCCTCAATGCTTCTGTGGTCCCATTAGCTGTCTTTGGGCTCACAGAAATTAACTACACCATATTGCCAGAGTATTCCTAACCCTCTTTCTCATCAATGCCTGTTTAGAGTGGTGAGAGTTGACAAAAAGCTGATCATCAGGTTGGGTCCAGATTATGTAGATGAACAGTGAGATATGAAAAAGAACACTCAAGGAGTTTGCCAGAAGATAACTAATGTGTTATTTTAGCCAGATGAAATAAAATATAATAGAAGGAGTAGAGAAGAGCTTGATTTTTATCCAGTTGAATAGTCTTTAAATCATATACAAGGTGGAGGGAGGGTGTCTAGAAAAACATGTTTTTGAATCTGTATGATAGATGTTTTAGCTTAAAATGGAAGAGAACTTAGATTTATTAATTACCTGCCCCATGCTAGGCACTGTTGCATATTTTCTCTATATTACTTTTGGAGCTGAAGAGGCCTGATAAACTGTACACACTCTTTTCTCCACTTAAGTTCAGAAGCAGTTGAGAGACAGACACAAGGGATTGACAGATGGAGATGAAAATATCAGCTTTATGACTTTTGAAGCTGTTGGAGAATGAGATGCAGATGCAGCCATGTGTACCTGCAAACACAGCCCAACTTATTCCAAATTGCAGGTCCATCCCATGGAGGAAAGAAATGAGACTGCAGGATATTCCGAGAGGAGACAGAGAGTGGAAGGAGCCAGCCTTCAAGCACAGCTGAATCTTACATACTTCACAATCAGAAGAACTGTCTTCAGGTGGGGAAGCTAAGTGAAGAAGTGAGTGGCGTTACTCTATTGGAAATCCCTCCCACAGGCATGTGAAGAGGCGGGAGAAAAGCACCCCTGCTAACAAAAGTCTGTAAGACGTCTGTTGGAGTCAGAAATTTCTATTTCCCAAGAGCCACACTTCCAGACATGGGAGAGAAAGTCATTAGAATATTTCCGGCTCTTCTTACACTCCCTCCTACCCCCCAGTTCTTCCCCAAAGGAGGACAGGTGACCCATCTGACTGGCGAATTTAAGTGCAAGAACAGAGCAAGCTTGGCTTAACCTCCTCTGGCTTTTTCATCTGGTCCTGCTAGCCTTCAGAGGTGTTCATCTTGACAACAAACTTACTTGAGTATGTATGTTCTGCCCTTTGGGGGAGTCTTGAGGCTGTCTCTTTATGCTGAGGACTTGGTAGGTTGTGCTTAACAATTCAGAGGTGAACTTTAGAAAGCCTGTTGTGACTACAGCTCTAAGCACATCTCCATTCAGCTTTATCCCTAATGAAGCTGGCAACGTTAGCATTTTAGGATCACTCTAACTAGAGTGCTTAACTCTGAATCAATTCTAACTCAGGAGGAGAAAAAAAACATTATTTATCGGTTCCCTGAACCTACCAACACCCTGGGCCTTAGTCTGTAGCTTTAAAAAGCTGACTTTTGGAGAGCAAGATGACGCAGATTTGAAGGCTGCTGATATAACCTAACGGAGAATGGTGACTTCAGCCTTAGGATTTGGGCATGGATGACACAAGACCACCGGCTTTGACAGGTAAGAGCTGCTAATTGTGTCCAGTTTTTATAAGTGTAGAGCTAATGTTTAATAGGAAACCAGGCTTCTTGGGCCTTACTGAGAAGCAACAGGCATTGGAGACTAAGCCGTTGCAGGTGATACTGGTTGACATGAGCAGAAACAGATTTTACCTGAGCAAACGAAACTCTGTTGGAATGAAGAGTAAGACTTTTATTACTAGTCAAAAATTATTTCAAACTAGTAGAATTTTATTATCCAGGCCTCTTTGGTTTGGCCTCTTGTCATGGGAAGATTGAGCAATATTTTGCCGCTTTTATTTGGTGATTCACCTGTGTCTGCAACATGCGATATGACACTACAAAGGCAGCTGGCTTCCACAAAACACCAATGTGGTTCCTGCCGGCATAGAAGGCAAAACTAGATCTAACGTCCAAGCTCTGCTCCTTTCTATGTTATTTTGAACAGCATTTAGAGCCTACAGAAAGAACTGGACTGGGGCAAAGCTCTTTGACTCATGGGCTTTTTCAGGGCTAAAGGTTTAAACCCTCACCAAATGGTCTCACATTGGCTCCAGAGAGGTTAATTACATAGTCTTTGAATACAGTTGAAAATATCAGAGTCCTTGACTGTGCTTTTATTTATTAGAAGGTGGAAATTTTTATAAAAAGTAATGAGAGCCCTTATTTTACATAGGCTATTGGCTTTTTTTGAACTTAGAAAAGCAACTTCCTGTATATTTCAAACCCAATGACTAATAAGCCAATAAAGGTCAGAAAGTTGTGTAGTTAGAACACTCAAAGAATCAATTTTGCTCAGGAAGTCAAGGTGGAACTGGATTGCTTAGAAAAAAAAATCTAAACTTTACTCTAAGTACCAGAATCAAAGCAATGAGGCAATAAGAGAAAAATAAAAAGACACATGGCACAATTATTTCACTGAGAAAGATTGACAAGTAGATTAGATAGATATATACAGGAAATTAGATATTGGAATCCAGGCTAGATACATTTGAAAGGGAAAAGAGATGCACCAGGGTGAACTGCATTTAATAGGGGGACCTGGAAAGGGTTAGACATTTTAATTGTCCTTAGATGGAAAGGATATCTAAGATTAAAATAAGTCAAGCAGCAAAAAAAGATTATCTCAGTGAGAGACTGAAATTGTACCCCCAAGAGTCCTAGAGAAACCATTCAATGGTACCTCTTAAAGTTGTAGATAGAGGCTAAAAAACAACTGGAAACATTCCTTGTAGATGATTTTAAGCTTTATGAGATGACCATCACGTTGACACAGCTACCATAGGAAAAGGTAAAGATATTCTCTGTGCCCTGAGGGAATAAGTTTAAGAAATTATGAAGTTAGGACTCCGTGGAAATGAAGAAGGATGAAACATACTAAAGGGGAACCAGGTCAGAAAAGAATAGACCAAGCTGAGGTCTGGGTTATTCAGCAGGGAGAATAAGTTCCTGTCTGAGTTTTTCTGCTTCTGAAAGTTGAGTTTGGACCATATTTGCTTAAACAATGAATTCTTTAGGCAGACCCCCAAATTATCAATATCCTATCTCTTCAAAACAGAGGATGAAACAGGACAAAATCTAGTGAAATAAGCTCCTAAGAAATAAAAATAAGATAAAATAGGGGCCAGAAAGCACCATAAACGCCAAAGAGAACAAAAGTCCTCATATCTAGCCCTACCTGTGGGAGAGAAGGAAAGGGACAGGATAATATGTGAGAATCTCAACAGAAGTTTCCCCAAAGTGATAGAGGATTGAAAAAAGAGAGCATTAGAAATATATCCATATTCTATTACTGTGAACAAAAATGTTGAAAATATTTTAGCAGCCATTGAAGTAACATAAACTATTCAAGTCCATAAAATTTAAAAGTTGGGGAAGGACAAGGTATCAGAAAAGAAAACATAGTAAAGGTATTCATTTTTGTGATACAACCAGGAGTTTAATATCAGAAGCATTACAGAATCTGTTGAGGGTGATCCTTCAGCAAAACCTAAATTAAGTATGAAGTGGAATCCTTTCCTATGAGGGAGGTTTTTATAGGCTCAGGTGGTGCAGTGGCAGGAAATAGCAGCAGTAGTCACTTTAGCACCAGACTAAAATCACCCGCTTAAAAGTGATAGCAGAGACCATGATCCTGTTCGGTACTAGAGCGAAAGAAACTTAAGGCTCACAGGTGAAAGGGATGTTAAAGAGTTTGGGATATGCTGGATAAAAAAGAAAGACAACTCCAAGAAGATCAAGCAGCTGTGAATGCCACCTTTACAAGTCTTTAAAATGTGTAAGGAGAAAACGGACAGAGTGTAAAAGTTGAGTGCACTTTTATGTGTTGTTCTTCCCTTAAAAGACCACATGTAGAACCACCGTGAATCTCTTGAATAGAAGTCTCTGCAAAGTAAGTTTAAACTCATAAATGGGGGATGGATGACACAGCTTGATTAGCATCCTAGAGGAAAGAAACCAAAGTTTATTTCATCTACCCAACTTGCCCCAGGTAGAAACAAATCTTTGCTTGGTCTTTAGCAAAAGGGTCTGGATTATGCAGATAACTGAGTGGTGATAACATCATTTTGTTTGGAGAGCTTTACCAGGGAATGGGTATTGGCTTATGTTTCTACATATGGTAGATATAGACTGGTGCTGTGATAAACTGGTGTTTCCTGTTATCATTTTGTACTCTTTAAGCAATTTTGTACTCCTTAAGTAAAGCACCCTGATATGATGCACCGAGAAAAATATGACCTCACTTTTGTAGGATTCCTGCCAAAAATGTATGATCTGAATCTAATCATAAGGAAATGTCAGACAAACCCAAATTGAGGGAGAGTCAGCAAAATCAAAATCACTGGCTTGTAATCTTCAAAATGGCCAAGGTTATGAAAAAGAAAAACTTTGAAAGACAAACACATAAAAGTCAAACAACATGAAAGACAAAGAGAAACTCTACCAGGCTGAAGGAGACTAAAGACACAGGACAATGAAACCAAGTGCCTGATCCTGGATGCCAACCAGGAAAAAGGGTATTCAATTGGGGAAGTCTGAATAAGGTCCTAGATTAGATAACACTTTGTATCAGCATTACTATCCTGATTAGAAAAATTATACTATGGTTATGTAAGAGGATATTGTTTTTATAGAGATAGAGAGACATCATATTTTCAACTTATACTTTTTTTTCTGGAGAAGGAGAGAATCATAAAACAAGTGTGGTAAAATGTTAACATTTGGAGAATCTGGGTGAACGGAATACAGGTAGCATTACCAGATTTTGCAAATAAAAATACAGAACACCTAGTTAAATTTGAATTTCAGATAAGTAATGGATATTTTTGTTAGAGATTTGCCCTAAGTAATACATGGAATATATTTATATTTAAAAATTGTTGTTTATTTAAAATTCAAAGGTATCTGGATGTCTTGTATTTTATTTTCAATATTTGGAGCATATTTATATTAAAACAATTATTATTCTCATGAAATTCAAAATTAACTGGATGGGCAGTGTTTTTCTGGCAGCCTTACTATAACATTACTTTGTGCCATTTTTTAAACCTTCTTATAGGTCTACAGTTCTTTCAGAATAAAAAGTTTAAAAATGTAAGGTATGCAAGAGTCTGGGAATCAAATTCACTCCAGTTTAACAATTTTAAGGGGCTTGCATCTATGGCAACTAAAAAAAAAAAAGGAACATCCTTCTACCTAGAAATTTGAGTCAGCATCCTACCTAAGACTGGGCAAAGTGGAAACTGGGAAGGGCTATAAGACATGAGATTTAATTTACTTGGATCTTACCATATAATTGTGTTTTTGTTTTAGATGGACCAGACTGAGTCATTTGTGATAGTTGAAATGTCTTTTTTTTTTTAATTGGAGTATAATTGCTTTACAATGGTGTGTTAGTTTCTGCATTATAACAAAGTGAATCAGTTATACATATACATATGTTCCCATATCTCTTCCCTCTTGCGTCTCCCTCCCCCCGACCCTCCCTATCCCACGCCTCTAGGCGGTCACAAAGCACCTAGCTGATCTCCCTGTGCTATGCGGCTGCTTCCCACTAGCTATCTGTTTTACGTTTGGTAATGTATATATGTCCATGCCACTCTCTCACTTTGTCACAACTTACCCTTCCCCGTCCCCATATCCTCAAGTCCGTTCTCTAGTAGGTCTGTGTCTTTATTCCTGTCTTACCCCTAGGTTTTTCATGACACTTTTTTTCTTAGATTCCATATATATGTGTTAGCATACGGTATTTGTCTTTCTCTTCCTGACGTACTTCACTCTGTATGACAGACTCTAGGTCCATCCACCTCATTACAAATAGCTCAATTTCGTTTCTTTTTATGGCTGAGTAATATTCCATTGTATATATGTGCCACATCTCTTTATCCATTCATCCAATGATGGACATTTAGGTTGTTTCCATCTCCTGGCTATTGTAAATAGAGCTGCAATGAACATTTTGGTACATGTCTCTTTTTGAATTATGGTTTTCTCAGGGTATATGCCCAGTAGTGGGATTGCTGGGTCATATGGTAGTTCTATTTGTAGTTTTTTAAGGAACCTCCATCCTGTTCTCCATAGTGGCTGTACCAATTCACATTCCCACCAGCAGTGCAAGAGTGTTCCCTTTTCTCCACACCCTCTCCAGCATTTATTGTTTCTAGATTTTTTGATGATGGCCATTCTGACTGGTGTGAGATGATATCTCATTGTAGTTTTGATTTGCATTTCTCTAATGATTAATGATGTTGAGCATTCTTTCATGTGTTTGTTGGCAGTCTGTATATCTTCTTTGGAGAAATGTCTATTTAGGTATTCTGCCCATTTTTGGATTGGGTTGTTTGATTTTTTGTTATTGAGCTGCATGAGCTGCTTGTAAATTTTGGAGATTAATCCTTTGTCAGTTGCTTCATTTGCAAATATTTTCTCCCATTCTGAGGGTTGTCCTTTTGGTCTTGTTTATGGTTTCCTTTGCTGTGCAAAAGCTTTGAAGTTTCATTAGGTCCCATTTGTTTATTTTTGTTTTTATTTCCGTTTCTCTAGGAGATGGGTCCAAAAGGATCTTGCTGTGATTTATGTCATAGAGTGTTCTACCTATGTTTTCCTCTAAGAGTTTGATGGTTTCTGGCCTTACATTTAGGTCTTTAATCCATTTTGAGCTTATTTTTGTGTATGGTGTTAGGGAGTCTGTTTTAATAACTGGAAGTGCTTACAGTACTGTGATATTGGGATGAGATGTTACAAGAAGTAAACTGTGCAACAGGAAAAGGGATCCAACAGCAGTTAGTGGGAGTTTCATCTTTTTTCCTTTACAAAATCCAACAAGTTATGAGATCATTCAGAAAAGTAGTTTCAGGGGTCAAAATCAGTGTTTCTCACTAGTGTAGAAAGGTGGAAGTTTTAATGCCTTTATCTTTAAAAAACCAATGAAGAAAGTGATTGGAAATTATTGAGTGTGTGTTGTATGCTGGATACGGTAGTATGCAATTTGAGATGTAATATACATGGTTTCAACTCTTGAAGTAGAAGATAACAGGCTTGCGTAAAATGCGAGAGGAATAAGGTTTCTATCTATTCCTCTACTATAGTTCTCTGCTATATTGACACATAGTTCAGCCATATTAGCTGTCAGGCAGATGAATATTAAAATACTGATGTTCATGACAATTATTTTTATATATATTTTAAAGTAGATTCAATAGCATCTCTGTAAAAAACATCACTTTCACTTTTACCTCTATGACAATATGCTGTCTTGAGTTAGAGAAAAAGGGCTGGGAGAGTTTCGGCTAGCTTGCCGAGAATTCCCAGGGACCCTCATGGGAATGTGCCATTCCTGTAAACACCATCCATCATGCATTTCTCCATGGAAGACAGCTGAGAACTGCTGAGCTCGTAAACACCCCCTTGCTCTACCACATAACACCACTCCCTCTTCACTCGCTCACTCTTTCTGCAACACACAGCAGTTAGAACCATTAGAGCAACACAGAGAGTGAATGAATGCAGGGTCCCTACAGAAGGTATTTTCCCTAGTGGCTTCTCAAACAAGATTGGGAGTAATTTGTAAGTCAGCTACACAAAAATACTGCATAGTAAATCACCTTAAAACCTCAGTGGCTCACACCGAGCATTTAATTTTCTCTCTCAAAAAGACCGTGCGTTGGTTGAGATGGCTTCGCTTTAGGCTGCAGGTGAGTTTGTGCTGAATGAATAATCTACCACAGAAAGTCCTGTAAGTAAAAGGAAGTCTGCTCTCTGGTACATAACTTGAGGGAAAATCTTAGATTAACTTGACAAAGAAGAGTTAAATGAATTGGGAACTGAATGAATAAACTGAGGTTGTTATATTGCTCATTTGTAAAGTTGAGTAAATTATTATCATTTTAAATGATTAGTAGCTTCTACTCTACCAATAGAATAAGACAATAGCATTTTATGAAATATTAAGCATTTAGTATCTCATTCAATTACTGATTCCCCATTAAATATTATACATGTATTTTGACCAATGCATATTGACTACAGGCCATGCATGCAGTGTAGGGAAAGAATGGGTATCTATGCTGGGTGTGAATGTTACGATTATTATATAAATATTAGATAACTTCACTACATTCTTAATGATGGTCATCGGGATGAAAAAATCTGAACATTGGAATAAAGTTAACCAGGACTTAAATCTGGGTTGAAATCTTTCTACAAATGCAACCTGGAGAAAGATACTTAACCACATTGACTCTTACCTCATCTACAGATACTGTTAAGAATCTGGGAGAGGGAAGGAAAAATAATAACAGTCTTTTCTTCCCCATGCATAGTTTAGAATGGAAAGATTGAATATACCTGGAGGACATGACGCTAAGTGAAATAAGCCAGTCTCAGAAAGACAGACACTATATAATTGCACTTATACGAGGCATATAAAATAGTCAAACTCATAGAAGTCCGGGATAGAATGGTGGCTGCCAAGGACGGGGGAGAGGGGGAAGTAGGGAGATGTTGGTCAGTGGATGTAGAGTTTCAGTCACGGAGGATGAGTAAGTTCTAGAGCTCCACAGTACAACACCGTGCCTGTAGCCAACAACACAGTATGTACACTTAAAATTTTGCTAGAAGGACATATCTCATGTTAAGCATTGTTACCGCAGCAAAGAAAAAAAAAAGGAGGGGGCCACAAGAAAACTTTGGAGGTGATAGGTATGTTTATTAGCTTGACTGTGCTGACAATATCATGGGCATATGTCCAAATTCATTAAATTCTATACATTAAGCATATGCAGTTTTTTTGTATATAAATTATACTCCAATAAAGCTGTTTTAAAAAATGAAGGAATATACAATGTGGAAGGTGAAGATGAAAATTTTGCTTTGTTACTGATAAAGCTGCGTGGAGGATGTCACTTTAATAAGAAGCTATAACCTGTTGACATTTCACCTCCAATGAATCAGATTTACCTCCCCATCACATTAAACCATTTTAGTCCTACCCTAATAACCAACCCCTGTTCCTCTGGTGATTCTCCTGGCACCACTAGTAGATAGCAGTTTGCCCCCTGACTGCCACAGGAAAGCTCAGAAATATTTCTGAATGGCACATTATTTAACTCCAAGTCCCTGCTGTACCCTAGGCTGAAAACTGACACTTGGGATTCCATTTCTCATTTCAAAATATGCACAGGCAGGTCGCCTAATATATTATACCAGAAGTTAAATAATGACTTTAAGTGATATTATAAATAAACTCCAGTAATGCAATGCCAACAAAACAAAAATCCCCTAAATTTAACATAACGTCCTTCCCCTTATCAAATTTCTAGTGGAGCTTAAAATTTTTCTCTTCATATGTTACCAAAAACTCTCCTTTTCCTCCAGGTATAGATTAGATTTGTGGTTCTAGTCCAGGATTTGGAGTGGAGAAGGGCTATATACATCCCATTTTCTCTTTCTACCATCCATGACTTAACCCTCTTTTCTGTATTTACTTCTCTGACGTCAAAATAAGGAAGAGAGAGAGGAAAGGATGGCCTTACCTTATGGCAGGTTAGCTGTCTCCTTCTTTCTCAGTAGTAATCTCTAATCACTTGTGTAGCTGTTTGCTCTTTGAGGTCGTTGAAGCCACACTAATGCCAAATGCCTACCTTACTTTACTTTTGTGCAAAAAGGGCCCAACTTCAGGTTCCTTCTTGGGGACGTATTTGTTGGTTCTTTTGAGTAGATCTTATGGTGGTCCCCTCCTATTTAGTTTCTTGACATGAAATATCTGACTGGCACTCAGCATCTTCATCCCTAATTCTCAGCCTTGATTCCAGTTGGTATTTCCTCAAATATTTTGCTGTTATAATCTCCTAATCCAGAAGATGCCCCTGAGGAAAGGCAATGTAGAGTAAGCCTCTAGCTACCTGCATCTAGTGGTAACTTGTCTTTCTAAGTGGTGGAAATGCAGGTTGCTTATTCAGCACTCTCTTTCTTGACTCACCATGCCCCTCTCATGTGCTTCTGTCTGCTCCAGTTGTATGTGGAAGGTCAACAAACTCTGTGGTTTAATGGACATTGTGTCAGTGAATGAAATCCCAGGCTTTCCTTCCTTTAAGATGCCTCACACTTAACTTGTCTCTTAACGTCCTCCTCTCCTCAACTTCAGAGAGGGGAAACAAGTCGCATGTCCTAGGGTTATGCTTTCCTTCACAGGTCTATTTTCTTCACTCCTTGTTTGCACTTTTTAACTGTCCTTAGAATATGCAGACACATGGATGGACCTAGAGATCGTCATACTGAGTGAAGTAAGTCAGAGAAAGACAAATATCATATGATATCGCTTATAGGTGGAATCTAAAAAAAATGGTACAAATGAACCTATTTACAAAACAGAAATAGAGTCACCGATGTAGAAAACAAACATACAGTTACCAAGGGGGAAGGGGGAGATAAATTGGGAGATTGGGATTGACATATACACACTACCGTATATAAAATAGATAACTAATAAGGACCTACTGTATAGTACAGGGAACTCTACTCAATACTCTGTAATGACCTATGTGGAAATAGAATCTAAAAAAGAGTGGATATATGTATATGTATAACTGAGTCACTTTGCTGTACAGCAGAAACTAACACAACATTGTAAATCAACTATACTCCAATAAAAATTAATTTAAAAAAAAGAATATGCAGACAAACCTATTTGATATCTTGCATTTGGGGCAAACCTGGAATCTCGAGCCAAGAGACAAATCTTCTCTAAATACTGCTTGGATTATTTAATAATTAGACTCTCAAGGGAGCACCATCTCAACCATGGGAGACAATATGATTGTTCAGCAGATACTCTTCCTTCCCACCTCCATGGAAGAGGCATTCTCATCCTCACCAAACCAACCTTGAGCTTGGTGGTGTGATTTTATTTGGCCACTGGAATGTGAGTAGATGTGACTCAGCAAAGGCTTTAAATGCACTTGTATGGTTTGGCCTTTACTCTTGCCATGGCCATGAGGAGACTATGCCTCAGGTAGCTGCTATTTCAGTCTCGGTTTCAGAATAGAAGACAGAGAGAGCAGACTTGAACCCAAGTCCAGGCAAGCCGCTGCTGACTAGTTGACTGGGGAGTGAGAAATGACTGTTGTTTTAAGCCACTGAGATTTGGGGGTTATTTGCTGGTACAGCACAATCTGATTAATATGTCAAGTCAAATCTCCATACTCCTTTACGGTCTCTATCAGTGCCTCACACTAAATCTGTTCTACAGTCAGGCCCAGCTTTTTGGATGTGTGATCTATGCAGTCACGAATGGCTTGACTCTTGGTTTAATGCTCTATGGTCACCATTTTGAAATTATTAATAAATTTTGGACATCGGCCCCATATTTTCATTTTTCACTAGACCCCATCAGATTGTGTAGTTGGCCCTGTATCTGATTTAGGTATTTTAATGGGAATTTGTCAGAGGGCAAACAGCAGCCTTATCTAGCAGCATGATAAACTCTGGCTTCTGCTTTATGATATGATACACACAGGCATGTTCACATACACATACAGCATTGGCCCTGCTGACATAGTGATTCTTAACTGTGTGGCTTAGCTGTAGAATCTTGAAAAAGTTGCTTAAGTTCTCTTAGTTAAATTTGATTTACTTGCAGATTAGTTTGTATAGTAGTACCTATATTGTGGGGTCTTCAATGAAACAAAGCTCTTAAAGATCATTGACAGATAGACAAGGCTGAGTCAACAAATAGAAGGCAGAGTTTGGCAAGATAGGGATAAAACAACAATTGGAAAACAGAGTGTATTAGCTTCTTCTGTTCAAATGATGTAAAATGTCTCCATAGCTTTTACATGTAAAACAATTGTCTAGTAGTCTTTGAGGGATTAATCCATAATATCATTAGGGCATTAAGTATTACTATTATTGTGGTTTCTATATTTCTACATGCCTATTTTTTACCAGTAATGAGGTTTGAATTATTACCATACTCCATGGATAAAAGAATATTTGTATTTAGAGTAGCCTGGAAAAAATGCCCAACATTCAGACCACAAGCAATGTCTCTAACCAGTATGATCAAATAGAACAACTTTTTGTAAGGTAGGAAAAATCAAAGGCATGATATTTTAACTTTTGCATTTGCTCACTATTGCATCACAGTCAACAAAATGGACTAAAATAGACTCAATATGTTTTCAAAAATAATTATTCCTGCAATATAGGTTTCCATGATAATCTATATAAGAGCATAGGATTGAAATTGACCCTGATTTGATTCCTTGTTTAAGGAGTATGTTTATTTAAAAAAATTTTTTTTTCACAAGCAATAAATTCAGGCTGGAGCCTCCAGGCTTTACCAGTGATTGGGAAAAGTGTGAGCATCTAATGCCTTTGCCTATCCCAGTATTCTAGACATTTAGTTTATTTTAGACCCACTCAGATCATTGTGAATGAGAGAGCCATTTCATGTCATTTCTACTGCAGGTGCCATTAAAGATTGCTAGGAAGATGTGAGCCTGTGAAAAACTTTAGCACTCCATCCATCTTACAATTACTTCTTCCAGGATATGTGTACCTATTGAGGAGAGTGATTGGAGTTCAAGACTGAAAGAGGGAGCACTGGGCTGAGAGAGACCAAGAAAAGAGTCTGTGGAGACACAGTTCATCTACATATACCACATTTAGAGGAATTTTGGTTCCATCTTATGGGTTCATTCAATCTACAGATATTTACTTAATGGCAGGCACTGTGCTGAGCACCAGGGCTATTCAGAGAGCAAAACAGGGTCCCTGTTTTACAAAGCTTAATCTAGTAGTTAATTCAGAAGGAAAGAAAAGGGCAGTACTTAGCTCAGAATGTAAGGAGACATCTTTATCAGCCCCCAGCTAATGAAAACATATCTCCTGAACTCCTACTATAGTGATAAACTGTTTGTGATACTATAGTTTACATTTTACAATGTCTATTAATGTATGTTTGACCATGATCTTTTATGAACCTCTTTCAACCAACTTGAGAGATGAGGAAATTGAGGCTAGGTGGGCAATAAATAAATAAAAAAAAACTTTATCTGCTAGGAAGATTTGAATTTATCCTCTTGGGCACAAGAATCAAGGTGAAGGGTGGAAGCTACCCACAAACAGAGGGAAGTGTCTTAGAGTGCTATGAGTTGTTCCATCTCAGGAGGGTATACGTTCGAACATCAGGGGAGCAGACACTTAAAGATTCCTTTGCTCTGGGATTCTAATCATATATGTGTCCCTTCCAAGAGCCCAGCAGTTTTCAGGCTTCTGTGTGCTTCATAGAAATGCCTGGATCCAGCCTAAACTACATGATGCAGAATCTACAGCAGTGGTGGCTGGGACTCTGTATTTTCATCAAATACGGAGGTCTTCCCCATGTGAACCAAAGTTTGGAACAAATTTACTACACCAATATCTTCACTTGTGCTTTAAGAAGCACTTTAAAGTAGTGGATTTCAAACTTTTTAAAAAACTTTTCTTCTTACTGTGGTAAGAAAGCTTAACCTGAGATTCTACCCTTTTCACAAGTTTTTAAGTGTACAAGAGAGTATTGTTAGCTATAGGCACAATGTTGTACAGAAGATCTCCTGAATTTATTCTTTGATTGAGAAACACAGAAGATCTACATATAAGTAAATAATAATAGAAGTCATTTTCCATAACAATACTTGTCTTTACTACATATGACGAACCTAATCTTTTCTTTTTGCATTTTGTAAATGCAAATTGTGTCTCAATAAATTGATGTCACTCATCACTAATGGACCATGACCCACATTTTAAAACGTACACCTTTAGAGATATGGCCTCAGGCCTTGAGGATGGGAATCCACAGACTCCATTTAAACCAGAGCAGCTCGCTAGCTTGCTCTCTTTCTCTGTGGATTTTTTTTTTTAATTTTACATTCTGTTCTACCTAAGATTTTTAGATAAAGAAAGTACTCAGATTTAAAAATAAAAATTTTTAACTCCTTTAGTCATAGCAAGCTGCCTTATAGGCTTGGCCCCAAAGGAGATAAGAATGATGAGTAAAACACTATCTCTGCCCTCAAGTTGCTTTTCATATAATTGATGAGCTGTGGCTAATCCATGTGAAGCAAATAGTAGATAATTAAGTGCTAGGGAGATACGGTAGAATACAAAAAATATCTCAGGCTTGAGAGGTAAGGCATTTGATTAAAAATAGTTATTGAACTTTCATTGTATGCCAGGCTTTGTTCTAGGCATTGGGAATATAATGATGAATAAGATATGGTGTCCACCTTCAAGGAGCTGACACTCTAGAGGAAAAAAGAAAGAATCAAATAGGCTTCTGCACCCGGATGTGATCATTGTTATTAAAGGAAATACATGGGAGCACAGAAAAAGAACCCTTGGCCTGTCACATGGGTGAGGAAGAAGGGACTTCTGACCTTGGAGGTATAAACTTGAGCTTATGGGGAAAAGGTACTCAGGCAGGAGTGAAGTCCCAGGTGAAAGTGTTCCAGAGCATGTGGTCTAGCCCTGGGGGAACTGCAGGTAGTTTAGAAAGCCCAGAGGGTGTGGGGAATGGGAGAGGCTGGTGAGGGAAAAGCTAGCAGGATATGTAATGCACAGGGCCTTCAGTGTCATGTGAAATAATCTTGACTATATACTGAGTGCTTTGGGGGAGTCATTCAAGTGTGACTCTCACCAGCCAGAGAGTCAAAATTAGACATGTACTTGAGGAAGCATACTTGGACTCATGGGTGGAAACTGGAGAAAGGGTTCAGTGGGTTGCAGGGAGTTAAGGTGGGACTGTGCTGTAGGATTTGGGCAAGAGGAAACAAGACAGGAACTGGGCCACGGGCGGTGTGAACAGAGCTGAAGAGTGACAAAATGGAACTAGAATTACTATGGGACCCTTGGTGTAAATTCAAATTCTAATTTTGCTGCTAAGAAGTAATATTTTGGGTGTCATTTAACTTCAGGTTTTCTCATGTTTAAAATGAGAATATTAGAAAATATGTTCTGTGTTATCTCTCTGCTTAAAATTTCTAAAGCTGTAAAATTTTCTAATAAATATTTTACCCTGATTAAGGAGAAAGTGGGTAGTAGTGACCAAGATGAGGATGGTCAATTATTTGGTCCTGAAAAATGTTGGCTCATATTTTAGGTTTTTATTAAAATGGGTGTGAGACCTGAGAAAATATCAGACTTAAATATATGTTAAATTTAATTTATTAAATAAACTTTAATGTGTCACTTTACATATAATTACAGGTAGGAAGACCACATTTCTCCCCATTCCCAGCTCCTTTCCCAGAGCTAAGTTCAGTCTTTTCCTTATTTCCTCATTGGAAGCTGATTGCATCATGAGCCTTGTACTACTAAAGTCTGATTTTCTGTACTCTGGTATTTTCCTCTAAAAACATGTGTTGTGGCTGTTGGATAATTTGTAGCTTGCTGTAGATATTAACATTGCTTGTGTCTGGTAGCTGACTAATGTGCTTATTTTAGGTAGCTCATTCCTTTGATGGTAAAGATTATGTGCTGAGAGATATTGAGTGCCAATTTTGTGGATATTGCTTATGCTAATTCATATGCCTGGGCATTTAATTTGGTGCATTTACAGTTCATCAAAATTACTTGGTTTCTCTATTGTGGTGCAAGGGGAAATAGATTTCTAGAGAGTTTTGACTTATTAATGGTTATAGGAGCTAGGAGCTAATCATAATAATTAATAATAATAATAGTCACTACCATTCATTAAGTGCTTACTGTGTGCCAGGCATTATTCCAAGTTTTTCTGACAATTGTTTTGTATAAGTTTTCTCATATAATTTTTCCAGCCACTCTGAAGGGTAGATACATTGCAATCCCCATTTTATTCTTTTGCGGTACGCGGGCCTCTCACTGTTGTGGCCTCTCCCGTTGTGGAGCACAGGCTCCGGACGTGCAGGCTCAGCGGCCATGGCTCATGGGCCCAGCCGCTCTGCGGCATGTGGGATCATCCCGGACCGGGGCGCGAACCCGCATCCCCTGTATCGGCAGGCAGACTCTCAACCACTGTGCCACGAGGGAAGCCCTGCAATCCCCATTTTAGAGATGAAGAAACTCAAGCCCATGAGCTTACCTTCCAGTCTAGGTTGTTCTATTTCAGGATCTCAAAGGACTGTCTCTCCTTTATGTTCCTCCTCCTCCTTTTATTCTTCCTCTTCTCCTCTCTCTCTCCTACTGCCACATTTTCCCTCTCATCTCTCCCTCTCTCCTTAAAGCTTTTCTTCTTTCTCTCCCTCATTATTAATTAAGATGAACAGTAACAACATACAATGGCATAAAATATTTATGGTGAAATAATTAAAAGGCACAATTAAAAATGAAAGGAATTCAATAGCCCACTTAAGTGCCTTTGGCTTTCAGTATATATAGTGAAGATGAGACCCCAGGAGGGTTTTCTTTTGTTTTTTCCCTCTCTCTCATTCTTTTTCTCTCTCATTTTCTCCCCTTCCTCCTCTGCTACCACTACTACGATTACTACTTTTCTTTCTTCTCCTTCTTTTCTCTCTCTCTCCCTCTCCCTCATCATCGCTGGTTCGGTCTATAGGAATAGCCGCATGGCTTTCTGTATCACTCAACAGGTCATTCTGTAATGCCTATCACACAGAGCATTAGATTAACTGTGATGCTGGAGTCTGGGGGTATTGACTGAAGATGAGTGAAGCTATTTTGGATACAGGACACAATTACAGAGTCTAACTTGGCAGAGTTTCAAAAACAACCTTGACTTTTAATTTTCAACCTGTGTTATATCCAGATCAAAATTTATCTTTGTACAGGCACCTGATAGCAAATAGATGATTTCTCACCTCTAGATCCCACTCCTAGATCCTCTATCAAAGATCTTTATCTCTTTCCTAAGGTAGTAAGATTAAAGGCTCTGATCTGGATATGTAGTTTCATCAGGACCAGACTTAACAATGGTCAGAATACTTACCCCTGCCACCCCCAACTAAAATTCTACCATTAGATAAGTTTGTTTGCCCTTAGCTGTAAAGAGATTGGTCTTTCATCAGAGGTAAATATGCCAGAGATGAATGACATAAAAAACTGAGAATGAATACATCAAGCCCAGGCAAGCTGGCTTGGCATTAACCTAGAGTCATTCTAATACAAGGATACAGGGAGGGAGTAGGGGGGCACTGAGTGACACCACTAAGAACTGGGGCTCCAAGGTGGAAGCGATAAGTTGAAGAGGGGGGGAGTTCTCCAGGGACACTGCACATGTCCCAGGAGATCACAGTAGACTCTGTGTCCAGGGTTGACTTTAAGTCAGGATTTTGTTTGCTTTTTAGCATGGCTTTTTAAAGAATCACATCAGACTTAGAAAAATGAGAATCAGTTCGTTTGTCGGCCTAAGACTTAGGCCCTGAAAAGTAGATTATTTTACCTGGTAGTGTTGGAATGATCATATGGTCATTCTTATACAGAAAGCTGTCTAAGTCTGTTTGGGCTGCTATAACAAAATCCCACAGACTGGGTAGCTTATAAAAAACAGAAATGTATTTCTCACAGTTCTGAAGGCTAGAAGTCTGAGATAAGGGTGCTAGCTTGGTTGAGTGAGAGCCTTCCTCCTGGTTCCAAGCCAGCACTTTCTCACATGGTAGAATGGTAAGGAAACTCCTGGGTTCTCTTTTATAAGATCACTAATCCCATTCATGAGAGCTCCACTCTCAAAAAATAATCACTACCAAAGGCCCCACCTACTAATGCCATAATCTTGGGGGTTAGGATTTCAACATATGAATTTGGGGGGGAAACACAAACATTCAGAGCATAGCAGAGTCCAATTGCTTAAGTTTAAAATCAAGCACTGTGATTTACAGCTATCTGACATTGTGCCCATGACCTTAACATCTCCAAGCCTCACTGTCTCCATCTGTAAAATGGGATCAATAGTGGACTCTCACCTGTGTAGATTTAATCAAATTACTAGTGTAAAGTAGCAGACTGAATAAATGTTTGTCCTTATTGTTTTCATTAAACTATTATGTTCAGGAGGAAAAAATTCAGGAAGGTTGGCTGAGGTAAAAATAAAACAGAATCACCCTATTGTGTAGGGTGTAACATACCTCGTTCTGCCTAAGCAGTACTCTTCTCAAGCTGGTTACCCCCAAATGTTTTCACATTCTTCTGAAATAAGTTTTGGGATCTTAGTTTAAAGGAACTTTTTGAATGCAAATGTAGTCCTGCATACAGCATCTCCTGCCCTCTTCTGGCTTCTCCAAGAAATTCAAGTATCAATATTAAGTAAATAGAAAGTGTATTTTAAAATTTTATTTTTAGTGAACACCTACAGTTTACCATTTTTCTCGGTTCTAGATGAGAAAGATACATCTCTAATATTTTGTATAAAGATGGCAGTTATCAGAACCTTTGAGATTTTTTTTCAACAATTTGCTTTTGAGATGGAGATTTCCTTCTCTTATTTTATTCAATCCTATGCTTCTAGTGCCAGTTCTACATATCAAAACTACTAAATAAATAATTAAACGGTGCCACAAATTATTTCTGAGACTAAAATCTGAGGTCATTATAATTCCTGAGATAATTAATCAGATGTTTAAAATAGAACCAGCATGTGAGAACCTTTGATTGTAGAAAAAGCCTGAGGCTAAAAGTCCCACTTCTATTAGAGATTGTATTGGACTTTAACTCATTTTCCCACAGCCTTCAAAAAATAAATAAAAGCATAATTTTTATAGGTACCTGAGGGTCTCCATTTTGATTTTCAGATGTGGTATGGATTGAGCACCAGTTTGTTATGCCTTTGAAAGGCAGTCTTTGAAGTTATCCGCACAATCTCACACCCAGCCAGAGGTGTCATGGCTTGGCAAAAGATTTCCTATTAAAATTCGACACCAAAACAGAGGTTTGTGTTGGTCAGTACTGTACAAGGGAGCCAGGGGACAGCTTGCTGTGATGGGGAGGGTCACAGTCAGCAGAGATCAACTTGCTGAAAGATCCAGTGCTTAGGGCGGTCTCACACATCTTAGGGCTTCCTGCGGTTGGAAAAGATTAGCTAAACAGAATGAAAGGAACATGGGAGGGGAAGCCCAGTTGGCCTGAAGAGAAAAGAGGAACAAATAACTGAGGATGAGAGCAGCCAAGCATGTGTGACATCAGCTGCAGTTTTTCCATTTTCATCTTGGGTTGTGTAACTCAGGGGCCCCCAAAGTTGAACAACCATAATCCAGACTCTTGTTTTCCAACCAATCCCAAGTTATTCATGTTTAAAATTTATATTTCCTGGATTACCCCACGCACAAACAACTAAAAGCTTTTACAGCAAGAAA
This sequence comes from Hyperoodon ampullatus, assembly GCF_949752795.1. Classification (NCBI taxonomy): domain Eukaryota; kingdom Metazoa; phylum Chordata; class Mammalia; order Artiodactyla; family Ziphiidae; genus Hyperoodon; species Hyperoodon ampullatus. The sequence goes on from NC_136920.1 coordinate 21,192,765, forward strand.
CTTTGCTTAGTCATTAAAACACATTACTATTCATAAGAATAAGCAGGTGCAAATAGTCTGTCCAGTTTGGATAAAGAAGAAGCATGGGAGAACTTCCCTTATAACTTTTAAAACATATTAAAAGAATACAGTGCTTAGAAGCATTTTGCTGACTCCAAAAGCTGCAGACAAAATAGTGGAATAAGACATCAGACCTAGAGACAAATGCTAGCCTCTGACAAATATGATATAAATTCAGAAAGAAGTATCATTTTCCAATATGATTGAGATAATTGCTTAAATAGTGGGAGAAAATATTAAAGCTTTAAATAGCATCACATACCAAAATATATTTCAGGAGGATTACAGAGTTAAGTGTATTTAAAAAATGGAATAATGGGGGCTTCCCTGGTGGCGCAGTGGTTGAGAATCCGCCTGCTGATGCAGGGGACACGGGTTCGTGCCCCGGTCTGGGAAGATCCCACATGCCGCGGAGTGGCTGGGCCCGTGAGCCATGGCCGCTGAGCCTGCGCGTCCGGAGCCTGTGCTCCGCAACGGGAGAGGCCACAGCAGTGAGAGGCCCGCGTACCGCAAAAAAAAAAAAAAAAAAAATGGAATAATGAAAGGACAGTTAAATGCATATTGCAATATATATATGAGACCATATTTTATTGCCCTGAAAATGGCATTTTTAATGATAATTATTGACAAAGGAATATAGTTGTGTGACTTAGTTTTTAGTTGCAAAGAAACCAGCAAACTCTCTCGCTGAAGTACAAAGGGAATTTACTTTATAAATAAAGAACGTAGCTCATAGACTCTGTAGGAGAGTCAGATTATTATGACTTGCGGCCATGCAGCCAATAAGATGCCTCATCCACCCTGTGTCATTGGTGCAGATATAATCCTACCGTTACTAAACATGAGACCGGAAGGTTTTCCCTTAGATTCTGACAGTGGGCCCTACTGATAGGGAAAGAGTAAAGGGACAGAGTAGGTAATTAAAGAGTTAATCCCACTAGGGGATTGTGAGTGAAGAAAAAAGTATGGGAGACCCCTGTAAGTTAATGATCACTCAAAAAAGCAGGTTTGCTTAACCACAAAGCCAAGCAGGCTTGCTTAGCAACAAAACCAGGCAACAGAAGCATGAGACATGCCCCCAAACAATAAAACAATGGTGGAATGAGACCCACATCCTGCCCAGTGAGCTCAGTAAGTTAATGATTCCTAGGACACGCTCCTCTGCATGCACTAAAAACAAAAAATACAAGGAAAAGGTGACATTGTACTAAAACCTGAGATGGTTTACCATTTTTAGCATATGTTACCACCTTTTTGCTCATTTCCACTGTGCCGTGACAGTCCTGGCTTAACCATGTAAGGACAAGAAAACTCCCCCGCCTGACATAGAGGAGGAGCTGATAATGGAAGCTTTATGTCAACTCAAGAATGAGGGAGAAGGTGGTCTTCTCTCCCTCCCCACTTTTCCTTTGATTACAGAACTGTAGCCCACTAAGTTCTCGGCCTGGCACCCTGTCGCCCACCCACTTGTAAGCCTCACAAGTGTCCTATTCTAATAAATCACTTCTTATCTATCACTTTGCCTCTTACTTAACTCTTTCTGTGCTGAGACATAAGGAACCAGAGCTCCTTGGATCCCCCCAGACGCATTTCTGCGGTTTCACTGCCACTGAGCCACTACCATGGCAGCTCCTGAAAACACCATGCCTCTTGGCCTGGCTATGCCAAGAAATGGAGTCCACATGGAGTCTCTTTCCTTATGCCACCATTTTCCCAATGGAAGCCTGAAGCTTTAGGTGCACATTATTGGTGGAGCCTGTATTACCTAAGTCTTGACCTAGGCTGCATAATTGAGTTGACTTCTACCTTGGAGTGGTAGGACTCGTGATGTGGGCATTGCCTCAACTCTAGTTACAATGTTGAGAAGATGGTATGCTTTTTATATTATGTTCATACACCTGTGTTTTCTAAATTCTCCACAATACATACATATTAATTTAGCCAAAAAAAACAAGTTGATACCCACAAAATCATTCTAAGGCCAGTGTAACACTGTATGATTTGGAATTGAAAGGAATAGTAGAATGTTTAAAACTAAAGTCCCTCTTTTTTCATATGAGAAATGAGAAAACTGAGGACAAGTGAGGATGAAGAGGCTTATACAAGGTCATACACTCAGAAGATAGTGAAGCCAGGCCAGAAATCCATATTTACTGGACTTTAAGATGAGGGATTTTTCCATTTTATCTTGGGTATTTGTATTTTATCTATGAGCTGGACAAAATGATAAAGTATATTTGTTTTATACTTTATGGCTAATGGATATATAATCCTCACTACATGAGAATTCCCACTTATTTTGGGATGTATCATGGTAATCCGTTTCAGGTCAAGAAGGGAATGCAGTATCAGCTAACCCAGTCTCTTTGTCTTGTCGGTAAGAGCAACTTTAGTTTTCCCATTTGTGGGATATAAGCTCAAAACAGTAATGCCCCTTTGAAAAGCCTTTTGAGATAAGTTTATGAAAAGAACCATGAGGATGGAATTGCTCCAAATCAGGATGGTTACTTGCTTGGAAAGATGGGATTAATTTACTTTGTGAATTGCACAGAAAGAACATCTCTTTTGAGTTGCAAAACATATCAAGATTACCATATCTTGGAGAGAGAAATCTGTTTGTAAAGGGCGATGTTTAGGGGAGTTAAGGAGAAATGAACAAGACAGTCACCCTCTTCTGTGAGATAACTAGCTTCCCAACAGCTGGGGCCAGAGTCACTTTGCTATTCCTAGTACAAGCCCAACGTCTAAGCTGTAATATGGGGTTCAGTGAAAGCTGATTCAGTGAAGACATAGATGTAGGTTATCTTTATATTTCATCTTTATAATAATTATGGCCTCCGATCTAATGCTTGGTACTTGCCAGGCATTGTGTGAGGTATTTTACACACCTTATTTCTGTCCTGAATGCTTTTTGGAGAAAAACTTAGAGATTGACTAGAAGCTTACAGTGCAGCTGCTCAGTCCACAATCGCTCTCCATCTGGAAAATCCATCCCCAACCTGATCTACAATCCCCTCAGTGGTCACTACTGTAAAACAGGAGCTTGTCCTCTGGTCACTGAAAATTGAGCCAAGATGGACATCTTCCTGAAATGGGAGAATTTTGATTCTCATTCCCATGGCTTTGCAAATGAAGTTAAGACTCAGAGACTGTTAATAGGTCTCTGGAAGTGGCTAGATGAGTAACATGCAAACTCCAGAATTGTGAGTCTCTAGAAAAAGAGAAAGGAATGTGAAGCAGGTTCAGAGAAAGGGGAACAGATCAAAAGTAAAGTCTTGACATTTATCCCCAGAATCTCTTTTTACTTAAAACCCAGCTTCAGACCCCTGAATTCTACAGTTATCCTCTCTTTGCTTGAACTAACTAGAATTGTCTTTTGGAAGTTAGAATCTAGGATCTTGGCTAGTATAGGGTATAAATAAAATATGTACATTCATACCTACATCCAAAGAAACATGTTCTCTCTTATTTTCACAGCATATCCAAGAGTGGATATTATCATCCCCATCTTATAGATGAGCCTACAGGCTCAGAGAGTGGAAACAATTTTCCCAAAACAATCTACTTAGATTAGTTAGAGCTGGTTATTTAATCTGAGGTTGGAATAGCTTAAAATCCTGTGATCTTCCTAGCCCTATATCATGCCCCATCTAGTTTTATTAATTCTTTAAACATGTATTTATGGAGATCCTGTTAAGTCCCAGGCACTATGTTTCTATGGTTTCACCAGGGTTGCCAAGTAGTTGTAGATATTTACAGGGTATTGTATCCACATGTGTCCATGTAGACTACCAAAGGCAGGATGCTCAGCTCAAGGTTAAAGAATAATCTCCGAGATTCATTATTCATACACTACTTTCAGTAAAGATAAAATTAAGGAGAGACCAGCTTTCAAAAGACATAGGAGGTGTTGGAGGATTTTGGAATTACTAAAATCTTTCAATATTAAGCATTTACCAAGCTACTGTATATTTTGACTGGATCAGATGCCACCTGGTGTGATTTTGTCCCTTGTTTTCAGACAGCATGTGGCTGGGATTGTCAGTGGACTGGTAATGAGCACCTGTTATTAGAGGTTTTTTTTTTAATGGTCTCCTGAAGGAGATTTGATGAGTTGATGATCCAGTAATGTCTCAAGTTTCCTATTAAACCCAGAAAAGACATGTAACTTTCTCAAAGTCACAGAGCTAGTTGGTTGCAAAGATGAGGCTTGCCAGCTAAGAATGACCTGCCAACAGAAATCATTTTTAAAAATTTATGTAATATTTCTTCTTATTCCTCCAAATAACAACACATGTCAATTAGATTCATGGCAGATCCATTATGTATTCTACCCCCTCAGTCTGTCTTTCTTTGAATCAATGAAATGTAAAATGCGAAAATTACAGGTTTTTATAGTTAGAATCTATAGTGCTTAGAGTACAGTATAAAAGGCCCTATATTAATTATGTACATTCTGGCTTATTATATAATTCTACCTTCTTGTATTAGGACTTAAAATTTCACTAAATACCATGAATTAAAAAAAATCATCAATAAATGTCATTCTCAAATGTAATTATATCCTTTAAAAAATGACAAGAGTGAAAAAAAATGACAAGAGTCATATGTCAGAGCACCTCAGTTTTTATAAAATGTATGCTTTCTATCTTTTGTAACATACAAATAAAATACAAAATATAAACAATATGGTTGAACACTTTGGAAATGGAAATTATTTATGTTTTCTAATCCCAAGAGAGCATCTGTGCATTATCATCAGAATAATTTTAAATAATAATAACAACAACAATAGTTAATACTTATAGAATACTTATTGTGACCAGGCAATTTTCTGAATGCTCCACATGCATTAACTCAATCTTCATAATCACCTGTTCACCTGTGAGGTAGCCCTATTAATACCCCATTTAACAGATGAGGAAGATGAGGCACAGAGATTACTACAGGATTAGCTCCAGTAGCTGAGCTACTTTCTAGGTAAGGAGATAGGACTGTCTCATCCTTGGTCTTTAAATGCAGCCCACATATATATAACATCTAAATGGTCAAGCAGTTTCTCCTGACCTGGCTCAAACTCTACTTGGCTTGGATTGTTTTCTCCCTCTTTTTTCCAGGTGAACCCCTATTGAGACTTCAAGGCTCATAAAAAATATGCTCCCTTTTCAGTCTTTCCTTCTAATGAACTTGCATTGTTTCTTCATTCATGTTGCCCTGACCTTTGTTTCATAATTCTGCTGCTCTAATTTGGAACATCACTGACTTCCTGACTACTCCAAAGGACAGTATTTATTTACTAAGTTATGAATCCCCTTGTGAAATTGGACACTTGTAATGAACCTCTCAGAGTTTTTTCAAAGCACCATCCTCCACAGCTGCTTCTCTTGATTTTCCAGTCATTCCAGCTCAATCTTCATTATGTTTCCCTCTCTCTCTCTCTGTGCCTATTAAATGATGGAAGTCTATAACCTAGATGCTAACACAAGATCTAGCATCCAGAATGGTCCTTGTCATATGTAAGGATCTCAATAAACATTAGCTGAATAATTTTCCTCATGAAATCTAACCCATGCATATGGTTTCAACTATGACTCATGAACTAGCAGACGTGAAATCCAGAACTCTTAAGCTTAGGAGTTTCCAACCCAGATCTAATGTCATGCTTTCTATTAATATTCTATTTTTCTCTCTCATTCTTTCTTATCTGGATGAGTTACTCTTTTACTGACTATCTCTCTCTTTCTCTCTCTCTCTCTCTCTCTCTCTCTCTCTCTCTCTCACACACACACACACACACACACACACACACACTGAGGACAGTGGAATGTTGGGCATTGGATTAGGTGCTGGGTCAGTGGTGGGGCCTTCATGACAGTTATCTAGGTGAGGGTACCAGCTTGTTATACTGTTTTCTTCCTCTTTTCTTCTTCACTCTCCATTTCATTTTCACACACATGCTACAGTGTTCTTTGGAAAATGTCCCTATTCAAAATTCTGTTGGTTTTTAAAATTTTATTTATTTTTTAATATAATTTTAAAATATTGCACTCCATTTACAATTATTACAAAATATTGGCTATATTCCCTGTGTTGTACAATGCATCCTTGGGCCTATCTTACACCCAATAGTTTGTACCTCTCATTCCCCCACCCCTGTATTGCCCCCGTTCCCCCTCCCCAGTGCTAACCACTAGTTTGTTCTCTATATTTGTGAGTCTGCTTCGTTTTTGTTATATTCACTAGTTTGTTGTATTTCTTAGATTCCACATATAAGTGGTATCATACAGTATTTGTCTTTGTCTGACTTATTTCACTTAGCATAATGCCCTCCAAGTCCATCCATGTTGCTGCAAATGGCAAAATTTTGTTCTTCGATGGTTCCACATTGCATATACAGTAGAGTTCCTTTATATCTCAGAAGGCCCTTTATAATTTGATCCCTGACTATATGTCTAGCCGTAATTTCTTCATTCTCACACTTGTGTCCTATATTCCAGACACAGCAAACTCTTTGGTATTCCTTAATCATGCAATGGCTTTACATACCATCTTGTTGGAATTTGGTAAGGACTGAGAGAAACAGTAAATTACATTTCTCTTACCTGCCAGGGTTCAGACTCAATGTAGGGATAAACACAAAGTAAGGTAGGTAGAGAGCGAATGTCACCTTCACCCTGACAATGTTTATCTTAGAGTATGCAGTTTATTTTGTTAGGCAAGTGGTCCTCCCTAAATCCTAGAATAGACAGACTTAGACTGTCTTCCAGTCAAAGACAGCATGGGAAAATTGAAGCCTCACCATATCCTCAGCTTACTGTATGGGCCAGACAGAGAACACCAGCTCTCTGAGGGCAGGCTAGCTCCCCAAAGAAAAGAGAAAGTACACAGCCCTGTTCTGCTCCAAAACTGCCAGCAGGTTGAGTGGCTCTTCCTCTCCTGTAGGGAGTTAGTGAGACAGCAGAGAGAGCCAGGAGTGGCTTGGAAGTGGAGCTCCTCCAACCTGGAAGTATTTTTAAGTGAATAATGAAGATATATCAAGTATAAGCTGAATTCAACAGGAGTTTTTCAATTTTAAGTAGAAAGAAAAGAAGCACCTCACTTTGCCTTAAGCCACAGAATGGAATTGATTAGCTCACACAACTGAAAAGCACTTGAATCCAGGCACTCAGCGTCATAGAACTTGGTCTGTCTTCATCTTTGCTTTCCTCTCTCTCGATTCCAATCTCAGACAGGCTCTTTCCTTACTGTGCTGTGATATTAAGATGGCCATCAGTATCTGGCAACTATCTTACAAGCTCAGCTATCCCAATGAAAAGAGAGCTTCACCTTCCCAAGAATTCTAGTGAAAGGCCTGGGTTGAATGTCATTGGATAATTTAGACCAGTGAAGTAAAATAATACATATTTTTTGGCTAGGCATGGTCAGGCACACCCTCGGCCACCACCAGAACTGTGGTCAAAGTCAGGGTTATCTGAAGGACTAAGATGAGAGAGGAATGCTTCAGAAGGAAGAGCATCTGTTCTGGGCAGACAGAAACGAAACATGTCAAGTGCATTGTTCCATAGGTGAGTGGAGTGGTGAACTAAAGTAGACAGGTTGTTTAGTAGCAGTGACCCTGAGTTTAGGTAAAATAGTCTTTTCTAGATTATACTTATTGATAAATTAGGCTGCTCTATGATTCTATTCCAGCCAGCCAGGAGATTGTACTCATTTTTTTGTTAGCCTAGGAATCAGACTTTCACAAAATAGGTGAATTGGAAAATCTCTTTGCTATACAAAAAATATTGTTGCTGTGACAATTGTTGCAGTAGAGGCCTGTTGCAAATGAGTCAGGAAGTAGATGGAAGAAACAGTCACCCGGTCTCTGCTGTCAAGTGAAAGGAGGGTGCACGCAGCTATGAATTTTTCTACTCTCGTTTCTCCTGGAATCGCACGTCTCTCCCTCTCTCTTTCTCTCTCTCTCTCTCTCTCTCTCACACACACACACACATACACACACACACACACACACTGTCTCTCAAACAGGCCAAATTATCATCTTACCCAAAAATGATGAAATGAAACATAAATATGCCAGCTTGCATCCAACAGAAATAAAAATACCTCCAAAATTTCAACTTAATGGCATGTGTCAGGTTGTATTGACTCACTTGTGAAAGAAAAATTGCTGTATTACTCATTCTGATTTAAAATATCATATTTAGAGGTCTCCATGATATGTGTTGATCAGCAAAAGCGGACCCTTTGTGCCCTGCTGCACACTGGCAGGAATGCCCGTGTTACAGCTTTGCCAAGGGCCTGGTTGTGTTCATGCCAATGTGGCCTAATTTTATTTTCCTCGCTGTCTCTGTCTCTCTTTTTTTTTTTTTTAATGTTTGAAAAATACAATAGAACTGTCTTCTCAGCATGGGGATATCTGCATGTGTTAAAATTACATTTTAAACTCTCTTTTTAATTTAAAAGGATTTGTCAGAACATGCAGTCTTTTTCCCCTTCCTAGAAAACGGGGAATATACAAACCTGAGATCTTCAGAGGCAAAAGCCTACTTGTAGGAAAACAAGCAAATAATTAAACAAACAAGCAAAAGCAAACAAAAAAAATAAAACCTGCAGAAGTCTGGCTTATTTTATTTGAGTTGAAATCTCTCAAGCTTTGACATGAAGAACTGTAGCACAAAGGAATTACAGCAAGGACAAGAAATAGAATCTTCTTGTCTGGAAATTATTAGGCAAAGCATCAACTCCTCTTTACCTCAGTTTCCTGGAAGATGTTAAAATGGTTTCTCAATTACTGATACCTATATGCAGTGTATACTGCATGAAAAATAATGACAATAACATTTATGGAGAACTTACCTTCACATGAGACAGTATGCTTAGAATAAGAATACATGCACACACAATTCCCAGCCCAACCTCAGAGTGGATTTATTTAGTGGGTACTCCCCCCTCAAAAATAATAAACCACTCTACTCACTATAAGGTTGGGATGGGTTATTAGTTACACTTTACAGATGAGAAAACTGACTTAGCTTTAAGGCACTGTGACAAATGCTGTGGTTGCACCACTCAGAGCCTCCTTCAGGATCACATGCCCAATTCCCTACTTGTCGGAAATGCTGCCTGCACAAGCTCACAGCTGAATTCCACTTGAGGAATTTCCTCTACCAAAGAAAGCTTCCTTGCCACAATTTACACGAAATTCCCACAGACCAATCATCTTTCTCTTTAGTTGGTAGGAGAGTGTAAAGATCTATCCTCCACTCGATTTGGGTGTATATCTGAAAGGCTGCCTCAGCTCCAAAATTCCCTGAGGGACTGGGGGGCCCTTTGTTGTAACCACTTTACTGTTTAACTCCTTCCTCTGCCCAATCCTGTTTCCATCACTCGTTATGGGTCTTGATCAAGAGTACTCCTCAGTATACCTTCTTCATATAAATCTGTCTCATGGTATGTTTCTGGAAACCCCAGCCTAAGGCAGCCACCCAGGATAGATGTCAGTTTAATGTCTGATATTATAGTTATTTACCAGAAACCCCTGTATGTGTTTCTGACTCATGGATTGTTCTCCATGAGTCAATTAAGCAAAAAAAAAAAAAAAAAAAAAAAAGTAAAGGCTTTGCCTTTTTATGCTAATGCTTAATGCATTGCTTGGTATACATAGTCACCTATACATAATGGCTCATCAATTAATCTACAGTGGTCTTATCTACGATATATATGCATGTAGCAGAAAGCCAGCCCTGCCCCAAATGCTGTTGGTTCACTATAAGTAGGGCCCATGATTTTATTGGTCTCTTCTCTTGTGTTATGCAACGTATAATAAGGGAATGTGTGGTCGTCAGTGCCTGAATGCCACTTTCAGTAATAGAAACTCCTTCTGGGGAAACAAGATTGGTGCCAGGACTAGAATATGGAAGCAAACTTGAAATTATTTCACTGCTATTTCAGAATGGTTTAAAAAAAAAAGGAAAAGGCAGCAAGACCATGTTCAAGGACTGCCAACCACATTGAGGCATTTGAATGAAAGTTCCTCTATAGCTTTCTATAACCTACTAAATATAAATCCAGAGTTTTTAGGTTGGCATGTCAGCCTCTGTTCAACTAGTGCCAAATTACTTTTGCACATTGTCACCCACAGTGACCTTCATGAGCACTCCGTATTTTTGCAAAAGTGGGTTTAGCTTTTCCCTGAACAAAAATAAAAACAAATATGTAAAATAAAATAAAAAATAAAACAGTCTGACCAAGATAATGGAAGCCCATTCTAGTCATTTTTTCTTGCTGATTATAACCCAAAATTCTGGAGAAAACAAAAATAATAATAAAAAAAAACTATTTGCTCACTCTGAAAATTAAACAAAAGTAGGCAGATTGGGGAAGGGAGTCAAAAAATGAAGGAACACCCTGAAAAAAGGTAAACTTCCCTCGCTTTTTTTCCAAATATTTTTCCTCAATTGGAGCTATGGTAGTAGTGGTGAAAGCAGTAAAACTTTGAAAGAACTCCTTATTTTTGGCCAGAGTCACGAGACAAGGAATTCCTAAAACCTGAAGAATGTGGATGGTTATTAGTGAGAAGGCATATGGAGAATGATATCCCCTAATGTGTATTTGAACACACACTGGTCTGGGCTCCAGATTCAAATTAGGAAGAGTTCTTAGGTCACCAAATTCACTGACTGTTAAAGAAAAAAAAATTAAGATAATTCAACTGTATTAAAATTAAAATTTATGTTGTGAATGACACCATCGAGAGTGAAAAGACAAGCTCCAGACTGGGAGAAAATGTTTTAAAATTGTATATCTGCAAAAGAAATTGTATCTAAAACATATACAGAATTCTCAGTCCAATAAGGAAACAACCAACCCAACTTTAAAAAATGGGCAGAGAGGGACTTCCCTGGTGGTCCAGTGTTTAAGACTCTGCGCTCCCAATGCAGGGGGCCTGGGTTCGATCCATGATCAGGGAACTAGATCCCACATGCTGCAACTAAAGATCCCACATGCCACAACAAAGATCCTGCATGTGGCAACAAAGGTCCCATGTACCACAACTAAGACACAGCTAGCTAGCTAAATAAATAAATAATTAATTTAAAAAAATTTTAATGAAAAATAGGCAGAGAAACTATACAGATACTTCACCAAAGAAGATATTCTTTGGTAAATGAGAATATTCAAAGATGCTCAACATCATTAGTAGATGTTTTAGATTCCTATGGCTTCCAGAGATAAGTACCACAAACTGGTGGCTTAAAACAACAGAAGTCTATTGTGTCACAGTTCTGGAGACTATAAGTACAAAATCAAGGTATCTTTAGGACTATGCTCCCATTCAAGGTGCTAGGGAAGAATCTTTCCTTGACTCTTCTACCTTCTTATGATTGCTAGAAATCCTTGGCAGTGACATCATCATCATCATCATCGTCATCATCATCACCTTTTTAAAAACGGATGGTACCATGTTTTGGTGAGGATACAGAGACTCTCAAACTCCTGTATATTGCTGGATTGATGATGATACAACTGATGTATAGCCATTTGGAAAATAATGTGACAGTATTTTGTATGGATGAACATATACTTACCGATCTATCTCCTACATATTTACTCAAGAAAAATGAAAATTTATGTGCATACAAAAATCTCCACTCAAATGCTTACAGTGATATTATTCATAATTGTCCCAAAGCAGAAACAACCCAAATGTCCTTCTAGTGGTTAGTGGATAGACAAACCATGATGTTTCCATACAATGGACTATTATTCAGCAGTAAAAAGGAAGGAACTATTGATATACACAACAATATGGATGAGACTCATATGCATTATGCTAAATGAAAGATATCAGATTCAAAGCACAGCATACTGTGTGATTCCATTTTTATGACATTCTGGAGAGACAAAATTATAAGAAATGGCAACAAAAATAAAATCAGTGTTTGTCAGGGTGTGGGTGGTGGGAGGGGTAGACCACAAAGAGGCACAGGAGAATATTGGTGTGATCAAGCAGGTGTGTATCTTGATTGTGGTGGTGGTTACCCTATGCACTTGTCAAATTTTGTAGAACCGTACATTAAAAATAGTGAATTTTACAGTATGTGTGTAAAGAAAATACAACAAATAAAATAAAATGCTGGTGCCTGATATCATGAATGGCATGTGTTTGGGACATAATCAATGTTAGTTCCTGTCTTCTTCCCTCATGCCTAAAGGACATCGACTCTTACTATTATTTTATTTATTTGATAATTTAAAATATTTACAGTTTTTTCTTTAGAATGCTTTTCCCTCTCTCCTACCTCCACTCCTGGCAACTTGATAAACTCATCTTATTAGGACATTCTTGCTGTGCCACAGTTATATTCTTCTGTGTTATGTTTCTTGCTGTTGTGTCCTAGGCCTAAATCTGGTCGTGTTTGACCTTCCATACTTGCTGCCATAATAACTGAACATCTCTTGTAACCTAGAAATCAATTGGTGACTTTCTATCTTTGAAATTTATTTAAGAAACTCTTTTCAATCCTACTTTCAAGTCCCATTATAGTCCAAAACCTTGGCATTCTCCAGGAGCTTATGTCCTTGTGTTCACCAAGCTCCTACTACCACTGGACTATCTCTTCCATACTTTTAAAGTCCACCCTCTTTTCTCTCCCCCCACACCTCTCTCAGGAACATAACCAGTTTCTTTTCTGGTCTCATAAAAAAGTCAGTTTCTCCATTAACTTTTGTTTTCTTGGTTCCTGCTGGCACCCAGGTCTTCAGTATCTTCCCTTCTACCCTGTTCAGCTTCTCAAGACAACTTCCTGAAGTCAGGCTCCCCTCAGGAGGGAATTCTGCTTAAGTTGTTATGATAGTAAAATGCGCACTTTGTTACAGTCTGTTAAGCACTTATCACTAAATTGTAAATACACTTATCTTGATTCTGTTTCTCCCACTATTCCATGAAATCATCAAGGGTAGGTTTCATCCTCTCCCCACCCCACCCCCACAAAGCTTAACACAGTGGTGGGTATATAATAAATATTTAATAAGCAAATGAAAGTGTCTTAGTCCATTCAGACTCCTATAAAAATACCATAGACTGAGTGACTTATTGTGAAATAATAGAAAAAAAAATATTGTCCCTACTAGGCATTCCTGGCACAGAGCTCCTAAGACCCTTGTAAGTTTTCAAGTGATGAGAGTATTAGGAGCATCTGTTGTTCTAGTACTTGGTCTTTGACCCTGGTTTCTACACAGGGCTCCTAAATTCTTTGGAATTTCCTGGGTGATAGGAGTGTCTTTTGTTCTAATGAGGCAACTCTTAGTGGACTCCTGGATGGAGGCTGGTCACCAGAGAGTCCAAGCCATGATTAGAAGCTTGGAGCTTTCAGCCCTGGCCCCATTCTCCAGAGAGGGGAGAGGGACTGGAAATGGAGTAATAATCAACTGTGCCTACATGATGAAACCTCCTAAAAGCCCAATAGTATGGGGTTTGGAGAGCTTCCAAGTTGGTGAACACATAAAGGTACTGGAGAATGGCAAGCCCCAAAACAAAGCTCCACACCCCTTCCCATAAACCTTGTCCTGTGTCTCTTTTCTTGCTGTTTCTAAGTTATAACGTTTTATAATAAGCTGGTAATCCAGTAAGTAAGGTGTTTTCCTGAGTTTTGTGAGCCACTCTAGCAGATTAATCAAACTCAAGACAGGGGCCATGGGACCTTCCAGTTTACAGCCAGTAGGTCAGAAGCACATATAGCAACCTGGACTTAGGATTGGTGTCTGACGTGTGTGTGTGTGTGTGTGTGTGTGTGTGTGCGTGTGTGTGTTTGTATGTGGGAGTGGGGGGCAGTCTTGTAGAACTGAACCCTTAACTTGTGGAATCTGATGCTGTCCTCAGGTAGACAGTGTGAGAACTGAGTTAAATTGTAGGACATCCAGCTGGTGTTGCAGAATTGCTTGATGTATGGAAATCCCCTGTGTGGGTGACCAGAATTGTCAGAAGTGAAAAGTTCTGTGTAAGTAGTATAGGAGAAATACACATGAGTGTTTTTCTCTGTATGCTTATAAACAACAAACATTTATTTGTCATGGCTTTATAGGCTGGGAAGTCTTAAGATCAAGGCCCTGGTAGATTCAGTGTCTGATGAGGGCCCACTTCTTGGTTCATAGATGGCCATCTTCTCACTGAGTCCTCACATAGTAGAAGGGGTCAGAGAGCTCTGTGGGACCTTTTTTATAAAGGCACTAATTCTATTCCTCATGATCTAATCACCTCCCAGATTTCAACATAGGAATTTTGTGGTAGGATGGAGGGAGGAGCCGGGTGCTTAAACATTTGGTCTATAACAGAAAGAATAGCCAGACTTTCTTTTGTTTTAATATTTTAATTTTATTGGAGTATAGTTGATTTACAATGTTGTGTTAGTTTCGGGTGTACAGCAAAGTGATTCAGTTATACATATACTTATATTCATTCTTTTTAAGATTCTTTTCTCATATAGGTTATCTCAGTAGCCAGGCTTTCTTTTGCATTATTTTCACACTATTCCATGAGTCTGCAGCATTATCCCTACCATTTCTATCTCATTTCTTCACATCGTTGAAGCCCCTATATCCATACACTGGTACATCTATGAAAAATGTTCTTATGTCTCCAGAGCTTGGTCCTCTGAATTCTGAATTTTATTTTTTTTCTCTGTTCCACTTCTTCACTGAGGGCAAGAGTTGTGTTTAGTATACCTGTATAAAGTTCTCCAGTTTATTATACTCTGATGGGCAGTTAATAAATTCATTACTTTATTCAACAATATTTACTGAGTGATTAACATTTTTCAGTCTCTGTTCTAGGGGCTGGGCATATAGCAGGGACACAGAGAAAAGTTTCCCCCTCCTTAAAGAGCTTACATTCCAGTGTTGAGAATCCCAGAATAAACATACAACAAATACATATATAACAGGTAATGTGTTAATAAGTACTATGACAACAAAGTAGAGTTAGGAGATAGCCAGTATATGAATATCTGATGGAGGGGTTATCTAGGAGGAGGAATTGTCATTTCATGCAGAGTGGTTGAGCAAGACCTAATAAAATGAAGGTCAAATAGAAACTGAAGAAAGATAGGGGTTGAACTATGCAGATATGTGGAGGCAAAAAGCACTCTGGCAGCCCACACTTCTTGGGATGAGCACCATATAGTTCAAAAAGCATAAAAAGGGGAGAGGGGTTATGCAGATGGAGAGAAATATTTCAAACACAGTGGATATTTATTTTCCTGAGAAACCTATAGATAATTTAGGGGAATCTGATAATTTACGTTGGAGAATAGACGTTGTTTGGGAGCAGAAGACAATGGTTACTTTTACCTGTTGTAAAAACCACGTAGGCTGACCTCTGTTAGAGTGTATCTGGGCAAGTGGCAAGACAGAATGGCTCTCCTGAGTTCTCAGTCTAAAGTACTGCCATATCATCCTCAGTCTTCTTTGTCTCCAAGACAGTTTTAAGTGCAAAACATACCAGTTCCAAGTATGGTATTTGGAAAAGGGAAATATCAAAAGTTGTCAGAAGATTTTATAAAGGTGGGATCTTGGGTTACTGAGAAACAATACTTGACTTCCTATTTAATCAAAGTGACGACAGAAGATTTTAAAAGTAAATGTAGGAGGTAACACAATTGTAAAGAATCTTAGTACTTTCAAAATTTAGAAGGATTGGTTATCTTCAAAAATCAGGAAAATGATAAACATAAAGCACAGGAACTTTTTCTTATACAGAATTTTTTCCTCCAAGGCAGATTGCTCAGAAGGTAAAGGAAAACCTTTTACAACCTCTTAGAGAGACGAATACTCTGAGAAAATGTAAACACAGATTTTTTTGAAAAATCTTATAAATAAACCCATTAAACCTTAGCTAAACCCATTATATAAACCAATAAAAATAAGATTTCCCTTTCATGAACCTTCTACAACTTTCTATATCCATTCAGGATTTTTCTTAAACGTTTCTCCTTTTCATTCTGGAAGAATCAGTCATTTAACTTTAAGACAAAACTTCTCTCTTTTTTACCTTAACAAAGACACATATCTTACAGTACAATTTCTCACAATGCCAAAAATGAACACATTTGTTAACAGATACAAATATATGCAGCCTCTCTGTACCATATAAACATGAGACAAAATGATATAAACTTAAAATTATGCTCTGTAACTTATGTTAGAGTAGTCTATCTTATTTCAAAATTATCTAGTTATCTAATGAATATCCATTAAGTAGCTCAATTTAGTAGCAGTCCAGATTTTAAACTACTTAAAGATCTTGGAAATTATCTTCAAAATTACATACTACAAAATATAATTACTGTTGAAATAAAGTTCACCAGAATAATGATTCAATTTGGTTAAACCCAAATTTAAATTTTTCGTAATCTTAAACAGTAAGTAGAAATAATGCTAGCTCATTTGATTAGTAAATCTTTGTTTAGAAAGAACATACTCAAGTAGAATAAAAATGTGTACTTACATTATACTGATAACACTGATAACTTAGATAAAACATAGTTCTTTGTATTAACCCAAAATTATTAAACTAGTTTTGTTTGACAAAGTAGGTAAATGTGAATTCTTAAAATGTTTCTGAATTAGTTTCTATAAGAATACCTCTTTTTTCGCATTGGAATTGAGATTCATTTTCTCTAATTTCTGAAATATGGGGAATGGCCAATTATATGAATATTTATTTATCTCTAAGCCAATCACAGCAGAGCTCCTTTAATGTAAGGGATTTAAAATCTAATTGATTAGTATTATCCAGAGGTAGAAAAATATTACATATTTACATAATTAGAGGGAAAGGCTTTTCTGAATTAGACATATAAACATACAAACAGATACAAAGAGCTTATAGTTTTAGTTCTAAAATTTCAGTCATAAGTCAAGCATAAACAAAGTTCTGAGGTCCATTTCAAAGACCTGGTCCCTTCTCAGTGGGTATACATTCTCAGTTTATGTGGGCTCAAAATACACCAACAGAAAAGAACAATAAACCAGATTCTCTGTCCTCTTTTACCCAACAGAGACAAGATGTCTATAAATCATCAATCCGTTTATTTTTTTTTAATTTATTTATTTTTTATTGGGGTATAGTTGCTTTACAATGTTGTGTTAGTTTCTACTGTACAGAGAAGTGGAGTTCCCTGTGCTATACAGCAGGTTCTCATTAGTTATATATTTTATACATTAGCGTATATATGTTAGGCCCAATCTCCCAATTCATCCCACTCTCCCTTTCCCCCCGTGGTGTCCATACGTTTGTTCTCTACATCTGTGTCTTTATTTCTGCCTTGCAAACTGGTTCATCTGTACCATTTTTCTAGATTCCACAAATATGTGTTAATATATGATTTTGTTTTTCTCTTTCTGACTTCACTCTGTATGACTGTCTATAGGTTCGTCAATCAGTTTATAGTGATCAATAGATGGTCAGACCAAATAGAAAGGAAAATCATCCAGGAAACTTATGTGAGTCATGAGGAAGGATGGAGTTGAGTATTATCTCAGAATGTGGATGGCAGTGTGGTCCTTTGAAATTAGCCATTTCCCAGAACATGAAGGGATAGGATGGAGGTGGGAGGACGGGGATTCTTAACGATCTCTGCTTTCCAGAAGCACAGGGCTCAGGTGAACTTCAACATTGTTACAGCCCTTTTAAGTAGATCCTATGATAACCCCATATTTTAGATGAGGAAATTGATGCAAAGAGAGTTTTAGTAACTTGCCCAAATTCACATAGCTGCTAAGCAGTAGAGATGAGCATCGAACTCTTGAAGTCTCGCCCTAGAGTTCATGCTCTCAGCCAACAGGGGCTCCTACACTACACTCTAAGAGTTTACCACAAGGTTAAAGACCTTTTCTACCTAGTTCATCAGTTTCCCCACAGAATAGTAAAAGTTTGGTGGATGGGTAAATGAAAGAAGAGAGAGTGAACCATAAACAGTGAAAGAAAGAAGAAAGAGTGAGGCAGAAAAATGAACACATAGAAATGGAGAGAGAGAAAAAAAAAGTAAATGTTTCTCTTTTTCTACTCCTGGAGGATGCATTGTGCCTGCCTCCCCTGGACACAAAGGGAAAAAGTCCTCACTTAGACTATTTTTTTCCAATTGTCAAATCACCCCTGGAAAAATTTTTATCATTTTAGAGATATGCATTAATTACCCTTGAGGATGGAAAATGTAAATAATCTAGCATTGTTACTAATAAAAACCAGAAAGCATTGACCAACTTGTAAGTTTAATCATCAATCTTCCTGTCAATAATTATTTGATATAACTATTTCTTCCTTGATTTGGATCCCATTAAAGGCAGACATTCTATCATATTCTTCTTTGCGCCTTCATCACTTTACATAGTACCTGAGACATAGTAGATATCCAGTTAAATGTTTAATTGAATGGGAAAAATAAAACTTTGTGAAACTACCTCTATCTTTGAAATAAGAGGAAATGAGAATTAATTCCAGTTAATGTGCTCTAAGTACAACCAAAATAGTCTGACAAAATGATATATTTATTACAACTTCCCGATAAAGTTTGTAATGACTTGCAGTATGGGATCAAGTTTTATACTTTAAACTGTATTATAAAACATACAACACATAAACACATATATAGAAATCAAACTGAATTGAACTGATGAAATATTTTAATACTATTGATCTCAGCTATTCTCATATAGACAGATCTTTGTACACTGAACCAAAATAGAATCCAGAGAAAGCATTTAGCTAACTTAAAAAAAAAACAATAGAACTATTAAAATATTGAGTTTATTTTTATGATTACCGCATGTTAGTTGGAAAAAATGTTCAAATAACTGTTCAAATAACTCTTAGTTTTCTTGATACAATGGGATGTCTTGGTTCTGTCTAACACTGGTCCTTGTCCTGGCTATACACTATGGTACTTATTGAATATTTCTTTCAAGATTCCCAATTGAGTTGGACTTAATTTAGCTTTATTCTTACAGCTTACTTCAAAGTGGAAATGACTCAATAAAATAATTTGTATGTTGTTTTTTGTCATAATATTAACATTTATAATATTTGGTAGCATTTATAATGGTATTTACAAAGCTTTTATATGTATCATCATATTTGATTCCTATCATAAACCTGTGATACAAATATTTCATTCTAACCATTTGGCTTTTGATAAGAAAATGAGAGAGAGAAAGAGAGAAAGTGAGTCTAATGTCTCACAGCTACTAAGTCTTAGAGACTTGACTCCTAGTTCAAGGATCATATTAATATAATGCCACAGGTGGCTTCTCATAGTTTTAAAAAGCTATTCATTTAACAAGTCAGCTATGGATTGTTCTGGAATAAAAATATACCATAACTTAAATAGATAGTGTTATTTATAACAAACAGAAGCTTAGTTATCTATGCCTGGTGAGAGTGGGAAGTGGGGTGTGTCTTCCCTCATATTTTCAAAAATTTAAAACCCAAACTATGTGAAAATCACATATTCTAACCTGTGACATTTTTTCTTATTCCTCTTCAATATGAAATGTTCCCAGAAACAATAATGGCCTTAGAATTTCTTGGTCTGCTGTATCACAGACAATTCAAAATGCCTTACACTGTTCTAGTAGGAAATATGGAACAAAATTTTGTTGAGAAAAATCTACCCTCTGACTCTTAAGAATATGAGAAAGTGACATTGGAAGAAAATATTTTGGCAATAATCAGCTTTGGGGATTTAGTACTTAGATGGATCTTTCAGAATAAGCTGAGGACAAATAGTTGCCTAGCTAATTGTATGGACAAAAGAAAGACAGATAAAGGCTGTTCCAAATTCTTCTCCACAGCCACACCACAGGATGAACAAGGAAGCCATACAGGGGAAGCTTTTTCTCCCCATCATGCCCAAAATGCACTTCTTTGGAGGTAACTAAGTATAGACCTTGAGTCATTCCAGCCATCAGTGTCTTTTCATAAGCACTAGTTATGAAGCTGAAAAGAATGGCAATATAATACACCTATTCTTCTGGAAACTGCTTTTGAAGTAGGGCGAGTGACTAAGAATGACCAAAATAATGGAGATCCTAAGTGATCACCCAAAGTGGGTGGTCAGGGTTTTACACAAGGAGAAAGTCTATACTTACATAGGTGGGTGCAAGGGTTTGTGTATGTGTGTACACAGACATGAATCAGCCTTCTTAAGTTAGAGGAAAGTATTTCCTTCCTAACAGTTTCTCTAAATTCTAAAGTTAAGTATTAGCACCTGTATTTTTATCAGCCAACATGACAATGCTATTTGGATTATTAAGGAAAGAGCCAGAAGCATAATTAAATTGTAAGCAGTATCTTTTATGGAAACATACTGAAACAGTTGTAATACTGAAGACCAGAAGACTTGCCACCCACCTCAGCTGCCCCGGTGCCAACCTATGCTGAGTCAGAAGTAATTTGCCTATAATTATTAGCCTTTGATGCCAAACTCTGTGGGAAAAAACTCCCAAGCCTTGGTGAGTGTGACTGGAAGCGTTAGACCATGCATAAGGCTCATTATCTACTGCTTTGGCCAAAAGCCTAAATTAAATAAAGTTAAGTGGTTTACTTTCCCCCTTCCTTAAGGTGAGGAGAAGCTACAAAAAGAAATCCATGTACCAAAATGTTCATTGCAGCTCTATTTACAATAGCCAGGAGATGGAAACAACCTAAGTGTCCATCATCCGATGAATGGATAAAGAAGATGTGGCACATATATACAATGGAATATTACTCAGCCATAAAAAGAAACGAAATTGAGCTATTTGTAATGAGGTGGATAGACCTAGAGTCTGTCATACAGAGTGAAGTAAGTCAGAAAGAGAAAGACAAATACCATATGCTAACACATATATATGGAATTTAAGAAAAAAAAATGTCATGTAGAACCTAGGGGTAAAACAGGAATAAAGACACAGACCTACTTGAGAATGGACTTGAGGATATGGGGAGGGGGAAGGGTAAGCTGTGACAAAGCGAGAGAGAGGCATGGACATATATACACTACTAAACGTAAGGTAGATAGCTAGTGGGAAGCAGCTGCATAGCACAGGGCGATCAGCTCGGTGCTTTGTGACTGCCTGGAGGGGTGGGATAGGGAGAGTGGGAGGGAGGGAGACGCAAGAGGGAAGGGATATGGGAACAGATGTATATGTATAACTGATTCACTTTGTTATAAAGCAGAAGCTAATACACCATTGTGAAGCAATTATACTCCAATAAAGTTGTAAAATAAATAAATAAATAAATAAAAATACAAACTGCTGGGAAAAAAAAAAAAGAAAGAAATCCATGGAAAGAAGTGACAAGAAAAAGCATGCATTACTCTCTAAGGCCTTGAGAGAGCAGACTAAAGACAACCACCCAAGGCCTGGAGCGATGTGACGAGCAAGATACCCATCATCAAGTGAGAAATAAGCTTCACCCCAAGGAGAATCTAAAGAGGAAAAGGAATACATAGACTAGAAAGTTTAAAAATATATTCTGTATTATGTAAAAGCTCCCATCCCTAGTATCACTGCTAGTTTCCTAGATTCAAGTACATATATATTTTTTTTCCCCTGAGGAGAAATAAAAGCAAAGACACCCTGGACTCTAGAAGTTAGAGGCCTTTTTTTTTTAAAAGTATTTTTGTCTACCTCAATGCTTAATTATTCCCTAGAGCCAATGTATCTCTTTGTTCTTAGGGGTGTATTCTCATTGAAGAAATTTAATTTACAATAGAATCCTGAAATATTTTAATACTACCTTCTTGAAACTGTCGTCTCCCAAAGAAATGTTTTGTTTTGTTTTGTTTTAAATCTTACAAGTTAGGAACAGCTTTTTAAATGTAGAAATTTGTTCTCAAAGCTGCTGGAACTTTTCTTAGAGTAAGTCATCACTTTTATACCCCTTTCTTACAGGAAGAAAACTAGTAGAGCACTTTTAGCAATTAGAATTTGAAGGAAGTAGAGGAAATTCAGAATATACATGAGTATGTGCTTAATACCTGATCTTCTACTCAGTGAGTGGTACATTCAAGCTGAATCTGATGAAGTAAGGGCAAACTTCTAGTTTCATTAGAGGCATGAGTATCCACATTCCTTGGTAAAGGGTGTGGCCATCATTAACAGAGTAACCAAATGTTTCTGGCTCTCTGCTTTTATGAACATGTAGAATAGTGTTTTTCCATCCCTTTAAAATTAGGTGAGGAAATATCACTTGTTTTTATAAATAGAATATGGGTAGAAGTAATATGTGTCACTTCTTGGAAGAAACTTTTGAAGACAGTATGTTACTTGCGATATTTTCTTGACCTTTTGAAATCAAGGTGAACTTTTGGGGCGCTGAAACCCTGAGTTACTACAGTGAGTTATGCCCTTTTACCAACCTGCAAAGTACACACTGATTGAGCAAGAAATTTTTTGATTGTTTGGTAGGATTTTGTTGTTGTTGTTGTTACTACAGTATAACCTAGTTTACTCTGATTACAACAGGGTGGGATTTAAAAGCTCTTCTCCATGCAATACTGAGACTGAATGGTAATGTAAACTATGGACTTTGGGTGATAATGATGTGTTAATGTAGGTTCAGTGATTGTAACAAATATACTACTCTGGTGGGGATGTTGATAAATGAGGAGGCTATGCATGTGTTGGGGACAGGGGTTATATGGGAAGTCTCTCTGCACCATCCCCTCAATTTTGCTATGCTCCTTAAACTGGTCTAAAAAAATTAAATATTATGAAAAATGTTCTCCAGTATCTAGCATCATGTTAGGTTGATGAAGTTATTGAAAGCAATCTCTATAGGACAAAGTGCTAGCTCTGGGCATCTATCCATGGTCAACAATAAACCATGTTAGTGACCTTTCAGTTATTGATGCTCCACATCACACAATAGAGACAAAGGTGTATAAAAGAGTAAAAGACCAACTAGCTAATGAACCTCCTTGTAGTGGGACCAGCCTTGTTCCTGACTAAAATCCTTTATACTTGCATTTTCCTGCTTGGAATGTGCTTCCCCCAGATCTCTGCATGCCTGGCTCTTCATCATTAACATACTAGTTCACATGTCACTCCTTGAGAGTAGATTTGTTGACCATACTACCTAAAATAGTCCTCTATTCTGTCACTGTCTATCACGTAAAATCTTTTATTTTCTTTGTAGCTCTTGACCCATGTAAGGTATTTCTATATATGTTTGTTTAGTGGCTTATTGGCTATAAGACATCTGCCAATAGAATGGAGTCTCCATGATTGCGAAGATGCAGTCTCTCTGGTTCATTACTGTGTTCCCAGCTCAAAGAACATTGACTGGCATAAAATAGGTTGTCATATATTTTTGTTTGTTTGTTTGAATGAGTAATTAGACATCTCCAGTCAAATCAGATTAAGAGGGAATGGATTTGCCCTCACTCTTTAAACAACTAAAACAAACTGGACACAATATAAGAATAGTTTTATTAGACTACAGTCATCACTGGACAGTAATCCCTGAGGGCAGGGAAATAAATGAGGTAAGCCCTACCAGTTCCCCAGCTTACTACATGGAGGGGGTTTCTAAGCCATACAGTAGGGAGGAGGAACCCAGGTGGGGCCCAGCAGTCACCCTGAATTGAAGACATAGAGGTTGGAATCCAATGAGTCCACCCATCTGGAGTCCACAGGGCAGAGTGCTGAAAGTAATGGGCTGGAGAATGAGAAAGCTCTGAAGATCTACAGATGGTGCATACTAGTTTCCATCTGAGGACTCATCAGAGGACATGGTAAGGAAACTACCAATTGCCAGGGAAAGAATCACTTAAAAGAGCAAGGCGAACAATCCCCAAGGCTCACGCATGGCCAGGGACATTTATATTCCTGCAAGTCAGAGTGGGAAAATCCTGTAACCTACTGGACATCAGGTAGAGTATGCAGAAGGACCTTAGTAGTGGGGAAAAATCATCCTTAGACTAAAGACTCTTCTGATTCTTCCCAAGAAAGCTTAAAAACACGGAACAAAAAAGCTCAAACTTCTTCCAAATATCTGTGTTCCAGAACAAATGTCAAGAATAGTTAAAAACATACCCAACAAGATAACAATTAAGAATTCCTGACATACAATCAAAATTACCAGGCGTGCACAGAAGCAGTAATCCACAATGCATAGTAAGAGGAAAAACAATCAATAAAAACCAATCTAGAAATAATGCAGATGAAAGACATAGTAGACAGGGTATTAAACTACATTATTTTATATTTTCAAGAAAGTTTATAAAAACATAAGCATGTTAAGGACAGCTAAGGAAGATACAAAAAAGACCCAAAATGAACTTCTATGGGTGAAACCTATAGTATCCGAGATAAAAGAATACACTACATGGGATTAATAGCATATGAGATGCTACAGAAGAAAAGATTAATGTAGTCATCCCTTAGTACCTGTAGAGAATTGTTTCCAGGAGCCTCCACAGATACAAAATCTGCCATGCTCAAGTCCCTTATATAAAACAAAGTCTTACAATGAATACAGTTGGCCCTCTGTATTTAGGGGTTTCACATCCACAGATTCAACCAACCACAGAATCCATGGAATCAGTGCTTGATGGCATCTGCAGGTGTGAAACTCATCGATACTGAGGGCAGACTGTACTTGGAGACTTAGTAATAGAAATAATCTAAAAAACAGAAAATAACCCCTGAAAGACAAAAGGATGCAGTGAGACGTGGGACAGCGTTAAAGTGGCAAGCTGCCTAATAGGGAAATTGGGGTCACCAAACTAGAGGGGCTGGAGATGGAAAACCTATGAAGAAATATAAGAAATGATAAAATTTTTCCACTTTGATGGAAATAATAAATTCAAGATTCAAGAAGCCTAGTGAAAACTAAGCAATAGAAATCTGAAGAAGAAAAAAAACCATCTGAATGTAGCCAAAGTAAAAAGAACCACTATGTACAGAGGGACAATAATAGTTGACTTTTTTTTTTTTTTGGAAACAATGAAGGCAAGAAGACAGTGGGCCAGATTCTCTTTCCAATGTACAAAAGCTGAAAAACTTCATCCCCAGCAGCTCCCAAATATGTTAAAGGAAGTTCTTTCAGCAGGAGGAAAATAATACCAGATAGAAATCTGTAACTACACAAATGAAGGAAAAGCACTGGGAATGGTAGTTATATGTAGGCAAATATAAATGCTTTTCTTATTTTTAAGTCCTATTAAAAGATCATTTGACTCTTGAAATAATATCAATTTATTGTTGAGTCTATAGTGAATGTAAAAGCAAAATGTATGACAATAATAGCACAAAGTCCAGGAGAGGGGAAATTAATGTATAACCTTGTATATTTATGGTGTACATGAAATGGGATAATATTACTTGATGGTAGGCTATGATAATTTAAGGTATATACTATAAATCCTAAAGCAATGTGCCCCACCCCAAAAGAAAGACAATAAAACAAAGAAGTATAGAAAGTAAACCAACAAACAAATAATGCAAAATGGAATTTTAAAAAATATTCAATCCAGGGCTTCCCTGGTGGCGCAGTGGTTGAGAGTCCGCCTGCCGATGCAGGGGACACGGGTTTGTGCCCCGGTCCAGGAAGATCCCACATGCCACGGAGTGGCTAGGCCCGTGAGCCATGGCCACTGAGCCTGCGCATCCAGAGCCTGTGCTCCGCAACGGGAGAGGTCACAACAGTGAGAGGCCCACGTACCGCAAAAATAAATAAAAATAAATAAAAGAAGCATCCATTAAAAAAAAAATTCAATCCAGAAGAAGGTGAAAAAAGAAGTAAATGGAAACAAAGAACAGAAGAAACATGTAAAGCAGAAGTGGCAAGATAGTGGATTTTAATCAGACTTTATTCATAATCCCAATAAATTTAAATGGTTCAATCATTCCTAATTAACAGTCAGATCTTGTCAGACTGGGTAAAAAAAAGCAAGACCCAACTATATCTTGCCTCTAAAAGAAACCTGCATTAAATATAAGGACACAAATAGGTCAAATGTAAAAGGATGCAAAAAGAGATGTGCTGCTAACATTAACCCAAAGAAAGCTGCAGTGGCTATATTGATGTCAGATAAAGTAGATTTTATTAAAAAAAGGAATATTACCAGGGACAAAGGGATCATTTCATAACTATAAAGGGTTAATTCATCAGAGGACTTATTAAATTTTCAATATATGTGTACCTAGTAATGGAGCTTCAGAATACACAAAGTAAAAACAGGTATAGCTGATAAATAAATCCATAATTACAATGAAGAATTAAAAATAATAGAATAAGGAGACAGAAAAATAGTATAAACTGAAAACAGATAAACTGAACAGCATTATCACACCAGTGGTTCCTAATTCATTCAACAACAGCAGAAAATTCATTATTTTTAAGAGCACACAGAACATTTGCCAAATTAGGCCATTAAACAAGTTTATAAATGTAACAGGATGCAAATCAAACAAAGAATGTTTTCTGATCACAATGAAATTATTTAATAATAGAAATCAGTAACAGAAAGATATCTGGAAAATCCCCAAATGATTGTAAGCTAAATAACACACTTATAAATAAACCACAGGTTAGAGAAGAAACCAAAAGCAAAATTAAAAACTATTTTTAACAGAATGAAAATGAAAACACACATCAGAATTTGTGAAATGCAGCCTAAGGCGATTTTAGAGGCCAATTTATTTCAGTAAATGCTTGCATTAGAAAAGAATGATCTCAAATCAATGGCCTACACTTCTATTTTAAGAAAGTAGAAAAGAGCCAATGGAATCCAAAGAAAAAAAATATATATATATAAGAAATAATAAAGATAAGAGCAGAAATCAGTGAAATAAAAAAAAGAAAATCAATTAAACAAAAAACTGGCTCTTTGAGAGAGTCAATAAAATCGATAGACCTCTAGACAGACTGATAAAAATAAATGAATGCACAAATTTTCAATATCAAGAATGAGAGGGGGAGAATCACTATAACTCAAACAGATATTAAAACAATAATAAGGAATTCTTATGAATTAGTGAATAACTAATAAAGTGATAATTTAATTGTACCACAAATAGCAAGCAATCTATACATAGGCTATCTTTAGTTTATTTAAAGTTGAAGTTGAGAGGAAGAACCAGGATCAATTGTATGATATTTTAAGTCCCTGAGTTATGTCTAGCATATTTTCATCAATAATAACAGCAAGAAATTATGTAGTACCTGAGGTTTGGAGGGAGCTGTGTTAGGCTCTCTCTAGGGAACAAAAAGACAAAACGAGTTCCTTTGAAGTTGTATACTATGTATATAAAATAGTGAAGCACCAAGTGTTAAGTGATATGGTCAATTAAGTACTCTTTGGATTGATGTGAGAGAGTAATTATAAAGGTCCAGGCAGATCTTTGGGAGAAATTGATCCAAATAGCGCAACATTTATGCTAGATTTATCTAAGCTTGCAATTTCTGGATATAAACAAGAAGGCTAAATAATTTGAGAAATAAAATGATGCCCCACCCTTAATAACTGATTAAAACACTTAAATAAATGATCCAAGCTAATTTCAAAGCATAATTAATAAAAGTGTCAAGAGATGGAATAATAGAATGTAATCAATAATAGAATGTAATCTTTTAGGCTAATAAGCTAAATCAGAACATTTGGATTGCAGGCGAACCAATTTTATAATAAGGCAAGGAGAGAACAAATGCTAAACTAAGTTCCTGTTCTTATGCTTATGTCATAGCTTAGGATGTAGGGAGCAAAGAAAAACATGGTGACAGGCTGTAAGTAGTCTGTGTTTAAAAGGAACACAGACATCTAAATTTTCACCTAAGAATTCTAAGAGGAATTTACTCTTACTAATTCTGGTGAGATATTTCCTACTCGGTAATGATGCCCAAGAAATAAAACATATGCATATTAAAGTCATACATTTATTTACTACTGTTCAAGGTAGCTGTTGACTCACTATCCTGGACCAACTCTGGAAATTTAGAGTTTTCCAATAATGCAGATTAAGGTGCATTTCTTCCCCTTTAATCCAAACATACTGTCCAGAAGTCCCAGATTACTTGGGCACATTTTAAAAGTTGAGGTATTCTAATGCTAACATCTTCTACTAGAAAAGCCTTTTCTGGCCGTGGGAAGGGAAATGGTCACAGGCCACCTGTTCTCCTGGAATTCATATATACTATGTGTCAGTTCTCTGTAAGACACCACTTTTCAGGTTAGAACTAGGGACTGTTGCTGATACTCAGCTCTCCCAGAATGAGGGAGGAGACATGTTTAATTTTAAACAGAAATCAGATTTCAAAGAAACTGTTTTTCAATGTTAGCACAAATATTATTCGACCTACTGTAGATTGGCAGGCTGCTGGAGGAAGAGTAACGGGCACCCTGGTGATCTGTTTGATTGTATATCTCACTCGTTTTTATCTAACACATTTCTTCAAGACACCCAAAGGGGATGGATATGTAACTGATGCCCTGTGGTTGCTGGAGGAGGTTACTGAAAGGGCATGACGGCCAGTTGACCCGGGCATTCCGAGGCTCTTCACCTGCCCCTGTCCTGGGAGTGTTCATTCTGCCCACTTTTCCCGTAGCCAGAGCCACTTTGAGGATGTAGCCTTGAGAGAGTAAGATGTTGAGACCGTCTGGACCGGATATGTGACTGAACCCAGTTAAGGCGTCTATATAAACTTTTAAGATTCGGACCATCCCTGCGAAAATCTACTCTTGCAGCCTCCCTAGACGGACCTTGTAAGTAAGTTCCCATGCTTATTAAAGTCGCCACCTACCAATGGGGTATGTTCTGCCTTTCTTTAGATCTCTCCTTGCCCTCTGTGTTCAGGACATGTTTCAGGTTTCACCCAGAGAACTCCTGAGATGTTGAGTCAACAGGGGTCACATTCTTGGTATGCCTTTTCCTTGGCAAAGTATTGATTACATTACCATTATTTGATGAAATTCAGTATATCCAAACACCTATTTTAATTAAATAATTAATTAATTTTTGGCTGTGTTGGGTCTTCGTTTCTGTGCGAGAGCTTTCTCTAGTTGCGGCGAGCGGGGGCCACTCTTCATCGCGGTGCGCGGGCCTCTCTTGTTGCGGAGCACAGGCTCCAGATGCGCAGGCTCAGTAGTTGTGGCTCACGGGCTTAGTTGCTCCACGGCATGTGGGATCTTCTCAGACCAGGGCTCGAACCTGTGTCCCCTGCATTGGCAGGCAGATTCTCAACCACTGCGCCACCAGGGAAACCCCAAACACCTATTTTAAAATGATAATCTGAGTTGCAATAATAATCTGCTATAATCTGTCATAGAATTGCTGATTTAGGAACTATCCATTTTTCCTTGGGTCTTTTGGCATTGTTAAGCATCTACATTTTAGTGGTTCTGTTGGCTTCAAAGGAGGTCTTGATGGGGAAGTAGTAAACTGCCATCAGATTTTCTTTCTAAATATTCTGTTTGATTCAAGTCATCTCAGACAATTATTCAAGAAAGTGATTTTTCTGTTTTACTGAGTCTTGAACACATGGATAACTGCATGAATGTATGTGAGTATAATAAATGTTAAAAGTCATCCAATGTTACTCAGCTATAGGTTTACAAAAACAATATTGAAACAGCTATTTGTAAAAGTAAATTTGAAAATAAATCAGTCAACATCAAAAGGATTGATTAAATGATTCCACCTGTTTTACCTTGTAGCCCACAAAGACAGGGCTAACATAGTAAGAAACAAACATACTTTATTTATAATACATATGTAATGCTAGTGCTAATACATATGTAGATCATTTATTATGTGTCAGGAAATATGCAAAGCACATTATAAATATTAGTTCATTCCAGTCCTCCCAATAATCCCATTAGGTATGTATTAATGTCCTGATTACAAGTGAAAGGAGAAAAAAAGAAAGAGGCTTGCAGAGACTAAGTACCTGGTATAAGGCAGAACTGAAATTTGAACCCAGATCTGTCTGGATTTCAGTGCTCAGGGTTTTAACACTCTTTTATTGGCATTTGGATCAATTAGGGCTGGGATTTGGTAGGTACTAATTAATTGCAGTAGATTAATAAAGGCCAAGATGATATGCTGGGTTTTAAAAATCTTTCACATATTAATGTAGGTGGAATTAATGAAGACCAATAAAAATTCTTTATATATTTTGCCTATGTGCCACTGTTTATTAATAATGTTCAACTCCCAAACATGAATAATTCCTTTAAACTTATTTTTATAGATATGATCAAGATGAAACAGAATTATTGCTTTAAAATGGAAACTTTAAACAAACATTTTATGTATGAATTTTAATCACTTAATTTACTTTCTCTCATTTATCTGTTTTGTGGTTTAATCTAGTAGTTGTTCTGTTACAACCTAGACAATATTTAAATACTGTATCTTATAGAATCAAAAATCATAACTCCTAGAAATAATGTTAGATGCAAATCTAATGTTAGTGGTGTAGTATTTTTATTCCAATATCAATAATAGATCATCTACTGGAGTTATGGAAAATAGTGATTTGAGAGGGACATTTGGAGAAAACAAAAGGCAAGTTGTTCTCCAAGTTATTTGCACCTTTAAATTTTACAAAACTTTAGTGTTTCAGATTCATGTTATATATTTTATTAAAATCTGTGTTTACTAAATTAGATTAAAATGCTTGCAATTGGTAGAATTCTTTTACCTACATCTGCCTTTGTGACATCTGCTGGCAATATCTGGTATTACAGTGCTCCATAATTCACACTTATCTGCCTTTTCCAACTGTCCAATGCTTACTTATTCAGATGATACTACTTTAATTCAATTTCAGGAACTCAGTGAGTGTCCTTGTCTAGAGAAGGGGTACTTGAATATGAGACCCAATTATAGAAGAGGAAAAGTTAGCCTTCCAGAGTCTGAGGAATTATTCACTTAGCATATTTGCATATATTTTCTTTCATGACCTAGTAATAAAAGAGATATATGACTTTTTTTTTCCTGAAAATTCCATATAAGAGTGTTATGTATGGTAATACTGTTGACAGTTGTCAGCCAATCCCCATAGTGACATAATGCCACTCAGACATTCTCTACAATTTGATAGTTATATGATAAAAGCTGTGCATTAGTGGAAAACTGTGAATGAAGAGAGTCTAAATCCATATTAAAAATGACTGAACTGTACCTAGATCCCTGCATACATTGGGTAAATGGGTAGGAAGCAAAATGCATGAGCAAACTTTTTATATTACCAGGAATCCATTTATCCACAGTCCTATCAGTCAAATTCAGATACTTGTTGCCACCTCCAAGATTTATAGGTTGTAGCTGGTTTTTGAAATTGCTTTGTATTTCCATTTAACAGCCAGGGTAGCGGCATGTTAAAATTTTGCCTTGGTCCTCTTGGAGCTTATTTATAAAGCTAATTTGTCTCCCTGGACATTTCTCTCTCTCTCTCTCTCTCTCTCTCTCTCTCTCTCTCATTCAAATGCCAGCTCTAGGCTTCTAAACCATTAACACCGCCCACCCCCACCCCACCCCTTTTTTTTTTTATCCCAGACAAAATACTGTCATAGACAATGCCATTGCAGGACAGTGATGATTACGATGATATAGTCCTCCCAGGCAGGATACAAACCATCTCGCCTTCTGGCCGGTGATGGATTCGCTGCTGTCCCTGCAGACATCCAGGCACACACACAGAGCACTGGGAAGTACACATTGACTGTACTGCTCGCCGACCGCCTTGAAGAAACTGTAGCTAACCACCTTATTAGTATTCCTGTCTCCACCGTGTCTCAGTTGCAGCAGCAGAGGGCTGAGCAAAATGCAGTAGAGCAGGGACAGACACAGCTCTGGCAGTCATCTCAATGCAGGCTGCCGAATGTTGGGGGTGGAGGATGCAGCACATCAAGATGAATAACCTTGCCATAATCCGGGGCACCCAGCAAGCAGACACCTCTGCTGATTGACCCGCTCCTGGCTTGATGAATCTGCCTGGGGGAGAGGGAACCGGAATCTACCTGGTCCTGGGGGGCCCCCCATTGATTTTGGATGCTCTTTTGATCCTACACCGATCTGGGAAGGTAACAGTGAGCCGTACCATCTGCAGCACTCAGCAGCTATTGGAGGTTACCACTGACAGTTTCATCACACGGGTTTGTGTGAGTGTGTGCGTGTTTGTGCGTGTTTGTGAGTGTGGGTGCCTGCTTTTGCGTGAAAGAGAACGTGTGAGTGTCCAAGAGTGTGTGTGTTTGTGTGACAGCCAAAGCAGGTATATCGTACTGTAGGTTTCAACAACGCGAAAATTTTCTCTGTACTTGGGCGCCCGGCCCAAAGCCCCTCAGCTTTCACCACCCCCTTCCTTCCCCACTGCCTCCTTCTTTTTGCCTTTGATGAGTTTTTGGCTTACTTTTTGGCGGAGTCTCTTGGACACGTTTTTTGCTGGTGCTGGAAGATCAGATCAATGGAACCTTTGAAAACTGATTATTTTTCTCCTGTGTGACTTTAAAAAGAAGAAGAAGAAAAGAAAAGAAAGTAGTGCAAGATAAATAGAGGATTTTAAATTTTCATGGTGAACTTTGAGGATCCATAAAGAAGGTAAGTCATGGGACTACTTAGATCCTGGTTCTTGCTTTCCTGTAATGTTTGTGTTTTCCTGTTTGTTTTCGGAAATCCACAGGCAGTTTAGAAGCACATTTTTAGAGATTGTAATGCTCAGAAGAACTCAGTGTGTGACATTTGGGGGCTGTTTTCATGCCATGGGGATTATTTCCGTTTGTATAACCATGGCCCCATCCTTCCTCCCATTTTTACACATTTTATTTATCTAGTATTTACACAGTGAATTCTGCATTTATGAAATTTAGAAAAAATTAGTTCCAGGCTTCTCCCTCCTTGAAATACTCTTTAAATTTGAGGGGAAAAATCAGAAAAGCTACTGACAGGGGCTCTGAGTTAGAAGTAAAAGTGTTTCTGCCCAGAGACCCAGGGTGGGAGTCGGGGGTGCATCCGGACTTTTATGATAACTTAATAGCAGACTTTTTTTTTTCCATAGCACTTATTTTTTTCCTGAATAGTTAAATCTGGTCTTGGAGTGGCGAATGTGTGGAGTACAGAAAAGCTGTTTCAGGAGCTCTTAATTGGAGCAAATGAGAACAAAGTGGAAATTGTTTAGTATTTTGAACCTCTCTTTTTTTCACTGATTCTCTTGCTATTGCATCTCATTAACCTTTCTGGATGCAGTGTTGCCTGATTAAGACTAGTGTCTCACATTTTGGAACATCCCCTTACCCTACATGGTCCCTAGAGGAGGGAGTGTGGTTGCAAATTGCTCTTAATCATCTACTCTTGACTGTAAAAGCAAGCAGGCAGCATCAGGAATTCAGGTGACTTTAGTCAAACATCTTGCCTAACTCAGTCCTTTAGTGTTTCCTAAAGCACAGTGGTTAGCTGTGCTTTTTTTTTCTTTTTCTTTTTCTTTTTTCCTTTCCCTTTCCTTCAAAGCGAAACATAGATAGTTTGCCTGTTTCCATTCTGAGGTTATTTAATTAAAAAAAAACACCATTTCATTGTGATAGCATCTGTGTTCCTGTATCTGTGAGTATTTTTATCTCTGCATTGGCACCCCTTAGCCTCTCCCAAGAAGTTTGAATCACTCGTAAATATACTTCTAAACTGCTGATACCCTAAGTGAAAGAAATAGAGCTTTAGTCAAGGCATATGGATGGCTTCTTCTAAAAGGAGTAGTGATATTTCATGGAATGTTAGCCAACTCGAACTGTTACTGTGAACATATTCATGGGGGAGATGACAGGTATGTTAACTAGGCGGGGGGTCATGCATGAGTGTTTCTTAGGATGTCTGTGTATAGATAGAGAGATGGTGCAAGTTGTAACATGAAAGATTTTATTCAGAGACAGTTGACTGGGTCAAAGATTTATGAGAGCCAAGTTGAGAGATGTCAAAGATCATATTCAAAACAATAATATTATTTCTTTTTTCTTTAAGAGGAGTGTTTTGAAAATCCTGAACTAAAAAGATAAAAAATACTTAAACGTGAGATTCGACTCTGGTATTGCCATAGGCTATCCCTGCCATCTATTTGTTGTTTTCTGCATAATGATATTAGTGAAACAGTTAAAGGAGGGCAGCTGTTAAAAGATCCCTCCCCTTTTTCATCCTGTAACTGATACTTACTCCATACTGTCCTCTTGGTAAAAAAAAAAAACAAAAACCAACAACAAACCTATGGGTAAACTCTTTCCGGTCAGTATAATTTATTATATGTCTTCCTTTTCTATTTATTTATTATTATTTTTTTTTATGTGTATTTCTTGTCAACTATTTCTGCTCAGGATATTTTCATCTGTTACTCATAGATTACAGTTACATTTCCCTTATCAAGAGAGGGGATTTTATCAGCTCGGTGCTTTGTGACCCCCTGGAGGGGTGGGATGGGGAGGGTGGGAGGGAGGGAGATGCATGAGGGAAGGGATGTGGGAACAGATGTATATGTATGACTGATTCACTTTGTTATAAAGCAGAAACTAATAAAAAAAATAAAATTTAAAAAATAAATAAATAAATAAATAAATAAATGACATGAACATAGGAGAGACCCCCAATAAAATTTCATTTTCTTTGTGGAGAAAACAACCTGGGACTCATGAAGCCTGAAGGCAAGTGCAATATATAAACAAGAAACAGAAAGTTTACTGTTCTAGGGAGAGAGCAGAGCCCTGATGCTGTAAGTGCCAGTGGGTTATGTCAGGGGGTTGGAGGTTGCCCAGCTCTGCCTGGACTATCACCATTCTCTAGGTCGGTCAGCTCTTCGTTAGCCTGCAGCTCTTGATATAACCAGTGCCAGGTACAGAGGCCAGTATTTGACGTCATCTATTTGGTGTTTGGGCAGTTCCGCACAGAGAGAAGCCCTCTGAAAATGCCTTTCTGGAAGTTGGCAAATTAGTGCCTCTTTTTATTGAGGGTATTTCATTTTGACTGTTCCTCCTCCCATTCACATTCTCACCCAGTGTGGGTATATTTAAACTTGTGGTGTTGGGAAAAATTAATTGCATAGATTATTCTCAGCACCATCTTTTAAAAAATAATAAAGATAACATCTTGGCTTTTGTGTATTTGAGATTTAATCATTGTAATCCGTGAATCTTCTAGCCATAGCAACACTTTCATTACCACTTACTTTAGGCTAATAATAGAAGTGGGGTACATGCCAACTCAGGATTTTCTGATTACAGCTCATGCAGTGAGCAAAGCAGCTCCCTGGCACCTCAAGTTTTCCTGATGCTGCTTGGGCAACTGTAACTTTGTATCTTTATTATCAGCTCGGGTCAGAGCAGTGGTAAACAGCTTCCAATCAGGACTGGCTCCAGATCCATGGCTTTCTTTTGTCTTTTACGGCTTTGTTTTGTGATAGAGAGTGTTTCACAGTTTAACAGGGTTGGGTTCTTTTTTTTTTTTTTTTTTTTTTTTGCTTAGCGAGTTCAGAAAAGAAAGGAAAAGGAAGGGTCCTTTCCATCTCAGTAGAAGTAACATGTCAGAGTTGCCAAAGAAAAGGCTGAAGTTCCCTAGAGGAAATAGATGCAGGGTTATATTTTTAAAAAATGAATTGGTAAATGGTTGCCTTGAGTTTATTTGGGGAGAATAAAGGAAATTCTAATTCCTTCTCTATTTAGTTCCAGTCAGTTGGCCAGCCTTTCTGTAGGTCTTTGCTCAAGTAAGCCAACCCATGCCCAGCATTCTCCAGAGTGCTTCTGTGTTTTTAAGACCCAGGGCACTTAACACATGAATGGCTCTTTCCTTCTGTAACAAACAGAGCTGACAGCTGGAAAGTCAGCTACTGAGAACCTTTAAAGGAAGCCAGAAAGATCACCCAGTAAGTTGAAGAGCAAAAAGGGGCTCTTGGAGTTCTGGCCCTGGAGGTGGGTGAGGACCCAGCTGACTAAACTTGAAGTTTTGATTGCTGAGTCATTACAACAGCCTGGAGCTGTGTGTTAGCTCCAGGAACTGATGCTGATATTGGGGCTAATGCTAATAGGCAATAGTATCAGCTCACAGCAGAAGATGCCAACTTTTGGGATGAAAGAGATGCACCCTCTGATGCCAGATGCGTTTGTGTGTTCTTGTGTTGTTTTCATCACTTAAAA
Organism: Hyperoodon ampullatus; assembly: GCF_949752795.1. Taxonomy (NCBI): domain Eukaryota; kingdom Metazoa; phylum Chordata; class Mammalia; order Artiodactyla; family Ziphiidae; genus Hyperoodon; species Hyperoodon ampullatus. The sequence goes on from NC_136920.1 coordinate 21,228,977, forward strand.
ACAACCTCTCAGTGTCCCCCAATAAATTACAAAAGAAAAGATGGATTCATTGAAGTGCAGATAGGACAGGGGCTTTACAATTGACTAAATCAATTCACTCTATTATCTGCATTGCCACTGGGGACTCAGTAATCACAGCTAAGATGGGGGGGAGAACAGCGGCTGGAGTTAGAATCAGGAGACGGAAACCCTGGATTGAGAAACAGAAGGTGTCAGTCAATCCTTGACAGTGCTGCTTAATGGTCAGTAAGTCACTCAAAGTCTCAGAACCCCAATTTCCTTCTATATGATTTGGAAAAAAGCATTCTTAACTCATAATGTTGTCATGAAGATTATGAAATATTGCAAAATAAAATGCTCTGTAATTATATATTACTATAGAAATGTAAAGTACTATAGTGACGATAATTTCATACATGGTTCAAGACTGTACAAAATAGTGTCAGCAATATAATTTTAAATTAAATTGATTAAGCAGCAGCACCGGTCTTTTCTTCATGACGGTAATCAATATTTGCATTGTTATAATTTGGGTGTTTCTCATGTGTGTTGACTATACCTCTTCTCAGTAATTTCTAAGGTATATTCTTAGTTACTTGTGGATTTGTGTGTGTGTGTGCATGCACATGTGCATGTGTGCATGCACGCGTGTGCAGGTAATTAACCAAATTGTAGGAGGTACAATTTTAGATTCATAAAAATTAGAAAATGTGTGATAACCTGAATCCATTGGCACTGGGTATCCAGAAAGGACAAGAAAGACTTGCACTCTCTAGGCTTTTCTGTAGGAATACACAGATCCTTACAAGGTTTGTGGGCTTCAGAAAACTCTAGTCCTCAATGATGCTATTGATTAGAATTTGAGTTACGCTTGGAACATGTATCAGTAGGGTATTTTTTTGTAGTAACAGCATAGGTCATGATGATTGTCACACTGAGTTACATTTGTGGGGTAGATAGACCAGGATTAAAAGGCTGAGTTGGAATCATGATGGCAAGAGAACATGGTAGTGATGAGAACTGGCTTCGGAGATGGACAGACTTGGGGTCAGATACCTAATCTCTTAGAGACTCAGCTATCTAATCTGTAAAAGAGGGATGATCAGTCAGTCAGAGGGCATTTGTGATGAATGAATAAATGATTGTATAATATAGTCCTTGGTAAAACCCTTGACACGAAATTGGAGCTCTACAGGTAGTTCATATATACAGTCTCTTTCCTCTTTGTCTGGCTTAAAAATTAGAAAGACAACAGTAATTCAGTGTATTTTTGTAAGTGATGCAGGTGGTCAAAAGCCCCAAATATAATCTGAGAGGTAAGTAAAACTAGAGAGGGAAAGCTAGATTTCTGTAAATTAGCTCATTTCATATACCATGGTTTCATCAGATCCTTTCTTGGAACAAACAAAGTGCCCTTTCCAGATGTCACCTCACTTACGCTTACAACTTCTGAAATGATACTGAATGTAAGTAGTGAGAATCGTGTGCACCCACCCATATGTGGTTGCAGAGGCACAATTCTAGATGTCAGCAAGTGGTATTAACATTGCTCTTTATCTAACATCTCGTTTTGTTCACAGTCAGTGAAAGGATGCATATTTATTAAACACCTACCAGGTACAAGCACTGTGATCATTGCTGTGTGGGGATGTAGAAGGACGTTCCTGCTCCTGTCCCTTTGCTGCAATTTCTGCATTTGGACAGGGCATGCTGCAGTCTTCAAGGCTGCCTCCTAGAATTTGGACTTGATAGTTAAACAGAATCAAGATTCCCCTGCCAGTCTGACCTCTGTGGGGACGTGTCATTGTATATGACCTTTATTTAGTTCAAGAACGTATTGCAAAAGATGTAAAAATCCTTGTTCCTATTAATGTAGCTGAGCTGAGCTGTCAGTGATGAGTCCAATTCTGCTTTGCTAACTCTGCACGGCTGGTACCACTTGACCCAGGTATTTCTGTTCTGCAAAGTCAGCCTTTCCCTGTGCACGAAAGGAGCCGGGTTTTGTCCTTCAGATTGTGGGTTCTTTTTATCCTTATATGAATGGATGAAGTCTATTTTATGGCTTGCTGAGAAGGAAGACAACATCCACGCTTCCTGGATTTTAAGGTCCCATTCCTTACAATCCAAATCTCATACAGTGAGAAAGAGAAGAGGGACATCAATTTGTCAAAATAACAAACACAAGTTCACTGGCCTCTATCAGAGCCTCAAGCATCAGGATTCATGTTTAGAGTACTGCACGGAACTAAGGAAATTTCCTGTGCAATATACTGCAGATTACATTGCCAGCACACATCTAGAAAGTACAATAAATTATAATTACTTCTGTCATATATTCAACAAGTGTGTTCTATGTGCCAGGCACTATTCTAAGTAGGTTAGATTTTTTACTTATACTTCTCAAAAAATTAATAAGATGATATTATTATTCTTATATTACAGATAAGGTGAAAAGTGATTCACTTTTTTGCCACAAATACCGATTCACTGCAGAGCCCATGTATATTCTTCTCTGCCATATTTTGTTGTTTAGGTTGCAAACCCAATGCTTCTTCACATAAATCCCTGAATATAGATAGGGCAGAGCAAGCTTTCTCTAAATGCAAATCAAATAATCTTGTTCCCATTATAAACTCACTCTGTCAGTGGAAAGATGTGGTCTCAGTGTCTCTAAGGGACCTCTGAAGGGCCATTTCCCTGAACCAGTGGGTCCCTGATAAAGTACATCATCAGTGCCACATTTTTGTGGCCTCTGGAGGCATGCATAGCTTGAGGTAGATCTCCATTAAACTTTGACCATTATCAAAGTCTTATTGGAATGTTTGATGGCATGTGGAGTGATGGCAATGGTATAAAATTCCTGCAGTTACAAGACAAGGAAAAAAGTAAAGAAATGAAGGTCTCCTCTATGACTTTAAATAGTAAGTAGCATTGGGCTGTATTTGCAGATGGTACTTTATGAGAAGTATCTCTCAACATGTTTATCTACTCATTAGTTATACAACTTTGTGCAGATTACCCTTGTACCCAGAGTTCCTTATCTCACCTTGTAGGATTGTCATAAAAAGATTAAGAAAAATAAAACTTATAAAGGACCTAGAACAGAGATTGGAATTTAGTCAGTGCTCAATAGAAGATATCTCATAATAACAATAGTTGTATTTATTTGCTTATAATAATAATTAATAGTACTAGTATTGATTATGATAGTAATTTAGCAACCTCAGTTTGCATATAAACCTTCTTGTACTCCACGGTGCCAGGGCTTATACAAATTGTCACCTCACAACAATGAACAAAAAAGCAAATATCCATGTCTCTGGCCGTAAAAATATGAAATAGAGGGGGAAAATTATCTTTCAGCATTATTGATGTCGGTGGGGGACATGTTGATGGAAAAGGAATGATTTGGTGCAGAGCGTTCAGGTAAACTAGAGACAGAAAGAGGACCAAGTCAGAATTTCATGAGCTGAGGAATGCTTTCTAAAGTCAGATCCTAAAATGCTGTGAGCTTGGGAATACAGCTCAATGCTTGGCTGTAAACAGGAGAAAGGGTCACATTTTGAAAGATTTCTTGATAAAGAGAAAAGGTCACCATCTTCCTTTGACTTTATCCTGACAAAGAAAAAAGAAAATTTCAACTCTACCTTTTCTCTCATCCCTGCAAAATTTCTCTAGGTTTTATATTTAATGTAGATATTTCAGTGATTTTTCTTCAGTTTCTGATGTTCTAGCTATTGCTTTTTTAATATATATGAGTAAAAAAAATCAGCATTTTAAGTGTTTGGTGGTAAACCATTCCTGTATGGGAGATTAAAATCCTTTATGTAGGTGCTTTGGATTATTATATTCATGTTGTAAGTAACAGGTCACAAAAGGAAGGCCCAAATAAACACACAATTGTTCAGGATGTACTTCTTTTGAAAAGTATGATTTGAGTGAAAATCTTTGACTATGTATACCTGGAATCTTGTAGATACTCGATATGGAAGAAGTGCTTCATTAAAGAAAAGTTTTTCATACAGAGTGAGACAAATGTTGGGATAACAGAGTAAAAACTGTGTGAAGTGCAAGCATTTTGAACAATCACTTTAGTAAAGGCAAATTCTTTCCTGAAAACCTGAAAACAGGCCAATGATTAGTAACACAAAGAATGAATGGCTTTGCTCCTTTTTTTTCCTGTTGGAGACATTTACTCGGTATAGTAACAATAAACATACTGAATATGAATACACACAAGGATGAAACTCTACTCGCTCTTCTTCAGAAAAGCCATGTTTCTATGTGACTTTTGCTCAGGATCTTTCATCTGCCAAGAAACCTGTGCTATTATTACACATTAAACATTTTATCAGTCAACCTGTTCTGACTCCAGTGCCCACAGCGATAGCATATATGCATGCAGGTTAGAAGTTTTTGAGTGTCTCCGACTGCAAACATTTACATGACCTGGAGTCTCTCTCGCACACAAACAGCCTTCTTCCTGTGTTCATCTGGTCAATGCTACTTCCTTTATCTCTTTTCTCTTCCTTGACCTGTCTTTCCTTACTGCCGTGATTCTACTGGTTGTGTCTTTGCCACTTCAAGTTTCATTTTCATCTCATCTCTCCCATCACTATAGGCACTGGTGTACTTTTTCCAAGCTTGGACTAAATGGAATTCTGTTCTCCCTATCTGGTACATGTTTTTCTCCCAAGACTCATGTGACTGGGGGAAACATGCACACATACACAACACATATATACACATGTGCGTATACACCAGAAATTTATACATGCATATATATGTATGTGTATATATACATATTTATATATACATATATATTTCTACACCTGAATCTAAGGACTGTATCATGGATCTAGCACAAGGTCCCTTTTGCATAAGTAAATCAGAGTTCTCAGTGAATGCTGTTGTGGATTATACATCCTTTACTTCTGTTGTCATTTCAATAGTGTCATTTATTCAATGTGTGTTTATTGAACACCCACTAAGTCTACTGTGATATTACAGTTATAGTATGGAAAACAAAGTTGTACACAGTGTAATTTTTTCCCTTCAAACCTGCAGTTGGTGGGTAAGAATAAAGATATGGGATGGGCCCTATAAAAGTCCTTAAAAAAATCACAAGATTAACACAAGAGCTATCATGAACTGAACACCATGATACTACAGATGATATGGTGGGAATGTCACAGTTGTGAAAAGGGAGTATCATTATTTTCAGGATACAGATGAGGAAATTGAGCCTCAGACAACTTGTGATTTGCCCTGGGAAATGAGTCATTACCTGCAGTGCATGACATCTGTCTGTCTGGGTGAATCTGGCTCAGAGCCTATGTTCCTTGATTCCTCCCATCCTGGAGTTTATCCTTGCAAACACCTAAAGTTATACGCAGTGCTTTCTGTTTTTCCCTATTTATTTTGATTTTTTCTATGCTTCTTGGGTGAAAATTGTTTTCTGTTTTGCTGTAATATTTTCTACCTTCAAAATTTTCTTGGACTCCTTTCCTTTTCTACCAATGATCGCTATAAAGAGAGCTTGGAAGCAAAGGTACAAAGATGCATCTCTCTAGTGTCCTCACTTTCTTCCTTGTCAAGATCTGAATATGTCCCTTTTCTGTTTTCTGGAAGGGGAGCTAGTGCTTTATACAGATGGTCTGTCGGGCAGACAGATGGTCCAAACCTCTCTAATGGTATGTTCTAGAGGGAGCATGTCTATAAGCTGACAGCTCAGGATGGAATGACACTTAGCACAGCCATGAAGAGTTGCTAGAAAGGCTGTTCTGTGACCATCCCACTTCTTTAATTTGGAGTTCTTGGAGATTTGAGGGACATGTTTTCTGCTGTAAGTAGGTGACAGTTTCTCTTTCTCTCAAGCCAAGGGATGACAGTTCCACAACAATAAATTTAGAAGTTTGCCAGGGACTCTCATAGGATGTCATTTTTTCTTGACTTAGAAACTGGATCCAAGGTGTGAATCCAGGAGAAGCAAAAGGGAGACTCTTTAAAGGTGGTCAGCTCTAATTCTGACCATGTCACCTACTTGAAGAAGCCACAGAGGCTTTTACCCATCAAGAGGGAGCCATTCAATCAAATTGATTCTTTAGTCATTACTGTCTGTGGGGGTGGGAAGTGCTGAGTCACCTGTCAGGCTTCTGTTTAAATAACATCTTGACTCTGTCCCCTGATGAGAACAGAGCTATGAGATTCAGAAACAGAAAAAGGGATAATATCCTCCTCCTGTCTGGGGCTGAATACGGTTCCAGAAAAACCTACCATCCTCGATATCTATTGTGTTGGCCAAAAAGTTTGTTTGGATTTTTCCATAACAGCTTATGGAAGAACCGGAATGAACTTTTTGGCCAGCCCAGTATTCACTTACCTGTACCAGCTCCCAAAATGGTTAGTGATTTCAGGGTCCAGAATATAAGGAAATATTCCCCTATTTCTGTCATCTTTTCCCCTTGCCCTCTTACCAAGTAGAGGCCACAGAAGATGCAGAAAAGTCGGTGTCAGGCAGCAGCTCCTGTCTCTGACATTTTTTCAGACTACAATCTCACCTGCTAGCTTGCTAGGACTTCCTGATTGCCTGCTTCCTTCTCTGGCTTTTTATACCTTTAGTGTCATCCTCTACTCCAAGTTTTCCAACATCTGTCTCAGGCCCACCTTCTTTGGTGATATCTTTGATTGCTTTCAAATCTGCACCCTTTGCTCTAATCTCAGTCCCGGACACGTACATGGTTTTAAGTCACCAAGGGCTTCAGATTAGAGGCATTGTCTGTGCTGGCTCCTGCCTTGTAATAGCACTTAATTGTAGTCCTCAACTCTCCTGTCTTCTCGCTAGAAGTGAGGAGCAGGAACTGCCTTTCATAATAACTCCAAGTCTTCTCAACCTGCAACCCTAGTTATATACTGACAACTATCTCATTTCTCTGTTATTTGATGTAAACATCTTTAAACAAGGACAGTGTTCCTATCTGTAAAATCTGGAGCATGTTAACAGCTAGCATTTATTTAGCATTTACTATATGTCTAGAACTTTATGTTCATTATCAAAAATTTGATACCCTGAAAAAAAATATGAGGTAGGTATTATAGAAATGTTAAAGATGGAGGGCTTCCCTGGTGGCACGGTGGTTGAGAATCTGCCTGCCAGTGCGGGGGACACAGGTTCAAGCCCTGGTCTGGGAAGATCCCACATGCTGCAGAGCAACTGGGCCTGTAAGCCACAACTACTGAGCCTGCGCGTCTGGAGCCTGTGCTCCGCAACAAGAGAGGCCGCGATAGTGAGAGGCCCGTGCACCACGATGAAGAGTGGCCCCCCACTTGCCACAACTAGAGAAAGCCCTCGCAGAGAAATGAAGACCCAACACAGCCAAAAATAAATATACATAAATAATAATAAAAAAAGATGGAGACACTTAACCTCAGAGAGGTTAAATAAATGGCCAAGATCACATAGCAGAGGCCTAGCTGAATCAAATACCTATGTTTAGAAATATGGTATTTTGCCTTCTAAGTTATTTAAATAATATGTAGTACTTTCCCTCACAGGGGAATACCTGGGGTTTTGTTTGGATATGTAAGAAAAATCTTTGTAGACTTTAAAGCTCTATGCGAATGTTAATTGTTGCTGTTTTCTATCATAAGATTATTTATGGATGACACTGCATGTATTTATGTAGCTCAGTGTAAGAAATAGCTGATTAAGGAGCAATCATTTCTCAATTTTAAAGCAGAAATGTTGTGGATGCTTATGAAATAGAGCTCCAAAAACAGGTGTGTGCAGCAGTCTGGTTGGTGTGTCTGGTGAAATACAGTAGAACCTGACTAAATTACACTAATGAGTTGGAGACCATTACAAATTATCACATTTGCCCAATTAGTGAAGGAGTAACATAGAGAAAAAGACTTCTAAGGAAGCAAAGCTGATATGAAGAGAAGACAAAACTGCAAGTAAGCATAAAAGATGTTAGTAACACACACCACCCACACATGCACGTGTGCACACATTCACACACACACACAACCACACATCCCTCTACAGTAGGTGAAGTTGCTAACATTATCATGAAATATACAAATATTTATACAAAATGGATTTATGTGTGCATATGGTTTGCTCAGTTTCTCTGTCTCTCAGGAGAAAGTAATCAGTGGAAGTTCATTGTTTTATGGTTCCAAGAAAACTGTTTTATGTTTTTACCTAATCAGAATGTGATGTTACAATTGGAACATTGTTAGATTGTAATGCTACATTTAGTTAAATTTTATTGTATGCTTTGAGGGATGTCCTACCATCCTGAGGGCTTCTGTAGGTATTATCACCTTGGAATCTTGTCAGTTACAGTACTTTTATCTACTAAGTTTTTCTTAGAAGTCATTCTTCATATATTCTCAGGGCCCTTGCTTCCCAAATTCTCTCAGTCAACCTATTTTGTGGACAAAAGTAAAAGGCAAGTTATCTACCAAATTCCTTGTGATTCTAAAATCTCATCCTTTTAGAGCTCAGATAACAATACACAATTTAAATAATTAAGTATATATTTTTTACAGCATTTTACCAGTTTCATAGAGGGCTTAGGAGAATTCATAATTGGAAACCAGGCACTTGCTAGTTACATATCTCATTTATTTCATCCAGTTCCTGAACATTTATTCTATGTCAGTACCAGAGGTAAACTTAGATTTTGTTCAATTCTTAGTATAAATATATGCAAGTAATATTACTGTTATGTTTAATTTACAGATGAGAAAAGTGAGGCTTAGAGAGCTTAAGTATCTTGCAAGTGATAATGCAGCTAGTAGTTGCCAGAGCTGGGATTTAAGAAAACACAGGCGCTTCCCTGGTGGCGCAGTCATTGAGAGTCCGCCTGCCAATGCAGGGGACACGGGTTCGTGCCCCGGTCCAGGAAGATCCCATATGCCGCGGAGAGGCGAGGCCCGTGAGCCATGGCCGCTGAGCCTGCACGTCCGGAGCCTGTGCTCTGCAACGGGAGAGGCCACAACAGTGAGAGGCCCGTGTACAGCCAAAAAAAAAAAAAAAAAAAAAAAACAAGGAAGAAAACACAGATTACGTTTCAAAGGAAATTGTACTCTACCAAACATACGGTCACATTCACAGCAAGTTTATGTTAAAATTATGGCTTCCAAGCCCAGATCAGCATAATTAACATGATGACCTACTCTCATCGACTGCTTTTTTAAAAAATGTTATTTCTACTTCTAAACTCATTACTGGGCTCTGATAAGATGTTCAACATAATATTTTGCTTTAGTTGTAGTTTTGTGGCTTCAGAATTCCTTTGCACTTTACTCTGTACCTAATAACTTTGCTCGTTAAATTTAAAATGACAGTTTTTGTGCATATAGTCTAACAGAAATGTATTTGTTGCCTTCTTGGTTGCAAAGGACCACGCTTGTCATTGATACTTTGTAGTGAAAAGGAAAATATGGCCACAAATTCCCTGTATCCTGGTATGTCCATGCCAAATAACTCCCAGAAAGAAGTGGAATCTCTTTTCTCACTCCATGAAACTGAATGGCCTTGTGACTTGCTTTGCTCAAATGTGGGAGAAATGACATTACATAATAGGATAGGCCTTAGGAAGCCTGTAGCTTCATTTTCCTCCCTTGGAGAACTGTTCTGAGACCATCATGAAAGGTAGCCCATCTAGACTAGTGGAGGTCACACAGAGGAAAGCTGACCTGCTGCTCTCCCTCCTTTTTTCCTCCTATCATGTCATTGAAAGCCAGCTCCAGCTGCCAGACATGTGAATAAGGCCACCTTGGGCCTTCCAGCTCAGCCTCTTCTCTAGCTAAACATAGCTGCGTGAGTGAATTAAGGTGAAAGGAACAAAGTAACTGCCCATCGTATATGGAGAATGGTTAGACAGAAGAAATCCTTAAGTCTCTGTGTCTTAGGAAGATTTATTACACAGCCATAGTTAACTGGAAAATGGAACAGGCTTACCTATTACATGTGCATTATTTATTCCCTAAGATTTAAATTGGGGGTAAGAATGGATTTGTGAGTTTCCCAAATTGTTTTCCTGAAAAAGAGTAACCTGGTACAGTGAAGACAGAGCTGCTTATATAAAAATTTTAGACTTTGATAATTAGCTGCTTGGCATTCATTCAGCTTCACTTTTAATGTTGTTTTTATGTATTCAACAAATAAATATTTAGAACCTACTATGTGCCAGACCCTGAACTCTGTAGAAGTAACGTCATTTTCATTATGAGCAGCTTCAATAAAGAAAGGAATTTCTCCCAAATATCTAGGGTATTAAGTTTTACACACACACTGTCTCTTTCTCTCTCTCTCTCTCTCTCTCTCTCTCACACACACACACACACAGAGTTGCTCATTCATACTCACACTTGATGGACTCCTTCTTCCTGCTTAGATCTTTATTTGAAGGAAGGAAAAAATTACCATCTTTGGACCATATTATAAAATAGTAATTTGTTTGTACATTTTATTCATATATGATCATATTTAATGTTCAGTAACCCTTGGAGAAAGGTGTTATTTTTTTATTTTACAGGTGGGAATACTGAGGATAAAGGACTAAGTTATGGGTTCAACATCATGCGTTAGATGGAGAACTCAGAATTCATACATGGATTGTCTGACTTTCACTCCCAGGACCTTCTCATTGCACTATACATCCTACCTGTAAACAGGACTAGGAGGCCAGCCCCACTGCTTCTATTTCATGTTTCATCTCCTTTTGTTTTTCTTTTCCATTTTTTCCTTTTGGCCCTCTGTCACTCCCTTTTAGCCTTAGCACTTCCCTTAATTGATGGATGGTTGGAATTCTCCTCAACTCTATTGCAAGAACAGAAAGAAAATTGTTCTGTAGATATTGAAAACCACTTGTCTCACGGGGGGCATCCTGCTTGCCTCAGAATGTCCACTGGTGGCGTGGGTCCTGATTTGCTTTTATGGTCCAATTGATTCAGAATTAAGGTGTCAGGAAAGTCTGGGGAGAAGAAACTTTCTCATCAGTGCCTCATGAGTTAGTTCTTGGGAGATATGCAGGGTTTTCTTTGTGCAGCATCTTCTTGGAACATGTGAAAAAAGATATGGTGAACCAAAGGTTACATGTTAAATCTTACTTTCTGTTAATCCTGAGGTGTAGCTTACTGCCAGATCTAAGGGGTGAGGGATGGAAGTTAAGTTAGACTCCTTGCCCCATACCAACAACATGTCCCAATTTTATTTTCTTCCTTCTATTACTAGACTCAGTTTTTTTCTCCTCTAAAATCTTGTTACCTTACTTGATTTTGTACTCAAGCTTATGTAACCAATGTCTTTTTCCATTAAAAAATTCGGTAAATGCAAACCAACTGGTAAACACTCACTGGTATCTGTAACCCAGAAGATAACAGGGCTTATCTTCAACTTTATAGTAGTCCTGGTTCAATGGCTATTCTGCTGGATGACCGAGGAGATACTGTATAAAGGTTTTACTCATTATTGCTACTTTTTTCTCTTCAAAACCACCATGTGCTATAGCTATTGGCCTGCCTATTTTTATAAATATTCCATAACATTAAGGTTTACAAAAGTCTCTCTTATCTATAAAATTTGTTTTTGCTCTGCTCATAACACACTCTGCTCTGGGGTTTTCCTTAGCTCTTCTATGCTTTATTTCACACTGAAGTTACAAGTGCTCATAACATATACTCAGAGAGCAAAGGAAAAGGTAATATACAGTTCAGACTCATACTGTTAAATTTGTTTCTTTCCACTAATCGGTTTCTTCTAGGCCTTTGTTAATTTATTTTCAGATCAGTCATCCAAGTCAGGGTTGATATTGTGAGGTTTGCTTAGCACCGATGTTGAAGCAAAGAAGTAACATGCTGAGCTAAAAAGAGTCCTTGACTTGAAATAAAAGTGTAAGTTCTTCCGTTTCATAGCTCTACAGACAAGGGCGCGTCATATACACTTTCTGAAATCAGCTTCATTCCTTCATTGAATAGGGATCATACCTGACTCAAAAGCATTTTCTTCAATTCAGAAGATTCTGCATATATAAAGTAATATAATTATTAGGTAGCATTTTGAAGATAGATTGACTCTTTCAGGTTATATAGTATAGGAATCTAGTGGCTCATTTCATAGCAAGAAAGAGTCAGCTAAGAGAGAGAACAATGTCCAAGAGTATCTTGAATTTAAATCACCACTTTAAAAAATATTCTTATTTTTATGAAATTAGCCTTTTTTAAAAAAAATGTTGATACTCGGTGTAGAAAAAAATGTAAATAAGTGGATACTGTCATTGTTGGTAGCAGTGTGTATTGCTATAACACGTTTAGAAAGCAATTTGACTTTATGTATTGTAGGTCATAGAATTGTTCATTTGCCTAGATCCCTTTCTGGAAATCTATCCTAAGGAAATATGAAAAGTTTGGTATGCACAAATATGCTCATAAATTGTTCATAATGTAAAAAATATCATAAACCCACATGCCAAACAATAAGATATGGGTAAAATAATTATGCATGGATATAAAGCAACTATTAAAATTTACAACCTGGAAGATTTTGTATAATAACAACTATATAAGGAAAATATACATGCATATGTAAATTTGAAAGACTGAATAACAGTATACTGAGATACTAATAGTGGTTGCATTATGAGGGTTTTTTTTCTTCCCCACTTTCCTAAGTGGTTTTACTTCTGAAGACAGAAGATGTTTGGACGAGTGAAGGTAACTCTTGGCCACAAATAACAGTAATCTGACTCCAGAAGCCTAAATTAATGGGAGTTCAAATTTCTCACTTAACAGGAAGTCCAGAAATTGTAGACCATGGTTCTGTGACTTAATATTATCAGGGCCAGGGATTCTGTTGGCATTTATCATTTGGTTGCCAGATGATTGCTAAAGTTCTCATCCTCTAGTTTACATTCAAGGCAGAAAGAATGAAGAAGGGGGAGGATACGTATCAGCTACATCAATCTCTTTTTTAGCTGGAAGTAAAAGAAGGCCACCAGCTTAAATCTCTGATGGAGGATGAAGTGCAGATGGCCATCCCTACCGGGAATGTAGGCTGGGGAAGAGCCTGTGAGAGGTAGAAAGGAAAAAGAAGGTTGAAAATAACTTCGGGGTGGCCCATCAGCCATGTTTTCCACAGTGGTCAGCTATGGCTCAGAGGCCCAGATGGTCCTAGTATAAAGATTTCCATAGGCCTCATCTCCAGAGGAAGTCCCAGTTCTCTGTGTGTGTTTCTATCTCAGCCACCTTGCCTTCTAGTGAGCACTGATTTTCTTCTTCCACCCTGCCTCTACCTTCCACCTCAGTCTGTAAGACCAACACAAAGAAAATGGAAGAGCTGGAAAGGGAGGGGAGTTTGAGACTCCATCCCTCATCCAGGATGCTTGACTCTGCTCAAAACACGCAGATTCCCCGAGAACATTTTAGCAGTAAATAAAGCTGACATGAGTCTCAATTCCCTTGCAGCTCCAGTGTTGAGCTTCTCTAGTCATGCATATCAAGTAGTCTTGAAAACAGGAGAGAGAGCTGTTTCTTTCCCATCTTTGCCCCTGAGAAGACTGGATGTTTATGACTCATTTAGGATTTCAGTATTATCATAAGAAATGAATTAACTAGCACCCCCATCCCCCTATTAGATAGCATCTTTGGTCTAGAGGTAAAGTCTTTTAGACTGCACTTTTTTATGTGTAGGGTGCTGTTCTCCAGGTAGGTGTCATTTGATTTCCGATGGAAATTTTACACAGTTGTTTTAAGGATGACAAAGGAAAAATAAAAAAATGGGAAGGAGATCATAAATTAGACCTCTAAAATATATCAGTTGCCTTCTCATTCATCACTGGCCCCAGGTTGGCTTACATCGTCATTGGCTAACACCATGTCAATAATGTTTCTTCCCCCTTTCACTCTTATTTCCTTTAATTAGTTCTCTATAGAGTGAACAGAAAGATTTTTTCAAAAATATCTATCACTTGCTTCAACAGAACAAAATTAAAAACACCAATCAATTAGTGTAAAGCATCTCTTTGCATTTAGAATGAAATTGGGGCCCTTACCTATGGTCCTCAAGTGTTTATTCAGCAAACAGTTGGTCATCCCTCACTGTCCTTGGGGGATTGTTTCTAGGACACACCCCTCTATGCCAAAATCCTTGGATGTTTGAGTCCCTTCTATAAGATGGCATAGTATTTGCCTAACCTATGCACATCATCTCATATACTTTAAATCATTGCTATACAACCTATAATACATAATGCAATACAAATGCTATATAAATACAATGTAAATACTATGTAAATAGTTGCCAGTGCGCAGCAAATTCAAATTTTGCTCTTTGAAACTTTGAAATTTTTAAAAAATCTTTTTGATCCACAGTTGGTTGAATTTGCATATGTGGAACCTGTGGATAGGGAGGGCCAACTGTATACAGTTGACTCACAAACAGCACAGGGGTTAGAGGCACCAACACTTGCATAGTTGAAAATCCACATATAACTTTATAGTTGGCCCTCTGTACCCACTGATTCAACCAGTCACGGATTGTGTAGCTCTATAGCATATGTTTAGTGAAAAAATTCTCATAAAAGGGGATCCACACAGTTCAAATCTTGTTGTTCAAAGGTCAACTGTATATTAAATAAATAAATGATGAGGTAATGGGAAAAAGTAGATCTGGGTGACTAAAGATTCTGTAAAACGTTGGTGCTAAGGTTGGAAAAGGTGAGTTGGAGCCAGAATTTAAAAGGCCTTGAGTGGTATATTAATTGATTTGAAATGTACTTGCTTTTCTCCACTTCATCTCCTACCATTTTCTCTTTCCTCACAGAGCTCTAGCCTTGTTAGTATTCTGAGAGTCCTTCCAGGCATTTATCTTGATACTCTTCATTGTTTCTTTGTCAGTGTTAGATCTCAACTTAACACCTTCTCAGAGAAGCTTTCCCTACCTAGTTCATTAAACTAGGACTCCCCATGCAGCTGCCATCTCAGTATTGTCTTCCATCTCAGCTCTTTG
Organism: Hyperoodon ampullatus; assembly: GCF_949752795.1. Classification (NCBI taxonomy): domain Eukaryota; kingdom Metazoa; phylum Chordata; class Mammalia; order Artiodactyla; family Ziphiidae; genus Hyperoodon; species Hyperoodon ampullatus. The sequence goes on from NC_136920.1 coordinate 21,243,996, forward strand.
TTGGGTTGTTTTTGATAATTTGTGTTATTTTATTTATCCCCCAATTGTCCTACATTTGGTCCGTCTATACCATTAGAATGTAAGATCTATGAGATCAGGAATCTTCTCCACCTAGTGTGTAGTCAGGCTGAAATATAATAGATTTACTATAAATATCCATTTAATCATTTAACAAATAAGTTATGTTGATATGAAGACCAAATAATTCAATGGATCTAAGCAGCAGGTACAGTGCCTGCTAATGTTATTTGCTTGACAATTGTTGATCTCTTTCTTTTTTTATCCAGTTCCCCTACTTTGTCTCATAAGGCTGTGAGCTCCTCTAAGGCAGATGCCATATTATAATTATCTTTCATCCCCAGGACCTTCATACTCTCTGGAACAAAGAAGTCAGGGGATTTTGTTTAAAAAAACAAAGAAGAATAAATGATGGAATGAATGAAGAGTCTCTTAACAAATAGATAGACATTTGATTAGGGCAAATACATTCTAAGGGAATAAGGGTTTGGATTGTCAACAGAGTTCTAGAGGTGAGTTTACAAAAGGCTTGTAGGATCTGTGAAGATGTGAATTGTATCTATCTTTTTTCCCCCTGAATTCCTATTGAATCCCTGGTGCAGAGGGCAGTTCCTGGAACGTGTGTGTGTGTGTGTGTGTGTGTGTGTGTGTGTGTGTGTGTGTGTGTGAGAGAGAGAGAGAGAGAGAGAGAGAGAGAGAGAGAGAGAGAGAGAGAGAGAGATGGAGAGAGACTGAATGTGTGGTTGGAAAGAAAGACAGCAAAAGTTTGGGGATTATATTGGAAAAGGTAAATGATAGTTTCAAAGGGCCTAGACTGTATAACTAATTAGTTTGAGACTTACCTTGTCAGCAGTGGGTGACCTTTGAACATTGTTATTATACTGGCAGAAATGAGTTAACTCAGGATGCTGGAGTAGGGTTGGGGGCAAGAATTTGTGTCAGGTCTCATAAAATCCAGTCTCTAATGATGTCCATTTCTGGCAACTCAGCTAATGCTTACAAGTTGTCCTACTATGTTGCATTTTGGAATAGTGTCTTTTCTGTTGAAAGATTGAAAAGATTGAGTATATTAGGTCAGTATGGAGAGACTAACCTAAAATATTTGCAGATGGCATAGTGCCTTTCATTTAGTCATGTATCAGATTTATTGGATTACAAAACTAAAATCTGTTCTAGGAAAACTGGCCATGTTTATTCCCCCTTCTTAAATGCCAGATACTGAAACTTCATTTCAGGAGGTTGAAAGTACTGGTTTGAGGGACTCTTGAAGGGTGAGTGGTTCAGCTCATGGGAAACATTGGTATAGGTCGTTTGAAGATATGCTGTGGTCTGCAAAGAGAGATGATTTGGAGAAGTAGAATTTGAACCTGAATGGAATTAGCTTTGCTTTTGGAAGTAGAGGTTAGTGTTGTAAAATAGGCTCTCTATGAAGATTATCCCCAATTACAAGATTTCTGCCCAGCATCAGGCAGTGGAAGCTGGTGAGTCATTTCTATAAAAAGTTCTCTGCTTTTTCTGGCCAAGTTCAGAGAAATTACTGCCACTGTGAGACTTGGACAAGCAATGATTTGTTGATTCAAGCAGTTTCTCCATGGGTGGATCTACTTCTCCATAAATGAGATCTGACAATACAATATTGGGATGAGTTGCATGAGAGACCAAAAAGTAGTAAGGATTCATGTATTTTTAGTTAGGGGGTGGGAGTGAATGCTTAAAAAAAATGGGTAGTGTTACTTTAAGTGTGTTTCAGCCTTACCTTCAGGGGTAAATGCCAGGGTCTGTTAAGGAGGCAAGGATTCCCAAGGCCTCAAACTAAGTTCTGGACCGCTATCCTCTTCAACATTAATTTTCTTCCCTGGTCTTCCTTAGTCTTACCAGAAATTCCAGTTTTGTCCTGAATGCCTACCGAAAACAACAGGAAAAACAGGGAGGCTAAATTAATTATAACAAATATCGGGACAAATAACATGGTTCTACTGCTTTTGGCTTCTTTTAATGGGGATATGTCCACTTTACAGAGTTGCCATGAAATGCATCTATTATATTTTCAAAAAGCAAGACATTACTATATATTCAGACAAGGAAGTGTCCCTAGGTCTTCTAACTTTGGGAAACATTTCATGCTATTTTTCTTTTACAAAGATATATAAACTTAATATTTGAAGAAGTTAAAAAGGCTTGTATTAAACAACCATGTTTAATTTTATTTAATTCAGTGTTTTTTAAACCTATTCAACTATGGAACACTGTTTTTATGAAACATCTGTTAACATTTAGCAAATTACTAGTGCTCTATGAAACCCATCTGGGAAATGATGACCTACATAATAATTGTTTTATGAATGGAAATATATTTATTGGCAAATAGCCATGTGACTATCATGTGAACATGTGAGGATAAAACATTATCTTATAGTGTAAATTTCTGAGGAACATAAGGTTTAGATGCTTAGTCAGTTTAAATAATATACATAGAGCAACTGGTTGAATACTTGACTCTTAGTAGATACTTAGTATATGTTAACCACTATTAAATCAGAAAATTCATTTTGAGAAACCAATACCCTGTTATGCTAGTATAGATCAACTAGTTCTCTTTTGTAATGAAATGTAAGGCCTGCCAGGGTCTAATAATTTTTGTCAAAGCCTGAGAGGACTGGGCTCCTGAATCTGTATCTATCAATTCTCTTTAATATATACTGAAGTTTCCCATAGTAACAGTAGTAGTATCTCCATAGAATATTACTGGAATTACATTCTAATACCATTCTAATATTAATGATCTCTTGCATGCATAGCATACCTTATACAATAATAGCAACTTAGAATCATAAAATTATCTTTAGTCCTGCAACATTGTTAGTACTTTTGATGATTTGCATTGCAATAATGGGCAGTATCAATATCATACCTAAGTGGAAATCCAGTAGCAGGGACCTTGTGTACTTTTTTTGTGTGCGTGTGTGGTACGGGGGCCTCTCACTGCTGCGGCCCCTCCCGCCGTGGAGCACAGGCTCTGGACGTGCAGGCTCAGTGGCCATGGCTCACGGGCCCAGCCGCTCCGTGGCATGTGGGATCTTCCCGGACTGGGGCACGAACCTGCGTCCCCTGCATCGGCAGGCGGACCCCCAACCACTGCACCACCAGGGAAGCCCAACCTTGTGTACTTTTTATTTCCACCAAGTCTCTTGTATGTTGGCGGCCTCCCTAGCAGATGGGGCCAGGCTCTCCATGGCAGAGGAAGCCTAAGAGGAATCACTGGCTTCTTAAACGCAGGGTAACTGGGAACTGTATTCAGATACTGGTTTTCCCTAACACCTCAGCCTGAAAACAAAACAAAACAAAAAGCAGGCAAGAATAGAAAGAGTATTCTTAGCTGAGCCAGCATGATATGCATGCTGTATTACCAGCTGCTCGCGGAGCTGCAGCTGAGCAGATCTGCAGACTTCAAGCTGCCCCACATCCTCCTCTTAATACTGATGGGAGAAAATTCCTGCATATTTTCTAAGCAGGAAGTCTCACTTACCCAAGCTGAGTCTAAGACAAGTATGCTCTCCTTCCCAGTCTCCAAAGAGTGGAAGCTATTAGGACACAAATGGTGGGAATATCCTTAGGCACGTCAGAATAGTAATGAATTCTTCTGTTTGTAGCATTTGATTGCATACACTACTTCCCTGTGCATTGTATTATCTGGGGCTGAGACAACCCTATGAAGATGATCTTGCAGCTACAAAAGTCAGGCTCAGGGAAACAAAGTGACTTGACCAAAGTGTTGACCATTTATCATCTGGCTCAAAGTCTCAGATAAGCAAATGGAAGGCCATGAATAAGGCTTTCAAACTATATTGTTTACAAAAAAAAAAATATCTTAGAAGCCTATTAAATGGATTTCCAGGGCTATATCCCCTTGCTCCCACCCCTACTAAAGATGGAGATTCTGCAGTTTTGGGGGTAATGTGTTATCAAATAATGTGGAGGCTTATAAAGTATCTTATGTCGGTGCTTTCCAAATTTTAACATGTTTACAAATAATTTAGAGGTCTGGAGAGGGGCCTGAAAATGTGCATTTCTAGGAAGATCCCAGGTGATGGTGCATACTGTTGATGAGCAGAAAGTAAAAGGCTGTAGGTTTCACAACAAAGAATTTTGTAAACTTTCATGTTTCATGTTCCAGTGTTTTCTGAAAGTTTACATTATTTTCCCCTTCTAAGATGTTGGCCCATTATGTGGGGACATAGGGATGTTTTTTGGGGGCAATGAGAGGACATAATGTGATCTCCTGTAGAATCCCTCCTCGTCCTTACACACTGCCCATCCTCTCTATGCATCTCTTAGAAAGCAATTGAGATATATACTTGATATCCCACTGTTGTTATTAATTTGCAGTCTCAAGGAGTTTCAGATAGAGGTGGGTAATTTCCTATGGGTTAGAATGTACTTTGGACAATATTAATGAAGATAGTCTGACTTGATCATAATATTTCCCTCTCTTCTGCCATTGGAAAAAAAAAATGATGCCAGGCCTGATTTTGATCTCATTATAGTGGTTTTAGATTTTGATGAAGCAAAAATGTTGAATTTTACAGCTCCTCCAGAGTGTGGATCATGAGGATGGTATTACAGGGAAGCTTCATGTTTGTGTGTGTGTGTGTGTGTGTGCACGTGCGTGCATGTTATTGTGTTTTATTTATTTTCACCCTACCTCTTATTTTTTTATTTACTTTTCCTCTACTTCTCTAACTTTCAGAATTATAAAATAGCCTCTAAATCACTTCATTTTTTAAAACACTGATGCCAACATTCTTTCAGTGATTAAAATCAAGTCATTTCTGTAGTGTAAGAGCAACAGGGTCCCTTCTCCTGCTCAGGAAAACATTGATTTAATTCTTCTGTCTTAGACTTGTCGACTTTTATTCTTGCTCACTCCTAGACTTTGACCAACTAATTCACACTACAGTGTAAATGACTGATGTAGGCCATTGTATCACCTCACCAGGAAAACTTGTATTTTTATATAGAAATAAAACTTTATGCTCAAGTTTTCAGTGCCTAATATGGCACTTCTAGTGTGATAAAATTAGCAAAGTAGTTTGCCCCTTTTTGAGTAAAGCAGGAATCTTGAATTCATACTATAGATAGAGATTTAGTTAATTCACCTTGGTTTTTGTTTTGATTTTGAAATTATTATTTATTGCCTCCTTTATTTTCATCTTAAAATTTTCCAAGCTCCAAAAATAGCAGGTTATAGCCATTTATGCATAATGCACTACTTCAGCCTAACTTTTCCCACTGGTTACCACCCTTTCTGGTACATGGTCAATGGCCCCTTTTGGGGAAATGAGTCCATTTTTGCATTGTTCTTCTAGGTTTCATACTCCTGGATCCAACCACTAGATGTCTCTGTAATTACATGCTAGACCAAATCAGAGAGAATGGCCCACCATAGAAGCAAAGGTGGGCCTTAAAGGCTTATCCCCAAATTTTAATACCTATTTTCATTAAAGTGGAATGATCTTAAATACACAAAAGGTAGCACCACTAATCAATCAGTTATTTGGTTACCTGCATGTGTTTACATGACTTAGTATGAACAGAACTAGGTTCATCAGTTCTCAAGAGAAACTGTAGATAGGCAATAAAAACCTATGTTTCAACTGTGTGTGTGTGTGAGTATTCATGTGCCCCTACACACACACAGTCTCAGAAACCTTGCTTTTTGCAGGGAGGTGGAGAGACAAAATAACCAATTTTAGAGCCTTCTAGTCATATATTTGTATAAGAACATTTGGATTATCAGTTTACCTTTCAAAATGAAGCAGATGATGACAAAGGGTGAAATTGCCCTGAGATCTCTAATACAGCTGCCCATTGAATTTTACCTTTGTTGGTGGACCAGTCAGGCTCAGAAAGAACCTCCTTCCTTCCTTCTTTCTTTCCTCCCTCCCTCCTTTCCTTTCTTCCTTCCTTCCTTTCTCCCTTCCTCCCTCCCTTTCTTCTTGCCCTCCATCTCTCCTTCCTTCCTCTTTCTCTCACTCTGTGTTTTTCTTTCAAAATTAACTTTATTTGAGGAAGTGTCCAAGTTTATTAGGGTATTGATATTTTTCCCATCGTAAATTATATTGGAAATTGTAAGGAATGTGAGATTTTATCTTGGTCATTTTTTTTTCAACCATAGTGCTTAAATAGTGCCTCACATAGTATTGCTAGATCCCCAGTAAATGTTGTTGAATGATGAATGGATGAAGAAGATGATCCGTTTATGTGGTAGAAATGTGCAAATGCAGGTTAGCTATACATAATATGAAAGCTATACAATGATACAATAATATGAAATATAAGTAAGTAAATGTACAATATATAATAAATATATAAATAGATATTTTAATCTTTGAAAAAAGAATATGATTTTGTTTTTAAGTTTATCAAGTAATTCAAATTTGTCTGGCAATACCTGCTCTGAACCGTTGAAAGGTGGGCCACAACAATTTAGTAAAGTTAAAAAAATCTTATGTATGAATCTACCTATTGGAGTGTATTCCTCATGTGAATTCTGTACATCATTTCTGTAGTGTGGGAAAAAAGAATAAGGTGAGAACAAGTAGTACTTAAATGCCCTTAATGACCTGCTCTCAAGAGTAAATAATTTATGTACAAATATAGGGGCGCTCAAAGTGTTTGAAAACAATGTCTTTTCACATTAGGGTAACACATCTCCATTATAATCATAGCCTTTCTGGTTATTTATGAGCAGGTTCTTTTCTCCAAAAGAACATAAAAAGAATTGAACCTTGTTCCTGTCTAGCATAAATGATTACAGATTCCACATGAAGGGAGGGGGATCAAACACCTGTTTATCCACAGAGCCTTTTATATTGGTGATTCCCTGTGCATTTGGTCAGTAGCTTGTATGTCACCATGATCTCCTTTGAATCCCTGAAATATAGCCATTTTCTGAGGGAAAATACAATAGTTGTCTAGGAGCTGGCATGCAGCAGTCTGAGTTCATTCTTTAGCTATCTGGAAGTGACCAAAATTTCTTAAAAAGTCCATTATTTTACTTACTTTCCTTCCTACTATGAAGGAAGAAACAAAGCAGAAGTATGGTATTTTTAATTCTGGAGGTAAAAATGACTGTAATAGCTTACAATTACCAGTCACTTACTATGAGTTGTAAATTACAAGGTAATGCATTTTTTGAAAAATAGCTAGCATTTATTGAGTGCCATTTATGTGCCAGCTGCTGGTCTTTGAGGTTTGCAATCATTATATCATTTAATCTTCAAAACCAACCCCACTACTGCTGTCGGACACTGAGGCACATAAAGGTGAAGGAACTTGTTAGTAAGTATAGAAATTGGACTTCAACTTGGACAGTGTAGTTCCAGAGGCTGTAAGGTGTGTCCTGCACAACAATTGCTTCCTTACGTCCAGTGAAAAAGTTGTGCTGTGTATTGCTGGGGTGGTTACTTTAACTGCTATGATTTATCCTCTCCAACTGCTTACTTCACATCACCATCATCTGCCCAGCGTAGCCAGAATGCCATTGCCTTGCTTTGATGCCATTTCTCTCCTCCCATCTCACATCACCAGGGCCTTGTTCACTTTAAAGGTAAGTTAGATTGCAAACACCAGGCAGCTAGGGAATACGAGTCTTCTCCATACACCACTGCAGTTGCTTTGCCATTCTGTACAGGGTGACTTTCATAGTTAGCCCTGCTTATTCACTGCTCTGGCTATCTTCTTGCTATTTTCCTTGGGACCAAAAGTGATGCCCCAAGCTTGGGCACTATGGTAACAGATTGTGTAGTTGGCATTCACTTAGCCATTGATCCCATAAAGTGTGAGAGATCCACGGGAGTTTCTAGACTCAACTACAAGTTGTGGCTATGCCAGTCTTCTTTACCAAACCTACTGCATTCCCGATTTCCCATTCCATGATGGCATGTGTCCCATTGGCACATTTCTTCTCTTGCTTTTGAATTTTAATCACAACTACTGAATCCTATCAAGTGTTCATCATTTAAACTACCACAGGATATGTCATACTTCAGTCCCATTCCTCCAAGGACACTCACCGTAATCTTTATAGATGGTTCACCTTCTCCCCAGATGCTTTTCTACCAAGGATAGAGGTAGCCTTTTGCTAAGTCACAGGCATATCAACTTGAGGCCTTTGGGGGACTATTTAATTATATCTGCCTCCTCAACTAGACTACAAGCTAGTGTACTCAATGTCCATCAATATCTGGTATAAAATAGATAACTGAATATTTGTGGAAGGAAAGAAGAAAGGAAGAGATGAAGGGAAAGGAAAGGAAAAGAAGAACTCACACTTTCATTGCTCCTAGGGTGTGGTTATAGTCTTTTCCAGGAACGAATGTAATCAGCAAGGGTGAGAACCCACCTAACCCTTGCATACCTTCTAACCCTTGCATACCTTGCATACCTCTCCTAACCCTCTCATAGTGCTTCCTATGAGAAGGCATTTCCATGGAAAGGTAATCCAAAATGATGCTTATAATAATAATAATAATAATAATAATAATAATGATAACAACAACAGCAACTCTACTTCACTAGGCATTTATTTCATTATTGTTAGACAGAACTCAAATGCAGCAAATAGTACCATCATCTACTTAGTTGTTCAAATAAGAGTATGAGAATTAACCTTGATTTCTCTTTTTCTCACCTCCCACAATCCAAACCATTAGCTAGTTCTCAGAGTTGACATCAGAAACACAAAGTAGAAACATGCTTAAAAACTTTCTGATGACTTCTACCAGACTTGCAATTTAAACCAAACTCTTGACAACTGCCTACAAAGACCTTAGTAGTCAGGTGTTTGGCTACCCTTCTGCTCTTCTTTCTCACTGCATTCATCCCTTTTCACCTACTCCAATCTCACTGGGCTTCCTACTGTTCTTAAAGCATGTCAGTGTTGTCATTGCCTTGGGTCTTCATGTTAGCCATTGTCCTTCCTGTCACTCAGTTTCAGCTTAAAGGTCACCCATTCAAGGAACCCTAATTCAGCTTTCTAATCAACGTGAGCAAACATGTCATGCTCTATCAAGTAATTCTAATTCTCTATAAAGCATATATCACTGTGGGATGTTTATTGTCATTGTTTATTTATTGACTTGTTTATTGTCAATCTGATGACAATATAATTGCTTTTTGGGGTTTTTTTTAACATCTTTATTGGAGTATAGTTGCTTTACAATGTTGTATTAGTTTCTGATGTATAACAAAGTGAATCAGCTGTACGTATACATATATCCCCATATCCCATCCCTCTTGCCTCTCCCTCCTGCCCTCATATCCCACTCCTCTAGGTAGGCACAAAGCACCGAGCTGGTATCCCTGTACTATGTGGCTGCTTCCCACTAGCTATATATTTTACATTTGGTAGTGTATATATGTCAATGCCACTCTCTCACTTCGTCCCAGCTTACCCTTCTGCTTCCCCATGTCCTCAAGTACATTCTCTACATCTGTTTCTTTATTCCTGTCCTGCCCCTAGGTTCTTCAGAACCATTTTTTTTTTAGATTCCATATATATGTGTTAGCATACAGTATTTCTTTTTCTCTTTCTAACTTACTTCACTCTGTATGACAGACTCTATGTCCATCCAACCACTACAAATAATTCAATTTCGTTTCTTTTTATGGCTGAGTAATATTCCATTGTATATGTGTGCCACATCTTCTTTTTCCATTCATCTGTCAAAGGACACATAGGTTGCTTCCATGTCCTGGCTATTGTAAATAGTGCTGCAGTGAATATTTTGGTACATGACTCTTTTTTTTTTTTTTTTTATGTACTTCCATGAATCTTAAAACAAGTCTTATTTAATGATAATTTATTTTCCTCTTTTTAAAAATTTATTTATTTATTTTTGGCTATGTTGGGTCTTCGTTGCAGTGCACAGGCTTCTCATTGTCATAGCTTCTCTTGTTGTGAAGCATGGGCTCTAGGCGCGCAGGCTTCAGTAGTTGTGGAACATGGGCTCAGTAGTTGTGACTTGCAGGCTCTAGAGCTCAGGCTCACTAGTTCTGGCAATGGGCTTAGTTGCTCCGCGGCATGTGGGATCTTCCTGGGCCAGGGCTCGAACCCGTGTCCCTTGCATTGGCAGGTGGATTCTTGACCACTGCACCACCAAGGAAGCCTGGTACATGACTCTTTTTGAATTATGGTTTTCTCAGGGTATATGCCCAGGTAGTGGGATTGCTGGGTCATATGGTAGTTCTATTTTTAGTTTTTTAAGGAACCTCCATACTGTTCTCCATAGTGGCTGTACCAATTCACATTCCCACCAGCAGTGCAAGAGTGTTCCCTTTTCTCCACACCCTCTCCAGCATTTATTGTTTCTAGATTTTTTGATGATGGCCATTCTGACTGGTGTGAGATGATATCTCATTGTAGTTTTGATTTGCATTTCTCTAATGATTAGTGATGTTGAGCATCCTTTCATATGCTTGTTGGCAATCTGTATATCTTCTTTGGAGAAATGTCTGTTTAGGTCTTCTGCACATTTTTGGATTAGGTTGTTTGCTTTTTTCATATTGAGCTGCCTGAGCTGCTTTTATATTTTGGAGATTAATCCTTTGTCAGTTGCTTCATTTCCAAATACTTTCTCCCATTCTGAAGGTTGTCTTCTTGTCTTGTTTATGGTTTCCTTTGCTGTGCGAAAGCTTTTAAGTTTCATTAAGCTCCATTTGTATATTTTTGTTTTTATTTCCATTTCTATAGCGGGTGGGTCAAAAAGGATCTTGCTGTGATTTATGTCATAGGGTGTTCTGCCTAGGTTTTCCTCTGAGAGTTTTATAGTGTCTGGCCTTACATTTAGGTCTTTAATCCATTTTGAGTTTATTTTTGTGTATGGTGTTAGGGAGTGTTCTAATTTCATTCTTTTACATGTAGCTGTTTAGTTTTCCCAGCACCACTTACTGAATAGGCTGTCCTTTCTCCATTGTATATTCTTGCCTGCTTTATCAAACATAAGGTGAGCATATGTGTGTGGGTTTATCTCTGGGCTTTCTATCCTGTTCCATTGATCTATATTTCTGTTATTTGTGCCAGTACCATCCTGCCTTGAATACTGTAGCTTTGTATTATACTCTGAAGTCAGGGAGTCTGATTCCTCCAGCTCAGTTTTTCTTTCTCAGGATTGCTTTGGTTATTCGCGGTCTTTTGTGCTTCCATACAAATTGTGAAATTTTTTGTTCTAGTTCTGTGAAAAATGCCATTGGTAGTTTGATAGGGGTTGCAGTGAATCTGTAGATTGCTTTGGCTAGCATAGTCATTTTCACAATGTTGATTCTTCCAATCCAAGAACATGGTATATCTCTCCATCTATTTGTATCATCTTTAATTTCTTTCATCAGTGTATTAGAGTTTTCTGCATATAGGTCTTTTGTCTCCTTAGGTAAGTTTATTCCTATGTATTCATTTTGTTGCAGTGGTAAATGGGAGTGTTTCCTTAATTTCTCTTTCAGATTTTCAATCATTAGTGTATAGGAATGCAAGAGATTTCTGTGCATTAATTTTGTATCTTGCTACTTTACCAAATTCATTGATTAGCTCTAGTAGTTTTCTGGTAGCATCTTTAGGATTCTCTATGTATCGTATCATGTCATCTGCAAACAGTGACAGTTTTACTTCTTCTTTTCCAATTTGGATTCCTTTTATTTCTTTTTCTTCTTTGCTATGGCTAAAACTTAAAAAACTGTGTTGAACAGTAATGGTGAGAGTGGACAACCTTGTCTTGTTCCTGATCTTAGTGGAAATGGTTTCAGTTTTTCACCAGTGAGAATGATATTGGCTGTGGGTTTGTCATATATGGCCTTTATTATGTTGAGGTAAGTTCCCTCTGTGCCTACTTTCTGGGCTGGGTTTATCATAAATGGGTGTTGAATTTTGTCAAAATCTTTTTTTGTATCTACTGAGACGATCACGTGGTTTTTCTCCTTCAGTTTGTTAATATGGTGTATCACATCGATTGATTTGTGTATATTAAAGAATCCTTGCATTCCTGGGATAAATTCCACTTGATCATGGTGTATGAGCCTTTTAATGTGCTGTTGGATTCTGTTTGCTATTATTCTGTTGAGGATTTTTGCATCTATGTTCATCAGTGATGTTGGCCTATAACTTTCATTTTCTTGTGATATCTTTGTCTGGTTTTGGTATCAGGGTGATTGTGGTCTCGTAGAATGAGTTTGGGCGTGTGCTTCCGTCTGCTATATTTTGGAAGTGTTTGAGATGGATAGGTGTTAGCTCTTCTCTAAATGTTTGATATAATACGCCTGTGAAGCCATCTGGTCCTGGGCTTTTATTTGTTGGAAGATTTTTAATCAGAGTTTCAATTTCAGTGCTTGTGATTGGTCTGTTTATATTTTCTGTTTCTTCCTGGTTCAGTCTCTGAAGGTTGTGCTTTTCTAAGAATTTGTCCATTTCTTCCAGGTTGTCCATTTTATTGGCATATAGTTGCTTGTAATAATCTCTCATGATCCTTTGCATTTCTACAGTGTCAATTGGTACTTCTCCTTTTTCATTTCTAATTCTTTTGAATTGAGTCTATTCCCTTTTTTTCTTGCTGAGTCTGGCTAATGGTTTATCAATGTTTATCTTCTCAGAGAACCAGCTTTTAGTTTTACTGATCTTTGCTATCATTTCCTTCATTTCTTTCTCATTTATTTCTGATCTGATCTTTATGATTTCTTTCCTTTTGCTAACTTTGGGTTTTTTTTGTTCTTCTTTCTCTAATTGCTTTAGGTGTAAGCTTAGGATTTTTATTGTTTCTTGAGGTAGGATTGTATTGCTATAAACTTCCCTCTTAGAACCATTTTTGCTATATCCCGTAGGTTTTGGGCTCTCATGTTTTCATTGTCATTTGTTTCTAGGTATTTTTTGTTTTCTTCTTTGATTTCTTCGGTGATCTCTTGATTATTTAGTAGTATATTGTTTAGCATCCATGTGTTTGTATATTTTAGTTTTTTTCCTGTGATTGATATCTACTCTCACAGTGCTGAGGTAAGAAAAGATACTTGATACGATTTAAATTTTCTTAAATTTACCAAGGCTGGATTTTTTACCCAGTATATGATCTATCCTGGAGAACGGTCCATGAGCACTTGAGAAGAAAGTGTATTCTGTTGTTTTTGGATGGAACGTCCTATAAATATCAGTTAAGTCCATCTTGTTTAATGTGTCATTTAAACCTTGTGTTTCCTTATTTATTTTCATTTTGGATAATCTGTCCATTGGTGAAACTGGGGTGTTAAAATCCCCTACTATGATTGTGTTACTGTCGATTTCCCCTTTTATGGCTGTTAGTATTTGCCTTATGTATTGAGGTGCTCCTATGTTGCGTGCATAAATATTTACAATTGTTATATCTTCTTCTTGGATTGATCCCTTGATCATTATGTAGTGTCCTTCTTTGTCTCTTGTAATAGTCTTTCTTTTAAAGTCTATTTTGTCTGATATAAGAATTGCTACTCCAGCTTTCTTTTGATTTCCATTTGCATGGAATATCTTTTTCCATCCCCTCACTTTCAGTCTGTATGTGTCCCTAGGTCTGAAGTGGGTCTCTTGTAGACAGCATATATACAGGTCTTGTTTTTGTATCCATTCAGCCCGTCTATGTCTTTTGGTTGGAGCATTTAATCCATTTACATTTGAGGTAATTATTCATATGTATGTCCCTATTACCGTTTTCTTAATTGTTTTGGTTTTGTTACTGGAGGTTTTTTCCTTCTCTTCTTTTTCCTGCCTAGAGAAGTTCCTTTAGCATTTGTAGTGAAGCTGGTTTGGTGGTGCTGAATTCTCTTAGCTTTTGCTTGTCTGTAAAGGTTTTAATTTCTCCACTGAATCTGAATGAGATCCTTGCTGCATAGAGTAGTCTTGGTTGTAGGTTTTTCCCTTTCATCACTTTAAATATGTCTTGCCACTCCCTTCTGGCTTGCAGAATTTCTGCTGAAAGATCAGCTGTTAATCTTATGGGGATTCCCTTGTATGTTATTTGTGGTTTTCCCTTGCTGCTTTTAAGATTTTTTCTTTGTATTTAATTTTTGATAGTTTGATTAATATGTGTCATGGTGTGTTTCTCTTTGGATTTATCCTGTATGGGAATCTCTGTGCTTCCTTGACTTGATTGACTATTTCCTTTCCCATATTAGAGAGGTTTTTAACTGTAATCTCTTCAAATATTTTCTCAATCCCTTTCTTTTTCTCTTCTTCTTCTGGGTCCCCTATAATTCGAATGTTGGTGCATTTAATGTTGTCCCTGTTGTCTCTGATACTGTCCTCAATTGTTTTCATTCTTTTTTCTTTATTCTGCTCTACTGTATTTATTTCCACTACTTGTCTTCCAGGTCACATATCTGTTCTTCTGCCTCAGTTATTCTGCTATTGATTCCTTTTAGAGAATTTTTAATTTCATTTATTGTGTTGCTCATCATTGTTTGTTTGCTCTTTAGTTTTTCTAGGTCCTTGTTAAATGGTTCTTGTATTTTCTCCATTCTATTTCCAAGATTTTGGGTCATCTTTAGTATCATTACTCTGAATTCTTTTTCAGGTAGACTGCCTATTTCCTCTTCATTTGTTTGGTCTGGTGGGTTTTTACCTTGCTCCTTCATCTGCTGTGTATTTCTCTGTCTTCTCATTTTGCTTAACTTACTCTATTTGGGGTCTCCTTTCGCAGGCTGCATGTTCGTAGTTCCCATTGTTTTTGGTGTCTGTCCCCAGTGGCTAAGGTTGGTTCAGTGGGTGTGTAGCTTCCTGGTGGAGGGGACTGGTGCCTGTGTTCTGGTGGATGAGGTTGGATCTTGTCTTTCTGGTGGGCAGTTCCGTGTTTGGTGGTGTGTTTTGGGGTGTCTGTGAACTTATTATGATTTTAGGTAGCCTCTCTCTTAAAGGGTAGAGTTGTGTTCCTGTCTTGCTAGTTGTTTGGCATGGGGATTCCAGCACTGGAGCTTGTTGGTCATTGAGTGGAGCTGGGCATTAGCATTGAGATGGTGATCTCTGGGAGTGCTCTCGCCCACTGCTATTACGTGGGCCTGAGAGGTCTATGGTGGTCCAGTGTCCTGAACGCAGCTCTCCCACTTCAGAGGCTCAGGCCTGACACCTGGCTGGAGCACCAAGACCTGTTCAGCCCCATGGCTCAGAAGAAAAGGGAGGAAAAAGAAAGAGAGTGATAAAAAATAAATGAATAAAATAAAATAAAGTTATTAAAATAAAAAAATTTTTTAAATTAACATTCAATAATTAAAAAATGTACAATAAAAAAGGAAGAGAGCAACCAAACCAATAAACAAATTCACCAGTGATAACAAGTGCTAAAAACTATAGTAAGATAAATATAAAAATCCAAAACTAGTCAGTCACATACAGCAAACCCCAAGTCTACAGTTGCTCCCAAAGTCCACCTCCTCAATTTTGGCTGATTCGTTGTCTATTCAGGTAGTCCACAGATGCAGGGCACATCAAGTTGATTGTGGAGATTTAATCTGCTGCTCCTGAGGCTGCTGGGAGAGATTTCCCTCTCTCCTCTTTGTTCACACAGCTCCTGCGGTTCAGCTTTGGATTTGGCCCCGCCTCTGCATGTAGGTCTCCTGAGGATCTGTTCCCTGTCCAGACAGGACGGGGTTAAATGAGCAGCTGATTCGGGGACTTTGGCTCAGTCAGGCCGGGGAGAGAGAGGGGTATGGATGTGGGGCGAGCCTGCTGTGGCAGAGGCTGGCGGGACGTTGCACCAGCCTGAGGCGCGCCATGCATTCTCCCGTGGAATTTGGCCCTGGATCATGGGGCCCTGGCAGTGATGGGCATCACAGGCTCCCGGGAGGGGAGGTGGGGATAGTGACCTATGCTCGCACACAGGCTTCTTGGTGGCGGCAGCAGAAGCCTTAGCATCTCATGCCCCTCTCTGGGGTCCGTGCTGATAGCCACAGCTCACGCCTGTCTCTGGAGCTCGTTTAGGCAGTGCTCTGAATCCCTCTCCTCGCACATCCCAAAACAATGGTCTCCTGCCTCTTAGGCAGTTCTAGACTTTTTCCCGGACTCCCTCCCGGCTAGCTGTGGAGCACTAGCCCCCTTCAGGCTGTGTTCGCGCTGCCAGTCCTCTCCCTGGGGTCTGACCTCCGAAGCCCGAGCCTCAGCTCCCAGCCCCGCCCACCCTGACAGGTGAGCAGACAAGCCTCTCGGGCTGGTGAGTGCCAGTCGGCACCTATCCTCTGTGCAGGAATCTCTCCGCTTTGCCCTCCGCACCCCTGTTGCTGCGCTCTCCTCCGTGGCTCCGAAGCTTCCCCCTCCGCCACCTGCAGTCTCCACCCGCGAAGGGGCTTCCTAGTGTGTGGTGCCCTTTTCTCCTTCACAGCTCCCTCCCACTGGTGCAGGTCCCGTCCCTATTCTTTTGTCTCTGTTTTTTCTTTTTTCTTTTGCCCTACCCAGGTACGTGGGGAGTTTCTTGCCTTTTGGGAGGCGTGAAGTCTTCTGCCAGCGTTCAGTAGGTGTTCTGTAGGAGTTGTTCCACGTGTAGATGTATTTCTGATGTATTTGTAGGAGGAAGGTGATCTCCACGTCTTAGTCCTCCGCCATCTTGAAGCTCTTCCTCTAATTTCTATAAAAGAAGGAATCCCGTGTCTTTGATTCATTGCTGTGTCCCCATGTTCTAAAAGAGTGCCAGGCAAAGAGTAGGTATTCAAAAAACAAACCATCAACAACAAAAAAAAGTAAAAGAGAATCTCTATTTATTGAACAAATTAATGAACTCTAGGAACTCCAAGAAACCTCCTCTTGCCTAGTCACAGTGTCTTTGCAAACAGTGTGGGCTGCACAGGCAGTCAAAGGAAACACAAACATGGGCTGTCAGCTTGCTGCCATGGCCCCCCAAAATAAGATGATATTGGGGACCATTTGCATGGTGATGTTTTGGCACAGAACTGAGGTGGCAGAATGAATTCCAGGTGTGGGCAGTGTCAACTCCACAAAACAGCAAAGAAGATTAGCTTCAGTGTTCAGTTTGAGTTCAGAATGCCAACTTAGGATGCAGCCTGAGAAGTCACCAGAGACATGAGGCATCAAAAGCTACATTTTATGTCAGGCATCAAAGAACAAGAATCAGAAAAAGGGGTCAACATAGTTAAGAGATGGGGATCAAAGAAGAAGCCACAAGCGGGTTCTGACTGCACTCTGTGATAGTTACATCCTTATTGACTGATTCCTGTAACTGTCCTGAAGGAACCATCTGGAGTTTGGCCCTTGCTGTACAAGGTACACATTTCACCCAAAGTGGACCCAGTTTCCCAAATTATGGAGCCACAAATATATCAGGTATAGTTTCAAACAATCTTCAGTTTTAGGATGGTATTTTCAATTCAGAAGCTTTTTAAAAAATGTGATTGCCTTCTTTGAAGGCTTGAAAAGCTGGAGAATGGAAGGAAATTGGACTCTACCTAAAAGTCAACCTCTCCTTTACCCACCTCCCCATTCAGGGAACAGCTGCTTGAAATCCAGTTACCATTCTTTCTAGATTGACCTTCTTGACATGAGTATATCACCCTTTCCTAGTAGCCCAGCTCCCCCATTTATAAAACTGGAGTCAAAATCCCTTCATCATAATGCTAGAATGTAAATTAAATAATTAGTTACTTGTTAAACACTTTGAAAATGCTAAGTAATGTTATTATTTCAAGGGTAATTTACTTCTTCTGATTCATTCATAATTATTTCATCAAAGCATTGTTCAGTAAGAGCTGTTTGATGTGTAAAATGCCTTATGGGCATTCCCTATAAGACTTTTGTTGTCAAAATTAGATGAAGACCTTGCCAACTGGAACTCATTTACACCCAAAAGGTTTGCAATAGTGCAGGTCTCAAATCACTCCCTTATGGGTCAGATCCTGTTGGAAAATGAACAAGTCCCAGAGCAGTGATTCATCTCTGAATTTGTCTGTAATGGTTTCTTACCAGAAAATCAAATATGGACCAAAGCCAGGCACTGGTAACAACTGGGAACCTGATCAAATTTGGTTTTGGCCTTTTTCCCTGATCCTTACACCATCCTGAGAAGTCCTGCTTCCTCAGTTTCAGTTGCCAACTCAAGCTTTCTGAAATTTACATATAGATGTAGGTCATATTGAAAGGTTGATCTGCTACACTGAGTCCCTTAATGAAATTAATCATGATGACCCCTGAATCCATTTGTCAAAGTTTGAAAAGTACTCCTTAGAGCAGAGGGACCGGAATAGTTAATCTCTGGTAGGCATGAGTCACAGCCTGAAACTGCCAATGATAAGAAATATCCTTGAAGTCAAGCCTTCTATTTAAAAAAAAAATCATGAAAAAGTTGATTTTTCTCTATACTATATATTCTTATTTATTTCAGTATAAAAGTAATGTTTAAATTATTTACTGTTTAAGTTACATAATTTCTTCCCATTTCCACCCTCAGTTACTGGTTTTAGAATATCCATCATTTTTAGCTACTGTCTTTTTAAATCTTCAAACGTGCTTCAGGAGTATCAACACCCCAGATCTAAAACCCAAATAGGCAACTTCTCTCAACTCCCCTGTTTGATTTTGCTTCTGGATTCCCCATGTTGGTACATGATCATTGCTCTAAACAAGCCACAAAATAACTGGGAGTCATCCCAAACTCTGTCGTTATCCTCATGCCAAATTTAGTCACTTAGTGCCACTGATGCACTGATTTTTACCTTATTTTAAATCAATTCCTTAAAAATTTTTTTTTTACTGTCCTGTATTACTTAAGGTACTTTCACTTCTAAGAAAGAGAAACTCAACCCAAAGTGCACTAAATATTAATGGAAACCTAGTGGCTCAAATAAATGAAAAATCTGGAAGTGGTAAGGGTTTCAATGGAGGTATGTTAAAGTAGCTTAATGATAATGTCAAAAACCAGCTTCTGTACGTCTATACTTTCCCTTTCCATGACATTATTTTGTTTTCAGTCGGCCTTCCCTCTTAGTTAAGATGGTCTGCTTCAGCATCTAGGGCTATGCAGTTCCATATTTTCATCCTGCAGGAAGGACACCACTTATCATAGTTCTCTGAATAAAATGGTTAAATTTTTCTTCCCTCCAAAAAAAACCTTCCAGCAAACAACTTCTTTTGTGGCTCAACTTGTATCACATGTCACTGTGGCTGAGGGATAAGACTTTCTGATTGGCTTAAGTTAATCAGATCTACCTGGAATTGACATTGACATCAATCATATATGACTGGCTAATAATGGAGATGGCAATCTCACTGTCCCCCACCACTTTTTTTGAAATATGATTACCATAAAGGATGGGGAGTGGCAATTGGGTGGCAAAGTATATGCTGACTCATCATCAATGCCTTACTTTGAGCATTTGTTATCTGCATGGAATACCTGAGAGTCTGGGAAGTTATTTTGCTACTCATCATTCATTTCCCTTTTTCTTAGCTGAACTCTCTGCCTCTGTGTCTTTCTCTAACCATCTATCCTCCATGCTATCCCCAGAATAATCTTTCCAAGACATCATTCTTTTTACATGACGTCTACAATTAAAACCATTAGGTGACACCACATCATTCACAAAGAGTGACTTTTAAGATGTGCTCTATGGGTTCAACCAGAAGACTCTTACTTTATCTGTTCTAATATTTTAGATATGACTTTGTTTGAAGGGAAAAGGTTAAGGATAAAGTTAAAAACCAGTGATCCATAGAATAAAGTTCAAGCTTGAACTTCCATGATCTGGGCTTTTACTCCCTCTCTAACGTAGCTCCCCACCACACCCTCTCCATATTTTATACACCACTACTAGCTAGTTACCTATGGGTCTCCAAATAATCCATTCCCTCTACCTAGAATTCCTTTCCTCCACCAAACCTGACTAATCTGCCTAAAATCTGTATGTTCTTTCTTTAAAATCCATCTTGGCCATTAATACCTGAAGCCCAAACAGTGCTGGTCAGACTTGCCCGTTACCATCACCCTGTATTGTTAATATTAATAGGTATTATTATTTTTATAATATTTTCACCCCTAGCACTTAGTATATCTCCTGGCATCTAAAAACTTCTAAGCTGAAATAAATAGAAATGAATATAATTCCAGTGGTGAAACTTGCCCCACAGCATAGTGTAGCCAACACAGGCTTTTTAATCACTCACTCATGGGCTTTCATTCCAGAGTTACGACTTGTTCAGTGGGTCACTGCTGACAAATCATTTATTTTCTTTGAGACTTAGTTTTGTTTGTTTGTTTGTTTATTTGTTCTGGGGTTTGGTTTTCATTTGTAAAAAGGGGAAAGTACTTGAGAAAGTTGGTGTGAGTATAAATTAAAATAATGGTATGGGTTTTTTTTTTTTTTTACATTGAGTAGAATATTGGTTAAAGTGAGTTAGCTGTGATTAACAGAAAACAGAAATTATTATATCATAATGAGATGACCAGGGGTGGAGTAGTTCTAGGTTTGGTAATTCAGTGGAGATATGGCATCATTCAAGACACATTTTTCTATCTTTTTTGCCCTGCCTTTTTTTTTTTTTTTTTTTTTTTTGTGGTACGCGGGCCTCTCACTGTTGTGGCCTCTCCCGTTGTGGAGCACAGGCTCTGGACGTGCAGGCTCAACGGCCATGGCTCACGGGCCTAGCCGCTCCGTGGCACATGGGATCTTCCCAGACCGGGACACGAACCTGTGTCCCCTGCATTGGCAGGCAGACCCTCAACCACTGTGCCACCAGGGAAGCCCTGCCCTGCCATTTTGAGCATCTTGACTTTGACCTAAAATGCGTACATTCACAGCTGCAGGTTGGCTGCAATGAACCCAGGCATCACCTCCCCACATAGCTATTTACTCACATGCACCTCTTTTGAAAAATGAGGAAACTTTTAAAAGATGTGTCCCAGGCAAATCTCTCTCCCCACAAGTCTCATGGATAATAACTGTGCCACAAGGCCATTCCTAAAACAATCACTGGCAAGAATGATTATCACCGCTGGATTGTCATAGCTGGTTCAGGTCAATCAGGATTTGCCATGGAGCTCTGAAGAGCCTCCTCTGGAGACAATGGCTATCAGTTACCTGAACAAAATCAGAATCTGCTTAGTGGGGAAGAAGCAGGTTAATAACAATAGGGTAGACGGCTCTACACGACCTCTTTTTTCAACGTTTAGTTATTTCTCTAATCACTCACGTCTAGGGAAGAGAGTAATCCACCTTCTCGTAAAGGCAGTTTTCTTCTTTTCACTGACTTTAATCACTGTTGACTTCATTAACTGCCCTTATGTATCCCTGTGAAGTCATATAATTTGGAATATTTATTTCGTGAATAACAGGAAACTCAAGACACAGAGAGGGACAAGAATCTCCTGCATAGTGGGCCAGTTTTCAGTCTCACTCTGCTTCTGCCTTACACCCTTGAACTCCTTCCTGCTTAATTAAAACTGCAAGACAACATCACTGCGAGTCAGTTCAGCTTCCCAGATCGACCATGATGCTGATTCCACATTCATAATTCATAAATTCTCCTCAGTGTTAAGAATGAAGACTTGGCTGATTAAGGATTCTCTATGGATTATTGCATATGTCTGAATTGCTGAAACAATGGGCAGCCATGCAGTGTCTTTCTGATCTACATAAACATGGGATGTGGAAGAAGAAAAGAGGCATTTTTCTTTCCCCTTCAGAAATCTCACTTGACATTTTGCAAGGGACATTTATTGGAATGTCAGTTTGATAAAACCGTTTGCAGGAGTCACCCAGCATTTGCTCCTGAGCTATAACAATTGTTAAGAACCATAATTACTCTGGGCAGGTTTAAAGAAAAAAAAATATTATCAGAAGATTTGGGCAAAATACCTCCAAGCAAGTAGCTATATTTCTTCTGGCTTCCTGTTGAATTACAGTCTCTCTGATACACCCCTACCGAATCTGAACTCTGGGTTAGTAGCAAAGTTACCAACAGTTGTCATGGCAGATGGTAACGTAGTAGTATGCATCAGAGAGACAAATAGTATGGGCTGCAGAGGTGTCTTCAAATATAGAGGATATAAAGCCTGGGGGTGGGATTTTATATCTGGATAATATTATATTATGTAGTAATAATAATAATGATGGTTAATAATGGCAAACACTTGTTTTGAACTCACTGTGAACTACATACTGTTCTAAGAGCTTTATATCTAGGAGCTCATTAATTCCAATCTTATGGTACAGGGAATTTTTTTTCTTTTAAAAAGATTTTATTAAAGATCTTTATTTATTTAGTTAGTTATATTTTATTTTTGGCTACGTTGGGCCTTCATTGCTGCACGCAGGCTTTCTCTAGTTGCGGCGAGCGGGGGCTACTCTTCTTTGTGGTGCGCGGGCTTCTCATTGCAGTAGCTTCTCTTGTTGTGGAGCACGGGCTTTAGGCATGTGAGTTTCAGTAGTTGTGGCAGGCAGGCTCAGTAGTGTGGCTCGTCGTATCATGCTGTGTGTATCAGCTGGGGCATGGCAGGCGGCTCTGGCTTCCCACCTTCTTCAGAGATGCGGTTAGTAGGCAGTATTTCATCTTTGGGTAACAAGGAATATTATTATCTCCATTTTGCTTATGAGTAAACTGAGGCACAGAGAGGTAAAGAAACTTGCCCAAAGTCATGTTGGAATTTTAACCCTAAAATATTCCTAAGCTTCACTATAGCTATTATATTTTATTATCTCCTGATACGTCCCATACATTCAAGCACTTTATAATATGACTGTGAAGATGCCTGTACTTGTTTCCTTATCTACTGAATAGTTGTAGCAAAAAGGTTAATGTTTACTTGGAGCTCACCGTGTGCTGGGGACTGTTAGGGGTTTGTTAATGTTTTAGTTAATCCTGAAAGCGACCCTGTCAGGCAGGTATAATTATTACGTCTTTAGAGAATCTCTTACTCTAGGAAACTAAGGAAGAAGAATGTTAAATAACTCATAATTAGCGAGGCCGAGGTTAAAAACCAAGAAACGGGAGCCTGGATTTGAATGCTGCCTATCTCGCTGAATAATTATAAAATAACATAGTATATAATATATAGACATTTCTGATAAGACAAAAGAATCAACTAAATTAAAAAGTGTATATATTTTTATTTGTGGAAAGCAGATATACTATTAGCAAAATGATTTGTTCTGTCCTTGGTGTGTTCCTTCATTTATTGAAAGCCGTTCCTTGAAATGATTTTTCATGTGCAGCATCTTTACTGGGTACTGTTTGTGGAAAGATAAAAATGATGTAGCCTTTTCTCTCTAAAAGCTTCAGAGTTGAGAGGAAGAAACAGTCATGGAATCACACAACTTACAACATAGTGGCCACTGAGAGTACCAACATCTATTATCCCCTCAGAGGTCTTTCGGGAGAACCTCTTTGCATCACGTTTCTCCTGTTTGTGGCATGGTGAGGAGGGGATGGCTGCATTGCCCCCAGATCTCTTTGGAGAAATGATGTAGACATTCATAAGAGGATTCCTGTGGAGCACTTGGAAGCTTTTAAGAAAAGTTTCTTCATTACTCTTTCAAGGTTCTATTATCCCAAAATGCCACCTCAAAAACTATCAAAGGCTGATCTTCAGAAATTCAGTCCTGCTCTGTACACAAAGCAGGATGCTCCCTGAGAGGAAAAAACAGTTCTTCTGCAGCATCAAAGGCTTACAGTATTGCAGACCTCCCACATCTTTTGTTTGAAGTTGAATCCCTGTCAGGTTCAAAGGTGCTGTGTTAGTTTATTTTCTTTCTTGGTGAGTGAAGGAAAGACTCATTTAGACCACTTTAAGATAGAAGGGGTTTTATAAGGGTACAGAAGGACAGGAGCAATGGTAGAGTATGACAGCTGGGAATATAGGCTCTGAAGCCCTAAGACTTGGGTTTGAATCCTGACTCTAATAGCAGTAGCCTTGAAATTTTCACAAGTTACTTTACCTCTTTGTGTCTCAATTTTCACA
This sequence comes from Hyperoodon ampullatus, assembly GCF_949752795.1. NCBI lineage: Eukaryota > Metazoa > Chordata > Mammalia > Artiodactyla > Ziphiidae > Hyperoodon > Hyperoodon ampullatus. Next base: position 21,267,974 of record NC_136920.1, read on the forward strand.
TGTGTTAAATGAGAAAAATAGCAGTAATGAGCTCATGGAGAGTTTGTAATGGATACATGATCTAGTGTATATAAAGTACTAGATGGGATACTAGCACAAAGTGCTCAAGAAGAGGTAGCTTTTATTATGTCATCAGGAACTGAAGTCCTTGGCATTAGTTAATCTCTGGCTCTCTCTCACCCTCATGACATTTCTGATTTTCCCTGTGTATTTCTGCTTAGTCATATGTCTAGTGTCTCATCATTATCATATAGATGTGGCCCCTCCCAATCTCAACTCTATCTCCTGCATCCTTCCATTGCCAGCTTCCATTGCCAGTTGCACCAATCTCTCCTTGTTCCATCATCCGAATTTCTGAGAGAGAGAATCTCCTGGCTTAAGGAAGGGCATTTAGCTTTGGGCATAGCAAGCATTGTGGATCTGGTATCTACGCTTGGTCTACTTGGCTGTGTCTTGGGTTGGTGTCTTAGTCCATCTGGGCTGCTCTGATAAAATCTCACAGACTGTGAGCCTTATTATATAAGACACATTTATTTCTCACTGTTCTGGAGGCTGGAAGTCTAAGATCAGGGTGTCAGCATGGTTGGGTTCTGGTGAAGGCCCTCTTCTAGGTTGCAGACTGCTAACTTCTTCCTGTGTCTTCACATGGTGGAAGAGTGTAGGGAGTTCTATGGGGCTGCTTTTATAAAAACACTAATCCCATTCATGAGGGCTCCATCCTCAGGACTTAAGCATCTCCTGAAGGCCCTACCTTCTAATACCGTCACATTGGGAGTTAGGATTTTAACATATGAATTTGGGTTGGGGAATAAATATTTAGACCATAGTAGTAGGAGTTATTGAGCCCTGCTTGTTCATCAGGGGTTCTGTGGGTCAATGTCCCTCAGAAAGGGACATTCTGAGACATGACCTGCCTAATGCAAGTAGAATCAAGTGGAAGAGTGGATTATAGGGCCAGGAAGTATGTGCCTATTGATATTGTACAGTTAATTGTCATTCCACCTGCACATTCCTTATTTCTTCATTACAATTCCTCAACTCTGCCTTTAGTCCAGGACTGGTTCATCTTTTTACCTCCTAAACCAGGCATAACACTGGATATATTGAGTGTTTAAACCCTTATTATATGTTTACTAAATATTTGATAAATGAGTTAATGAATAATTATCAGGTATTTTCTCTATTTTCATCTGTGAAGATAATGTTTAAAATTAATGTACTACCTATAACTAAATTTTTCCAGTAATTTAATTCTAGACTCTATATTATGACCTTAATGTATGCTATACAGTTAAACTTTCTCAGTGACCCCATAAGATAAAATTTACTGTTTCTGTTTAACATATGAGAAAACAGAGCCCTAGAAAGTAATATAGCTGGACCCATATAGGAATTAAGCAGTAAAGTGGGCCTTTAAATCCATGTTTGTTGTATTTTAGAGCTTCTTTTTCACCGTATATTATCATATGATTGTGGTAGTTCATATTGTTGATTTTTGGCCTACTCCTCTAGCCATCAAGATCTCTGAGTATTTATTTTAACATTCCCTTTGTTATCTACTTCCCCACCTTTTGTCATGGACGAATTTACAAGGTACACATTCTGTTTAATATCACAGGGCCAAGAATAGAACCCAATGACTCAAGCGTGGAGCCCTTCCTAAAGATTAGTGCCAAAATAATTAATCAGTCTTCTCTGGGTGCAGTGTTCAGATAGTTACCAATCCACTTAATGGTACTGTCATTCAGCTCAGAGATCTTCACCTGGACCTGAAGAAGGTCATGAAAGATTTTGTAATGAATTCACACTTATACACAAATCCCATTTCCTTACAGCCATCTTCCAGGCAATACTTCTCTCTATAGAGCATCTGTTCCTCATCACCCTGCTTTAAGTGAAGGCTCGATTGGTATTTCCTACCAATGTCTGATTTCACAAGGAGAGCAATAATAAGAAAGCTTATTTTTTTAATTAAGAAAGTTCTCATCTTGGACATTTGCATTCTCTCACTGCCTCTGAGCATAGCATTTATTCATTGACAGCACCAGCTCTGTTGGAGAAAGAGCAGAAGGAAGGGCCTAACTGGAAATTCATGCCGCATCTTTGAAGGCATACACGTCTGGTTCCTCTGTTTCACTGTTTGAAAAGTGCCAGACTCATTGGACCCAGATGCTAATGCCACACAGTAGCAAGTCAAGACTAAGGGGACAGTGTTCTGACTTTGATTTCTGAGCTCTTTCTGATTTACTACAGTGGTGGAGAGCGTGAATGCCAGGGTTCTAAAACAATATGATTGGTCAGGTGATATTTGGAGGAGGGCATTTTCTTCCATTTAAGTATTTCTTACCTTTAGAAAGAAGATTATGAATTGGGTTAATATGTGGAGACAGAATTAATGACAAATTTTAGAGACTATAAAGATTGAATGATCATAAGTTAAATCATAGATGGTTTATCAGTAGGTCGTAACATTTTTAAAGTCATGATAATATCACAGAAATCTTGAGAACTTAATACAGGCAATAACTCTCTCCCCAGAAATTTCCCATTAATAAACACCCCCCCACACACACACACAGTAATATATCTCATATCAAAGTGTTCAAGAGCCAGTGACGCTACTCTTGGAAACCAGGTCAAGGACCCTTAGGTCAAATACTATTTAAGAAAAAATGTAAAGCTGAATTCCTCCTCAAGTTAGGGGGATTAAATAAATTATAGAACTGCGTAATAAAAAATAGATATCATAGAATGCTTAGTTGATTTGATTTGAGTCTCTGGGAATCACTGTTCATGTTCAAAACAGCTACAAAATGTGTGTGTATATGTGTGTGTATGTGTGTGTTTTCAGATTTTGTTGCTCAACAATAGGTCTGAAAGAATGGCATGTTTCCCCACATTTTTGAAGAAGTTAATACATGTGTCTCAGGGGAGCACAGATCAGATTCCAGATATGCCTGTGTAAATCTGGTAATTCTATGGATAGGTGCATTCTTTAACTTGACAGCATTAGATTTTCAACGTAGGTTAAAACAGGGATGAAGCTGAGAATAAGTAGAGAGGAACATTTAAACTAGCCAGGTAATTTTCTAATAGAGTATAAGTAAGAGCTATGATCTAGCAAATACATATGGTTCTTCTTGAGAAAATAAACAGTAGATAGAGGTGGCATAGCAATGGAAAGGGAATGGCAGGGATTAAGCTGTATTAATGTATACAATGTATATAAAATGGGCATTTGGGCGCTCTCTTTTAGGCAAATAAAAAATTATTTTGTTGGGGTGGGGAAAATGGGCGAAGGTAGTCAAAAGGTAAAAATGTCCAGTTATAAATAGGTAAGTTCTGGGGATGTAATATACAGCATGGTGACTATAGTTAAAATATTATATATTTTAAGTTGCTAAGAGAATATAAATAAATCTTAAAAGTTCTCATTATAAGAAAGAAAATGTACAACTATGTGAGGTGATTGTTAGCTAAACTTATTGTGGCAAATAATTTCATAATACTTATATATATCAAATCATGCTGTACATCTTGGACTAATACAGTATTATATGGCAATTATATCTCAAAAAAACTGCAAACAAAAGAAAAAAATTAAATCTAGTACTGACTTGTGTAAGTATATTTGGTTTCTGATAATAAAGCTAGATAATTGGAGAATGAGGAAGCTAGATGTTGGCAAAACTGAAACAGTGGATTCCATCTGGATAAAGCTGGAAGCCTCTTAGGGCTGAGTTTATTAATCTCAAATCCTAGTCCGGAAGACCTGTGCTAATTTGCTGATTTTCAGACCTACATCATTGCCAGTGACAACCAAGTAAGTAAGCTTAGACGTAGGCCCAAATCTTGTGTAGCATTTTTTAGTAAGAAACATGTTGTTTCAAGAATCACTGGATATAATCAGAGGCATAGGATACATTATCATACCCTGCATTCAGGAACCTCTCTGCTTCTGAGCCTAGGCTTATAAAGCAAAGGAGCTGTTGTTTACACTCAGCAGTTGACTTTTGCTTAGGTCAGTTAGTTTAAACTCATGCTGTTTGTTGACTCTCTGATTATTAGACCATTTTTCTTAGTCACTACTGGACTCTTTCCTAATATCCTACAGCCATAACTTACTGTTTTCCTTTTATATCCCGGCTGTGGGAGTTCAGGTTGTCACTGAGTATTCCCCGTGCTTGTTGGCATCGCAAAAGCAGTCAATAGTATCGGCGGCTTTTCCTAGATAATTGTGCTATTTTAATTAGAGTGTGGATAGGCCTACGAATGAGTTGCTAGACTTTTACTCAGTAAGGAGCATCTATTTCTATTTTAATTCACTACTGGTATTCTCTGAGGAAATGCCAAAATGCTTTCAATCTGGAATTAGGACTCCTTTAGTTTCACTGGGGAAATCTATGCTCCTGGAAAACTCTTTAGTTTCGCTCTTTACTCAGTTGCCATGCTGCAAGAGATGGAAAACATCAAAAACTAAAACATCTCAAATGACACCAGGGGTAGGTAAAGCACTTAAAATAAGTTTGATACGTTCCCACAAATAGTATGTTAAAATCTTATAAGAGCGCTATGAAGTAGTTGGGTAGGTATTATTCTCACTCTTCAAAATAAGAAAGCCATTTAGACATATCATGGTTATGACTGTGACTTTAGTGAAGTCACTTGACATGTTAATTTCAAAGCCAGATGTGCTGACTTCAAGCCCATACCCTGTCTATCAGACACACTGTCCTCTAACCCTGAGAATCTAAAGAGAAAGTACAAGAAACATTAGGTGACAGCAAGTACAGGAAGCAACACTTACCTTGCCTTGTTTGGGCTCAGAGTTATTGGTCTATGTTACATAAATAGGAAAGCAGTTTAGTGATGGGAGAAAGTCGGGGAGTTGAAGTCAGAAAGTTTGAAAGTTCCATTTTTGGCTCTGCCACCCAAACTTTGGGATTTTGTCCACTTACCCTTTCAGTATCAGTTTCTTCACTGTATAGTTAAGATTAGTAATAGCGTTTCAGGGATAATTAAATGTTCTGCTAACAGACCAGTTTATTGGAATTCACTGTCAAGGAAGGTTCCTAAAAGCAGCTTAGATTCCAGGCAAAAAGGGAGCAGATTAGCAAAGGGAAAATTATTTGCCCAAATCATTCCATTTATTCTTCTCGTCCTCCAGGGCTCTGGATCACAGAGTAGACATACTTGTAAATCAGAGAAATGAGAATAGCAGCTTTATATAAAATTTTCAGAAGGTGTCAGGACTGGGGAATAAAATGGAGCCCGCTGTCCCTCCCCAAACCTAAACTTTGAGGCCAAGGTGATCAAATCAGCCACACAGGGGCAGGCAGAGAAGCTGGAAGAGAGAGAGCAGAGACCTGGTGGGGTTGCTGGTAACACCTGCTGAACCGAGGCTCAGACAAATCAAAGAAAAATAACCCTCCTTGCCCCTGATTTACAGAGCACAAGAGAGAACTCAGGAACACTGTCTTTGTCTTTCACTCCTCCTCTCATCCTAGTAGGTTAAGCTAATGTAATGAAAGTTCTCGTTGAAACATATCCTATATGTTATGTGGTTTAAAAACCTTCATAAAATCACAGAATATCAGAGTTGCAAGAGAATTTAGATATCATCCATTCCAGTGATTTTCTTGCTCATTTAGATGTGGAACTATTCACATCTCATAAAAATCTAATGTCTAAAATGAGTTAAAATGCTGCTACTCTTCCTCAACCATAGGAGAAACTCAGAGCTTTTACCTATCTCCACTGGGGACCTACGGTACCTTCAGAACATGCTTTGAAAACCATAGATCTAATCAAACAGCTCATTTCACATTTAGAGACCAAAACCATAAACAGATTAAATGATTTTTCCCAAGTCGCATAGTGAATTAGCCGTTAAACTTGAACAGGAACTTAAATCTCCTTACTCCCAATTCCAAACCCTTTCTAACTTAAAACACAATGCCCATTTGCTCAATTATTCTGGAATTCCTCTTAACTCATTATGAAGAGGCAAATCTAAGATCTTCTGCCCATTCATTCCCTGGACTACCCATCTTTGTTATCTGCTGATAGCATCCATCCATAACTACCTGCTACTCAGGAAGTGTCTACCCACACAGGGTTTATGGTAGGGAATCTAAGGGAAGAATCAGAGTGTGGGAAATAAACTTCTGATTTAAATGCCTTAAATGCTTCTAGACCCCAATCCTTCTGAAATTAATTCCCACTACTTATTTATGGGTATCTTGTTTTCCTGTGAGCATCTTTTGCATTGAAAACAAGGCAGAAGAGTCATTTCCAGCAGATGCACTGTATGTGAAAAGAGGATTGTGCCTAAATAGGCTACTTTTTCAAGTTTTAATTGGCCTAATTACTTCATGTTTGTAAAGTGCTTTGAAGAGGAAAGGTGTTATATTAGTGTTGCTTGTTATTATTTTAGTTCTCCCAGCAGCATTTGCTGGTTTCTTAAATTGCCTCTCTTGAAGTAACCTAATAATCAAATTGCCAGAGAAGATTTCTTCTTTTTAAGTTTTTCTTCATCTTTTTTCTTTTTTTAGAGTACCATTATTCAAATGTAAGGAAAGTTGGGAGACTAATGATGTATAGTGCAATCTTCTCTTTTGTCTAAATCAACTTCCCTAGTATTTTTCTAGAGCTGAGGATGAAGTGGACCTTTACCCTCTGCCTCTCTCCCAGAGTCTATCTTTGTAAGTGTTAAAGCTAGCTTTTCTAGAGGCCATATCTGACAGTAAAATGTTCTACTGTGAGCCTCTCTCTCTAAAGACCAGGACTCCTGGGAGACTTGAAGAAAGAACTCAGGCCCTTGGTCTCAGGGATGAGAAGGAAAATGAGCCACTCTTACCTTTCCAGCCCTTCCCACACACCTTCCCTGAGCAGCAAATGTAGGGAAGGAGGAAAAAGCTGCAAGAGGGTATCAGAACTTACTGATACTGTTTGTGAAGACACATGCTGAAGGGGTATTTCCTCTCTTGTGACATCAAACTTTACTTTTTTTCCACCTATAAAACAGGGTTTTTTTTCCTCACCTATGATACAGTAAAAGAAATGGCTTAATTTTTTGTCCTGTTAAGGTGACAGACATGGTGCAAACCAGGAAAGCCCTGGCTCATGCCTGTTACAACTCTAGTCATCCGACGAAAGTTTCCCTGGCACAACCTGGCACATCCCGGGGGCCCCTCACGCCAGACTGTGCCCCCTCCAGCCCCAGCTGGCCTGCCAAAGCCACCTGGTACACACAGTCTACATAGGGGATGTTCCTACACAAGACCAGCCCTTCAAGACAAGGAGACGTAACAGTTTCACATAATTCATAGAAACAAACAGAGAAAAATCAAACAAAATGAAGAGACATAGAAATTTGTTCCAAACAAAAGAATAAGTTAAAAAATAAGTTTTTTCCTCAGGAAAAAAATACTTAATGAAACAGAGAGAAGTCATTTACCTGGTAAAGAGTTCAAAGCAACAGTCATAACGATGATTACTTCTCAGGAAAAGAATAGAGGAATACAATCAGAATGTTAATGAAAAATTAGAAAATATAAAAAAGAATGACTGAGAGCTGAAGAATTCAATAACTAAAATGAAAAATACACTATAGGGAATCAGTAGCAGTTTAGATGATACAGAAGAATGTGTAAGCTACCTGGAGGACAGAATAGTGGAAACCATCCAATCAGAAGAGTAAAGTAAAAAGAATTAAAGAAAATGAGGACAGTTTAAGAGACATCTGAGACAATATCAAGTATACTAACATTTGCATTATAGAGGTCTGAAATTGAGAAGAGAGAAAAGGGCAGAAAATTTATTTGAAGAAATAATGCCTGGAAACTTCCCTTACCCAGGGAAGGAAATAAATATCCAGGTCCAGGAAGAACAGAGTCCCAAAGACACTACAAAAAAAATTTTTTTTTAAATTACAGGCCAATATCCCTGAGTAATATAGGTGCAAAAATCCTCAACAAGATATAAGCAAACTGAATTCAACAATACATTAAAAGGATCATATAACATGATCTATTGGGATCTATCCTAGAGATTCAAGGATGTGTCAATATTTGCAAATCAATCAACGTGATACAACACATTAATGCAATGAAGGACATAAATCACATGATCATCTCAATAGCTGCAGAAAAAGTATTTGACAAATTCCAACATCCATGTTTTTTTCTTTTTTCTTTTTTCTTTTTTTTTTTGCTGTACGCGGGCCTCTCACTGTCGCGGCCCCTTCTGCTGCAGAGCACAGGCTCTGGATGCGCAGGCCCAGCAGCCATGGCCCACAGGCCTAGCCGCTCCACGGCATGCAGGATCACCCTGGACCGGGGCACAAACCCACGTCCGCTGCATCAGCAGGGGGACCTCCAACCACTGCGCCACCAGGGAAGCCCCCCAACATCCATTTTTGATAAAAAATCTTAACAAAAGATATAGAAGGAACATATCTCAACGTAATAAAGATCATATACAACAGATGCACTGCTAACAACATATTCAATAGTGAAAAGCTGAAAACTTTTTCTCTAAGATCAAGAACAAGAAAAGGATGCCCACTGTCATCATTTTATTCAAAATAGTATTGGAAGTCCTAACCACAGCAATCAGACAAGAAAAATAAATAAAAAACATACAAATTGGAAGAGAAGTAAAACTGTCATTATTTGCAGGTGATATCCTACTATATATAGAAAACCCTAAAAACTCTACCAAAGAGCTATTTAAATAAATAAATGAATTCAATAAATTGGCAGGATACAAAATTAATATACAGACATCTGTTGCATTTCTACATACTAATGAACTATCAGAAAGAAAAATTAAGAAAATAATATCATTTAAAATTGCATCAAAAATAATAAAATACCTAGGAATAAATTTAACCAAGGTGGTAAAAGACCTGTACTTTGAAAAGTATAAGACATTGATGAATGATATTGAGGATGACACATGGATTGGAGGAATTAATAATTAAAATGTCCATACTACCCAAGACAATCTATAGATTCAATGCAATCCCTATCAAAATATCCATGACATTTTTCATAGGACTAGAACAATAGTCCTAAAATTTGTATGGAACTACAGAAGACTCCAAATAGCCAAAGCAATCTTGAGAAAGAAGAGCAAAGATCCCTGATTTCAAACTATACTATAAAGCTATAGTAATCAAAATCATATGATATTGGCACAAAAACAAACACATAGATCAGTGGAACAGCATAGAGAGCCATGAAATAAACTCATGCTTTTATGGTCAATTACTCTTTGACAAAGGAGTCAAGAACATACAATATGAAAAAGACAGTCTTTTCAATAAATAGTTTTGAGAAAACTGAACAGCTACATGTAAAAGAATGAAACTGGACCATTTTCTCACACCATATACAAAAATTAACTCAAAATGGATTAAAGACTTGTATGCAAGACCTGGAACCATAAAACTCCTAGAAGAAAACATAAGTCATGTGCTCTTTGACATTGGTCTTAGCAATATATATTTTTTTGATCTGTCTCCTCAGGCAAGGGAAACAAAAGCAAAAATAAACAAATGGGACTACATCCATCTAAAAAGCTTTTGCACAGTGAAGGAAACGTCCATGAACAAACATAAAAAACAGAACAGACTCATAGAGAACAGATTAGTGGTTGCCAGAGGGGTGGGTGGTAGGCTGCTGAGCAAAATAGATGATGGGGATTTGGAGGTACAAACTTCAGTTATAAAATAAAGAAGTCATGGGGGATGTAATGTACAATATAGGGAATATAGTCAAAAATTCTGTAATAACTTTGTTTGGTGACAGATGGTAACTAGACTCATATTGGTGATGATTTTATAATACATGAAAATACTGAATCAATATGTTGTATGCCTAAAACTAATATAGTATTGTACATCAGCTATACTTCAATAGAAAAGAAATATTTTAATTTTTGAAAAAGCATTTTTGATTGCTAAATTAGTTGAGAGAGTAGCTTGTTTGTGGGGTGGGAGGAGCAGTCTTGCTTAATTTTTCCCCTAAACACAACATAGTCTGTTCAAGCTCAGAACCATGAGAAGTAACACCATTATCAATAGCTAAAATTGATGGAGAGCTTTCTACATTCCAAGCAATGTACTAGGCATTATTCATAGTTTCACAACAAAGTTAGGCTGCTTTTACAAAGGAGAAAGGAGCTTTTGGAGGTAGTTTGTATAGATCTGTAAAGACTCTCTTATCTCTTTGAGAGTTAGTTCTTTTTTGACGATTATTTGCCTGAACCGCCATCCCATCTCCAGGACTTTTCTCTCTGCGTCTCTGTTGAATTTCTTGTCTTCAGGAAGTTTAGGGCTCCTAGTAGAGTGACTGCATTTATAAAGCTAAACAGCACATGATTTTCCTCTATCAGGCTGACTCAGGAAGACCGGGTAGCCTTAGGTTGTTTTCCAATAAGGGTAAGTGGCTCCTGCCTTTTGTTGATTCGTAAGCAAGTTGCACAGGACATTTAACAGTTTAATGAAAAGAGGGTAAAATGTGCTGCTTTTATACAATTTTTTCCCAATTAAATACCATCCATTTTAGGGTGGCAGATAATTTTAATAAAGCACTGCATTTCAAGTTATACATAGTATTTCCTTGAAAAGTTTCATGCATATTAGGTTTTAAAAATGGAAAATTGTTTTCACATGGATTTAATTTTAAGTCCAATTTTTCTCCCCTTTTCATTTCTAAAGTTATGTTCCTTGTTTCAAGTTGATCTCCATGTCTTTTTATCTCCCACCTTTTTTATCATATAAGGTAACAATCAAGTGTTTGTGAGCTATAAACAAGAGCATAGACATTTTCAATGGAGAAATTATACAGTTAAAGATCTGTTTTGGCACACACAGTTGGTAACTGGTACATATTCTGTACTTCCTATAGGAGCCACATGTCTTTTTATTTTTATTTTTTGGAGGATGTTAAAATTGACCAGTGGGTTCACATGGCTCTCAGGCAGAACGATCTGTTAAAACGTTTCCACCAGCCATTTACTTAACCGATTTTAGGTAATCACTATCTAGATCCATTATTTCTTTAGAAGTTAAAAAATGATGATTATTCTATCAATCATTCAGCATTGATTAGCTGGTATTATTCCATAAAGAGGAACTTCCCCAGTAAGAAAAGGTATTTGAGAACGGAAAGGGACTGAGGGATTTATATTTCTGCATGTTTTACTGATAAGAAAACTGAGTGCTAAGATGGTTTCAGAAGAAATGTGATGACTTGATCAAAGCCACACAGATATCTGCCGTCACGCCAGAACAGGGATCTAATACATTGATGAAGATTAAGAGGCTTCTCCTAGATTAGATTTGGCTTCTCCAGCTCCATTGTTTATAGGTGCCCGGTGGGTGCAAAATGAATGAATAAGGGCTATATGATACAGTGAGTGTAGGGGGCTTGTGGCCAGTAAATGGCTCTTGTGAAAGCATTTAAGTTCTCAAACTTTAAAACACTGTGCTGGGCAAAAATACACACGATTGAGTACACATTCTGAGTAGACGTTTGGACTATTTTCTCATAGTGCAAATGCACATCTCTCTCTCACTTGGATGACAGAGAAATGAAAACCCAAGGAGTGATGGCAAAGAAACACACAAAGGCAGCAATATGGCCAAGTAAGTCAGTCACCATATACAGAAATATTCAGTTCATTTTTTTCTCGGTTTCTAAAGTTAGTAAAGGCACAGTCATATCTACTAAAATCAACTTTCATCGACTTGCATATTAAAAATATTATGAGAAAGGTACTACCTATATAATCCATAAGAAAACTGGTGCAGTCTTGAATTGCTTTCCATCTTTATGGCTACTCTTCTGGAGTGCTTTTGTTTCTTGGCATAGAATCCCTCAATTTCAGCATTCTATTCACACTCATATTAGAGCCCAATAGTTAAAAACTTAGAATGAAATTAAACAGAACTGTCACCACTTAGCTTTTCAACCTTGGGAAATTAATTTAACAACTCTTAAGTCTCCTATTCTTCCGTTGTAAAAGGGACTCCCAAGAGTAAATGCCTCATAATGTAATTTTAGGGATTAAATGTGATAATTTCATGAGGATTAAGTGAAATAATGCATGTAAAGTCCTTAGCATTTTGCCCATCACAAAAGGAAGCACATAACACACATTTCCTATTTTATGTATCATTTCTTTATGTATAAACTTTTTCAAGAGTTGGATAGTTTGTTACTTGGTCAGGGTTAATTTTTGCAGTTATCTGACAAGTGTAAACCACACTTTAATTGATACCAGAGACATTTTGCCAACTTCAAAAGAAATGTAATGACTCAGCAGTTGCATTAATTGGAAAAGCAGTGTGAATTCCCTACAGTGCAGGGGTTGCCCCCATATGTCTCCTAGGAAGGAATTGTGGATGAGCCCCAGGAATCTGTGGTCCAAAGAGAGGGCAGGAGCATCTGCTGTGCTCACTAGGTGAGTCTGGGTCCTGAACCAGGTGTTATGCCATTTTCTGATTGATTGATTTTAGGAAAGCACTGCTGTCTAAAAATACCTTTACCATACTGTGATTATAGGAGTGTTATTTTCCCTTCTATAAACAATCTATCTTACAATGGGTATTTTTTTACATGCCACACAAAAATTAACATTTGAAGTTACCAATCATTCACAGAGCATAATTAGTATGCTTTATCTCAGATTTCACAACCTTAATATTTATGGTAAAGATGAAGAATGTTGCATTAAATACCTTCATTTTTTTTATTTTTTATTAGTTTCTGCTTTATAACAAAGTGAATCAGTCACACATATACATCTGTTCCCACATCCCTTCCCTCATGCATCTCCCTCCCTCCCACCCTCCCCATCCCACCCCTCCAGGTGGTCACAAAGCACCGAGCTGATCTCCCTGTGCTCTGCGGCTGCCTCCCACTATCTATCCACCCTACGTTTGGTAGTGTACATATGTCCATGCCTCTCCCTCGCTTTGTCACAGCTTACCCTTCCCCCTCCCCATATCCTCAAGTCCATTCTCAAGTAGGTCTGTGTCTCTATTCCCGTTTTACCCCTAGGTTCTTCAGGACATTTTTTTTTTAATTCCATATATATGTGTTAGCATACGGTATATGTATTTCTCTTTCTGACTTACTTCACTCTGTATGACAGACTCTAGGTCTACCCACCTCATTACAACTAGCTCAGTTTCATTTCTTTTTATGGCTGAGTAATATTCCATTGTATATATGTGCCACATCTTCTTTATCCATTCATCCGATGATGGACACTTAGGTTGTTTCCATCTCTGGGCTATTGTGAATAGAGCTGCAATGAACATTTTGGTACATGTCTCTTTTTGAATTATGGTTTTCTCAGGGTATATGTCTAGTAGTGGGATTGCTGGGTCATATGGTAGTTCTATTTTTAGTTTTTTAAGGAACCTCCATCCTGTTCTCCATAGTGGCTGTACCAATTCACATTCCCACCAGCAGTGCAAGAGTATTCCCATTCCTCCACACCCTCTCCAGCATTTATTGTTTCTAGATTTCTTGATGATGGCCATTCTGACTGGTGTGAGATGATATCTCACTGTAGTTTTGATTTGCATTTCTCTAATGATTAATGATGTTGAGCATTCTTTCATGTGTTTGTTGGCAGTCTGTATATCTTCTTTGGAAAAATGCCTATTTAAGTCTTCTGCCCATTTTTGGATTGGGTTGTTTGTTTTTTTGCTATTGAGCTGCATGAGCTGTTTATAAATTTTGGAGATTAATCCTTTGTCAGTTGCTTCATTTGCAAATATTTTCTCCCATTCTGAGGGTTGTCTTTTGGTCTTGTTTATGGTTTCCTTTGCTGTGCAAAAGCTTTGAAGTTTCATTAGGTCCCATTTGTTTATCTTTGTTTTTATTTCCATTTCTCCAGGAGGTGGGTCCAAAAGGATCTTGCTGTGATTTATGTCATAGAGTGTTCTGCCTATGTTTTCCTCTAAGAGTTTGATAGTTTTTGGCCTTACATTTAGGTCTTTAATCCATTTTGAGCTTATTTTTGTGTATGGTGTTAGGGAATGATCTAATCTCATACTTTTACATGTCCCTGTCCAGTTTTCCCAACACCACTTATTGAAGAGGCTGTCCTTTCTCCACTGTACATTCCTGGCTCCTTTATCAAAGATAAGTTGACCATATGTGCGTGGGTTTATCTCTGGGCTTTCTATCCTGTTTCATTGATCTATCTTTCTGTTTTTGTGCCAGTACCACACTGTCTTGATTACTGTAGCTTTGTAGTATAGTCTGAAGTCAGGGAGCCTGATTCCTCCAGCTCCGTTTTTCATTCTCAAGATTGCTTTGGCTATTCGGGGTCTTTTGTTTTTCCAAACGAATTTTGAATTTTTTTGTTCTAGTTCTGAGATAAATGCCAGTGGTAGTTTGATAGGGATTGCATTGAATCTGTAGATTGCTTTGGGTGGTAGAGTCATTTTCACAATATTGATTCTTCCAGTCCAGGAGCATAGTATATCTCTCCATCTATTTGTATCATCTTTAATTTCTTTCATCAGTGTCTTGTAATTTTCTGCATACAGGTCTTTTGTCTCCTTAGGTAGGTTTATTCCTAGATATTTTATTCTTTTTGTTGCAATGGTAAATGGGAGTGTTTTCTTGATTTCATTTTCAGATTTTTCATCATTAGTGTACAGGAATGCCAGAGATTTCTGTGCATTAATTTTGTATCCTGCTACTTTACCAAATTCATTGATTAGCTCTAGTAGTTTTCTGGTAACATCTTTAGGATTCTCTATGTATAATATCATGTCATCTGCAAACAGTGACAGCTTTACTTCTTCTTTTCCAGTTTGGATTCCTTTTATTTCCTTTTCTTCTCTGATTGCTGTGGCTAAAACTTCCAAAAGTAAGTTGAATAAGAGGGGTGAGAGTGGGCAGCCTTGTCTTGTTCCTGATCTTAGTGGAAATGATTTCAGTTTTTCACCATTGAGGACGATGTTGGCTGTGGGTTTGTCATATATGGCGTTTATTATGTTGAGGAAAGTTCCCTCTATGCCTATTTTCTGCAGGGTTTTTATCATAAATGGGTGTTGAATTTTGTCGAAAGCTTTCTCTGCATCTATTGAGATGATCATATGGTTTTTCTCCTTCAATTTGTTAATATGGTGTATCACATTGATTTGCATATATTGAAGAATCCTTGCATTCCTGGAATAAACCCCAGTTGATCATAATGTATGATCCTTTTAATGTGCTGTTGGATTCTGTTTGCTAGTATTTTGTTGAGGATTTTTGCATCTATGTTCATCAGTGATATTGGCCTGTAGCTTTCTTTCTTTGTGACATCCTTTCCTGGCTTTGGTATCAAGGTGATGGTGGCCTCATAGAAAGAGTTTAGGAGTGTTCCTTCCTCTGAAATTGTTTGAAAGAGTTTGAGAAGGATGGGTTTTAGCTCTTCTCTAAATGTTTGATAGAATTCGCCTGTGAAGCCATCTGGTCCTGGGCTTTTGTTTGTTGGAAGATTTTTAATCACAGTTTCAATTTCAGTGCTTGTGATTGGTCTATTCATATTTTCTATTCCTTCCTGAGTCAGTCTTGGCAGGTTGTGCATTTCTAAGAATTTGTCCATTTCTTCCAGGTTGTCCATTTTATTGGCATAGAGTTTCTTGTAGTAATCTCTCATGATCTTTTGTATTTCTGCAGTGTCAGTTGTTACTTCTCCTTTTTCATTTCTAATTCTATTGATTTGAGTCTTCTCCCTTTTTTTCCTGATGAGTCTGGCTAATGGTTTGTCAATTTTGTTTATCTTCTCAAAGAACCAGCTTTTAGTTTTATTGATCTTTGCTATCATTTCCTTCATTTCTTTTTCATTTATTTCTGATCTGATCTTTATGATTTCTTTCCTTCTGCTAACTTTGGGGTTTTTTTGTTCTTCTTTCTCTAATTGCTTTAGGTGCAGGGTCAGGTTGTTTACTGGAGATGTTTCCTGTTTCTTAAGGTGGGATTGTATTGCTATAAACTTCCCCCTTAGAACTGCTTTTGCTGCATCCCATAGGTTTTGGGTCGTCGTGTCTCCATTGTCATTTGTTTCTAGGTATTTTTTGATTTCCTCTTTGATTTCTTCAGTGATCACTTCGTTATTGAGTAGTGTATTGTTTAGCCTCCATGTGTTTGTATTTTTTACAGATCTTTTCCTGTAATTGATGTCTAGTCTCATAGCATTGTGGTCGGAAAAGATACTTGATACAATTTCAATTTTCTTAAATTTACCAAGGCTTGATTTGTGACCCAAGATATGATCTATCCTGGAGAATGTTCCATGAGCACTTGAGAAAAACGTGTATTCTGTTGTTTTTGGATGGAATGTCCTATAAATATCAATTAAGTCCATCTTGTTTAATGTATCATTTAAAGCTTGTGTTTCCTTATTTATTTTCATTTTGGATAATCTGTCCATTGGTGAAAGTGGGGTGATAAAGTCCCCTACTATGAGTGTGTTACTGTCGATTTCCCCTTTTATGACTGTTAGTATTTGCCTTATGTATTGATGTGCTCCTATGTTGGGTGAATAAATATTTACAATTGTTATATCTTCTTCGTGGATCGATCCCTTTATCATTATGTAGTGTCCTTCTTTGTCTCTTCTAATAGTCTTTATTTTAAAGTCTATTTTGTCTGATATCAGAATTGCTACTCCAGCTTTCTTTTGATTTCCATTTGTATGGAATATCTTTTTCCATCCCCTTACTTTCAATCTGTATGTGTCTCTAGGTCTGAAGTGGGTCTCTTGTAGACAGCATATATATGGGTCTTGTTTTTGTATCCATTCAGCCACTCTTTGTCTTTTAGTGGGAGCATTTAGTCCATTTACATTTAAGGTAATTATTGACATGTATGTTCCTATTCCCATTTCCTTAATTGCTTTGGGTTTGTTATTGTAGGTATATTCCTTCTGCTGTGTTTCTTGCCTAGAGAAGTTCCTTTAGCATTTGTTGTAATGCTGGTTTGGTGGTGCTGAACTCTCTCAGCTTTTGCTTGTCTGTAAAGGTTTTAATTTCTCCATCAAATCTGAATGAGATCCTTGCTGGGTAGAGTAATCTTGGTTGCAGGTTTCTCTCCTTCATCACTTTAATTATGTCCTGCCACTCCCTTCTGTCTTGTAGAGTTTCTGCTGAGAGATCAGCTGTTAACCTGATGGTGATTCCCTTGTGTGTTATTTGTTTTTTTTCCCTTGCTGTTTTTAATATGATTTCTTTGTGTTTAATTTTTGACAGTTTGATTAATATGTGTCTTGGCGAATTTCTCCTTGGATTTATTCTGTATGGGACTCTCTGTGCCTCCTGGACTTGATTAACTATTTCCTTTCCCATATTAGGGAAGTTTTCAACTATAATCTCTTCAAATATTTTCTCAGTCCCTTTCTTTTTCTCTTTTTCTTCTGGAACCCCTATAATTCGAATGTTGGTGCATTTATTGTTTTCCCAGAGGTCTCTGAGACTGTCCTCTGTTCTTTTCATTCTTTTTTCTTTATTTTGCTCTGCAGCAGTTATTTCCACTATTTTATCTTCCACCTCACTTATCCGTTCTTCTGCCTCAGTTATTCTGCTATTGATCCCATCTAGAGTATTTTTCATTTAATTTATTGTGTTTTTAATCGATGCTTAATTCATCTTTAGTTCTTCTAGGTCCTTGTTAACTGTTTCTTGCATTTTGTCTATTCTATTTCCAAGATTTTGGATCTGGGAAATAGAATCTTGGATCAGCTTTACTATCATTATTCTGAATTCTTTTTCAGGTAGATTGCCTATTTCCTTTTCATTTGTTAGGTCTGGTAGGTTTTTATCTTCCTCCTTCACCTGCTGTGTGTTTTTCTGTCTTCTCATTTTGCTTATGTTACTGTGTTTGGGGTCTCCTTTTTGCAGGCTGCAGATTCGTAGTTCCCATTGTTTTTGGTGTCTGTCCCCAGTGGCTAAGGTTGTTTCAGTAGGTTGTGTAGGCTTCCTGGTGGGGGGGCCTAGTGCCTGTGTTCTGGTGGTTGAGGCTTGATATTGTCTTTTTGGTGGACAGGTCCACGTCTGGTGGTGTGTTTTGGGGTGCCTATGGCCTTATCATGTTTTTAGGCAGCCTCTCTGCTAATGGGTGGGGTTGTGTTCCTGTCTTGCTAGTTGCTTGGCATAGGGTGACCAGCACTGTAGCTTGCTGGTCGTTGACTGAAGCTGGGTGCTGGTGTTGAGATGGAGATCTCTGGGAGATTTTCGCCGCTTGATATTATGTGGAGCTGGGAGGTCTCTTGTGGACCCGTGTCCTGAAGTTGGCTCTCCCACTTCAGAGGCACAGCACTGACTCCTGGCTGCAGCACCAAGAGCCTTTCATCTACGCTGCTCAGAATAAAAGGGAGAAAAAGTAGAAAGAAAGAATTAGTAGAAGAAATAAAGAGAGAGAGAAAGAAAGGAAGAAGGAAAGAAAGGAAGGAAGGAAGAAAGAAAGAAAGAAAGAAAGGAGGGTGGGAGGGAGGAAGGATAGAAAGAAAGAAAGGAGGGAGGGAGGGAGGAAGGAAAGAAAAAGAAAGAGTGAAAAGAAGAAGGGAGGGAGGGAGGAAGGAAAGAAATAGAGAAAGAAAGGAGGGTCGCAGGGACTGAGGGCTGAAGGGAAGGTAGGAAGAAAAGAAAGAGCAGGTAAAGTAAAATAGAATAACGTATAAAATATAGTAGCATTACTAAAAGTAAGAAGTAATTATTGAAAAAAAAAAAGGACAGATAGAACCCTGGGACATATGGTGGAAGCAAAGCTATACAGAGAAAATCTCACACAGAAGCATATACATACACATTCACAAAAAGAGAAGGGGGAAAAATCGAAAATCTTGCTCTCAAAGTCCACCTCCTCAATTTGGGAAAATTCGTTGTAAAAAGAGGAAAAGGGGAAAAAGTCTGAAATCTTGCTCTCAAAGTCCACCTCCTTAATTTGGGATAATTCGTTGTAAAAAGAGGAAAAGGGGAAAAAGTCTTAAATCTTGTCCTCAGAGTCCACCTCCTCAATTTGGGATGATTCGCTGTCCATTCATGCACTCCACAGACGCAGGGCACATCAAGTTGACCGTGCGGCTTTAATCCGCTGCCTCCAAGGCTGCACAGAGGGATTTCCCTGTCTCTTCTCTGCTCTCACAGCTCCCGGGTCTCAGCCTTGGACCTGGCCCCGCCTGTGCGCGTAGGTCGCCGGAGGGCGTCCGTTCTTCGCTCAGACAGGACGGGTTTAAAGGAGCCGCTGATTCGGGGGCTCTGGCTCACTCAGGCAGAGGGGAGGTAGGGGCGCGCAGTGCGGGGCGGGCCTGCGGCAGCAGAGGCCGGCGTGACGTTGCACCAGCTCGTGTCGCTTCATGTGCTTTCCCGTGGAAGCCGTCCTTGGGTCCCGGGACCCTGGCAGTGGCGGGGTGCACAGGCCCCCCGGAAGGCGGGGTGGACAGTGACCTGCGCTCGCACACAGGTCTTGTGGCAGTGGCAGCAGCAGCCCCAGCATCCCACGCCCGTCTCCGGGGTCCGCGCCTTTAGCCGCTGCTCGCGCCCGTCTCTGGAGCTTCTTTAAGCAGCGCTCTTAATGCCCTCTCCTCGTGCACTAGGAAACAAAAGGGAAGAAAAAGTCTCTTGCCTCTTTGGCAGCTCCAGACTTTTTCCCCGGACTCCCTCCGGGCTAGCCGTGGTGCACTAACCCCTTCAGGCTCTCTTCCTGCCGCCAGCCCCAGTCCTCTCCCTGCGCTCCGACTGAAACCCGATACCCGAGCCTCAGATCCCAGCCCCGCCCGCCCCGGCGGACGAGCAGACAAGCCTCTTGGGCTGGTGTGTGCCTGAGGGCACCGATCCTCTGTGCTGGAATCTCTCTTCTTTGCCCTCCACACCCCTGTTGCTGTGCTGTTGCTGTGCTCTCTTCCGCTACTCCGAAGCTTTCCCCCTCTGCCACCTGCAGTCTCCGCCCGCGAAGGGGCTTCTAGTGTGTGGAAACCTTTCCTCCTTCACCGCTCCCTCCCACTGGTGTTGGCCCCCTCCCTATCCTTTTGTCTCTGTTTATTCTTTTTTCTTTTGTCCTACCCAGGTATGTGGGGAGTTTCTTGTCTTTTGGGTGGTCTGAGGTCTTCTGTCAGTGTTCAGTAGGTGTTCTCTAGGAGTTGTTCCACGTGTAGATGAATTTCTGATGTATCTGTGGGGAGGAAGGTGATCTCCGTGTCTTACTCTTCCGCCATATTCCTCCGGTCCCCATTAAATACCTTTAAATCTAGGTACTACTGTACAAAATGCCTGAGTTATTTTCTTTAATTAAGAGAGCATGTGTGTGTGTGTGTGTGTTTTTGTGTGTATGTGTGTGTGTGTGTTTATGTGTACAGTAAATGTTGAGAGTGAAAAAGAGAAATAGTTTGTACTTTGGTGTGAGACATGCTTAATATGGTCCTAGCAACACCAAGTAATCTGAGTTGGCTGGACTTTACCAGCCTGAGAGAAGCATCGCTTAGGAGGTGAATCCTATGGGGAGTGATAGGAAGGACACAAAATTCCTTCAAACTGTAAACTGCTTAAATACAGGGCCCTGTCTTAGTCCATTCAGTCTGCTATAACAAAATACCATAGATTAAGTGACTTATAAATAGCAAAACTTATTTCTCACATTTCTGGAAGCTAGAAGTCCAAGATCAAGGCATCTGCAAAATTCGGTGTCAGGTGAGATCACACTTCCTCATAGACAGGCATCTTCTCTTGGCTGTAACCTCATGTGGCAAAAGGGAGAGAGAGCTTTGTAAGGGCACTAATCTCATTTATGAAGGCTCCACTCTCATGACCTAAGCATGTCCAAAAGGCCCCACCTCTTAATACTGTCACGCTGAGCATTAGGTTTCAACATACACATTTTGCAGGGGCACAAACATTCAACCTAGAGCAGGCCTCTATTTTATTCTTCTTTAATACTTATCTTGCTACTTAGCACATACACAAACGTAAAGCAGAGTTTGGGGAAATGTACTGGAAATAAATATTGTGTGTATTTCCTAGAGTCAAGCCAGGAGAGAAAAATACCTAAATCAAATGACTCAAGAGACAAAATTCTACCCTTTCTAGAGAAGGAATTTTTTTCCATGTTAGAGTTCGCATCTGTCATTACATTTTTTCCCCTCTGAGTTATACCTAAAATTTTACCTTTTCTAATTCTAATTCCACTTTTCTCTTTGGTATTTATACCATCGAAATATTTATAGACTACTTAGTATGCGCTCACTTAGACAAGTAATACTTATGTAGCTTCTTTAATTTTCCCAAATAAATCTGTCTCTCTGCCAGCGTCATCGTTTTTGCTGATCCTCTGTGGACCATGTACAACTTTACTACAAGTCATTGTAAAAGTTGCCAAAATGGAGCTTAGGATTCCTGATCTGGGACAGCTGTCCATTGAATGAGATGCAGTATTTCTGCAGTTTGTATCTGTAAAGCAGCAGTTAGAGCATTGTATGCTTAGTTTTCCTTGTATATTTACATATTTATTTCATTTTGTATTTCCATATTTATCTCCCCTGAAGGATCAAGATTCATTTTTACTTTCTCAGTCTTGCACTGCCTGAAGCATAATAGGTGCTAATTAAATACTCACTAAGGGAATAGAGTGATATAAAATATCACTGTCTCCTCTACCCTCTGCCTCAAAGTTACTTTAATAGAAACGATTTGATTTGGTCCTAAATGACATCATTTCTTCCTTTTCCTTGTTTCCGTCCTTGTCTATGATTTAAAATATATCAAAAATTGGGGCATGTAATGATGATATAAAGTACCCCTCTAGGGTAAGGTAACTTCCCTTTTATATCCTTTAAATTTATTCTCCTTTCCTATTAAATATTTAAATTATTTAGGTGTCACTTTGTTTGCATATGGTGCTTGTTTACTTTTACTTTTCCAACAGCCTGGAAGATCCTGGAGAAATTAATAATATAAGTTAGGGAGATTCAATAGTAATAATTTATTTATATTTTGTACCCTTTATTTAGTATTATTTGGTTTTCTTTGCTATGACACAGAAAAGAAACTTTTCGGACAATGTTTAAATAGGAAAATTACAGGAGAATATTCATTCTAGTTATTTGTGCATGTTATATCATTATTTTGTAAATATACCACATATAGGATACATGCGTTCTGAAATTTTTATCAAGACTTCCAGCAATGACAGGATATTTTAAATGACACCTTCCTGGATTTGGACCCCTGAAAAAATTAATTAAACATTTATTCAATTATGAATTTACTCTGTTTGAAAACATCATTAATTTTTCCAAAGAGCTCCCATCATGTTTTCCATTTATCATTTAATATTTTAGGTGATAGTAAAGCAAATATTGGTGGATAGTATTACTGCTGGAGATTTTGAGATTGGAGATCTAAATATTCCATTATAAAATGGTAGTGTGTTCTAAGCCCATTCTGACTAAAGAAGTATAATATGTTTTCTATATTATTATCTGAATGGATATTCAGCAGTGACAACGTTAGAACATCCTCCTAGTATTTCAAACAATAGAGAATCTGCTAGCTTTATATTTGTTTTTTTAATAATGGTCACTTATATTTTACATTGCTTGTATGTCTTTTGCTTCTAACTGGTGGTCTAAGACATTATAAGAATCAATGTCTAATTTAAGTGTGAAAAGCACATACGTTTTTCTCTCTAGTACAGTTCCCCAGTTGGTGTCTGGACTAAGAAAATAGCTGTCACCACTGCTATTAAAACCATACCCCTGTCACTGTGGTGACATGGGTCCTGATTTAGTTTCACATGAATCATGGGAAGAAGGAATATGTATATAGCAATGGTAACACAATGTTCCTGTGAGCTACTTATACCTTATGTTATCAGAGACACCTTCCATGCTCCCTGGACTAACTCTGGAGAGACTTGGGCCATCTCTACCAATTCGATAATTAGTCACATTTGAAAGGCATTTGATCTGGGCAACAGCTTGTTAGAAAGCAACCATGACCTCTATAGATCTCTACTCCATTTAGAACAATTAATAAGAAGCTCTTGCCTTAGGTATGAGCTCTTTGCTTGGGGAAATTCAGGGATTTTGTCAGAAAGGAATGGAAGATGATTAGATGCCAAGGAAGGAGAGGAAGGTTGGTATCAATCAATCAGCAGCCTAAGTGAATGCTAGGAGTGGGTTTCCTTTAACTTTCTAGTTGTCAGATATTTAAATAAATGACTGTGCCACTGTTGGCATCACCAAAACATGTCTTCTGATACCTCTGGCAGTTTACCTCTCCACTGTGTTCCATTTGTCATGTTCAGTCTCCATCAGAGATCTCTTACAGTGTTACAGGGTTATTGCCAATGTGCGTATGTGTGTGGTGTGATTGTGTCCATGCATGCGTGTGTGTGGTTATTGCTTTGTTTTTTAAATGACAAGTTCCAAAATAGGGACAGAGCATGAATGCTTCTAACTTCTCTCT
Organism: Hyperoodon ampullatus; assembly: GCF_949752795.1. Lineage (NCBI taxonomy): Eukaryota > Metazoa > Chordata > Mammalia > Artiodactyla > Ziphiidae > Hyperoodon > Hyperoodon ampullatus. Next base: position 21,291,453 of record NC_136920.1, read on the forward strand.
TGAAAGTTTCAACTTAATGTGAACTGAATAGATGATGAAGAGGGCAAGAATGCAATCAACAGTGAGTGACAGTGGTGCTGTTCTCAAGGGAGGGGAGCAGCGGAGGAGACAAAAATCAACCCTAGTGCTATGTGTTAACTTCCGTGTTGTAGAAATACAATAATATGTCCTGGTAACAGCGCCCTCAGGAGAGAGCCAAGTTTTGGTCAGCATCCCAAGCTGGCCAGTTTGGTCTTAATCCGTTGTTTGTCACTGCCTGGCACGACAGCTTGCATAGTTATTATACCTCTATTTCCTTTTGCGGGGACCTATTGTGATGCCTTTGTTGCCATAGCAGGACACCTGAATTTCATACAAGGAGGTTCTTTGTCCTGTGCTTTAAGCCTGTGAGTATAGTGTGGTTATAGAACATGGCATTTCCACTTAAAAATAGACACATATACATGTATACATACCTGTCAGTATTTGAACTCAGTAGCCAATTTTTCTTTCCTCCTCTACCTCCTTTGTTAGGCTTTCGTCATAGGCTCAGACAATTGAGAAGTATAAACGTAGGTATGGTGTTTTATTATTACCTATCTCCTGTCTTTAACTTGTGAAACATTGCTGAACTGAATTTAAGTTACACTTAAATAATTTTCCATGTATTTAATTTCTTTGGAATGATTTTTTTGCAAAATTTAAATAGATTAAGCTTTTTTTAGTCTAGCCTTCAAGACCCTTAACTATCTGGCTTAGGTAGACTTTCTAATCACATTTTTCAGTACTTCTCTTCAGATGACCAGGTAGACTATCTATATTTGTACTACCTAGGTGAGAAGGCTTTGACGTCAGTGTCTTGAGTTTGAACCATCACTTGAACATGTATTACCTTTGTGACTTCAGGTAAATAACCTATTGTAAATTCTTTGAGACCTAGGTTCTTCATCTTTAAAATGGTGTAATAATACTTATATCATCGTGCTATTGTAAAAAATGGAATAAAGCAGTGTACTTCAGATATGTAGCTCAGTATCAGACTCATGATATTTGGCCAATGAACCACTATCAAAGTCTTATATTTCCCTTCTGAGCTTTTATTCTTGATATTTATTCTTTCTGGAGTCATTCTTCTTCATTTTTTATGTCAAAGTTCTACTATTATATCACGTTGGGAATTCCATCTGCTATAGGAAGCATACTGTTTCTTATCCTTTGATTTCTTAAAACACATTGATGACTATCCTTTTAGCCACAGATAGAATTTTTCAAATGTATTTACTTAGATTAGAAGTTCACTGAGGGCAAAGAGCAAGTCTTGCATATTTCTGTGTCCTTTCTATCCCATAACATAATGCTGGTACTAAGTAGACATTCAATAAATGTTTGTGAAAGGAATGCTTTTATCATCAGATGTAACAGGATTAACTTGTGGGTATATGGGTATAGGTGGATTCTGATCAACCATACACATCAAAATCCTTAATGTGTAATTGACCCTGAATTCTCATATTCTGTCCCCCAAAACTTCCCATTTGGGTTGACTGTCATTTGGCCGATAATATTTAAGCGTGAGTTTATATGGTGTGCAAGGGTTTCATCATTGTTAGAAGACAGATAACCAATGAAATGCATCATTTTATGGGTGAATAATGAGGTGAACTATGTTCTTTGAAGTTTGGTTAGTCCTCCCTCCTTTTTTTATCTCATAAGTCCTATTGCTCACACCTTTATTACATTACAGTTTTGTGTTCCTGTCTATCCCACTAGATTTTTTAGGACAAAGGCCATGGCATTCTCATTATATGTCTTTAATATGGTGCTTATTACGTAGCAAGTTCTCAGTAATCTCTGTTAGATGATTGGATGAATGAATAAATGAAGCAGTTCTGATAATGCAGAGAAAATCTCAGGATATGATCAACATGAAATGAATTAGAGAAAGAAATGACATTGCTTTAGAGAAAAATGAGATGGACCAAATAGGTTATATTTTTTCTTCCAGTTTTATTGAGATATAATTGACATAGAGCATTGTATAAGTTTAAGGTATATGGCATAATGAGTTGATTTACATACATCATGAAATGATTATTGCAGTAGGTTTAGTGGACACCCATCATCTCATATAGGTATGAAATTAAATAGAAAAAATTTCTTTTGGTGAGAACTCTCAGGATTTACTCTTGTAACAGAGTTCATGTGTAACATACAGCAGTATTAATTATATTTGCCATTTTGGACATTACAAATGGGTTATATTTTAACCAGAACTACAGTGGTGCCAAATGTTTTCAGTTCTGTGTGACATATATGAAAAGCACTCAAGAAATATTTATTGGAAAACCAAGGAAAGTAGGATGTAAAGAAATGAATGAACAAGTGAAAAAATAAACTAAGGTCCAGAGAAGTTAAGTAACCTGTCCAAACTGCACAGCTAATGAAAGCCTAAGCAATGTTTCAAAGCCAGTTATCTTCCCAATTAAACATTAGTTATTACTCCCTCCCCACTGTTTCCATAGCCCTTCATATATCCAGTGATTAGCTTATTGCATTGCTACTACTTGCTCAATTTTGTGCATTTCCCCAACTGGACTGGAAACTCTGAGAGCCAGAACCTGGCTTTAGTCACCATGTATACCTAATCTGCAGAAGAGTAAATGGTGCTAGATAGTCACTGGATAAATAACAAACAAGCAGAAACTTCCTCCTTTTATCTTGTCAAAGAGGAACTGTCCATCAGAATCTTCTGCAATGAGGGTTATAGCCTATAATATACAGTAGCCACCGGCCGCCTCTGGCTATTGAGCGCTTGAAATGGGACTAGTGTGAATAAGGAACTGAATTTTGAATGTTGTTTAATTTAAGAAGCCACGTGTGGCTACTGGCTATCTTATTAAAAGCATAATCGTATCCAATACATGCTTTTTGCTGCATCAGATTGTCTTCACAAAGATACTGAATTTCCCTTTCTTTTATTACCACATCATCAACATATGGCAGAACTTGCTCCTTCTTCTAAACTATTTCTACCTTTACCGTGTCACAATATTTAACTTTTTTCTTTATTCCCAGATTGGTGCCCAGTTGTCTCAAACTCTAAAGTACTTCTTTATTCTGATATTGAGCCCTTTAGAAGTGTTTTTCATAATTGCCTCCTGTTTCTTTTCCTTCCCTTTACGTTTTCCTGAAGTCTTGTTCTTCTCCTTGTATCCACAAGATTCCCAACAATCCTATGCCTGAAATTGGGAGTAGGGGCATGGGAAGATGACCAAAAAGAATTGTCCTCAAACACTGTGTTACTGATTAGACAGAAAATAATGAAAGGGATACAAACTGTTTAGATTTATCAGAGGGTAGGGGGAAAGAAAGCATCTGGTGAGTACTTATATCAGACAATGAACAAATGAGTATTTACTAAGCATCAGTTACTGAGTTCAACAAATTATGGACATTTTAAAATTTAACGCTTATAGCATCTTTTTATGAGATTTATTCCTACCAACATTTTACTTTTACTGAATCTAACGCTCAGCTAACAGTCTCAAGTTATCCAGAGTGCAAATGTCTGTCCAAAGATTTGAAGCAATAGCTGCCTGACTCATTTTTTAACCTAAGAACTTTTTGTAATCCTTGCTTGAGATTTTCTTCACAATTGACATTGAGTGTATAGTGAATACTAGGTTCTTCTTTGCTTCCTCACTCTCCTCCAGAATTTTACCTTTTGGTTAGTTTATAAGTGCTTGTAAGTTAGTGTTTGTAAGTGCTCACTAACTTGTAAATTAGTGTTTGTAAGTGCTCTGTTTTCCTTCCAGACCCTTCTGAATCAAATCTTTATTATTTGTCAGCAAAAACTCTTCCTTTTCCCTTTCAGTAGCAATTCTAACTCCATTAAAAAGGAACATTGTTATCCTGTGCAGTGTGCATCAAATAACAAATTATTGGTTGATGCAAAAAATTAGTCATTAAGAATCAGCCATCTGCTTCTCTAACCTCCTTAAAGTGCCATATCAAATTGGCAGATACCATTGAATTTTTAAGGAAAAAATCCTTAGTGTGAAAAAGTGACATTAAAGGTTTATATCCTCTTCTTGTGGCCCAATAAACAATATTAATGATAAAGCATGCAAAGGATTAATAGGTCCTCCCTGCAAGAGGCTCAGTTATAGCAATCCTGAGGAATTCTGCAGGCTAAAATATGAGCCCTACAGTGCCTCTGCAGGAATAAAATATTTGTTTTTTCTTCTCCTTGAAGGAGAGCCTGTCACTCTAAAGGCAATTTTCCTCTTTGATCCTTTGTACTGTAATTTCATACACTCCTTGCAATGCACCTTCCCTTGTAGAGAGTGTGTTCTTCTCCAAACCTTTAGTCTTACAAACTATTTTTCTTCACCAGCCAGTCCCACAAAAATTGAACATACTTCTAAGGGAGTTAACATTTTCTTTTCCTCTTGTATGTTCAAGATATGGTCAGGAACATTTTAGGAGAATAGTGAACAAAATTGAGGCAGTATTTGAATAAAGAAGTTTCTTAAGTAAGTGTCATCAAACCTTAAACTTAATCTCTGGGAGGAATATCAGGCCTCACTGATGCAGCTCTCCTGCTTTATAAATAAAGAGACTGAGGCCTAACCTCATAAGGACACACAACTAGTGATGGCAGTTTGAAGTTGCAAGTTTCAGATGCTTTGTTCGGTTCTTTCTAGAATGTTCTAGATCATCTATTTTGTATCTTATTTTCTAAGAAAGTGGACTTTATCCAGAGACCTTTATTTAGACCTTTGGCTGGACAAAGGTAGGTTTGACTATAGTCAACAAGCCTTATAAGATAAATAGGCAAAGTAAAGGGTAGTTGCTTATTTTTGGAGAGGGCCCAATAAAGCTCTCCTACACAACTTCCCTATAGAACTCTCATGATATCCTAAACATTACCCATAGAAATTCAATCATGTAAAGCCTGAGAAGTTAATATTTACCTAGTAGAATTAGGACTCTATGTTGCTATTATTACTATAAATATAATTATTGCCTTCATTAATGATCTTATTGGCAAATTATTTAATATCTTTCAGTCTCAGTTTTCTTGTTTTCAAAATTAGCACAATAATAGCAACCATGGAAAATATATGTAAAGATTAAACTGGGGCGCTCACTTATATTAAGTGTCTAGCACAAATCTAATATGTAGTGATCACCCCACCCTCTCCCAACAAAGTGAAGCCCTTACTGTTTTCATTCCTAGAAATGTATAGACTTATCTACTAGTACTGTAATGAAATATTGAGATGTATTTCCATCCTTAAAAAGATTCAACTAACTAAATACATTCCAGTGAAGATATATCAACTCTATCTGAAGAAGGAGCTCAGGAACAGTCCAGAGATAACCTGTAGACTATGTAGACTTGAGATAGTATGTTAGAGGACTTCCACTTTGGTCATGTACTTATAGTTGGGACTACATTCACAAACTCTAAGGCAGAGCAATGTGAGTAAATATAGAAACAAAAAATTGGTGCAAAATACCACTTGGTTGGCTTTGGGCTCTTAGGCCAATGGCTCTTAACGAAGTGCAGGGCTGCACCTAGGGAAATTTGAAAAAGTGTGGGAACATCTGCAGTTGTCTTTTGGCATTTAGCGCCTAAAGCTAGGAATTCCAAAGGTCCTATATGACATGAGGCAATCCCACACACTGAAGAATTATCCAGCTTCAAATGTCAGCAGTGCATCCCCATGGAACATAATATGGTGATGGTGAATTGAAGGAGAAATGAGGCTGATGGGACAACCAAATAGGGCTGAGATCAGAGATCCCTTTCTAAGATTTGTAAATAAATGAAAACTTAGAATAAAGAGAGAATGAGCTATAATATATATAGAATTATATAATAATAATTTGTATGCCAGTACCACACTGTTTTGATTACTGTAGCTTTGTGGTATTGTCTGAAGTCTGGGAGGGTTATGCCTCCTGCTTTGTTCTTTTTCCTGTAGTTTTTAATCTGTACTGGTTTGGACTTCTACTCTACCATGAACATATCACCACCTTCTGTATCCAAACAGAGATAAAAGTTTATTCAATTTTAGCAAAAACTCATCCTAGTCTTATAAGAATAAAAAATACAAAATTTGAGATTATTACAAATGGATTGTTTAAGAAATTAGAACTTACAAATAGCACTATTTAGTTAGTTTTTGTCCACATTTTCTTTGTTCTTTTTTTTTTAATTTTAAGCCTTAATTTTTTTTTTAAATTGGGGTATAGCTGTTTTTGTCCACATTTATATATGTTCCAAAGCAGCTTTGCACAGTGGTTGATTCTGGGCTCTGGAACGAGACAGGCTTAATTTGTATCCAGCCTCATTATTTGTTTCCATGATCCTGACAATTTATTTACTCTTACTGTGATTTAGTTGTTTTAGTTTAAAAAATATTATTTATATCTTCATAGGGTTAGTAAGAGAATTAAATACATTAATACATATGAAGTGCTTATAATACTTCCTGGCATAAATTTGAGCATTCAGTACATGTTAACCATTGTTGTTATTAGTGAGTATTGTAAGTAAGCAAACTATTACGAGAATTTGAAGGACACCTGCCAGATTATATTGCAAAGATGAGATTATGGAGACAATAACCCTAAGAGAAAACAGAAGAAGATCCAACATAAAAGGATCATGGATTTAGACATCATCCAGTCACAAAATTACCATTTGAAGTTCATGTTTAAATTCAGCATTGAAAATTGTTGACTGTAGTCAAGAATTTATTCTAATGTGTACCTTTATTTCTTTTGCTCCAGTTTAACACAGGACTGGGATATACCTATTTCCAAATGTGGCATCATAACTTCCTTCTTGGGAGTTTTTAGACCCTTGCTCTTCTCTCATTTTCTCTTCCCTTTTCCCATCCATTATTACCTTACTCCCTTCATCACGATCTCTCTATGATCTTATCTTAGTTATAAACTAGGATCTAGACTGTTTCTGAAAGTGAAGAAACAAAGAAAATGTAAATATTTTTTATTCCTTGAAGCTCAAAAAACTGTTGTACTTTCTAGTGCCTTTGGCTAGAAGACTGGTATTTAGTGTGTGAGTGTACAGGTTGGAGGGCACAGGGAATGAAAGATAAGGGATGGACATTTTGGGGAGATGCGCATTGGGACAGAATGGAAACATTTTGATTCCACAGGACCAGAGACCAATCATATTCTTGTTTCACCTTTTCATGTGAAATTGGGAAGTTAGTTGTAATTCCTTGCTCTTAATATTTTACTGTCTGTAGAGTGGGTTTTAATAATGACTACTTTTTGTGGGGACACTTTTCCCAGAAAGTGAACTGGTATTGGTATACCTCTCTGTAATTTAAGGCACTAATGGTTTCTTACATATTATTATTATTCAATTAATCAATTATGGTACACTAAATGAAACTAAATTATAGTGATGGTCCAATCATAATCTGTATTGCCTCAGCTGATATTTAATTGCCTGGCTGGCATATTAATTCTTATGTAACCCAGATGTTTCTAGGACTCATTATTCGCTGTGTATGAATGAGGTCACACAGCATTTCTACCCACATTTTGATGGCTTATTGCTCGAGTCTACCGGGACTCAACTCAGTTTCTGCCAAAGCACCTGCTTCAAACCGAGGAGTTTTTCTTGGTGTCCACAAGAGGTGTTTACATGTGATTAAGACTAAGTTCTCAGCTCTCTGCTCTTTCCCTCGGGCTCAGAGACATTCCGTTATCTGCTTTTTACTCTGAGAATCACCAGTGTTCTGCTGCTGCTTTGTCAGGAGAATGCTGTTCTAGCCAGGATTCCATGTCCTGGGCACTAGGAGATGTGAACTTCCCATGGAACCAAATGACACTACATTGCCTTCAGTCCTCCTTGGAACCTAGCCTCTGTTCTCAGCAGAAATGGAGAGAACACCTCCAAAGATGTCAGTATGAGTCCCAAAGGCTTCTGCAGCTGGGAGCCAAATGCTGTGATATCATCTCCATTTTTCTCTCTTTTCTCCACTAAGCAGCTGAACACAAACTTTCCTTTTGACAGTGTCCTTACTCTTGTGCAAACCACTTATGCTAATGGTAAGTCACAGTTCTCTTTGGCTGGTGGCAATCCAAGAACAATAAGAATAAAATAGCAGCAGCAGTAACAATGTTAGAGGTAGTGATATCAATAGGAAAAATACCTGTCACAATAACAGCCAATAGTGTCTATTGTTGAAGTTGTACTTGGCGTCCTCCTAAGCTTTGCATCATTATCTCATTCAATTCTCAAAACCCATCTTTGAGGCTGGTGTTGTTTTTATAAGAACCAGATCATCTTCCTTTCTCACCACTTTACTTCTGATGGGCTGATTAGAGAACATAGCTTGGCTCATCAGCTGGGCTGCATTCTTTAGATGTCCCATATGAATTAGAAAGACGTGTGCCCAGTGCTTGGCATAGCCAGCTGGCTTCAGACCTTCCCCAGGACATCATCAGGGAGGGCACAGACTCTCTGCAGCCCTCTTTGCAGGAAGGCAGATCTGAAGAGGGAGAGAGGGAGGAGTCCACGGGACACACTCAGTTCCTTCTCCTAAATTCACCAATTAGTTAAGTCCTCTCCTTCCCAAGAGTGGAATGAATGAAGGTGTGGAGAGAAACTGGCAGAGTCTCTTGTGTAGATTTCCCTCCTGGAAGGGGACTGCAGATTTCTTCTCTGCTGTGGAAAAGTATGTCAAGTGGAGTCAGTGTCCACCACCCCACTCTACAGAAGCCACTATTATGCTATCCATTTTACAGATAAGGAAACAAAGACTTTGAAAGAGAAAGCAACCTCTAAGATCACATGGATAAAAAGTGAAAAGATTGAGATTTTGAACCCAGACCACCCTGACCCCAGCATCTATGCTCTTAACATTTCCTTTACTGTTTCAACTTATATTAGATGAAGGGGGCAGATGAAAATGAAAGAATTTTGGCTGACTTCCAGATTACAAAAATTACAATTTTTGCAAGTGTAGTTGGGTTAAAAACATCATAATTAACACACATGTAGACTAATTGGTGAGGAGTAAATGTATTCAGGGAAAGGGATATTATGGAGTTCACTGGCATATGCTAGAAACACTAATACTTTTCTATTGAAAACATGCCCTGTTGCTGTTATAAATGTGTGATACAGTATTTCCTGAATACAAAATGTGGTAGGATACTTCGTGGGAACGTAAAGTATAAATGTGGCAGTCTCATTTTCACAGCTTTTGGCAAGTCCTCAATATTTCCCTTCAAGTTCATTGCCTCTAACTGCAAAGTGTAACAACCCATAAGGTATATATGTAAACTGTGCTGAAACTCTTCTTAGGCATTTTTATGGTTTCAAATTTAGCTTTGTTACAGGTTGCAAAATTGTGATCACCCTGGAAACAGTGGTGGTCTCTTCCTGGAAAGAGAGGAGATCTGAAAGAAAGGGCCAGGTTGCTGCTTTTCACCCCTCCACCACACACACACACACACACACACCCCTCCCTCTTTCTTCATTGAGACATTGTACGGATCATTCATTCTTCAAAGTTACCCATTCTCTAAAGATACTTTTGCAAAGTTCATTCATAGTGTTATTCAAAGCTTACTTTTGTCTCTAACCTCAAAGTAAGAAGGCCTCTCTGTTGTCATGAGCACTAAGGCATCTGAACATCCATGGAGGCACATTTTGGCAACTCTTTTTGCTTCTTCTCAGAGATGGCTCCCGTAGATGATTTGAGTGACACTCATTTTGACATACAAGTTTGGCTAATGGAAAACTATATCTGAAAAACATTTGAAGATTTTTGCCGTTCTTCTTGATCAACTCCTAAATTTCAAAGTTAGGTTGCTTGTGTCTATTAAGGAGTCACTACTTTAAGTGACTTTGCAGTCATGTGTCTCCATTATTTAAAAATCATACCAGAAGAAATTCTACTGGGGCAATTTAAAAGCATAACAGTAATATAGGTACATTGTCATAATGACCTATGCCAGAGGGCTTCTCTGATAAAATCCTGTACTACTTTCTCAAGGCTACCATAAAAAACTAAACAAATACAAACTCAGTGGCTTAAAAGAATAGAAATTTATTCTTTTACAGTTTTGAAGGCTAGAAGTCTGAAATCAAGGTGTCAGCAGGGTCTTTCTCTCTCTGAAGACTCCTAGGAAGAATCCTTCCTTGCCTTTCCCTGACCCCCTGGTGGCTCCAGGCAATCTTTGGCATTCCTTGGCTTGTGGCTGCATCATTCCAATCTCTGCATCCATCATCTAATGGCCTTGTTTCCTGTGTGTGTCTTCACAGAGTCTTCTTATAAAGACACCAGTCATTGGATTTTTAGGGTTCACCCTAATCCATTATAACTTCCGTTTAACTAACTATATCTGCAAAGAGTCTATTTCCAAATAAGGTCATGTTCTAGGGTTCCAGGTGAACATGAATTTTGGGAGGACACTATTCAACCTAGTACACATCCTAAGCGAAGCACGTATGAAACAAGTCTTGCTTATAGCTGTTGGGCTGCTCACCAGTGGTACTCCTCTGCAAAGGAAAGCTGCTAAGATATCGAACTTTATAGAGCCCAGGGGAAGATTGCTTCTGTGGAATGGCTGTGAGTTCAGATTGAACACTTGCAGAAAAACGGATGAGGCAGACACAAAAAGGAGAAAACATCTTGACAAGAAAATTTACTGCATGGCTTATGCTGTATGTGCAGAACAGAGACATAAGTGTCTTAAGTTCCTTTGTATGTCTTTCTACTAATGTATTAGGGCCATAGATGAAACTGCCTCATCATGAATTCTATAGTAAGTATATTGTAGTGCCCACACTTGTTTTGTATTTTCCCCTCTCAAATGGTTTTCTCCTACTTCTATGTTTCTGTAGTTCCATTGGGTACTTAATAACACTGCCTCATATTGAAGCTGTTTATAAAATTTATTTTTCCCTTTTATCCTATTTACTAGCTAGGTGATCTGTAGCAAGTTATTTATAAATAATAATGATACTTGCTTCATAGGATTCCTGTGATAACTTAATGAAATAATCAATAAAATATTATTTTAGTGTTTACTAAAATTATTCCCATGTTTAAAATCACAATGCTTAAAAATTAGTAAGCACTAAAGAATATTATATTAATTTTTAGAGACCTGAATGACTTCATAAAAAGTCCTGTTTGAGAACATGTAAAATGTTTCTCAATGCTTGATGTTTGGCAGATAGCCAATACATATGCAAATAGGAGTTTACGTTCCTCTTTTCTGAACTTTTTTTTTACAGGAACTTGAGGGAAAGAGAACGTTTATCAAATGTAAGACTTGTATAGTGCTTTAGGCTTTAGAAGTCATCAATAAATATGTACAGAATGCACAAATAAATGGAAATTATAGCATTGGAAGTGGCAGGGAGAATCGCTGAGCCATCGTTTACTGCAGTGGCTCTCAAACTTGGACATCATCTGTGTCTCCATCACTTCATGCCATGCCTGACACATATGAAGGGCTCAACAAATATTTTTAGAAATTAGTCATTTTATTAAAATTTCCTGAGGTGCTTGTTTATTGCAGATTGCCAGCATCTACCTCAGATTTACTAACTATGAAACATTGAAGGAGGGGCTGGGGCAAAGAGAAATGTCATGTTAAACAAATGTTGTGTGTTGTACTCTTGAACCCTGAAGTTCTAGAGTCACTAATTTAAGTCACTTTCCAAGTGCCTTGGACAAGGTTATAGAAGAAATGATGGTTTTTTATCTTGTTTAATCTTTCACAAAATCAATGCTATTATTTAAAGGCCCAAGGTACATCTGTGTGTGTGTGTGTGTGTGTGTGTGTGTAAGCAAATCTCAGCTGTTCATACTGTTGTTCTGGAACATGCTAATGTTTTTCCTTGAAGAAGTTATGCTTATTTATTCACTCATTCAATTAATATAAGTAGCTTCTATATTCCAGCTACTTTGCTAGGAATACAATGATGAGGAAGACAAGCTTGGTCCTTGCCCACATGGAACTATGGTGTAGTGGTGGGGGGGTGTTCATCAAATTATTACTCAGATTGCTGTATATTTTTATGGTATCAAGTGCTATGAAGGGGAGCCATGCAAGCCCTGGGATTTGTAGACAGAAGACTTAACTTGAAGTGGAGATGATCAGGTAAACTTTTTCCAAGGATATGTCAATTACTTTGATACCTGTGGAATGAGTAGGAGTTAGCCATAGGAAGAAAGGGAGAAATGTGTTCTAGCTAGAGGATTAGCAAATGCAAAGGTCCTGGGACAGGAAGGATTTTGGAATTTTCAAGAAACTTAAGGACAATGTGACTTAAGCAAAGTCCTCCAGAAAGAGACCCACAGGAGGTGTGGATGATGAAAAGTGGGTGGGTACCAGATTGCACAGGAACTTGTAGACCTTTTCATATGAAGGGTTTATGATCATGCCTCTCTTCTCACAATGACTCACTGGAAACATGCCCAGAGCGCTAAGCCAGTGATTTGAAAGCTGAGGTCTAATTCTCTCTCCTAAAAGATTCACCCCTCTTAGTGCTCTGTCGACCCACTAACTCTCTACATGAAGGAGATGAGAGCAGATCAGGTTATCTTAAACCACCAGAACATTTGGTCTATATTCCACAGATCCTCTGCAAACAAAATAATTAACTGAAACAGTGTTCTAATGCAGTTTTATACATATATCAGTTTTCTGAATTGATATGTATATAATTGTATCAATTATTCATTGATAATTGTATCAATTATCCAATGCAAATTTTGGATAGACATAACTTAGAACAGGACAAAAACAGGACAGAAAATCTTCTTGTTATCTTGGTAAATAGTATGTATTGTGCACCCTTAGTAAAATTTCTTCCTTGGAGAGTTTTCTTTCCTTAACATAATACAGCATATTGTAGTTTAAGTATGTTAATTTTTGAGTATGGTCCAAATGAGTAAAATATTCATGTCCAGGGTTAACACAATCAAAGACATTCACATTGTTCAGTGCTAATTGTGAAAGGCTGGAGAAGCAGACTTCTAATTAGGGGAGCCCTGGTCATACGTTTGCTGTAGCCTGTCCATCATCTATTACAGGCCATTAGTATGGGCCATACGTTCATTTTATCACAGGCAATTATGACAAGGTAGGATCACCTCTTTTAAAAATTTTCCTTTGTGACTATTTGCTGCCAGTTCTAGTTGAAAGGCTGGTTGCAGCTCAGCTTGCAAAGTCAGGACATCTTATCTGTGGTGCATTTTCATCCTTACTTGAGAGATTTCTCTTGATCCTTGTTTTCTACCCTCAGACACCCAAGTGCCCCTATGCTATCCCTTGCTTACCTTTTCCAACCACAGTATTGCCCATGCCCTAAATCTCATCGAAATTTAGTTGCTTTGTATCTTATTTGTTCCAGATTCTTTTACCTCTTTCCTAATGAGATAGCCATGATGTGAACGATGGAGTCTTAGAACCAGCATCAGAGGCTCTGGGTGCAACTCTAGCACCGGCCTTTAACTCTTGGAACCTGATGTTTTCTTATTCGTGAATTAGGGTCATAAAATATCTACATCACAGCATTTTGTGGGACTTATGTACATGTAAAAGTATTTTTCAAGATGCAAAGTTCTGTGTAGATATTTGATATCTCCAGAACCCTGAGCCAGCCATTTGAAGGCTGAGGTCTAACTGTCTGCCCTAAATGATTCATCCCTCTTAACTGAGTGTATGTTGGTATGGATTAAACCAGTCTTTACTGATAAATTAATTAACTAATAGATAATTCCCTCATATATTATTAAGATTTGTAGTTATCTTTCTCAAAGAGTAACCAAAATACCATTGCTTCAGAATCACCTAGGTACTGGATGAGATGCAAATTCCAGTCCTACTACATATAAATTTCTAGGGGGTGGGCCTGATGATCTGAATTTTAACAGATACTTCATTAAGATACTTTGTATCTATTGATGCTGCACACCAACATTTGAGAGCTGTTGCCTTTCGTGTTGGTTTTTCAGGCACAGCAGCACTTGTTGGCTGGTATTAGTAGGGAAAGGTGGCCTTTAGTATTAGAGAGGTCCTGCAATGGAGACTTGTTGATGTGGATGGTCTGGGTTTGTGCTAACTCTGTGATGTGGTTTTAAAGGGTGACTAAGGCAGATGATGCTGAGTGTTATTCTCTTAAGAGGGTATTCTGCTTCAAAGATGATAGTAGGATCTGTGCTGAAAGTGTGATATTTCTACAGAGCCGTAGGTCAACTTCACTATTTTTCAGCTTCTTAGAGACATATCTTGGAGGAAAGGAAGGAGTCCAGGGCTAGAGGGGCAGTTCCTAGAATACCAGGAAGTATAATATGCTGTATTATTCTTCTATTTGTTGCTCCACCATTATCAACATATGGCTTCCACTGCATGGCCCAAGATGGTTGCTTGAGCCCCAGCAATCAATTTGGGTTTTTTCTAGAAAAAAAGGAAGGTAATGAAATACATGTGCCAGTGGCACTTGCTAAAATTGAATACTACCTCCCTTTATATCACATTGCCTTAAACTTATTCATATGAATATACTTATCTACAAGGGAGGCTGGGAAATGTAGACTTTATTACAAACAGCCATGTGCCCTGCAAGGGAAGAATGGGGGATGGACACTGAGGGACAATCAGCAATGACTGTCACAGCATCTGTGATCTCAGGCTGTCTCTATTATCACAAAGAAAATATACCAAATCAAATCACTGATCTAATAGGATAGTTTATTTTGATAACTTACATAGAAGTAAGGGAGGAATCACAATCCCTGGATCCTGGGCTCAGCCCTAAATTTGGGACCCTGGAGATGGGGATGTTGTTGGAGAATCATAAGATGGTTCAAAATTGAAGGCAGATTCTAGAGATTCTATAATCCCTAGTGGCAAAATTCATCACCCCTGTGCCTTTTTTTTGATTCATATTCTCCTCTAATTTTTGTTTTATGTTATAGTATGACCATTTACTTTTAGTCTTTGTGGTCTCACAACTTACATTTGTGGGATTTCTCTCTCTGATTCTTTTCTACTCTTAAACATACTAATACTAATTAATTAATGTTATTGCACCTCATAGTTATACTACAGTGAGAGAATCCAGTTGTCTCAACTAATTATTGTTGGTGTCTCTTTTAGAGAGTTGGTTTTTTGTTTGTTTTTACCATGTCATTCTATCCATTCCTGACCAGATTATAGATTGGCTGTGTAAAAGTCATTATGGTCCAAATTACCTGTGAAGAGAGAGGCAGGATCTTATATTTAAACCTATGCTTTCCAAATCTGACTACACATCAAAATTACTTGTTAAATTAATCCTTAAATGTATACTTTGGGTGCACAACCAGATTTCAGAACTGTGATATGGTTACTCATATTTACAGGGCCATTTAAGGCTACTTCCTTCATCAAGAAACTTCTGGTAAGGACCTTCTTCCTGGGTCCTTAGGTGTGGTATCATTTTTAATGGCTTAGGATCTTTGTATGATTGGCTGTACTGGTTTCTGACTTATCTCTCACCACTGATCACCTGAAATGTTTCGTAATTCCTTGATGTCTTTTTTAGTTCACCAACCATCTTTCTGTCTATTTGCTTAATACAGATCATTCATCAAGACACTGTTCAAGCATAACCATCTCTTGTAGCTCTTCTTAGAGACATGGGTTCAGTCACCCCTTCTGCATTCCTGGGGTATTTTATGTCATAGTTTTAACATAGCTCTTGCCACACTCTACCATGATTATTTGCTGAATATATATATATCATATATATATATATATGATTATATATATGATATATATATGATTATTTTATATATATATATATATATATATATATATATATATATATATATATATATATATATATCCCAGTTCATTATGGACAACTTGAAGGCAGATCATTTAAGTGATCTTTAAATAGGAACACATTAGTATGTATATGTTTATGCACAGAACTAAATTATCTCGCCTTAGTGGATATATTATCCTAGGTGTCAGACCAATAGCTCAACTTTTCAGTAGGTCTTGTCTAAGACTCATTACTTTACCCCAGCACTATTGCCACACCCACCAGAAGTAATCAAAACTCTTAGTCTACCTCCCATTTCTTTGTCTGTTATTCATTTCTTCCCTATCAGTGTCTAGTAAAAAACCTGGGGTGTAGGAAGGACTGAACAAATATTTGCTGAATGGATGGGTAAGCATATATGATTTTCGAATGCCTAACAAAATCATAAAGCAGTGTTAAAAGTACATGTTATACAAGTTTGTAAACATAAATCTATTTTAATCCACTCTCTACTCCCTTAAGCTGATATCTTTTGATGCCTTTCAGAGAAAATTTGATGCATTTCTCTGTCAGGTTATAGAATAAGAAGCTTTTAAAAAAGATATCAAAGAGAAAGGGATTGTGAGAATGGAACAAATGTGTCATATCATGCACTGTGATTGGACTAATGATGTATGGAGATCAACCTGGCATACCTCATTCCAGAAAAACTGGTTGGCGACTTTACTGAAATGCACTTTTCTTGGCCAACAAAGAGGTTTAGACCTTCAGCCATTGCAATTGCTGACTGTAACCATGTGGATGGGGTGGTGTCTGGGAAACTTTCTAGAAAGTTTTAAAGGTTTTTAACCAGAGATCATCTGTCATATTTACTCTAGAGTGATTAGGGTAATATATGACTACAGTCAACCAGTTTCTTGGATATTTCCATTCTGATTTTTGTTAGGCACCTACATTCATCAAGTACAAAGTAGAAATTAATTTCCATCTCTTTTCCAAAGTTACCCTGCGTTAAAAAATTTTTTTGAATGATCTAAACAATGGTTTAGTCTCCCACAATTTATGTCTCATTTTACTTTCTGCCTTGACTTCCCTATCACTATCCAGCAGCCTTTTAAACAGACACTAAATTCTACTGATTCTCCTTTGAAAATCTCTATTTCAAACATCAGTCTCTAAACCTACTGCCACTGATTTAGTTCACATCCTCCTTATTTCACATCACTGGCCTCCTAACTGAATCTTCTGTCTCAAATCTCCCCCATTCTAGTCTTTCCTGCCTCCACCTGCCCTCAGAAGTGCCTCCCTTAAGTATCGTGATGATTATATTATCCACCTGCCTAAAAACACGTTGTACCATTGCCGACTAGATATCGTCTAGTTTTCTACAGGGGGAAAAATCCTCTCATCAGTCAATAAAAACATTTAGCCCCAGCAGCCTGTTTTGCATATGGTCATAAAATCTTTATATACTTGCAGAAAAACAACATTAGCCTAATGCTACTGTAAAGTAGTACAATATGGACACAGAGAATTTATAGGAAATGAAGCAATTCTCTATAGAATTGCATGCTATTGGATTGTTAATTTTAAAACAAGTATTATTGTATGAAGCTCTGTTGTACTGGTCATTTTCCTTCTCCACAAAAGAATACAGTTAAAGAAGTAAAGAACCACAGCATTTTGATACACTAGGGTGATTTCAATTGCTTCCCTAGAAACTTTGTCAGGACCATGGAAAATCCATTCTAGTGGTCTGTACAATATGTGTTCAAACCTTGAGTAAGGAAATGGGGAGATCAGTCAGACTGTGAGGAACAGCATGCTGTAGGTGGAAAAGAAAGTGAACAATAAATTGAAATCATAAAAAGTTAAGCTATAGAATTGGTGGAAACTTAAGACTAGAGAAATAACTCCAGTACATGGTGAGCACAATAATTAGGTACTTGACTGTAGGAATAAAACTGATTATCAAATTAAAATGGTATCTCAGTGAACATTTTAACACATTTATTTATTTATTTAAATAATAAAAATCAATCATGAACAGAGAAAGGACACAAAGTCTGTAATTCAGACAATAGAGTTGTACTAATGCTGATGTCTTAGTTTTGATAAATATATCATAGTTATATACATTCAGAGCATAGAGGGAAGCTGTGTGAGGGGTGATGTGGATGCTGTATACTGTTTTTGCAATTCATCTGTTAAGTCTAAACTTATTTCAAAATAAAAAGTTAGAAAGTAAATAAATCTTGAAAAAGCACCCATGACATCTTCGTAATCTCTGAGTACCATCTTGAGGTTACCAGTGTGTTCTGGCCTGGAGTACTACCTGTATTTATTGTCCCACTTCCTTCTTTTTTCCCTTAAAACATTTAATTAATTACAAAATAATAGACCACAAAGTTGAGAGAAAAGTAATTTTTTTTGCTGTATATGTTTTATTTGTTTAGAGTTAAAAAAGTCTAAGGGAAGATGCCATAATATCAGTTTCTTGAAAGTTCAATGTGATGTTATGCACATTTCTTTTATAAAGAGAATTGTGTAGGCTTCCAACCTAAGAGACAACACAGCACATTGGAACACAAAATTTTCAATCAAGTGACCTAGATTGTGTGAATAGGGACATGTCTCATCATTATAACTTAAAAGGGTTGGAAAATCATATAAAACCATTTACTCTAGTGGTTTTTAAAAGCTGATGTAAGAACTGGTGTTGGTCTCTGGCAAAGATTTATTGGTCATCAGAGACATTATCTTCTCTATTAGATGTTTGCTTTTTATTTGATTAATTTTTCTTCTAAGTATCCTTTCTTCAACTTTCTTTCCTATTATTCTGTTGTTTACTTAATATCTTCCTAATATTTAGGATTAAATTTTTCTTTTCCTAATGCATGCGAGACTATAAAATGTTCCTCTCAATAACATTTAGCTGTATCCCACAGGTTTAATAGGTATGTTTTATTAATCATTAAGTCCTAAATATTCTCATTATTATTGTTTTTATTTTTTCCTTGACCAATGAATTATTTATGCCAGTATTTCTGAAATTCCAAACGTTTTTCTAGTTAGTGATTTCTACATATTTGTGTAATTGTACTGTGGAGAGAAATCTTTGTAGTCTATATTGTACCAAGCTTTCGAAATTTATTGAGACTTATTTTGTGACCCAGTAGGTTGGAAAATACCATAAATGCACACATATGCTTGAAAACAATGTATTTCTACGGTTATTGGATGAAGAATTAATAAAATCCATTATAGCAAATGTGCTTATCATGTTCCTTAAATTTGATCACATTATTATAATTTTTTTTAACCAGCTTGAAATTTCAATTACTGAGAGAGGGATAAGAGAGTCTCCAAATTGACAACAGATGTGATTATTTTTCCTTTTAGTTCTCTGAGAATATATGTGTATAATTCATGGGCATTCTTATATATATATGAATATGCATATATGCATATATGTATGTGATTAGATTCATACAAGATATAATTTTATATCATTCTGGACAATTATATATACTAACCATTTTTAGTTTTAGTAATGCTTTTTGCCTTAAAAATCTATTTGATTGAATATACAACTATACAAGTTTGTTATTTGATATTAAAATGCATATGAATCAGTTTAATTATAATACCAATAGATAAATACTAGCATTTCATGTAATATGGCTAGGAGTTTTTCAATCAACCAACAATGGAATCATTCAACAAAGATTATGTCACCTGAGCAGTTAGTATGTGTGTAGAATATACAAACGTTATCACATCATTATTTTTTTTAATTTTTTAATTTTATTTAATTTTTGAATTTCATTTAATTTATTTTTTTATACAGCAGGTTCTAATTAGTCATCCATTTTATACACATCAGTGTATACATGTCGATCCCAATCACCCAATTCAGCACACCACCACCACCACACACCCGCTGCTTTCCCCCCTTAGTGTCCATATGTTTGTTCTCTACATCTGTGTCTAAATTTCTGCCCTGCAAACAAGTTCATCTGTACCATTTTTCTAGGTTCCACATATATGCGTTAATATACAATATTTGTTTTTCTCTTTCTGACTTACTTTACTCTGTATGACAGTCACTAGATCCATCCACGTCTCAACAAATGACCCAAATTTGTTCCTTTTTATGGCGGAGGAATATTCCATTGTATATATGTACCACATCTTCTTTAGCCATTCGTCTGTTGATGGGCATTTAGGTTGCTTCCATGACCTGGCTATTGTAAATAGTGCTGCAAGGAACATTGGGGTGGATGTGTCTTTTTGAATTATGGTTTTCTCTGGGTATATGCCCAGTAGTGGAATTGCTGGGTCATATGGTAGTTCTATTTGTAGTCTTTTAAGGACCCTCCATAGTGTTCTCCATAGTGGCTGTATCAATTTACATTCCCACCAACGGTGCAAGAGGGTTCCCTTTTCTCCACACCCTCTCCAGCATTTTTTGTTTGTAGATTTTCTGATGATGCCCATTGTAACTGGTGTGAGGTGATACCTCACTGTAGTTTTGATTTGCATTTCTCTAACAATTAGTGATATTGAGCAGCTTTTCATGTGCTTCTTGGCCATCACTATGTCTTCTTTGGAGAAGTGTCTATTTAGGTCTTCTGCCCATTTTTGAATTGAGTTGTTTGCTTTTTAAATATTGAGCTGCATGAGCTGTTTATATATTTTGGAGATTAACCCTTTGTCCATTGATTCGTTTGCAAATACTTTCTCCCAATATGAAGGTTGTCTTTTTGTCTTGTTTATGGTTTCCTTTGCTGTGCAAAAGCTTTTACGTTTCATTAGGTCCCATTTGTTTATTTTTCTTTTATTTCCATTACTCTAGGAGGTGGATCAAAAAAGATCTTGTTGTGATTTATGCCAAAGAGTGTTCTTCCTATGTCTTCCTCTAAGAGTTTTTTAATGTCTGTTCTTGCATTTAGGTCTCTAATCCATTTTGAGTTTATTTTTGTGTATGGTGTTAGGGAGTATTCTAATTTCATTCTTTTACATGTAGCTGTTCAGTTTTCCCAGCACCACTTATTGAAGAGACTGTCTTTTCTCCATTGTATATCCTTGCCCCCTTTGTCATAGATTAGTTCACCATAGGTGCGTAGGTTTACCTCTGGGCTCTCTTATCTTGTTCCATTGATCCATGTTTCTGTTTTTGTGGCAGTACCATACTGTCTTGATTACTGTAGCTTTGTAGTATAGTCTGAAGTCAGGGAGTCTGATTCCTCCAGCTGCATTTTTTTTTTCCCTCAAGACTGCTTTGGCTATTCAGGGTCTTTTGTGTCTCCATACAAATTTTAAGATTTTTTGTTCTAGTTCCGTAAAAAATGCCATTGGTAATTTGATAGGGATTGCATTGAATCTGTAGATTGCTTTGGGCAGTATAGTCATTTTCACAATATTGATTCTTTCAATCCAAGAACATGGTATATCTCTTGATCTGTTGGTATCATCTTTAATTTCTTTCATCAGTGTCTTATAGTTGTCTGCATACAGGTCTTTTTTCTCCTTAGGTAGGTTTCTTCCTAGGTATTTTATTCTTTTGGTTGCAATCTTAAATGGAAGTGTTTCCTTAATTTCTCTTTCAGATTTTTCATCATTAGGTTATAGGAATGCAAGAGATTTCTGTGCATTAATTTTGTATCCTGCAACTTTAGAAAATTCATTGATTAGCTCTAGTAGTTTTCTGGTGGCATCTTTAGGATCCTCTATGTATACTATCATGTCATCTGCAAACAGTGACAGTTTTACTTCTTCTATTCCAATTTGTATTCCTTTTATTTCTTTTTCTTCTCTGATTGCCATGGCTAGGACTTCCAAAACTATGTTGAATAATAGTGGTGAGAGTGGACATCCTTGTCTTGTTCCTGATGTTAGAGGAAATGCTTTCAGTTTTTCACCATTGAGAATGATATTTGCTGTGGGTTTGTCATATATGGCCTTTATTATGTTGAGGTAGGTTCCCTCTATGTCCACTTTCTGGAGAGTTTTTACCATAAATCAGTGTTGAATTTTGTCAAAAGCTTTTTCTGCATCTATTGAGGTGATCATATGGTTTTTTTTTCTTCAATTTGTTAATATGGTGTATCACATTGATTGATTTGCATATATTGAAGAATCCTTGCATTCCTGGGATAAATCTCACTTGATCGTGGTGTATGATCCTTTTAATGTGTTGTTGGATTCTCTTTGCTATTATTTTGTTGAGGATTTTTGCATCTATATTCATCAGTGATATCGGTCTGTAATTTTGTTTTTTTGTAGTAACTTTGTCTGCTTTTGTTATCAGGGTAATGGTGGCCTCATAGAATGAATTTTGGAGTGTTCCTTCCTCTGCAGTTTTTTGGAAGAGTTTGAGAAGTATGGGTGTTAACTCTTCTCTAAATGTTTCATAGAATTTACCTGTGAAGACTTCTGGTCCTGGAATTTTGTTTGTTAGAAGATTTTTAATCAGTTTCAATTTCATTACTTAAGATTGGTGTGCTCATATTTTCTATTTCTTCCTGGTTCATTCTTGGGAGGTTATACTTTTCTAAGAATTTTTCCATTTCTTCCAGGTTGTCCATTTTATTGGCATAGACTTGCTTGTAGTAGTCTCTTAGGATGCTTTGTATTTCTGCGGTGTCTGTTGTAACTTCTCCTTTTACATTTCTAATATTCTGATTTGAGTCCTCTCCTTGTTTTTCTTGATGAGTCTGGCTAACGGTTTATCAATTTTTTTATCTTCTCAAAGAACCAGCTTTTAGTTTTATTGATCTTTGCTATTGTTTTCTTTGTTTCTATTTCATTTATTTCTGCTTTGATCTTTATGATTTATTTCCTTCTGCTAACTTTGGGTTTTGTTTGTTCTTCTTTCTCTAGTTCCTTTAGGTGTAAGGTTGGATTGTTTATTTGATATGTGTCTTGTTTCTTGAGGTAGGCTTGTATAGCTATAAACTTCCCTGTTAGAACTGCTTTTGTATAGCCATAAACTTCCCTCTTAGAACTGCTTTTGCTGCATCCCATAGGTTTTGGATCATCATGTGTTCATTGTCATTTGTCTCTAGGTATTTTTTGATTTCCTCTTTGATTTCTTCAGTGATCTCTTGGTTATTTAGTAACGTATTGTTTAGCCCCCATGTGTTTACGTTTTTTACTTTTTTTTTCTCTGTAAATCATTTCTAATCTCATAGCGTTGTGGTCAAAAACGATGCTTGATATGATTTCAGTTTTCTTAAATTTACTGAGATTTGATTTGTGACCCAAGATATGATCTATCCTGGAGAATGTTCCGTGAGCACTTGAGAAGAAAGTGTAATCTGCTGTTTTTGGATGGAATGTCCTAAAATATCAACTAAATCTATCTGGTCTGTTGTGTCACTTAAAGCTTCTGTTTCCGTATTTATTTTCACTTTGGATGATTTGCCCATTGGTGTAAGTGAGGTGTTAAAGTCCCCCTCTATTATTGTGTTACTGTCAGTTTCCTCTTTTATAGCTGTTAGCCATTGCCTTATGTATTGAGGTGCTCCTATGTTGGGTGCATATATATTTATAATTGTTATATCTTCTTCTTGGATTGATTCCTTGATCATTATGTAGTGTCCTTCCTTGTCTCTTGTAACATTCTTT